>NC_054469.1:136769283-138130668 GCF_017639515.1 Carcharodon carcharias | reverse complement strand
CACCTCTTTCCCCCCTCCAACCCTCCTCCTCTTTCCCCCACCCCCTCCTAATCTTCCCCCCGACCCCCTCCTTGTCTTTCCCCCCTGCCCCCCTCCTTGTCTTTCCCCCCTGCCCCCTCCTCCTCTTTCACCTCCTGCCCCCTCCTCCTCTTGCCCCTCCTCCTCTTTCCCCCGCCTCCTCCTCTTTCCCCCTCCTCCTCTTTCCCCCTACCCCTTCCCCGTCTTTCCCCCCTCTTTCCCCGTCCCCCTCTTTCCTCCCTCCCCATTCCCCCTCTTCCCCCCTCCTCTTTCCCCCTCCTCCTCTTTCCCCCTCCTCCTCTTTCCCCTCCTCCTCTTTCCCCTCCTCCTCTTTCCCCCTCCTCCTCTTTCCCCCTCCTCCTCTTTCCCCCTCCTACTCTTCCCACTCATCCTGCTCTTCCCCCCTCCGCCTCCTCTTTCCCCCTCCTCCTCTTCCCCCTCCTCCTCCTCTTCCCCCTCCTCCTCCTCTTTCCCCCTCCGCCTCCTTTTTCCCTCTCCTTCTCCTCTTTCCCCCCTCCTCCTCCTCTTTCCCCCTCCTACTCCTCATTCCCCCTCCCCCTCCTCCTGTTTCCCCCTCCCCTACTCCTTTTTCACCCCTCCCCCTCCACCTCTTTCCCCCCTCCCCCCTCCTCCTCTTTCCCCCGCCCCCTCCTCGTCTTACCCCCTGCCCCCTCCTCCTCTTTCACCCCCTGCCCCCCTCCTCCTCTTCCCCCCTCTTCCACTTTCCCCCTTCCTCCTCTTTCCCCCATCCTCTTTCCCCCCACCTCCTCCTTCCCCCTCCTCCCCCTCTTTCCCCCCTCCCCATTCCCCCTCTTTCCCCCCTCCCCATTCCGCCTCTTTCCCCCCTCCCCCCTCCTCCTCTATCCCCCTCCTCCTCTTTCCCCCTCCTCCTCTTTCCCCCTCCTCCTCTTTCCCCCTCCTACTCTTCCCACTCGTCCTGCTCTTCCCCCCTCCTCCTCCTCTTCCCCCTCCTCCTCTTTCCCACCCTCCTCCTACTGTTTCCACCCCTCCTCCTCCTCTTTCCCCCTCCTCCTCCTTTTTCCCTCTCCTTCTCCTCTTTCCCCCCTCCTCCTCCTCTTTCCCCCTCCTCCTCCTCATTCCCCCTCCCCCTCCTCCTGTTTCCCCCTCCCCTACTCCTTTTTCACCCCTCCCCCTCCTCCTCTTTCCCCCGCCCCCTCCTCGTCTTACCCCCTGCCCCCTCCTCCTCTTTCACCCCCTGCCCCCCTCCTCCTCTTCCCCCCTCTTCCACTTTCCCCCTTCCTCCTCTTTCCCCCATCCTCTTTCCCCCCACCTCCTCCTTCCCCCTCCTCCCCCTCTTTCCCCCCTCCCCATTCCCCCTCTTTCCCCCCTCCCCATTCCGCCTCTTTCCCCCCTCCCCCCTCCTCCTCTTTCCCCCTCCTCCTCTTTCCCCCTGCTCCTCTTTCCCCCTCCTACTCTTCCCCCTCCTCCTGCTCTTCCCCCCTCCTCCTCCTCTTTCCCGCCCTCCTCCTACTGTTTCCACCCCTCCTCCTCTTTCCTCCCCCCTCCTCCTCCTCTTTCCCCCTCCTCCTCCTCTTTCCCCCTCCTCCTCCTCTTTCCCCCTCCTCCTCCTCTTTCCCCCCTCCTCCTCCTTTTTCCCCTCCTCCTCCTTTTTCCCCCTCCTTCTCCTCTTTCCCCCTCCTCTTTCCCCCCTCCTCCTCCTCTTTCCCCCTCCTCCTCCTCATTCCCCCACCCCCTCCTCCTGTTTCCCCCTCCCCCTCCTCCTGTTTCCCCCTCCCCCTCCACCTCTTCCCCCCTCCAACCCTCCTCCTCTTCCCCCCACCCCCTCCTCCTCTTTCCCACTCCCCCTCCTCCTCTTCCCCCCTCCCCCTCCACCTCTTTCCCCCCTCCCCCTCCTGCTCTTTCCCCCCGCCCCCTCCTCGTCTTCCCCCCTGACCACCTCCTCGTCTTTCCCCCCTGCCCCCCTCCTCGTCTTTCCCCCCTGCCCCCTCCTCCTCTTTCACCCCCTGCCCCCTCCTCCTCTTCCCCTCTCCTCCACTTTCCCTCCTCCTCCTCTTTCCCCCATCCTCTTTCCCCCCACCTCCTCTTTCCCCTCCTCCTCTTTACCCCTTCCCCCCTCCTCCTCTTTCCTAACCTCCCCCCAGCCCCACCTCCTCTTTCCCCCCTCCCCCACCTCCTCTTTCCCCCCTCACCCCTCCTCCTCTTTCCCCCCTCACCCTCCTCCTCTTTCCCCCCTCCTCCACTTTCCCCCTCCTCCACTTTCCCCTCCTCCTCTTTCACCCTCTCCCCTCCTCCTCTTTCACACTCCCCCCTCCTCCTATTCACCCCCTCCCCCTCCCCCTCTTCACCCCCTCCCCCTCCTCCACTTTCCCCCTCCCCCCTCCTCCTCCTCACCCCCTCCCCTCCTCTTTCCCCCTCACCCCTCCTCCTCTTTCCCCCCTCCCCCTCCTCCTCTTTCCCCCCTCCCACTCCTCCTGTTTCCCCCTCCCCCTCCTCCTCTTTCCCTCCTCCTCCTCTTCCCGTTCTCCTCCTCTTTCCCCTACCCCTCTTTCCCCCTCCTCTTTTTCCTCCCTCCTCCTTTCCCCCCCTCCCCCTCTTTCCCCTTTACCCTCTTTTGCCCCTCCCCTTCTTTCCCCCCTCCCCCCTTCACCTCTGCTCCCCCTCCCCTTCACCTCCCCTCCCCCCTCCCCCGCTTCCGCCTCCCCCTCTTCCCCTCTTTCCCCACCTCCGCCTCCCAATCTTTCCCCACCTCCCCCCACCCCCACTTCCCCCCCTCCTCTTTCCCCCCTCCCCGCTCCTCCTCTTCCCCACCTCCTCCTCCCCACTCCTCCTCTTCCCCCACCCCTCCTCTTCCTCTTTCCCCCTCCTCCTCCTCTTTCACCCTCTCCCGCTCCTCCTCTTTCCCCCCTCCCCCTCCTCCTATTACCCCCCTCCTCCTCTTCCCCCTCCCCCTCCTCCTCTTACCCCTCCCCCTCCATCTCTTTCCTCCTCCTCTTGCCCTTCCTCTTCTTTCCCCCTCCTCCTCTTTCCCCCTCCCCATCTTTCCGCACCTCCCCCTCCCCTCTTTCCCCACCCTCCCCCTCCCCCTCTTTCTCCACCCTCCCCCCTCCTCCTCTTCCCCCTCCCCTTCCTCCTCTTCCCCCCTCCCCCTCCTCCTCTACCCCCCTCCACCTCCTCTTCTTCCCCCCTCCTCCTCTTCCCCTCCTCCCTCCTCCTCTTTGCCCCTCCCCCACCTCCTCTTTCCCCCTCCTCCTCTTTCCCCCTCCTCCTCTTTCCCCCTCCTCCTCTTCCCCTCCTCCTCTTTCCCCCCTCCTCCTCCTCTTTCCCCCTCCTCCTCTTCACCCCTCCTGCTGCTCTTCCCCCCCCCTCCTCCTTCCCGCCCTCCTCCTTCCCCCTCCTCCTTTTCCCCACCCTCCTCCTCCTCTTTCCCCTCTCCCCCTCCCCTTCTTTCCCCCTACCCCTCCCCCTCTTTCCCCCACCCCACTCCCCCTCTTTCCCCTCCCCCTCTTTCCCCTTCCCCCTCCCCCCTCTTTCCACCCTCCCCCCACCTCCCCATTCCCCCTCTTTCCCCACTCTCCCCCCTTCCCCACCCTCCCTCCTTCCCCCTCTTTTTCCCGTCCCCCTCCCCCTCTTCCCCTTCCCCCTTCCCCCTCTTTCCCCCCTCCCCCTCCTCCTCTATCCCCCCTCCTCCGCTTTCCCCTCCTCCGCTTTCCCCTCCTCCGCTTTCCCCTCCTCCTCTTCCCCTCCTCCTCTTTCCCCCCTCCTCCTCCTCTTCCCCCTCCTCTTCTTCCCACCCTCCTCCTGCTCTTCCCCCACTCCTTCTGCTCTTCCCCCTCCTCCTCCTCTTCCCCCCTCCTACTCCTCTTTCCCCACTCCTCCTCCTCTTTCCCCCTCCTCCTCCTCTTTCCACCCCCTCCTACTCTTTCCCCCTCCTCCTCCTCTTTCCCCACTCCTATTACTCTTTCCCCCTCCTCCTCCTCTTTCCTCCTGCTCCTCTTTCCCCCTCCTCCTCCTCTTTCCCCCTCCTCCTCTTTCCCCCTCCTCCTCTTTCCCCCTCCTCGTCTTTCCCCCTCCTCCTACTCTTCCCACCCTCCTCCTCCTCTTTCCCCCCTCCTCCTCCTCTTCCCACTCCACCTACAATTTCCACCCCTCCTCCTCCTCTTTCCTCCCACCTCCTCCTCCTCTTTCCCCCTTCCACCTCCTCTTTCCCCCCTCGTCCTCCTCTTACTCCCACCTCCTCCTCTTTCCCCCTCCTCCTCCTCTTTCCCCCCTCCTCCTCCTTCCCCCTCCTCCTCCTCTTTCCCCCTCCTCCTCTTCCCCCCTCCTGCTGCTCTTCCCCTCCTCCTCCTCTTTCCCGCCCTCCTCCTCCTCTTTCCCCCTCCCCCTCCTCCTCCTCCTTCCCCCTCCTCCTTTTCCCCACCCTCCTCCTCCTCTTTCCTCCTCCCCTCCCCTTCTTTCCCCTCCCCCTCTTTCCCCTCCCCCTCTTCCCCTCCCCCTCTTTCCCCTTCCCCCTCCTCCCTTTTTCCACCCTCCCCCCACCTCCCCCTTCCCCCTCTTTCCCCACTCTCCCCCCTTCCCCACCCTCCCTCCTTCCCCCCTTTACCCCCTACCCCTACCCCCTCTTTCCCCCCTCCCCTGCTCCTATATCCACCCTCCTCCGCTTTCCCCTCCTCCTCTTCCCCCTCCTCCTCTTTCCCCCTCCTCCTCTTTCCCCCTCCTCCTCTTTCCCCCCTCCTCCTCTTCCCACCCTCCTCCTCCTCTTCCCACCCTCCTCCTCCTCTTCCCACCCTCCTCCTGCTCTTTCCCCCCTCCTCCTCCTCTTTCCCCCCTCCTCCTCCTCTTTCCCCCCTCTTCCTCCTCTTTTCCCCCTCCTCCTCCTCTTTCCACCCCCTCCTCCTCTTTCCCCCTCCTCCTCCTCTTTCTCCACTCCACTTCCTCTTTCCCCCTCTCCTCCTCCTCTTCCCCCTCCTCCTACACTTTCCACCCCTCCTCCTCCCCTTTCCTCCCCCCTCCTCCTCCTCTTTCCCCGCTCCTCCTCTCTTCCCCCCTCCTCCTCCTCCGTCCCCCCTCCTCCTCCTCTTCCCCCCTCCTCCTCCTCCTTCCCACCCTCCCCCTCCTCTTTCCCCCTCTCCTCCTCCTCTTCCCCCTCCTCTTACACTTTCCACCCCTCCTCCTCCCCTTTCCTCCCACCTCCTCCTCCTCTTTCCCCCTTCCACCTCGTCTTTCCTCCCTCGTCCTCCTCTTCCCCACCTCCTCCTCTTTCCCCCTTCTCCTCCTCTTTCCCCCTGCTCCTCTTTCCCCCCTCCTCCTCCTCTTTCCCCCTCCTCCTCTTTCCCCCCTCCTCCTACTCTTTCCACCCCTCCTTCTCTTCTTTCCTCCCCCCTCCTCCTCCTCTTTCCCTGCTCCTCCTCCTCTTCCCCCCTCCTCCTCCTCTTCCCCCCTCCTCCTCCTCTTTCCCCCCTCCTCCTCCTCTTTCCCTGCTCCTCCTGCTCTTCCCCCCTCTTCCTTCCCACCCTCCTCCTCCTCTTTCCCCCCTCTCCTCCTCCTCTTCCCCCTCCTCCTACACTTTCCACCCCTCCTCCTCCTCTTTCCTCCCACCTCCTCCTCCTCTTTCACCCTCCTCCTCCTCTTTCCCCTCCTCCTCTTACCCCCTACACCACCCCCTCCCCCTCTTTCCCCCTCCCCATTCCCCTCTTTCCCCCCCTCCCCCCTCCTCCTCCATCCCCCTCCTCTGCTTTCCCCTCCTCCTCTTCCCCCTCCTCCTCTTTCCCCCTCCTCCTCTTTCCCCCTCCTCCTCTTCCCCTCCTCGTCTTCCCCCCTCCTGCTCCTCTTCCCCCCTCCTCCTCCTCTTTCCCCCTCCTCCTACTCTTTCCACCCCTCCTCATCCTCTTTCCTCCCCTCCTCCTCCTCTTTCCCCCTCCTCCTCCTCTTCCCCCTCCTCCTCCTCTTCCCCCCTCCTCCTCCTCTTTCCCCCTCCTCCTTCTCTTTCCACCCCTCCTTCTCCTCTTTCCTCCCTCTCCTCCTCCTCTTTCCCCGCTCCTCCTCTTCTTTCTGCCCTCCTCCTCATCTTTCCCCCCTCCTCCTCATCTTTCCCCCCTCCTCCTCCTCTTTCTCCCCTCCTCCTGCTAAACCCCCCTCCTCCTCCTCTTTCCCACCCTCCTCCTCCTCTTCCCCCTCCTCCTCCTCTTCCCCCTCCTCCTACACTTTCCACCCCTCCTCCTCCTCTTTCCTCCCACCTCCTCCTCCTCTTTCCCCCTTCTCCTCCTCTTTCCCCCCTCCTCCTCCTCTTTCCCCCCTCCCCTTCCCTTCTTTCCCCTACCCCTCCCCCTCCCCATCCCCCCTCACCCTCCCCCCTCTTTCCCCCTCCCCCTCTTTCCCCTTCCCCTCCCCCCTCTTTCCACTCTCCCCGCCACCTCCCCCTTCCCCCTCTTTCCCCACTCTCCCCCCTTCCCCACCCTCCCTCATTCCCCCTCTTTCCCCCTCCCCCTCCTCCTCTATCCCCCCTCCTCCGCTTTCCCAATCCTCCTCTTTCCCCCCTCCTCCTCTTTCCCCCTCCTCCTCTTTCCCCTTCCTCCTCTTTCCCCCTCCTCCTCTTACCCCTCCTCCTCTTTCCCCCTCCTCCTCCTCCTTCCCCCTCCTCCTCTTCCCACCCTCCTCCTGCTCTTCCGACCCTCCTCCTGCTCTTTCCCCATCCTCCTCCTCTTTCCACCCTCCTCCTCCTCTTTCCCCCCTTCCTCCTCCTCTTTCCAACCCCTCCTCCTCTTTCCACCCCCCTCCTCCTCTTTCCCCCTCCTCCTCTTTCCCCGCCTCTTCCTCTTTCCCCCTCCTCCTCCTCTTTCCCCCTGTTCCTCTTACAACCTACCCCTCCCCCTCTTTCCCCCATCCCCCTCTTTCCCCCTCCTCATTCCCCCTCTTTCCCCCCACTCCCCTCCTCCTCTATCCCCCTCCTCTTCCCCCCTCCTCCTCTTTCCCCCTCCTCCTCTCTCCCCCCCTCCTCTTCCCCTCCTCCTCTTTCCCCCTCCCCCGCTTCTCCCTCCCCCTCTTCCCCTCTTTCCCCACCTCCCCCTCCCACTCTTTCCCCACCTCCCCCCACCCCCTCTTCCCCCCTCCTCTTTCCCCCCTCCCCGCTCCTCCTCTTTCCCCCATCCCCCCTCCCCCCT
The DNA here is from genome assembly GCF_017639515.1 of Carcharodon carcharias. Taxonomy (NCBI): domain Eukaryota; kingdom Metazoa; phylum Chordata; class Chondrichthyes; order Lamniformes; family Lamnidae; genus Carcharodon; species Carcharodon carcharias. The sequence goes on along the minus strand of NC_054469.1, from coordinate 138,123,511 downwards.
CCTCCTCTTCCCCACCTCCTCCTCCCCTCCTCCTCTTCCCCCTCCCCTCCTCCTCTTATCCCCCTCCCCCTCCTCCTCCCCCTCCTCCTCTTCCCCCCTCCTCCTGCTCTTCCTCCCTTCTCCAACTCTTTCCCCCCCTCCTCCTACTCTTTCCACCCCTCCTCCTCCTCTTTCCCCCCTCCTACTCCTCTTTCTCCCCTCCTCCTCCTCTTTCCGCCCCCTCCTCCTCTTTCCCCACCGCCTCCTCTTTCCCCACCTCCTCCTCTTTCCCCCTCCTCCTCCTCTTTCACCCTCCTCCTCCTCTTTCCCCCTCCTCCTCTTACCACCTACCCCTCCCCTCCCCCTCTTTCCCCCATCCCCCTCTTTCCCCCTCCCCATTCCCCCTCTTTCCCCCCTCCCCCTCCTCCTCTATCCCCCTCCTCTGCTTTCCCCCTCCTCCTCTTCCCCCTCCTCCTCTTTCCCCTCCTCCTCTTTCCCCCTCCTCCTCTTTCCCCCTCCTCCTCTTTCCAACCTCCTCCTCCTCTTCCCCCTCCTCCTGCTCTTCCCCCTCCTCCTCCTCTTCCCCCTCCTCCTCTTTCCCCCTCCTCCTCTTTCCCCCTCCTCCTCTTTCCCCCTCCTCCTCTTTCCCCCTCCTCCTCTTCCCACCCTCCTCCTGGTCTTCCCCCCTCCTCCTGCTCTTTCCCCCCTCCTCCTCCTCTTCCCCCCTTCTCTTTCTCTTCCCCCTCCTCCTCCTCTTTCCACCCCCCTCCTCCTCATTCCCCCTCCTCCTCTTTCCGCGCCTCCTCCTCTTTCCTCCTCCTCCTCCTCTTTTCCCCTCCTCCTCTTTCCCTCTCCTCCTCTTACCACTTACCCCTCCCCCTCCCCCTCTTTCCCCCATCCCCCTCTTTCCCCTGCCCATTCCCCCTCTTTCCCCCACTCCCCCCTCCTCCTCTATCCCCCTCCTCTGCTTTCCCCCTCCTCCTCTTCCCCCCTCCTTCTCTTCCCCCTCCTCCTCTTTCCAACCCCCCCCTCCTCTTCCCCTCCTCCTGCTCTTCCCCCCTCCTCCTCCTCTTTCCCCCTCCTCCTCTTTCCCTCTCCTCCTCTTCCCCTCCTCCACTTCCCCCCTCCTCCTGCTCTTCCCCCTCCTCCTCCTCTTTCCCCCCTCCTCCTCCTCTTCCCCCCTTCTCTTTCTCTTCCCCCTCCTCCTCCTCTTTCCACCCCCCTCCTCCTCATTCCCCCTCCTCCTCTTTCCGCGCCTCCTCCTCTTTCCTCCTCCTCCTCCTCTTTTCCCCTCCTCCTCTTTCCCTCTCCTCCTCTTACCACTTACCCCTCCCCCTCCCCCTCTTTCCCCCATCCCCCTCTTTCCCCTGCCCATTCCCCCTCTTTCCCCCACTCCCCCCTCCTCCTCTATCCCCCTCCTCTGCTTTCCCCCTCCTCCTCTTCCCCCCTCCTTCTCTTCCCCCTCCTCCTCTTTCCAACCTCCCCCTCCTCTTCCCCTCCTCCTGCTCTTCCCCCCTCCTCCTCCTCTTTCCCCCTCCTCCTCTTTCCCTCTCCTCCTCTTCCCCTCCTCCACTTCCCCCCTCCTCCTGCTCTTCCCCCTCCTCCTCCTCTTTCCCCCCTCCTCCTCTTCCCACCCTACTCCTGCTCTTCCGACCCTCCTCGTGCTCATTCCCCCCTCCTCCTCCTCTTTCCACCCTCCTCCTCCTCTTCCCCTCCTCCTCCTCTTTCCACCCCCCCTCCTCTTTCCCCCTCCTCCTCTTTCCGCGCCTCCTGCTCTTCCCCCTCCTCCTCCTCTTTCCCCCTGCTCCTCTTTCCCCCTCCTCTTCCTCTGTCCCCCCTCCTCCTCCTCTTTCCCCTCCTCCTCTTCCCCCTCCTCCTCTTACCACCTACCCCTCCCCCTCCCCCTCTTTCCCCATCCCCCTCTTTCCCCTGCCCATTCCCCCTCTTTCTCCCACTCCCCCCTTCTCCTCTATCCCCCTCCTCTGCTTTCCCCCTCCTCCTCTTCCCCCTCCTTCTCTTCCCCTCCTCCTCTTTCCAACCTCCCCCTCCTCTTCCCCTCCTCCTGCTCTTCACCCCTCCTCCTCCTCTTTCTCCCCTACTCCTCTTTCCCTCTCCTCCTCTTCCCCTCCTCCTCTTCGCCCCCTCCTCCTCTTTCTCCCCTCATTCTCTTCCCCCCTCCTCCTCCTCTTCCCCCTGCTCCTCCTCCTACTCTTTCCACCCCTCCTCCTCCTCTTCCCCCCTCCTCCTCCTCTTTCCTGCCTCCTCCTCCTCTTCCCCCTCCTCCTCTTTTCCCCCCTCCTCTTTCCCCCCTCCTCCTCCTCTTTCCCCCCACCTCCTCCTCTTTCCCACCTCCTCCTCTTCCCACCCTCCTACTGCTCTTCCCCCCTCCTCCTGCTCTTTCCCCCTCCTCCTCTTTCCCTCTCCTCCTCTTCCCCTCCTCCTCTTTCCCCCCTCCTCCTCCTCTTCCCCCCTCCTCCACTTCCCCCCTCCTCCTGCTCTTCCCCCCTCCTCCTCCTCTTTCCCCCCTCCTCCTACTCTTTCCACCCCTCCTCCTCCTCTTTCCCTCCTCCTCCTCCTCTTTGCCCCCTCCTCCTCCTCTTTCCTGCCTCCTCCTCCTCTTTCCCCCTCCTCATCTTTCCCCCTCCTCTTCTTTTCCCCATCCTCCTCTTTCCCCCCTCCTGCTCCTCTTTCCCACCTCCTCCTCTTCCCACCCTCCTCCTCCTCTTCCCCCCTCCTCCTCCTCTTTCCTGCCTCCTCCTCCTCTTCCCCTCCTCCTCTTTTCCCCCTCCTCCTCTTTCCCCCCTCCTCCTCCTCTTTCCCCCCACCTCCTCCTCTTTCCCACCTCCTCCTCTTCCCACCCTCCTACTGCTCTTCCCCCCTCCTCCTGCTCTTTCCCCCTCCTCCTCTTTCCCTCTCCTCCTCTTCCCCTCCTCCTCTTTCCCCCTCCCCCTCCTCCTCTTCCCCCTCCTCCACTTCCTCCCCTCCTCCTGCTCTTCCCCCCTCCTCCTCCTCTTTCCCCCCTCCTCCTACTCCTTCCACCCCTCCTCCTCCTCTTTCCCTCCTCCTCCTCCTCTTTGCCCCCTCCTCCTCCTCTTTCCTGCCTCCTCCTCCTCTTTCCCCCTCCTCATCTTTCCCCCTCCTCTTCTTTTCCCCATCCTCCTCTTTCCCACCTCCTCCTCCTCTTTCCCACCTCCTCCTCTTCCCACCCTCCTCCTGCTCTTCCCCCCTCCTCCTGCTCTTTCCCCCTCCTCCTCTTTCCCCCTCCTCCTCCTCTTCCCCCTCCTCCTCTTTCCCCCTAACCCTTCGGTGTCTTTTCCCCCTCCCCTCCCCCTCTTTCCCTCCTCCCCATTCCCCCTCTTTCCCCTCTCCCCCTCCTCCTCTTTCCCCCTCCTCTGCTTTCCCCTCCTCTGCTTTCCCCCTCCTCCTCTTTCCCATCTCCTCCTCTTTCCATCTCCTCCTCTTTCCACCTCCTCCTCTTTCCCCCTCCTCCTCTTCCCCTCCTCCTCTTCCCCCCTCCTCCTCTTCCCCCTCCTCCTGCTCTTCCCCCTCCTCCTCCTCTTTCCCACCCTCCTCCTCCTCTTTCCCCCTCCTCCTACTCTTTCCACCCCTCCTCCTCCTCTTTCCCCCCTCCTCCTCCTTCCTCCCCCTGCTACTCCTCTTTCCTCCCCCATCCTCCTCCTCTTCCCCTCCTCCTCCTCTTTCCCTCCTCCTCCTCTTCCCCCTCCTCCTCCTCTTTCCCCTGCTCCTCTTTCCCCCTCCTCTTCCTCTTTCCCCCTCCTCTTCCTCTTTCCCCCTCCTCCTCCTCTTTCCCCCTCCTCCTCTTTCCCCCCACCTCCTCCTCTTTCCCACCTCCTCCTCTTCCCACCCTCCTACTGCTCTTCCCCCCTCCTCCTGCTCTTTCCCCCTCCTCCTCTTTCCCTCTCCTCCTCTTCCCCTCCTCCTCTTTCCCCCCTCCTCCTCCTCTTCCCCCCTCCTCCACTTCCCCCCTCCTCCTGCTCTTCCCCCCTCCTCCTCCTCTTTCCCCCCTCCTCCTACTCCTTCCACCCCTCCTCCTCCTCTTTCCCTCCTCCTCCTCCTCTTTGCCCCCTCCTCCTCCTCTTTCCTGCCTCCTCCTCCTCTTTCCCCCTCCTCATCTTTCCCCCTCCTCTTCTTTTCCCCATCCTCCTCTTTCCCCCCTCCTCCTCCTCTTTCCCACCTCCTCCTCTTCCCACCCTCCTCCTGCTCTTCCCCCCTCCTCCTGCTCTTTCCCCCTCCTCCTCTTTCCCCCTCCTCCTCCTCTTCCCCCTCCTCCTCTTTCCCCCTAACCCTTCGGTGTCTTTTCCCCCTCCCCTCCCCCTCTTTCCCTCCTCCCCATTCCCCCTCTTTCCCCTCTCCCCCTCCTCCTCTTTCCCCCTCCTCTGCTTTCCCCTCCTCTGCTTTCCCCCTCCTCCTCTTTCCCATCTCCTCCTCTTTCCATCTCCTCCTCTTTCCACCTCCTCCTCTTTCCCCCTCCTCCTCTTCCCCTCCTCCTCTTTCCCCCTCCTCCTCTTCCCCCTCCTCCTGCTCTTCCCCCTCCTCCTCCTCTTTCCCACCCTCCTCCTCCTCTTTCCCCCTCCTCCTACTCTTTCCACCCCTCCTCCTCCTCTTTCCCCCCTCCTCCTCCTTCCTCCCCCTGCTACTCCTCTTTCCTCCCCCCTCCTCCTCCTCTTCCCCTCCTCCTCCTCTTTCCCTCCTCCTCCTCTTCCCCCTCCTCCTCCTCTTTCCCCTGCTCCTCTTTCCCCCTCCTCTTCCTCTTTCCCCCTCCTCTTCCTCTTTCCCCCTCCTCCTCCTCTTTCCCCCTCCTCCTCTTTCCCCCTCCTCCTCCTCCTTCCCCCTCCTCCTCTCTCCCCCTACCCCTTCCCCATCTTTTCCCCCCTCCCCCTCTTCCCCCCTCCCCATTCCCCCTCTTTCACCCCCTCCCCCCTCCTCTATCTCCCTCTTCTGCTTTCCCCCTCCTCCTCTTTCCCCCTCCTCTTCCCCCCCTCCTGCTCTTTCCCCCTCCTCCTCCTCTTTCCTCCCCTCCTCCTCCTCTTTCCCCCTCCTCCTCCTCTTCCCCCCTCCTCCTCCTCTTTCCCCCCTCCTCATCCTCTTTCCCCCCTCCTCCTCCTCTTTCCCCCCTCCTCCTCCTCTTTCCCCCCTCCTTCTCCTCTCTCCCCCTCCTCCTCCTCTTTCCCCCTCCTTCTCCTCTTCCCCCCTCCTCCTCCTCTTTCCCCCCCTCCTCCTCCTCTTTCCCCCCTCCTCCTCCTCTTTCCTCCCCCTCCTCCTCTTTCCACCTCTCTCCTGCTCCTCTTTCCCCTCCTCCTCCTCTTCCCCCTCCACCCTCCTCCTCTTCCCCCTCCCCTCCTCCTCTTATCCCCCTCCCCTCCTCCTCTTCCCCCACACCCTCCTCCTCTTTCCCCCTTCCCCCCTCCTCCTCTTCCTCCCCCTCCTCCTCCTCCTCCTCTTCCCCCTCCCCCTTCCTCTTCCTCCCTCCCACCCCTCCCCCCTCTTCCCCCTCCCCCTCCTCCTCCTCCTCCTCTTCCTCCCCCTCCTCCTGCTCCTCTTTCCCCCTCCCCTCCTCCTCCTCCTCCTCCTCCTCCCCCTCCTCCTCCTCCTCCTTCCCCCCCCTCCCCCTCCTCCTCTTCCTCCTCTTCCGTTCCCCCCTCCCCCCTTCCTCCTGTTCCCCCCTCCCCTTCCTCCTCTTCCCCCTCCCCCTCCTCCACCTCCTCCTCTTTCCCCCCTCCCCCACTCCCCCTCTTTTCCCCCTCCCCCTCTTTTCCCCTCCCCCTCTTTCTCCCTCCCCCTCTTTTCCTCCCCCTCCCCCTCTTTTCCCCCTCCCCCTCTTTTCCCCCCTCCCCCTCTTTCCCCAGCCTCCCCCTCCCCCTCCCCCTTCCCCTTCCCCCTCTTTTCACCCCTCCCCCCTCCTCCTCTCCCCCTCCCACACCTCCCCCTCCCCCTCCCCCCTCCTCCTCCTCCTCTTCTTTCCCCCTGCCCCTCCCCCTCTTTCCCCCTCCCCCTTCCCGCTCTTTCCCCCTCTCCCCATCCCGCTCTTTCCCCCTCCCCCATCCTGCTCTTTTCCCCCTCCCCCATCCTGCTCTTTTCCCCCTCCCCCCTCCACCTCTTCCCCCTCCCCTCCTCCTCTTTCCCCCTACCCCTCCCTCTCTTTCCCCCCTCCCCATCTTTCCCCCCCTCCCCATCCCGCTCTTCCCCCCCTCCCCATCCCGCTCTTCCCCCCCCTCCCCATCCCGCTCTTTCCCCCTCCCCCTCCTCCTCTTTCCCCCCTTACCACTCCTCCTCTTTCCCCCTTCCCCCTCCTCCTCTTTCCACCCCTCCCCTCCTCCTCTTTCCACCCCCCTCCTCCTCTTCCACCCCTCCCCCTCCTCCTCTTTCCAACCATCCCGCTCCTCCTCTTTCCCCCTCCTCCTCCTCTTCCCCCCCTCCTCCTCCTCTTCACCCCTCCTCTTGTTTCCCCCCTCCTCCTCCTCTTCCCCCTCCTCCTCCTCTTTCCCCCACTCCTCCTCTTTCCCCCACTCCTCCTCTTTCCCCCTCCTCCTCTTCTTTCCCACCTTGTCCTCCTCTTTCCCCCTCCTCCTCTTTCCCCATACACCTTCCCCCTCTTTTCCACCTCCCCCTCTTCCCCCTCCCCCTCTCTCCCCCTCCCACTTCCCCTCTCCCCCTCCCCCCTCCTCCTCTATCCTCCCTCCTCCTCTTCCCCTCCTCCTCTTCCCCTCCTCCTCTTTCTCCCTCCTCTTCTTCCCGCTCGTCCTCTTTCCCCCCTCCTCCTCCTCTTTCCCCCCTCCTCCTCCTCTTTCCCCCTCCTCCTCCTCTTTCCCCCTCCTCCTCTTCCCCCCTCCTCCTCTTCCCCCCTCCTCCTCTTCCCCCCTCCTCCTGCTCTCCCCCCTCCTACTGCTCTTCCCCCCCTCCTGCTCTTCCCCCCTCTTCCTCCTCTTTCCCCCCTCCTCCTCCTCTTCCCCCTTCCTCCTCCTCTTTCCACCCCCCTCCTCCTCTTTCCCCCCTCCTCTTCCTCCTTCCCCCTCCTCCTCCTCTTTTCCCCTTCCTCCTCCTCTTTCCCCCTCCTCCTCCTCTTTCCCTCCTCCTCTTTCCCTCCTCCTCTTTCCCTCCTCCTCTTTCCCTCCTCCTCCTCTTTCCCTCCTCCTCCTCTTCCCCCACCTCCTCCTCTTCCCCCTCCTCCTCCTCTTTCCCCACCTCCTCCTCTTTCCCCACCTCCTCCTCTTTCCCCATCTCCTCCTCTTACCCCCCTCCTCCTCCTCTTACCCCCCTCCTCCTCCTCTTCCCCCCCTCCTCCTCCTCTTACCCCCCTCCTCCTCCTCTTACCCCCTCCTCCTCCTTTTTACTCCCTCCCCTCCTCCTCTTCCCCCTCCCCCTCCTCTTACCCCCCTCCCCTTACCCCCCTCCCCCTCCTCCTCTTCCCCCACCCTCTCCTCCTCTTTCCCCCCTCCCCCTCCTCCTCTTCCTCCCCCCGCTCCTCCTCCTCCTTCTCCTCTTCCCCCCCTCCTCTTCCCCCTCCCCCTCCTCTTTCCCCCTTACCCCTCCTCCTCTTTCCCCCTTCCCCCTCCTCCTCTTTCCACCCCTCCCCTTCTCTTTCCACCCCTCCCCTCCTCCTCTTTCCACCCCTCCCCCTCCTCCTCTTTCCACCCCTCCCCCTCCGACTCTTTCCACCCCTCTCCCGCTCCTCTTTCTCCTCCTCCTCCTCTTCCCCCCTCCTCCTCTAACCCCTCCTCCTCTTTCCCCCCCTCCTCCTCTTCCCCCCTCCTTCTGCTCTCCCCCCCTCCTACTGCTCTTCCCCCCTCCTCCTGCTCTTCCCCCTCCTCCTCCTCTTCCCCCTCCTCCTCCTCTTCCCCCTCCTCCTCCTCTTCCCCCTCCTCCTCCTCTTTCCCCCTCCTCCTCCTCTTTCCACGCCCCCTCCTCCTCTTTCCCCCTTCCTCCTCCTCCTTCCCCCTCCTCCTCCTCTTTCCTCTCCTCCTCCTCTTTCCCCCTCCTCCTCTTCCCCCTCCTCCTCTTCCACCTCCTCCTCTTCCCTGCTCCTCCTCTTTCCCCCTCCCCCTCCTCCTCTTTCACCCCTGCCACCTCCTCCTCTTTCCCCCTCCCCTCGTCCTCTTTCCCCCTCCCCCTCCTCCTCTTCCCCCTCCTCCTCCTCTGTCCCCCCTTCTCCTCCTCTTCCCCCCCTCCTCCTCCTCTTTCCCCTTCCTCCTCCTCTTTCCCCCTCCTCTTCCTCTTCCCCTCCTCCTCCTCTTTCCCCCCTCCTCCTCCTCTTTCCCCCTCCTCCTCCTCTTTCCCCCTTCTCCTCCTCTTTCCCCCTTCTCCTCCTCTTCCCCCCTCTTCCTCCTCTTTCTCCCTTCCTCCTCCTCTTTCCCCCTCCTCCTCCTCTTCCCCTCCTCATCCTCTTTACCCCCTCCTCCTCTTGCTCCTCCCCCTCCTCCTCTTCCCCCTCCCCCCTCCTCCTCTTCACCCTCTCCCTCCTCCTCCTCTTCAGCCCCTCCCCTCCTCCTCTTACCCCCCTCCCCCCTCCTTCTCTTCCCCCCACCCCCTCTTCCTCTTTCCTCCTCCTCCCTCCTCCTCTTCCTCCCCCCGCTTCTCCTCCTCCTTCTCCTATTTCCCCCCTCCCCCCTCCTCTTTCCCCCTCCCACCTCTCCCCCTCCTCCTCCTTCCCCCCCTCCTCCTCTTTCTCCCCTCACCCCTCCTCCTCTTTCACCCCTCCGCCCTCCTCCTCTTTCACCCCTCCGCCCTCCTCCTCTTCCCCCCCTCCGCCCTCCTCCTCTTCCCCCCCTCCGCCCTCCTCCTCTTCCCCCCCTCCCCCTTTTCCCCCTCCTCCTCCCCTTTCCCCCCTCCCCCTCTCCCTCTGCCTCCACCCCGTTCCTACCCATCCACCTGCTTCCTCCACCCACCCTCACCCCCTCTTTTCCCTTCCCCTCCCCCCTCCACCCCCTTTCCTCAACCCCTCCACCCGCTGCCCACCCTCTGCCCACTTCCCCCACTCTGCCCGCTTTTTTAAAGGAACACAACCCTTAAACTCCAAATTATAAGCGAAAAGCAAACTTATCAAGTTAAAATAAAACTGTTCCTACTGTCAATTATATAGTCTTTATGTCAAGAGCACTTTAATGCAAAGGATTGAGGATTATATTATAGCTGTACAGAGCCCATGTTAGACACTGTCTGGAGGATAGTTCTGGGCACTGGAGAGGTTACAGTGCAGGTTCGCTAGAATGATACCAGGACTGAAGGTGTTAAATTATGAGAAAAGTTTGAAGAGAGATTGTTTATATTCTGTTGAAAGTACAAGATTAAGGCATGATCTAATCTGAATGTTTAAGATGATTAAAGGATTAGAGAGAAACAATTTCCTTTGGTGGAGAGTCCAGAATAAAGAGGCATAGCCTTCTAATTAGAGCTAGACCATTCAGGGGTAATGTCAGAAATCAGTTTTTCACAGAAAAAGTAGTGGAAATCTGGAACTCTCCTCTGACAAGTTGTTGAAGTTAGGTCAATTAAAAATCTTGAAACTATGATTGTTAGATTTTTGTTTGTTAGGCAAAGGTAGTAAGGTTCATGAAACCAAGACAGGTAGGGGGAATTAAATTGCAAATTAGTCATGATCTAATTGAATGACAGAACAGGCTTAATGAGCTGAATGTACTATTCTATTGCTATGACTGTTGCTACTCTGAAAGCAACTGCATATGGTGGGAAATACTCAAGATCTGGATTTTCATTTCACACACAGCGTGCAGATACATTCAAATAAGTAACCAGATTGGATTTAAATCTCTTACTTGCCGTTAGACAACTTAAATAAACATTCCTAGTAATAAATTATCTGTTGGCACTTGGAGCAAAAAGTTTTGAAGTAAAGAAAAATAACTAATTTCCAAATGACGGAATAGTTTTCAATAAAATTTAGCAAATATCTCTTCCTTTCTAGAGTAAAATGTGAAACGCCCATGTTCATTATAGATTCCAAGATATCAGAAAATAAAGTATCAATAATTAAAAATTTTTGAGGATTAATTCCTTCAAACGTCTCTGGAAATATCATCTTGAACCTTTAACATCCAGACACATTCAGGCTCCATTTTCTGTTTAAATTTAATAGAAAGTTATAAAGTCATATTATTTGCAAACACTTAAAGTGAATTCCAGAGTTAACATTCACTCTATTGTAATGACTATCCCATAAAGCCAGAGTATTTTCTGAATGACAAAAAACTAAGAACTGTAATTCAGCAGAATGATTTTGGTGTTCAAGTTCAGAAATCACTAATAGCTAGTGGACAGGTATAAGAAATATTTTGAAAGCTAATGGAATTTTGACCTTTGACACATCCACATTCTGATGTCACTCTCATCATGACTGAAACCTTTATCCGTTGTTTCTTACCTCATTGACTGATCTCTCCAACACTCTGCTAGGCTGCTTTTCAAGTTCCAACTCATCCTACACCTATTTATCATATACTAGATCCAAAACTTATTAATACCATTCATGGCTAAGCTTCATAGACAACACATAACCTTAAAATTGTAGTTATTTTCAAATCCCCCATAGCCTGATTCTGCTCAGTGTTTTCTTTGTGTCTCATTCCACTGCACAGGAATCTTTATGCAGCATGCTTTTGCACACTGAACTCCCTAAACCTTCTACCTTGAACGTCTTACCTTCAAGACATATCTTTTTGATCATGCTTTCAACCATCTCCATATACTCCCTCCCACTTTCTGCTTGGTTTCTTCCAATCTTCTGTAAAGTATCTTGAATATTTATAATATGAAAGGCAATATACACGTGTAAGATGTCATTTTAGCAAGTTAGGAAAGTATTGTCTTGACTGGGGAAATAAAGCTGTAAAGATTCAAAATAAAACATTTTCAGAAGAAGCACCAAGGATTTACAAAATACATTGTTATTACTCATTAAATGGAGTGCAGCTGAGCTAACTCAGTGAAGACTTGGAGTTTGGTGAGAGGGGAGTTTTAAGTGTTAATTTTTCTCCTACAATTTAACCTAGTCCATAAATAGCAGTAACTGGAAAGTACTATGTAAGCAGGCTTAATTCTTTCTTCCTCGCAGTTTGGACAGGGTAAACTCACTCTCAGCTGTAGGAGCTGAGTAGTTAATTAGCTAACTGGTTGAATCTGGTTACAATAGCCCCAGTTCAGTTTACTATAAATTTAGGGTTCTTTAGCGCAGCCTTCGGCAAATGGAGTGTAGCTGAGTTAACTGAGTGAAAACTTGGAGTTTGTTGAGAGAGGGGAGTTCAGGGAAGGATACAACACCTGCCGCTTTATCTCCTCCCTCCTCAACGTCCAAGGGCCAAAACACTCCTTCAGGTAAAGCAGTGCTTCACTTGCACCTCCTTCAATTTAGTCTACTGCATTTGTTGCTCCCAATACGGCCTCCTCTACATTGGAGAGACCAAACGCAGACTGGGTGACCACTTTGCGGAACACCTTCGGTCTGTCCACAAGCATGACCAGACCTTCTTGTCGCTTGCCATTTCAGCATCGCATCCTGCTCTCACACCCACATGTCCATCTTTACCCTGCTGCAATGTTCCAATGAAACTCATTGCAAACTGGAGGAACAGCACCTCATCTTCTGATTAGGCACTTTACAGCCTTCCGGACTTAACATTGAGTACAACAACTTCTGACCATGATCTCTCTCCTCCATCCTCACCCCCTTTTTTATCCCCCTTTTTCATTATTCATTTTCATTTTTTATCCACTTATTTTTATTTTTATTTATTTTCATTTTTATTCACTGTTTTATCCCCACCTTGTATCCTATTTACAATCTTTTTTCCCACCACTGTCCCCTCCCCCTACCCCACCCCCACAAGGGCTACCTTGTTCATGTTGTTCTTTCCAGAGTGCTTACCCTTGTCCTGCTATTATCACATTCTGCTTTCTGACCCTTAATGCCACCATCAGCACCTCCTCTACCCTGTACCTCTATCAGTAACACCCTTTTGTCCATGACATGTCTGGCAATCCCACCTTTGCCTCTACCTATTGCTGGCCTTCTATCCAGCTCCACCTGCTCCACCCCCCTTGAACAGTATAAATTTCATCACATCTTTATTTCTCTTTACCTCTGAAGAAGATTCATGTGGACTCGAAATGTTAACTTTTTTATCTGTCCACAGATGCTGTTAGACCTGCTGAGTTTTTCCAGCATTTTCTGTTTTTGTTTCGGGGAAGGATGTGTTTGTTCCTTTTTTCTATCTTTCTCATCCCATAGAAATTGGTTCTTGCTCTACTACAGGGAAAGGAGCTAGCTGTCTGGTGAGTATCTGGTAAGTGGTTAACTTCTATCCTATCCCTAAGGTTTAAAATAGTACACAAATTGGTGGTAAAGTTAATAAAATATATAAGAAAACAACATAAATAAGTGATTAATATAATTAAGTAATTATTAAAACACATTAAAGATGGCAGGACAGGTGATGTGTCAAGCTTGCAGCATTTGGGAGCTCCTGGATGACATTATGATCCAGGGCAAAAAAATGTCTGCAATAAGTGTTTGCGCTTGAGGAACTTTGGCTCAGAGTCATTGAGCTGGAGGCTCAGGTGCAGAATCTGCAGGGGGAAGGGGGAAAGTGGGAGGGGGGAGGGGGGAAGTTACCTGGATGCTTTATACCAGGAGGCAGTCACAACACTTTGGATAGGGTCTTCTGATTTGGTCAGCAACAGGAGGGTGTGACAGTGAGTGAGGCAGGTAAGGGGACCCAGGGGGCAGGAGTGTGAGCCTCTGCAACTGTCCAATCAGTTTGAGGTTCTCTCAGCTTGTTTGGATGAGGGCAGGGGCTGCACGGTGAATGATCGAACTGACCATGGCACTGTGGTACAGGAAACCATAAAAGTGGGGGCGCAAAAAGGAACGTAGTGGTAATAGAGGACAGTATAGTGAGGGGGATTGACACTGTTCTCTGTAACAAAGAGCATGAGTCCGTGCGGCTTGTTGCCTGCCCGGTGCCAGACATCTGCTCAGGGCTGGAGAGGAACTTGCAGTGGTAGGAGGAGGATCCAGTGGTTGTCATCCATGTTGGTACCAACGACATAGGCAGGATGAGGAAGGAGGCCCTGCATAATCAGTATGATGAGCTAGTCACCAAATTAAGAGGCTGAACCTCAGAGGTAATAATTTCTGGATTATTACCTGAGCCACGTGCAAATTGGCAAAGGGCAAATAAGATTCGAGAAATGAATGCGAGGCTCAAAGACTGCTGTGAGAGAAGTAGGTTCCAGTTCATGGGGCACTGGCACCAGTATTAGGGAAAGTGGGATCTGCACCACTGGGACAGTCTACACTTGAACTTTGCTGGGGCTGGTGTCCTTGCAAGCCAAAACTAGGGAAGTAGAGAGTTTTAAACTGAATAGTGGGGACAAGGGATCAAATCTGGGAAGATGTGGTAAACCAAAGTGTAGAGACCATGCAAGAGAGAAAGATATTAATATGGGAAATGATAAACAGACTGTGACAGAAAGGGACAGAGAGTACAATTCTAAGAGTAAATCAGCAGTTAAGGCTAGACTCTACAAAAAAAAAGGACAAAACTAAAAGCTCTGCATCTAAACACACGTAGCATTCAAAACAAAACAGATGAACTGATAGGGCAAGCAGAAATGAATAAATAGGATCTGATAGCCATTACTGAAACATGGCTACAGAATGATATAGAGTTGGACCTGAATATTGAACGGTACATGACATTTAGGAAGGGCAGGGAGTTAGGAAAAGGTGGAGGGGTGACTGTTAATTAATGATGGTATTAGCACATCAGCGAGGGATGACCTAAGCTCAGGAAACCAGGGTGTAGAAGCAGTTTGGTTGAGATGCGGAATGATAAAGGCAAGAAGTCACTTGTGGCAGAGGTGTACAGGCCCCCTAATTGTTTCTGCACAGTCAGACAGAGTATTAAAGAGGAGATAATGGGAGCTTGCCAGAAAGGTACAGCAATAATCATGGGGGATTTTAATCTACATATAGACTAGAAAAATTAGATGTGCAAAGGTAGCATAGATAAGGAGTTCATAGCATGTTTTTGGAATAGTTTCTGAGAACAGCATGTTCTGGATCCAACCAGGGCGCAGGCTATACTAAACTTAGTATTGAGCAACGAGATAGGGTTAATTGATAACACTATAGTGAAGACAGCCCTTGGGACCAGCGATCATTATATGATTGAATTTTACATTCATTTAGAGGGAGAAACAAGTGCATCCAAAACTAGTGTTTTAAACTTAAATAAGGGCAATTATAAGGGCATGAAAGTGGGGCTAGCTAAAGTGAACTGGCAAATGAGATTAAGGGATAGGTCAATAGAGGTTCAGTGGCAGACATTTAAAGGGATATTTCAGAATACACAGAACATATACATTCCAATGGGAAAGGAAAATTCCAAGGGAATGTCTTGCCAGCCGTGGTTAACTAAAAAAGTTTAAGCAGTATCAAACTTAAAGAAAAAGCACATAATTGTCCAACAGTTATGAGGTTCTAGCAAGCTGTGTGGATGAGAGCGGGGACTGCAGGGAGGATGAATGAACTGACCATGGTACAGGGAGGCGTTCAAGTGGGGGAAAGAAATAGGAACATAGTAGTGGTAGGACACAGTATAATTAGGGGGACAGATACTGTTCTCTGCAGCTGTGAGCATGAGTCCCGAAGGCTGTGTTGCCTGCCTGGTGCCAGGGTTAAGAACATCTCCTCAGGGCTGGAGACGTACTTGGAGTGGGAGTGGTGGGGGGGTGGGGGGTGTGCAGGATCCAGTTGTCGTCATCCATGTTGGTACCAATGAAATTGATAGGACTAGAAATAGGTTCTGCTGAAAGAATTTGAACAGTATGAGCTAAATTAAAAAGCAGAACCTCCAAGGTAATAATCTTAGGATTACTACCTGAGTCACGGGCAAACTGGCATAGGAGTCAAGGAGTTAAAGGCATGGCTCAGAGATTGGTGTGGGAGGAATAGGTTTCAGTTCCTGGGGCACTGGCACCAGTACTAGGTTGGAGGGAGTTGTTCCAGCTTCACCTAAACCATGCTGGGAGGAGGAGGTTCACTAGGTTGATTCTGGGTATGGAGGGATTTTCTTATAAGGAGAGGTTGAGTAGGTTGGGCCTGTACTCATTGGAGTTTAGAAGAATGAGAGGCGACCTTATTGAAACATATAAGATTCTTTGGGGGACTTGACAGGGTAGATGCTGAAAGGTTGTTTCCCCTTTTGGGAGAGTCTAGGCCAGAGAGCATAATCTCAGAGTCAGGGGTCGCCCATTTCAGACAGAGATGAGGACGAATTTCTTCTCTCAGAGGGTAATGAATCTGTGGAATTATTTACCGCAGAGGGCTGTAGAGGTCATTAAGTGTATTCATGGCTGAGATAGATTTTTAATCAGTAAGGGGATCAAGGGTTATCGGGAAAAGGCAGGAAAGTGAAGTTGAGAATTAGAAGATCAGCTATGATCTCATTGAATGGCGGAGTAGACTTGATGGACCAAATGGTCTACTTCTGCTCCTACATCTTATGGTCTAATTACGCAAAGATGGATGGCAGGTCAGAAAATTGGGAAAATATAAAGAACAACAAAGAATGACAAAAAGGTTAATAAAGAGGGAAAAATTAGAATATGAGAAAGTTGCTAGTAATATAAAAATGGATAGTAAGAGTTTCTATAGATATTTAAAAAAGAAAAGAGTTAACAATGTGAGCATTGGCCCTCTAAAAAGTGTGTCTGGGGAATTGGTAGTGGAAGGTAGGGAGATGGCAGAGGAATTAAACAGGTATTTTGCTTCAGTCTTCACTTTAGAGGACACAAGTAACATCCCAGAAATTGCTGTAAATCAAGAAATGGGACGGAAGGAGGAACTTGAGGAAAATTACAATCACCAGGGAAGTGATATTAAGCAAATTGTTGGGGCTGTGGTTTGCCAAATTCCCAGCTCTGGATGGACTTCACCCTCGGGTCTTAAAAGAAGTGGCTGGTGAGGTAGTTGAGGCATTGGTTTTACTTTTCCAAAATTCCATATATGCGGGAAGGTTCCATTTGATTGGAAAATAGAAAATGTAACTCTTTAATTCAAAAAGGGAGCGAGACAGAAAGCAGGAAACTACAGGCCAGTTAGCTTAAAATCTGTCATAGGGAAAATGTCAAAAGCTATTATTAAAGATGTTTTAATAGGGCACTTAAAAAAATTCAAGGCAATCAGGCAGTCAACGTGGTTTTGTGAAAGGCAAGCTTTGTTTAAATAATTTTATGGAGTTCTTTGAAGGAGTCACATGTGTTGTGGATAAAGGGGAGCCAGTAGATGTACTGTACTTAGATTTCCAGAGGACATTTGATAAGATGCCACATCAAAGGTTATTGCAGAAAATTGTGTAGGGGGTAACATATTGGCATGGATTGAAGATTTGCTAGCTAATAGGAAATAGAGAGTTGGCATAAATGGGTCTTTTTTCTGATTGGCGGGATGTAACAAGTGGTGCACCACAGGGATCAGTGCTGGAGCCTCAACTTTTTACAATTTATACAAATAACTTGGATGAATGGACTGAAGAAATGGAAGGAATAGGAAAGTAAATTGTGAAGAGGACATAAGGAGGCTACAAAGTGACATAGATTAAGTGAGGGGCACAGATCTGGCAAATGGAGTATAATATGAGAAAACGTGTAATTGTTCATTTTGGCAGGAAGAATAAAAAAGAAGCTTATTATATAAATGGTGAGAGATTGCAGAGCTCTGAGATTCAGAGGGATCTGGATGTCCTAGTGCATGAATCATAAAAGGTTAGTATGCAGGTACAGCAGGTAATTAGGAAAGCTAATAGAATGTCATCATTTATTGTGAGGGAATTGATTACAAAAGTAGAGAAGTTATGCTTCAGTTGTACAGGGCTCTGGTGAGACTACATCTGGAATGTTGTGTAAAGTAGTGGTTTCCTTATTTAAAGAAAGATGTAACTGCATTAAAGGCAGTGCAGAGAAGGTTTACCAGACTAATAACTGGAATGGTTGGGTTATGAGGAAAGGCTGGACAGGTTACGCTTGTATCCACTGGAATTTAGAAGAGTAAGAGGTGACTTAATTGAGACCTTTAAGAACCTGAGGGGTCCTGACAGGGTGAATATGGAGAGGATGTTTCCACTTGTGGGAGAACCTAGAACTAGGGTTCACTGTCTTAAATGAGCGACCCCTTATTTTTAAACAGAGATATGGGGAATTTTTTTCTCTCAGAGAGTTGTGAGTTTTTGGAACTCTCTTCCTCAAAAGGTGGTTGAAGCAGAGTCTTTGAATATCTTTAAGGCAGAGCTAGATAGATTCTTGGTTAACAAGGGATTGAAAGGTTATCGGGGGTAGGCAGGAATGTGGGGTTGAGGTTACATTCACATCAGCCATGACCTTATTGAATGGCAGAGCTGGCTTGAGGAGCCAAGTGACCTGCTCCTGCTCCTAATTCATATGTGGTATGCTAGTATGTAATAGTTGTATAAACATTTACTACAGTCTTTTAAATATGTTAAAGTGACGCTACGATTATGAATTAAGAAGGCCAGTCAATTATAATTTATTCTCCAGGGAGTTTTAAATATTTTTCATTATAATGCCTTAAATTATTCCAGGGTTTTTGACTCCATCTATCAAATGTCAATTCCACATGTTGATCACTTTGCATAAAAAGAAGTTCTGATATCTATGCTATTGTGAGTTTGAACTGGTATTGCCTAATTCTACTCAATTAACGTAATGTTCTCACCTAACTTTTTCTATACATTTAACAATCTCAGATTTCTACAAGATCACCTTGGAGGCCTTTTTTGAAGATGAAAAGCCCAAATATGTTCAATCTTTCTTCATAACATGGGCTTAAGTGATCTGCTTCATGGCTCTTCTCTGCATTGCCTACAATGCTTGAATGTCCCTTAGTGACCAAAATTGGATGCAGTATCTAATATGCAGTCTAATGTGCCTCTTCTAATTCCACTGTCCTTCTAATTTTGTATCACCGGCAAGTTAGATCACTTTGCATTGAGTTCCTGAATCTGGGTAATTTATGTGAAATAGAAGGAGTGGCCCTACCGTGCACTGGGCCCTGAGTTTTTATTATTTCTCTAATGCATACAAGTTTCCTAAATTTCACCCAATTTCTTGTCCATCCACATGGTTTAGCCTTGAGTTTGGGTTATAGCCTTTCGTGCATAATATTATCAAAAACCTTTAGGCAGGATCTTTTCCCGAATACTAAATGACTGCTGCAGCTAAGTTATTATTGTACAGAAGATCAAGTTTACTCCTGATAGTCAATTGAAATGGAAAATTATTGGGTCTGTAGTTTTCTACGTCGGTTTTCTCAACCGGGTTATTTCTAACGTAATCCAGATTTATTTATTTTGAGTCCATTTAGCCTGTGTATGATTTCCACTTTCTTTACAGCATTGTCATTAATTTTACTTGGGATACCTTTGTATGTTATTCATCTTTTTCTTACTTGGTAGTAGTTACAGAATGATTGCTAACTTATGCACACTCATTTCAAGCCATTTGTATTAAGAGTTTTGTCATCTTCCAATTGCCTGCTTACTGTTATCTCATTAAGAAATTAATGTTCATTTCAAAATATGTTGGTACTTTTTTGTCTTTTTAAATTGTTTCTTTAGATTCAAAATTAAAATGTTTGTAGCAAGTATAAGCTCATCACATGTCATTATGGATTTCATTTACGAAACTTGTATCTTTTAAGTATCAAGTATCTTTTAAGAGCCCCCATTGAAAAAGCAATTAACTACAAATCCATCTATCTGCAATTCCTCATGTTGAGGATGATTCTTTCTTGTAGATGGCTGGCTTTGAGTCAGATGTCAATGTTAGCTATGGGTTATCAGGTGGCTTATCTTAGTCTTGCAGGTTCCTCCACAGTGAGGGCATTGATTATCAGGAGGTAGAGGTGATGGTGGATTGTTAGCTCAAGCAGCTGCCCTCTCTTTCCATTTCTCTTTCATTGGCTGCTGTTATTAACTGGAAAGTCTAGACACCAGTTTTGGTGATGAATCACCATTTTAGTCACGATTGGACATCTGCTTCCCATTTCATGTTAATAGAGCAGACCTTCATGGAAGCTTTGAAATTGTGTTTAAAACATTATATTTGGCCCCCTGTATGAATTGACTCCCTGGTGTGGTTCTGAGTAAGCACCTGTTTGGGTACTGTGACAACTTGACCAGTTCACCTTAGCTGGTATGAGATTATCATGGCATATCTGTGTCTTCGAAGATCAGAATCACAGAATCACACAGTGCAGAAGAGGCCCTTTGGCCCATCGAGTCTGCACCAACACGCGAGAGACACCTGACCTACCTACCTAATCCCATTTACCAGCATTTGGCCCATAGCCTTGAATGTTATGATGTGCCAAGTGCTCATTCAGGTACTTTTTAAAGGATGTGAGGCAACCCACCCCCACCCTCCCAGGCAGTCCATTCCAGACTGACCATCACCACCCTCTGGGTAAAAAAGTTTTTCCTCACATCCCCCTAAACCTCCTGCCCCTCACCTTGAACTTACATCCCCTCGTGACTTCAACTAAGGGGAACAGCTGCTCCCTATCCACCCTGTCCATGCCCCTCATAATCTTGTACACCTCGATCAGGTCACTCTTCTCTGCTCCAACGAAAACATCCCAAGTCTATCCAACATCTCTTCATAACTTAAATGTTTCATCCCAGGCAACATCCTGGCAAATCTCCTCTGCACCCCCCTCCAGTGCAATCACATCCTTCCTATAATTTGGCGACTAGAACTGCACACAGTGCTCCATCTGTGGCCTCACCTAGGTTCTGTACAACTCCAACATGACCTTCCTATTTTTGTAATCTATCCCTCAATTGATAAAGGTAAGTGTCCCAAATGCCTTTTTCACCACCCCACTAACATGCCCCTCCGCCTTCAGAGATCTGTGGACACACGTGCCAAGGTCCCCTTATTCCTCAGAACTTTCTAGTATCATGCTATTCATTGAATACTTCCTTGTCGAATTACTCCTTCCAAAGTGTATCACCTCACACTTTTCAGGGTTAAATTCCACCTGCCACTTATCTGCACATTTGACCATCCCGTCTATATCTTCCTGTAGCCAGACAACTTCAACTTCACTGTTAACCACTCGGCCAATCTTTGTGTCATCTGCAGACTTACTAATCCTACCCCCCACATAGTCATTTATGTTGTTTATATAAATTACAAATAATAGGGGACCAAGCACAGATCCCTGTGGTACATCACTGGACACTGGCTTCCAGTCACTAAAGCATCCTTCTGTCATCACCCTCTGTCTCCGACAACTAAGCCAATTTTGAATCCACCTTATCAAATTACCCTGTATCCCATATGCATTTGCCTTCTTTATAAGTCTCCCATATGGGACCTACTCAAAGGCTTTGCTGAAATCCATATATACTACATCAACTACACTATCCTCATCTACACACCTGGTCACCTCTCAAAAAATTCAGTCATATTTGTTAGGCATGACCTCCCCCTGACAAAGCCATGCTGACTATATCTGATCAAACTTGCCTCTCCAAGTGAAGATAGATTCTCTCCTTCAGAATTTTCTCCAATAGTTTCTCCAATACTACCACTGATGTGATACTCACTGGCCTGTAGTTCCCTGGCTTAATGCTACAACCTTAAATAGCAGAACCACATTAGCTGTTCTCCAGTCCTCTGGCACCTCCCCCGTGGCCAGAGAGGAATTTAAAATTTGGGTCAGAGCCCCTGCGATCTCCTCCGTTGCCTCCCTCAGCAGTCTGGGACACAAATCATCCAGACCTGGAGATTTGTCCACTTTTAAGCTTGCACTTCCAATACCTTGTCACTCCCTATATCAATTTGCTTAAGAACCTCGCAGTCTCTCTCCATGAGTTCGATATCTTCATCCTCATTCTCTTGGGCGAAGACGGGTGTAAGTATTCATTCAATACTCTACCGATGTCCTTTGGCTCCACCCATAGATTGCCCCCTTGGTCCCTTATGGACCCTACTCTTTCTCTTGTTATCTTCTTTCCATTGATATTCTTATAGAATATCTTGGGATTTTCCCTACTTTTACCAGCCAGAGCTTTCTCATATCCCCTCTCTATTCTCCTAATTGCTTTCTTAAGTTCCACCCTGCATTTTCTGTACTCCACTAATGCCTCCACTGATTTACTTCCCTTATACCTGCTAAAAGCCTCTCTTTTCCTTCTCATCGTAACGTGAATATCTCTGCTCATCCATGGTTCGCTGGACTTGTTACTCCTTCCTATCAGCCTAGAGAGAACATGTTGAGCCTGTACCCTCCCCATTTCGTTTTTGAACACCCCCACTGCTCCTCTGTAAGTTTCCCCACAAGTAGCTGTTCCCAGTCTACGCTGGCCAGATCCTGCCTTGTTTCACTAAAATCCGCTCTCCCCCAATCCAAAACATTTTTTACAACTAGTCTATTTCTTTGTCCATAACAAGCTTAAACTGTACCATGTTGTGGTCACTATCACTAAAATGCTTTCCCACTACCACCTCAGCCACCTGTCCAGCTTCATTCCCCAGAATTAGGTCCAGCACTGTGCCGTCCCTTGTTGGACCGTCTACGTATTGACCTAAAAAGTTCTCCTGTACACATTTCAAGAAAGCCACTCCGTCCAAGCCCTTAACACTGTGTCTATCCCAATTAATGTTGGGAAAGTTGAAATCACCTAATATAATTACCCTATTGTTATTGTTTTTACACACCTCCGCAAATTGTGCACATATTTGCTCCTCAATTTCCTGCTGACTACCTGGGGGTCTATAATAAACACCTAACAATGTGGCTACCCCTTTTTTATTCCTAAGCTCTACCCACAAAGCTTCATTTGATGCCCCCTCCAAGATATCATCTCTCCTTACTGTAGTAACTGACTCCTTAATTAATAATGCAATAATGCCTCCTCTTTTACCTCCCCCTGTCTCGCCATAAGATTCTATATCCCAGAATGTTGAATTGCCAATCCTGCCCCTCCCTCAACCACGTCTCAGTGATGGCTACTATATTACAATTCCACGTGTCAATTCTCAGCCTCAACTCATCCGTTTTCCCTGTAATATCCTGGCATTAAAGTACAGGCCTTCCAGCCTTGCCTTACTCCTTGAAACTTAATGCAGCTGTACTCCCTCTGACTTGATTGTTTTACTGTATTATGATGTGTCCTTATTCTGCTAACATTCTGTGTCCATTCCCCCTGCCGAATTAGTTTAAACACCTCCCAACAGCACTAGCAAACCCGCTCACAAGGATGTTAGTCCCGCTCTGGCTCAGATGTAGACCATCCCGCTTGTCCAGGTCCCACCTTCCCCAGAAACGGTCCCAGTGATCCAGGAATCTAAAACTCTCCCTCCTGCACCAACTCTTAAACCACGTATTCACCTGCGCTATTCTCCTTTATCTGAGCTCACTAGCACGTGGCACTAGGAGTAATCCAGAGATTACAACCCGAGAGGTCTTGCTTTTTAGTCTACTGCCTAACTCTCTGAATTATTGATGCAAGACCTCATCTCTCTTTCCACTTATGTCATTGGTACCAATATGTACCATGACCTCTGCGTTTTACCCTCCTCCTTCAGGATGCCCTGCAGCCATTCAGTGACATCTTGGACCCTGGCACCTGGGAGGTAACATACCATCCTGGAGTCACATTGACAGCCATAGTAGCACCTATCTGTTCCCCTGACTATGGAATCCCCTATTACTATTGCTCTTCCTCTCTTCCTCCCCACCTGTACAGACAGGCTGCTTGTGGTGCCAGAAGCTTGGCTCTGTCTGCTCTCCCTGGAGGAACCAGTGCTCTCATCAGCCTCCAAAATGGAATACTGATTTGCGAGCGGGACCCCAGGGGACTCCTGAACTACCTGTTCCTCTTCCTGTTTCTCTTGGGCTGCCTGGTGGTCACCCATTCCCTTCCTTCCTCAAGTCCCTTCAGCTGCGGTGTGACCACCTCTCTAAATGTGCTATCCACAATGCTCTCAGACTTGCAGACACTCCACAGTGTCTCCAGCCACCATTCCAGCTCTGAAACCTGAGCTTCCAGGAGCAGCAGCTGGCACACTTCCTGCACACATGCTGGTCCTGGGCACTGGAAATATTCTCGGCTCCCCACATGGAGCACAAGGAGCACACCACAGCTTTGAGCTCTCCTGCCATGACTTATCCCTTTAAATTAAACCTTTTAAATCAATTATTCTAGGGGCCCTCTTTCCTAATCCTCGTTCCTATAGAATATACAAACTATAAACCACAAAAAGACCTTAAACTACAAGCGCTTAAAGTAGTAAATACTTACCCAACCTTACCCACTACTTACCAGTCATTCCTTTCCTTTGTAGCCTGTACTGCTGCAGAAGGGCAAGACCACTCTCTGAAGATTTAAGTTGTTGGATAGCAAATAAATAATGCAAAGTGCACCGAATTCCCACTGTGCACCAAACTGCCAATACCCACACTCACTCAAGCTGTATCTCACTCAAGATGAGCTCTCTCCCCTGTTTGTATGCAAGGATGCTCATGTTTATTCTTTTGTCCTCCCACTCGATGTATAAGATCCTTCTAAGATAGTGATATTGTTTTAGGGCCTATAATTTGCCCAAGCTTCAGGATTGTAACGAAGCATTGAAGTGCTGGTGGAGGAGTGGGGGGCGGGGCAGGGTGCGGGTGCAGGGGGAGGGGGGCAAACATTTCCCAGTAGACTTTGAGTCTGGTGTTGGGTCTAATGTCATGACTCTTGAAAACTCAAGTATGTAATTTACCATAGGTTGAGCCAACACATTGGATTCAGTGGTGTACCTCTACATCAATGTCAGCTTTTTGGGATATGTAGCTTCCAAGATATGAAAGTGAGGTACATTTTCCAACATTTCACCATGAATTTCAATTGAAGGCATTGGATCTGATACATTTAGTTTAGGTTGGTAGCAGACTTTGGCCTTCCTTGTGTTCAGGGCAAGTTTCATGCTCTTGTAGGTTCTGGTGAATACACCAACTATTTGTTGCAGTTCTTC
The DNA here is from genome assembly GCF_017639515.1 of Carcharodon carcharias. NCBI lineage: Eukaryota > Metazoa > Chordata > Chondrichthyes > Lamniformes > Lamnidae > Carcharodon > Carcharodon carcharias. The sequence continues at coordinate 138,099,454 of NC_054469.1, read as the reverse complement.
TTCAGTGTGAGCACTAACTTGTGCATTGCTAAAATACATTACAGCAATGGTTGTATCTTAGTTGTGGCCTTCAGCCATTGAGATTGAAGTGCTTGCCATCAGTGTGATAAATTAGTAAGATGGCAAGACTCTCTTCAAAGTTGTGTACACTATCGAAACCCACTGCAAAGAGCACTTTGTAGAACTACTCAGTCAAAACTCAATGGTGGGCATACACCTGCTGGAGAACCTCCCACAACATACAATCGGAAATGAACTAGACAATGAACCAACGCTCAATGAAGTGGTAACTGCTGTCAGCTGGATGAAAAACAGTAAAGCTTCTGATCCAGACAACATCCCTGCAGAAGTACTGAAACACAGGGGAAACATATTGTTCTCTCAGATGCATGCCCTATTTGTGAAACTCTGGCAGAACGAAGAAATTCCGAGTGACCTTAGTGATACCATGATGATCACAATCTTCAAGAAAGGAGAGAAGTTGAACTGTATCAACCACATGAGCATAGCATTGCTCTCAACAATGGGCAAACTCCTAGCTGAGTTACTTCTTAATTGTCTCTTGCCAGTTGCAGAGGAGGTCCTTCTATAGCCCTAAAGTGTCTTCTGATTCACCAGGGGAACAACTGACATGACCTTCACAGCATGCCAACTTCAGGAAAATTGCAGAGAGCAGAACATCCCTTTATGCATGGCTTTCTTCGATCTCACTAAAGCCTTTAACTCAGTGATTTGAACTGCCCTTTGGAAGGTTCTACAGCATATGGATCCCCAGCTAAGTTCACAAACATCATCCTTCTCCTCCATGACAATATACAAATAACAGCACTATGCAATGGCTCCATCAGAGACCCCATTCCCTATTGAAACAAGCATCAAGCAGGGGTGTGTCATTGCAACAACACTATTCTCAATCTTTCTTACCTACAAATACCTCATTTTGAAGTGTGGCTTCCCAAGTTAGCTATCTTCAGAATGGCTCTCAGGCTGGTCTGAAAATGCCATCTTTTATGGAGTTGAGGCACACAGGTTGGAATTTTAACTGTGGTGGGCCTTTCCTGACATCAGAACTGGACGCTAGCATAGTTTCCACTCTCTTTTTGTGGTTCCCACATGATTCAAATTAAAATTCAAAGTGCCAGCGGCATGCACGGGAGACATAGGTGATCTCACATTGGGGGAAGCTTTTCATTAGTGAAATCCACTGTCAGTCTGCAATGCAGCAGGTACAGATGGGTCATTAAAAAGGCTGCAGATCTTGCTGAATGATGCCACATGTCTGTGACTATTTCCCAGGGCAGCCTCAGTCGTCGCTGCCATTGCCTCATCGACTTCTGTAGTTTTGGACCTGAGGACGTGGTGATGCTCCAGTGTCCGTCTTCTTCTACATGCCTTCTCTCTAAAACCCTTCAATCTCCCCGATTACTCTGGAAACTGTCACCCTCCAGTTGTATATGACATTCCTCCTCACCCCACCCCCACTCCCAATTAATTAATTTTGCCTCCACTTTTTCTGTTCTGGCAGACCCCATAAAATAGCTGCTACAAGGTGGGTCGGCAGTAGGGCACTCCATGTTAGTGTTATGTTCCTTCTATCGGGTCACTTTGTTAAGTGAACAGAATTGCACGCCTGTCTGCTGATGAGTAAGTTGGTAAGCAAGGTGACATCGATGAAGAGACCATTGTTAGGTGAAGCACATGCTGTTTATTCACATAATTCACAGAGCACCAACGAATGTACTTCTCAAACCAAACCAAAACCCATTCTAAGCTACTGATTAACTATGTAGCCTGCGCTACACAGCAATTGGGTAATACAATAACATGGTCGATCTGCTCACATTCTCTTAAAGGTGTATTGTACCTCAGATTACCACAGTTAGGTGTCAACACTATGAAGAATATTAATGGCGTAACATTTTTAAAATTAAAATCAAAATCCTCCTGAATTGAGCTGATTAGTTCCTCCATGAAATAAGGAGGATATTGAACTACTCCCTCCTTGCTTTTCTTTCCCTTTAAGACAGCATATTCTCAATTCAGCTGGATCTGAAGGCCTCTGTCATGTCTTTAAGTTAGGTGTTAGAGTGTCATGCTCATTTTACTCAGCAGACAGACCAACTATTTGAAGAAGGAATTAAAAAATTAAACTAAATTGCATGGCAAAAACCCCTGACCATACCTACTTTGGACATTTGCATTCCCCTTTCAAGGTAATAATAGGATATATAAATTTCACGGTACATATGGTACAAAGAAATAAGTCCTGTCTGAGGTATATTGAGAATTAAAATGGGCAGATGACATTTAATGCGGAGAAGTGTGAAATGATGCATTGGTAGGAAGGATGAGAACTAAATGATACAATTTTAAAGGGGGTGCATGTACCCAAATAGGGTCTTTGGTTTTGTTAATAGAAAAGTAGAGCATGTTTGTGTAGCAAGTCATTAAGGTCTGGAATGCAATGGCTGAAAGGGAGGTGGAAATAGACTCAGTAATAACATTCAGAAGAGAATTGGAGGAATACTTAGGGGGAATAAATGTACAGGGTTATAGAGAAAAAGATGGCGTTTGGAATTAATTGGATAGCTCTACCAAAGATTCGGCAATGCGTAATGGGATGAATGGCTTCCTGCTGTGCTGCATCTATCATTACGAGCAGAATTTTCCCGTTGGCGTGCGGGGGCAGGCCCCGCAAGCACGCGCGTATAATGATGTGTGGTGACGTCGGGCGAGCGTCCCGATGTCACGGAGCACCATCGTGATATTTCGTTGGGCAAGCGTGCGATGATCTCCGATGCGTGCCCGCCATTAATTAACGGGCCACTTAAGGCCCTTGAGGCGCCAATCGACCACGATTTTTTGGTGCCCGTGCAATCTTCAGGTCGGTGCATGGGCACAATAGGCTGGCGGGTAGAACACATTTGTATAAACCCCATCCACGGGCAGGATAAGAGGGCTCAGTGGGATTGCAACTGTGCTCTGTCAAATATTGATGTTCCAAAGTTACTAATACTTGCCTGTGTAATCTGCAATACTTCAAAACGCATACCAGCTGCTTGCTCTGGACTCACAACCTTCAGGTCAGCACTCTGCAGTGAGGAATCTTTTTTGGACCTGCATGTTTCAGGAAGCCTTCCCTTAGCCTGGGAATGGGAGCTGAACTCTCCACTGGAGGCACCCCCTCTGAGGAGGAAGAGAGGACTAGAAGGGGGAGGAGGCCAGGAGTACACATTCAGCCCCCAGGGGAGCCACCTTTGGGAGTCAGGCACAGGCACAATGTGTGTAGGGCCAAGAGGTAATCCAAGGCGGAAGGGGCCTCAGAAGACGCCACTATCCTGCTGCCAGGGTATACAGGCGGCGAAGCAGCTACCTCAATATGTCTGAGGTGCAGTGCCAAAGGAGGCTCCATCTCTCAAGGGAGGCAGTCAACTATATCTGTCAGATGATTGGGCCTGAGTTCTCTGCTAACTGTGTGGGTAGACACCCCATGCCAGTGGCTCTAAAGGCCACAGCTGCCTTCATCTTCTATGCCTCTGGCTGCTTGCAGGGGTCGATGGGCGATCTTTGTGGTGTCTTCCAATTAGCTGTCCACACTTGGGTCAAGCAGGTCACAGCTGCTCTGTTCAGGCATGCATTGACCTTCATCCTCTACCGCTGGGACCAGGCAAGCCAGACAGAGTGAGCTGGAGGCTTCGCAGCAATTGCTGGCTTCCCCCGTGTCCAGGGTGCAATTGACTGTACACATGTGGCCACTAAGGCACCAGAGGGTGAGTCGGGAGCCTTCGTCAACAGGAAGGGCTTCCACTCCATGAACAGGCAGATAGTGTGTGACCACAGGATGCTGATTCTTCAAATCTGTGCAACGTAGCCAGGCAGCTCCCACGACGCCTACATCCTCAGACACTCCCAGGTGCCGGGGCTCTTCAGTGCTCCAGCCCGGCTGGATGGATGGCTGCTGGGTGACAAGAGCTATCCCCTCAGAAGGTGGCTCATGACGCCTCTCCGCCACCCAAGAACAGAAGCTGAGCAGCGCTACAATAGGAGCCGTGCATCCACAAGGGCTGTGGTGGAGAGAGCCGTCGGTCTTCAAGATGTGCTTCCAATGCCTGGACTGCTCAGGGGCCGCACTCCAGTACCCCCCAGATCATATGTCGGTGATAGTGGTTGCATGCTGCACTGTCCACAATCTTGTGCTGGAACGGGGGGGACGCCGTGGACAATGAAGACATCGACGCAGTGTCTGCGGCTGCACATGATGAGTCCAGCAGTGAGTTCGAGGATGAGCACACACAGGGAAATGCTGAGGGGGTAGACACTGACCTGGACATACTCCAGGGAGGCTTTAATCCAACAAAACTTCAGCTAGCACACCACATAGGGACCTTCAGAACAAGCCTGGGCTGTAGGCTCCATATTTGAGACCTAAGTGCAAAATCTGCCTGGTTAGGAACATTAAGGTCTTGTTAATAAAGCTGAATGTCCCACAAAACACTCATTACATTATTGGAAACCATCCACCTGCAGAACACCTCAGCCATGGTGACATGTTTGAATTTAATATTGTGACCAAGGAAACTTAATGAAACAAAAGGAAAAAGGTGTCAAACATCACACCAACTTATAAAGACCTCATTGCAGGCCAACATAAAAACACCACTGATAAACCCGTGGTGTGCCTAACGTACCTTATGTTAACATTTTCGGGTGCAACGTCTTGGTGTTGCCCCCTCGCTCGGAGTGGCTTGTGAGACAGCCTGCTCACTCTGCTGTCCTGTTGGCCTCGATGACCTTGGCAGTTGTCCTCTGGCCTGTGGAGCCTGTGCTGGCCCCACCTGGGAGGGAGTGGCCAGTTCCACAGCTGGCATCTCTCCAGTCGTCACAGTCTCACCGGATGCAACGGTCACAGGCAGAGGCGCGGAGGCGGAGGAACTGCTGCCCTCATCCAGAGCACAGAGACAACAGGCAGCTGCTGTGCTGACATGAGGTTGCTTCGGACTTCCCTGCTCACCGTGGATGGATGGGCACCGAGCTGGAAACTTGGTGCCCAGACCATCTCCCACACTGGCATTGACCTGCTGAGGTCAATGCCAATGTGAGGGCTTGCTGGTCCGAACACACCATCAGGAAGCCCTCCTGAGCCTCCTGGAGTAGCCTCTCCACGAGAGTTGCCACTCTCTCTCCATGGAGGACGCAAGATGCTTGGACATGTGGCTCATTGTTTTGGCGATCGATCGCGTAGACTCCTCCACCATGGAGACCAAGCCAAGCATAGCATCATGTATCTCACCCAGATGATCCCACACACTCGGCCGCATTTCCTGCGCTTGCTGCGTTGCGGATGACTCCAGAGGCACATCATCAAGCACCGACTGAGCATGTGCCTGGTTCCCTGCAGTCCTCCGACTGCTGGCGCCTTGGGCACTCTCTGTCTCTGCCAGCCCGTCCAGCGACTGTGAAGTGCCCTCACCACTGTGCCCCGGGGCACTAGCCGATGTTCTAATTCCCACCGAGGTGCTAGTATCTGCGCTGGTGCCTGCCTGGCAGAGATGGTGTGATGCTGGTGAGGCTTCAGGGCCCTCAGACGTGAGAGGGGGCCCCTGCTGCTCCTCCCGGCCCTGCTCCGCTGATGCTGAAAGGAAGAACAAGGATATTGGATCAGTTAATGTGAAAATTCTGTCCCATGTATTCTAAGCCGTTTTAGTATTATTTGATCATTGGTCATTTTATAAGCTTAGATATAATGAATCTCTTGCTCAGCTATTGATATACAATAAAAACTAACCTTAGAGACTCTTATCTTCATGATTCTAAATTCTGAATAATTGTCCTATTTCCAAGCGCCTTTAAAAATACTTATTATTTATTATTTTGTCAAAAGTCATCTTTGAGAGCAAGACACATGGAGAAAAGTCGGTTGACACAATGGTTTTGAACTAGATTCATTCATAACTATCTGATCTCTGGGATCTTTCAGTTGATTGTGGGCAGTTAAGTTTATAATTGATACACTTCATTTTGATGAAGAGCAGCATACCAATAAATATAAAGTTCATTATTGTGCAGCATTTGAAAAAGGTTCAACTGCAACTAAGAGGTAGAAAGCATCAATCCTTCATTAGAGCATTCTTATCATAAAAAGATGCTTGAAGAATAAAATGATCTGAATGTTAATCAAGTTACTGCTACTTTTTAAGTGAACGACATCTAATTCACAAAATGCCATATAAACATAATTAATTATTTGTCAAAAATCAAAAGTGAGAAAAATTAGAAATTACATACAATTGCAAAGTGCTAGTGCTGCTTGCTCAAATTTAAGTACAGACATACCAATGAAATTAAGATCATAAAAATTTAGGACAGGGATTTGTGCTGGGAAAGTAAGCTTAAAAAATCCCTTTTCTCTCTCAAGTGTAGACCTATTTTGCTGAAATGTGTTCACTTGATGTGAGTCATTTCAAAGTCTTAAAACAAATAAAAAAGAGCTGTCTGAAAAGACAACTGTGCAAAAATGTAATTATTGATTGCCAAGAAACATCCACGTTTATGATGTGATGCTCAATGATTTCAAATAAAACTCTCAAACTGTTGGCAGAGCATGATATGTGCTTTTGCCCAAGAAATTAGGAGGTGTGCCATTAGGTTATATCATCTTGCATGGCATTCAACCAATTAAAATGTAGACAGCAAATGTATTGCACTTTAATACAGTGGCAACAAAATTAAAATATATCAGAGCATGGGAGGAGGATGCTTGGAGAAATGATTGTAACTACACTGTGACTTCCATTTTTTAACACGTTAGGTAGTGTAGTACATTTGGAGTTGACTTGCAATGAACAAGTCAATACTCTATTTTCCAAGGAATCAGAAGATAAAAATCCTCTTTGACAAAATTCTACAGCCGTAGGGTTTTGCAATAAAGAACACTAAATGTAATTTAAATTTTAATGCCCTTGCAAAAATCTTTACAGATGCAGAGCAATGATTAAAAGATAGATCATTGATGTTTCCATAATGGATTTTATTTATGCAAATCTAAATAGCGGATTTGATTATTTGTTCTATGCATATTGATAGACTAATAATGTATATACCACTTTCCAGTCCAAATTGAAGCTCTAAATTAGGACATCCAGTTGTATCCTTTTAATCTAGGGTTCAGGTTCACCAGCGTTCAATTTTTGGACCCGAAAGGCCTAGGATATGCAGTTAGAACCACTTATTTTCCCCTGTGTAAATTGGATAGCTAATTGGTTAGGGCAGAATTTTGAAACATAAATGCATTATGACAACTTCCCATGTAAGGTGGATGATAGCATAATGGTATTTCCACCTCAGTAACATTGCCAGACTTTGCCCCGTCTCAGCTCATCTGCTGCTGAAATCCTCATCCATGCTTTCTTTACATCTAGACTCAATTATTCCAACACATTCCTGGCTGGTCTCCCACATTATCTCCTCTGTAAGCTTGAGGTCATTCAAAACTCTGCTGCCCATGTCTTAATCCGCAGCAAGTCCTGTTCCCCTATCATCCCTGTGTTCACTAACCTATATTGACTCCTGCTCAAGCAGCATCTTGATTTTAAAATTCGCATCCTTGTTTTCAAATCCCTTCATGGCTGTACCCCTCACTACCTCTGTAATCTCCTCCAGCCCCACAACTGTCCATGATATCTGCCCTTCTCTAATTCTGGCCTCTTGTGCATCCCAAATTTTAATCACTCTACCATTAGTGGCTGTGCCTTCAGTTGGTTAGGTCCCAAGTTCTGGAATATCTTCTCGACACCTTTTTTTTCTCCCTACCTTCTTTCCTCCTTTAAGACACCTCTTAAGACCTCACTCTTTGTCCAAGCTTTTGGCCATCTTACCTAATATTTCCTTATGTTCCTCAGTGTCATACATTGTTTTATAATGTTCTTGTGAAGCACCTTGGGCTGCTTCATTATGTTAAAGCTGCTATATAAATTTAAGTAGTAGTAGTTGTTGTTTTTGTTGTAATGTTATTGGACTAGTCATCCAGAGACCTGAACTAATGCTCCAAAGGTATGAATTCAAATCCCACTATGACAACTGGGGGAATTAAAATTCAATGAATTAATAAATCTGGAATAAAATGCTCGACTCATAAATAATGATCAAGAAACCACTGGATTGTCGTAAAAACCCAAAAGGTTCAGTAATGTTGTTCAGGGGAGGAAATCTGCCATCCTCACCCAGCCTGGCCTACACTTGACTCCAGATCCACACCAATGTAGTTGCCTCTTAAATGCCCCCTGAAATAGCCCAGCAAGCCACCCAGTTGTATCAACCTACGACAGAAAGCATTAACACCACATGACTGCAGTGGTTCATGAAGGCAGTTCACCAGCTCTTTCGCAGGGCAATTAGGGATGTGCAATATACGCTGGCCTTGTCAGTGATGCTCACATCCCAAGAACGAATAAAAAAAAATCTGACATTGACACACAGGATCCTTTGCATGCAGAAATATCCATTCGGAGAGTGAAGCCCTTCTTGTTGAGGAAGTTGGCTATAAAAACTAGCAAAAGAATATACATGCTAGCTATTTCACCTTGGACCTTGAGAAATCCAGGATCTTTATTAAACTGAATTAATATCTAGGTGAATTCTCCAAATCCCCTGTGAAGCTCTGGAGCCAGCTGACTAATTTGTGCCCGTACTGCAGCCTGGCTGATATTACAGACAGCACCAATGGCTGTGTAAAAAGATCCTGTGCCATAATGGTTAAGTACAGTGATCACCTGCACAGCTACAGTAGATGATTGGCTGTGAATCCTCATGCAACAGATGGCCCAGTTCCCCTATTGACTATTTGTGGAAACACTCAACTCATGCACACCTCATTCAAAGTTTTTACATTCCTAAAGCCTCAGTGTATTTCCTACAGTGTGAAACCCAATAACCCATTTTTTTGGCAGCAGAGTGGTATGTGAGGAATACCTGGCAAGATATATTGTCAAAGACTGCTTCATTCTTTCATCCAGTGATTTCCTGCTCACTCCTCATCTATAATGGCTTAGAATGATCTGTGCATAGGGAATAGCATGCTTGCTCTAGAGAAGCCCTCATCCACCATTGCCCTTTCAGACTGCTGGCTGATGAACAATTAATGTTCCTTTTGAATTTCCATTCAACCGAGAATGTTCATTCATGAACAACGTCCTTGCCATCCACTACATTATTAGGAATTGACATTCTGGTTTTGACTGAAACTTGGCTCATGACTGGATACTCCTTGACCAGTACTGAAGACTTGACACCTGGTTTTACTTTGCACCATTGTGGTGTTAGTATGGTCCTCATTACCAAGTTACACCTTTCTCTCTTGCTCCTCTGGCACTTTTTACTTCTTTGAACACTTCACCTTGTTTGATACTTTCACTTCTGCTTTATATGTGTAAAAGCTACAGGACAGAAGCAAGCCATTTAACCTAACAAGCTTGTCAGCATTTACACTCCAGGGCCAGAATTTTTGGCCTTTGGAGCTGGCACGTGGTGGTCCAAAATTTATGTGAAATAGCACGAGAAGATATAAGGCACTTGTCCTGACGTCATCATGCCATCATACAATAGTACAGTCGGCAGGCGTGCACAGGTGTCAGAAGCTTGCCCGCTGAAAATTGAAGGGGCAATTAAGCCCACTAAAAGGCAATTGACTGAAATTCTAAGTGGCCTATGTGATTTAACGCTCAGCTCACAGGCCACTTGGCAGCCACCACGTTTTTAATTGAAACTCAATCCAGGGCAGGATAAAAGGCAACCAGAACCTTGGCAATTTGAGTAGGTAAGAGTTTATGTGTGAATTTGTTGAAAGTGGTTTTCACACAGTTCATTGCATCTTCTGTGTTTTCTGAAGTACTCTTTGGGTTACAAGCTTTCTCAGAGGCTTTCTGTTGAGTGTCCCCTTCAGTGCACTATCCTGTGCCATCTTGTTGGATCCTAGTTATTAGTTTGGTTGGACTTATGGATCCGAGTTGCAAGCTTGTTTCAGGATGGCTAAGTTGGTACCATAGACACAGTAAATCAGCAGACAGTTCTTAGGTAGAACACATTCTACTTATTTACAAAGGCACTCAGCAGCTACACTTGTACGCTTTCAATTCAAACCCTGTCTCTCCATTACAGACTCTAACTATGGACTACTGACTACTAAGGTAGCCTGCGCTACTCTGCTTTTGGATACTAAGGTAGTGTGATTTTCCATTATAACATTCTTCTTAAAGGTATATTACACATCAGATTACCACATCCCTCCCCATTTACTTGGAAATACATTTTACAATTACAATTACAATTTTTCACAAATTATCAAATTATTTACACAGATAAGTAATTTACAAATTCAGTCTTTTTGGGGGTTTCCTTATGGGTGTAGAACATCTCAGCTCTACAACTTCAGATGTTTTGTCAGAAACCTTCTTTTCTGAAGCTCTCTGTACATCAGGTTCTTTGGTGGGCACCTGCAAATCTGTTTCCTCAAGTCTTGCAGATCCAGCCGACCCTTCAGGCACACCTGTACACGGTTGAGTTCTTTCAACAGGAAACATTTACTCAGTCATGAATACTGGAGGAATCATTTTTTGGTATCCTGTTTCTCTCCTCCTTATATGATCCACATATCTCTGTATGACTCGGTCTTCCGCTTTCACACGGTAAGAAAGAAGTCCAGTCACTGCGCTTATTTCACCCGATAACCACTTTAGTCCTTCTACAAAATTCTTCACATGTACTGTCTCTCCTACGGTAAACTTCCTGTCAAGACTATGCCAGTCATGTCCAGTCTTCTGACTTCCCTGACTCCTTTCCACCTTCCCCCCTAAAGTCGGCATTATTAAACTCAATCCCATCCTGAGGTGGTGTTTCATCGACAATTCTGCAGGTGCGACACCTGTTGTTGTGTGAGGGTAGTCATATAATGGAAAAAAAACATACTAGCTTGGTCGTGATAGAATCTCTAGTTAATTTCCTCATGCCAGCTTTTGAACCGCTCTCTTGGCCAGTCTATTTGAGAAAGGGTGGTATGGTGAAGTTTTTACATGGGTAATACTATTGAGGCTGATAAACCATTGAAACTCAGCACTCGTAAATGCGTTGCTGTTATCTGATATGACCATTTCTGCTAGTCCGTTGATGGCGAAATTTTGTTGTAGCTTGTTAATTGTAGCAGATGTTGGTGACTTCATCTCATATATGTCCACCTTTTTGAGTGAGCATCAACAATAAGCAGAAACATTGTTCTCATAAAAGGTCCTACGTAGTGAATATGTAACTGCACCCATGGCCTTCCTGGCTAATCCCAAGGGTGTAACGGAGCTGTCATAAAATGACGGCTGTGTACTTACTGGTGAAATTTCTTGACACCAAAGATGATTGAAAGGTCTTCTTTTTCTATCTGTGAGTACCCCTTTTCCACTGTGTTTGGCGTTCTTGATACATATCCAATAGGCCGTTCTCAGCCATCATCCATTCGATAGGAAGGCACTGCTCCCACTCCATAGGTAGGTGCATCTCATGTCAACATCAGCTCTTTTCTCCAGTCAAAATGTACTAATAGGATGGATGACTGTAACAATTGTTTCACCTTTGTGAAAGCTTCTTTCTGTGGTGTCTCCATAGACCAACATTAATTTTTCTTGAATAGGTAATACAGTGGTACCAGTTCTATGACAAATTAGGTAAGAAACGCTCTTAGTAATTAATCATCCCCAAGAATGATTTGAGCTCAGAGGTGTTCTTTGGCACTGGTGCCTCTCTAATGGCTCTCACTTTTTCCTCAACCGGGTGGAGGCCCTGTGAATCTACCCTGTGTCTTAAATAGAACACGTCTTTCGCTTGGAATGTGCACTTTTCTTTTTTTAAATGTACTTCAATCTGCGAGAAAGGTTTTAAAACTTCTTCTAAGTTCGCCAAATGTTCCTTTTCAGTGAGTCCTGTCACCAAAGCTTCATCTAAATAAATTACAAGGCAGGGCAGTCCCTGCAGTAAACTTTCCATTGTTCTCTGGAATATGGTGCAAGCTGAGGAGACTCCGAAACCAAACGGTATATTGGTACAAACCTTTGAGTGTATTAATTGTGACAAATTCCCTGGAGGCCTTCTCTAACTCTAATTGTTGATAAGCATGACTCATATCAAGCTTCGTGTAGGCGGTTCCACCTGCCAGCTTAGCATACAGGTCTTCGATTTTTGGTATAGGATGTCTGTCCAACTTAGTCATTTCATTAACTGTCAGTTTGTATTCTCCACAAATTCAAACACTTTGGTTGGACTCGAGGAGGGGAAGTATTGGTGCAGCCCATTCTGAGAACTGCACAGGTTGTATCACCACCAGTTTCTCTAATCTGTCCAGTTTGGCGTTGACCTTTTCTGTATCAGATAAGGTACTGCTCTTGCCTTCATGAATCAGGGGGTTACCTCTATCCATATAAATTTTTGCTTGCAGCCCCTGGATCTTCCCAAGTTTGTCTTTGAAGACTAAGATGTATTTTTGCAGTAGCTCTGGTAGCCCACTTGCTGTCAGCTGGATAATTTCCTTCAGTCAGTTTCATCCAAGGAGGCTTGGCCCCTCGCCTGCTGCCACCATCAAGGGTAATTTTACCGATTGGCTTCCAAACTGTACAGTAACTCTGCTTATGCCTTTGACTTTGATATCTTCTCCCATGTAAGTTTTCAATTTGGCATCTGTTTCTTGCAAATTGAATTTGTGTTCCCCACAATTCAAATATTTGAAAGTTTGTTCACCAATTACCATAGTGGAAGTTCCTGCGGCCACCTCCATTCTAATAGGTCTATTATTCACTCTCACTCTTATATAGATTGGTTCTGTTCTTGCTACCTTCAAATTATACAACGAATGAATATCTGAATCTGTTACTTCAGGCTCTTCTACTTTGCAAATCTCATGGGGTCTTTTCTTTTGTTTGAAAGTCTGCCTGATTCTATCCTTGCAATGTCTCATGGGGTATCCGTTTCAATGACAGTAAAAACATTTGTTTTTTTTGAACTTCCATTCCTTACAAGGTTCTCTGCTTTCACCTCTGTAACCATTATTCCATGTTTTTGCTGCTAAGTCATTTCTTTTTATTTTTCTGCTAGCAGTGGCTGCTTCCCGCTTCTCAGCAGGGTCTTGCATTTTCATACCCTTTTTGACTGGGGCTTCCAGCCCATTGTGGAGGATAGCACCATTATGCACTCACTGTATGGATTTCGAATCCCTTATTGCACTTTCCATGGTCAGTGCTATCTCTAAGATCTTCTTAAAATCTGAATTTGTTTCGGACAGTAGCCGCTTCTGAATCGGATCTTCATTTACAATGTACACCAAACAATCTCTAAGCATACCATTTATAAATGTACCAAACTTGCAATGTTCTGTTAACTGTTTCAGACTTGCCATATAGCATGCAATTATCTCCCCTGGGGCTCTATTTCTTGAGTTAAAGTTGAGCCGTTGCATCATCACCGAGGGCTTTGTCTGGTAATGACTCTTTACGAGGTTCACTAAATCAAAACTTTTTGAATCTAGGCACTAGGCGCCATCAAACTTCGAATCAATCCATATGTCTTACTCCCATAAGTGTATAAACGGATCACTTGCCTCTTCTCCTCCCCCACTAATGTCATTCGTTTGGAAAAAGAATGCAAGGCGATCAATATAATGAGACCAATCATCCGCGGCTGGATCGAAAGGATCAAGTCTTCCAAATTGCGGCATGCTTTGAGGGGATTGCTTCAACAATTGGGATGGAAATTCTACTTACAATTACTATGCAAGGTACGGCCCGGTTTCATTTCTCTTGACTTCCTTCACTAAATGTTTTATTCTTGAAGACAGCTTATTGTATCTTTGCTTTTTCCTCGCTTTTGCTTGCTTTTTCCTCGTCGCCAGTTTGTTGGATCCTAGTCACCAGTTAGGGTGGGCTTATGGATCCGGGTTGCACGCTTGTTTCGGGATGGCTGACTTGGCACATTAGACAGAGTAGATCAGCAGACAGCTCTTAGGTGGAACGCATTCTACTTATTTACAAAGGAACTCAGCAGCTACACTTGTGTGCTTTCAGCTCAAACTCTGTCTCTCCACTACAGACTCTAACTATAGTGTACTGCCTACTGAGATAGGCCCCCCCAGTACTCTGCTACTGGATACTAAGATCATGTGGTCTTCCAATATAACATTCTTCTTAAAGGTTTATTACACATGAGATTACCACACATTTGTATTTCAGCAAATGGGGACTGTCTACTTTGCTGGAAGAACCTCCTCTGAAGAGGAGGAGAGGGCCAGGAGGGAGAGGAGGCTTGCCTGCAGGCTGTGTCCCAGAGTGTGACCTGTGGGAAGGGAGGCACAGCCAGAGGGAGTGCTGGGCTAGCAGGAAGCGTAAGGCAGAAGGATCTGCAGAAGATGCCATTATCCTGCAGCCTGAGTCTACAGGCAACGGTCTAACTACCGGGACTTTGAGGTCCAGTACTGAAGGAGGCTCCGCCTCCCTAGCAATACCTTAACCTCCATTTGCCAGATGATTAGCCCATAGATCACCTCAAACTGTGTAGGTGGCCACCCTATGCCAGTGGCTGTTAAGGTGACAGTGGCTGTTAAGGTGACAGTGGCCCTGAACTTTTCCACCTCAGGTTCTTTCCAAAGGTCAGTGAGAGATCTATGTGGTGTTTCCTAATCTGCTGCCCACAGCTGTGTCAAGCTGGTCACTGACACTCTGTTCAGACAGGCCAGGAACTTCATCTACTTTCAGACCGATGAAACCAGCCAGGCTGAGCAAGCCAGAGGTTTTACTGTAATTGTTGGGTTCCCTCACATTCAGGGAGCTATAGATTGCACGCATGTGGCCATAAAGGTGCCAGCGGGTGAGACAGGTACCTTCATCAACTGAAAGGGGTTCCACTTCCTAAACATCCAGATAGTTTGTGACCACAGGACTCAGATTTTGCACGCCTGCGCCAGGCATCCTGGCAGCTGCCAAAGCTCTTCATCGCTCCAGCTCGATTAGATGGTTGGCTCCTGGATGACAAAGACTATACCTGGAAAGGGGGCTCATGACGCAACTCAGACACCCAAGGACAGAAGCGAAGGAGAGGTACAATCAAAGTCATGGCTCCTCAAAGGTGGTAATTGAGAGGACCATTGGCCTGCTCAAGATGAAGTTCTGTTGCATGGACCGATCAGGGGGAGTACTGCAATATCTTCCAGAGCATGTCTCGCTTATTGTCATCGTGTGCTGCGCACTGCACAATCTGGCTCTGTCAAGGGGGACCCATTGGAGGATGAAGACAGCGAGACAGCTCCACAGATCACAGAGGATGACCCAACTGATGGGTCTGAGGAGGAGCCGGAGGAGGCCCAGGATGAGGACGTGGCTGCAGGAGTGAGGAACCTTGTGGGAGGCAAGGAGACCAGGGAGGCTTTGAATCTCCAGTTCATTCAGCTAGAAACCCAAGACATGGTTTGATAGTGAGGACAAGGGTGAAGCCTCCTTTTTGAATGTTCCAGTTGAGGCCATCCTGTCACCTTTACATCAAGCAATGACCTCTGAAATAAAGTTTGCAGCCCTTCCCGTCTGTCACATGCCACTCCCATGCCCATCACCTATGAGAAACATGAAGCACAATCAGGCCATGACACATAATGAGATCTTTATATATTGGCCCCACTAACACTATTTATACATAGTAGATGTATGAACTAAATCTATATCAGCTGTGACAACTCCTCTTGTGTTTACAATGCCTTAAACTTCCACTTGCGAGTGCTGCATCTTGGTGCTACCCCCCACCCCCACTTGTTGGCAATGGCATTAGAGCCAGCCCACTTATTGTGATGTCCTTTTGGCCTCGATGGCCTTGTCATAGCCTCGCAGAGCAAAACAGAGCCATAGATGTCTTTATGGAGGTGGCTGTGCGTTCGGATATCCGGGACAACGCAGTGCTCATGTTCCACATGGACTCCTCCGTGACAGATACCATAGCAAGCAGACCCTCAGGGATCTCCAGCAGATCTTCCCAAGCATCCAGCATCTGCTACTTGATGGACAACTCCAGAGGCTCATCATCTGCCTCGGACGTGGCATGGTCCTGGTCTCCATCAATCTTCTGACTGCCAGTGCCCTGGGCACTCTCTATATCCACCAGCTCCTTAGCAAGTGCGATGTGCCCTCACCCACTGTGCACTACCATCTGAGCCGACGTGCTATTGCCCACTTATGTGCCTGTGTCTGCACTGGTGCTTGGTTCGGAGAGATAATGTGTCTTGGGTGCTTCTGTCCACGGCTCCTCCTCACATGTCAAAGAAGGGTCCTCAGGGTCTCTTTGGTGTCGTGAGGATGGCGCATTTGAGGGAGGAAGAGAATATGTCAGTTGGTTGCAAAGTGACTGTGCATGCATGACGGCTGCTTGTCACAATGGACAATGCCTCACTGAGGCATTGTGATTGGACTAGCAATGGGGACTCTTGGTGTGAACTTCTGATTGGAGATGCCATGACCCATCACCTCTTACACACTCCCCCAGTCTCTAACCTGTCCACTTGACTCTTACCTTCCTCCGAGACCCCTGCCTCTCCATGGCCTGTGGACTTTGCTCCACATTTGCATTCCATGTCAAGGACATCCATCACAAACTTTGAAAGGATCAGGAGGTTGGCCACCCTACCAGCCGTTCGTACACACTCCTGCGCATTTTGGCTTCTCTTCTCCTGTACAAACAAAAATGCTTTCCTTAATCCACATGCCACACCATACCAGCTGCCCCCCACACCACCCTCCAAGACTTCTATACACAGTTCCAGGCCAAGTTGGTACTCACCCTTGCGGAGCGCAGAAGATCATTGAACCTTTCTCAGCACTGGACCCATGTGCGGTGCACAACATCATGCCCACTCACCTGGGCAGCCACTTCCATCCGCCTTCTTCATTTGGTGGGGTGGCCTCCTCTTGCCATCCTGTGGCATGATGATCTCCTGCTGGGCACTCACTGCCTCCAGGAGAGTGCACAGCCAGTCGTCAGAGAAGCAGGAGGCAGAGTGCCCACCGGCATTGCCCTCCTGCCTAGCGTGCCCAGCGGCTACTGAGGCCATAACTTCTGCCAGTTCAAAATGCTTCGAGTCTCTCTTGAACAGCTCCCTGACGTTCCTCACCAACTCCTGGCATTCTTCAGGGAGTGCCTGTGCTGTTCTTAAACCCCTTTCGGGTCCCCATTGGAGCCGACACCTGCCACCTCCCACCTCTGCCAGCTGCACTGAGCCACTATCAGCACATGTTTCATGTTGGCTGGTCCTTAATTAGCCAACCAGCATGAAGGAGGGTTTGGTTTGCGATTGTGGGGCGGTGGGGAGCAGATATCGCATCCGCTTCCAGGCCTGTCAATTGCGTGAGCATGACATGTACAAAATTTAGGCCCAGTTGTGCAGTCCTTATTCCCATTTCCTTTCAGCCGTTTTCCTTTATCCACCTGTCCAACTGACTTCAATCACTAACACTGGAAATTAATTGTCCAAATTAATGTAAAGAAGCTTCTCCTGCCCTTCATTATCAGATTTATACATGATCCCTAAACTATTAGTAACAGTCTGCTTCTATCTACCATCTCCCATCCTTTTATAATATTAAACACTTCCACATAATGTGTTGTTACAAATGAATTGTTTTCAATGCTTCCTTCATATTGTATTCACTTATAATAGGCATCATTCCAATGAATCTGCATTGCACTCACCTAAAGCCACAATATGATTCTTACAGAATGAAACCCAAAGCGGGGTTATTGAGTTACAGAGGAAACTTTGAGTCAGTTTTTACTGATAGCAACTCTCATGGTTTCCCAAAATCTAATTCCAAGAGATTTGATCTGTGCACAACTTTGTACTATATAAAGAGATGGCACCTTGTGTTTTAAATTGTTTTCTCTTTCCAATACAGCAAGTGGAAAATTGCACAAGTGAAAATATTTTATATTTGCAGCCTTCTGCTGTTCCCCATTCATCTGTCAAAATTCCTGTTCATGAATTACCCCCTTGACAACCTCTTACTGTTTTTGGTTAGCTGCCTTCAACTGCCATCTTGCAGCCTCTGAATCTTGGCTGTATGTCAACATTCTGACCTACTGTGTCCAGATGGTCAGAATGTCAGTATTGTTGAAGCCCAGGGCTCCTGATGCTGCTCATCTGAGACCAAGGGGTTTGATTTTAAATATGAAAGCAAACATTTACGTTAAATGTTTACTTTTATTAAGTATTTTTCAAAAAATTATAATGTTCAAAATTATGTTAAGAGATTAAATGAATGTGTAAATAGTTTGAGGAGTTCATCATCACATTGCTTTCCACCTCAGAAATACAGAAGAGATACAATGAAAAATATTATAAATGTAATGTATGAGAGGAATTCATGGAAAATAAGTAAGCTCAATGAAAGAGGACACCGATTTAGAACACTGAATGGCATGATACATTCATGTGTGCTATGGGAAACAAGCACATATTCCTGCCTACACAGAGACAGCAATCAAACCGTTAAACTGAGAATGCTTTTGTTTTGAACTCCTTGCTCATTTTAAAACACGGTGACAGCTTTGCAGTGCTGTAAAAAAAACTGGGTCAGTTTGTTAATTGGATTAAAGAGACACATGGCTGCTTTATGCAAGCCAACTGTGTTTGTGTAGCTGCAGAAAAAACAGATTGTGAAACATAAAACATGCAAGGAAAAGCATTTGTTTTCTATAGAATTACCTAGCCACTGTGTATTAAAAAATCAATACCCAGTGGAATGTGAAAGCAATTATCGATATATGTTATCTGCAATTGTGTCTTAACATTTCTGAAATTCTACTTAGTTTAATGGAATTATTGAATGGTTAAACACAAAAAAGGAGTATTACAGCCCATTTTGTCTGTGCTGGCTCTCTGCAAGAGCTACCCAGGTAACCTTGCTCCCCCACCTTTGCCCTATAGTTATGCAATTTTTTTCTTTTTGGAGAATTGAACAATACCTTTTTGAAAGCCACCAATGAAACTGCCTCCAGCGCACTCTCAGAGATTGCATTCTAAATCCAACCAAATGCTGTGTAAATAAGGTTTTTCCTTGTGTTGCCTTAGGTCCTCTTGCCATCACCTTAAATTGGCATCCTCTGATTCTCAATACTTCTGCCAATGGGAACGGTTTCTCCCAAATCTGCTCTGTCCAGAATCTTCATGATTTTGAACACCTCTACCAAATCTCCTCAGCCTTCTCTTCAGCAGTCCCAGTTTCTCTAATTTATCCTTATAAATGAAGTCCCTCATCCCTGGAACGATTCATATAAACCTTTTCTTCACCCACTCTAATGCCTCCATAGCACATCTGAACAATCCCAGGCAATTCAGATGTAAACCTGTTCATTATTTTGCTTATGAGCTTTTACAGGGGCAAGATTAGATTTTCTATATACATTCCTACCATGTGCAAAAACCATGTATAAGAGCGGGGAGGTTATGCTGAATTTATATAACACACTCATTAGACCTCAGCTGGAATATTGTGTACAGTTCTGGGCACCATATTATAGGAAGTATGTGAACACATTGGAGAGAGCGCAGAAGAGGTTTACAAAAATGGTTCCAGGGATGAGAAACTTCAGAAACTTCAGTTATGAGAATAGATTGGAAAGGTTGGAACTGTTCTCCTTGGAGAGAAGAAGGCTAAGAGGAGATTTGATAGAGATGTTCAAAATCACAAGGGGGCTGGACAGAATAAATAGGGAGAAGCTGTTCCAGCTGGTAAAATGATCAAGGAGAGGGCACAGATTTAAAGTGATTTGCAAAAGAAGCAAGTGTGATGTGAGAAAAACTTCTTCACACAATGAGTGGTTCGGGTCTGGAATGCACTGCCTAGAAGTGTGGTGGAGGCAGGTTCAATTGAGGCATTCAAGAAGGTATTAGATGATTATTTGAATAGAAGCAGTGTGCAAGGGCAAAAGGCAGGGCAACAGCATTAAGTCATAATGCTCATTTGGAGAGCCGGTGCAGACATGATGGGCTGAATGGCCTCCTTCTGTGCCGTTAAGATTCTGTGAACTATACCTGTACCGTGAATTGCTAGCACCATTGTTATTAGCCAATACCTTATATAATACTTCATATGACATCAATAACTAAATTTACTTCAGTCAAATACAAGAGGCTAGGCAATTCTTTTTGCCCATTTGATCTTGCATCAACTTTTCCCTTCCTCTGTCACTTCCCTGAATATGCTGACACTTGCCAGGGTGTAGTTCAAGCAACAGTCACCCTCTGATGCTCTGACAAAAAGAATTGTTTCAGCCTATTGAACACTGGAAGGCATTACAGATGAGCCTTAATCTGCTCTCACCCAATGTCTGCATTAGTTCCTGCTCGAGATATTTTTGGCTCCCATGGTCTAGACTTTGTGGACCCTGCTGGAGCAGGCAAGATGGCAGGCAGGCTTGGAGAATCATGTGGGAGGCCACACATAAGACACATTTTGGCCACCAGTTATTTCGGTGGCGGGAGGAAAAGCTACTGGGAAACTCATCCATTAGTGGCTGGACCCTCATATATATTCAAAATTGACAACTTGCATGCAATTTTCATGTAATTTGCCACGAATTAATGCAACCTCCCCGCTTAAATGAAACTGACACAATGCTCCCATGCCTTCAATAAACCGCCTGGAAATTTAAACATGGCTTGTCTGACTCACTGTGAGAGCTATTTTGACTTGCACAAGAATGAGTCATAGGGAGTTGCATTGTCTTTGGAGAGCTTTTCTTTGAGTTCAAATTTGATAATCTGACACTCTGAGGACTGGAGTCTGAGTTAAGAAGTGACTAGGCCAAAAGTGTTGGTTCAAAAAAATTAAAGGGCCAGTGCATAGACTTGGGACAGAAGGGGTACCCATTAAAGTGGCATTTCATGTCTGAGATTCCGAGGGGAGAGCACTTCAGAGATTGCCTTGAAAGGAAGGGAGAGGGTATTGCACAGTGGGAAGCATTTACCTGTACTTTATCGCAAGCGTTGGAGCAGATTGGCACTGCACAGGAGCACCATGTTGCACAGGAAACCAGAGCAGGCAGCCCAGCAGCAGTTACAGAAGGGAGCATGAGAGGAGGCCATGCAGCAAAGCAAAGGTAAATGCTGGACCCTGGTGTAAAAGAGAGTTTACAGGGCCAGGATGACATACCTACAAATGTCAGAGAGACCATGCTGGAAGAGACAACGCCCCTAATGCAGGACAACCTGTGTCAATGGGGATACAATAGGCAACCTATGCCAGTGGCATCGAAGATTACTGCAGCTCTTAACTTTAATGCAGGCATCAAGGAGGTGACAATTGTACTGAACAAGAGGGCTGGAGAATTCATAAGATTCCAGATGGACATGGACAGGCAGCCAGGGAAGGCAATGGAATTTGCAGCCTTTGCTGGCTTTCTGAGTATTCAAGGAGTATTAGACTGCACCCATGTTGTTATCAAGACACCATCTGAGCAGTCAGCCATGTTTATTAACAGCAATGGATCCTATTTGTTCAGTGTGCAGTTAATCTGTGACCAAAGGAAGCATATTATGCTTGTGTGTGCTTGCTGTCCTGGCAGCAGCATGATGCCAATGTGCTCTGACACTTGTTGGTGCCTCATTTGTTTGTACCAATGGCACAAATCAATAGATGGATCCTAAGTGACAAGGGAAACCCTCTTCACAATGGCTGATGATGCCCATAAGAAACTCTTGTGGTGAGGCAGCAGAGAGGTTCAATACCAGTCACGGCACAACAAGAAACATCACAGAGCAAAACGTTGGTCTGCTGAAGATGTGCTATCACTGCCTTTATTGTTTGGGGGCGCTCTCCAATGTGACTTGGTAAAGGTGTCACAGATAGTTGTTGTGTGCTGTGCATTGCATAACATTGGCATGCCAAGGGGTGAAAAAACCAGCCCAGAGGAAGAGGAGGAGGCAGTAGGCTCATCTGATGAGGGGGAGGGGGAATTAGAGAGTGAAATGGAAGGGGAGCAGTGGTCTGCTGCCGATGTGCATGCCATGGAGGTTGATGCAAGGGAGAAAGGAACCACCTCACACTGATCCCCTTTCAACCACCTGGTTACTATTAAGAGACATAAAATCAGCAGCCTTACCCCGTTTTCATATGTTGTGATGGAGAGCTCACAATGCTCTTTCTCTGTCATCTCGCAGAGGTTCACATCTCAATCTGTGAGCAAGCAGCCAGTGTACTTAAAAAAAAAGATATGATAAATCATACATTTTTGAAGGGGATACATAATGAGGCCTTCATATGGAAAAAAAACAGATGCTGAATAAAGCACAATAACACTTTAATGTGACACTAACTATTCTTCTTTAACATTGTTATGATCCCAGTAGAGACCAGTAACATTTATTTATTTTTTAGATTCTGAAAACCCAGGTATTGACTGAAAGAATGAAGCCACAAAGTTCACAGTTTAAATCCAAAGAATTTCACTGCATTAAAATCTAAAAATATGAATACTAATAACTAAACTCTATCTTAACTAGTCAGTTATGTTAAAGATATTAAAAGTACAATGAACAGAGGTGCTTATATTTTATACCAAGATTCTGAACTCAACTTTCCTTCTATACCCATTGGACTTACAACCCATTAAACACAAGTCTGATAACTTATCAGTAACTGTGATTTTAGAGCAAAAACCCTGTATGAGACCAGAGTCACACCCACAATCTATTCATTCTTGTGATGAACTTCTTGTTGACCCTTTTTTATTGTTTATCTCCCAGGCTACTTTATCACATAATCAGTCACTGGAAGCAAGGTGCTTTACCAGAAATCATCGCCCAGAGAAACCTAGATTGTAAAGGAACCATCACTCTGACATAAAATATTGATTTTTCCCCACATAGGCCATCACAACATGATAATATTGTTGCAGGGCCATACTGTTAATGATAGAGTTGATCTGCAGGCACTTCTTGGGTAGAAACATTAAGCTTATTTACAACATACTTGGCAGCAACTACACGTGTGCTTTCAACTCCAATCCTATCTCTACACTGACTGCTGAGGTAGCCTGCACTACTCTTCTATTGGTTACTACAGATGTGATCTTCATTAACAAGTATTATCTTAAAGTTACATTACACACTAAATAAAACCATAATTACTACATTCCTCCCCCTTTGACTCGGCTATACCTATTATATTTACAAGTACATATTTTTCAAGACAACATAATATTTACACTGGGTAAGGAATTTACAAGTTCAATCTTTCAGGTGGTTTCCTGCTATGTGTGAAACGTCACAGCTCCACAACTTTAGATTCTTTGTCAGGAATCTCCTTTTTGGAATTGTCTGAACATCAGGTGCTTCGGTGGGCACTCGCAGTTCTGTATCCTCAACTCTTACAGGAACATCAGATATGTCAGTCCTGGGTTGAGTATCCTCAACAGGAAATGCAGACCCAGTCATGATCATTGGTGGAACCAGATCTTGGTGATTTGTCTCTCTCTTTCTTAAATGGTTCACATGTTTACGGATGATCTGGCCTTCCACTTCCACAAGGTAAGATAGAAGTCCAGTCACCGCACTTATTTCACCTGATAACTACTTTGGTCCTTCCCCGAAATTTTTCACGTATAACGGCTCTCCCACGGTAAATTTCCTCTCACCACTCTGCCAGCTGTGTCTAGTTTTATGGCTTCCCTGATTCCTTTCCACTTTTCTCTCTAAATTCGACATTATTAAACTTAATCGCGTCCTGAGACGACATTTCAACAATAACTCTGCAGGTGTGACACCTGTTTATTGTATGAGGGATGGTCCTGTAATGAGAAAGAAAGCGTGCTAGCTTGATTGCCAAGGAATCGCCAGGTAACAATTTTATGCTTGCTTTGAACATTTGAACCGCCCTTTTGACCAGTCCATTTGAGGAAGGATGGCATGATGCAGTATTCATATGAGTGATACCATTAAGGCTGATAAACCGTTGAAATTCAGCACATGTAAATGCTGTGCATGAACGGAAATTATTATTTCTGGTAGTCCATGAATGGCAAAACTCTGGCGTAGTTTCTCAATTGTCACGGCCAATGTTAATGACTTCACCTCACATACATCCAACCATTTTGAATAGGCATCAACAATGAGCAGAAATATTGGGCAGAATCTTCTGGCTGATGTGCGAGCGTCCCGACATCACGTGGCATCGCGAGATTGCGGTTGGCGGGCGCGCTATGCAATGGGACGTGCACCCGCCATTAATTAAAGGCCTCGTTGCCAATCGTCAATGATTTTCAGGGGCCCATGCGAACTTCAGCTCCGCATGGGCCAACGGGCAGGCGGGTAGGTGATTTTTGTACAAATCTCATCCAGTGGCAGGATGAGGTATGATAGTGGTTTTAAAAATGTTTAATAAAGTTTTTGTTTATTTCATTAACATGTCCCATCTCATGTGACATTTCCAACATGAGGGGGACATGTTAATTAATTTTTTATTGTTCTGTTTTTTTATATTTGCCAGCCTTTCAGCGATCTCCCTGAGGCAGCGCTTTGCCTCAGGGAGATGTGCGCTCTTTTGCATGCATGCGCAAAAGAGCGCCCTCAGATAGTTGGGGAATCCCCCCCCCAGCACAGGAAGTGCATAGCGCTTCCCATTGGGCGGTTTGCTTAATTGGCTTGCCCACTTAAAATGGCGGCGGGGCCCGTTTTGGCACCGGTGATCGGCTGCCCACCTGCCACTGAGCCAGTGGGGCCCACCCGCCCATCAAGGGCAAAATTCTGCCCATTGTTCCTAGGAAAGGTCCAACATGGTAAATGCATAAGCACACCCAGGGTCTACCTGGCCACTGCCATGGGTGTAATGGATCTGCCTCTGGTATCTTTGGCAGTTGCTGACATTGCACACATGCTTTACTAAACTCTCTATTTCACCAACCATCCCTGGCACCATAGATACCTGCGTGCTATGGTCTTCATTTGGGAAATTCCTGGATGGACACTGTGTAGTTCAATTAAAAGTGGTTCCCTTCCCTTTGGAGGAATTATCACTCATGCTCCCCACAATAAGATGTCTTCTGTTGAAGTACAGTTCCATTTCATGAGATACAGGCTCCTGTGACCAACCATGTAGCACTTGTTCTCGTACTTGCGATAGGACTGAATACCAATTTTAAAAACATTTTTTTGATTCACCCATGGGATGTGGGCTTCGCTGGCTAGGCCAGCATTTATTGCCCATCCCTAGTTGCCCTTGAGAAGGTGGTGGTGAGCTGCCTTCTTGAATCACGGCTGTCCATGTGGTGCAGGTACACCCACAGTGCTGTTAAGAAGGGAGTTCCAGGATTTTGATCCAGCGACAGTGAAGGAATGGCGATATATTTCCAAGTCAGAATGGTGAGAGACTTGGAGGAGAACTTCCAGATGTTCTCATCTATCTGCTGCCCTTGTTCTTCTAGATGGTCGTAGTCATGCGTTTGGAAGATTCTGTTGAAGGAGCCTTGTTGAATTCCTGCTGTGCATCTTGTAGATGGGACACACTGCTGCTACTGTGCGTCAGTGGCGGAGGGAGCAAATGTTTGTGGATGTGGTGCCAGTCAAATGGGCTGCTTTGTCCTGGGCGGTGTCAAGCTTCTTGAGGGTTGTGGTAGTTGCACTCATCCAGACAAGTGGGGAGTATTCCACCACATTCCTGACTTGTGCCTTGTAGATGGTGGACAGGTTTTGGGGAGTCAGGAGGTGAGTTACTCGTTGCATGATTCCTAGCCTCTGACCTGCTCTTGTAGCCACAGTATTTATATAGCTAGTCCTGTTCAGTTTCTGGTCAATGGTATCACCCAGGATGTTGATAGTGGGGGATTCAGCAATGGTAATGACATTGAACATCAAGGGGCGATGGTTGGATTCTCTCTTGTTGGAGATGGTCATTGCCAGGCACTGGTGTGGCATGAATGTTACTTGCCACTTGTCAGTCCAAGGTCCAAGATGTTGTCCAGATCTTGCTGCATTTGGACATGGACTGCTTCAGTATCTGAAGAGTCACGAATGGTGCTGAACATTGTGCGAACATCCACACTTCTGACGTTATGATGGAAGGAATCTCATTGATGAAGCAGCTGAAGATGGTTGGGTCAAGGACACTACCCTGAGGGGCTCCTGCAGTGAAGACACTGGAGTTGAGATGACTGACCTCCAACAACCACAACCATCTTCCTTTGTGCTAGGTATGACTCCAACCAGTGGAGAGCTTCCCCCCAATTCCCATTGACTCCAGTTTTGCTAGGGCTCATTGATGCCACACTCGGTCAAAAGCTGCCTTGATGTCATCTCACCTCAGGATTTCAGCTCTTTTGTCCATGTTTGAACCAAGACTGTAATGAGGTCAGGAGCTGAATGGCCCAAAGTGGGCGTCAGTGAGCAGGTTATTGCTAAGCAAGTGCTGCTTGATAGCACTGTTGATGGCCCCTTCTATTACTTTACTGATGATGGAGAGTAGACTGATGGAGCAGTAATTGGTAGGAGTTCCTCAGCATAGTGTCCTGCTTTTTGTGTACAGGGCATATCTGGGCAATTTTACCCGGGTAGATGCCAATATTGTAGCTGTACTGGAACAACTTGGTTAGAGGCATGGCAAGTTCTGGAGAATAAGTCTTCAGTACTGTTGCTGGAATATTGTCAGGGCCCATAACCTTTACAGTATCCATTGCCTTCAGCCGTTTCTTGATATCACGTGGAGTGAATTGAATTGTCTGAAGACTGGCATCTGTGATGCCACAGACCTCCGGAGGAGGTCAAGCACATACTGGTGAGAGGAATCTAAGAAATTTAACGGTAAAATAAGTTCATGTGGAACTCGGACGTGCTCATCATTTTCTTGTAAAGGCAAACGACTAAGGGCATTTGTGTTTGCGATTTTTTTGCCAGGCCTATGTGCGAAAGTGTATTTGTATGCTGCCAGAATTAAGGCCCTATTAGTATTTCTGTATCTTCTTTCTACGTGCCTTCTTCTTTCTAGCACAGACTTTAATCTCAGCCTTCTTTTTGACTTCACTGTTGGTTAGATTTATGTCAGATGCAAGCTCATCTTGTATGAGCTCAGTGGCTGAGTCTCCCAAAATTTCATTACCTATATGCTTCAAAGTCTCTTTTGCTTCACTTAGCTGATTCTTCAGCTATTCCATCTCTTTTTTGTATTTGTTTTCTGCCTCCTGGAAAATTGAACATTGTTGTGTCTTCTCTGCCAATTCATTCTTCAGTTTTTTCAGAGAAGTGCTGAATTCTTTCTGTTTCTCTTCATACTTTTCTAGGGGTACAAACTTTGCCCTAAGGGAATCTTGTAGTGTGTGAAGGTCTTTCAACAGGTTTTCTTTTTCCCTTCGAAGGTTGTTCACCTCGTCTCAAACTCTGTCATCAAGCAAGGTCTCTTCGAGTTTCTTCTGCTGTTTTTCCAGGGTTTGGCTCAGGACAGCCGGCATTTCTTCAGGTTGTTGAGTCCTTACACACTCCTTTTTCAAAACAGGAATGCTTCCAGCTTCCTTTGGAATCTCAGTGGTCAAGCAAGGTTGATTTCCTTAGCCAATATCGCCCCAGAAGATTTGGCCCTCTGCCTCTCAATACTAACAGTGGTAGCTTTGCCAATTGGCTTCCATAATGGACAGTTACTCTGCTTATGCCTTTTATTTGAACGTCTTCACCCATATATGTTTTAGCTTGGCTTCTGGTTTCTTCTAAACTTAATTGCTGTGCACCATTACTCAAATATTTGAAGGTATGTTCCCCAATTACAGTAGTGGAAGCTCCCATGTCCACTTTCATTCTAACAGGTTTGCCATTTACTTTCACTTTGACAAATATTGGTTCTGTCTTTCCAACTTTCAGATTAAATATTGAGTAAATGTTTCAGGCTCTTCTACATTGTCGATTTCATTGGGCTTCTTCTTTTGTTTACAAGCCTGCTTGAATCTTTCCTTGCACTGCCTCATCATATATCCATTTCTATGACAATAGTAGCATTCGATTTTTTTAAACTGCCAAAGAAGTTCGTTTCCACCTCTATTAAAATTATTCTTTAAATCTACTGCAAGGTTATTTTTCTTTATTATTTGGCAAGTGGGGGCTGTTTCCCACTTCTCGCTGAGTGCCACTCTTTCGGCTAAAGTTTCCTGCACGACGTGAAGGACAAGTACTAACACAATACTCAAGAGGATCACTCACCTCTTCTCTTCCCTGTAATCTCGTTTGCTTGAAAAAAGAACATGAGGAGTTCTATGTATTGAGACTAATCATCTGTGGCAAGATCAAAAGGATCAATTCTCCCAAATTGTGGCATTTTAAGGGTGGATAACTTCTTCAATTTTAACAGAGCTTGCTACTTCAATCACTGGGCAAGACACTGTGCCGATTCCTTTCTAACTTGATTTCTTCTGTTCAATCCTGTTTCATCTTCATTGCCAGTTTGTTGTAGGGTGGCCGAATTGTACTGTTAATGATAGAGTTTATCTGCAGACATTTCTTGGGTGGAAACAATAAGTTTATTTACAATATACTCAGCACCATGTACACTTGTGTTTTCAACTCCAACTCTATCTCTATGTTGACTACTGAGGTAGCCCAAGCTACTCTCCTATTGGTTAATACAGATCATGTGATCTTCTGTAATAAGTGTTAACTTAAAGGTACAGTACACACTAAATAAAACCATAATTACTACAAATATAAAAATCAGTGCTACCTTACTGTATGAAAGTGAACTTCTTGAAACACTTCCATATATTGCAGTGATGTGCATCCCCAACATCTGCAGACATGGTGAGAGCAGGCTGTGCTCTCTTTGTCCCATGGCCTTTGATGACCATAGCAGGTATCGTATGGTAGCCCTAGGCCTAGATGGCCCAAGGGCTGCAATGCTGTTCTGCAAAAATGCAGAAGAGTCACCTTTGATGACTGCCACTGGAGGAATTTGGTTCACTGATGGAGGCACAACATCTCATTGGGCAAGCTGACATGTCCAGCTCTGCCTCTGTCAGCAGATGAATCTTCAACACTCCACACCTGGACTTGGCCCTCTCCCTTGTGTTCTGGACCCTTTTTCCCTGCAAGGGTAAGGGGATAAAAATTGAGGTTTCCAGTGATGCTGAGGATAACCCCTTACTGCCTGACTGCCCCCTGGTCCCTTGAGGTATCAGTTTAGCCAGCTGTCCTTCCAATTCCCACACTCTCAGGAAATCTGGATAAGGCACAGAGGAAAATGCAAATTCTTTCAAGGAATCAAAAGCATGTGCAGGCTTTGGATGCTGTGTCAGACAGTGCACTGTTTGTGATAGGCCAAGTGGAGGAGTCTGTTGTATTTTCATAATGATATAAACACACAAATCACCCATAAGGGATTGAGTAAACACGTTGTGTGTTCAGTATTAAGACTAGACACATGAGAGTAGATGTGCAAAGGTAGAAAGATTGAGGGCATCAGCAGCAGAGCTGTTTGTGCTGTGTTTTGCTCACAGACCAAAGTGAAACAGAGACTGGATCACATGACACACTTCCTTTATAGTGAGGGTATACTATTATCCCTTAAAGACATATGACAACATCCTCCTTTCTTTTTAAAGATAACTTCCTTGCTTCTAAGGAATTGTAACTATTTACAACAAATGTTCATGCTTAATTACCATTACATGAATGTATAGAACTGATTAATCTATGACCATTAATCTATTAATCTAAAGCATAGAGATAATCTGCTGGTGCACCCAGACCCTGTAATGATAACCGTGTCTGGAGGTTTCTTTAATGGCTCACATTGATCTGTGGGGTTGTCCTTTTTGGATGTTGTTCCTGGTTGCATTTGGGAACTTGTGCTGAGCTGAATGCAATAGGACTGCATGATGGTTGAGGAGCTGGAATGAATCAGATTTTTTCTCGGTGATGTCTCACCTTCGTCCCTTTGTACGTAAGGATTCTGGATGTGAACTTGTTGTCTCAACTGTAAACTTGGCAATTCTGTATCTACATTTTTATTGTGCACGTTGATCATCTTCTCTTGCAGTTTTAAAACTTGCTCTCTAGTTTCTGAGAGAGTAGAATGGGTAAGAGTAGATAAATTGGCGTGCATTGGTCTGCCAAACATGAGCTTAGCTGATGATGGAATGATTGCACTTCAAGGCGTTGCTCTCAGATGTAACATTGCAATGTGTAGATCTTGCTTGGTCTGCCTACAATTGAGAATTAAGGATTTGACTGTGTAAATCATTCATTCAGCTAGTCCATTAGATCTAGGGTAATGAGGGGAAGTGTGATCAATATTCCACTTCTCGCACATATCATGAAATGGCTTACCAATAAATGTGGACTGTTATCCGTAATGATCTCTCTCGGCACACCAGATAAATTGAAAATAATGCTTAGAGTGTGCACAACAGTTGTGCATGACATATTGTGCAATTGTTGAATAACGGGGTACTTTGTAAAGTACTCGATGATGGCAATGAAGTCAGTACCATAGACATGAAAGAGTTCAGATGCAATTTTGGACAAAGGATGGGTAGAAACTTCAAGTGAAATCAAAGCTGCTTTGTGCTGACTTGGCATATTCTCTTGACATGTCTCGTACTTCTTTACAATGTGTCCTGTCCAAAAGACAGGCAGGAATATATATATCTATATATCTACATCAGCCTGACTACTTTATAAAATTATTATTTTTATTTCTAAAGTGGACAAGGCTTTTTCTTGACTAGCCATGACTCATACCAGATGAATTTCTAACCTTCAAATCCAGGAGGAGCCTTGTTATCTTTAAAGAGGCGCTAATGCCCCCGTGACTGCAGAAAAGCAAATTCTAAAGAAATGCACCAACACTCTTGACATTTCTAAGGCAGAGCTCCAGCCAACAGAGACGGCATGTCTGCAAGGACAAAAGGGGCCCTGACTCCTCAATTAAACACCTCAAGATTCCACACCTGGGAAAATACATCCTTTTTCCAATGCCCAGGATAATAGTGGGTGGTATGTCAAATGAACTCCCCAAAACTGCTAGAATCTGTAAGATTGCCATGTGGAACGAAACCCAGTCAGTCTACCATTTTACCATCTAACAGGTAGTAGCAGAAAGAGCTCTGTCCAGGTAAAGTGCTTGGCCCTAATCTACACTGTGAATCACTGGAACATAGAAACTCCTGTATTTGTGCCTGTAAGACTCATTCATCTCTGCGTGCCTTCTTCCATCAGGGA
Source organism: Carcharodon carcharias (assembly GCF_017639515.1). NCBI lineage: Eukaryota > Metazoa > Chordata > Chondrichthyes > Lamniformes > Lamnidae > Carcharodon > Carcharodon carcharias. The sequence goes on along the minus strand of NC_054469.1, from coordinate 138,068,208 downwards.
AGTCATCGCTTCTAGAAAGTTGGATCACCCTGAAACAGTTTCAGCCTGCTAATCTCTGAAGGAATATTCCATTGGACTTTTGATTCTGGACTTTGGATTCACGTAAAAGCATACTCTTATTTTTATTGTGGTCTTGCCTTATACCCCTTTCTTTCCCTTATCCCTCTTTCATTGTATGAGTGCAAACAGGAGCAGACATTGCAAAACCCCTTCCCGCATTATGTGTGTGTGTAAAAACAAACCAACCCTCTCATTTTACCTTATCTCGAGTTTGCTGTGGGGTTAATAATAGAGGAGTGGATCACTCCAAACTGAAGGGTTGGGGGAAACATGCCACCATTAAAAAGGGGGAAATCAGAAACATCTTTCTGTTTATGGAAGGGTAATGAGGGGAGAAATCAGGGCTGTTTAAATTAACCCCCTCCAGTTCGTACCAGACAACTTCAATGTCATTGTTCACACCTAGCCAAAAGACTGTCTCTCTTACAAATCTTTTCTTCCAATCTATGATCATGTGTGAGTGAAGAAGTTGTTGAAGGATATGAGGTCACAAAGGTTCTGGTATAGTGACCTACTTGCTTTTTAAAATGACTCCCTGGGAGAGCTGAGCTCATTCCGATGAGGCTAAAATGGTTTCATGTGTTGGTGGACCTGCTGATTTGAATCAGGCCAGCCTTCAATAATGGTTTTCCACAGTTTCTGTAATGTAGAATCTTTCACCATTTATTCTTGTAGCTGCTGGCAATTGCGTTGTGCAAAATGTACCAATCAATTGACAGACTTGCATTCTCCTACAAGCGTAACATTGTAGCTCCCTCAAAACTGCCAATTTTATCAAAACAGTATGGATATTTTGATGTTAGGTTGTGAACTGTGGTGGTAGGAGTAGTTTTTGAGGTTGATCTGCCATATGAGGTCTGACTGATTCCATGGGTTTTCACCAGTGCAAAGTCACGTCATGCCTGTAGACCTGCAATTGCTGGGCCTTTAGTCTCCATGATGTAAAACATCTGTGACACCCAGAAGGATTGATTGTACTTGCCCTCATGTGGATCCTGCACATGGAATCAGTAAACCGTTGTACGCTGCAAGTTTCATAGCAGTAGATTTCGCCATGACCTTCCATGTCTGTGGATACATGAATTTTAGAAATGGTAGGGGTAGTATGTTGGCGCTTGCCCTGTGTCAACTTTGGCCAATAACAAGTTGCTACCAACTTTCTGATAATTTGAATCTTGGCAAACACTTCAGATGGTGGGATGGCATGTATGTTTTCCATGAGGTTGACAGGGTGAAACTTGCACTCACCGCTTTTTGTCTCATCGTGCACACCATCATCATTTGCTGGTTTGTCGGTCACCTTATGTATATATTTTTGATGGGATAACAGATGGTCATTCTTGTTGCTTAAAGATAGCTGTTGTGTATAGTCTGTTTGGATCAGTGCATGGCTCTTTGTAGCTGCATCAGCCTTTGCTCTAGTGCACTGTTGCTGCCAATGGCCCTTTCTGCCACATGCCTTGCAGAATTGAAGGAAAGCTGAACATCTCCTTGGCGTATGCAGAAGGTCACACCTTCCACAAGTCTTACTAGACTTGAGTGACTGGATCAACAACTGGGGTTGTGTTTAGGATCTGTAAGCTTTGTCGAACTGTGAGGATTGCTTCATACTTACATCCATCCATGAGTAGCTCTTTTGGGCTTGTCTAGCAGATCTTTCTGGAACATTTCCATGGGAGTGGATGCAATCACCAACTCAACAATTCTGTTTGCTAGCTCTGTGTTTGAAAAATCACAGTACATATCTTATTGTCTGCATCTTCTGATGAAGTGGGCTTTGGATTCTGTAGGCTGTTGTTGAAATGGCATGAACTCTAGTCGATGAACACAGAAGTTTAACCTCTTTCTCAACTGGTCTTCCAATGTAGTCCATATCTTTTGGGGATCCTTTAGGTCTTCTGCTGTCAATCCTGTGTGTTCATCTGTGTAGACCTTCATTCCCAATTACTAGGTGAATTTTTATGGGCTACTTGGATGGTTCAGAAACACCTGAATCAAGAAGCCATATCTCTGTATATTGTTTAGACATTTTGAATTCAGATAGTAGGTCAGCTGCATTTTGTGGGCATTTTGATAATACCCCTTTGACCTTCCTTCTCCTATTGTACTTGGGTTGAGTGTCGCTGTAACCGCTTTTGTGCACTTTTTTGAAGCTCTGCCTGTTATAATCACAACCTTCTCTCCCTCTATTTTTATGACTTTGTGTTTTTTTTGTTGGTCTCTCCTTCGCTCATTATCAATCCAGCCTGTACCTTGGTCACATATCCCAACTGAGCTAACCTGGTGCTGGTCCACTCAACTCACCATGTGGGGTTCGTCTGCTTACCAGCTCTATCTTGGTGCTGTGTCTTCAAAGCTTTTCTGTGCAGGCAGTACGCTGAGTTCTCAACACTTTCTGATACTTTGTCTTTGTTGCAATCTGACCAAAATGTCAATGCCATGTAGCATGATCTAAGGTTGCTCATCATGTTGCAACTGTACTTAATCTTGCTGCCAAGCTGTTTGACCACCGCTGAATGCCTTATTGTATTTTTATAATGATATAAAAGCATCAATCATTCATAAGGGATTGTGCAAACACGTTATGGGTTTGTTTATTAATGAGGACAGGTATACAAAGGTAGAAAGCTTGAAGACGTCAGCAGCAGAGCTGTGTGTGCTGTGTCCTGCAAGTCCTCCCAAGTGAAACAGAGACTGGATCACATGACACACTTGCCTTCTAGTTATGGCATGCTGCTATCTCTTAAAGGCATATTACAACAGAGTCCACTATCCATATCTAAAAACCTGAAACCACTTTGCAGCAACACAGACTGCCCTAAGGTGTTTGCCAATCCAGGGATATCTGCAGAGGAACATTGCTCAACAAATGCACCAGGTGCAATTTCTGCTTGCTACTGCCAGACAATTGCCAAAGAAACTTTGGTGCCTGATTCTCTCTGTCATGAAGCTATGAATGTATATAATCTTATTGGAAAATATTTTTCTTTTAAAGTAGAAGTTTAGTCTGTGAGTGTGCTTTAATTGGACTAAAGCCAGCTCGTCTGGGTGCTTTGATATGTGCTAGTTTTGATACGTAAAAGAGATAGCATGCATTTGCATTTTTTGAATAGAGTATTCAAGAAGTGGGGTGAAAAATGATACCTATCTAGCAGATATCAAGCCATATGTTTATATAACTATGTTTATATTACTAATAAAACTGGTACTATGAAAGGGGTTTTATTGTTAGAGAGCATTAGTTCAGAGGTTGTTGATACAATGAGAATCAACATTCAATCAGTGGTGGTAGATATAACAAGACAACTGTTTTGGGTGTGCAGAGCAGAGGCAATGTGAGATCAAGATGCAGCTGTAAACCTCCAACTGGCTTCACAGAAATCAAAGTGAAAAGAACCTCATTTGGAATTCGTACGGTGGAAATGCTTTGCCTGGTGTTTGGTTAAGTCTATGGGTTGCTGTTGCTTTAATGGAGATTAGTTTGGGAATTTGTTAAAAGCTGTGATAATAGTAATTTGTAGGCATGTGTATATATATTTTAACCTGTGTAGATTAATAAAATGTTTCATTTAGTTTAATGTAAAGTGAACTGGTGGCTTGATTCCTGAATTTAGAGTCTCATCTCAAACATAACACTAAAATTATAGGTCATGACAGTTGTTTAAAGTTTCCCTCTGGGATTTTTAAATAGCTCAGCTGGACCAATTGCATTGGTCATAACACTGTCTCCCAACCTCAAAATAATTGGGGCTGCATTGAAGACTCTCATGAATGACTTCACTGATTTCATTGGTACCATTAGGTAAACTATCCTATAGGTTAATGGCCATGCAAAGTCTGACCTGTGTGAGTACTACTGGCAAGAGTAGGTACAAATGATGCTACTCAGATAGGGGATCTCCTGCCAGACTGACCAATGCTTGCATATGTGGCCAAAAGAATGCTGGACCAGGGTGCATACTTATTCATACAAGGGATGGCTGCAACTTGAAGAAGGTCCATCTTGGGCTCTAGCCAGCAGGAGGTGAGGGTTACCTCAATCCCAAGAAACGTCTATGGAACTGCAACAGCCAGTCACCAAACACATCCCTGTCATTCAGATAGTACCTGGGAGAAGCATTAGGCTAGGTTTAAGAACTCACACATCAAAAAGAAACACAGTGTAAGCTGCAGTATGAAGGCCAACACGATCAAATAAAATAAGGTGGTGCTGTAACAATACAGCAATATGCATGTGACAGTATGACAGGTGAAAGTGAGAAAGACCTCTCCAAAATATGTACAATTCCCGGTGGGTGTTGCACAGGGGTTGCTGAAACCAAGAGCAGAGTTCAAGTAAATTTAGGTTAGATGGCAGTGCATAATTGGAGCAGTGCACAGATATAATTCTATCCCCATTTTAAAGTTATACGTTTTGCCCTTATTGTCTTCAAGCATAAATACCTTGCACCTTCTTCCCAGTAAAGCAATCCAAGCGTTCCTTTAATTGCTAACAATCAGCTTCCTGTCAGGCAGACAGCAGAACAGGTCGCATGACCTTGTTCATTTATCTTAAATTTAAAGCTACAGTCCCAAAATATGATAATCTTGTAAACCTTATAATTGTAACATAAGTCTGGAATGTACAGCCTGAAACATGCACCTGTTGAAACATGCACCATGACTGTTGAAAGAAGTTAATGGGGTGATATAGTTTTTCAATCCCCATTCAACATGCACATAATGCTGTGAGACTGGAGTCATCAATTCCAACACCTTTGTTTAAGCATGAAAGCAAAAGGGTATGCCACACGATGAAAGTAAAGGAAAGGGAATGGAAAAAGAACAAGTGTGGTTTAAAGACTACATTTTCCCCTAAAAAATGCAGTTCCTTTGCCAGACACATCATCTAAAAAGAAACAAAGCTAAAATAATAGAAGCAACAGGGAAGTAGGGAGAGAAAGAGACTAACAGCTACATGAAGATAGAAACTCTTATCAAGTCCCACTTTTATCCATCTTCCCTATGCTTGTGACCTACAGTGGTTCCTGGTCAAACAATACCTTGAATTTAAAATTTTAATCCTTGTTTTCCAATCCCTCCATAGCCTCATCCCTGCCTATCTCTGTAATCTCCAGCAGCCCTACAACAATCACCCCCACCCCCCCCCCAAGATCTCTGCACTCTGCAAATTCTGGCCTCCACAGCATCCGCGATTTTTCTCGCTCCACCATTGATGCCAAGGCATCCTGCTGCCTATGACCTGTGCTTTGGAAATCCCTCCCCAAATCCCTCCACATCTCAGCCATGCTTTTTTCCTTTAAGGCACTCCTAAAATCTACTTCTTTGACTAAACTGTTAGTCTTTTGGCCTAATATGTCCTTTTATGACTTGGTGTCAAATTTTGTTCGATGATGCTCCAATGAAGCAACTTGGGATATTTAATATGTTAAAGGTGCTAAATGAATGAAAGTTGTTGTTGCTGAGACTGATACCTGTCAGGCTCGTGACATATGTTTGTGAATGTATGAAGATAATGAACATTTTTACTTTAAAAAAACATGCCATGTGGACAATCTACCTTGATCTGGCAAGGTAGGGGGGTGGGGGGGGGTCAGGTGACTTGTTATAATTTCTGCACAGGACAAGAACTAACCCATGACTCTGGAAAATCATTAAGATGTAAATCTTAATAAGTTAAGCTGTAAATGTAAATTTGCATGGTACTTCAATGGTACTACACATTTAAGACTGGAATACCCTTTGAAAAGGCATTCTGGATATGAAATCACTTGTGAACTTACAGATCTAAACAAAGAGGGATATAATTTTATCACAAGTTGGTGTGAACAGCCACAATTAATCCTTCATTATGTAGCAATGGCTTCTAACATTATATCATCTGTGTGGAAAGTAGAAGTATTGATCATGTGGTCCCATGGTTGAAACTGACTAGGAGTAACATATCTTATTATACCAAGGACCAGCCAGTGGCAAGTGAGTCTGGAGACAAACAGGACACAAAAGGTCCACCTTCCAGCTAGGAGAAACGAACCCTGCCTAATGTAAACAGCCTTCTCAGGCAGTGAGCGAGGGGCTAATTTGTCTTCACCTGCAAGATTCACCTTTACAGATGCTCGGCCACAGCTTCATAGGAAAATCCCAGAGACTTTCAACCTCCATTTATCTTCAAAGAACCAAGAGAGAGGACCCATCAGGCTTGCAATGCTTGCATCTTAAAGAACTAATTTAGACATGTGGTTTTCAGTTAGTAATCTAACTTTGTCTCTAGAATTAATCTTTTCTTGTGTTTGTATGTTTGAGGGTTTTCACTGCGTTCATTTTTTGGGGTGCTGTGTGAATAAACATTTATCTTTTCTTCTGATTTAAACTTACCAGGAAGCCTGTTTCACATCTATTCTTTAACATTACAGCACTCAAAGGATTTCAAACACTCCCTCTAAAATATACATCTTGTTGCAGACAAGCGAGAGGTGAGGACAAAGAGGAAATATTATCTCGTCATCTCTCCCCAGCCTTAATATACCATAATGGCAATTTACCAGGATTGGAATTTGATTGGTGAATTGCACAAAATTGACTTCAGTAATAAAGAAAATTAATGGAGACATAAACTGGACTGTTGATTCATTGTCCATTTTACAACACCACTGAACATAAACTTCATCCCCAACATGTGCAATGCTCTCAGAGATCCACCATATGTATAATATAGAAATTTGAGGAATATAAAACTATCCACCATAAGCAATTGGAAACCACTGAGGATCAATTATCGAGTTGCCCACATGGCTGAGATTTGAATTTAAAGATCAAGTATCATCATGGAAAAATGGAACCCAAATTCCTGATTTATATTGCTGGCAGCCTTAAATGTGTCCTACCACTGAAGTACCATGCAAATTTACATTTCCAACTTAATTTAGTAAGATTTACATCCTATTGACTTTCCGGACTGATGAGTTAGCTCTAGTTCTGTTAGTTCTGTGCAGAAATTACAACAAGTTACCTGACACGCCCATCCCCACCTCCCCAACTCCTTGCCGGGTCAAGGTAGACCTTAGGGTGGGCATGTTTAATCGTGTACAAATTAGATTACACCACATTCTATGAGCTGGATTTTGTTGGGGCATCAGTTGCTACCCGAGTTGGCTGTTTCAGGGAGTCCTAACTGGATTCTAATGGCAACCTAGCAACTAATGAGTTGCTGTCGGGGCTGCTGTCCCTTTAAGGGAAAAGATCCTGCCTCCAAGAGCTTCTTTCCAATCAGAAAGCTTGCAGCTCTACCGTTATATTAGCACCACCAGGAGCAGGGGCCACTGCTAGGGCTGCACTCAGCCAGAAGCAGACAAGGATGTTGCTCTCCCAAGAAGGTAAGTGGGATCAAGGTAGCTGGGGCCAATCAGGCAAGTCCCAGTGACAGGGGAAGTTGTTGGTGAGGGCAGGGAGGGTGTTGATGTGGGCCACCGAGTGCCTGATCAAGAGAGTTCCCCTGCCCAAGCCTGCAGGGAGGCTGCCAGGTTTTACTGGCAGTATTCCCACACGATGAAGGGCCCATCCGCAGTTGGTAAAACGCCAGCAGTTGTGGGAAGTGGTCCTCAATTGGTCTCTGGAGGGAAGACCATCTTTGACTTTCCCCATCATGGATAGAATTCCATGGGGTAAGTAGTCGACCACACCCCTGCCTTCCCTCGCCATATTACAGCTACCCACCCATCCTTCCAACCCACTCCTAAGGACCCCATTAAATTCTGCCCATTTCCCACTATTTGCAGCCTGAAAGTGCTGAGTAAAAGGAACGCATGACACCTTGGGTTGCTACAGGCTTTGGCAAACAGTTCAAAAAGTCTGTAATCTCTGCTTTTAATGTTGGCCATCTGCACTGCAGAAAGTATCTGTCAAAATTTCATTTCCATCAAATTGAAGAGGGGACTGCAGTGACTCTGACAATGGCCTCAGTTACTGGACTCCTTAATACTTAAATAATCCTAACACTGGGAAATGGCCTGGAATCAGGAGTGCAGGCAATGTAAGACAGCAGTCCTGTCATATTAAAAATCTACCATTGCTGAAGACTTAGTTGTCAAATCCCTAAGTATACCTGTTAAAGCATGATGGATAAGTTCAGTTGAAAGTTCTATACAATATGACACGCTAAGAAATGATGCAAAATGGTTAACACAGTTAATGTAAAACTTTACTGGAGATGCTTTAAGCTGCGGACAGCCTCAAGGAAACTTCTGATCCTTTGTCCAGCAAACATGCTCTGTACGGTCAAGAAACTGTAAAGTGAAATAAGTGCATTGTTACGAGGCTATGCCCCTATATTTTTGAAAATATGATTTTTAACTTTCAACGGACGGAAATTTTGCAATTTGAACTGAGACAGAGCAAACTGCTTAAAAATGCAAAGCCACATTCCAAGCTGATGGTGAGAAACCAACAAATCAGCCTCAGGGGAGTGTAAAGAGAAAGACATTTCCTATAATCCAGCCACCCATCATTAAAAATGCAACATACTGCATATTGAAACAATGGCTGCCATAGACAGACACTCCCAAAACCTCTTGGAAATACTCAATTGGTAAATTATTTCAAGGCAGAGATGCCAGCCACTAAAGAGATTGCAAGTGATGCAGGCTGTGACAAGAACATTTTCAGCAGAGGAGTCAAGCTGAAGACTGTTCACTCTCCCACTTTCCCTCTTTTGGAATAAGCGTGTCACCTGGTTCAAGAAACAAACTCTGCCAGAAGCCTACCAGAGAACTGAGATCTCATAATAATTGCAACATCTTCTACATCATCCTGGAACTCCCTTCCTATCAGCACTGTGGGTGTACCTACACCATATGGACAGCAGCAGCTCAAGAAGGCAGCTCACCACCACCTCTCAAGACCAACTAGGGATGGGCAATAAATGCTGGTTCAGCCAGTGAAGCTCACATCCCGTGAATGACCAAAAAAAAAATCAAGAAATAAGTGCCACAGTCAACCTGAGGTCAAGGACCGGTGTTCCACTGTGAATACAACTGCTTACCACTGCCTTTTGCTTTGCATCATGATTTGCACTTACTGTGATAAATTTTAAAAATTCTGTGAAGCTTGTGAAAATACACTCGTACCTCGTGGTCTGTCTGAACTGACAGTCTCTTTTAGATTACTCCCCCAGTTTACTCTAATTGACCCAAGTCTTACAACCAAATTAAAGCATAACCCAGTTCTTACAACAGGTTCTGAAACACGGGACTTAGACCCGTACAAAAATCAAGCGTGTTGAAGCAAGTTTCAAGAATGTAGGAACTTTGTTTGGCCAGTGTTTATTCCTGTGGGGAATCATCTCTTTAAGGGGTGGCAGATTATACTAACCCAGTGGTGTCTCTTGAAAGTACAAGCTATGTGGCAAAAGAATAGTATAATGAAGGGCCTCTGGGAAACATATGAGGAAAGGTTAAACACTAAATGTGATATGAACAGTATCCAGTCTCTGTTAGAAGAGTGAGTATGGAAGCATGAGCACATTTGGTTCAAAGAAATAGTAGAGCTTATCCACATGCAGGATAAATGTTGGAAGAATGAAAAGGTTTTAAATCTAATTGCACATGAGGAATCAAACTGTGCACAGTGCAATGAGGAAGTGACAAAAAGATTAATAAGGAGGGAAAAATTAGAGTACGAGAAAAAGCTAGTTAGTAATATAAAGACAGATAATAAGGCCAGAATTTTACATTGAATGGACGGGCGCGTGCCTGACCTGAACGCATGTGAAATTGTGCAAAATGATGTTGGGTGTGCATCCCGATGTTATCACTCACGCGAGCAATATTGAGGTCAGCAGGCGGGCATGGGAGTCTGAGCTGCGCCTGCCGACAATTAAAGGGCCAACTAAGACCATTAAAAGCCCTATTGTCCATGATTTTATATTGCCTGTGCAATTTTGCGCTCATCGCACGGGCCACATGGGCAGGTGGGCAGCCCGTTTTCAACCAAACCTCATCAAAGGGCGGGATGAAATGCCCGGGGTGAAATATAATAAAAACAGATATCTGGGGACTGGTGCATTTTTAGTTCTGCTGTCAGGTGGTTGAATGTGTTGCATAGACACAGGTTAGTACATTTTTTCTTTTGCCATTTAATCTGCACAGGTCTGCAGTTTCCTGATGCAGCTCTGCAACAGCAGTATGCCTTCAGGTTGCTGGCTAGAAGTGCCCACCCACACTGCCCACCTTCTCGCCTCCCTCAGCAACGCTGAGGCTTTCTCAGTGCGTGTTTCACGCTGGCTTGTTGTTAACTGGCCAGCCAGCATGAAATTGCGTTCAGGGCTGATCGCGGGCAGAAGCGCATTTTGTGTCTGGTTCCGGGCCTACCAACTTGGCGCATGACATGTGTGAAATTCAGGCCTAAAAGAGTTTCTATAGATCTTTAAATAAGAAGAGTTAGCAAAGTGAACATTGGTCCTAAAGAAAGTGCATCTGGGGAATTGACAATGGAAAGCAGGGAGACGGCGGATGAATTAATCAGGTATTTTGCTTCGGTCTTCACTATAGAGGACACAAGTAACATCCCGAAATAGCTGTAAATCAGGAAATGAAAGGGAGGAAGGAATTTGGGTAAATTGCAATCACCAGGGAAGTGGTATTGAGCAAATTGTTGGGGCTGCGGGCTGACAAGTCCCCAGGTCTGGATGGAGTTCCTGAAAGAAATGGCTAATGAGATAGGTGATGCATTGGTTATAATTTTCCAAAATTCCCTAGATTTGGGGAAGGTTCCATTAGATTGGAAAATAGCAAACGTAACTCCTTTATTCAAAAGGGGAGGGAGACAGAAAGCAAGAAACTACAGGCTAGTTAGCCTAACATCTGTCAGAGGGAAAATGTTAGAAATTGTAATTAAAGATGTTATAGCACTTAGAAAAATTCAAGGCAATCAAGGAGAGTCAAAATGGTTTTGTGAAAGGGAAATCATGTTTAACCAGTTTATTGGAGTTCCCTGGGCAGTGACATATGCTGTGGATAAAGGGGAACCAATTGACATACTGTACTTAGATTTCCAGAAGGCATTTGATAAAGTGCCACATCAAAGGTTATTGCGAAAAATAAAAGCTTATGATGTAGGGGGTAACATATTGGCATGGATAGAAGCTTGGCTAGCTAACAGGAAACAGAGAGTAGGTATAAATGGGTCTTTTTCTGGTTGGCAGGTTGTGATGAATTTTGTGCCACAGGGATCAGTGCTGGGGCCTCAACTTTTTACAGCTTATATAAACAACTTGGATGAACGGACAGGAAGGATGGAAGGAATAGGAAAGTAAATTGTGAAGAGGACATAAGGAGGCTACAAAGTGACATAGGTAGGTTAAGTGAGGGGCACAGATCTGGCAAATGGTGTATAATGTGGGCAAATGCAAAGTTGTTTATTTTGGCAGGAAAAATAAAAAAGAAGCTTTTTGTCTAAATGATGAGAGATTGCAGAGCTCTGCGATTCAGAGGGATCTGTGTGTCCTAATGCGTGAATCACAAAAGGTTAGTATGCAGGCACAGGTGGTAATTAGGAAAGCTAATAGAATGTTATCATTTATTGTGAGGGGAATTGATTACAAAAGTAGGGAGGTTATGCTTCAGTTACAGGGCATTGGTGAGACCACATCTGAAGTATTGTGTACAGTACAGGTCTCCTTATTTAAGGAAAGATGTAAATGCATTAGAAGCAGTTCAGAAAAGGTTTACTAGACTAATGTCAGAAAAGGGCGTGTTGCCTTATGAGCAAAGATTGGACAGGTTAGGCTTATATCCACTGGCATTTACAAGAGTAAGAGGCGACTTGATTTAAACCTTTAAGATCTTGAGGGGTCTTGACAGGGTGGATGTGGAGAGGATGTTTACTCTTGTGGGAGAATCTAGAACTGGGGGGTCACTGTTTAAAAATAAGGGGTCGCTCATTTAAGACAGCATTGAGGAGAAATTTTTTTTCTCAGAGGGTTGTGAGTCTTTGGAACTCTCTTCCTGAAAAGGGGTTGGAAGCAGAGTCTTTGAGTATTTTAAGGCAGAGCTAGAAAGGTTATCGGGGGTGGGCAGGTATGTGGGGTTAAGGTTACAATCAGATCAGTCATAATCTTATTGAATGGCGGAGCAGGCTGGAGGGGCTGAGTGGCCTACACCTGCTCCTAATTCGTATGCATGTAGGTACATATGTAAGTGATACAGTCTTAGGTGAAACAGTTGGTAGCTCAAAGTGAACAAATCCAGAAGCAGCAGGCACAGCTGGAAGTGTTACACCAATCAGCCAGCATCCTCTACTGCCACTTTCCAGCAATTGGCGCTTAATGCCGTACAGGCTGGTGCAGCTCAGCAGCAGTTAGCGTTGGCAGAGAAGCATATTGTCACCCTCACGCAGGAAAATGCTCAGTTGACCCAGAAGTTAGAGGGTCTTTGGAGAGGACAACGATAGAGGGCACTGGTGAAAAGTGACTGAAGCATTCTGGGAGAAGTCAGCTCAGTCACCATGACTCAGGAGGGAATCGAGGCGAAGGACTCTTGCACTCAACAGGAGGAAGGGCATCCAACAGAGGGTGCTGGTGAAAAGTGACTGAAGCATTCTGGGAGAAGTCAGCGCAGTCACCACCACTCAGGAGGGAATCAAGGAGAAGGACTCTTGCACTCACATTTGAAAAAGAGCGTGAATCTTGAAGGCAGGTCAGTTGAAAAATAGTGAGGAGATTGAAAATGAAAAGAGGGGAAGCTGAAGAGGAGCCGCCAGCCTGTGAGCGGCCACCGTGTGAGAGGCCCAGTGAAAGAGTGGAGCTTTGAGGCTTTGGCTCGAGAGGCTTCGGTGAGCAGAGGCTGAGGACGAGCTTGCTCCCAGTGAGGTAAGGCCGGGTAAGTTCCTTTAATTAAATTAGGAGTAGGTAATGGAGGCAGCAGTTAGGGCAGTCGAGTGCTCTGAATGCAGCATGTGGGAAGTCTGGGACAGCACAATTGTCCCTGATGACTACACCTGCAAAAGATGCATCCAGCTGCAGCTCCTGAGAAGCCAAGTTAGGGAACTGGAGCTGGATGAACTTCGGATCATACGGGAGGCAGAGGCAGTAATAGACAGGAGTTTCAGGGAGACAGTCACCCCTAAAAGTCAGGAGGCAGGAAGCTGGGTGACTGTCAGGAGAGGGAAGGGGAATAGACAGAAAGAGCAGACCACCCCTGTGGCAGTTCCCATCAACAATAGGTATACCGTTTTGGATACTGTTGGTGGGGACTACCTACCAGGGACAAGTTGTAGTGGTCGCGTCTCTGGTACCGAGGCTGGACCCTCAGCTCAGAAAGGAGGGAGGGAAAAGAGGAGAACAGTAGTGATGGGGGATTCGATAGTTAGGGGGACAGATAGGAGGTTCTGTGGGAGAGATTGAGAATCCCGGATGGTCTGTTGCCTCCCTGGTGCCAGGGTCCGCGATATCTCAGATCGAGTTCTCAGTATTCTTAGGAGGGAAGGTGAGCAGCCAGATGTCGTAGTCCATGTAGGGACCAATGATGTGGATAAGAAGGAGGAGGAGGTCCTGCAAAGAGAGTTTAGGGCGTTAGGTGCTAAGTTGAAGCACAGGACCTCCAGGGTTACGATCTCAGGAGTGCTACCCATGCCACGTGCTAGTGAGGCTAGAAATAGGAGGATAATGCAGCTAAATACGTGGCTAAGGAGATGGTGCAGGAGGGAGGGCTTCATGTTTCTTGACAATTGGGCTCTGTTCCAGGGAATGTGGGACCTGTTCCGATGGGACAGTTTGCACCTGAACTGGAGGGGGATTAACTCCTTGCAGGTAAGTTTGCTAGTGCTGCTCTGGGGCGTTTAAACTAGATTTGCAGGGGGAGGGGAACCAGAGTGTTAGGGCAGATAGTGAGGTGGAGGAGGATAAAGGTCAAGCCAGGAACGCATGTATAGACAGAAATCAAGGGTCCGTATGTGATAGAAATGTTCTCAGGTGCATCTATTTCAATGCAAGGAATATTGTCGGAAAGGCAGGTGAACTTAGGGCATGGATTGGCACATGGGATTACGACATTATTGCTATTAGTGAGACTTGGTTGCAGGAGGGGCAATCGGATGACTCGATTTAAGACATTACTTTATGTGCCGAGAGACCACGTCAGAAAGGGGTATAAAGTCATAACTCCCAAGGACATTGGGGCTGCAAACACGAAGTGTGACTTAGTCAGTCATTGGAAGTCATGAGGATGAATTAGTTCAGCAGACAGGCCACCTGGGGGCGAGCTCCTGCATGCAGGTCTTACTAAGCAACTGGTGTTGTAAGTATATACGATTGCTTAGTGCGTTAATAAAGGCTTTCTACATAATGTGGAAATTGTATGCATAGTTTGTTTCATGTCATTGATACCAAGCACGGAGTGAAGGCCTTGGAGGGTAGTGAGACTCCCGGTTAAGAGTCTTGCAAACTAATCAGCCTGTGAATGACACCTCGACACCTCCTAGCTATCTTTTGGGTGGTTAAGCATTTTACTTGCGTATCTGGCTTACACTTTCTACACACTCTGCTTAACTTTCTGATGAGGTCAGGAGACTGTCCTCTCAGCTAATTAGTAAATGGACACTTGAGCTGTTACAACGTGATTTAGATATTAACCTCAAATGAATGGCACTACTACTGCTGATGCTAGTTGTAGTATGCAGATGGGAGTCCTCATCAGTGTTCGCTACCATGTTTAGAGTTGGAACTGTGGCCAGCAGCACAGAATGCTATTGCAGAGGCCTAAGATATTTATGTCATCATATCATGCTGATGGGACATTGAAAACAGGATGTGCAATAGTGGACATGGCAAATCTTGGTCAATCTTATAAGTGGTTCCCACTCCCATTTGCTCCTTATGGATGATTTTTGACTTCAGGATATTTATAAAGGACAAAGTTGCACAGCTGCAGGGTTTGGCTCAACCACAAGCTTGTTGTTTATTAAAAAAAACCTCCTAACACCCTAATACATAGGTCTCTAATCTAGTTTAAATAACACCACACTAACACTTCAATTGGTTATTCCAATTTAAATCCCTGTACAATTTAACCTTGGCTCCCACCCAAACACACAAAGTCACTACAACTTATTAGAAAAAGCCTTTAATGAAAAACCACAGGCAAAACCCCATGTTTCTGCCCCAAACCTTTCTCAATTCAAACCCAAGCTCCCCCAGGATTTGGTTATTACGCTTAAGATACTTTAAGACGTCAGCCCCAGTACCCCTTGGATTTGGCTGATAACTTACAATCCTCCCACATTGTTGCTCCTTTCCAATGTGAATTGTAGGTCTGCGAGCCAGATTGACCATTCTAGAGATAAAAACAAAAAAACTGCGGATGCTGGAAATCCAAAACAAAAACAGAATTACCTGGAAAAACTCAGCAGGTCTGGCAGCATCGGCGGAGAAGAAAAGAGTTGACGTTTCGAGTCCTCATGACCCTTCGACAGAACTGGTTCTGTCGAAGGGTCATGAGGACTCGAAACGTCAACTCTTTTCTTCTCCGCCGATGCTGCCAGACCTGCTGAGTTTTTCCAGGTAATTCTGTTTTTGTTTTTGACCATTCTAGACCCTTCTTCTTGACTGCAGTTCACAAAAACTCAGACCAATCTCACTACGATTTGGCTGAAAACACTTGCAATTCCCATCACAGCTGGTCTGTCCAGTATTGACTGTAGGCCCTGAGTCGAGGTGGCCCGCCCTGATCCTTCTTCCGACTGTAGCCCAAAACCTTCAGGCCAATATTACCAATGGCTGCAACAACACGGCTGGTCTGTCCGGTGTTGAATGTAGGCCTCAGTCAAGGTGACCAGCCTTGACTCTCCTTCCGACTGCAGCCCAGATACTCAGATGTACTCTTCTTTTATAATAATTAACTCAGACATGTCAAACACATTTCCTGTGGTTCTAGTATCCATTTTGTTAATTCCATGCAAAGTCCAGACAAATGTCATCAGCTTCTGCTGAAAAACAAGGGGTTTTCCATGGAAGATATATTCGGATGAATATTATCAGTTTTCATTGTATGAGCAATTCTCCTGCTGTTTGAGGTGACAGTAATAGCACACTGGCTTCAAAGTTAATGAGGGTTTGAATGATCCTATTCTCAGTACTATTGTCTGTGGTGCAGACCTTAGCGCATAATTCCTTGAGAATATTTTATTCATAATATGTCCTTTGTGCCATTGTATTGATTGATTGATTGCATTAGTCCATGGCATGTAATGGCATTTCCCTGGTACCATTGTTTCCTAACAGCAGTCAGTCAATGTCCAAACCCTTTTCATGTATCACTGTTTTTGTCCAAATTAACTCTAGCTGCCCAGCCCTGCACTGCTGGTTGCAGCTTGGCTTTTGTAATTTATAGGCCAGGATTTTTCAGTGGCATGTGGGGGCAGGCCCAACATGCCGCCAAGTAGAATGACACATGATGACGTCGGGTGTGCGTCCCGATGTCATCGGGTTGTCTCGCGATGTTTCGTTCAGCGGGCGCGCGCCAGAGTTGGCTGCGCACCTGCCGATAATTGATAGGCCTATTAAGGCCATTAACGAATTAATTAATGTCAAGTTAACGCTGCCTGTCCAACCTTTTGGTTGGCGGGAGGCAAGAAGGCCAAGCGGCCTTTACATTTTTTAGGAAACCTCATCCATGAGCGGGATGAGGTTTCCTAAAGCTTTTATGAATTAAATGAATTCCTGAAAAATAAAAACATGTCCCATCTCATGTGACATAGTCACATGAAGGGACATGTTTCATTAAATTTTTAATGTTTTTAATAATTTCTTTAAAAAGCACTTCAATCTCCCTGAGGCAGCTCAGTCCATTAAGGAGATTGAAGCGCTCTTTCAATCGCTTGCCAGAAAGAGTGCTGGCCCTGACTCTCCCTCCTCTGCCCGCCTGCACAGGTAGTGCTGAGCACTCCCGCTTGCGTATTATGCTGGGCGGGACCTAATTGGCCTGCCCGCGTAAAATGGCGGTGTGGAGCCAATCGCAGGCGGCAGTCGGCTCCACGACTGTCCCCACCCACTCCCACTGAGCCCGCCCGACGTAGGAAAAATTCAGGCCATAGTTTCAAACATGAGGTCAAAACATTTCTGTCGACTTGAAATTTGTATTCCATGAATTTCCCTGTCAGAGGGGATTCCAGTCTATGTGGTTCCAAATTCCTGTATACTCATCAAACAGGCTGAACTAATCACAGTCCTCCTTGCCACCCACTATATCTCATCAGATTCAACTAACATCTGGTCTAATTGTGGATATGTATGTAATTCAATCCTAGCATTACCAACAGATTACAAGAATGGGTACTGTTCATCAGATGGCAAAGATTTACTACATGAAAACCTTTAAAAACATGCTCTGGAATGAGATCCATGGCATGTGGGTTAGGTGTCAGGACATAGAAAAGACTCTTTGCCACACATGCAAGGTAACAACCAGGCTGACGATTTAGCGAAAGAAGCAGGCATGGAAGGTCCCACCCTTCCAGGGTGGGATCTATCGAACCCAGTCATAGAAGTTGAGGCTGTGTTTAAAGTAACTGAACTTGATGTTTCTTAATTACAGGACTCGTATGTTGCCTACCGTAAAGTTAAAGCCCAGCATCAGCAGAAGTGTCCACCTATGCATCCCAAGCCATGGGCTCACCTGACACTCATTCAAGCTCAGGGAAGTACCCTTCTCTGCTGATGGTTTGTAATAAAGAAGGAAATCTGGTTCTCTGTTTACCATCACAGTTAAGTGAAGAAACGTTGGCACTGTTCCACTCCCACTCCCACCCCACAACAGTTCACTATTCAGCTCCCACTACACTACAGAAGTTATCATCTGTCTGTTGGTGACCATGGGCAGAAGAATATGTGGAGCAATTAGTGAACCAGTGTTTACCGTGTTTACAGATTGATGCCCCATCTCACAGGATCACAGAATCATACAGTGCAGATGAGGCCCTTCAGCCCATTGAGTCTGCACCAACACATGAGAAACACCTGACCTACCTACCTAATCCCATTTACCAGCACTTGGCCCATAACCTTGAATGTTATGACATACCAAGTGCTCATCCAGGTATTTTTCAAAGGATGTGAGGCAACCCGTCTCCACCACCCTCCCAGGCAGCACATTCCAGACCGTCATCACCCTCTGGGTAAAAACATTTTTCCTCACATTCCCCTAACCCTCCTGCACCCCCCACTTTGAACTTATGTCCCCTCTTAAATGACCCTTCAATTAAGGGCAACAGCTGCTCCCTATCCACCCTATCCATGCCCCACATAATCTTGTACACTTCGATCTGGTCGCCCCTCAGTCTTCTCTGCTCCAACGAAAACAACCCAAGTCTATCCAAACTCTCTTCATAACTTAAATGTTTCATCCCAGGCAACATCCTGGTGAATCTCCTCTGCACCCCCTCCAGTGCAGTCACATCCTTCCTATAATGTGACAACCAGAACTGCACACAGTACTCCAGCTGTGGCCTCACCAAGGTTCTATACAACTCCAACATGATCTCCCTACTTTTGTAATCTATGCCTCGATTGATAAAAGCAAGTGTCCCACATGCCTTTTTCACCACCCCACTAACATGCCCCTCCACCTTCAGAGATCTATGGACACACACGTCAAGGTCCCTTTGTTCCTCAGAACTTCCTAGTGTCATGTCGTTCATTGAATACTTCCTTGTCAAATTACTCCTTCCAAAGTGTATTACCTCACACTTTTCAGGGTTAAATTCCATCGGCCACTTATCTGCCCATTTGACCATCCCGTCTATATCTTCCCATAGCCCAAGACACTCAACCTCACTGTTAACCACCCGGCCAATCTTTGTGTCACCCGCAAACTTACTAATCCTACCCCCACATAGTCATCGTTGTTGTTTATATAAATGACGAATAATAGGCGACCCAGCACAGATCCCTGTGGTATGCCACTGGACACTGGCTTCCAATCACTAAAGCATCCTTCTGCCATCGCCCTCTGTCTCCTACAACTAAGCCAATTTTGAATCCATCTTATCAAATCACCCTGTATCCCATGTGCATTTGCCTTCTTTATAATTCTCCCATGTGGGATCTTGTCAAAGGCTTTGCTGAAATCCATATAAACTACATTAACTACACTACCCTTATCTACACACCTGGTCACATCCTCAAAAAATTCAATCAAATCTCAGTCCCTAGATGGTCCCTGGACGCACTTGCAAATTGATTTTATAGGTCTATTCACTAAAGCTCAGGGGAGCTATGACTATACCTTAGTTGATTAATTCACCAAACGGATAGAAGCATTTCCTACCAGGGATAATAAAGCATACAGCTCAGTGAGGTGATCTGTAGGTGGGGAATACCACTCCAAATCGACAGCGACAGATGTCTGCACTTTACAGGGCAACGCTTTAAAGCTCTACAGTAATTGCTGAAGATTCAGCATGAATTGCATATAACCCACTATCTGCAGTCCTCTGGGATCATGGAGAGAGCAATTGGAAATCATAAAGACTATGCTGAATAAGTTATGGACAGAATACCCCACTAAATGGGCTGAAATTCATCCAGTGTGCCTAAGATCCATCCCACATAAGATCACAGGTATAAGTTCATATGGGGACATGACTGAATGGCAAATAAAAATCCCAGCACATTTTGGATGGGAATACTTCATTAACATTACAGCCATGCAGTCAGAAATGGCTACAGAATTTGATTGAGCATGTAACTGAAGTAAACAAACTGATGGTGAGAAACACAGGCAAATCACAGAACCAAATTAAGAAATATTTTGACAGGAAAGTAAACCCATTTGAACATAATGTAGGAGGTATGAACATACAAACAAGGAGCAGCAGTAGGCCATTCAGCCCCCCGAGCCTGCTTTGCCATTTAATAAGATCATGACAGAACTGATACTAACATCCCACCCACCCCCGATAACCTATCACCCCCTTGTTTACCAAGAATCTATCCACCTCTGCCTTAAAAACATTCAATGGCTTTGCTTCCACCACCTTTTCAGGAAGAGAGTTCCAAAGACTCACAAGTCTCTGAGTGAAAAAATTTCACCTCCTCTGTTTAAACTGAGTGGCCCCTTATTTTTAAACTGTAACCCTTAATTCTAGATTCTTCCACCAGAGAAAACATCCTCTCCACATTCACCCTGCCAAGACCCCTCAGGATATGTTTTAATCAAGTCGCCCCTTATCCTTCTAAACTCCAGCAGGCACAAGCCTATTCTGTCCAACCTTTCCTCATAAGACATTCCATCCATTCCAGTTATTAGTCTGGTAAACTTTCTCTGAACTGCTTCCAGTGCATTTACATCCTTCCTTAAATAAGGTGACTAATACTGTAGACAGTACTCCAGATGCGGTCTCATTCGTGCCCTGTATAACTGAATCATAACCTCTCTACTTTGGTATTCAATTCCCTTCGCAATAAATGATAACATTCTATTCGCTTTCCTGATTACTTGCTTTATTTGCATACTAGCCTTTTGTGATTCATGTACTAGGACACCCAAATCCCTTTGTACCTCAGAGCTCTGCAATCTCTCACCATTTAGATAATATATTTCTCTTTTATTCTTCCTGCCAAAATGGACAATTTCACATTTTCCCACATGATACTCCATCTGCCAGATCTTTGCCCACTCTTTTAACTTATCTATAACTGTTTGTAGCCTCCTTATGTCCTCTTCCTAACTTACTTTCCTACCTATCTTTGTGTCATCAGCAAATTTAGCAACCATCCCTTCAATTCCTTCATCCAAGTCATTTATATAAATTATAAACAGTTGAGGTCCCAGCACTGATCCCTGTGGCACGCCACTTGTTACATCTTGCCAACCTGAAAAAGACCCATTTATGCCAACTCTCTGATCCTGTTAGTATGCCTAATCTCTTGATTCCTGGTTTTTTTGTTTATTAATTCATGGGATATGGGCTTCGCTTCTAGGGCCAGCGTTTATTCCCCATCCCTAGTTGCCCTTGAGAAGATGGTGGTGAGCTGTCTTCTTGAACCGCTGCAGTCCATGTGGTGTAGGTACACCCACAGTCCTGTTTCCTGATCATGTGATGTTGCAAACCTATGCCCCCAAGAAAGATTCATTTGATGTGAAATGGAAAGGACTGTAAACAATCATGAACAAATTGAATACTGGCCATTTACCTATTAAAGATTCCATTTGGGCCTAAGCAGGAACCAAAGTTGAAATGGTTCCATATCAGTCAGTTGAAAACTGTAAAGAATGAATGCTAAATTTGCTTTTCTTTTGCTACAAAGGTAAGCAAGATGAAGTGCCTACTAGGGTACTGCATCATACTTGTAATCACAAGCAACAGCCTGAGGCAGCTGCAGAAATGTCACTATGCAGTCCAGGTCAGGAGCCAGTGGGAAAAACTTTAACTGGAATGACAAAAAAGACAGTGATATATTTGCCTCTAATGACATATCGATAGTAATATCAGCATCCAAGGAGTAGAGAAACTGTAGAATTTTATTGGACAAATGAAAAGCCCCAGAGGTTGTATGTACTTGTAAGGTGGTGATAACCTCTGGGAATCATGCAACTTTAATTGCACACTGAAAGGCTGTATTCAGACATGGGAAGTTAAAGAGGGACGCAGAGTGTGCATTGAGTGTGAGCTTACATGGGAGGCAGGTAAGAATTATATGAAAATGAGAACTAGTGAGGTATTTTTCTTTAGATGAAGTGACATGGGAAAATAATTTTCAGCCAGAGTAGCATATTAAGGCAGCAGAGAATGTTATGTTACCACCATACAGAGAAAGTATATATATGAAGGACGAACATGTGATTGCAGAATGCAGTTCTTCTGTTTAAAACCTGATTATTTTGTTGGAGGGAGAAGACTCCATCCCATATGTCATCATGATGATCTGATCATCCAAGGCACAGATGAGATAAAAGAATTATTACAACAGCATGTGTCAAAGTTTGGTTATGGCATTCCTCCACTCTCATTACTCTGAACGGTATTATTTAGAGGAGATTGAGGAAGGAGGATATGATAACAGCTGGTGGGACATAGGTTCAAATTATGGAGGTACCTTCTCAGATAAGAATAGCATCACATTTGCTAGTGTGTGTTCAGCTAGTTATTTTGGTGGTATTGACGATTACCTTTGGATATCCGAGAGGTATGACTGAGAACCTGAGAAGGAGAACATTGATCACTGAAACTCTACAACAAAATGAGAAATTACTGTGAACAAAGGTATGAAAGGCACTGGGGTAGAATGTAAATGATAGTAGAGGGATGTAGCATATTGTTATGGAAAATTTTAAAATATTTCCAAACCTTGATTTTGAGGGTCAGGTTCCTTCACCCTCAAGGTGGGGACATTTTGAGATTAGATTTTCTTTTTAAGCTTATAGTAATATTAGAACTTAGTTGTCATATCCTTAAGGATATCTGTTAACATTGATTCTGTATGTAAAATAACCGCAAAGCATGATGGATAAGTTCAGTTGACTATCAGCTAAAGTTCTGTACAAGCCATAACATGCTGAGAAATGACGTAAAATGGTCAATTTAGTTAATGTAAAACTTTACTGGAAACAGACTGTGGACAGTTTCAGAGAAACTTCCAATCCTTTGTCTAGTAAAGACTGTAACCATACTCTGTATGGTGTTACGGACAGGAGGGGTGGGGGGAGTTAATTTAAACGGCACTAATTTCTTCTCTTCTATCCATAAACAGAAAGGTGTTTTGATTCATTTCTCTGTTTATAAGTGGTCATCTGTTTCCCCAAACCCTCGAATTTTGTGTGACCCAAGTGATTCTGCAGCAAACTCGAGATAGGATGAATTCAAAAGATTAGTTTATTTGCACACACTCAAAATGCATGAAGTGGAGTTTACAATGTCATTCCCACACTCAGACAGCACAGAGAGGAATAGAGAAAAGAAGGTTTTATAGATCAGAGACCATAGAGTAAATAAATATTGGTTCACGTGAGTTCCGGAGTCCAGAACTAAAGCCCAATGAGGTATTCCTTCATGGAGGTTGGCAGGCTGAAAACCCATGTTGTAGAATTCACTTTTCTAGTGGTGTTGACTTCACAAGATGAGATAGGGACACAGAGATGAATCAGTCTATTAGATGATGGCACAGAACTTCCGATAGAAGCTGGTTAGATGTTAAAGCAGCAGACTGAGCTATTCAGCACAGCAAGGCAAAATTAATTTATTCAACAAGCCAGACGCCTAGGTCACATGACATACACCTCTCCACCAGGCCTTCAACAAAGGATGTGTCTCCATCATCTGGAATTCAGCTGGATCTCAAAGATTACTGAACCTCCCAGCCATTATAAATAGAAAGGAATGCTTGAGGTGTCTTTTGTGTTAGCAGACCATCTGTATCCTGTGAGACAGTGGATTATTTGATGCAAATGGCCTTTGTATGGCTCTCTTTGAAGTTGGGCTGTGCAGTCCCCAGGTGATTGTTAGTGGCCCCTCAGAGATAAGGGGATGTGAGTTTCCCCAAAACTGCTAAGTGGCTTCTTTTGTTCTGGGGTCACAGGCAAGTATTAGTTTAACCATTTTAAGGATCAGCCAAGGTCCAGTTTTAAAATTGAGAAATAGCAATAAGTATATATATATTTTATAAAAATGTACAGCATGAGGTCTTAGTCCGTCACAGCTGTCAAGAAGCTGTAAAATGAAAGAAGTGCTTATCAATCCTGTTAAGTGGTCACTCTTGATGAACAGAAATTCAAGGCAGCACTGAATCAAGGTATGACCTCTTTTCTTAGGCTTTGTGAAGGAGTTCATAGAGCCTGGAAGCCACCTGAATGACAATGATATAAACAAGAGGTATTAAGAGATTGTGAAAATCGTGAGCTATGTGCCAGGCTCAAGGTACCATCATGGAAGGCCATTTAGGTAATTATTTACCAATCAGATGATGAGAAAAGGAATTTTACCTCATATGGTAAAAAGAACCAAATACAGAACCAAGCTGGCAAAAAGGTATAAAGTAAGAATTTAGTTTAAAGTAAGAAACTAAGCACACATCATTAAGATGAAGAGAAGAAAGAAGTTAGGCATCAATCAATAGTTAAGTGCTGCAGTCAACTGGGGTTGGAGGACTGATGTTCCACAATGAATTTGGCTGCTTACAACTGCCTTTTACGAAGTATCATGATTTGCACTAATTGTGATAAACTTAATAAATTCTGTGAAGCTTGTGAAAGCACATTCACACCTAACATGGTCTGTAGCTAGTCTGAACTGACAGTCCCTTTATTATCTGCTCTCCTAACTTACTCTGTAATTGTAATTGACCCAAGTCTTACAATTAAATTACAGCAAGTCCCAGGTCTTACACAATCTTAAATATAGCTGAAAAAAAGAGACCTTTTTTGTCAAAGTTTTTCATTTTGCACTTACTAGGACAATCCGCGAGAAAATGCCAATGTCAGAGGAAGCAACAAATTTATGCTGCTTAAGAAGAGAGTGCTGATTGGTTGGCAAGTAGACGTTGATTGGTAAAGGCGTTGCCACGGAGAGTGCACCAGTTGATGGTGACTGACAGTTAATTGCCAAGCATTGTTTGAAATCTAAACCAGGCAGCTTGACTCTGATTGGTCAAGGCATTGCCCTGGGGAATGAACCAGTGAATGGCTGTCAGCTATTTTGTTTGGCTGTAACAGGTACAATTTGTGCACACGTTCTTTCTGTCTGCAAAGAACAGGGCCCTTGCAGTAAAAAAGGCATTAATGTATGTAGCTTCCAGTACAACAAATGTGCCACACTGTGTGCCCGATTGACAATCTTAAGTTGGTTGTCAATGTAATTCTTAGCACACTGAGGATTATTTAGCAAATATTGTCTAGTTGTGGAATTTGAACATTGTGTTTTGAGCTTTGCAAGCACAGGTTGGTTGGGTATAGTTTGTACTTTGCCTGTTGTGAACAGTAGAAAGGACCTCCTGCTTGATATGATCCGCCAGCCTTTGGGACGTATAGCCCACATACCTAGCAACACAAAACACTGAAATTCATGTATCACATTACTCATCTGTGTGATAGGCAGAACATCTATTTAGCTTGACAGCAGCATGCTGTTAGTGGTGAAAGCCACTCATGTTGCTACTGCATTGTAGCAGCGTGAAACAGCTAGCTTCACCTGTTGCTCAAATTTTTGAGATATCTTGCCCTTCCAGGGTAATCTGGGGTAGACTGGACACTTTTCAGAGCCAAAAGTGACATCCTTGGCCCTGTTCATGAGTTTGTGTGATATGCAGCACAAAATGATCTGATCAGGGTAGCCATTATCCTGTGGGATGGCTTTGGTGTGCTCTATTTTATTACCCCGAGCCATTTGCTCACTTGATGCTTGTCTTAATGGGATTATAGTTGATTAAACTCTAGCCAGCAAAAAAAGGGCATTACAAATTGTATCTTCTTCTTTTAAATAAAACACATCTTCATAACAAAGTGGATCCTGAGTTGTTAGTGAATTTTTCCTAGTTGGCTCCATTCTCAGGGCAAATTGCATCTGTGCCCAAACTAACCGGGCACCATTTTCGTGCAAATTTTATGTTCTATTTGGTGTGAAGCCAGAACAAAGACGTTTATTTAAAAATAAATAGAGATCCGCTCTTCACAGTACCTTTGCTTCCAGTGTTTCTGAAAGATCTCTAAATTTTTGTTCATTCGAGCTATGAATCAGTGTTTGAATAGTAGGAGGTTAAGTTACAGTATGCATAAAGAATAAAGAAAACTTGATATCTTGCAGCATGCTATAATCTGGATATCAACTAAATAGTAAGTAGAAAGTAGAAGAATTGATGGCACAAAGGTAGGTTTTGAAAACATGGAGAGAGATTTAAAGCAAACTACTGTTAGCAGAGAGTTCCAGAAACCATGAAAATAAGTTTGAATAATAATCTTAGCTTGGCTTAAGATAATGCATTGGAGCAAAGGTTTGAGGGAATTTCAGAAGCATGAAGACCTTGTAGTCAATTCAGTGGGGCACAGGGACTCACTAGTTAGCCAGGACAAGGATAATGGGTGTGTGAAGCATTTTCAGAATAGGGAAGGAAGAGGAGCCATGGCAGTATTGATTAAGAAGAATACTACAATGCTGGAGAGAGGGGATATTCTTGAAGCATCAGGGGCAGAATCTATTTGGATAGAGTTAAGGAACAATAGAGGTGTCATTACACTACTGGGTTTATATTCAATAGGGCATTAAATGGTTGAAAATTTGAACAAATTTGTAGGGAAGTTATAGAAAGGTACAAGAATTATAGAAACTGACAGGATATAAATGCAATCTAGCAAAAAACATAAAAACGGACTGTAAAAGCTTCTATAGGTATGTGAAAAGGAAACATTTGGCTAAGACAAATATGGGTCCATTACAGGCAGAGTCAGGACAATTCATAATGGGGAACAAAGAAATGCCAGAGAAGCTAAATGATTACTTTGTGTCTGTTTTCATTGAGGAAGATACAGGAAATCTCCCAGATTTAGAGATCCAAGGGACTAAGGAGAACGAGGAGTTGAAGGAAATTAGTGTAAGTAGAAGGTTATGTTGGAGAAATTAAAGGGATTGGACTTGGGACCTGATATTCTGCATCCCAGAGTGTTGAAAGGGGTTGCTATGGAGATAGTGGATGCATTGATGATCATTTTCCAAAATCCTATAGATTCTGGAATGGTTCCTGAAGATTGGAAGGTAGCGAATGTCACCCTACTATTTAAGAAGGGATGGAGAGAGAAAACAGGGAACCACAGACCTGTTAGCCTTACATCAGTAGTAGGGAAAATGTTAGAATCTATAAAAAAGGATCTGATTGGGTATAATCAGCATGGATTTGTGAATGGGAAATCATGTTTGATGAAATTGTTGGAGTTTTTGCAGATGTTACTAACAAAATTGATGAAGGGGAGTCGATGGATTTTCAGAAGGCTTTTGATAAAGTCCCCCACAGGAGATTGATTAGCAAAATAAAAGCACATGAGATTGGAGGCAATATACTGGCATGGATTAAGGATTGGCTAACAGGCAGAAAACAAAGAGCAGGAATAAACGGGTCATTTTAGCATTGGCAGGCTGTGACTAGTGGGGTACTGCAAGGATCAATACTTGGGTCCCAATTGTTCACAATATATATTAATGATTTGGATGTGGGGACCAAATGTAATATTCCAAGTTTGCAGATGATACAAAGCTAGGTGGGGATATGTGTTGTGAGGAAGACGTAAAGCGGCTACAGCAGGATTTGGACAGACTTAGTGAGTGGGCAAGAAAATGGCAGATGGAATATAATGTGGAAAGATGTGAGGTTATCCATTTAGGTAGAAGGAACAGATGTGCAGAGTATTTCCTAAATGGTAAGAAATAAAAAGTGGAGGTGTACAGAGGGACCTGGGTGTCCTTGTCCATAAGTCACTGAAAGCTAACATGCAGGTGCAGCAGGCGATTAGGAAGGCTAACGGAATGTTAGCCTTTATTGCAAAAAGATTTGAGTAGTGAAGTCTTGCTTCAATTGCATAGAAGATTAGTTAGATCCCACCTGGAGTACTGTGTGCAGCTTTGGTCCTCTTACCCCTCAGAAAGGATATCATTGCCATAGAGGGAGTGCAACGAAGGTTCACCAGACTTGTTCTGGGGATGGCGGGACTGTCTTATGAAGAGAGATTGGCGAAACTGGGCCTATATCCTCTAGAGTTTCGAAGAATGAGAAGGGATATGATTGAAACCTACAAAATACTTAAAGGAATGGATATGTTAGATGCAGGTAAGATGTTTCCCCTGGGTGGGGAGTCTAGAACCAAGGAACACAATTTCAAAATAAGGGGGAAGCCACTTTGGTGAGGAGAAATTTCTTTACTCAGAGCGTTGTGAATCTTTAGAATTCTCTACCCCAGAGGGCCATAGAAGCTCAGTCATTGAGCATGTATAAAGTAGAGATTGATAAAAATTCTGATTAACAGTAACGTAATGGCTTATGGGGATAATGTGGGTAAAAGGCATTGATCTGTTCAATCAGCCATGACTGTATTGCATGGCAGAGCAGGCTAGATGGGCTGAATGGCCTTCTCCTGTTTCTATGTTCCTATAATGGGCGAATTCAATGATCCTAGTATAGACTGGGACAGTAATAATGTAAATGACAGAGGGGGGAAATAGTTTCTGAAGTATGCTAAGGAGAATTTCCTTGATCACTATGCATTATGATTTCGGTAGAGACTAGTAACTTTAAAAAAGAAATTTGAATTCCCAGTTATTAACTGAATGAATTATGCCACAAGGTTTCAAGTTTTAATCAAAAACTTTACTGTACAAGAGTTAAACAAAGCAAGTACTACTAACTTAACATTATATCTCATAAACACATATACTTTAAATGCAGAAATCGCAACAGAACATTCCTTGTTCTAGTTTTATTTCCACCTAAAAGTCTCCTTATACTTTGCAGTATCTTGAGGGTTTCTTTCCTTCTCCGGGGACCAAAACAAGGTATGCCACAGCTCTCAGGAATTCACTTTGACCCACCTCTGTGTTCCTGCTATTCTCCAGGTATGGGATTTCTTGGGGTCCTTTCACTAGCATTGGCTAAGTAAAACCTCCAACTCTCCCTCAACATATCACATTGGTGGACTCTCCAGCTCAAGCATAAGCCTCAATGTATTCTTGCTTAGTAACTCCAAATCAGAAACATCCTTGGTTTCAAATAGTCCTCTGCTACTGGTTCCAAGTGCTTCACAACTCCTGGCAGATTCTCTATCTGCCTGTCTCAAAGCTGCTCCCGGGCCTATTGCCCGTCTCTGTGAGAAATCACCCAGATAAAGCCCAACATCAAAATAAATAACTCCCTGCAATCTATCCCCATGACAACATGGCATGGGCTTGGAATGTTCCAGATAGAGATCTAAAACTAATTATCCCCAATTCTTTTTTGTCCTGGAAAACTATATGAATAATTTAAACCCCTTGTTGAGACAGTTGTAGACATCCTTTCTCCACCAAGAAGCTCGGAGAGGTAGCTCTGCACTAAAGTATTGTTTAGTTTCCAATACTTCCCACTATGATCTTACAAAATAACATTGGCCGCCCTTTAATTTGCAATTACTTTAGGTCTGTTAACCAGTTTCTCAAACCAGGTATTTTAATTTCTCTTACGTTAAAAAAAAATCAATCCTAAAACTAAAACATATGAATCATTAGATTAGATAATTGTAACATATGTTTCTGATCCAATGAGGAAAGAGGCATTTCTGGATCTAGTTCTGGGGAATGAAGTGGACCAAATGCACCAAGTGTTATTAGAGGAACACTAAGAGAACAGTAATCATAGGAAGTAGATTAGCTATGGAAAAGGACATGGAGCAATCTAGAATAACAATATTTATTTATGGGAGGACCATTTTCAGTGGATTGAAAATGAATCTGTCTCAGATAACTTGGGATCTAAGATTAGCAGACAAACTGTAATTGAACAGTTGGCTACTTTTAAAGAGGAAATGATCCAGGGACAGTGGAGATACATTTCCACAAGGGGGAAAGATATAGCAATCAAAGCCTTAGGCAGGAATTTTCCCTCCTGTTGGCGGCGGGCGTGTTTGGTGGCAGGAGAGGACAATATGGTGAGAAGGGCAAAAATCGGTTTCACGTCGTTGTAAAGCCAGTTTCCCGCTGCTGCACATTGAGAACCTAATTTCAATACTTTAGCATCTCATGATTAACTCTGCTCGCTGGAATTGTACCCCCCATGCTGGATCATCTGGGCAAATTGGCATGATTGCATGCAGAAGGGTTTCACTATACATAAGTGATGTGCACCTGGTGAGTTGCACTTCACTCGCAACTACGAGATTTGTTTGCCTACCTTGCTTCAAGCAGCACTTGCAGTCATCAGCGCCAGGCTTCGCAGGCAGCACCACGTCACTTTTAGGGGGGCTCAGCGGCAGGCCTCCATCTACCAGGCCGGCCATAAGGTGGGGGTGGCTTTTCAACAGCTGCAGGGCTAGAGCTTGCTTGGGGAAGGGGAAGAAGTAGCCTCAGGTAAAGGAAGAGGCTGCAGGACGAGAGCTGTACTGGGGAGAGAGGGTATTCCAGGGTGTGTGTGGGGGCACATGTTGATCTGTACAAGTGGGCTCAAAATGGTGTGGGCCGAGGAGGCAGTCTCCAGAGGAGATGAGGCCAGATAGAGATGTGAGGGTGTGTGGGAGAGAGTAAGTGGTGATGTCCCTTGAGCTGACAGTGAGTGAGATGCCTGTGAATGTATGATGGCCTTGTGAGTGTGTGACTGATTGATGAGATGGTTGCCTTACCCTGGTGGCACGGATGAGATCATGCATCCTTTTTCTGCACTGGATGGCCAACCTCTTCTGTGCAGTTTTGGCACTGACCACCACTGCAACCATATCCCAAGCTGGAGTGGTGAGATTGCTGGACCTCCTGTGGCCAGATCAGGGGGTAGAGGACATCACGGCAGGCCTCCAAAAGGCATTCCAGTGACAGGTCATTGAACTCTCCTCGGCTTTCATGTCTTCACTCAAGCAGCTCTGGGCTGCAAGATTGAGAACTGTGTGTATGGCTGCGGTTTAGATAAGGCACCCAGAGTGAGGAAATGGTGAGATAACAGTGTTATCAGGCAATTCAGAGGCTGCTGCCAGTGAGATGGTGTGTTTACTGTGGCTGCACAACTAATGAGGCAGGAAGTGCCTCTAATAAGCCACTAAAACCCGCCGTTGTGGCCGGCAGAAAAAACGTCATTTTTCATGCCCACTATCGCACTTTGTGCAATTCTGGGACGATTCAGCCCTTAGGCAGGAAGTTGGTTGTAAATTTGTGTAACACTTGGGCAGCGATTTTGAGATTCCAGTTATGCACTGGTCAGGATTTGTAAATGTGACTGCTGAGCAGTGAATGCAGAAATGCCATCTCTGTTTCCATTTCTATCCATTTTTAGTGGAGCAGTAAAGAGGGTGGGTCTGGAACTCCACACGCTGAAATTCAGGAGTTACTGGCACTGTTGTAGAAGTGGGTCATTGTAGAAGTTCTGGAATTTTCATCAAGGTGGCCACACTTTGGAAGTCCTCCTAAATCGCACCTGCAGAGTGGAGGTGTGAATCATGGTTTGGAGATGGGAGCAGCATAAAAGATGAGTAAAAATGGTGTTGCCACCTTTAGGGTTCATCATGAAATGGTGTAGTCTGAGCTATATGGGCGGAATTCTCCCATCCGGCCCGCGGCAGGTTTCGAGGTGGGCAAGAGCAGAGAACCCAGCGGGAGGCAAAAAGTCAGAAAGCCATCGATGTTAAAACAAGTCACAATTCACCTGACGGTGTGTTCATGGCGGGTTGATTACCCCGCTGACTAGTGGCGCGAATGCCATTTGCATTCAATAGCATGTCATGAATGCTCATTAAACAGCTGCTCACTGGAATCTTGCCAGGCCTTCCAATCTTCTGTCACACCAGCGGGAAGTTATGTCGACCTCAAACATGTTTGAAAGAGGGTGGCATGTACAATTCGAGCCTCAGTTCACTGGTAACTTCGAGGTGAGTGGAACATACCGGCCATGGCGCTGCACCGGTCTTGTTGCAATGAACGCCACTCTGCTGGGGCTGTAGGGTTGGACAGCTCCTTCTCTTTGCTTTCATTGCCCTGAGGAATGTCATTGTGCTGTGGTACTCAGGCAGGCCTCCACTTTCAGAGACTAGCACTTCAACCAGGGGTGGGCTGTGAAGTAAGAGGTCAGGCTGAAAAACTGGGAGGGGTCATTGGGGAGGGAAGGCTGTGGAATGGCAGTCAGGAGAAGGGCAAACACAATGGGGGCAATGGGAAGGGAAGACAGTGGAATGGTAGTGGGAAGGAAGGGCAAACACTATAGAGGCCTTTCTGGGGCCAGCCTGTAACCTCTTGTTGCCACAGGAGTGAGCAGGAGTCTGCTTAGAAAAAAAGGAGGAAGACCTCTTTGCGATGAAGGCCAGTTGAAGTCAATGGCTTCATTAACACTGTTAAGGCCTATTCAGAACTCAGTGGCTTCATATCACAGTCACTGCATCTCAAGTGTAATACATAGAAATGTAGAATTTGGGAACTCAGGCAATAGTGAGGGAGACACAGCTGTATCATATATGGCATTCCATCAATAAAGGCCTGTCATGTGTTCACCAGATGTGACTCCTAATGGGCCAAAGGGGCCATTGACCATGAGCAACTGATTGGCCATTAATAAGCCATATCAGAGACTGGAGTTCAGGACTAGGTTGGGTCAATCGTCTCACTTAAACTTTAGCATCCCACACAACGCTCAAGATGTTATATACCTGCAATGCCATCGCGGTCACCCCAATGTGTGCGCTAGTGTCTCAAGTACAAGGTGGCATCAGCCACCATGCAAGTAGGTCAGGAAAAACTATGGACCCTTCCTGTCTTCACAAATGTCACCTTCTGAGCTTCGCTTTTTAAAAATTCATCCACAGGATGTGAGCTTCACCGGCTGGGCCAGCATTTATTGCCCATCCCTAGTTGCCCTTGAGAAGGTGCCTTCTTGAAGAGCTGCCTTCTTGAACTGCTGCAGTCCATGTGGTGTAGGTACACCCACAGTGCTGTTAGGAAGAGAGTTCCAGTGTTTTGACCCTGCGACCGTGAAGGAAGAGCGATATATTTCCAAGTCAGGATGGTGAGTGACTTGGAGGGGAACTTCCAGGTGGCAGTGTTCCCATCTATCTGCTGCCCTTGTCCTTCTAGATGGTAGTGGTCGTGGGTTTGGAAGATGCTGTCAAAGGATCCTTGGTGAATTCCTGCAGTGCATCTTGTAGATGGTATGGACTGCTACTCCTGTGCATTGGTGGTAGAGGGAGTGAATGTTTGTGGATGTGATGCCAACCATGCGGGCTGCTTTGTTCTGGACGGTGTCAGGCTTCTTGAGTATTGTGGGAGCTGCACTCACCCAGGCAAGTGGGGAATATTCCATCACAATCCTGACTAGTGCCTTGTAGATGGCGGACAGGCTTTGGGGAATCAGGCGGCGAGTTACTCGCCTCAGGATCCCTAGCCTCTGACCTGGTCTTGTAGCTGCAATATTTATATGGTTAGTCCAGTTCAGTTTCGGGTCAATGGTAGCCCCCAGGATGTTGATAGAGAAGGATTCAGTGATGGTAATGCCATTGAACATCCAGGGGCAAAGGTTAGATTCTCTCTTGTTGGAGATGATCATTGCCTGATACTTGTGTGGTGCAAATGTCACTTGCCACCTGACAGCCCAATCCTGGATATTGTCCAGGTATTGCTGCATTTGGACGTGGACTGCTTCAGTATCTGAGGAGTTGCAAATAGTGCTGAACATTGTACAATCATCAGCGAACATTCCTACTTTGACCTTATGATGGAAGGAAACGCACTGATGAAGCAGCTGAAGGTGGTTGGGCCAAGAACACTACCCTGAGGAACTCCTGCAATGATGTCCTGGAGCTGAGATGACTGACCTCCAACAACCACAACCATCTTCCCTTTTGCTAGGCATGACTCCAGCCAGTGAAGATTTTTCCCCTGATTCCCTTGTCTCCCATTTGGCTAGGGATCCTTGATGCCACATTGTGTCAATGTGGCCTTGATGTCAAGGACAGTCACTCTCAACTCATCTCTGCAGTTCAGCTCTTTTGTCCATGTTTGAACCAAAGCTGGAATGAGGTCAGGAGCTGAGTGGCCATGGGAAAACCAAACTGGGTGTCAGTGAGCAGGTTATTGCTGAGCAAGTGCCACTTGATAGCACTGTTGATGATCTGTTCCATTATTTTCCTGATGATGAAGAGTAGACCAATGGGGCGATAATTGGCTGGGTTGGTTTTGTCCTGCTTTTTGTGTACAGGACATACATAAGCAACGTTCTACATAGCCGGGTAGATGCCAGTGTTGTAGCTGTACTGGAACAGCTTGACTAGGGGTGTGGGAAGTTCTGGAGCACAAGTCTTCAGTACTATTGCTGGAATATTGTCAGGGCCCATAGCGTTTGCATTATCCAGTGCCTTCAGCCATTTCTTGATATCATGTGGAGTGAATCGAATTGGCTGAAAGCTGGTATCTGTGATGCTGGGGACCTCTGGAGGAGGCTGAAATGGATCATCCACTCGGCACTTCTGGATGAAGATTGTTGCGAATGCTTCAGCCTTATCTTCTTGCCCCTGAAATCATTAATGTCTTCAATGTTTCCTTTCAGAGAAAAGGCAAACACAGATATGGATCCAGGACTCAATGCTGCCTTTGTCAGGATCCTAATGTGATGGAGGAGGTGAAGGAGGGAGAGGGAACTCCGTACACAGCTCCAGCAAGAGGGACATGGTCAAGCAGAGCCACAGCATGAACAGAAGGGTCAGGAGGAGTGACCCAGGTAATGGGGCAACTCACCAGACCTAGGTTTTATCATCCAAGAATCCCCTAGTTATAAATGAGCGAGAGGCAATGCTGTGCACTTCTGCACTTGTCCTGACTTCTGGTACATCACATATGCCAAGTTCTTCATGAAGACCTAGCATCACATGGATTTGGAGGGTATCCCCTGCCAGTGGCTACCAGCTGCTGCACTCAATTTCTTGGCCTCTGGTTTGCTCCAAGGATCAGCAGGCGACCTGTGTGGCATCTCTCAGTCAACAACACACCGATGCACAAAGGAGGTCACAGGTGCCCTTTACAGGAGGGCCCATCATTGTGTCAGGATTGCTCTGGACGAAGATAGTCAGGCTGTGAGATTCACTGGCTTCACCGCCAACTCAGGCTTCCCTAGAGTGCAGGGTGTAATAGACTGCACCCATGTGGCTATATGGGGTCCATGGCAGCAGGCCCTAATGTTTATAAACCACAAGGGCTATCATTCCATCAATGTGCAACTGGTGTGTGATCACCGGAAGCACATGCTGCATGTTTATGCATGCTACCTTGGGAGTCATTATGACTCCTACATCCTGAGTCACTTCCAGGTGCCTGAGATTTTCGAGGGGCAATTACGTCTGCAGGGATGGCTGCTTGAGGATAAGGATTACCCACTGAAACGCTGCATTACCCTCAGAGTTGTTCTGAGGTGAGGTATAACACTGCTCACAGGTCCAAATGCTCTCTTATAGAGCAGACCATAGAGCTTCTGAAGATGTGCTTCAGATGCTTGGACAGCTCAGGTGGGTCACTCTAATACACTCCCGACAGGGTGTCCTGCATCATCGCAGTGTGTTGTGCCCTTCACAACCTGGCTAAGAGGTGGTTCCCTGTCAGAAGGTGACCTGGTGGAGGATGAAGGCTCATCAGGGGATGAAGATCCGGAGGTCCAGGAACCTCAGGAGGCTGCTGAGGGTCAGTATGAGCTTGATCACACCATAGAAGAAGGAAGACGTGGGAGACGTGCCCGTTATACGTTAATCGCTTACAGGTTCCAGGAAGAGTAAAGTCAAGTGAGGGAATATGGCCACATCTCCCCTAGCCCTCAATGCCATCTTCTTTCAACTCAGGAAATGCCCATCAACTTGCAGTGAGAACGAGACCCGCATTTACACTTGCCTTATGAATCACCAAGCCATGGTCTTTGCTTGGGCCCATGGGGCCCTGTGAGTGAGCTCTCTCTGGGAACTGAGAGTCCACTTAGGAACAAGATCGGTGCAAGAGAAGACTTGAAGTCTTCACCGCCATCTAATGATGCAAACACTGCTGCGACTGAGATGTGGACATGCCTGGGGATCTCCTCCTCCTGTGAATGCCACTACCGCTGAGGAGACACACATGCTGCTAGAATATCAATGCCGATGAGCTGCTCTCACTCAATGGTGTTCCTCGAGGAAGTAGGGTGAGAAATGCTTACATGACACTCTTCAAACAAAGGTTTAAACACATCTCCCTGACATCACACAAGATGCGGATACTAGCTTAACTGTGGATGAAGTCACAGGAATGTGAATCTCATAGTGGGATACTATCACTGAGTAGGAGGCAGACTAAACCTTGAAGTAAGAGGATTCCAAAATACAAAATCATAATGCCTTCAGTTGACAAGAACGTTCATATAACTATCAAATGTATTACCAAAGTGCAATTTAGTTACATGTCTAATGCACCCATGACCAAAAGTGACATAAATTGTTCTTAACTTTCCTAACTCTAGCGCTACACCTGGGTGCAGCCCCAACATCCGCAGCAGAGGTGGAGGCAGCCGCTGACTGCTACTTCCGGGCATCTGTGATGACCTTGGCAGACGTCTCCAGGTGGTTCATGGCCTGGAAGGCCCCAGCCTGATAAGGGTCACCTGCTCAGAGGCAGAAGCGCTCTTGGCAGCCTGAGAAGCTGGAGTGGATGGGGTCACAGGCAGAGGGGGCTGGGTCCGGAGGGTCCGGAGAGGAGGCCCCTGGGGTGTCCAACTGATGCTCCTCCTCCCTGTGGGTCCCCAAGGGCCCCATCCTGAATCCTGCAGGAGATAGTGCACCTGGAGGGAGGTCAGGATGCCTCATTCCCGTGTTGCTTGCAACCTGGTAGTGCCCACCAGGGTGCGTGACCATGGAATGCAGGGCTGAATGGAAATCCAGCAAGAACTGCTGGACCAAAGTGCCCATGGTGGACACTAGCCTTCCCATGGTGACCTTGAGGTGCTCGCATGCCAGAGACACGACATCAGGCAGAATGCTGATGAATTCCTCTGTCGTTCGCTCTAGTCTGCTGAGTGACTGTCGAATCTCTGCCTGATGTTCCGCCGTTTAACGTTGCATCTCCATGGATTTGGTGACTGCTTCCAGAGGCTCATTGTCTGACTCAGACCGAGTAGGTGGCTGGTCTCCAGCAGCCCTCCCAGTGCTGGAGATCTGGGCTGTCTCTGTCTCTGATGGCTGCAGGGATCCATCAGTGAAGCGTTCTCCAGAAAGTGAGCCCGAGCCTAATCTACAGCTGTGCCCCACTGACGTGTGTGTCTCTGAGCTGGTGGAGGGTGCGTGTGAGCACCGTTACAGTTCTTCTGAAATTTCGTCCTCTGGTGAGGTCAGGGGCTCGCACTGGTGGTGCTGGGATGGCTCGGGGGCCTAGAGAATAGAAAAGAGAGTTTCAGTAAATGAGCATGAGCTAGATAAGACTGCATGTGACTCACTGTGAGTGTCAGGATTTGATGAAGTGATGGAGCTGTGATCTGCACTGGGTTGGTGGAAAAGGCTGTTCTCCCCTTTCCCACAAGAGTGATCCCTGTCCTCCCCAGCCAGCTTGGCTGCAACCTCCTCGAATTCACTGAGGGTGAGGATGTCAGCCGTCCCTCCTCTGGTCTGTGCTCTCTCGTGCCTGTTGTGCGCCAGCTTGGTCTGTATGAAGAAGAAAGAAAGGCATGTGATGAGAAGGGATGGAGCAGAGTTTGGGTGAGGTGCATGTCCCCTGTGTGTGGTGAGCCCGCCCCAGAAGGGCCAGAGGATGGAGTGCGAGCAACACGATAGATGGGATGGTGGTGATGTGAAAGTCTCGGTGAGAGAGCAAGTGTTGATATATGTCTCCTACTAATGATTGCCTGAAACCCCTGAAGAGAGTAGCCGTTTGAGTGCATAATGCCATGATGAGAATATGATTTCAGAGAGTGTTGAAGGATGACTTATCCTGGGAGAGCCGATGAGATCATTCATCCTCTTCCTGCGCTGGGTGGCACTTTGGGCGCAGGTGTCAGCCACACTGACCTGCTCCGCTGCGGTGTCCCAGGCCCAAGAGGTGAGGCTGCCGTTGCTCCTGCAACCCTCTGACCAAGGCCTGGAGGGCCTGGTGGGTGAAGCGGGGTGCACGCTTTGTCCTGAGGCTCTCGGCCTTTCTCTTATGTGTTGTAGACATCTCAGGTGGGCTGGAGAGAGTGAGATTGTGAGTTGGACTGGCCTTTAAATATGGCGTCCAGACCTTCAAATCCATCAGCTGACAGTGGGCGGATGAATCAGTTCCTGACCCGCCAGGTGATTTGGAGTGAAATGCATCCCTGCATAATTAATAAGGCTCCAAGTGCAGAATCGGGCACGAGTTTCAGCCTTTATAGATGGTGGGCTGGGCACTGCCGAAACCATCTGCCACTGCACTTCATTTCATTTTGGGAGAATTCAGCCCTTATCTGTTTACTAAAATGAGTGATGACAGTGCCTTGGTCAGAAAATGTAAATGACCATTAAGTAATGTGGTTGCCAGGTTGTTATTTCTGACAACTGGCAAGCTGTCAAGTGAAAGAGCAGCATTGTAAAAGTAGAAAAGTCTTCAGATGCATGAGAATAGATTATCCACTGGATAAAGTGCTATTCTGCATCGTACAATATTGAAAGGTGAGCTCAGTGTAAGACTCAAAGCTAATTGTTTAAACTCTCCCATTGCTTTCATTCATTATTTGCAGATAAGCCCATCTGTTTGGCTGCTTGAAAGCTTTGTCAGATGTATGAGCTTTTGTCTGCCTTCAAAAGCACTTATGGATTCTGTAATGCAGTTTGTTTATTCCACTCTCTCAAATACCTATTCAAATGATATTTGTTTATTTTGACAGATTTTTGAACTTTTCAATTGCTTCCAGATATAATAGGGCTGGTGAGTTTTGTTTATAAAGTGGATACTGGACAATTGGGTTAGGGGTAGTGGTGAGTGAAAGGAGGTGAAGTGGGTGTAGGGTGGTGAAGGGAGGTCAAGGGAGTGAGGGAGCTGTAGTTTTAAGGGGGTGAGGGTGAGGGGACTTTATTCTGATCTTAAAAACTGGGCCAATGTTTCTGGGAATCGAGGCAGGCCCTTTAATCTGATCGCTTCAACATTAGCCTGTCTCTGTCTCTGCCTCAGACAGTTGCCAGCACTGCTGGGACCAAGGCAGGATTGTGATGTTGGGATCAATCCCAAAATCCACATACCATGTCCAATGCGAAAATTCTGGCCTTGATCACTGACACTCTGTTCCAATTGAAAACAGCAACAGGCATTCAAACGTAATCTGTAACCTCATGGCCTAGCACGTCCCTCACTCCACCATTAGCACCAATCCAGGGGATCAATCATGGTTCAATGAGAAGTGCAGAAGAGCATTCCAGATCAGCACCTAAAAATGAGGTGCCAACTCAGTGAAGATCCAACACAGGGCTTCATATGTTCTAAACAGCAGAAGTTGCAAGTTATAGACAGAACTAAGCAGTCCCACAATCAATGGATAAGATCAAAGATTGAAGGGCTGGTGGCTGGCTTTTATATGAATTTACCATTACATATTAAAGTTTAAATGCTGTTCTTCCTGCCATAACGGGCAGTATTCTAATTAACAATTTTTAACAGCCATATCCCCATGGTTGCTTTTGATAACAAAACAAAAATAAAAATATCTGGAAAAACTCAGCAGGCCTGGCAGCATCTGTGGAGAGGAATACAGTTAACGTTTCGAGTCCATATGACTCTTCATCTGAACTAAGGAAAAATAGAAAAGAGGTTGCTTTTGATGCCTTGTGAACCTAAACCAGCAAAGCTATTTGCTTTCCAATATCACCCCATCTTAACCCAAAGTATGTACCACCTCATGGTTATTGAATTCCATCAGTCAATTTTTAAGCCCATTACCATAATTTAACATCCCCCTTGATTCTCAGAATTATTTACCATCCCTTCTATTTTAATATTGACTGCAAGCTTGGCCACCATTCTCATTAGCCCCATATCCAAATCATTCCATCACATCCCTGCTAGACAGATGGTGAGAGTGCACAAGAAGGACTGTGGAGTTCCAACTTCAAATTCAATGTTTTTCCTCTTTATTGCATTTGGGGATGATATAGTGCAGGGAAAATGTGGGTGGGCAGATATTGCAATAGGTCTTTGAGGCTGCTTTGTAACTGCAGATTTCCAGGGGTTTCCATTTTGGGCAGGATTGTGCTTGTGCCTGTAGTAGACACGGGTCCAAAATAAAGATGTAAATGAGGTGTCAGAGTGCATTCCAGGCTTCCTGCCAAAGAATTATGGTGCCTTAAGAAGCCTGGAGTACTGCCCAATCTGAGATTCTCTACTCACTGTGGGGTCTGCAGGAATTCTACAGGGAGCTCAAAGGTTAAAGATGCAGATATACTTATTTATTTTACCAATTTCCATCCTCTCAAGATAACATTAGGACTTTGTGTCTCCTGGTTGCCATTCTCCAGTAGTAACCAGAAGTCACAATGCCAGCAGTCTGGATAATGTTACAGACAGGGACAGATGGTAAGATAGTTCCCCCTTTTTCCACAACTTGAATAACTGCAGATAGATGTCTTTTAATGAAAAAGTTTTTTTAGTCCCTTGAGTGCTGTGACTCTCAGGAACAGACCAAAGACAGGTTTTCCCTAGTGAGTTTTTTAAAAAAGGAAGAAAAAATGTTTATTTCTCGACACCCACTCACATATG
This sequence comes from Carcharodon carcharias, assembly GCF_017639515.1. Lineage (NCBI taxonomy): Eukaryota > Metazoa > Chordata > Chondrichthyes > Lamniformes > Lamnidae > Carcharodon > Carcharodon carcharias. Next base: position 138,027,762 of record NC_054469.1, on the reverse strand, counting down.
CACACAGACATGCATACAAATAAGAAAAGGTAACCACAAGAAAGGTAGCGTGCACTTAAACTTCTTTAGAAGTCTAAAAAGTGTCACTGTTATACTTGAGTTTCAAGATGGAAACTTGAAACATTGCAGGCCTGATGATTCCCTTTTGGTTCACTGAAGAAATGGCGGTTGGGAGTTTCTGGCGATGAATTCACAGTGGCTTACTACTTGCAGCAGCAGGCTTTGATCTAGTTGAGGTGCAGTCAAGCCCTTGTAGCAAAGGTCTGGCTTCATTCTTCAAACTGTTAGGTAAAATGTTTGCTCCACTTTTCTGTCTGTTAGTGGATCCTAGACAGGGTCCTTCCTTTGCTGGACTAGATCTCTTCCCTTTCAGTCTCCTTGTCTCCCAGACTCACTTCTCTCAAATTAATTAATGTTTCTTATCACAACCTGGTTTCTGTCAGCTGACCATAACTCTTTTCCCATTATCCGCACAATTGATCTCTGATGACTTAAGTGTCACGGAGTGCAAGCGAGCTGCCCCCAGCCAGCCAGGAGTCAAACATTCTCAGAGGCTATGTGAAGATCTATGGAGTGTCCTCACGGCATATTGTCATCATCCTCCTACGATCGAGTGACTATTAGGGCCTCCACTGCATCTCCATGACAGGAGCATTCTCACAGAGGGTATTGGCGCTGAGATAAGCCAGGCTGGAGTCAAAGATTCACAACTGCAATGTGAGGATCTGTGGGGACACCTCACTGCATGTTGTCATCATCCTCCACAAATCTGGCAGCTATGAGGGCCTCCTGAGTGTGCCTGCCTCGTCTAGCCAGCGCCAGAGCCTCACCCCCATCGTCCTCACCACCAAGGACCCCTCACCCTCATCCCCATTGGCGTTCTCCTCATCAGAGATGTGCAGCTCCTCCATCTCCTCCTCAACCATCTCCTCTCCCCACTGGAGTGCCAGGTTGTAAAGGGCACGATGATGCGTGGCACCCTCTGCGGACTGTATTGCAGGGCTCCACCACATCAGACCATGCACCAGAACCGCAACTTCAGCATCCCGATGGTCTGCTCCACCAAGTTGCGAGCTGCTGCATGATCCTCATGATCCTTATTATAGCATCGCTCTGCTGCAGTCTGAGGCCGCCACATGGGTGTCATCAGCCATGGCCTCTGCAGGCAGCCCTTGTCCCCAAGGAGCCATCCCTACAGCCTCTGAGGACCCTGGAAGACTGCAGGGATCTGCGAGTGACTCAGAATGTAGGTGTCGTGCACACTCCCTGGAAACCGTGCGTACACCTGCATGATGCGTTTCTGTTGGTCACATACCAGCTGCACATTCAGTGAGTGGAAGTCCTTGCTGTTGATGGATTCCATCGAGTGTAGCGACAGAGACCTGACCGTCACATGAGTGCAGTCAATCGCACCCTGTGGGAATCCCGAGATCAGGGTGAATCCAATGGCCCTTGCATCCTGGCTCTTTCAGTCCAGGGTGAAATGCACAAAGTTCTGTGCCACGAAGAAGGTGGCATCCGTGACCTCCTGGATGCATTTGTGGGTGGTAGATTGTGAAATCCCACAGAGGTCACCTATGGAGCCCTGAAAGGAGCCACTGACATAGAAATTGAGCGCCACGGTCACTTTCACAGCCACTGGCAGTGGATGCCTTCCATGTCCCCTTGTACCAAGTCCTGCAGTAAGTGACAGATGTGAGCCACAAGGTCCCTAGACATGCCCAGTCGTCGGCGACATTGGTTCTCAGTCATCTGCAGGAATGGCAGGCGCCATCTATAGACCCTGGGTGTCACTAGGCACCGACCAGCCACAGCTTGCTGTCGCTCCTGGGCAGCATGTGCAGGAGTCCCTGCTGCCTCTTCTTCATGAGGTTGCTGCTCCTGCCTTTGCATGGCCAGGAGCCTCAGTCACTCTCTCCTCCATCTTCTTTGGTCTCTGTAGGTCATCAGGCAAACAGCTAGGTCACCAGGATCCATGATCCCGATGTGGTCCTCCTGCAGCATGAAAGAGAGAGAGCAAGAAAGACGTGGTTATCATGGCTGTACTTAGCACTTTCCCTAGCCCTGTGTGGCTGTCCCTTCATGCTTCCTGGAGTGTGCTGGCCACCCTTCGGATGGCCAGAGATGAGTGCACTGCATGGCTGCCCTGTCAACCTGCGACATGGGGGACACTAGTCCAAACCAGGATGCTGAGATTCTAAGGGGCCGTGAGCACCTCCAGCAATGACTGCTACATGGCCAGTGTTGGTGAGGAGATTGTACAACAACTGCAGTCCAACTGCCCCGCGGTCCAATAAAGTGATGGCGGACTTTAAATCTGTGCTGGGGCTGAGGGCAGGGGTGGGTAAGGTGAGGAGCGCTTGGCCCTTTGGTGCCTCCAAGTTACTTGCATGGGCGGGCAGGCTTGGAGCCCAACCTCAATCATATCACTGTGGCTGTGCCTGATCTGTCTCAGTTGCTGAGGTATGGTCAGTTTATACAGGTGTCCCTAATGCTTGGCCATGCCCCTCACTTACCCTGTCCCCCAGCTGTGTGCGAGATGCAGCACCAGGGCGGCATTTGACACCCCCCCCATCAGTAGTCACCTCCGAGGCTGATCAGCACCTGCCCCCAGACACCATCACCCCCACCTCATCAGTTGCCTTTGGGGCCAGGCATCAGTGCCCCCCACCCCCCCGGCACCCCTGAGGCCTGTAAACCACGGGCGAGCTGTTGTGAAACACGTCCTGGCAGGGTGGTTTTTTAATTATATGCAAATGTATTACAGTTAGCTCCCTGCCGACCAATGGCGGGAAACGAGGCCTGCCATTGGTGGGCTGAGCAGACTATCGCGGCCTGTTTTCACATCGTCGCGAAGCAGGTCACGCCATGTTTTCCCCGCACGCGACATATCACACCTGCCACCAGCGGGCTCGGAAAATTCAGCTCAATGTGGGAGAAGCAGCAGATAATTTGTATGTAGCAAGTTCTCAGTAACAGGAATGAGATAATAACCAAATAATTAGTTTATTGCTAAAGAGGGCAGAACTACAGTTTTGATTTAACTACTTTTCACAGAGGGTGGTAAATATATGGAATGGACTGCCCATAAAGATGTTGGGGTCTGATTGGTAACAGAAAATTCAATAGGATTATATAATTCTAATCAATAGATGCGATTGATTTAATCAGATGGGCCACAACAGTCCCTTCTTATCGTGTCTCTTCATACATTCTAAGAGTGAGGTACATATGAGTTTTTGAATTGCATGATGGTGTTTCAACTTGCTGTAGCGTTGAACGATAGGAAAATAGGGCTTAGGATATTCACTTCATAATTTGATGGATACTCATAAATATTTTACAATGAAAAATCCTCACCCTGCAGATTAAATGATCATCATTAGTTTCAAGTGGAGAGAGAGACTTAATGTAAAATAAAGAGAGGATGATTTTGCCCCTGTGCAGAGTTAATTTTCAGTCAGGTTTTCCTGTGTAAACAAGAATCCCTGTGGTATCTGGAAGCATTGAAAATGTAAAAACATAATAGCTGAAGTTATGCTTCCTAATGGTGTTAAAGCTGATTCGACATACCAGAATTGCACATACTGTTGTGAATCATGTTACAGTAATTTCAGCTTCTCTCAGTTCTTTTTATTCACGCAGAACCCAGTTTCCAATGACAATCTTCATCGACTATGATGCGGGATTTACATTCTACCTATATTGTATAGAAGGGAATAAGGGCAAAGGGATTCATTTTCCCAGATGTTTCACAGGCTGCCCACCACACACTTTTGTTTCTTGTTAACTCTAAACAAATTATCAAAATTATTTACATAATTTTAAATTACATTGATGCCAATGGCATATAGCAGATTACTTGTTTATTTATTTAATTTTGGGATATGGGCATTTGCCGGCAAGACCGGCATTTATTGTTCATCCCTAATTTCCCTGAGGTGGTGGTGGTCGGCCTTCTTCTCTAGTGGTTTGATAAACTACATGGCTTGCCAAGTCACTCAGAGGGGAGTTAAGTGTCTGCCATGTTGGTAAAGGGCTTCAGTCAGATGAGGTAAGTACGACAGGTTTCCTTCCTTAAAGGACCAGTTGGATTTCTTTTCCAATAATCTGACAGTTTGATGATCACATTTTACTAATACTTTTTTTTTTATTTTCCAGATTGTTCTTCAAAACTGAACTTAAAACTTCAAACTGCTGTGGCGGAATTTGAACACATATTTCTTTGAATTATTGGTTCAGTGATTTGAATTTTAGTCCAGTAACAGATAATTAATTACACAATACTGGACTTAGAAAATTCTTTCAACTGTCTCAAAAATAATAGCATCCAAAATTTTAGAAGTCCTTTTCAGAATCTGAGTCATCTGCCTCAATACCATCTCATGTGGCTCTGTGTCAAGTGTTGTTTGTTAATGTTCCGGTGAAGCACCTCGGGGCTTTTTACTATGTTAAAGCCACTATATAAACACAAGTTGTTATTGTGTTGTTGTTGGAGATATAATGGAAGCATGGCTCTTGCTTACTTCAATGTGTAAAATGTCATGACCCCCAAACTTTGACAGGCTGTTATCCTGGCTCTTATATCACAATTGTCCCATCAATACCTTCCAGTACCGATCCTGTCTGTGTGTCCGGGGTGGGAGGAACATAATTCATTAACATCGACCAAGCAGGTGCACGCATTAGTACAGATGTATCTTGGGTGCTCACATGCTGAAAGCTGTCAGGCTTTACAGCTTTGCTGCCAGGTCTGGAGAGGAGGAGGGAGAGGAAACATTGTTGCAACTCCCACCATACTGAAAATTGGCTTCCATTAAAAGGAGGCCACAGTGTATTTAATTATATGAAAATTAATCCTCCTTCGTCAGGGGTCTAGGCCACAATGCCTATCTCACCCCCTGAGGCCAATTCACCTCTTCTCTGATAGCAATCTCCAACTTTATGCTGTGTCTCAGTAGAGCTAGGGATGCAGGAACTTCCAATGTACAGGAGGAGGTGTCAGAATCAGTGATATCTGTGCATGATCCACCTCAGAGGAGGGAGCAAAGTCATAATGATGCTCCAGTGGGCAGGAGCATGGAGCATCAGGAGTCACCTTTTGAGGTCAGTATTTAGATAATCAGCAGCAGATGAGTGGAAATCTAGCAGAATTCCCTGAGGCAGTGGGAGTCCTGGGACTGCGAATGGAGGAGCACATCACCATCATGAGCTCCACACTGGGGGCTCAACTGCATGAGAATGGCCAATCTCATGGAAAGCCACATGCAGCAACACTTGGAGTGGATACAAGATCAGTGTCTTGGCAAAAGCCATGGCTCTTTGCGTCTGATACGCCATCAACAGGAGCAAAGACGTTGCCTGATTTGTGATTTTTGGAGGGCTTCTTCCTTCTCTGCTGTATCATGTAAGATTCCAATGTTCAAAGTCTCAAGCACTGAGATGCTCCTTGTATCTTTATTGTTCATCCAAGCTTGACTTTAAGGGAGGGTCAATGATCAGACTGCACAAACAGACGCTAGGCAGCAGGTACATCTCAAGTACATATAAAATCTAGAATTGCATTTTCTCTTTTTATAGCTCTGTCCACCTGCCCTCTGCCTTGGAAGATCTGTGTATCTGTTCCATTTGGGTGCAAACATCCCAATTGCGAGTTGGGTGTGCAATCTAGGGTAGTGCCTGAATTATCAACTTTCTGGCCCAGACATCTCACCCAGTGAAACGTACTTCTAGGAGTGAAGATATTTCTTCAGCCAGCTCAGGCACAGCATTGATGCAGTGTATAGGGATATTTCTTGGTCAATGCAACCCAGATTACTCCTGGTAAACCCTGTTAAACTTATCTCTTCCTGCGCCTTAAGGAGGCTCCAGCTAACAAGGGGAGAATGGTAAATCAAGAGGCAGAATGGCAACAGAGATGGAAAGATAAAGAAGCAGTTCCTACATTCCAGATCCCACCACCTCATGGGACACCCTGCCCCATGTGCCCAAAGAATTGTGGGTTGACAATGGGTCTGTTCAGTCACATGAAGACTAATGGCTGAGGCTCGCAACCCTTATAGACATCATCCTCGAATCAAAGGACAGCCGACAACGGTAAATACAGAGGGTCAATTACTGATAAAAGGATGGCCTGAAGATCACATTTTTTTTGAAGTTTTGCTACCCTTCCCTATCAGCATCATGTGAGTCTTAGTTGCTCCCAGTTGGAGTGGCACATTTCTGCCTCCCCCAATTCCTAGTTTAAGATCTCTCTATTCTTGTGCTTATTGTTTTGGATTGAATTGGATTGAATTACTAGGCACTTGATACAAAGTGCTGCTGCATTGACATGCAATATATTAACACCATTACACTGGAAAACTTAATCAGAATATTTAAGTAATGAAGAATGGAATCCATCATATCATCTGATATCATGTGCTGTGGCACTGCTGTCCTCCAGTGGTTTCAGCGTGAATGTACAGATTAATTAGAAATGATTAGAGTTATCCACTTAGAAATTATATGTTTTAAATTATGTAAATATAACAGGTTTCAGGCAGAGGTGGACAGGAAAATGGAGTAGGACTCAACCAAACCAGAATTCTGCCCCCTTTGTATTCCACTAAAAATTTTGGTTGGAGTTTGGGCAGACAGAATTGGCAGCTGCCTCCAGAATGGTGATCCCATGGAAGTAATGGGATGACCTTATCCACCAGAAGTCCCACTAAAATTACCCTTGAATTGACTTTCACCCATATAAAACAGGAGTGCCAGTGTCAGTGTGCTATAGAGTTGAACTTCCAGGCAACTTTTCTTGGTGGGCACATTTAACTTTATTTACAAGACAACAGCAGCAACTACATGTGTGCATCACTAAACTATAACTAAAGAAGGATTCTCCTAGAGGTTCCCTGTGCTGCTAGCCCATTGATTTGCACAGATCATGTGATTTTACAACACAGGTTTATTCTTAAAGCTACAGTCTTATATTTATCAAAACAATAATTACCCCATTCCTCCCCCTTTAACTTTTCTGTACATTTTGTATTTGCAAGGATATTTATCTCATGACATTACAATATTTACACAGGTCATGAAATTACAAGTTCAGCCTTTCAGGTGGTTTCCTGATTGGTGTGGAACGTCGTAGCTCCAAGATTTCCAATTCTTTTGCAGGAAACACATTCTCTGGAACCGTATTAACATCAGGTACCTCATTAGGTACATGTAGTTTGGTGTTTTCCATTCCGACAGACATCGGGCATGTCTGCCTTGGCTGAGCAACATCAGCAGGGGCCACTGGTTCAGCAATAGTTACATCATTTTGTTGGGGTATCTCCCTTTTTTTTAAATGATCCATATGCTTACAGGTGACCTGGCCCTCCAGTTCCACGTGGTATGACAATGGTCTGGTCACAGAGCTCACTTTGCTAGTTAACCACTTCAGTCCTCCACCAAAATTCCTTATATATACTACTTCTCCAACAGTAAAATGTTGCTCACGACTATGCAAATCATGAGTCACTTTTTGGTTCCCTTGACTTTTCTCCACCTTTCCCTCCAAATTGGGAAGTATCAGGCTTAGCCTTGTTTATCAGTAATTCAGCAGGTGTTGCTCCTGTCGTAGGGTGGAGGGGTTGTTCTGTAGTGAAATGGGAAATGAGCAAGTCTAGTTTCTAATGATTCACCTATTAGCTTTTTCATTCCCACCTTAAAAATTTGTACAGTTCTTTCCACAGTACATTAGATGATGGATGGTACGGTGCAGTCTTCATGTGATTGATACCATTGATGCTGATGAATCATTGAAATTAAGAGCTTGTAAATGCAGTACCATTATCTGAGACGATTACTTCTGGCAATCCATGGATGGTGAAGTTTTGGCGTAGCTTTTCTATAATAGTGCCTGACATTGGCGACTTTACCTCATAAACATCTAATTACTTAGAATGAGCATCTATATTCAGTAGAAACATAGCTCCAAGGAAAGGACTGACGCAATCTATGTGCAATCTCACCCAGGGCCTACTAGGCTACTCCCATGGGTGTAATGGGGCTGTCATCAGCAACATTTGTAGCTGTTGACATTGCACACAGTGTTTTATCACCTTCTCAATATCGCCATCCATCCCCAGCCGCCAAAGATAACTTTGCGCTATCGTCTTCATTCGTGAGATTCCTGGGTGGGCAATGTGTAGCTCCACTAAGAGGAATTCCGTCCCTTGTAAAGGAACTACTACTTGTGGACTCCATAATAGAATATCGTCTTGACTGCTCATCTCCTGTCTTTGATTGAAAAATGGCTTCAATTCATCAGAGACTGGTTCCTGGGATCAACCATGGAACACTTGGTTTCTCACTCGAGACAGGACTGGATCATGATTCTTTCAGTTCCTTATCTGCCTGGCACAGACTGGCGAGGAATCCAGGAAATTTATCACTAATACGAGCTCTTGGGGAATTGGGACATGGTCATTGTTCTGTTGCAAAGGAAGGCGACCTAGGGCATTGGTATTTGCTATATGAATCCCTGGTGTATGTATAAAGGTGTATTCATATGTTGCCAAAATTCAGGCCCATCTTTGTATTCGTGCAGAAGCTATGGGATGGATAGCCTTTTCCTCACTAAACAGACCCAAAAATGCTGTGGTCTGATACTATCGTGAAATTCACCCATGCACATATTGGTGAAATTTTTTTACACCAAAAATAGTCGACAGACCTCCCTTTTTGATCTGAAAGTATCCTTTTTCAGCTGTGGTAATTGTCCTGGATACATCGGCCTCACTGTACCGTCTTCCACCTTGTGAGATAGTACAGCTCCCACTCCATAGGCGGGCACCAATTCCTTTGTCAGGTCACAATGCACTAAGAGGCCTTCAGAGTTAACCAAGAGAGGTTCTTAGAGCACCTAAGCTAACCCACAAGCCTCTCTCTTTCATCCTGCAGAAGGAGTACCTCAGCAGCATGGAGCCTGGTGACTTAGCTGTGTGCCCCATGGCCTACAGAGAGCGGAGGCAACAGAGAAGAGAGTGATAGAGGCACCTGGCTGGGCAGAGGGAGGAGCAGCACCCTCAGGAAGAGAGGGCAGCTGGGGCTCTTGCACATGCCACTGAAGAGCCACAGCGAACCGTCACCAGTCGGCACCTAGCTAGACTCAAGGTCTATAGACTTGCATTCCTGCAGATGACCAAGAACCAGTGTTGCCGAAGACTGCGCATGTCTAGGGACCTGGTTGTCATATCTTTCACCTGCTGCAGGATTTGGTGCCGCAGGGACATAGGGGGAGTCCACTGCCAGTGGCTGTGAAAGTAACTGTGGTGCTCAATTTTTACACTCCTTTCAGGGTTCCACAGGCGAACTCTGTGGGATATCACAAGTCTCCAACCACAAATGCATCCATGAATTCATAGACGCCATGTTCACGAAAGCACACAACTTTGTATATTTTGCCCGGGATTAGGATATGCATCATGCAAGAGCGCTGGGATTTGCCCAGATCTCAGGTTTCCCACAGGTGCAGGATGCCATCGACTGCACTCACGTGGCTCTCCGATCTCCATCGCAACAAGCGGTCAACTATGTCAACAGTAAGGAATTCCATTCACTGAATGTTCAGCTGGTGTGTGATCACCACAAATGCATCCTGCAGGTCTGCGTTCGGTTCCCAGGGAGTGTCCACAACTCCTACATTCTCAGTCGTTCTCAGATCCCTCATGTCTTCCAGGTTCAACAGAGGATGCAGGGCCAGCTCCATGGGAATGAAGCCTACTGCAGAGGATGTAGCTCATGACACCTATGTGGCGGCCTCAGAATGCAGCAGAGCGAAGGTACAACGAGGCTTGGTGGAGCAGACCATCACGATGCTGAAAATGAGGTTCCAGTGCCTGGACCGGTCTGGTGGAGCCCTGCAATATAGTCCACAGAGGGCGTCATGCATCCTTGTTGCCTGCTGCGTCCTTTACAAACTGGCGCTGCAACAGGGAGAGGAGCTGGCTGAGGAGGAGATGGAAGAGCTGCATGTCTCCTTCGAAGAAGAGGACGCTGACAGGGACCAGGGTGATGAGGTCCTCAAAGGCGGGGATGATGGTGATGAAGCCATCACACTGGCCTAACAAGGCAGGAGTGTACAAGAGGCCCTTATAGCTTCTCGATCTGTGGAGGATGATGATGATAACATGCAGTGAGGGTACACCGTATATCCTCACATTGCATCTGTGAACGTTTAACTCCAGCCTAGCTAATTGCAGTGCACATACCTACTGTGATAAGGCTCCTGTCATGGGGACGCAGTGGAGGCCCTAATAGTCGCTCTGTCCAATTTTTCTCTGAAGTTTGATAAATAATCCAGGAGAGTAGTTTCTGAATTTTGACCCACCAATTTCTCATGAGTTAATTTCAATGGTCGAAAAGAAATCCAGTCAATGCATTAGAAGCACCCCTAATAGCAAAAGACATGGAATTCCCCTATCCCAATCATGTGGATAGTCCTGAACATACGCCCTCATCATAGTTTTTAAAGTTTGATGCCATCTTCCCAAAGCCCCTTGTGACTCAGGATGGTAAGCTGTTGACTTAAACTATTTTAACCCCAAGCTGTTCATTACTTCCTTAAACAGCTATGACATGAAATTTGAACCATGATCTGATTGTATTTCCTTTGGTAAACCATACATTGTAAAAAATTAGTCAACTCGCCCACAATTTTCTTTGTTGTAATATTTCTCAAATGTTTCACTTCAGGAAACCTTGTAGATATATTCATTATTGCCAGTAAGTACCGATTTCCACTTTTAGCCTTAGGAAGAGGTCCTACATAATCAATCGTGGCACTAGTGAAAGATTCTTCAAATGCTAGAATTGGAATTAAAGGTGCCGACTTAATCACTGCTTGTGGTTTCCCTATCACCTGACATGTGTGACATGTTCTACAGAATTTGACTACATCTCTATGCAATCCAGGCCAATAAAAATGTTTTTGTATTTTTGCCTGTGTCTTTCTAATTCATACATGGCCCCCCATTGGAATTTCATGACCTATTCTCAGGATCGCATTTCTATATCTAAATGGTATAACAATCTGATATACTTCCCTCCAGTTTTTATCTGCTGAAACATGGTAAGGCTGCCATTTTCTCATTAAAACTTTACCCTTAAGGTAATAACGTTCTGGAATACACTCTGCTTCTGCTTCTGAGTAAGTTGTTTGATATAACTGTCATACTTGCATATCCTCTTTCTGTAACTCTACCAACTGCCTTGAGCTAAATACCTCAGCTGCATTATCCTCCATTCTTTTTTCCTGAACAATCTTAGCAAAAATAACATCAGCTAATTGGACTGCCACAACATCTCCCTGCCTTTTAACTCCATGTTCTTCCTGTTCTTCCTGTTTCAACCTGTGAGTCTGTGATTTTGTTATTACATAATCTGTAAACAACCCAGGATGCTCTTTCTGCAACACTTATGTTGAAAACAGCTCTACAGGCTGCTCAGCTACCATAGGCATCACCAATATCTGTAAACAACCCAGGATGCTCTTTCTGCAACACTTATGTTGAAAACAGCTCTACAGGCTGCTCAACTACCATAGGCATCACCAATATCTGTGACTCAGCTATATCATTACCTAAAATAAATTCAACCTGTGCAATGAGCAGTTTTGCCACTACTCCAACAATTACTTCACCTGTTTTCCACTTACCCTTTAAATTTACCTTCCACAAGGGAATAAGTTTAGGATCACCATGAACCCCACTTATTATCACCTGTACCTGTAATACTCCCTCTGAGCAACAAATATCACTATCCCAAAATATTAAGGATTGACTAGCCACTGTGTCTCTTAACATTTTAACATATTTACCTATTCCACTCTGAACACATTGGAAAGAATTTCCCTTCACACACAAAATCTTTAAACATTTCTGCAACCTGCTCCTCAGAGCTCCATTGGGTAAATTGTGAACACATTCCCACTTCTTTACCTATCACTGATTCTTCCTGTTTTGCCTGTACACAAACCATTCGATTTCCTGTGCCTGAACCTCAGAACCCACAATACTTTTACCTCCAGAACTTTTCTGCACCCCAATAATTCCAACAGATTTTCTCCGTAATTTCCAACACACTTACTTTATTATAATGAAAACATCTCAATTTTTGAGTGTCACTTCTACCCTCAGCACCTTCCTTTTTATTCTGAGAAAAAACTTCCTGGGAAGTTCCAGCTACTCTCCCTCTTCCTTGGTTACCCACTATTCTTTTACATTCCCACTTTCTATCCTTCTCCAATTTAAAACGGTAATGAAAAAAGATTTAGACCTATGAACTAACTCATAATCATCAGCTATCCCTGCTGCTTGTCTTACTATTTCAACCTCATGCTCTTCCAGATGAGCTCTCACTACCGAAGGAATTGAACCTTTAAATTCTTCCCAAAGAATTCTTCTCTAACAGCTGCATATGTCATCTCTATCTTTAATGCCTGTCTCCGCCAGTCAAAATTACTTTGTTTTACTCTCTCAAACTCAATATAAGTTTGCCCAGGCTGTTTTCTCATATTCCCAAATTATGCCTTTATGCCTCAGGAACCAACTCATATGCACTCAAAGTAGTATTTTTTTACCGTATCATAGTTCACTGACATTTCTTCTGACAATGAAGCATAAACCTCATGTGCTCTACTCACCAACCTAGGTTGTAACAACAATGTCCACTTCTCCTGTGTCCATTTCATCTATATAGCTATCTTCTCAAATGAAATAAAGAATGCTTCAACATCTCTTTCTTCAAACTTTGGAAGAGCTTGTACAAATTTAAACATCTCCCCACTGGGTTCTGATCTGGAAATAAGTCCTTCCACACATCTGATGTCTTTTTTAACTGCCAGCATTTTAAGCTGGAATTCTCTGTCTCTCTCTTTTTCTCTTTCCTCCTTGTCTAACCTCACCATTTCTAATTCCCTTCCCTGTTTTCTTTTTCTCTCCTGCCTTTCTGCCTGTTATGGTGCAGCGGATGGTAAATGCCGAGCTGCTCAAATCCCAGAGGGAAACTTGAAACAGCTGCCACAACTGTTTTACAATTTGTATTTTATTTTGAGATGTGTATCTTGAATTCAGTAGTAATAAGTCCACCAAGACTTAGAAGTTTTTTTTACAAAACTAAATTAACCATTTATTAATAAAAGCACATACATAGGTCTACAAATCACTACTATAATAACCCCTAAATCCCCTAATTAATCTGGCTCACAGCTATGCCCCTGTTAAGGCAACAGTAAAAACCAATATATTTAAACAGACACAGACAAAGCAACACAATATCCTGGGCAGTGATATTCAAAGTGAGAGCTTTGGTTCCCGTAGACAGCAACTTGATGCACAGAGGCTGGAGGCTTTTCACACTTGTGTTAGATCTTAGAATTCCTTCTCCCTTATACATAACCCCATCTCTTTTATATATGTTTCTCCCTTTTAATGTAAATTCCATTGTTCCCATATGTTTTTGCAACTTTACTTTTCCCTGCACAAAGCACAGGGAAGAGGTCCCGGACTGAGACACCTGCCCTTATCTTGTGCAAGAACCAAGGTTTCACATTTGAGTGACACGAACACTGCTCATCATAACAGGGAGCCATAGGCAAGGAGACATTCTTGGGAGTTTATTTGCAATAGTGACCATTATGTACAACTAATTAACACCCATGCCCTGGCTGTGCAACTTCACCTTCCAAATCCTGTCGCTGTGTCTTGGCGCTCTCCCAACATCCAAAGTGGAGGTGGAGGCAGCCTGTTACTGCTACGCTCTGTCTGTGATTACCTTGACGGGCGTCTTCTGGAGGATCAAGACCTGCAGGGCTCCGGCCTGGATTTGGGGTCCTGTGTGTGGTGGTGGCACCCTCCCTGGCCTGTGAAGCTGGAGTTGCTGAGGTCATAGGAAGAGGGAGTTTAGATAGGCCGAACATTCCCGGAGTCACCTGGGTGGATGGTCCTAGGGTGTGCAACTGCTGATCCTCCTCCCTATGGGTGCCCAAGAGCCCCTGGCTGACTCCTTGAGGCGAAGCGGTAGATGGGGTGAGATCGAGCTGCCCAGCACCCCTCTCACATACACACTGTTGGTGGTCAACTAGGCATCAGTGATGGAGTTCAGCCCACGCAGCAGTGCAGGACTGATATCCTGGACCAGGTCTTCATAGTGGCTGCCATCCTTCCAGTGTTGACCTCGGTGCATTGCAATGCAGACACTATCACCTCAGAGTGAAGGCAGACAGACTCCTCCATCGTGCCTTGCAATCTGAGGAGTGCAGCAGACACCCCTTCCTGATGTTCCTGAGCTTGCCTTTGCAGCTCCAGTGACTGTGACATGACGGAATCCAGAGACTCGTCATCTGACTCGGACTCAGCAAATTTCTGGCCTGCAGCAGTCCTCCGAGTCCCAGACACCTGGGAAGTCCCTACCTCCGCCTACTGTGGATCAGACAGTGCAATGTGCTCTCCAGATTGTGAGTCTGAAGCTACTCTAGAACCAGATCCCACTGAGGTGTGTGTCTCTGCGCTGGTGGAGGGTGTGGGTGAGCGCTCTGACAGAACTTCAGGGAGGGGGCCTCCAGGTTCTTCTTCTGAGGTGTCTTCGGGGCTTGATTGGAAGCCCTGGGTCATGGATTCCATCTGTTGTTTCCCAGATGTGCCTGCGAAAGCAAAGGGAGATAATTAGTGCATGGCAGTGGCCTGTGAAACAGATTACATCATTAACGGCATGGATGTTGCACTGCTGCACCCTCACTTGGAAGGGCACTGCTGACCCCACCATCAGCACCAGAATGGTGAGGATCTTCACTGGGCAGCTGGAGGACTTTATGTTCAAAGTCCATGAGGACCTTGATTTCAGGCATTCCTCCACCAGCCTGCAACCTCTCCCTCTTGTTATGTACCAGCTTATCTACATGAATAGAGATGGAAAGAATTTAAGCAGGAAGCCAGCCGGGCCAGATGCTATGTATGCCTGGCATGTTTGGGTGGGGAATGGCCCCATGGATGGGATGAGGACAGTGAAGGTGTTTGTGAGAGAGTGAATGATGATGTCTCTTGAACCGGCAGTGAGTGAGATCCCTATGGATGTGTGATGGGTTTATGAGTTTGTGAGTTGAGAGTGATGAGATGAGTGACTTACCCTGGTGGAATGGAAGAGAACATTCATCCTTTGTTGGCACTGGATGGCTGTCCTCTTTTGCAGGGCATTGGCACTGACCACTGTTGCCACCGCCTCCCAAGCTGGATTGGTGATGTTGTTGCCTCTCCTGTGGCCAGAGCCAGTGTAGAGAACATTACGGCAGGCCTCCATGGCATCATAAAGCACTCAAGGGATGCCTCACTGGGGTGGGTGGGGGGTTGTGTGGTGGCTGCAGTTTTCTTGTCTTTCGGGGCCATGTCTTCTGTGCAGCAGTCCTGGGCTGGAGCACTGAGAGGTGTGCGTGTGGCTGCACTTTGAATATGGTGTTCAGTGTGAGGAAGTGGCGAGGTGATGGCATAGGAGGCAAATGAGAGCCCACCTGTCACTCGAAACAGTGTGTTTCCCAGGAATGCATGATTAATGAGGCAGGATTGGGATAATACAGCATGAAAAGCTGCCTTTACAGCTGGCAGGTAAAATGTTCTTTTTCCCGCTCGCTACTGCACTTACTGCAAATCTGGGACAGTTCCACCTTATCCCATATTTGTACACCCCGGGATTCCATACGTTCTTTTAATTGCTTTCTCAACCTGGCCTGCCACCTTCAACAATTTGCTACTTTGGCCCAAAGTGCGAGGGCACTCAAAGTGCTCAAAAGCAACTGTAGAATCCCCTTTCGAGTGCAACACCACAACATAACAGCCGAGAATTGCTCCAATATCTTCTGAATTTGTAAATAGTTTATTTACGCAAATAGTTAATATATTGTAAAGATTGTAAATTGCACCTTCGAGTAAAGTGGTAATCTGAGGTGCAATACACTTTTCAGAGAATGTGAACAAATTGACCATGTGGCTGTTGTTGTGTAGCGGAGGCTACAATGTTAATCAGTAGTTTAGATTAGGGTCTGGCTGGAGAAGTATTTGTTGATGCCCTGTTACTTGTGTTAATAAACAGCAGGTGCTTCATCTTACTTTGGTCTCTGCGTCTGCAGTATCTTGATTACCAACTTACTCACCAGTAGATAAGTGTGCAGCCGTGTTCGCTGAGCAAAACATAGAAGGATCATAACAACAGTGCAGCCCTTGCCCCAACATCATGCTGCCAGCGAGCCAGGTAAAAGCGAATTGCCTGTGCCTTCACCTGAATATTCAGCGCCTCAACCTTGAGGTTCAACAGACCACCCTCTCGAGCGCTGCACAATGTTATCATGCACTCACCTCCAAGTTCCCTGCGAAGTTCCTGCCAGCTGCATGCCTTGTATATGCTGTTGTGAAACTTGTCAGTGTGCAATCATGCTGACATGCTCAAATGATCCGAGGGGGTATGATTCTAGCAAGCTGGGCTTATGATGATATGTAGGTTTATTACAATGAAGTTTTTTTCCTATTCATTGGATCTGGGCGTCGCTGGCTAGGCCAGCATTTATTGCCCATCCCTAATTGCCCTGGTTTAGAGGGCATTTTTAAGAGTCAACCACATTGCTGTGGGCCTGGTGTCACATGTAGGCTAGATCAGGTAAGGACAGCAGATTTCCTTTCCTAAAGGACATTAGTGAACCACATGGGTTTTTACTACAATCGACAGTGGTTTCATGATCATCATCATCAGGCTTTTAATTCCAGATTTTTATTGGATCTAAATTTCATTGCCGTGGTGGAATTCGAACCTGGGTCCCCAGAGTATTACCCTCAGTGTCTGGAATACTGGTCAATGACAATACCACCGTCTCCCTCCAGACCAACGTCCAAAGTTGGGAAACACGGCCCGCCATTGACAGGCACAGCAGATGATTGCAAACAGGTTTCATAATGGCATGAAACCAATTTTTGGCCTTCTCACCATATTGTCCGCACATGCCACCCAACACGCCCGATGCCAGTGGGTACAGAAAATTCTGTCCATAGAGTCATTTTTGGCTAATCCTCGATTCGAGAATAACATACACCCAGGGTTGCAAGGCAGAACTGAGCAGGACAATTCTCAGTCCAGAGATCTTTGGGCACATATTGATGCCATGTTTAAGATAAGGAGGATATAAAAGATAGCTGTGAAGTCATTATTCACAAAGGTAATTAATTCAGGGTCGGAACTGAGAATTGTAACATTTTTAAAAAGGAGGTGGCTGTGTTGCCTAAACAGGGGACAAAACATAGCTGTGATTTTTGAGCAGCGCTATTTTTGGTCCTGGCCTCTGCTGATGTCGTCGCTTGCTTAATGTACGGGAGCAACAGAACCGGGTACGCATTCCCGGCATTGGCTGTGACATTGACAGCAAAAGCAACCATTTTGAACGTGGCTTTGCAGGCTGGATAGAGAAGAATGATGGGCTGGATTGTGGTCTGTGGATTGTATATTGGATAACTCTGGGGAGGCGATGGTGAAGTGGTATTGTCACTGGACTGGTGATCTAGGGTAATTCTCTAGGGATCAGCATTTGAATTGCACCACAGCAGATGGTGAAATTTAAATTTAGTAAAAAATCTGAAATTAAAAGTCTGATGATGACAAACCATTGTCAATTGTCATTAAACCCCATCTGGTTCACTAATATCCTTTAGGGAAGGAAATCTGCCACCCTTACCTGGTCTGGCCTACATGTGACTCCAGACTCGCAGAAATGTGGTTGACTCTTAGTTGCCCTTGTTCAGAGGGAATTTAAGGATGGGCAATAAATGCTAGCCTAGCCAGTGATGCCCACAACCCATGAATGAATGAAAAGAAAATAGTGGATAGAGATACTGCTTCCATTGATGGAAGGATCGAGAACCAGAGGGGGGCAAATTTAGGTGGTTGGCGAAGAAACAAAAGGCGACATGAGGAAAAACAATTTTTGTTTTGACATGAAAGGAACTGCCAGGAGGGTAGTTGATGCAGATTCAGTCAAGGCTTTAAAGGGGATTTAAATAAAATATAAAGGGAAAAACATTGCAAGACTATGTGGAAAGTGCCGGGGAGTGGCGCTTATTGGGTTACTCTTACAAAGAGCTGGCATGGGCTCGACGGACTAAATGACATTGTTCTGTTTTTCTATGCTGTGACCATTCTATGATTCTAATGCAGAATACCACTAAGATTGAAAAAGAAATGAAAGAAAAGATAAGGGCCTTAATTTAACGTTGTGGGTGCGGACGCCCGGCTAACCTGAATGAGTGTGAAATTGTGTGAGAACATGTCTGGCGAGCGTTCTGGTGTCATTGTGTACTCGTGCCACGTTGTAGTCAGCGGTGCACAGGAGTCAGAAGTGCACCCGTCCACAATTAAATGGGCAATTAAGCCCATTAAAAGGCCATTATCTTGACCTATACATCATCCGTGTGATTTTGCGGCCATTGCATGGGCAACATGAGCAGGCGGCCATCACGACTTGATGTATTTCTCATTCCAGGGCAGGATAAAAGGGGACCGGAGCCCTGACAGTGTGAGTAGTTAGGAGTTTAAGTGAAAGTTTGTTGCTGTTTTGTTTCTGACAGTTCATAGACTTTTCTGTGTTTTCTGCTGGACTGTTTGCATTGCTAACTTTTCTTTGAGAACTCTTTTGTCTCTCTAGCTTTCTTGGAGGCTTTCAGCTGACTGAACCCTTCAGTGCACAAGACAGTTCCATTTGCATTGCAGCAAATAGGTATAGCATACTCTGCTGGTGGGACCACCTCCAAAGAGGACCAGAGGGGCAGAAGGGAGAGGAGGCCAGGTGTCCACAGGTATTGTCCCAGGGAGCAACCTTTGGGGGGAGAGGCACAGCCACAGAGGGTACAGGGCCAGCAGGAAGGGCAAGGCAGAAGGGTCTGCAGTAGACACCTCTATCCTGCACTCAGAGTCGACTGGTAGCGCTCCAGCTACCTCAACATGAGATCCAGTGCAGAAGGAGACTCCACCTCTCTAGGGAGACTGTGACCTCCATATGCCAGATGCTTAGAGATCGCCTCCAACTGCGTGGGTGTCCACCCTATGCCAGCAGCTTTAAAGGTCACAGTAATCCTCAATATTTTTGCCTCCAATTCTTTCCAGGGATCACTGGGGGACCTATGTGGTGTGTCCCAATCTGCTGTCCACAGTTGCGTCATCTGGTCACTGATGCTCTCTTCAGATGGGTCAGTAACTTATTTCTGGGCCGACAAGGTCAGCCAGGCTGAGGGAGCCAGAGGCTCTGCAGCAATTGCTGGGTTTCCTTACATCCAGGGTACCATCGACCATACTCAGGTGGCCATCAAAGCACCAGCGGGTGAGCTGGGTACCTTCGAGAACAGAAAGGGGCTCCATTCCATGAACGCGAGGATAGTTTGTGATTACAAGACACAGATTCTGCAAGTCTATGGAAGGTACCCTGGCAGCTCCCATGATGTGTACATCCTGCAACACTCCCAAGTGCCAAGGCTCTTCGTGGCTTCAGCTCGGCTGGATGGTTGGTTCCTGGATGACAAAGGATGTCCCTTGAAAAGGTAGCTCATGATGCCACTCTGGCACCCAAGAATAGAAGTGGAGGAGAGGTACAATAGGAGTCTTGTCTCCACAAGGGTGGTGGTTGAGAGGACCATTGTGCTGCTGAAGATGAGGTTCAGATATGTGGACCGATCAGGGAGAGCACTGCAATATCCTCCAGAGCGTATCTAACATATTGTCGTTATGTGCTGCGCTCTGCACAATCTGACTCTGTAAAGGGATAACCTTTTGGAGGATGAAGACAGTGAGGCAACTCCCCAGGCCACAGAGGATGACTCAACTGATGGGTCTGAGGAGGAGCCGGAGGAGGCCCAGGGTGAGGACATGGCTAGAGAAGTGATGAACCTTGTGGAAGGCAGGGAGACTAGGGAGGCCATGGTTCTCCATTCATTCAGCCAGGGATCCAAGGCATGGCTTGAAAGTGAGGGGCAAGGGTGACGGCACCGTACTGAATGTTCCAGTTGAGGCCATCCTGTCACCCTTAGGTCAACTAATTGCCTCTGAAATAAAGTTTGCAGCCCTTGCTCTCTGTCACAAACCACTCCTTTGCCAAACATCTTTAAGAAACATAAAACACATTCAAACCATGAAACATAACAACATCTTTAAATGGTGGTCACGTTTGCACAATTTGAACATAGAACACATTTCAACTGAAGAAATATCACCTGTGGCAGCCCCTCTTGTGTTTATAATGCCTTAAACTTGCACTTGCGAATGCTGCGCCTTGGTGCCCACCTCACTCCCAGCCCTCCACCCCCCCCACCACCCATCACTGGCAGCAGCGTTACAGGCAGCCTGCTGGCTGTGATGTCCTGTTGGCCCTGGTGACCTTGGTGGACATCCTCTGGCCGGCAGAGGCTGTGCAGGCATTGCCTGGGAGGAAGTGTCCAGCACCATTGCTGAATGCTCTTCAGTTGTTGCAGCCTCATCAGATGCAACGGGCACTGGCGGACGGGCGGAGGAGCTGCTGCCTTCATCTGGACTGCCCTGGGAGGAGCCTGCAAATGCGACATGAAGCTGGTCTGCCAGCGTGAGGTTGGATTAAACCTCCCTGCTCACCATTGATAGACGAGCACGTAGCAGAGGGACTAGGTGCCTCAAACGTCTTTTACACTGGCAGTGACCTGCTAAGCTCAATGCCTGTGTGAGGGCTTACAAGTCCAACGCAACCCCAGAAAACCCTGATTCTGTTCTTGGAGCTGCCTCTCCATGAGAGTTGCCAATCTCTCAATGGAGGAGACTGTGTGCTTGGAGCTCCAGGCGAACACATTGCTCATGCTCCACATGGACTTCTTCATGACAAAGACCATGATATACAGACCCTCAGGAATCTCCACCGGATCCTCCCACGCATTCTGCTGGACATACAGCATCTGCCACCTGATGGACGACTTGAGAGGCTTGTCCTCTGCTTCTGACTCAGCACAGTCTTGGTCTCCGGCAATCCTTCAACTCCCGGCACCCCGGGAACTCTCTGCCTCTGCCAGCTCCTCAAGTGAGTGTGAAGTGTCCTCACCACTGTGCACCAGCAGTTGATCTGACGTGCTTTTGCCCAACGAAGTGCCAGTGTCTGTGCTGGTGCTTGGTTCAGAGAGATGATGTTATGAGGGCTCATCTGTTCTTGGCTCCTCCTCAGATGTCAAGAGAGGGTCCTCAGGGTCTATTGGGCATCGTAAGGATGTTCTTCTGAAGGGAGAACAAAATATGTCAGTTAACTGTTTACATTGTAACAGGAGAAGAATATTGTACAGGAGAAGAAAAGCCATAATACGCTGGAGTGTACACGAACGGATGGTGGGGTCCCCAACATACTGACACTTTCCAAGTTCGAGGTGGATGTCCTGGGTATGGAATGCGAGTGCGGAGCAAGGTCCACAGGTCACAGAGAGGCAGAGGTTTCCAATGAAGGAAAGAGTCCAGTGGACAGGTGAGGGACTGGGGACGTGTTTAAGAGGTGAAGGGTTGTGGCATCTCCAATGAGAAGTTCTAATCAACCATTGCTCGTCCACTTAGCTCAATGAGGCAGTTGTCCATTCTGTCTGTTCATATACAGTCACTTTGAAAGTGATGGTGTTTACTATGTCAAAGAAAGAAACTGGTTGCCAGTGGAAGCTCACAGGGGTCAGGATTGGGCGTGCTATGGTTTCTGATTTTTACCAATGGTTTAGAGGGCAGAATATTGGCTAAGATATCAAAGGTTGCAGAATATACTAAAGTGAGGGTAGTGGATAGCATTTAATGTATGATAATTCAAAAGAGAGCTGCACAGATTTAACCCATGAGCACGGAGGTTGTTTATTCCTGAACTTAGAAGGGTGAGTTATGAGGAAAGTTTATCTATCCGTGTCTTCACTCATTGGAGAGAAGGCAAATGATGGTGGATTGATGGAGATCTTTAAATATTCATTGGCATGAAGATCTCAGTTCAAGAAAGTTCCTTGTCAGGTATAGGATTCAAGGACTAAGGAGCACAAATTAAAGTTATTAGTATTGTCAAAGGAAAATAAAAATTGTTGGCTTAATGCTTAGGAACATGGTGATTGAATTGTAGTGCAGATTGTGGAACAGAATATGCATGAAGTTTTAAATAGAGGACTGTATGAATTTCTGTTGGTAAAGAAGGTACAATGCTATTAGTTCTAGGATCACAAGAAGAAACCTGGTAGGTTGTTTGAAGAATAGGCTAGGTTGGCCAAAAAATTAGTATGCTACCACTTATTTAACTGAGGAGTTTCAGAGGGTGAACAAAGCTACAATTATATCAGATTTAATCCACAAAAAGTTAAACTAATTCACTAGATTGTAAACAACTGTATGTCATTTGTGGTAAATACTTCATTATCAGCATGTGCACAATCATGGCTGGTTATAAAGCAATATTCTGAAAATAAAGGCAGGTGATTTCTTGTAGATGGAGAGGGTGTAAGGGAGAAGGGAAAAGCTTTCATAGTATAACCCTTCAGGGTGGGCAGCTAAGTGATTAAGAACCTTAAGTCAGGAAGAAATGGGATGAAGTTTTTGAACCGGGACAATTGAAAAATCTGTAACAATGTTTAGCATGAAATAATTCATAAGCATACTTATGTGTTTCTGCAAGTAACTAATCAGGACAGATTTGAAGAAATGCTGTTGAAATTGTGAAGCATTTTACCCACGCAGTCAGTAGGTTACAATGAAACAAGATGCCAGCAATTGGAACATATTTTAGGCTGAAACACAAGGCAACATGAATACACTGATGATTAATTTATTAGTTGATTCAATAATATAACATCCTAGCTTTCTTTAATGAAGGGTTGCTCAATTCATTGAGGGTACAAGTTGGCAGTGCCTGAGGATTTACTCGTGAAGCACTTAGTACAAGCATAGTCTGGATAAAATTCCATAGACTTGTAAGAGCAAAATACTTTTTGTAAATTAACCAAGGGAAAAATAATGCATATGCTGGAGATCTAAAACAGGAAGCACTGAGCAGGCTAGACAGGATACATTCTCAACATTCTCTTGCTCAGCTTTTCCCGTGTTACATGGGGTTGCCACAATCGGGTTTATCATTCTTCTCCATCCATATCAACCATAATTGTTTTGGAATTGGTAGATTTTTTTATAGTGGGATGCCCTTCCTGTCACTAACTCTCCCCATTTATGTGGGCTGGGGACTGCCACTGACACACACTAACTTGCCGGCAACAGTGGCTGGCCCCTCTGTGGCCAAGAAGTTCTGGAGTGAGACTTGATGCCAGAGCATTCTGGCTTAGGGGCAGGGGTGCTACTGCCTGAGCCACAACTTAGCTACTTCTTCCTCCACAGACATTCCTTAATGGAAAAAGAAATGGACTTTTTCTGACGATTCTTTCAATGATGAGTAAACCTATATGTCAGTGACAGACAGACCAATAGGAAAAGCATAAATACAGAATACCAAAATGAACATGGGAGAGAAAGCCAGAATTAAGACAAATCATTTTACTATAGTAAACAGCACATTAGTAAAATCAAATAACACTAACCCAATATTTTCATACGTTAAATACCAACCAGCATATACAAATTGTCAAACATTCAACCAATATTTTATATCTGTTGATATTTAAATTATATCACACTTCACAGTTAGTAGTAGGTCAATATATATAATATTCAATATCATACTGTTTTTAAACAAATAGTCATTGCACAATAGCAAGTAACCTAATTTCTATGTGATTTTCACTGAATTGCACATTCTAAATGACATTTCCTGGTTTAGACTGTGCGTGCCTTGGTGAGTATTCTACAATCTGATTGGCTGAGGAGATATGCCATTGCTTTTCCTGTTTACATAAGTCTTGGATCCCCTACTGAGCGTGCGGCACTGCTTTGACTGTCAACTGCAAATCATTTTAAAAACCCACAGAAATTCTGTGAGCAACTGTAATTGTAATGAACAATGAATGTTGTTCGTTCACCCCGATGGCAAATTCTAGGCTGTTAATTAGTTCATCGATCCCAAGCGAAGGAATCACACAAGTTCAATTTTTGACAAGCCAGCATGAATATTGCTCACATTATTATTATTATTATTATTATTATTGGCATCTGGCTGTCTTGGGAGATAATAGACTGCGCTCAGGGTGTATGTCACATCTATATTCAACATTGTCTGTTGTAACTATAGAAACTGATTTGTGAATGGCAGTGCCTTCTGTTGCTTGCACAGGTGAATATCATTGGCCTGAGGTCGATTGGTGCTTTTTCCTTTCAGTGGGCTCTCTTTTCTACCAGCTGGTTATTTCTTTTGTCCTTTGGTTTTTCCACACTCTTCCTTACTGCTTGTCTCCGGGCACTCCAGTCTGTGACAGATAAAGCTGTAAACAACAGGAAGTCTGAATACTTGTATTGTTTAGTTTCTCTAAGGGCCTACTGTATACCAGAAATTGCAGCTTGCAGTGTTGCATTTCAAAATTTGGCTATGCTTCCTCTGGCCTCATTGATGTTTAAGCTAGTTCCAGATGGCAATGCAACTTGCAAGCATTTACATATGTACAAATGATAGGGAAAGAAATAAATTACAAAATAGGAGGCTTACTTATAGAGGATGTTTCACATTTTATGAGAAATACAGAGAGACTTCCAGAAAAGGAATTGGGGCATCTGCAGTTTTTTGCCTTCAGGAACTAGGGTAATTCTAACAAAGTGATGCATGCAGAAAAGTCTGTGTTTAAAGAGCACATTAAATAATATCTGTTGGAAAATAAATATGACGCTGAATCGAATGCAGTGTTTTGGTGGGTGAGAGTTGGACCCAGGAATTAGGGACTCACTGACTCCTGCCCCCGCCGTGTTTTGTCCGCCATATAACGTGGCAATGGACCGCCTGGGAGGTTTCCAGCCCTTGAGGGTCATCTGTCTACCCAGTTGGAGCTCGATGAAGGTGGGATGTCCGGCGTCCGATCTTGCAGGCCGTGAACTGGAAGGAGGTCACAGCCACTAATTTAAAGGGGCACCTGGCACGGGACAGTGTCAGGTGCTGCTGTGATTTACTTGAGTTGGAAGGAAGTTGGATTTTTTTGGACTTTTGAAAGATTTACAGGCTCATGTAAGTTTTATTAATCTGAATAATGTGTGAAATTCCACAGACGGTTATCATTAAGGACTTTTGGCAGGGAACACACATGGCATGCATTGTAAGCACCAAATTGATGTTAAGATGTGAATATGGAGCAGCTGAATCCTTGTAAAATTCCTCCCTCCGTAGATGGCCGAGAGAAGGGAGCCAAGTGAGAGGGTGGAAAGAAGGTGCCAAACTGCCCCAAGGTTTGTTGATGACTCCCTCTGAGCCCTTCTCCAGGCTGTGGCCATCAGGCATGAGGTTTTAATGCCAGTGGACAGGAATCACCAGAGCAGCCAGGACGGAGGAGGCCGCAGTGATCAGCAGCACGGGCGTGGTGCCTGGAAGCTGGAGGGAATGCCGGAAGAGGCTTAATGACCTTTTGAGATCTGCAAGGGCGGGTAAGCCTCCACTCTATACATCAGTGTACACAGAAGGTAAAGGGAAGGCTTGATCAGGGTCATGCATTGTGAGCAGCTCAGACGTCTGAGGCAACATCATGCACAAATGACACTGTCTGTGGCCCTGATACCTGTGTAGCAGTGTTGTTGTGGTTGTGGTGGGGAGTGATGGCAGGCTTTGAATTGCGGATGGTACAGAGGGTATTGGCTGCCAGTCATTGTGCATTCTTCACAGCGCATGGAAATATGAAGAAATCATTGTCCCTGAGAATGAAAATCATCGCACCTTCACACTGCATTGCAGGAAAAGTAGGCCCACAATTCCATGGAGAGAAGCAGGACTGGAGGCACTGTACCCGACCTCGCAATCCTCACCCCACTGGAGCAGGATGATCTACAGTTGTCTTTGAGTGAATGGAGCCGGTCATTTGGCAGAGGCAACTTAGAGAAAGGCCTCGGGTTGGTGAGATTGCAAGGGCATTATCCAAAGTTGGAACCCTGATGGAGCAAGGGCCAGGGGGAGAGTGTATGGTGCCTGGAATGCTTAATTGAATTGAACATTGTTGCCATATGCATTCAATGGTTCAAATGCTTCATGGTGGAAATCATATGAGGATGTTATGAACAGTTTACTGGTAGCTGGGAGTCATATCTCATTATCCACATATTGCTAATGGAGTTGAACCTTGTGTCCTCGTACAGCCAAAGAAGATTGTGAAAGACCAATTAACGACCTTTCTTCTGTCTCCTGCGCAGGTGAGCCATGGGCTGCTGTGGCCACCAGCCCTGAGGGACCGACACTACCCTCTGAGGAGGAAGAGGGAGCTTTGGAGGATGCAGCATCACAACCTCTCCCAGCACAGATACTGGCACCTCAGCAGGGATCAGTGTGGCAGAAAGAGGGCACAACCTGGTGAGGACACTTCACATTTGCACGTGTAGCTGCTGGATAGTGTGGTGAATCAGGCCTTGTGCAGTCAGAATAGTGTTCGATGAAATCGAGAGACTGAGTCTGACTTGGACGATGAGCCTCTGGAGTCGTCCATGAGGTGGCAGATGCTGGATGTCCAGCGCAAGATATGTGGAGATTTGGCAGGTATACCAGTGGGGTTGCATGCTTTGCACAGACTGTGGAGATGTCCATCCAGGCCGTGTGCACCGAGCTCCACCCACTTTTCAGAGCACCAAGGCTCCTCCATGGACAGACTGGGCGACTGACCTGGAAAGGCAAACCTACCAGATTGCAAGAGCTATTGTGAAAATGTGCTCTGACCTGCACACCATCGCTCTGGCTCTGAGCTGAGGGGCCCAGAGCCAAGGCAACAGGGGGACTGGGAGCCTGGGCACTCGGCCAGGTCCTGGGACCTCACAGGAAAATGGGGAGACCCAATCAGTCCTCATGGCATGGGCTGAGCAGCAGCTGCTGCCACCTGGAAGCATCTCTCAGCACACTTCTGTTGGGTGCAGCCTCTCCTCTGACCCCCACCATTGGCACTGTCAACCTCAATTGCCATGGGAACAGAAGGACCCCTGCCACTCTGCAGGAGAATTCCAACATGGCGGGGCCCTCAAGGCCTCAGCTACACAGAAGACACTGGTCAAAGCCATCCAGAGCAAGGGAACAAAAGGACAAAGGAGACAGCAGCCTCTCTCCAGTGTAGCAGAAAGTGATGGGGGGAGGATTACACTGTGACACATGGAAAAGAATTAAGAAAAATCCACAGTAGTCACAAGCCGGGTCATATGGGTACATCTAGATAATATGTTTCTGAGAGGGGCCATTGGCCATTTATAAATAAACCATCTACTTCTTAGCCATGATGCAGAAGTTAAGTAGAGTTTTTTATTGATTTATGAAATAACGGGAGAAATGATTCACACAGATTCTAACGTGCAGGTTGGTCAATATGCAATGATGCCTAAGAGACCGAGACAGCAATTGTGCTGATAGGGTTCTCTCAAAGAGCTCACTGTGTGGGTGAGACGTGTTGTGACACAGGAAGTACAAGCATCTCAGAGGCCATGAATGCTTGGTCTACTGGAACTTCTGCCTCATTAAGGCCTCCCCTGTGCCACGGCCATCCTCATGCTCCCATGCAGACCTTTGTACCTTTCTATCGGGGTTCCCTCATTTCCACATCAAACTCATTATCGGAGGAATGTCTGCTTTCTTGCGTCTCCTCTTCCCCCAGGATATCCCCTCTCTGAATGGTGAGGTCATGCAGAGCGCAGCACACAATGACCATCAGTGAAACTGCAATGCTCCTCCTGATCTATCCAAGCATTAGAAACTCACCTTTAGCAGCCCAATTGTCTACTCAATGATGGCCTTGGTGGTGTTGTGGCTGTTATTGTAAACCCTCTCTGCATCTGTTCTGGGGGTTCTCACTGGCACAATAAGCCATTTCTTCAGAGAGTAGCTTTTGCCACCCAGGAGCCAACCATCCAGGGCATCAGGTCCATTAAACATGTCTGGCACCTGGGAGTTCCACAGAATGTAAGAGATGTGGCTGCTGACTGGGTACCTAGTGCAGACCTGCATAATTCGTCGATAGTGGTCACATGCCAACTGAACATTTAAATAGTGACAGCCCTTCCTGTTTATAAATGTACAGGGCTGGCCTGCTGGAGCCATTATGGTGACATGTGTGCAATCTATTACTCCTTGAATCCTGAGGAAACCTGCCATCACCACAAATAACCTGGCTTATATGGACTCGAAACATTAACTGTATTCCTCTCTGCAGATGCTGTCAGACCTGCTGAGTTTTTCCAGCTATTTTTGTTTTTGTTTCATTCAAGTTGGCTGTGACAGTTCATGGAGAATGCAATGTACTGTCCTGCCCTATGCAACATTGCATTGGTAAAGACCTTAATCCAGTGGTATGAAGCAGGCTGCTTAATGCCATTGAGGTTTCCACAGGCTGCCTGAAAGGATCCAGTGGCAAAGAAATTCAGCGCCACAGTGACATTGACAGCTACTAGCATTGGATAACCACCCAGGCAGTTAGAAGCTATCTCCCCTGCCAACATCTCACAGAGAGAGGAGACTGTGGGTCTGGAGAGCCTGAGTCTCCTCGGGCACTGTGTCTCAGACACTTGAAGAAACTCATTCTTTCCCTGTATAATCGATTGGGAACATAAGTCCTTGTTCTGTGCACCCATTGCTGCAACATGCCTGGGCATTTTACCACTTTGTCAGGTAGATGCTAGTATTTTAAATGTACTGGAACAGCTTGGCTAGAGGCATGGCTATTTCTGAAGCGCAAGCCTTAAGCACTAAAGCTGAGATGCTCTTGTGGTCCATAGCTTTTGTCATATCCAGTGCATTTAGCTGATTCTTGATTTCATGAGTGAATTGGATTGGCTGAAGACTGACTTTTGTGATGGTGGGGATCTCAGGAGGAGGTCAAAATGGGTCATCCACTTGACACTTTGGTTGAAGATGGTTGTAAGTGCTCCAATCTTGTCTTTTACTCTCATATGTTCGGCTCTGCCATCACTGAAAATGGAGATTCTCATGGAGATTCTTCCTATCATTAGTTGTTTAATTTTTCACCACCATGCACAACTAGGTGTGGTAGGACTGAAGAGGTTTGATTCAATCATTGGTTGTGGGATTGTTCATCTCCTTCTGCTGTTTAGCATGCATGTGAACCTGAGTTGTAGCTTAACCAGGTTGGCACCTCAGTTTTATGTATGCCTGGAACTGCTTCTGGCGTGGACTCCTCATTAAACTAGGGTTGGTCCCTTGGCTTAATGGTAATGATAGAGTGAGGGATATGACCGGCAATGTGGTTACAGATTGTGATTGAATATAATTCTGCCCAAGATGTGACATGGTATGTCCAGTTTTGAGCTGCTAGATCTGTTCTGCATCTATACCATTTAGCAGGATGCTAGTCCCACACAACATGATACATGATGGAAGGTGTCCTCAGCATGGACTGGATTTTGTCTTCTACCAAAACTTTCATGGACAAATGTATCTGTGACAGCTAGATTGATGGAGACCAAGTCAAGTAAATTTTTCCATTGTGTTTGTTCTCTCACTATTTGGCACAAGCCCAGTTTGGCAGTTGTGTCGTTCCTCATTCGGCCTGCTTGGTCAGTAGTGGTGCTGCCAAGGACTCTTGGTGAAGGACACTGAAGTCCCCTACCCAGAGAACATTCCGTATCCTTGCTACAGTACAAGTGGTGTTCAACATGGAAGAGAATCATCAGATATGCCAGGGCGTTTGGTAGTAATCAGCATGTTTGACCTGATATTATGAGGCTACATTGGTTCCAGAGTCAATAATAAGGGTTCTCAAAACCACTTCTGCCAGTGTGTATATCCCTGAACACCACAGAGGACCCGTGAAGGAGGCACCCGCAACCCCCCTCCCACCCCGATTTCACTGACCAGCAGCCGCAGGGTTAAACTTGCCGGGCTGCACATTGGGTGCAGTCGCTCCCTCCGTCCGTTATGTTGGAGCTGCGGTGGGATGAGGCCCTTAATTGGGCACTAATTGCGCACTTAAGGGCTTCAATAGGATCATGGGCAGGCGACCCACCCCATGCCTCCCCCACTGACCGTAAAATCAAGACAGGGCTGGGGGTGGGCAAACCGATGATGGGTACACTGCCGATGACATGGCATCCTAAATTACGGGTCCACCTGTCTGTTTTCCCAACTGCGGGTGGCCTATAAAATTCAGCCGTGGTTCATCTGTTATTGTTTTCCACAGTATCCAAATTAGCTCAACAGCTTATTCATAAACAAACTTATCCAGTACTGCACCCAGCACAATTCAATGTAATGTTTTATTTGTTTAGATAATATCTGTGCAGAAGAGCAAACCACCAAATTTCAGTAAAAAAAACAACCATGGCTGCTTAAGCTGTGTAACTGTGTTATATCCATTCTGAGAAGTCTACTCCATGTTTTCCCCACAAATCACGTTAAAAACCAGAATCATTTTGGTTTTTTTCTGGTAGAATGTTACTTTCTTTCCCTTATGAAATTTCTTCTTTTTTTGCCCAGGAAGCCTTCCCAGATCTCTGCCAGTGCAATTCCCTAGTCAGACACTAGGATGTACCCAGGAGCTAAGTTAGCTAACTCTCAGTATCTTTCTGCCTTGATGTAGCTTATTTCCATGCATCATTAGTGCCTCAGGCAACTTGGCTAAAACAAGCTCACCACAAGGCAAGGAAATAAAACTAAAACAAGAAATGAAACTACAAGAAAATAAGTACTATTTTGAAATGATTTACCAAACAACATTGAATTGTTGACTTTGGAGACTTTTTTTTCTTCTGTTATGTTTTATTTGTTCAGCAGCATTAAATTGCAATTGGAGTCAGGTCTTTAGGTGACTAAAATAATGGGATATTTGACACATAGTTAGAAACAACCCCAGCTGAGCTGAGGTTTTGGATGTTAGGAAGGATGTGCTAAAAAGCTCTGATAATTTTGGAAAATTAAAAGAGTAAGCATTTGGAATTTCAATGATAAAAACAAAAAAACTGCGGATGCTGGAAATCCAAAACAAAAACAGAATTACCTGGAAAAACTCAGCAGGTCTGGCAGCATCGGCGGAGAAGAAAAGAGTTGACGTTTCGAGTAAAATGTCGAAGGGTCATGAGGACTCGAAACGTCAACTCTTTTCTTCTCCGCCGATGCTGCCAGACCTGCTGAGTTTTTCCAGGTAATTCTGTTTTTGTTTTGGAATTTCAATGAGGCTACTTTGGTGGGGGAAGCAGCACAAAGCTGAAAATGTCAGTTCCTGTCAATTTCTTTCAAAGTTACAGCCAGACATGTCTTTCCCCACCTTTTTAAGTATTCTATGTTATTATAAAGGAAAACATCTGTTCCTAGGCACTCTTTGATCAACAATTTCAAAACACAAAAGGTAAACTGGTAGGCCTGAGAGTTAACTCAGTAACTCTGGTCCAGTAACTGCACTCATAGAACCCTGTAGAACATGTATTGTTATATAAAAACAAAAAAACAAAAAACTGCGGATGCTGGAAATCCAAAACAAAAACAGAAATACCTGGAAAAACTCAGCATGTCTGGCAGCATCGGCGGAGAAGAGCAAAGTTGACCTTTTGAGTTCTGTTGAAGGGTCATGAGGACTCGAAATGTCAACTTTGCTCTTCTCCGCTAATGCTGCCAGACCTGCTGAGTTTTTCCAGGTATTTCTGTTTATTTATTGTTATATGGTCAGTCTTCTCCTGTTATGACCAACATTTCACCCACAACCAACAAATAGATTAAATTGTGCATTCAACTCTTGTTTAGGAGAATTTGCTATGCATAGAATGACTGCTGTGTTTGCATAATAAGTCATACATTGTATGAATTAATCTGTGCCATTTCTTAACTGCCTAATAAGATTTTCTACAAAAGCAAGTCTTTCAAATTCAGATTGGAACATAGGAATAGGGGTAGGTCATTCAGCTCCTTGAGCCTGTTCTTACCTGTCTTGGTCCCATACCCCTTAACACCCTTGCCAAACAAAAATCTATCAACCTCAGTTTTTAAATTTACAAATGACCTAGGGCAGAATTTTCCCGTTGACGTGTGGGGGTGGAACCCATATGCTGACGGGTGAAATAACCCGTGGCAACGTTGGGTGAGCGTCCTGATGTCACGGCGCGCCATTGCGATATTTCATTGGGCAGGCATGCGATGATCACCGATGCGCGCCCACCATTTATTAATGGGCCACTTAAGGCCCTTGAGATGCCAACTGATGGCAATCTTTCAGTGCCCGCGTGACCTTCAGGTCGTTGCATGGGTGCAACAGGCAGGCGGGTAGGACACATTTGTATAAACCTCATCCATGGGCAGGATAAGAGGGCTCAGTGGGGTCATGAGTGTGCTCTGTCAAATATTTACATTTCAAAGTTACTGATACTTGCCTGTGTGAGCTGCAATATTTCAAAATGCAGACCAGCTGCTTGGACTGGACTCACAACCTTCAGATCAGCACTCTGCAGTGAGGAATCTTTTCCAGGCCGGCAGGTGTCAGGAAACCTTCCCTTACCCTGGGAATGGGAGTTGAACTCTCCACTGGGGGCACCTCCTCTGAGGGTGAAGAGAGGGCTAGAAGGGGGAGGAGGCCAGGAGTGCACATTTAGCCTCCAAGGGAACCACCTTTGGGAGGACAGGCGCAGGCACAAGGGGCACAGGGCCAGCAGATAGTCCAAGGTGGAAGGGGCCGCAGAGGACGCCTCTATCCTGCTGCCAGGGTATACAGGCGGTGAAGCAGCCACCTCAATATGACTGAGGTGCAATGCCGAAGGAGGCTCCGTCTCTCAAGGGAGACAGTCAACTATATCTGGCAGATGATTGGCCCTGAGATCTCCGCTAACTGTGTGGGTGGACACTCCACACCAGTGGCTCTAAAGGTCACAGCTGCCTTCAACTTCTATGCCTCTGGCTCCTTCCAGGGCTCGGTGGGTGTTCTTTGCGGTGTCTCCCAATCAGCTGTCCACATTTGTGTCAAGCAGGTCGCAGATGCTCTGTTCAGGCGTGCATTGACTTTCATCCACTACCGCTGTGACCAGGCAAGTCAGACACAGCGAGCCAGAGGTTTCACCGCTATTGCTGGCTTCCCCTGTGTCCAGGGTGCAATAGGCTGTACACATGTGGCCATCAAGGCGCCAGCAGGTGAACCCGGTGCCTTCGTCAACAGGAAGGGCTTCCACTCCATGAACGTGCAGATAGTGTGTGACCACAGGATGCAGATTCTACAAGTCTGTGCAAGGTACCCAGGCAGCTCCCACAACGCCTACATCCTCAGACACTCCCAGGTGCTGGGGCTCTTCAGTGCTCCAGCCTGGCTGGATGGTTGGCTGCTGGGTGACAAGGGCTATCCCCTCAGAAGATGGCTCATGAAGCCTCTCTGCTATCCAAGAACAGAAGCTGAGCAGCAGTACAAGAGGAGCCACGTCTCCAAAAGGGCTGTGATGGAGAAAGCCATCAATCTTCTCAAAATTCACTTCCAATGCCTGGACCGTTTTGGGGGGGGCGTATTCCAGTACCCCCCAGATTGTGTGCTGATAGTGGTTGCATGCTGCACTCTCCACAATCTTGCGCTGGAAAGGGGACGATGAAGATGTAGACGCAGTGTCTGCGGCTATACACAATGAGTCCAGCAGTGAGTCCGAGGTTGAGCATGCACAGGAAAATGCTGAGGGGGTAGACGCTGACTCGGGCATACTCCAGGGAGGCAGGGACACCCGGGAGTCTTTAATCCAATGAACCTTCAGCTAGCACACCACAAACGGACCACCAAGACAAACCAGGGCTGCAGGCTCCATACTCGATACCGGAGTGCTAAATCTGCCTGGATAGGAACATTAACTAAGGGCCTTGTCACACAAATTACTCATAATGTTATTGGTAACCATCCACCTGCAGAAGAAAAGAGGCACATGGTGACATGTCTGAATTTAATGGGATAACAAAATGAACTTAAGAGAACAAAATGACAAAGGTGTTCAACATCACACCAACTCATAAAGACATCATTGTGGGCCAACACAAAAGCACCAGTGAGAAACCCATGGTGTGCCTAAGGTGCCTTATGTTTATGCTTTTGGGTGCTATGTCTTGGTGCTGCCCCCTCGCTGGGAGTGGCATCTGAGACAGCCTGCTGACTCTGCTGTCCTGTTGGCCTCGATGACCTTGGCAGACGTTCTCTAGCCCGTGGAGCCTGTGCTGGCCCCACCTGGGAGGGAGCTGCCAGTTCCACAGCTGGCATCTCCCCAGTAATTGCAGCCTCATTGGATGCCACGGTTACTGGCAGAGGGGCGGAGGAGATGCTGTCCTCATCTGGAGTGCCCTGAGAGGAGCCTGTAGAGATGACAGGCAACTGCTGCGCCAATGTGAGGTTGGTTCGGACCTCCCTGCTGACTGTGGATGGATGGGCACCGAGCTGGGAAACCTGGTGCCCAGACCATCTCCCACACTGGCACTGACCTGCTGAGGTCAATGCCGATGTGAGTGCTTGCTGATCCGAGCGCATCCCCAGGAAACCCTGATTGGTCTCCTGGAGGAGCCTCTCCATGAGAGTTGCCACTCTCTCCATGGAGGACGCATGGCGCTCGGCCATGAGGCTCATTGCATCGGCGATGGTCCGCGTAGACTCCTCCATCATGGACACCACGCCAAACATATCCTCATGTATCTCCCCCAGATGATCCCGCACACCTTGTCACATTCCCTGCATTTGCTGCATTGCGGACGACTCCAGAGGCCTATCATCAGCCACCGACTGAGTATGTGCCTGGTTCCCTGCAGTCCTCTGACTGCTGGCACCATGGGCACTCTCTGTCTCCGCCAGCTTCTCCAGTGAGTGTGAAGTGCCCTCACCACTGTGCCCCGGGACACTAGCTGAAGATCTAATTTCCACTGAGGTGCTAGTATCTGCGCTGGTGCCTGCCTGCCAGAGATTGTGTGACGTTGGTGAGACTTCAGGGCCCTCAGGTGTGAGAGGGGGCCCCTGTGCCTCCTCCTCCCGGCCCTGCTCCGCTGATGCTGAAAGGAAGAACAAGGACATTTGATTAGTTAGCGTGGAGACAATGTCAATGTGCATCCCTGTCCCCCAGATCATTATGTGCTCATCCTTCCATAAGCAATGGTCAAGCCATGTTGCAAACTTCAATCACTGAACATTCAGCAGTGCCATAGCTGCTGGGACACTAATGGTGACCTCAGTGCTGGGCAAACATACCTGCCCTTGGCAACCCAGCTTCACCGACACCAGCATGCCTGAGTGCATGGCGCCTCTCCAGATCTAGGGCCTCCTGCTTGAAGTGGCTGAGAATCGCTAACTGGGCTGGCCCTCCATCAGTCCTCACCCGCTTGGCTGCATTTTGTGCATTCTTCTTCTGAAAAGGAGAGAAGAGCATTGAATCGAGCTAATTGTATCTGGATTCTCTTCGTGGACAGCCCACCCCAACCAGAATGGGATATTGCAGGGCTCCAGTGCCTCCTCACGCCGCTGCTACCGAGCACTTACACAAAGATCCTAGGCCTGTCCTCCCTGCACATCACCTTGGCCAAATGCTGCCTACATCACATTTGGCACCACATGGTCTAATCTTCCATAGCAAGGAACACAAGCACGTGGAACACAGAGGGCAGCAGATTGATCGGTGCCCCGCCACCTTGAAACTCCCCTCCCAGCATGTCATCACCTTGACTTTGACATGTCCTGGAGTTCCAGTACTGCGCCGAGGTACAGCTCCTCCAGATTAGCCCCAAAACAGTAATGTCACCGTACCACATACTGTAGGTGCAAAAACATCTCATCACCACCCTCTCAGGGTGACCTAGGCATGGGCAATATCTGCTGGCCCACCCGGTGAAGGACACATGATGATTCAATGCAGTCACTACACACAGACATTGTTGGGGGTGGGGGGTGGGGGGGTGGGGGGGTGAGGTGCAGGGAGGAGGACAGCAAGGCAATCGTCTGAAAGACGAGGGGCACAGTGCCCCCCTGCCCTACCCTCCGGCCTGGCCTGCTCTCCAGCAGTGTTCTGGCCAGCCCTTCCAGTAGTCATGTTTGACAGCCTTTGAAAGGCAGCAGCAGGCCACCTTTTTTAAACAGGCCACCAGGTCGCTATTGGACCCGGTGGTCATTGCAGTCCCACCACCGCCCGCCCATTCCTGCTGCCCTTGGGAGCACCATTCACGCTGAGCGGGCCTTAATTGGCCCGCCTGTGTAAAATGGTGGCTCAGACCCGATCGTGGGCGGCGATCAGGTCCACGCTGCCCACGTCCACTCCCGCTCCACCCGCCCACCAGCCAGAAAATTCTGCCTCTGGTTTCAACAGCTTTTTGGAGGACAGAGTACCAAAGTTTCAAATGTATGGTGGTATGGTAGCTATCTTATTGTGCTAGTAATCCAGAGACTTGTATTAGTAACCTGGAGATCTGAGTTCAAATTCTACCACAGCAGCCAGGGAATTTAAATTCAGTTAATTAACTAAGTCTGTAGCACTCCCTCTTCTGAATCAGAGAATTGTCCATTCAAATCTCATTACAGGACTTGAGTGCAACAATCTAGACTGACATTCCAGTGCGGTACTGAGGCAGTGCCTTGTAGTTATAGGTGTTGTCTTTTGGGTGAGATTTTAAACCGAGGTCCTATCAACCTGTTCAGGCAAATGTGAAAGATACCATGGTAATATTTGGAAGAGGAGCGCGGGTGTTGAAGTAATTATGGTTTTATTTAGTGTGTAATGTACCTTTAAGAAGGAAGATCACATGATCTGTAGTAACCAATAGGAGAGTAGCATTGGTTAACTCATCAGTCAGTGTAGAGTTAGAGTTGGAGTTGAAGTTGAAGTTGAAAGCACACACGTGTAGTTGCTGCTGGGTATATTGTAATTAAACTTAATGGCCAGAATTTTTACCTCGTCGGGCGGGCCAGACCCAAACTAGTGTAAAATGATGCACAGTGACGTTGGGCGAGCATCCTGACGTCACTGCGTACTCACATGATATTTTGGTTGGTAAGTGCGCGTGGGAGTCAGCAGTGCGCCTGCTGACAATTAGTAGGCCGACTAAGGCCATTAAAGTACCAATTAAATGTAATTTTTCGCTGCCTGTCCAACCTTATGCTTGGTAGGCAGGTGAAAAGGCCAAGCGACCTTTGCATTTTTTAGGAAACCTCATCCACAGGCAGGATGAGGTTTCCAACAGCAATTAAAAATAAAATAAATACTTTAACTTTTTATTCATAACATGTCCCTGCTCATGTGACAGAGTTGAGGAGAAAGTGAGAGTCATAAGAGAGACACCTGCGCCAAAGAATGCCTCAGAGCTCAAATCATTCCTAGAAATGATTAATTATTATGGGCAGTTCTTATCCAATTTGTCTACAGTGCTGGCCCCCCCTTTACTCAAAAAGAACCAATGTTGGCCTTGGAAGGCACCCCAGAAAGAAGCTTTCATAAAGGTGAAACAATTGTTGCACTCTTCAAATCTATTAGTGCATTATAACATGTGATGCATCTCCCTATGGAGTGGGAGCAGTGCTCTCTCATTGGATGGATGACAGCACGGAACGGCCAATAGGTTACGTAACAAGAACGCTCACCACAGCAGAAAAGGGATACTCACAGATAGAAAAAGGTCTGTCCAACATCTTTGGTGTCTAGAAATTTCAACAGTACATACACGGCCACCATTTTATAATCATTTCAGACCACAAACCATTGTTAGGATTGTTTAGTGAGGACAAGACTATACCAACCATAGCTTCAGCAAGAATACAATGATGGGCCTTAATTCTGGCAGCATACAAATACACTTTCGTACATAGGCCTGGCATTCAAATCTCAAATGCCGATGCCCTTAGTCGTTTGCCTTTACAAGAAAATGATGAGCACATCCCAGTTCCACAGGAACTTGTTTTACTGTTAAATTTTTTAGATTCCTCACCAGCATGTACTGAACAGATCAGAGACTGGACAAGTGGGGACTCAGTCCGATCTCAAGAACGAGATCAAGTGCTACATAGTTGGTCATAGGAGCCCATACATGATGAAATGAAACTGTACTTCAACAGCAGACATGAAATAACCAGCCAGTGTGGCATCTTATTATGGGGAGCATGAATGATAGTTCCTCCAAAGGTGAGGGAGCCACTTTTAATTGAACGACACAGTGCCCAGCCAGGAATTTCCCAAATGAAGACCATAGCATGCAGCTATCTATGGTGTACCATGGGAGAGCCAGTATAAATGAAAAATTTCGGGCAAAGAAGATTAAAAGTAAGACTTCAAAGGTAGTAATTGCTGGATTACTCCAGTGCCATGAACTAGCAAGAGTAGAAAGAGGAAGATAGTGAGGGTCAATGCGTGTCTTGGAGTTTGGTGCAGGACGGAGGGCTTCAGGTTCTTAAGCACTGGGACCCATTCTGGGGCTGAAAACACATATTCAAAAGGGATGGGTGTAACAGGACGGGACCAATGTCCTCATAGGGAGGTTCACTGGTGTGGTTGGGGAGGGTTAAAATTAAATTCGCAAGGGGGTGGGCACCAGCAAAAAGAAGTAGAAAAGAGGAAGAATGTGCATAAAGTTAGAATACTAGACGGTATATAGGAGGGAATAGTTGCATATTAGATAGGAGTGGACTAAAAGGAAATAATAAGTTATTAAGTGGGTTCAGAATATGAGAGAAAGTAATAAAGTCTAAATTAGGATTACTGTGCATATATGTGAATGTGCAGAGGATGTGAAATAGGGTTGGTGAGCTACAGGTGCAGATTGTCATGTGCAAATATGATATTGTGGCTGTAACAGAGACCTGGTTCAAAGAAGAGCAGGACTGGGTATTAAATATTTCTGGACACAGAGTGTTCAAGAAAGATAGAAAAGAAAGGAAAGATGGAGGGGTGCAATATTGATTAAGGAGAACATTGCAGTACTGGAGAGAGAGAACGTCTATTTGATTAGAGCTGAGGAACAACAAAGTTGCAATTATATTGCTTGGTGTAGTCACCAACTTGTGTGACAGGAACAAATTTGCAAGGAAATTTCAGAGAGGTGCAAGAATTATAGAGTAGTTACTTTGGGGGACTTTAATTATCCAAATATAGACTGGGATAGAAGTAGTGTAGAGGGCAGAGAGGGCAGAGAGGGGAAGAGTCCTAGAGTGTGTTCAGGAGAATTTTCTACAGCAGTATGCTTCCATCCAATGAGAAAGGAAGCATTGCTTGACCTGGTTCTTGGGAAAAAGGTGAGGAAAGTGAGTAAGTAGGGGAACATTTAGGGGACAGTGATTATTGTGTCATAAGGTCTGGGTTGGTTATGGAAAAGTACAAAGAACAACCCAGAGTAAGAATAATTAACTGGGGAAAACCAACTTCAATGGGTGAGAATACATCTAGTCCAGCTCAATTGGAATTAAAGGTTAGCAGGAAAAAATGGTATCTGATCAATGGGCTGCCTTTAAAGAGATAGTTCGGACATAGACAAGGTATATTCCCTCGAAGTGGAAAGGCAGGGCAAACAAACCCAGATGGATTACAAAAGAGAGTGAGATTAAGATGAAGAAGAAAAGGTGTGCTTATGACAGTCAGGTGCGTAATACAACCGAGAGCCAGACTGAATATGGAAAGTTCAGAGAAGTGAAAAAACACATACAAGAACCAAAGAGAGATCATGAAAAGAGACTGGCAGTTAATATAAAAGAGAATCCAAAAGTCTTTAGTAGGTATATAGATAGTAAGAGGGTGGTAAAGGGAGGAATGGGGCTGATAAGGGGCCAAAAAAGAGGTTTATGCATGGAGGCAGGGGGCATGGTTGAGCTATTAAATGAATACTTTGCCTCTGTCTTTACCAAGGAACAAGATGTTGCACAGATTATCATGAAAGAGGAGCTAATTCAGACACTTAAAGGGTTTAAAATTGATAAGGAGTGGTATTGGATAGACTAACCGTATTTAAGTTGATAAATCACCAGGATCAAATGAGGTGCATCCAAGGATACTGAGGGAAGTGAGGGTGGAAATTGCAGAAACACTGGCAGCTTTCCTTAGACTCAGGGGTGGTGCCAAAGGAATGTTGAAATTGCAAATGTTACACCCTTATTCAAAAAAAGCTATAAAGATAAACCCAGCAACTACAGTCCATCCAGTTTAGCCTTGATGGTGGGGAAGTTTCTAAAAACATAATTCAGGACACGTGTGAGGTAATGAATTTTGGGAGGGCAAACAAAGCAAGGGAATACTCAATAAACAAGAAGGGTTGAGGATGTGCATATCCACAGGTCCCTGAAGGTGGCAGGACAGGTGGATGCGGTGATAAAGAAAGTATATGGAATGCTTTCCTTTATTGGGTGAGGTATTGAATACAAAAGCAGGGATGTAATGAAGGAACTGTATAAAATGCTGGTTAGGCCACAGATGGAATTTTGTGTACAGTTCTGGTCACCACAAATACAGCAAGGACTTGATTGCTCTGGAGAGAGTACAGAGGAGATTTACAAGAATGTTGTCAGTACTTGAAAATTGCAGCTATGAGGAGAGATTGGATAGGCTAGGGTTGTTTTCCTTAGAACAGAGGAGGCTGAGGGGCGACCGAATTGAAGTGTACAAAATTATGAGGGGCCTAGATAGGGTAGACAGGAAAGACCTGTTTCCCCTAGCTGAGGGGTCAGTTACCAGGGGGCTTAGATTTAAGGTGATTGGTAGAAGGATTAGAGGGAACATGAGGAAAATGTTTTCACTCAGAGGTTGGTGGGTGTCTGGAATTCACTGTCTAGGTTGGTAGTGGAGGCTGAAGCGCTCAACTCACTAAAAAGGTACCTGTATCTGCATCTGGAGTGCTGTAACCTGCAAGGCTATGGACCAAGTGCTGGAAAGTAGAATAAAAAATGAGTGGCTAGTTTCTTTTTTCACTTTTTTTGGCCAGTGCAGACACAAGGGGCTGAATGGCCTCTTTCTGCACCGTCACTTTTCTATGGTTCTAGGACAAAATTAATGGTCACTTGGACAAATGCAGTTTAATTAAAGTCAATACGGATTTGTTAAAGGCAAATTATGTCTAACTAACTTGCTGGAGGTTTTTTATGAGGTAACAGAGAAGATTGTTGAGTGTAATGCTGTTGCTGTGGTGTACATGGTGTCCAAAAGGCATTTGATGAAGCGCGTTTTTGGACAAACTTGCAACTCATGGAATACAAGGTAAAGTAGAAACAAAATTAGCCGAGCAACAGGAAACAGAGAGTAATCATTAATGGATGTCTTTGGACTGAAGGAAGGTTTGTAGTGGAGTTCCTGAGGGGTCGGTGTCCCTTGCTCTTCCTGATATATATTGATGACCTAGACCTTGATTATCATGCACAATTTCAAAATTTGTGGCTGATACAAAACTTGGAAACATTGTGAATTGTGAGGAGAGTAGTGCAGAACTTTAAAAGGACAGACAAATTGGTGGAATAGGCAGACAAGTGGCAAATGAAATTTAATGCAGCGAATCGTGAAGTGATTCATTTTGGTAGGAAGAACGTGGAGAGATAATATACAATAAAGGGTACAATTCTCAAGGGGGTGCAGCAGCAGAGAGGTCTGGATAGATATGTGCATAAATCATTGAAGGTGGCAGAATAGGTTGAGGGACCAGTCAATAAAGCATACTGCTTCCTAGGCTTTATTAATAGGGGTATACAGTTGTGATATTACTTGAACAGTATATGCAATAATCAAAGGAACAAGGATATAAAGCATCATGTGACCAGCTGTCAGTTGGCAGTGTGTGTGCAGCTGTAGTTGCAACTGTTGATGATGCTTTGCTGTAAATAATGATGGTTGCTGAATCCCTAGAGTATACCTGTTTGTTGATCTATCCTGTAATATGTATATATACATATATATCAATTGGAGCCTTCAAATAAATTGAACCTACTTATCATTTACCAATCCTGTGTGTGAGATTATTGAGTTTGTGCAAGGGAGCCAGAAGCATATCAAGGATATAGAAGGAAGTTATGTTAAACTTCAGCCAGGGATGCGAGTGGACAATCCATCTCGACCTTCTTCTGAGGCCCCATAAAGACTTGTGCTCCAGGACTAGCTGTCCTCCTAGCCAAGCTGAACCAGTACAGCTACAACACTGGGCAGAACCATCCTAGATTTGCACTAAGTGTGGTAGTGGGCAGGAAAAATGATATTTTACAATGCAATGGCGGCTTCTCACGCTATATTGTTTCAGTTCTACTGCATTCATTATGCATCCTAGGGAAACACGCTATTTCGCCTGCCATGCCATCACCTTGCCACTTCCTCATGCCAGGCACCATATTTAAA
The DNA here is from genome assembly GCF_017639515.1 of Carcharodon carcharias. Classification (NCBI taxonomy): domain Eukaryota; kingdom Metazoa; phylum Chordata; class Chondrichthyes; order Lamniformes; family Lamnidae; genus Carcharodon; species Carcharodon carcharias. Next base: position 137,985,354 of record NC_054469.1, on the reverse strand, counting down.
GTGCAGCTGCACGCACATCTCTCAGTGCTTCCAGCCCAGGACTGCTACATGGAAGACATGGCCCTGAAAGGCAAGAAGACTGCAGCCTCCAGGTACCTGCTTTTGCCTTCTTGGGAATTACATATAACTTCACTCATATTGAGTGCTAGTAGCAATCGCTGTGACAAGGCTGAACATGGGAGGCAGACTTAGAAATGAAGGTGGGCGGATGGGGACGGGGAATGTAAGGGAAAGTTGGTGGGGTGGGGTGGGGGGGGGTGGAGAAGTGTGTCTTAGAGGGTACGGTCGGTGGTGTTTACGATGGGGTCCTCGGGGGGGGCAGAGTGGGTGAACTCAAGGTACTGGTAATGGAAGGGAACAGTTACAGCCAGAAGTGGAAGTAGGATGTGGCAGGGTAGCAGGTCCAGGGTGAGGTTGGTAAAGTGAAGGTCTCATTGCAGGGCGGGTGGGGGGTGTGATCACAGAGGGGGACAAGACAGGTGGCTCGGATAACAGGAGCCGGCTGGTAAGGGTGGGCGTGTAGATGATCACAGATGTCAGCTCTGAGGGGAGGGAAGGCATGTGGAGGTGGATCGTAATAAGGCCCAGGGTGATGGGGGGAGGTTCAAGGGTGGCAGGCGGAGGGTAGAAGGTGGTGGAGCGACTTTGAAAGGTGACACGCACCATTTCTCAAATCTGACCTTGACAATGCAATTAGTCAGTCAGTGAGATCCCTCAAAATGGGCGGAGGGTCTTTTTGGGTGGGTGGAATTCAAGGTCAGCACAAGTGGCCAACTGAAGGGACACCCTAATAATTATGAGGCAACTGGATGTCAACCATGGTCAGTTATGTTCTCCTCTCTATGTGAAGCCCGCATGACAGTTGGTTTATTCCCAACTCATGGGTCTCATAACATCAAGATCCCAGTAAGTGTGGAGATGCCGTTCATTCTGTGCCATTTGCCATCGGCTGCAGCCAGAGGCAGGAATAGAGAGAGCTGGATGTATCCAAAGTGCACGGCTGGTGGATGGCAGCCAGTTCGCGACTCCAAACCTCCATCCTGCTGGGTGAATGGTCATGGCTGACAAGGGATCATCAAGGCATCATCTTTCTATGCTGCTAAGACAGTGGTCTCTCTGTAGAGTCTTGAGGGTAGTGGAGGCAAGTGGAGGGTCCAGAGGGAAGTTCTCACATATACCTCTCATCACCTGATCAAAGAGCAATGTCGCCATGTGCAGTCATGTATGCATGGGAGGAACACTCATTTCTGGCCCTCCAGGATGTCCTTCACCTGGAAGGGGTGGGGTGGGAATGCCATATCTAGATGGCCAGGTGAAGGGCTTAGCATTGGCTTGCTGGCTTTGAGATGGAGGGAAACCTATAAAGGGTGTGCTCTCAAAATGCATTACTTTAATTCATTCACAGGTCCACTGAGGCATCAATTATGCAGGATGCGGGCATCCCTGCCTTGGTAATGGCTCTCATCCAGATGAGAAGGAGGGCTCATTACAGTGTGGCACAAGTGCAGGAGAACAAGTTCCTGAGCAGCAAAAAGCAGCAGGGCCTCAAGAGGGTCAAGATGCTGGCGAACAGGGTCCACTGCAAGGTGAGCATTGGCCTGACCATGGGTGTATCGTAGGCTGAGTTCTTATCTAGATATGAGTGAAAGGCAATGCCGGAGGCACCCTTGTAGTCCCGGGATGTGGTTGTTCACATGTGTGAGTTTCTCCGGCACAAGCTGCAACTCCGTACTACTCTGGAGGACTAGTACGGAGGTCCTGGCCTGCAGTGAGTGAATGGCTCTCTGGTTGCTGTTTAAATATGGCACCAGGACCTTTGAACCGTGAGGTAAGGGCGATGTGGGTGACTTCATACCTGCCCCACCACAAGATTAGCCGCGACCCTTATGGATGCATAATTAATGAAGTGAACAGCGGAAGATTGCATGTGTTCAGCTGTCCCGCCTCCCAGCGGGAATCACACTGGCATTGCCACCCACCACCGGACTTAGACTCCAGAACAGAAGGTTCCGCTCTACCACATCAGTGAACTTCTTGAAAAATTCAAAACTTTTTGTCAGATATGACATACACTTTAGAAATTTATGCTGGCTCTCTCTGATAAGCTCATATTTGTTCAAGTGCTGTGTCACTCTGCCCTAAAGATAGATTTCTGTAACTTCCCCACAGAAGACACTAAACTAATAGGCTTATTATTTCCTGGTTTATCTCTTCTACCCTTTTGAAATAATGGAGTGACATTGGCAATTTTCCAATCCAATCTAGCACAAAGGAAAGTCTACATAAAACAAAGAAGATTAATTAAAACTCCTCATTATTAAAAAGAATTCAATTATCCAAGTTAATAATTGAGCAAAACAAAAACAAAAACAGAATTACCTGGAAAAACTCAGCAGGTCTGGCAGCATCGGCGGAGAAGAAAAGAGTTGACGTTTCGAGTCCTCATGACCCTTTGACAGAACTTGAGTTCGAGTCCAAGTAAGTGTTGAAATATAAGTTGGTTTAAGGTGTGTGTGTGGGGGGCGGAGAGAGAGAGAGAGAGAGAGAGGTGGAGTGGGGGTGTGGTTGTAGGTACAAACAAGCAGTGATAGAAGCAGATCATCAAAAGATGTCAATAACAATAGTACAAACGAACACATAGGTGTTAAAGTTAAAGTTGGTGATATTATCTAAACGAATGTGCTAATTAAGAATGGATGGTAGGGCACTCAAGGTATAGCTCTAGTGGGGGTGGGGTGAGCATTAAAGATGTAAAAAAAATAAATAAATTTTTTTTTTCTTTTTCTCTTTTTATAATGGAAACGGGTGGGAAAAGGAAAATCTATATAATTTATTGGAAAAAAGAGAAAAGGAAGGGGGAAACAGAAAGGGGGTGGGGATGGGGGAGGAGGCTGACGACCTAAAGTTGTTGAATTCAGTAGTCAGTCCGGAAGGCTGTAAAGTGCCTAGTCGGAGGATGAGGTGTTGTTCCTCCAGTTTGCGTTGGGCTTCACTGGAACAATGCAGCAAGCCAAGGACAGACATGTGGGCAAGAAAGCATGGTGGAGTGTTAAAATGGCAAGCGACAGGGAGGTTTGGGTCATTCTTGCGGACAGACCGCAGGTGTTCTGCAAAGCGGTCGCCCAGTTTACATTTGGTCTCTCCAATGTAGAGGAGACCACATTGGGAGCAACGAATGCAGTAGACTAATTTGGGGGAAATGCAAGTGAAATGCTGCATCACTTGAAAGGAGTGTTTGGGTCCTTGGACGGTGAGGAGAGAGGAAGTGAAGGGGCAGGTATTGCATCTTTTGTGTGGGCATGGGGTGGTGCCATAGGAGGGGGTTGAGGAGTAGGGGGTGATGGAGGAGTGGACCAGGGTGTTCCGGAGGGAGCGATCCCTACGGAATGCCGATAGGGGGGGGTGAAGGGAAGATGTGTTTGGTGGTGGCATCATGCTGGAGTTGGCGGAAATGGCGGAGGATGATCCTTTGAATGCGGAGGCCGGTGGGGCGATAAGTGAGGACAAGTGGGACCCTATCATGTTTCTGGGAGGGAGGAGAAGGCGTGAGGGCGGATGCGCGGGAGATGGGCCGGACACAGTTGAGGGCCCTGTCAACGACCGTGGGTGGAAAACCTCGGTTAAGGAAGAAGGAGGACATGTCAGAGGAACTGTTTTTGAAGGTAGCATCATCGGAACAGATGCAACGGAGGCGAAGGAACTGAGAGAATGGAATGGAGTCCTTACAGGAAGCGGGGTGTGAGGAGCTGTAGTCGAGATAGCTGTGGGAGGCGGTGGGTTTGTAATGGATATTGGTGGACAGTCTATCACCAGAGATTGAGACAGAGAGGTCAAGGAAGGGAAGTGAAGTGTCAGAGATGGACCACGTGAAAATGATGGAGGGGTGGAGATTGGAAGCAAAATTAATAAATTTTTCCAAGACCGACGGGAGCATGAAGCGGCACCGAAGTAATCATCGGTGTACCGGAGAAAGAGTTGTGGAAGGGGGCCGGAGTAGGACTGGAACAAGGAATGTTCCACATACCCCATAAAGAGACAGGCATAGCTGGGGCCCATGCGGGTACCCATAGCCACACCTTTTATTTGGAGGAAGTGAGAGGAGTTGAAGGAGAAATTGTTCAGCGTGAGAACAAGTTCAGCCAGACGGAGGAGAGTAGTGGTGGATGGGGATTGTTCGGGCCTCTGTTCGAGGAAGAAGCTAAGGGCCCTCAGACCATCCTGGTGGGGGATGGAGGTGTAGAGGGATTGGACGTCCATGGTGAAGAGGAAGCGGTTGGGGCCAGGGAACTGGAAATTGTTGATGTGACGTAAGGTGTCAGAGGAATCACGGATGTAGGTGGGAAGGGACTGGTCAAGGGGAGAGAGAAGGGAGTCAAGATAACGAGAAATGAGTTCTGTGGGGCAGGAGCAAGCTGAGACGATCGGTCTACCGGGGCAGTTCTGTTTGTGGATTTTGGGTAGGAGATAGAAGCGGGCTGTCCGAGGTTGGGCGACTATCAGGTTGGAAGCTGTGGGAGGGAGATCCCCAGAGGAGATGAGGTCAGTGACAGTCCTGGAAACAATGGCTTGATGTTCAGTGGTGGGGTCATGGTCCAGGGAGAGGTAGGAGGAAGTGTCTGCGAGTTGACGCTCAGCCTCCGTGAGGTAGAGGTCAGTGCGCCAGACAACAACAGCACCACCCTTGTCAGCAGGTTTGATGACAATGTCAGGGTTGGACCTGAGAGAATGGAGTGCAGTAAGTTCAGAGAGAGACAGGTTAGAATGGGTGAGAGGAGCAGAGAAATTGAGACGACTAATGTTGCGCCGACAGTTCTCAATGAAAAGATCAAGAGAAGGTAAGAATCCAGAGGGAGGGGTCCAGGTGGAGGGAGAATATTGGAGATGGGTAAAAGGATCCGTTGAACTGGGAGAGGACTCCTGCCCAAAGAAGTGAGCCCGGAGACGAAGACGGCGGAAGAAGAGTTCAGCATCATGCCGAGCCCGAAATTCATTGAGGTGAGGGCGTAAGGGTATGAAACTAAGTCCTTTGCTGAGCTCTGAACGTTCAGCATCGGAGAGGGGAAGGTCAGGGGGTATAGTGAATACACGGCTGGGGTTGGGATTGGAAGATGGGGTGGGGACGGAGGGACAGGCCGGGGTGGAGGGTCCTAGATGGGTGTTGGTGTCGATGAGTTGTTGGAGCTTGCGTTCCTTAGCACTTGAGAGAAAGAGAAAAAGTTTCTTGTTGAGGCGTCGGATGAGCCGAAGGATAAAATGAAACTGGGGGCACGCGCAGCTTTGAAAAAGGGTACGGCGGTGCTGCTGGAGGGAGAGGTCAAGTGTGTTCATATGGCGGCGCATGGCACTGAGTGTGGATTTCAGAATGTGACGGGAACAGCTGTACGAGAAACGATTTATGTCCCGGAGATACCTGTAATCCTGGGTGGGTTCGAAACATGAGGGGTGGAATTTCAGTTGAAATCCACGTGGGGTAAGTCGGAGATGGAGACAGTCACTGAGAAAGGAGATGTGGCTGTGAAAGCGGGTTTTAGTAAACACCTTGTCAAACACCAGGAGGGAAATGGAAAGCAAGGAAGGTGAGCAGGGCAAAAGAGGGATACGGAAATTTTGTCGCAGAGAGGAACAGAACTTCTTCAAGGAGGTAGGCATTTCTTGAAGAGCAGTGGCAGTCAATTAAACACAGAGATAAAAACAAAAAAACTGCGGATGCTGGAAATCCAAAACAAAAACAAAAACAGAATTACCTGGAAAAACTCAGCAGGTCTGGCAGCATTGGCGGAGAAGAAAAGAGTTTCGAGTCCTCATGACCCTTCGACAGAACTTGAGTTCGAGTCCAAGTAAGAGTTGAAATATAAGCTGGTTTAAGGTGTGTGTGTGGGGGGCAGAGACAGAGAGAGAGAGAGGTGGAGTGGGGGTGTGGTTGTAGGGACAAACAAGCAGTGATAGAAGCAGATCATCAAAAGATGTCAACAACAATAGTACAAAAGAACACATAGGTGTTAAAGTTAAAGTTGGTGATATTGTCTAAATGAATGTGCTAATTAAGATTGGATGGTAGGGCACTCAAGGTATAGCTCTAGTGGGGGTGGGGAGAGCATTAAAGATGTAAAAAAAATAAATAAATTTTTTTTTTCTTTTTCTCTTTTTATAATGGAAATAGGTGGGAAAAGGAAAATATAATTTATTGGAAAAAAAAGAAAAGGAAGGGGGAAACAGAAAGGGGGTGGGGATGGGGGAGGGAGCTCATGACCTAAAGTTGTTGAATTCAATATTCAGTCCGGAAGGCTGTAAAGTGCCTAGTCGGAGGATGAGGTGTTGTTCCTCCAGTTTGCGTTGGGCTTCACTGGAACAATGCAGCAAGCCAAGGACAGACATGTGGGCAAGAGAGCAGGGTGGAGTGTTAAAATGGCAAGCGACAGGGAGGTTTGGGTCATTCTTGCGGACAGACCGCAGGTGTTCTGCAAAGCGGTCGCTCAGTTTACATTTGGTCTCTCCAATGTAGAGGAGACCACATTGGGAGCAACGAATGCAGTAGACTAATTTGGGGGAAATGCAAGTGAAATGCTGCATCACTTGAAAGGAGTGTTTGGGTCCTTGGACGGTGAGGAGAGAGGAAGTGAAGGGGCAGGTATTGCATCTTTTGTGTGGGCATGGGGTGGTGCCATAGGAGGTGGTTGAGGAGTAGGAGGTGATGGAGGAGTGGACCAGGGTGTCCCGGAGGGAGCGATCCCTACGGAATGCCGATAGGGGGGGTGAAGGGAAGATGTGTTTGGTGGTGGCATCATGCTGGAGTTGGCGGAAATGGCGGAGGATGATCCTTTGAATGTGGAGGCCGGTGGGGCGATAAGTGAGGACAAGTGGGACCCTATCATGTTTCTGGGAGGGAGGAGAAGGCGTGAGGGCGGATGCGCGGGAGATGGGCCGGACACGGTTGAGGGCCCTGTCAACGACCGTGGGTGGAAAACCTCAGTTAAGGAAGAAGGAGGACATGTCAGAGGAACTGTTTTTGAAGGTAGCATCATCGGAACAGATGCGACGGAGGCGAAGGAACTGAGAGAATGGTATGGAGTCCTTACAGGAAGCGGGACCCCTCTGGACCCCTCCCTCTGGATTCTTACCTTCTCTTGATCTTTTCATTGAGAACTGTCGGCGCGACATTAGTCGTCTCAATTTCTCTGCTCCTCTCACCCATTCTAATCTCTCTCTCTCTGAACTTACTGCACTCCATTCTCTCAGGTCCAACCCTGACATTGTCATCAAACCCGCTGACAAGGGTGGTGCTGTTGTTGTCTGGCGCACTGACCTCTACCTCGCGGAGGCTGAGCGTCAACTCGCAGACACTTCCTCCTACCTCTCCCTGGACCATGACCCCACCACTGAACATCAAGCCATTGTTTCCAGGACTGTCACTGACCTCATCTCCTCTGGGGATCTCCCTCCCACAGCTTCCAACCTGATAGTCGCCCAACCTCGGACAGCCCGCTTCTATCTCCTACCCAAAATCCACAAACAGAACTGCCCCGGTAGACCGATCGTCTCAGCTTGCTCCTGCCCCACAGAACTCATTTCTCGTTATCTTGACTTCCTTCTCTCTCCCCTTGTCCAGTCCCTTCCCACCTACATCCGTGATTCCTCTGACACCTTACGTCACATCAACAATTTCCAGTTCCCTGGCCCCAACCGCTTCCTCTTCACCATGGACGTCCAATCCCTCTACACCTCCATCCCCCACCAGGATGGTCTGAGGGCCCTTAGCTTCTTCCTCGAACAGAGGCCCGAACAATCCCCATCCACCACTACTCTCCTCCGTCTGGCTGAACTTGTTCTCACGCTGAACAATTTCTCCTTCAACTCCTCTCACTTCCTCCAAATAAAAGGTGTGGCTATGGGTACCCACATGGGCTCCAGCTATGCCTGTCTCTTTATGGGGTATGTGGAACATTCCTTGTTCCAGTCCTACTCCGGCCCCCTTCCACTACTCTTTCCCCAGTACATCGATGATAACTTCAGTGCCGCTTCAAGCTCTCGTCGGGACTTGGAAAAATTTATTAATTTTGCTTCCAATCTCCACCCCTCCATCATTTTCACGTGGTCCATCTCTGACACTTTCCTTCCCTTCCTTGACCTCTCTGTCTCAATCTCTGGTGATAGACTGTCCACCAATATCCATTACAAACCCACCAACTCCCACAGCTATCTCGACTACAGCTCCTCACACCCTGCTTCCTGTAAGGACTCCATCCCATTCTCTCAGTTCCTTCGCCTCTGTCGCATCTGTTCCGATGATGCTACCTTCAAAAACAGTTCCTCTGACATGTCCTCCTTCTTCCTTAACCGAGGTTTTCCACCCACGGTCGTTGACAGGGCCCTCAACTGTGTCCGGCCCATCTCCTGCACATCCGCCCTCACGCCTTCTCCTCACTCCCAGAAACATGATAGGGTCCCCTTGGCCTCACTTATCACCCCACCGGCCTCCACATTCAAAGGATCATCCTCCACCATTTCCGCCAACTCCAGCATGATGCCACCACCAAACACATCTTCCCTTCACCCCCCCTATCGGCATTCCGTAGGGATCGCTCCCTCCGGGACACCCTGGTCCACTCCTCCATCACCCCCTACTCATCAACCCCCTCCTATGGCACCACCCCATGCCCATGCAAAAGATGCAATACTTGGCCCTTCACTTCCTCTCTCCTCACCGTCCAAAGACCCAAACACTCCTTTCAAGTGATGCAGCATTTCACTTGCATTTCCCCCAACTTAGTCTACTGCATTCGTTGCTCCCAGTGTGGTCTCCTCTACATTGGAGAGACCAAACGTAAACTGGGCGACCGCTTTGCAGAACACCTGCGGTCTGTCCGCAAGAATGACCCAAACCTCCCTGTCGCTTGCCATTTTAACACTCCACCCTGCTCTCTTGCCCACATTTCTGTCCTTGGCTTGCTGCTTTGTTCCAGTGAAGCCCAACGCAAACTGAAGGAACAACACCTCATCTTCCGACTAGGCACTTTACAGCCATCCGGACTGAATATTGAATTCAACAACTTTAGGTCGTGAGCTCCCTCCCCCATTCCCACCCCCTTTCTGTTTCCCCCTTCCTTTTCTTTTTTTTCCAATAAATTATATAGATTTTCCTTTTCCCACCCATTTCCATTATAAAAAGAGAAAAAGAAAAAAAAAATTTATTTATTTTTTTTACATCTTTTATGCTCTCCCCACCCCCACTAGAGCTATACCTTGAGTGCCCTCCCATCCATTCTTAATTAGCACATTCGTTTAGATAATATCACCAACTTTAACTTTAACACCTATGTGTTCTTTTGTACTATTGTTGTTGACATCTTTTGATGATCTGCTTCTATCACTGCTTGTTTGTCCCTACAACCACACCCCCACTCCACCTCTCTCTCTCTCTCTTTCTCCGCCCCCCACACACACACCTTAAACCAGCTTATATTTCAACTCTTTCTTGGACTCGAACTCAAGTTCTGTCAAAGGGTCATGAGGACTCGAAACGTCAACTCTTTTCTTCTCCGCCGATGCTGCCAGACCTGCTGAGTTTTTCCAGGTAATTCTGTTTTTGTTTTTGTTTTGGATTTCCAGCATGTGCAGTTTTTTTGTTTTTAATAATTGAGCATCCTGATAGAACCTGCCCTTCATTTCACCAGATTAAGGGTACCTTAACTCATTTAAGGAAACCCATCTGAGACACTACTCTTCAGCATAAATAGACTGTATTTCAATCTAAGACGTGACATCTGTTGCTTTGTTGGTTTCTGCATCAATAGCATCATTTTCTTCAAGCACATTGAAGAAATGAGAAAATAACAGTAAAATATTAGTATCGAGACTGCAGTAAGGAATGGAGCACAAGCAGTCAGCTAACGGGTGACAGCTAAATACAAAAGACTTAGCACAAGAATGGCAAGTGGTCTTGTGCTTTATTTGACTGACAGCCTCACATTAATGTCATAGTGATTATGCTTATATTTATATAATTGTCTAATTGTTGTTACATCAATCATAATTATTACAATGGTTTTATTTTATGTGTGAGCACATCTTACTGATTTTCAAACTTCTACAGGTCATGAGTCATGACTAGAAAAGATACATATTTATAGAGCACCTAATAACAATATAAGGATTTCACACATGATGAATTATTTTAAGCACTGCCTCACAAATGCATATGAACATGCAAACACAGAAACGTATGAATTAGGAGCAGCAGCAGGCCACTTGGCCCCTCGAGCGTATCACGCCATTCATAAAGATCATGGCTGATCTAATTGTAACCTGAGCTCCACATTCCCATCTACCCCTGATAACCTTTCACCCCCGTGCTTATGAAGAATCTATCTACCTCTGCCACAAAACTATTCAAAGACTGCTTTCACAACCATTTGACGAAGAGAGTTCCAAAGACCAACGACCCTCTGAGAGAAAAAATTTCTCCTCATTTCTGTCTTAAATGGGTGTCTCCTTAATTTTAGATAGTGACCCTGATTTCTACATTCTCCCACAAGAGGAAACATCTTTTCCACAGCCACCCTGTCAAGACATCTCAGGATCTAATATGTTTTAATCAAATCGCCTCTTACTCTTCTAAGCTCCAGCGGATACAAGCCTAGCCTCTCCAACCTTTCCTCATAAGACAACCCTCCCGTTTCGAGTATTAGTCTAGTAAACCTTCTCTGAACTGCTTCCAACACATTTAGATCCTTCCAGTACTGTACACAGTACTCCAGATGTGGTCTTACCAATGCCCTGTATCACCGAAGCATAACCTCCCTGCTTTTGAATTCAACTTCCCCACAATAAATGATAATATTCTATTAGCTTTTCTAATCACTTGCTATACCTGCATACCAGCCTTTTGTGATTCATGCACTAGGACACCAAATCCTTCTGAAGTTCAGAACTCTGCAATCTCACACCTTTTAGAAACTATGCTTCCTTTTTACTCTTCCTGCCAAAATGAACAATTTCGCATTTGCCCACATTTTACTCCATTTGCCTGTTATTTGCCCACTCAATTAACCAATCTACATCCCTTTGTAGGCACCTTGTGTCCTCTTCACAACTTACTTTCCTACCTATCGTTGTGTCATCGTATATTTAGCAACCTTTGGTCCCTTCATCCGGGTCATGTATATAAATTGTAAAAAGTTGAGGCCCCAGTACCGATCCCATGGCACTCCACTCATTACATCTAGCCAACCAGAAAATGACCCATTTATGTCTACTCTCTGTTCTCTTGTTAGCTAGCCAATCGCCTATGGATCCCAATATGCTACTCCCCCAATGCCATGAGCTTTTATTTTCTGCGATAACCTTTGATGTGGTACCTTATCAAATGGGTTCTGGTAATCTAAGTACAGTACATCCATCAGTTCCCCTTTATCCACAGCACAGGATTTTCCTATCACAAAACCATGTTGACTCTGCCTGATTATCTTGAATTTTTCAAAGTGTCATGCTATAATGTCTTTAATAATAACTTCATACATTTTCCCAATGATAGATGTTAGGCTAACTGGCCTATAGTTTCCTGCATTCTGTCTGCCTTCGTTTTTGAGTAAAGGAGTTATATTTGCTATTTTCCAATCTAATGGAACCTTACTCGAATTGAGGAAATTTTAGAAAATTAAAACCAGCGCATCAACTATCTTACTAGCCAGCTCTTTTAATTCTCTAGGATGAAGCTCATCAGGCCCATGCAGAAATCATTTTGCAGACTGCAAGATCCCACAAACAATAATGTTACAGTATAGGTATTAACAAATGAGTTGTAGTGTCCAGGGTATGCATTAAAAGGTAACTGCTGAGGTACAGCATTTATAAGGTGCACTCATGGCAACATTGTGTGGGTCTTGGGGATACCCCTTGCTCTGGACACCCTCAAGGATTTATCCTTGATCGCCTCCTGCTTCTGATCTTCATGCTGCCTTTTGGGGACATCTTCTGAGAACAGGTCAGGTTCCACATTAACACTGACAATATTATAGAGAAAATATCATTTTTTCCAATATTACTGCGGGATGCTGTGAATCAGGCTTGTGGGAGCTGTATGTGTGTCGTGTGTGTGTGCGGCTAATTGAATTAAACTGAAGACAGTCAGACTGCTAGGTCTAAGTCATCAGAGGTTTAGGTTTTAAAAGCAGGCATTCTGAAGTGAAGATGGACAAGCTAAGATTGGATACACATAAATACAACATGGATAGGAATTTGCATTCGGAGATAAATGAGGAGTTGAATTTTTAGCTGTTGAATTTCAAAGAGAAAAAAGGAAGTTTTAAAATTGGCAAATATCGTAAATGAATAAAGAAAAGTTATTAGGTTTATTTTTCCCGAAAGTGGCTACCATAAAGGCAACATGAAAGATTTTTATATTCTGGGAAAGGTAACTTACAAAGAAAGTTAAGAACAATGGTTTAAAGAGGAAAGAGAAAAGCATATTTGAGGAAGGATTGAAAGCTGTATGAGGTATGGCATGTGAGAAGACAGACCTGTGAAGGAAGCCACCCCAGGGAAGTGTCTGGTTGTTCTAGAAAGGAAGGTTTTGTTACAAGCCTTGGATTTCCATTGTCCAAGAACCCATAAGACATAGGAGCATAAATAGGCCATTCGGCCCATCAAGTCTGCTCTGCCATTCAATGAGATCATGGCTGATCTGATAATTGTCAACTCCACTTTCCTGCCTTGTCCCCATAACCCTTGATACCCTTACTGATTAAAAACTGTCTATCCCAACTTGAATATACTTAACGACCCAGCCTCTACAGCCCTCTGCATTAAAGAATTCCACAGATTGACTACCCTCTGAGAAAAGTAGTTCCTCCTCATCCCTGTTTTAAATGGGTACCCCCTTACTCTGAGATTATGCCCTGTGGCCCTTGGAGGCTCCGCTTCTCAAGGGAGACAGTGACCTCCATTTGCCAGATGATTGGGCCTGAGATCAGCTATGAATGTATGAGCGGACACCCCATGCCAGTAGCTCTGAAAGTTAGAGCAGCCTTCAGCTTCTATGCCTCCGGCTCTTTCCAGGGCTCAGTGGGGGATTTGTGTGGAGTCTCCCAATCAGCTGTCCACAGCTGAATCAAACTGGTGACAGAAGCTCTGTTCAGGCGGGTATTGACCTTTATTCTTTACTGTATGGTAAAAGCTGAATGAGCCAGAGGCTTTGCAACGATTGCTGGCTTCCCCTTCGTCCAGGGTGCCATCGACTGCACACATGTGGCCATCAAGGCGCCAATGGGTCAATCAGGTGCCTTCATCAACAGGAAGGGCTTCCACTCCATGAACGTGCGGATAGTGTGTGACCACAGGATGCTGATTCTACAAGTCTGTGCAAAGTACCCCGGCAGCTCCCATGGCATGAACATGGCATGAGACACTCCCAGGTACTGAGGATCTTCAGTGCTCCAGCCCGACTGGATGTATGGCTGCTGGGTGACAAGTGAAAAGTTGGCTAATCACGCCTCTCTGCCAGCCAAGAACAGAGGCAGAGCAGTGTTACACTGGGAGTCATTCCTCCACAAGGGCAGTGGTAGAGAGGACCATAGGTCTCCTCAAGATGCGCTTTCAATGCCTGGACCATTCAGGGGGTGCACTAAATAAACCCCAGAGCGGGTGTCACTGATGGTGGTTGCATGCTGCACTCTCCACAATCTGGCTCAGGCAAAGGGGGACCCACTGGAGGAAGAAGATTTTGACACAGCTGCACAGGCCACAGATGATGAGTCCAGTAGTGAGTCTGAAGAGGAGTACAGTGAGGAGAACGCTGAGGGCATGGAGGCAGAACTTGGTAACCTCCAGGGAGGCAGGGACACCAGGGCAGCCTTGATCCAACACTCCTTCAGCTAGGCTGCCAAAGATCTGCTTCCACCTCATGCCGAGGCTGCCGCCTCCATCCCAGATGTTTGAAATCACCCTTTCATTTGTACCCAAAGCCCACTCGATGCTTGTGCAATAAATTATCCAGTCACTCATGTCCAGCGTTATATACTGGTATACCCTGGACCAGAAATAAAAAAGTGAAGCATACTCAGGCCATCAGAACCAAAGCAAATTTAATGTTATTGTCAGATTGAAAGCATAATGACATGACCATTACTAGGGTTGATGTCCACACCAGCAGACATATAAACTAAACATAAATTAACAGAAAATCACCCGTGAACTGTCCTTCTTGCGTTCATAGTGCCTTTAACTTACGTTTCTGAGCGCTATATCTTGGATCCCCCCCTCTCGCTTGTAGCGACATTGGAGACAGCCTGCTGACTCTGCTGTCTTGTTGGCCTTGATGATGTTAGCGTTCATCCTCTGGCCAGTGGAGCCTGTGCTGGCCTCGCCTGGGAGGGAGCGGCCAGTGCCACAGCTGGCATCTCCCCAGTCATCGCACCCTCATCAGATACCACAATCACTGGCAGAGGGGCAGAGGAGCTGCTGCCATCATCCAGAGCGCCCTGAGAGAAACCGGCAGAGATAACAGGCAGCTTGTGTGCCAAGGTGAGGTCCCTCTGGACCTCCCTGCTCGCCATTGATGGATGGGCACCTAGCTGGGATACTGGGGGCCTCATCCATCTCCTATACCGGCACTGACCACCTGAGCTGCCTCTCCATGAGAATCACCAGTCTCTCTATGGAGAAGGCAGTATGATCAACGGTGAGAGTCAATGCAGTGCTCATTCTCTGCATGGACTACTCCACAATGGAGACCGTGGCACACACACCCTCATAGATCTCCGCCAGATTCTCTTGCACATCCCAGTGGACATCCAGCACCTGCCGCCTAATGGACTACTCCAGGGTCTCATCATCTACCTTCGACTCAGCATCATCCTGGTCTCCAGCAGTCCCCTGACTGCCAGCGCCCTGGGAACTCTTTGCCTCCACCAACACCTCAAGCAAGTATGAAGTGCCCTCACCACTGTGCACCAACATTCTGGCCGGCAATCTAATGCCCACTGAGGTGCTGGTATATGTGCTGGGGCCTGGTTCAGAGAACGGATGTGATGCAGGTGCAGATTAAACCCAGTCATCCTCTGGCATCAGGGGTGGCGCTTCGGAGTCCAGAGAATGAATGCATGCTGGCAAATCTAAGGGAGAACAAGGATATGTTAAAGTCATCACACTGTCACTGTGCATGCCGGGCACCCTGGTGAGACAACGGAGATCTGCAGCAAGGTGCCATCACCTTTCAATGATCAATGGGGACTCCAGGTTTGAGGCTCCCATCAATAAAGAGACAAGACTAGAATGGTTGCAGAATCCGAAATTCTCACCTCTGCACTGCACTCTTACCTTCGTCTGGCACCACCGCCTCTCTGGTTGCCTGGGCTAGCATGCTGGCTCTTTAGCTCCAGAGTGTCCTGCTTGAATCTAGTGAACAGCAGCACACTGGGCAGGCCTACGCCTGTGCATGACCTCTCTGATTGGTTACGGCTCACCTTCTCCTGAAAGGACAGAGCAGCACTGATTAGTACACTCTCTCCCTGCAGCGCCATTGAAGCCTGGCCAGCCCCAGCTGAGGAACACCTCACAGGGTGTACACGAGTCATGGCCCTTGAGTCACAAGGTACTCAGTCCAAGCAGCCAGGGTTCACCCCCTTGGCCAGCTAGGTGTGATTGACAGTTGGCACTCAGACTCTAGCGCCCCTGAGGTCCATGGGGAGATGGCCACACCTTAACACTTCTGCAAACTAACCCATGCCAACACATACTCGCCCTTCCTGAGCGCAGCAGGTCATTGAACCTCTTCCGGCACTGCACCCATGTGTGCCGCACCACGTCATGGCTACTAACCAGCGCTGCAATCTCCTCTCATGTCCTGTTTGTGATGTGCGGTGGGCTCCTCCTCCCATCTTTGGGGACAATAGTGTACCTCAAGGCAGCCACCTCCTCCAGGAGGACCGCAAGACACTCATCTGAAAAGTGGCGGGCCGAGTGCCCACCTGACCTGCCCTTCTGCCTGCCACGTCCAGCCACACTCAACTCCTTAACTTGAATACTGAAAAGGTAGAAGAGACATTCTTCTATGGCAGCCTTCAAGGGGCTGCTTGTGCCATTTTTAAATCGGCTACCGAGTCACCATTGGACCCGGCAGCTGATAGGCCCCTGCCTGACCCTTCCCGACCACTGGGGAGCTGTATTTCACTCCGGGCAGGCCTTAACTGGCCCACCAGCTTGGAATCTTGGTCGAGGGCCGATCACGAGTGACGGCCCGTTTCCTGGCCAATCCCAGGTCCACCGATTGAGCCTGCCTACCAACCTGAAAGTTCTGCCCTAAGAATCTATAGAGATTTTGCCTGGGAGAGGGTGTTTATTTGTGAGTCTAGCTAAGGAGTAATCTTTTGGGAAATGTTGTAAGGTTAAAATTTAACTGTGTAACTTTAATCTTGTGTGTTTACATTTTCTTTTCTTTTGATAACAAATGTTTTGATTTAATACTTAAAATCTCCAAAAATGGTAGTGGAATCTTTACTTCTGACTTGAGGATCCATACCTTCTTGTAATAAATAAAAATTGCTAATTGTTGTGATAACATTACAATATCTGGCACCGCCTCTGTCAATTCCTCTACCAGTTCTCATTTGTCATAATGCTTGTCCAACATGCAGTATTGGATGAGCAGAAATTTCTTTCAATTAAACATTGTATAGACCAAAGACAATTCTCCAAAACTCCATTCCCTATCCACTGACTCATCCCTCTGAAGCTGAACCGGACAGTTCGCAAACTTGATGTCCTATTTGACCCTAAGCTAAACCTCTGACCACATATCGTCTCCATCTGCAAGACTGCATTCTTCCACCTGCCTTCAACCCTGCCTCAGCTCATCTGCTGTTGAAACCCCCATTAGTGCCTTTGTTACCTATTCCAATGGTCTCCTGACTAGTCTCCAATCTTGCACCCTCTGTCAGCTTGAGCTCATCATAAGCTCTTTTGCCTGTATCCTCACTAGCAGCAAGTTGTGTTCACCACTACCTCTGTGCTTGCTGCCCTACATTGCTCCCTGTCTGGCAGTGCCTCAGTTCTCATTCTAGTTTTCAAATCCCTCCATGGCCTCACCTCTTCCAATTTCTAAAACATTCTCCAGCCCCACAATCCACCAAGATCTCTGTACTCATCCAATTTTGGCCTGTTGTGCACTCCACCACTATTAGCTGTGCTTTCAGCTGCCTGGACCCTGAGCTGTGGAATTCCTTCCCTAATCCTCTCCACCTCTCTACCTCCCTCTTCTCCTCTAAGATGCTCCTAAAAGCCAAATCGTTCACCAAGTATTTGGTCACCTATCCTAATGACTCATTAAATAGCTCAGTGTCAAAGTTTATTTTGATGATCATCCCTCTGAAGTGCCTGGGGATGCATGTACTGTGTTAAAGATGCCTTATAAATGCAAGTTGTTGTTCAACTGTATACATTAAAAGGTGAATTGAGGCATACAGTGTGCTTATTAACAGGTGAAGTCTAGGGTACACTCTGTGCATTGAAAAAATGAAGGCCCAGATTTTTGCCACAAAGTAGGGGCTCTCCATCATGGCAAAAATGGCGGACGAGTCTGGAAATCCTCAGTTCCGCTTCGAACATGGCACTTTCTAATTTTGTGGGGGCAGGACTGGAGTCAGGCTGGGGTTCGCACGTGCATGGTTTACAGGGGCAGCTAGCCATCTAAATTATCAGCTGCCTCCACTGAAGTGGAATTTTGGCAGGCCAGTTCTGTGAAACCTGACATGTGCAAATTAGGCTATGTAAGAGCTGGTCTGAACTTGGTGGATTCATTTGGATAGCCAGAGTATCCCTTTGGAGAGATAAGGTACTCCTTTGGATATGGTCCTGAGATACCTTTGGGAGAGGTAAGGCACCCTTTAGGAGAGGTAAAACAACCTTTGGGATAGGTAAAGCACCCTTTGGGATTGTTAAAAGTAAATATGATTTTGAGTAAAAAGTGCATGAACTCATTGGAACTGCCAAAGCTTTCAAAAAGCTCTCAAAGCTGTCAAAGAACTTTTAAACTGTCGAGGAACTGTCAAACTGTCAAAGAACTGTCAAAATTCATTGGAACTGTCAAGGCTGTCAATGGGTTTAGCTATGTTGAGCTTTAAATTACAAAAAGTAGTTTGGAGTTCTAAATAAAATCAGTGTTTGATATCTCATTCTGTCTGTTGACAAAAGCCTGAGGATTATCACTATTGGATTTGTAACTCTTTCGAGTAAGCATCTTAGAGTACATTGTTTCATAATTTGCCATGGTGAGATTTGATCCCTTGAACTTGGGGTTACAAGTCTAGTACCGTAACCACTTGGCCATCATACCAGAACTACTATTGGATTCGTACTGCAATAACTTATTTTATAAACTAACATTATCACAGTGGGGTGCCTGTTAAGTGAGCTGTTTGATTGACAGCTGCAAATGGTTGGAGAATAGAGAACAGAGGCCACTTGAAGGAATTTCTATGTATTGAATGTTTTTTTCTTATCAAAGTGTTTTTGAAATAGTGATGACATCAATAGACACATAACTTTATTTAATGTCAGCATGCTTCCTGAGGTTTGCCCATGTTGGATATTAGGTAGGCATGGATATGGTAATGGTAAAGGATGGTGACTGGGGTGGATGAGTTGGCACAGCTGGCATTAAGTTGGTATAGGGGCTAAAGAGGGCTATGGGGTGGGTGGGGGCATGATGTGGCATAGATTGGCATGGATAGGGCATGGGGAGTGCATAAGTGGTAAGGGGGTTGCAGGGTGAGGGCTGGAAGGCCGTTTTTCGTTTTAAACATTTTTAAGATTAAATTCAACAAGGTGCTGGAACATAGGGACAGACCTTCTGCCCAGACCGGCTCCGCACCCATCCTGGGGTCGATGGGCTTGTCTTCTAATCCAGACCACAGCCCCATCCCCCCATTCCCCCCACCTCTCTCCCCAAAGGATTAAAATCCTGCCTGTCATTTTTAAAGGTCAGCTTTGCAGAGCCGGGAATTCTCCCGACTCTGCACACTTGATCTGGTGACATAAGTCTGGGCTGAATTCTCAGGAACAGTTGTGTGTTTTAAGAAAGAATGAACTTGTACTTTCAAACACTTTTTACAGCCTCAGGATATTCCAAACTGTCCACAGACACAGAGGAGGGTTGGTGGGGGGTACTTTTCCCGGGCAAGGGGAGGCAGTTTTGAGTGTATGCAGGGAGGTAAATCCCCCAAAAGTGATGCTGGGTTGGGACATCATCCCACCCTCTACTGGGTTTCACCAGGATGGGTTTGAAGGTGAGCGGGGAAACTCTGTCCAACTGTTGGGAAACTAATTAAAATATGGAAACGTCCAATTAAGTCTGTCCTTAACTTTGCATTATGGTTTGAACAGCCAGCACGCAGGTTCCATGATTTCTCTGCATCTCTCCAGCTCACAGGAAGTGACACTGTGATTGTTGATTGAAATTGACCTGCTTGGAAGGTTACAAACTGTGAAATTGGCAAGCTTGAGGTTAGCTACGGTGGAAGGTTGGTGCTGACAGGATTAGTTCTGTCAGCCTAAAATTACTAGTTTCAGAGGCAATTATAACTTTATGGGCTTACTTTCAAGTTCCTTGGAGTCTTCTGAGGTGAATCTCAACTTCCTGGCAGTAGCTTGGACCTCTGAGGAAGAGCAGCAGCTTGGTCCACCTTGGCCTAGCAGCCATAGCAAACACAGGAGCAGCAACTCCAGCAGCAGCAACTACCTCCTCAGGGGATTGACAAAGAGTTCCAGCTCAAAGGAGACAATACCCCCAGTGCTGGATAAAAGTCAAGGGAGAGCTTCCTCAACTTGTCAGAGCAACATTGCTGCAGGAGGATGAGGCTTTTGTGGCAGGCCGTTGCCGACATCTGCAGCCTCCTGGATCAAGACCTTCTGAATTTCTTCACATCCAGCTCCTTCTGGGTACTGCTGGTGACATCTGCAGGATTTCACCATCTGCTGCCCACAAGCGCATCTCCTTGAGCGCAGATACCTTGTTTTTCAAGGCCGAAAATCATATCCATTTTGCCATGGATGAGACCTACTCAAGCCCAGAGGGCTGTTGGCTTTGCTGCATCGCCTGGATTTCCACAAGTCCAGGGTTTGGTCAGCTTGGGTGGCCTTCTCCTCTCATCCTCAGAAAGGGCTGCTCGTCTGACCCTCACTGCGTTTATCATTACTTCCAGAGACAAGCCTGAACTGAGAACTAATTATGGGCTGGTGGTGGGCTGGGGGGTGGGGAGAGAGGGTTGGGGAGGGGGGGGTTGTTGGTGGTAGTGATGGGGGAACTGCCTGCACAAGTCTTGCTTTGATTGTCCAGGTATTTGCTGGCCTCCACAGCAAGATCTCCTTCAGCCATTCAGTCCTCTATCAGGGTCCTTTTAAATAGAGTGCCTTCATTGACTGATCCAGTGCATTATCCCACCTACCCTCTTTGATTGGTCGGGAAACTTCGGAAGTGGGAATCTAATGCCGTGGCTGAGTTAAAGAGCCAAGCCCACTGGAAATTTCAATGGATTCTTGCCATTTTAGCAGGGAATAAGTCTTGAGAATTCTGCCCAGGAATATATTTGAAATGTAGTCACTATTGTAATATAGGAAAACATTCAGCCAATTTACACATAGCCATGAGATAAATGACCAGTTGATCTCCTTTTGTGATGTTGGTTGAAAGATGAATATTGGCCAATGCATTGGATATAGGGCAAAAGAACATAGGAACAGGAGGAGTAGACTTTCAGTCCCTTGAACCTGTTCTGCCATTCAATGGGATCACGGTTGTTCTGCAACCTAGTTCAATATACCTGTCCCAATATGTTGTAATCTAGATAGCCAGGGGGTAAAGGGTAGAATCAGAGCCCATTCCTTAGATAATTATTAGTTTATATTTGCAGGGGCGCACATGACAAACATGCATCTTCTAACTCAACAATCACAGTTTCAGTCTGTTCCTATTTGTAGGAGCACAAGTGAATCCCCAATTAATGCCCACCTTCTAAATATAATTAAATACTCAATATTTAATATTACAATACAATTAACATAATATCCCTTAATGCCTATGGATAACAAAATCTGTCAATCTCAGATTTAAAATTTACAATTGACCTCATCAGCTACCATTTGTGGAAGAGTTCCAAACTTCCACCACCCTTTACATGTACAAGTATTTCCTAATTTCACTCCTGTAAACTCTGCCTCTAATTTTTATTCCATGTCACCTAGGCCTAGACTCTCCAACCAACAAAAATAGTGTCTCTCTCTGTCTACCCTGACTGATCCCCTTAATATCTTGAAAACTTTGATTCAATCAGGCCTTAAGCTTCTAAATTCCAGGAATAGAACTCCACTTTGTGTAATCGCTCCTGATAACTTAAGCCTTTGAATTTTGGTGCACATACGCTGCACTCCTTCCATGGCTAATATATTCTTCCTAAGGTTTAGTGCTATCTCTCTCCACAACCCTGACTCCACAAACTTGTACCCAATGTCACACCTTATGTAGATCCCACCTCTATCCTTTCCTTTAATTTACACGCAGTGTCAATGTCTGAGCTGGTGGCTGTCTGTGAAATTGAGTGACGGTATCCTTTCAACTTGACTGTCTTCTGGCTCTCCCTCCACTGCCTGATCAGGTTCCAGTTCTTCAGTATCTGAAATAAAAAAGGGTCAAGGATTGGATTGTGCTGAGGGGACAGGAGAAAAGACAAAGTGCATGCTTAAATCAACAGCAACTTGTCAGTTGAGAATTGAGAGATTGAGGATGGGGGAAAAGTGGGATGAGAGAGAAGGATTAATGGAGAGCTGCCTATAAAGAGGAGCTGATTTGGGCTCGGTCAAGATTCATTCCCAAGAAGGGGGAAAGGTAGGACAAAAAAAGCCAGACTTCCTGGATGTTGAAAGAGATAGAGAGTAAAGGTGCATTTCACAGATGTCTGATTAACAATACACATGCGAACCAAAACAAATCTAGGATGCTTGGAGGGGAAGTGGTAAAAAGAAATAAGGGAAGCAAAAAGAGAGTACGAGAAAAGACTGGCAGCTAATATGAAAGAGAATCCAAAAGTCTTCTATAGGTATTCAAGTAGTAAAAGGGTAGTAAGAATGGGCCATTTGGGGGCCAAAAAGGGATTTGCACATGAAGACGGAGGGCATGGCTAAGGTATTAAATACCAGACTGTCTGGTTTTCAGGTAGACTGTCCCCTATCTGGCACCTGACTTTAACCAGATGCCTTCTTGTCCAGCATTTTTAAAGCACCTTTCACCCAGCCCCTTGAGAAGCATTTAAAGTCAAAATTATTGCCACTGGCCACCATAGTGGCTCCACAAAGATCCTAGGGCCTATCCAGGCAAGCGATGGGTGAAAGGGGAACCTGCTGCACTTGGGGGGAGGGGACCACTGGCTATCCATGTGTGTTGTGAAGCTGGATGATATTATTTTAATATTTTGTGAATATGATGCTTTTCTGTAAAGAACTCTGTGTGTGTGTGTGTGTATGTGTGTGTGTGTGTGTGTCCATGATTGATTAAACTGGCAGAAGGTTAGTTAAGATAGCTTGTCTGGGGGAACTGAGAGATGAAATGTAAAGGTGCCAGATGCATGCACTTGTAATGAGAGGCTCTGATGAAGTTGAATGTATGAATAAATAGGTTGGATTTTAAATTTGCAATGGGTAATAGGTAGGGACTTGACTTTTCAGCTGTTAAATTTCAAAGGGGAGTTTAGCAGTGACAAGGGACTTCTACAACTTACAAAGGTTTCATAAGCAAACAAGGGAAGGTTATTACATCTTATTTGACTCAAAAGTGGAAGCAATAGGAAAACAAGAAAGATTTTTATATTTTGGAAAAGTTGAGTTCGAAGAGGTGCTTAGGGACAATAGAATCTAAGATGAAAGGGGAAAAGGATATTTAAGGAAATATGTTGGGCTGAGTTATGGTGGCTGTGTGGGGAAGATGTCCTGAGACCAGATCTGTGCCAGGTGAAGGTGTGAAAGTAGTGAATTTGAAGCAGCCATTGAGTTTTCAAGCCAGAGAAGTCTTTGTTCTTAGAAAGCAGCCTGTTTCAGAAACTTTCTTTTGGATTTCCACAGCACAGTGGAAGAGAGTGAGAAGTTGCTTGGTATAACTTTTACTAAAGTGACAGCAGTTTTTGACTTGGGTAATATTACTGGATTTTTATAGTTAAAAAATCTATAAGGGAGCTATTGCCAAGCGGTTTACTTGTGTGTTCTGGCCAAGTGGGTTTTTTGGGGGGATGTTTTGTAACACTGTTTTAAATGTGTAACTTTAATCCTGTGTGTTTAAGAATTTTTCCATCTT
This sequence comes from Carcharodon carcharias, assembly GCF_017639515.1. NCBI lineage: Eukaryota > Metazoa > Chordata > Chondrichthyes > Lamniformes > Lamnidae > Carcharodon > Carcharodon carcharias. The sequence goes on along the minus strand of NC_054469.1, from coordinate 137,962,025 downwards.
GTTAATAAATCATATAATTTTAAAATCGTGTAAGTGTTATGGGATTCTATGCTCCTGGGGTCAGTAGTCATTTCCCTTGTTTTCAAAATATGAAAAAAAAAGGTTATCTTCAGCAAAACAGGTTTCCCTCTGTGACCTGCCTTGCTTGGCAAATAACATTGGCTGTGGTTGTAACAGTGTGTCCTTTATGACACTCTCATTCTATGTTGCTACGCCATTTAGGCACATTGCTGTATGATAAAGTAGCTGCCATGAAGTCTGAGGAAAGCATGTGAGAGACACAACAATAAACTGGTAAAAACTGACCAAAAGCACCACTTGAATTGCTTTAACCTGCTTTAGCTTCTCCAAGGTTCATTATAAGCTAGAGATATACAAGCTCCCCTAGGTTAGTTCACTCTAAGACACTTGGTTCATTATATGTGATATTTTATTTTAATGAGAAAAGTGCACAAATATATGTGTGTTTGAGTTGGCAGGGGTGTCTGGATACCTTGAGGTCCATCAGTGACCCAAAAGTACTAAATGAATACTTTGCATCTGTCATTACCAAGGAAGAAGATGCTGCTAAAGTCATAGTGATACAGGGAAGAGGTTGAGACAATGGATGGGCTTTTTTTATGCAGAGAGTGGTTAAGACCTGGAATGCGCTATCTGAGAGTGTAGAGGAGAGAGATTCATTTCCCTACTGTTCTCCAGCAGGATTTATGTAGCTTGTTGTGATGGTTCCCCTGCCTTTCATTTTCACCTTCTCCTCCATATTGCTTTAAAAAACCTCATCAACGTCTTTCTTTCCACCCACGTTTCCTCTCTATGTTTTCCTTTCCTATCTCTGCCTCAGTATCTAATGTTTTGCCACACAACATTAATTCACATTGAGACATCTTTCTGCACATGAAGAGCATTATAGAAATGCAAGTTGCTGATATTTCACTGAGATCTGGCTCACAGGTCTGACCATATTAAATAGCAGATCTCCTTACAGGCTTTCTACTAAGCTTCACCACACAGACAACCACATGTGGATGTGGAAGGCCTCTTACTGACAGGGGAAAATTGACATATGGGCATTTGGGGCCCTTATCCAAGAAACCCTGGGAAATATAGGCCCCTTCTAAAACTCAGATTTAAAAGTGGTATTGGTGTTGGTGTTGGCAGATTGGTTACAATGTATATCCTGACTGTTGCAGTTTGTGTCTGGGTTTTGGTTTGTGTCTGTGGTTTGGGGAGGGTTGTGTAGAGGGTATGGATGCTCCCACTATGCTATTGTTGTCTAGAAACCCAAAAATTCTTAATGCAACTTTGGCGGCTGGAAGGATTGTTCAGTGGTACAACTTTCTGTGCTTTCTGCACTCCTGCTTTGCCTTTCTCTTGTTCTGCATAACCTATGCTGCTCCAACAACTCCCATCCACCCAAGTCCATCCCTCCCATGCTAGAAGCCCATGCACTCCTTCCTACTCTGCACTCCTGAAACAGCAATGGTGATACACAACTGCTAGCACTTACATTTGGGCAGGAGCAGCAATTCAGAACAGCAGCACTGCCAGCAGTCGCTATTGTCCAAGGAGAGGATTGGCATGTGCTGTATGTAGTGAGTCCCCAACAAAGCTTTAAATAAGTTTAATACTGCTTATAGTAAACATTGGAGGAAACTCAAAGCAAAGTGATTAGCAGCTTCCCTACTGGTTAGTGCTCTCCAGCAGGATTTGTATAGCTTGTTGTGATGGTTCTCCCGCCCTTCATTTTCACAGAGAGAAACTCTTCCCCAAGGCCTACTGAGCCATTTGTTTGTTTCCTTATGAGAGGCAACAAAGTTAAAAATTACAGCTCCCAGTTCTTGAGAATGATTTCCTGGATTAATTTAAAGAATCTGATATTTAGGTAAAGTCAAACTGTAATCTGAGTTAGAGCTAATTGAGACAAAAAAAATCTTTTAATGCCTCATGATAATAAGTAAAAGCTATGGAAATCTGCAATTCATATTATGATAATTGGGTACTAGCATAAAGTCTTTTATTTACTGTGAGATGAAAGATAATAAATAGTTCATTTGTGGTATGTCAGCAGCCTGTAAGCCTCATTCAATTCTTGAATGCGTCACTGATTATCACTTTATTGTAATTATTCATTCTATTCATGAACCTTGTGTCATAACTATATTCTGGAAAAAGTGTTAAGTGTTGTCCTAATGTGATATGATTTGTCCTTAATTATTTAGAGGGATCCAACTTTTCACAGGAATTGTCACAGGAACAATGATAGGTCACATTGTAAATTAGGAAGATTATTGTCATGGACACAGGTTAGCTTCAGAAATACATTTCTGCTATTAATACTGTTCTTGCCCCCCACTACAATTAAAGTAAATTATACTCTGTAATACAATTAAAACATTGGAATTGGGCCATTTCACTATGGGGCAATACCACGCCAAGATAAATCAATTACATCATTGTGGATATGTCTTTCCAGAAGATAGGTCTGTGTAGTGGCAGATCTAATGGCCACCATTAGGCTCAAAGAAAATCCCACTGTTGGAAAAATAGAAGGCAAGAGCAAAACTTAAGGCAGGAGCGCATCACTAAAGGTAGGGATTCTTCATTGATAAGAATACAGTTCACAGAAGTTTGAATAAGCTGATGCTTATGGAGGTTTGAGGTGGGGAGGCATAAAACAGCTTTAGAGAGATGGAGCCTCGAGGTGATGAAACCGGAACTACAATTTCAGTGGGGAAGCATAGGGGCAGCTGTGAATTAAGTGGCTTACTAAAAGAGTGGATGTGAATGCGAGAGATGATCTCAAGATCAAGCAGCATGGCAAGTCCTGAACATCCTGGTGCAACCTGAGGTGGTAATCAATGATGTTGAGGGGATCAAGCCAGAGGCCCAAAGTTGATGGCAGGAACCCAAAATAAAGTGGCATTCATTTTTATGACTTTGAGCTCAAGGACAGTTGACTTATCCAGGTCTTGATGTCAGATACATTGGGTTGGATTTTCATCCTTGATGTGGGTAGCGAGAGTTGGGAAAATTGCCAGCTTATCCCGCCCACCTTGAGAGAAAGCCCACAAGGATGGGATTTTAATTTTGAGGGGAGGGTGGTGTTGGGTGTGGGGGGTGGAGGGGGGGTTCACAGGAGTGTGTGCACTGGACTGGGGCAGTTGGGAAAATGTTCAGAGAGAACCACAGGGATTGCCAGGTGTGGAGGCGGACTGTTTATAAAGCCCACCTCGGTGCTCTGGAACTTTGCCCATGTAATAATAAAAACAGAAAGACTCCCATCTCTCACCATTCACATCCCCTCACACCACACACACTCCTCATGCACCATCCATGGCCCCTCATGCCAAGGTATGCCCCCCAAATAACCCCTATCGCTCCTTGTGCATCTCATGCTACCATCCTAAGTCAGGACACTTCCATGCCCATTCACCAACTATACACTCCATAGAAGCAATGAACAATATAGTGACAGTTGGATGTGTAAAAAAAGATTTAAAACAGTCATTCATTGATAACTTTCCACTGTCTTAAAAAAAAACTCCTTATTACCAAAGCCCAATGAAAGTGTCAATCATCCAGACCCTTTAAAGTATCAATAGCAGAAACTGCAAGCACTTGAAACCTCTTTAACTTGTGTAAATAAACATGGTGAAATTGACACCATAGATCAGAGAGCGAGAGCTGTCAATCAACCAATATTTTCCATGAGGCTCAGGTGTTTCAACAGGCTAATCAATGCCTGGGGTCTCAGCCAAGGATGGATACATAATGTTAGGCATGTGGAAAATCCCCCTTGAGTAGGTAAGTCAGCTAGTTAAATATTCAAATTCCTTATTAGCTGTTGTTTTAACCCTAAATTCTCACTTTAACTCTGTGTACACAGGTTTCTCAGGCTAAGTGGAACTCTCCAGGTAAATCAAGATGAGGTAGAGCAACTGACAGGCAAAACAGGCTTTAAATACTGAGATCTGACATCTGTTTTGTTGCCTAAGTGAAATGTTTTTGCTCCTTGGAGTTTTTCTTTCCTTGTTCAGACTCTCCCAGCTATCAACCTTACAGCAGCATGGGAGACACTAATACACCTTTAGTTTGGACCTCTGATGAGGAGTAAGAAGAGCAGCAGCAATCGCAATAGCAAGAATAGCACCAGCAGGAAGAGCAGCTGGCTTCTCCCCAACCATCTGCCTCTTCACAGGTCAAAGTGAATGAACACAAAGCTCTCATTCACAGAAGGTGATACGTGCAACATTGGGATAATCTTCCTGGGCATGACTGAGCATCAGTGCCTCAGGAGGCTCAGATTTTCCTGTCAGGTGGTAAGGTGGCAACCTTCTGGTAGAAGACCCCCAAGTCAACTGGTCCAGGTGTGTACACATTGCCAGTGGCAGTCAGATTCACCACAGCCCTTAATTTCGTCATCTCCAACCCTGGAGTGTGTTGGTGAAATATGTCAAATTTCACAACCTGATGCCCATAGATGCATTTAATATGTGATGGAAACCATGTTTACCAGGATAGGCACATATATGCATTTTGCTACTGATGAATTCAGTTAGATGAGGGGGCCCTTAGATTTGCTGGCTGGCTAGCTTGCCACAGGTCCAGGGAGTCATAGACTGCACACATGTGGCAATCAAGGCACCCTCAGATTTCCCAGGACTCTTCATCAACCGAAATGTTGATGCCATGAAGCTGCTGTGATGTGCTCACCCTGGGCTAGTCAAGTCCCACACAGATATTCACACCTTGAATGGCTTCATGGAGAAAAGGGCTATCATCTTAAAACATGCCTGATGACATCTGTCCAGTACACAACCATTGGCACCCAGATAACATTCAGCTGAAGCCACATAAGCAGCAGAGTTGTAACTGAGCAAGCAATCAGGATGCTGAGGTACAACTCAGGTGCCTGGATAGATCTGGGGGTATCCTTCAGTATGGACTGTGTTCCCATACTGAAGGACCAGCAAGGGCTTCCAGAATGATACTCATCTGCTCCACCTTGCAGAACATTGAGCAGCAGAAAGGACTGGAACTTCAGGAGGAGGAAGATGATGAGGGCTTTGCATTTTTGGAGGAGGAAGAACTAGAGAAGTGTGAAATCATGAAGGCAACATTGGTCACTCACATAGTTGCCAGGGATAACTGGGCATGATTCAGGCATGCTTGAGTCAGTGTAACCATTTGGAACACATTCTGAATACAATGTGTCACATCACCGGTCCCCAGCAAGCAGTCTCACAAGACACAATTCATCTCACTCATAGACATCTATTACTTGTCTTTTTTTATTTTTTCATGGCGTGTAGGTGTTACTGGCTAGGCCAGCATTTTTATTGTCCATCCCTAATTGCCCTTGAAAAGGTGGTAGTGAGTCACCACCTTGAACTGCTGCAGTCCATGTGGTGTGGGTACAGCCACAGTGCTGTTAGGGAGGGAGTCCCAGGAATTCAATCCAGCAACAATGAAGCAACAGTGATATAGTTCCAAGTTAGAATGGTGTGTGGCTTGGAGGGGAACTTGCAGGTGGCTGTGTTCCCATGCATCTTCATCTTAGGGTCATAAAAGAAGAGACTAGTGTGATATTGGATGCATTGGTTTTAATTTTCCAAAATTCCCCAGATTTGGGAAAGGATCCATTGGATTGGAAAATAGTAAACATAACTCCTTTATTCAAAGAGGAAGGGAGACAGAAAAAAGGAAACTACAGGCCAGTTAGCTTAACATCTGTCATAGGGAAAATGTTGGAAGCTATTATTAAAGATATTACGACAGGGCAATTAGAGTAAGAGGTGACTTGATTAAAACCTTTAAGATCCTGAATGTTCTTGACAGGGTGGATGTGTAGAGGATGTTTCCTCTTGTGGGAGATCTAGGGCGAGAGACCATTTTTTAAAAATAAGGGGTTGCCTATTTAGGACAGAAATGAGGAGAATTTTTGTCTCTCAGAAGATTGTGAGTCTTTGGGACTCTCTTCCTCAAAAGGCAATGGAAGAAGAGGGCGGAAGCGTCCCAGATTTGCACTAAGTGCAGTAGCAGGTGGGAAAGGTCAGCTTTTCACGCCGTATCTCCCAATTCAGCCTCATTTATAATGTATTCCCGGGAAACACACCATTTCAATGGTGGACGGGCTCTCATTCGTCCACCATGCCATCACCTCACCGTTTCATCACGACGGGCACCGTATTTAAAGTGCAGCCACGCGATCACCTCTTAGTGCTTCCAGACAAGGACTGTTGCCAAGCAGATGTGGCTTTGAAAGGCAAAAAGAAGGCAGGTGCCCGGTTTAATGACGCATCCTTCGAGCGCCTTTTGGATGCTTCAGAGGCCCACCGAGATGTCCTCCACCTCTGCTCTGGCCACAGGAGGGGCTACAACATCACCAACTCAGCAGGGCAGGCAGTGGCAGTGGCACTCAACATCAATCCCCTACAAAAGAGGACAGCCACCCAGTGCTGAAAAAGGATGAATAATCTCCACCTCGCCACCACCTTCTGCCAGGGTAAGTCACTCTTCTCATCACTCCCAACTCACACACTCACAAACCTATCACACATCCACAGGGCCCTCACTCGGTTCAAGGGACTTCATTCACTCTCTCACACACACTTTCATTGCCCTAATCCTGTCTATGGGACCACTCACCACCCACACATGCCAAGCATGCTTCTTATCTGGCCTGGCAGGCTTCCAGCTTACACTCTCTCCATCTCTACTCATGCAGGACAAACTGGCACACAACAAGAGGGAGAGGTTGCTGATTGGTGGAGGAATGCCTGAAATCAAGGTCCTCACTGACTTTGAAAATAGAGCCATCCAGCTGGTCGGCAAGGATCTGGACCGTTCCTGTGTTGACAGTGAGGTCAGTGCTGCTCTACCAAGTGAGGATCCAGCAGTGCAACATCCATCAGGCAACCATGCTGTGAGTGATGTGTCCTGCAGTCCCCTGCCGTGCACTAATTATCTCTCCTTGCTTTTGCAGGCACATCTGGGAAACAGCCGACAGAGTCCATGACCCAGGGCCTCCAATCAAGCCCCAAAGAAACTTCTGAAGAGGAATCTGAAGGCACCTTCATTGAAGACCCATCACAGTGCTCACCCACACCCTCCACCAGTGTAGAAACACAAATCTCGGTGGGACATAACTTTAGAGTAGCCTTGGAATCACAATCTAGTGAGCACATTGCACTGTCTGATCTGCAGCAGGCAACGGCAGGGACTTACCAGGTTTCTGGCACTTGGAGGACTGCTGGAGGCCAGAAATCTGCTGAGTCTGAGTCAGATGACGAGACTCTGGACTCCGTCATGCCACAGTTGCTGGAGCTGCAAAGGCAAGCTCAGGAGCGTCAAGAAGGGATGTCCACTTCACTCCTTAGATTGTGGTCAACACACTGAGTTCAACACTGGTAGTATGGCAGCTGCCATTGGGATATCACTCCTGCATTGCTGCACGGGCTGAACTCTATCGCTGATGCCATAGTTGGCCTCCAACTGTGTATACGTGCGAGGGGTGCAGAGCAGCTCGATCTCACTCCAGATACCCCTTCTCCTCAAGGAGTCAGCCAGGGGCCCTTGGGCACCCACTGGGAGTAGGATCAGCAGATGCACACCTGGGGCCATCCACCGAGGTGATTCCAGGAGTGCTCGGCCCATCCGAATCTGCTCTTCTCGTGACCCCAGACTCTCCAGCTCCACAGGTCGAGGAGGGTGAGGTGCCATTGCCACACAGCAGGACCCCGAAAGATGGGGCCCTCGAGGTCTCGGCCCTCCAGAGGACGCCTGCCAAGGTCACCACAGACAGGGCGTAGCATTCAGTAGGCTGCCTCCATCTCAACTGTGAATGTCGGGGGAGGACAAAGACGTAGTGGCATGGTTGGGAGTGTTAAGAAGGTGTAACTCTTTTGGAGTTAAAACAATTAAACTAAATTAACAAAATAAGGGATAAATCAAGCACAGCCCCTAAGTCAGATCAGCTGTAAAACCAAGGACAAAATTTAAAGGAAACTTACAAACATTAAACCAAAATATGATTAAAGGGGTCAATAAAATACCCCAGTCCCCGCGGTGCCCACTGAGCATGGAAGGCCTCGAGAGTGCCGGCAGACACCACGTGCTCCCTCTCCAGGGACACCCGGCCGCAAACGTAGCCGCAGAAGAGGGACAAACAATCGGGCAGGACTCCCCCCTCGATCGCCAGCTGCCTGGACCTGTTAATGGCCAACTTGGCCAGGCCCAGGAGCAGGTTCATGAGGAGGTCCTCCTCCTTCCTGACCCCCTTCCACACCGGGTGTTAAGAAGGTGGAACTCTTATTGAGTAAAACCAATTAAACCAAATTAACAAAATTGGGATAAATCAGGCACAGCCCCTAATTCAGGTCAGCTGTAAAACCAAGAACAAAGTTTAAAGGAAACTTACAAACTTTAAATTAAAATGTGATTAAAGGGGTCAACAAAACACCTCAATCCCCGCGGTACCCACCGGGCATGGAAGGCCTCGAGAGTGCCGGCAGACACCACGTACTCCCTCTCCAAAGACATTCGGCAGCGAACATAGCCGCGGAAGAGGGACAAACAATCGGGCGGGACTCCCCCGTTGATCACCCTCTGCCTGGACCTGTTAATGGCCAACTTGGCCAGGCCCAGGAGCAGGTTCACGAGGAGGTCCTCCTCCTTCCCAACCCCCTTCCGCACTGGGTGCCTATAGATCAGGAGCGTGGGGCTGAAGTGCAAACAAAACATCAATAAAAGGTTTTTCAGATAACTAAAAAAGGGAGTGCAACCTACCACACCCTATATAAGCATGGTCCCCCGACTCCACAAGACCACAAAAAGGGCAGGTGTCCTGGGAGTCCGTGAACCTATACATTCTCCGATTATAGGGGACTGCTGCATGCAACACCCTCCAACTCAGGTCCCCAATAGAAAGTGGGAGGTTAAGAAGGTGTAATTCTTTTGGAGTTAAAACAATTAAACTAAGTTAACAATATAAGGGATAAATCAAGCACAGCCCCTAAGTCAGGTCAGCTGTAAAACCAAGGACAAAGTTTAAAGGAAACTTACAAACATTAAACCAAAATATGATTAAAGGGGTCAATAAAACACCCCAGTCCCCGCGGTGCCCACTGAGCATGGAAGGCCTCGAGAGTGCCGGCAGACACCGCGTGCTCCCTCTCTAGGGACACCCGGCCGTGAACGTAGCCGCAGAAGAGGGACAAACAATTGGGCAGGACTCCCCCCTCGATCGCCCGCTGCCTGGATCTGTTAATGGCCAACTTGGCCAGGCCCAGGAGCAGGTTCATGAGGAGGTCCTCCTCCTTCCTGACCCCCTTCCACACCGGGTGTTAAGAAGGTGGAACTCTTATTGAGTAAAACCAATTAAACCAAATTAACAAAATTGGGATAAATCAGGCACAGCCCCTAATTCAGGTCAGCTGTAAAACCAAGAACAAAGTTTAAAGGAAACTTACAAACTTTAAATTAAAATGTGATTAAAGGGGTCAACAAAACACCCCAGTCCCTGCGGTGCCCACCGGGCATGGAAGGCCTCGAGAGTGCCAGCAGACACCACGTGCTCCCTCTCCAAAGACACCCGGCCGCGAACGTAGCTGCGGAAGAGGGATAAAAAATCGGGCGGGACTCCCCCATTGATCGTCCGCTGCCTGGACCTGTTAACAGCCAACTTGGCCACGCCCAGGAGCATGTTCACGAGGAGGTCCTCCTCCTTCCCGACCCCCTTCCACATTGGGTGTTAAGAAGGTGTAGTTGCACAGCATGGGCATGGGTGTTAATTACTTTTACATAATGTTCACTATTGTAAATAAACTCCTAAGAATGTCTCCCTGCCTATGGCTCCTTGTCCTGATGAACTGTGTGTGTGCCACTCAGATATGCAACCTTGGTTCCTATACAAGGTAAAGGCAGGTGTCTCAGTCCAGGACCTCTTCCCTGTGCTTTGTGCAGCCTTCAGTCCAAAGCGATGGTCTGGCCTCACATCCACTGGACACATTACTGATGCCTGCACCTCAGCGGTGCTGGTCATTGCTGCCAGAATGTAGTGGGCAGGCACCACAGAGTTCTCTCATTCTCTCTGTGTGCTCTCAGCACCTTTAAGGTGGGGCTGGCCCCCATCTCTTCAGCATCTGTGACTTGTGACACTGTGCTCCTGAAGGGGTCAGGTGCTGAAGGCTGACAAAGGGTCAGGTGCATTTAAAGTTTCACAGCTGCATCTCCATGATATGACCCTGACGACACAGCACAAAAAGCTTCCCTCGGCCAGACAGGAGTCAGACATTCTCAGAGGCTATGTGAAGGTCTATGGAGTGTCCTCAGTGCATGTTATCATCATCCTCCTGCGATCGAGTGACTATTAGGGCCTTCACTGCATCTCCATGACAGAAGCATTATCACAGTGGGTATGTGCACTGCCATTAGGCAGACTGGAGTCAAACGTTCACAGACACAATGTGAGGATCTATGATGTCTCTTCACTGCATGTCATCATCATCCTCCACAAATCTAGCAGCTATGAGGGCCTCCCGAGCGTGCTTGCTTCGTCTAGCCAGTGTGAGAGCCTTATCCCCGTCATCGTCATCATCAAGGGTCTCATCCTCATCCCTGTCGACATCTCCTCATTGGAGAATGATCGGAGAAATCCAGCCCCTCCGTCTCCTCCTCAGCCAGCTCCTCTCCCTGTTGCAGTGCCAGGTTGTAAAGGGTGCAGCAGACGATGACGAGGCATGACACCCTCTGCGGACTGTATTGCAGGGCTCTACTAGACCAGTCCAGGAACTGGAACCTCATTTTCAGCATCTCAATGGCTTGCCCCACGTTTGCCTTGGTAAACCTTCGCTCCGCTGCAGTCTGAGGCCACCTCATAGGTGTCATCAGCCATGTCCTCTGTGGATAGTCCTTGTCCCTGAGGAGCTGTCCCTGCAGCCTCTGTGGATCCTGGAAGACATCAGGGATCTGTGACCGACTAAGAATGTAGGACACTCCCTGGAACAGTGAGCAGACCTGCAGGATGCGCTTGTGGTGTTTATACACCAGCTGCATATTCAGCGAATGGAATCCCTTGTGGTTGATGTAGTTTACTGTGTGTTGTGATGGAGATCTGAGCACCAGGTGCATGCAGTTGATGGCAACCTGCACCTGTGGGAAACCTGAGATCTGGCAAATCCAATCGGTCTTGCATCCTGGCTGTCCTGGTCCCGGGCGAAAGGCACAAAGTTGTGTGCCCTCGCAAAGATGGCATCCGTGACCTCATGTGTGGGTGGAGGCTTGTGATATTCCACAGAGGTCACCTGTGGAGCCCTGAGAGGAGTCACTGGTGTAACAATTGAGTTCCATGGTCACTTTCACAGCCATGGGCAGTGAATACCCTCCATGTCCCCATGGCAGTAGCTGGCAGATGTGACTGACCAGTTCCCTGGGCATGCGCAATCTTTAGCGACACTGGTTCTTGGTCATCTTCAGGAATGAAAGGCGGTGCCTATAGACCTTGGGTCTAACTAGGCGCCGAACAGCGACTCTGGCATGCACGGGAGCCCCAGCCACCCGTTCTTCCTGGCCGTGCTGTTCCTCCCTCTGCCTAGTCAGGTGCCTCCATTACTCTCTTCTCTTTTGTCTCCATTCTCTGTGCACACTAGGCACACAGCTAGGTCACTAGCTCCATGCTCCTGCAGTACTCCTCCTGCAGGATGAAAGAGAGAGATGCGTGAGTTAGCTTGGGTGTTCTAAGAACTTAAAAGCTTAAAGGCCCCTTAGCAAGTCCCAGAGAGTGCTGGCCACCACTTGGAGGCTGGAATTTAGTGCACTCCCTGACTGCCTGAGACCTCATCCACCTCCACCTTATTCCACTTGACTGACTGGCAGCAGTTTTGCCCACTGGACTGCATGCTGTGCTCTCAGCTCAGGCACAGGCATTCTCCTAACTTGCACTGCAAGACTGCGCTGTTAGCTTGAACCATGGGGGAGACTGGTCCAAACCAGGATGCTGACATTGCAAAGGGCTTTGAGTGCCTCCAGCAGTGACTGCTCCATGGCCAGATTTAGCAAGGAAATTGTACAACATGACCAGTTGCTCAACTGTTCTGCAGTCCACTAAAACACTCATTAGTTGCAGTCTGTGCCTGAGGAGTGAAAAGTTCAGGAGCATTTGGTGGCAATTTCATGCCTCTGTGTGCTTGAGTGGGCGGAAAAGCTAGAGGCCCAACTCCATGCATGTCAGCTACACCTGAACTGTCTCAGCTATGATGGAATGGTCACTTTTTCCAAGGCTTCCCTAATGCGTAGCCGCTGCGCAGCCCACAACCCCGCATGTGCTTGTGCACTACCTTCAGCCGCAAGGCAGCCCTTGGCCCCTGCCAAGTTGCCTCAAACACAGAGCGGCCCTTGCTCCCCCCCAACTAGCCTCAACCACAGTGCAGCCCTTGCCCCCCACAAGTCACCTCAACTGCAAGACAGCCATTAGTGCCCCCTCCCCCCAGTCACCTCACCTGCAGAGCAGCTCTTGCCTCGGCACCGTACTGTCAGCCAGGCGGGATAAAGTGACTTGCCTGTGCCTTCACCTGAATGTGCGGCGCCTCACTCTTGAAGTCCAACAGGTGACCCTCGTGAGTGCTGTGCAATGTTATTGAGGTCTCACCTCCTAGTTTTCCTCGAGGTGCAGTATGCCAAGTGCACACCTTATATATGCTGTTGTGATACATAAAGGTGTGCAATCATGCTGATGTGCTTGGATGATCCAGTGTGAGGGGACGATTCTGGTAATCTGGGCTTATAATGATGTGCAGGTGTATTGCAATGACGCCGTGAAACCGATTTTTGGACTTCTTGCCATATTGTCCGTTCACGCCACCAAACATACCCGACGCCAGGTGGGTACAGAAAATTCCGCCCAGAGTCTGTGAATATTTTTAAGGCAGAGGTAAATAGATTCTTGATAAGGAAAGGGCTGAAAGATTATTGGGGGTAGGGGGGAATGTGGAGTTGAGGCTACAATCAGATCAGCCATGATCTTATTGAATGGCAGAGCAGGTTCAAAGGGCTGAGTGGCCTATCACTGCTCTTAATTCATATGTTAGCATGTGAGAAAGATTCAGAATGATGGTAAAAATGGAAGAAAAGTCTATGGCTCCTTTCCATCATTCTTGCACATGACCATATTGTCATAGACACCAACATGGAGGAAGAACACGAGGTTAGGGCCTTGAACAGTTGTGGCAGTTATGCTTTATAATACATCAAACTTCTCACTTTCAAGTGAAAGTTACAATAAAAATGTCTATTCACCCAAATTGTCAAAATTAATTTTAAGATTCATGTATTTTTGCTCCATTAAAGTAATTCTGGAATTATTATATCTGGACCATTGACTTCTTGGATGCAACAAGAACATTTGACGAAGTAGTGAATTTGTTTCAAACTTTGAATATATGTTTTATAATGTGTAAATATATAAGCTGGATAAATATTGAATAGCAGACTAGAGGAGGTAGCTCAACACCATCTATGCAACATTCTTTGAATAGAAGGTCTGGAAGAGGCAGATAAGGCACTCAGTGTGGGGCAGTTTATTTACAGATAGCAGAATAATATTATCATTGAATTTTTATTGAGATTTGCATCTTTAATATATTCTTTAATTTACTCGGCTGGGAATAAGAATTTTATCTATTTTACCTGTTTTGGAGGTGTTGAAGGGGGGTGGGGTGGTGGTAAAGGAATGATTATTCATTTAAATAGTTGAATCATATTTTCTTCTGTTGAATAATTATAGTGAAAAAGTGGAAGTGTGTGTAAAAAAAAGGTGTCATATTGACGGAAGGTGCTAACAGGCTGCAGTTACTTAGCCACCAATGTGAGAATTCCAGCCCTCTAAAATGTATTGGTGAACATTAGTGAAAAAAGGAGAAGGAAACCAATGAATTTTATTTGTTAAGATCAATTAATGGTGTTTAACACTAGAATTTGCTGTTCCATAAGTGCACAGCCAAATCAAAAATAGTTACTTCAGGTCAGACCTAGCATTAGTGAGTTTAATAAAGGGAAGATTTAGGATGTCATCACAGCTGTGACAAAAGTAAATAGTGGAGAGGCAATTGTGGTCACAGAGTACAGGTCCATTGACTATTGATACATGTGAAGGAAGAGAGTATGAAGTGAGCCCATGGTGGGCATAGAAAGCATAAGGCCGACAGCCGGTATTTACCCAGAAAGTAATCTTTCTGCTGCACTGTCAGCAACCTTGGTGCAATTAGCAGGTGTTCCAAGTCTGTTGTGTGATCCACAAATGTCCACAGTAAATCCAGCCTTTTGCAATGCAGTACCAAATGGCAATTCTCTAATTCCAGAGACCTCCCTGGTCTCTGGAGAGCATATTCCAATCATGAGCCACCATATTTGCTTTTAGAATAATTCTTGGAAAGTAAAAGAATCAGAGACTGTAAAAATAGAAAAAATTAAACTAATTTTATTGAATTTTTTGAATGGAAGGAATTGTTTTTGTTTGGTGTCTTGTCTTTTTGAATGTTGGGAAATTCATCAAGCACGTTATGGCTTGTACCCACTATTGATTACTGCCCAGGCTGATGAGTGGCTGTAGAGCTAAGGGAAAAGGAGGCCCACGAATTGTATCTGCAACTAACAACTAAACCTTATGCATGGCCATTGTGTAGCAACAAGATGGATTGTATTTGCCTTTTCTTTTGAAGTCAAGCTCTTTTTTTAATTTTCCATTTGACCACGAAGTGATACATATGATGAGGTCACATTTTGCATCATTACATTTGCAATTCAGTTGAAATATTTTAAAACATTTCATGTTACTATGTGACAAATTTTAGTGATTATGAGAAATGCAAACCTGCTGAATTATTCATTGTAGAAAGCATAGGCCATATGTGAAGTAATGCTGTGCATGAAAGTCAGAAGGTAAGACCAAAGGGCATGAATGTAAAGAAACCATGAGCTAAATGCATTTTTAAATATGCTGAATGTTGCAAAGATCACTACCATGAGACAAAATTACACTTCTGTCTTACTACACCCACCATTTTATTTTCTCCTCTCTCTAAACCTTTTATTTGGTTTCAATCTTTTTTTTGTTTCATTCTGTAGCTATATCAGTGTTTTTTCTTCCAGTAATATGGTATATACTATTATTATACACAGATCCAGGTAATACTGGTGGAAATTTCAGTGAGAGGCCAATGTTTCACTCAGGATTGACTGTACATAGCTCAATGGAGCAGAAGAAAAACTATTTAAGAATGAAAGCATATTATCTAAATGTAATTATTTGCATTAGCAACAATAAAACATTGGGTGGAATTTTACGGCCCCTCCCATCAGCGGGATTTTCCAGTCCCGCCAAAGTCAATGGGCTGAATTTTCCCCCCTTTGGGGGGAATGTTGAAGGGCAGGCGCGTGCAGGCGCACTTCCGATCGGCGCCCCCGATCAGAGGTGCACCGCCATTTTAAATGGGCGGGCCAATTAAGGCCTGCCCAGCGTGATGTCCACACAGAAGTGCTATGCGCTCCCTGTGTGGGTGGGGGTGGGTGAAATCACAAAATCGAGAGTGCATTCTTTTGCGCATGTGCACGAAAGAGCACACTCATCTCCCTGAGCCTCAGGGAGATCAGCTGTAAAAGTAAAAAAGATAAAAATAGAAAAATAAAATAATTAGTAGGGGGTACAAGCCATTAACTGCTTGGTGAACTTCCCAACATTCAAAAAGGCAAAAGACACCAAACAAAAACAATCACTTCCATGCAAAAAATTAAATAAAATTAGTTTAATTTTTCCTATATTTACAGTCTCTGATTCTTATTTTTTTTCTCATGACAATGTCACATGAGTTGGTATATGTCCATAATTTTTACAAAAACTTTATTAATTTTTTAAAAAACCTACATGAAACCTCATCCCGCCAGTGGATGAGGTTTCGTGTTTTTTCTAGTTCCCGCTGGGGCTCCTGGCCTGCCCACCAACCTTAAGGTTGGATGGGCAGGTTCTTTAATTGCTTAATTGACTTTGTCAATGGCCTCAATTGGCCATTGACAGGTCGGCGGGTGTGCAGCTGATTTTGGTGGGCCCCCGCCTTCCTGAACATTAAAATGGGGCGTGGTAACGTCAGGAGTTTCCCCCGACGTCACTGTGTGACACTTTACCCATCAGCAAGTGGGCCCCGCCCCCGCTCGCCGATGCATAATATCCTGCCCAATGGGTTTTGAATGACTTGCCACATTTTCTGGCCCCACCCCTGCCATGATAGCACTGTAAAATTCTGCCCATTGTTTTGGCAATCAAGCTTTCAAGTTTCTACTCTGCATTAATGGAAGGTAATAACAGCCAATTAATGTCACATTTAAAGGATAGTACAGTGCAATTTACAGTGATAAAATCTACTGTTAACACTAATTATTTTCAGCACAGCAGCCAACCATTATAAGAGCACTTTGAGACTTAAATTCCATTCAAGCTATTCTTATAACAGCAATTTCACTCTCCTAAGGAGATGCTAACGTTTTGCCTAGGAATGGGAGGGTGATGAGTTGCAAGTTTATTTAAGAAAATATTGTACCATAGGACATACATATCAAACATTGTTTTAGTATTTGTGAATATTTAGTGGATGATTTCTGATTGCATACATTAGCTATTGTCTTGCATTGTCACAATGCTTGACTGAGATTCCTTTTTTTGCTGAACTTCATGAATGAAGAGAATTGCAAGGTTAAATTTCATGTGAAAATATTCCTTGTACAATCTATATTTTCCTATGCAACAAGAATGTACAGGGTGTGTGATCAAAATTACAATTTAAATGATGACACAATTTCAATTTATAGGAATATATCAAATAATGCTCCAACTTACCCAAATAACAGTCTAAAATCTAACTGGATAATAGATCAGTAAATGACTATGTTTTAGGAATTAAAAAGGCCTTAAGATTTAGTTAGAGCTTCCTCACCTAACTGAAATATAGCTTAATGTAATGAATTATCCAATGAGAAGCCACGGAATTCCATCATGCTCCTACCCACCTTTAATAAAGCAAATTGGATTGCTACTTCAAAACTTCCCTGATTTATATTCAGCAACATTTCTGGAGAATTGCAAGTTAGTTTCCATGTAATACATAGAGGATGATGTGTATTTACTGCAGAGGAAGATAAGCCTTGAACACTTTCATTGCTACTCAAAAAAGCAAATTAAAATAGCAAGCTAAGGTGACTGGTCTTTACATTTCTTAACAGTACCTCAACTTATTGCAAAATCTCATTCAACAAACAGAAAATGTGATACTTATCATCTATTTGATACATTTCTGAACTGATTAACTTACTGTAGGTTGAATTTCAATGTTTACACCATTCTTCGACTTTAATCTGTGAAAGTATTTTCTGTATTTCACTGAGTATGACGTAAATTGCAGGAATTGGGACTGTTTTCTTACCAATCATTCAGTTTCATTTACTGCCTCCCCTCCCCTCCAATGCTACTAATACATAGCATGTCCAGCTACATCTGGAAAGAGAAAAGACCATTTATTGGAATTGATATAGAAAAGTAAGAGAGCCTCATGTTAGAGAATAAAAGCAAAAAACTGTGGATGCTGGAAATCCAAAACAAAAATAAAAATTAAAATACCTGGAAAAACTCAGCAGATCTGGCAGCATCTGCGGAGAGGAACACAGTTAACATTTCGAGTCCGTATGACTCTTCAACAGAACTAAGTAAAAATAGAAGAGAGGTGAAATATAAGCTGGTTTGGGGGGGGGGGGGGGTGTCGGTGGATAGAGGGCCAGTGATAGGCGGAGATAGCCAAAAGATATCATAGACAAAAGGACAAAGAGGTGTTGAAGGTGGTGATATTATCTAAGGAATGTGCTAATAGGTGACATTAAGGGTAGAAAGCAGCATGAGCAAGGTACAGATAGCCCTAGTGGGGGTGGGGTGGGGGGAAGGGATTGAAATAGGCCAAAAGGTAGAGATAAAACAATGGATGGAAATACATTTAAAAATAATGGAAATAGGTGGGAAAAGAAAAATCTGTATAAATTATTGAAAAAAAGGGGGGATAGGAAAGGGGGTAGGGATGGAGGAGAGAGTTCATGATCTAAAATAGTTGAACTCAATATTCAGTCCGGAAGGCTGTAAAGTGCCTAGTCGGAAGATGAGGTGCTGTTCCTCCAGTTTGCGTTGAGCCTCACTGGAACAACGCAGCAAGCCAAGGACAGACATGTGGGCATGACAGCAGGGTGGAGTGTTAAAATGGCAAGCGACAGGGAGGTCTGGGTAATGCTTGTGGACAGACCGAAGGTGTTCTGCAAAGCAGTCACCCAGTCTGTGTTTGGTCTCTCCAATGCAGAGGAAACTGCATTGGGAGCAACGAATGCAGTAGGCTAAATTGAGGGATGTGCAAGTGAAATGTTGCTTCCCTTGAAAGGAGTGTTTGGGCCCTTGGATGGTTGGGAGAGGGGAAGTAAAGGGGCAGGTGTTACACCTTCTGTGGTTGCATGGGAAGGTGCTGTGGGAGTGGTTGAGGTGTAGGGGGTGATGGAGGAGTGGACCAGGGTGTCCCAGAGGGAACGATCCCTGCAGAATGCCATTGGGGGCGTGAAGGGAATATGTGTTTGGTGGTGGCATCATACTGGAGTTGGCGGAAATGGCAGAGGATGATCCTTTGAATACGGAGGCTGGTGGGGTGATAAGTGAGGGCAAGGGGGACCCTATCATGTTTCTGGGAGGGACAGGAAGGTGTGAGGGCGGATGCGTGGGAGATGGGCTGGACATGGTTGAGTGCCCTGTCAACCACCAGGAAGAGGGGTGTGAGGAGATGTAGTCGAGGTAGCTGTGGGAGTCAGTAGGCTTGTAATGGATATTGGTGGTCAGTCTATCACCAGAAATTGAGACAGAGAGGTCAAGGAAGGGAAGGGAAGTGTCAGAGATGGACCATGTGAAAAAGATGGAGGGGTGGAAATTGGAAGCAAAATTAATTAATTTTTCCAGGTCCAGACGAGAACATGAAGCAGCACCGAAGCAATCATCGATGTACCGGAGAGAGAGTTGTGGGAGGGGGCATTATATGAGAATGTTTTATGTTCTTATGTTCCAAAGAACAGATCAAAATTGAATGAGTGAAAAGCAATGAATGAAGGTCAAGGATACATAAGTACTAACTACTACAACATGCATTCATATAGCACCCTCAATGTAGTAAAACATTCAAAGGCATTTCACAAGACCATCAGCAGACAAGTAAAGGCCTATAATTCCATGACACCTTTGCCATTTCATTTCTCCTGGCCTCTATCCTAGCCCAGACCTTCCCTTTGGTTCTTCCTCCCCTGTCCCTTTTTGACAGCATAAAACCCATCACATTTCTACCCTCCTTTTGTTCTGAAGAAGCCAGGCTTGCTGAATATTTCCAACAATTTCTGTTTTTATGTCTATTATATTGTGTTGATTACTATTCTGGAGAGGTGTTTTGATAACTGTAAACAGTTTTTCTAAAAATTTGAAAAAAGTCAGAAGTTTTCAATGATGTACAAAGGTCACCGCATTTGAAAGACAGAAGACAAATTAAGCAGCACAAAGTAGGATGGAGCAAAGTAGAGTTAAGAGAAAGAGTGAAGATGAGAGAGAAAATGGCAGGAAAAAGTCAGAGGACTAAGATCTGAAAGGTCCTAAAATTGGTGTTTATATCAAAGGAGTACAGGGTTCTCTAGAAGAAGATGAAATACAATGAGTGATTCTGTGATCCAGTACTTGGAGTAACAAGTGCATCTTGTAAAATGATAGACTACAAATCCACAATTCTTCAAGATGTATTCATTGTGAACACTGTTATCCACTGTGCACATCAGATCACAGAACACCTCATACTGTTACAGAAGTTTCTATTGAATTAGAAATTCTGACAGGGCTGGACAGACTGGATGCAGGGATAATATTTCCTCTGGCTGGCAGGGTCTAGAACAAGGGGTCACAATCTCGATATGGGGTAGGCTATTTAGGATTGAATGAGGAGAAACCTCTTCCCTCAGAGGGTGGTGAACCTATGGAATTCTCTACCACAGAAAGCTATGGAGGCCAAGTCACTGAATATATTTAAGAAGGGAATAGATTTCTAGACTCTAAAGGCGTCAAGATGTATCGGGAGAGAGTGGGAGTATGGTGTTGATATAGAAGGTCATGTAGAATGGCAGACCAGGCTTGAAGGGCCAAATGACCTACTCCTGCTTCTATTTTCTATGTTTCTAAGAATGGGTAGGGTTAGAGGGAAATGAAGGGGAAGAGAGACCTGGAGGGGTATTGGTACGCATGAGCTGTAGGACCTTGCGAACCTAAAGACCTTAAAGAAAGATAAACCATTTTTCATTAAAGCGTCAGATGAGTCAACGGATGAAATGAAACTGTGGAGCAGAACAGCTTTGAGATAGTGAGTCAGTGCTGCCGAAGGAAGAGGTTGAAATTGTTCATGTGGTGGCATATGACATTGAGTGTGGATCTCAGGATGCGACAAGAACAGCAGCCCGAGGAACTTGGGAAATCTAGGAGATACCTGTAATCATGGGTGGATCTGAGACATGAAGAGTGGAATTTCAATTTATAATATTTCACAGTTCCGAAACCACTTCTTTTGTGAACCTGAGTCACGTCAGGCATTGCTCAGATGGAGATTTGAGAAGTTATCTTGGAAAAACCATGGTCACGAAGGCCTTTTGTGGACAGCCCTCCTTCCCCTCCCTCGTGACAGATCTTCCCCGTTCTGCAGCACCTGCTCCATTTGCTGTTAATGTTGCTAACTCAGAGGCAATACAACAATGTTCCTGTACATCTTGCAGACTACAGGTGACAAAATCCTCTGCCATCTCTGAATGGATACAGAGGCTTGTCAATAAACAGTTGTACGTTCACTAATAGCATAAGTAAGTCATAAGCCCCTCATTTTCAAGTTTAAATATGCTACTGGGGAGGGTCCCTCATGCAGCTTGACACATATTCAGCTGTTAGTGATGAGCACAGGTGTTTTGTGGCCCTGCTTGGTTGAAGTTTCAGCAAAGTGCATCAAATCGGCTAGAATGGCTGATTGATACCAAAATCCAACATTTCCTGACAGTTCCGGTGCGTATATGGCACACCAATGCTCATGCCTATCACAGGCATATGCCGGAAGCACAGCCCACACCATTTTTTGACTTTGGGGCTTCTGTAGTATCTGCATCAGTGGTGCTATGGAGCCCAATTCCCAACCAAAATGTCCAAAACTTGGCTTCCCATCTTGCTGCATTTGGACCTCCCTCTTTTATGTTTCTCAGCTATTGTTCCTGAATCTTTTCTCTATATTGATGTTTATCAATGGGGGGATTTTCTCCTTGTCAGGTAGCAGGCCCAGGAATGGCCGCGAGACCAACCACTGCCTACTATTGGGCTCCGGCCGCGATTTCACAATGGTTGGCCAATAATGGCCAGCCAGCATGAAAGGTGCTCTAAGAACCTCAGCACTGCTGGGGTGGGGACGGGATGAGTGTGAATGCTGAAGTGTGTGCATGTGCGGGGTAGTGCACACTGACAGCTCGCTGAAGGCACAGAGCTGTCTCAGGGAGCTGACAGATTTTAAAATGAAAAATAAACTTTTTACAAATGAGATAAACATGTCCCCTCATGTGACTCAGTCACATGAAGAAGGACATGTGAAAAAAGATGTTAAAAAATTTCATTGTCTTTTAGTAAGCATTGGAAACCTTATCCTGTCCATGGAATAGGTTTCGTGAAAAATGCAAAGGCCACCTGGCCTATTCACCCAACCGCCAAACGAACGTTTGAACAGGCAGCGAAAAATGCAACTTAATTAATTACTTGATAGCCTTATTAGGCCTCTTAATCGTTGGTGGGTGTGTTGCCGCCTCTCGTGCGTGCCCGCTGACCATAACATTGCGCGAGTGTGCAATGATGTCAGGATGCTCACCCGATGTCGTCGCGCCTTTTTTCACTCCTGTCCAGGTCGGGTGCATGTCCGCCCGCGGGACGAATGTTTCTTTTCTCTTTAACAATTAATGCCCATTTTTTGCATCCATTGAAAAAGTGTTACCATGTTTATATTTCCCTTTTGCGTATTTCCCCCTTTCGCTTATTTGTAATTTACTCATTTGCAGCTGAGATTGGGAACCAAACATAATACTCAGTTGCCTTTTGCTTTCCTAATGCCTTTTCTCAATTTTCTGATTTCTCTTTCCTATGTCATAAAAATAATACTTCCCTTATTTAAAGCTGCCCATTGTACAGGTAGGAAACCATTATAAATTTCCTATTAGGGAGCTGCTGCCAGGTGTTTGATAGCCCATCATAAAAATTATACAGTAAAGGGACATAGATCTCCCCTGACCCCACCACCATTAAGATGTAACCTCCTAATTAATGAATTTGGATAAGTCACCAGATTTAGTGACAGTCCACTTAACAAACTCATTTCAAAATAGTCTCTAGAGACTAAACTACAAAAGAACATTTATAAATGAGTTCTCCTGTTATATGAGATTGTAAATACATTTAATTTTTTTGAGCTCCATTAATTTGAATAAAAAAGACACATCGTTTTGGTGCCTGATACATTCAGAATTATGATCCTGGTTTATTTCATTAGTTTAATTTTTCATTGGGAATTCATTACCACTTAATGTACCCATTATAATGTATTATTATAACAGTATTTCATTTTTTCCTATCTAATGACTAAGTTAAAATGAGGAAATTTCTCAGTAAGTAAAACATCTTTTGTTTCTGTCTGGATAGCTTGTATCTTATTTATGCAGCTTTGATATCAATCTTAGTTATGGTCCAGAAAGGTTTTACACAGCATCTTAGGTTAAAACCTCAATCCCTCAAAAATAATTCACATCTGTAGGATAATATTTGGAATAGCTATTCAATTTTATAAACTTTAGAAGGACATTGATGCATGCAGGTAAAACTTAAAATAACATGAGTGCTCTCTTGTCCTCGGACTCGAAGATGTGAAAGAGACTCACAGAACTGACACATTCTCATTTAAGAAAAGATCACAAAAGGAATATGAGTATTCAAGGCAGAGGTTAAGTAGTTTGCAGAAAGCTATTTAACCTGGACAATGATCACTGAATTTGGGAACAAAATAAATATGGCTCTTGAAATGCTAGAAGTGAGAGGGAATTATTCCTTCTTATAGACAGTAGATTGTGAAATAGATTACAGGGAAATTGGGCGGTGCCCTCTTCAGTAAGACGATAGATGCAAAACTTTAGCCTCAAGTTCCAGGCACAAGAAGCCCTACAGCAGGAACATTAGAATTAAAAAACTGTCTCCATACGTATTCTATTTTGCTGATTGAAGCTTGTCAAACTGATAAATTGTAGGGGTGGTTTAGATATTGTGTTTGCCTAGTTAATAGAGTTCTTTGAGGAAGTAACAGTCAGGCTGGTTAAACTGGAACAAGTAGATGTGTGTATTTGGATTTCCAAAAGGCATTCAATAAGATGCCACATACAAGGTTACTAAACAAAATAAGAGCTCATGGTATGGGAGTAATATATTAGCATGGTTAGTGGATTGGTTAGCTAATGGGAAGCAGAGAGTCAGGATAAATGTGCCATTTTCGGGTTGGTAACTGTAACTAGTGGTGTGGGTTCAATGCTGACGCCTCAACTGCTTAAATCTATATTCATGACTTGGATGAAGGGATCAAGTGTATGGTAACTAAATTTGCTGATGACACAAAGGTAGGTAGGAAAGCAAGTTGTGAAGTGAACACAAAGATCCAGATTTTCATCCCTGCCTTGGGTAGACAGAATTGGGAGGTTTCCCAGCTCGGTGAACCTGACCTTTAAAAATGTCCACCCACAGCTCTGATTTTTGGCAGTGGGGGAAGGGCTGAAATAGGAATTAGGGCAGGTGACCCCTGGATAAATGCGGAGGCAGGCTAAGCGCAAGGCCTACCTCAGTACTCCAGCATTGTGTTTAAATAAATTTTAAAAAAACACCCATCCAGCTATCCACCTTCACCCCCTCACCCACCCCACACATTGCCTATGCCCCATCCATGTCAACCTATGTCAACCCATGCCTCTCATCCATACACCCACCCCCACCCCCACCATGGCCCTTCTTACCTTCATTGCCAATTTAGATCCAACTCATGCCAGCCCATGCCCCCAACACACCACCATAACTCCTCCATGCCAAATCACCTAGTATCCTTGGACACTTGCTGGACAGCTTTGACAGCTTAAAAACTTTGACATTTCATGGATAGCTTTGATACTTCCTGGACAGTTTTGACAGCTTTGATAGAGCAGGACTTAGAAAATTCAGACATTTCTGGAATTCTATCATGGCGAAAATCTGGGCCAAAGTGTCTGCAAAGGGATGTAGATAAGTTGCGAGTAGCAAAAATTTGGCAGATAGATATATTGAATATAATGTGGGAAAATGTGAGGTTGTTCACTTTGGCAGGAAGAATAGAAAAGCAGAATATTACCTGAATGGCGAGAGACTGCAGAAACCTGTGGTACAAAGGGATCTGGATGTCCTGGGCATCCATGATTCTTAAAAAGCTAGCATGCAGTTACAGCAAGTAATTGGGAAGGCAAATGGAATGTTGGCCTTGATTGCAATGGAAATGGAGTATGAAAGTAAGAAAATGTTGCTATAGCTGTACAGGGCCTCAGTGAGACCACATCCTGAGTACTGTGTACAGATTTGGTCTCCTTACTTAAGAAGGGATGTAATTGCATTGGGAGCAGTTCAGAGAAGATTCACTCAGCTGTTTCTGGGATGAAGGAAGATTTAGCAGGTTAGGCCTATACACATTGGAAATTGTGGATGGCTTTCCGACCCTCCACCAATTGAGGCCCTTAAGTGGACAATTAATGACCGCTAAAGGGCTTCATCCCACTACCACTTTCATTAACCCAGCCGCAGGCAAAGGGCTTCCCATATGTGGAGTACAGCAAGCAAACAGTGTTTGGGATCCGGGGTGGGGTGGGGATGGGTGATGGGTCCCTTATTCAAAGGAACTCAGTGCCCAATCGAGGGACCTGGAATTGAGAAGCAGAGGGCGTTGCCTGAGAGCCACACCTGGCCTTGCTGCTGAACACACCCTCATGACCCCCAACCTTCCTACTATCAATCACCTCTGGCCTGGGCAGGGTGACAATCTGGGGCCTGGGTGTTGTACTGGCAGCAGCCATCACATCCCTGGTCACACTATTGTTCAATAGAGCTGCTAGCCTTTGATTGGTCATTGATCTCAGGAAAAGGCCTGCCACTGGCCTGTCAAGTGCCTGAATGAAAGAGGATGCGGTGGGTCTTCCCGAAAAAAAGCGATGTGAGCTCTCGCCATCTCTCTAGACGGCAGCTGAGACCCCTGTCATCTCCTGCCTGCCAGCACAAATGGAGCAAAACCACACAGTCCGAGGCATAAGCACTCTGACAGATGTTAAAGGGAAAGCTGCAAAGGATGTTTGGTGAGTCAAAGGGCGAAATCGTCCCAGATTTGCACTAAATATGGTAGCGGGCAGGTATACCCATTGTATGCAATAGCAGCTTTTCACACCGTATTGTCCTAAACTCATTGCATTGATTATGCATTCCCAGGAAACATGCCATTTTGATGACGGGCAGGCTCTCGTTCACCCACCATGCCATCACCTTGCCCTTTCCTAATGCTGGGTATCACATTTAAAGTCCAGCCGCATGCTTCCAACCCCACTTCTGCTGCATGGAAGACAAATGGCACCGAAAGGCAAAAAGACTACAGCCCCCAAGTTTAGCGATGTGCCCCTCGAGTGCCTTTTGGATGCAGTGGAAGCCCGCCATGATGTCCTCTACCCCTGCTCTGACCGCAGGAGGGGCAGCGGCATCACCAATCCAGCATGGGAGGCGGTGGCAGCAGTGGTCAGCACCAATGCCCTGCAAAAGAGGACAGCCACCCAATGCCACTACAGGATGAATGGTCTCACCCATTACGCCAGGGTAAATCACTCTTCTCATCACTCAACTCACACACTCACAAACCCTTCACATATCCACAAGGATCTCACACCTCAAGGGACAGCACCACTAACTCTCACACACCCCCTCACATCTC
Source organism: Carcharodon carcharias (assembly GCF_017639515.1). Classification (NCBI taxonomy): domain Eukaryota; kingdom Metazoa; phylum Chordata; class Chondrichthyes; order Lamniformes; family Lamnidae; genus Carcharodon; species Carcharodon carcharias. Next base: position 137,935,887 of record NC_054469.1, on the reverse strand, counting down.
CATCAGGATCATATCCTCTTGAGCTCATGTCCTCATCCCGTCCATGGCTCCACTCGCCACACAAACATTCCACACTGTGCCATGTGTCCTGCTCACACTCTCTCCATCTGTTTCCATGCAGGAGTAGCTGGCTCTCATCAGTAGGAAGAGGTCCCAGACTAAGGGTGGAGTGGCCCTCATTAAGCCCCTCACTCATGTTGAGGAGTGTTCCATCGCGCTGACTAGTAAGAATGTGGACTGTGCCTGTGGTGACACAAGCCACCCTTGTGACGATCCTGCACCACATCATCCCTCTCTCAATGCAAGTGTGAGTGCTCTCTCTCCTGCTTTGGACTCTGCTGCCATGTACTAATTATATCTATTTTGTTCATAGGGAGCTCTGCCAAGCGGCCAATACCCTCAGCCAGTCGGTCCCTCAGCTCCATCCAGGTCCTCACCTCCAGCCAAGAGGATACCCCCTCCATTGAAGAGCTGGAAATAAGCAGCCTAGAAGACCAGTCACAGCGCTTACCCATGCTCTGCACCAGCACAGAAACACACACCTCGGTGGGACCTAGATCCAGAGTAAGCTCTGTTTCACAATCTGGTGGTCACTGCACGGACACATCCCCAGCAGGAGGAGGCAGGTTTGTGTGAGCTCCCCAGCACTCGGAGGATTGCTGGGGTTCAGGCATCTGTGAGGACTGAGTCAGATGACAACACCACTAACATTAAGTTTATTTACAATGTACTCAGCAGCAACTACACCTGTGCTTTCATCTCCAACTCTCTCGCCACACTGTCTGCTGAGGTAGCACACACTACTCTCCTATTTGTTACTATAGATCATGTGATCTTTCCTAACAAGTATTATTCTTAAAGGTATATTATACACTAAATATCATAATTATTACAATTCTCCCCTCCTAACCTCTCCCTACCGACACCTTCATTTCCCCCTCCTAAACTCCCCCCACCATCTTTGTCCACTCCTCCCAAGCTCACCCCCCAAATACCTTCATTCCTGCCTCAACCTCACCCCTGCTGACACTTCTTCCTCTCCCAGACAATCCTAGACCTTTCTATCCCACCCCCTCGACCATCATCCATTGTGAGCATCAACGGAACTTTCCAACTTCCGTGAGCTTCTTCGCAGCAGAGCCATGTCCATGAGAATCCACCCAGCGTGCCATGGACATTCCTCCAGTGTGCCGTTGGTGTCAGTCTCCAGCCTGCTCCTCAGATGTCTGCGATGTGAGTAAGGCCCTGCATTGTCCCGACTTCTGCATGTCACAGTTGTCAAGACGTGTTTTGCACCAACGTGTTTTCCCATCGATGCAGGCAGACGATCCAGCGGGAGCATAAGAACATAAGAAATAGAAGCAGGAGTAGGCCATTTGGACCCTCAAGCATGCCCTGCCATTCAATAAGATCATGGATGATCCACCCTAGGCCTCAACTCCTCTTTCGTGCCAGCACCTCAAAGCCCTCAACTCCCCGATATTTCAAAAATCTATCTACCTCCTCTTTAAATGCTGTCAGTGATATAGCCTCCACAACTCTCTGAGGTGGACAATACCCTCTGAGAGAAGAAATTCCTTCGCATCTCAGTTTTAAATTAATGTCCCCTTATTCTGTAACTATGTCCCCTGGTTCAAGATCCCCCCACAGGTGGAAACATCTTCTCAACATCTACCTGTCAAGCCCCCTCAGAATCTTGTACGTTTTAATAAGATCACCCCTTATTCTTCTAAACTCTAATGAATAAAGGCCTAACCTGCTTAGTTGTTCTTGATAAGTCAACCCCTTCATCCCAGGAATCAGCCCAGTGAATCTCTTTTGAACTGCCTCCAATCTCAGTATATCCTTTCTTAAATATGGGGACCAAAATGTACACAATACCCCAGGTGCAGCCTCAACAATACCCTGTACAGTTGTAATAAGATTTCCCTATTTTTAAACTCCAATCCCTAGCAATACGAGCCAAAATTCAATTTGCCTTCTTAATTACTTGCTGCACCTGCATGCTAACTTTTTGTCTTTCATGCACAGGAACACCCAGATCCCTCTGTGCTGCACTTTTATGGAGAATCTCTTTATCAACTCTGCTTGTTATATCCTCAAAGAACACAAGCAAGTTTGTCAAACATGATTTCCTTTTCACAAAACCATGTTGACTCTGTTTAATTGCTTTAAGCCTTTCTAAATGTCCTGCTATTTCTTCTTTAATAATGGACTCTAGCATTTCCCAACGACAGATGTTAGGCTGACTGGACTGTAGTCTCCTGCTTTTTGTCTCCCCCCTTTTTTGAACAGGGGAGTCACATTAGCAATTTTCCAATCTGCTGGGATCCTCCCAGAATCCAATGAGTTCTGGAATATTTCGCCCAATGCCTCCACTATCTCTGCAGTCACTTCCTTTAAAACGCTTGGATGCAGGCCATCAGGTCCTGGTGACTTGTCTGCCTTTAGTCCCATTAGTTGGTCAAATACTTTGTCCCTCATGATAGAGACTGTTACAAGATCTCCCCTCCCATTAGCTCCTTGCTTATCTGATATCTTTGGAGTGTTTATAGTGTCCTCCACCTTGAAGACCGATACAAAATATTGGTTTAAATGGCCTGCCATTTCCCGTTCCCGTCATCAATTCTCCTGTTGCATCCTCCAAGGGTCCCACACTCACTTTAGCTATTCTCTTTCTTTTTATATACCCATTGAAGCTCTTGCTGTTTGTTTTTATATTTCGTGCCAATTTACCTTCATAATCAATTTTCTCCCTCTTTATTAGCTTTTTAGTCATCTGCTGCTGGTTCCTAAAACATTCCCAATCCTTTGGTCTACCACTAGTTTTTGCCACTTTGTGTGCCTTAGTTTTGACTGGATACTCTCCTTGACCATCTTTGTTAACAACGAGTGGTTCATCCTTCTCATCGAGTCCTTCTTTTCGAGTGGGATAAATTTTTCCTGAGCGTTATGAAAAATCTACTTAAATGTCTGTCACTGCTCATCCACCGACCCTCCCCTTAGTCTATTTTCCCAGCCCACTTTAGACAGTTCTTTCTTCATATCTCTGTAATTGAAGAGGATGATGTAATGTTGATGTATTACAATGAGGTCCCTGATGTCCGATGGCGGGGAACGTGGCCTGCCATTGATGGGCTTAACGGACGATCACAAACTGGTTTCACGATGTCGTGAGACTAATTTTTGACCTTCTCACCATATTGTCCAAATGTGCGGGCATGGACAACTCCACCCAAACAGATTAGAAATGCCGGAGGACAGTGAGAACCCACTGGATTTAATCAATAAGTTGATATGGGTCCTGGCTAAACCAGCCTTTTTGTGGTATATGTGTAACATACTTTGTTCCAGTTCTACTCAGGTACCTTGCCTCACCTATTTTTGCAGTATATTGATGACTGTTCTGGCGCCAGTTTCTGCTCTTACCCTGAAGCAGAACATTTCATTAGCCTTTCTTCCAATTTTCACACTTGGTTCACCTTCACATTGTCTGCCTCTGGCTCTGGGGTGCTATGGAGCTTGCAACAGTGCGAAACATGGGGTGACTGAATTGGTGGGATGTGAATTTGCAATTTCCTGATGGTGGGTTGAGATGCAGAGATAAAGTCAGCCGCATGTTAGTGGCATGTTGAGCCTTATCCGGCATGTGGTGGACATTTGCATGCCATAAATACTCATTTGCGTATTTTTTTTTAAAGTTACCACATAGAAGGAGACTATCCAGCCTGTTGTATCTGCCCCAGCTCTTTGTAGGAGCAGTTTACTTAGTGCCACTCCCCTACCTTCTCCCCTTAGCCCTACACATTCATCCTTTACAGATAACAATCCAAATCCCTCTTTCATGCCTAGATTGAACCTATATTTCTTACCTTCATGCTAAAGTCAATGGCGGTTGAGATGCAGAGGCAGACCCTATGCAGGGAACATGTCTTGAGAGGACCATAAAAGGCCAACCTGTAAGAAGTTTGTGCTGTGAGGCAGGAAGTTCAGGGCAGTGCTGCTAGTCATGGGGGGAGACATCTGTCAGGTGAGCATTAACTATAATAGTTGTCCAACTGGTTGCTGACACTGGAAGAGATGGCCCGAGATGGGCCTTCCATTGGAAAGTATAAAGATTACTGCTACCTATTCACCCCGTAATGAAGAAGCACACTCTGGAAAGTTTAGGCAAAGCTTCACAAGATACAGCCATGGAGATGGCAGCACCTTGGCAACATCAACTGCTCATGACACTCTGCATTAAATTAAATTAGCATAATGCCTCAGGGGATGATTGTTAGACACTGCATGCGGAACCTTTGCTCTTCCACCTAACCTCTTTCCACCCATCTCTCAGGGTGCAGTAAAGCAACTGAGCCTTAACCATGACCCTCACAGAAGCTCACTGTCATGGCAGACGAGTATGACCCAGAGAAAGCAGGCCAGTAGGGTAGTTTGTGCGCAGGAGCACAACATGCCATCTGTACATGACAGAAAAGGATGCCAGGCCACCTTGCATTCATGCAGCAATCTCACCCCCTCCCCTTTGCACCCTCCCCACCAAACACCACACATTGCTGATGGTGCTAGAGTCAGCCACGCTAATGACACTGACTTTCAGTATTTCTGGTTGGTATTCTTTCTACTGGGGATGGACATTTCCTTGACGATGTGTGGCTTTTGAATGTAAAAGGATGTAAAAGGGAATTATGTGGCTACTGCTCACTGGGGACTGGCAGATGGACTTGGCTTGTGGTCAGAATGGGCGAATATCCTCCAAATTAAGAGGTTTCTGGTGATAATCGCCTCCTGTCATAAATTGGTCATGAGTAAATGGGCCTGTCCCTCAGGTGGCCTCCCATCTCCTCCTCCATGTAGGCATCTGCACTGCAGAAACTCACCAAGTCTCCTTGGCAGCACCTTCCAAACCCATGACCGCTATCATCTAGAAGGACGTGGGCAGAAGACAAGGTGTACCACCACCTGGAAATTCCCCTCCAAGCCACTCACCATCCTGACTTGGAAATATATCACTGTTCCTTCACTGTTGCTGAGTCAAAATCCTGGAATTCCCTCTCTAGTAGGACTGTGGGTACACCTACACCTCAGAGACTGCAGCGGTTCAAGAAGGTAGCTCACCACCACCTTCTCAAGGTGCAGTTAGGAATGGGCAATAAATGCTGGCCTAGCCAGCGAAACCCACATCCAGTAAATGAATAAAGAAAAAAAAATCTGAACCATAGTTTAGGAATTCCTATAGCCTGCTCAATGCTGTCTTTGCATACAGTTCTGGTCACCACCTTACAGGAAGGACACAATTGCTGTGGAGAAAGTGCAGAGGAGATTTACAAGAATGTTGCCAGGGCTCGAAAATTGCAGCTATGAGGAGAGATTGTATAGACTAAGGTTGTTTTCCTTAGAACAGAGGAGGCTATGGGTGACCTAAATGAGGTGTACAAAATTATGAGGGACCTAGATGGGGTAGACAGGAAAGCTCTGTTTCCCTTAGTTGAGGAGACATAGATTTAAGGTGATTGGTAGAAGGATTAGAGGGGACATGAGTATAAACTTTTTCTCCCAGAAGGTGGTGGGTATCTGGAATTCACTGCCTAAGTTGGTGGTTGAGGCTCAAATACTCAACTCATTTAAAAGGTACCTGGGTCTGCACTTGAAGTGCTGTAACCTGCAAGGCTTATGGACCAGATGCTGGAAAGTGGGATTAAAATTGAGCAGCTGGTTTCTTTTTTCTCTTCTTGGCTGGCACAGACATGATGGGCTGAATGGCCTCTTTTTGCACCGTAACCTTTCTATGGTTCTATGTCTATACATATCTGCTACTCAGTTACTGTTCAGGCTCCATTTGCAGCTGCTTAAAGGGGGTCACCAGCCACCTCCTTGTCGCCCAGAAGCTAACCATAGACCTATGTTGGGGACTGGAACATCTGAGGTAGCTGTGATTTCCTCAGTATGAATACATCACGACAGTTTCCTGGAGAACGTGCACATACATGTGGGAATATCTTGTTGTGGTCACACACGACCTGGACTTTCTGATCATGAAAGTATCCAGTTGATCAGCTGATACCCTCATAGTGATGTGTGAGCAGCCTACAACTCCCTGAACTTGCAGGAAGCCAGCTTTGCCAGCAAAGCCCCTGGCCCTTGGCATCTGCAACAACACACCCATGGGAAAGTTGATGTGCCCCCCCACCCGAGCAAAGAGTGCATCAGTGACGGCTATTACACATCTGTGGGCAGCTGAGTGGGGGAAATGCTGCAGATCTGGAAGGATCTAGGCCCAAAAATATTGAAGGCCATGGTGACCTTCAGTACAGCTGCCAGGGTATGAGAATCATTTGGTACCAGATCTTGCTGAACCATGGCACAGATCTCTGCAGCCATTTCTCAGGAGACTTAGCCTTCACCTACACTAGATCTCGGTCATGTCAAGATAGGACCTTCTGATACAGCAGACCCTTACCTCGGGGTAATATTTAATGGTTGTCCTCCTCCTCCTTCTTGATGTGCTCTTTGTTGGCTTCACCAACTCCTGGTCATGCTCCCTGGCTCTGGCCGCATGTTGCTCCTGCTGTCATGCCATGGCCATTTGAGCAAATTATTTGGTTCTCTGCTCACTCTTCCCCTCAGCTAGACCAACACTCTATCCTGCCTCCCACCTGTCTGCCTGAGCCAGGGAATTATCTTGAGGGGCCAAACAGACATGCCCTTCCAAGGCCACAAGTCCCACTCTCCAACTCTCTTAGGGGTCAGCTACAAACCTCTATTTGTGTTGTGGACCTTCTGTGCTATTTCTTTCCATTTTCTGCACTCTCCAAAATGAAAACATACCTTCCCAGAGGCCTTCCGAGAGGCTTATGAATTTCCACAAAGCCGTAAGTTCCACAAAGGCAGGTTCTGTCACTGGTATTGATAAAAAATTGTTTCTGACTCACCTCAGTTGTTGTTTTAAATGTCCCACCAGAGTCGTGAACTGTGCATGCATGAGACATGTTCAGTCCCTGTCCCCTCCTTGGATTTCTGCCGGATATGGGAGTAGGTCCTCTGGATCCAGGGTCTGCCATTTTGGAATCACCATGTAGTCTCTACAACTCCATGAAAATCCAGATCCTGGCTATCTTTTAAATAGCAATGGGACAAAAAGCAAATTTAGTGTTTAATGGATGTTTTTTTGAGACTGGGAGAAGTATATAATGGTATCCCCCATGTATTGGTATGAGGACCAATGCTGTTTTTGATATATATTAATGATTTGGACTTGGGTATATGGGCCATAATTTCAAAGTTTCCAGGTTTCAATGGAATTGGGAGAAGAGAATTCAAGAGGACAGTTATAGGTTGGCAAAATGGGCAGACAGATGCCATATTAAATTTAATGCAGAAAGTGCATTTTGGAAGAAAGAATAAGAAAAAAGTAATATGAACTAAATGGTACAACTTTAAACTGATTAGCTGGTAAATTACAATATGGGATCTTTAGCTTTATAAATAGAGGCATACAGTTCAAAAGAATTGAAGGCATGCTAGATCAATTCCTGGAATGGAAGGGCTGTCCAGCAAAGAAAGCTTGAGAAGAATGGATTCTCTGGAGTTTAGAAGAATGCGAGGTGATTTCATTGAAATGTGTAAAATTCTTAGTGTGCTTGGAAGGGCAGTTGCTGAGGGGTTGTTTCCCCTGGTTGAAGAGTCTAGAACCAGGCATCAAAATCTCAGGATTAGGGATCAACCATTCAGGACTGAGATGAGGAGAAGTTTTCTCACTGAGAGTGTTGTGAATCTTTTGGAATTCTTTACCCCAGAGGACAGTGAATTCTCAGTTATTGTGTGGGATTTTACAGTCCCGGCAAAGTCAATGGACCTTTGAATGGCTCATCACATTTTATAGCCCTGCCCCTGCTGTGATGGGGTCATAAGATTCCACCCATTGTATTCAATTTATTTCTGAACATTAAGGGAATAAAGGGATTTTGGGATAGGGCAGGAAAGTGGAGCTAAAGGGCAAGATCAGCCATGATCTTATTGAATGGCAGAGCAGGATTAGAGACCATTTGGTTTACTCTTGCCTTCTTTTCTTATGTTCATATGTTCATAAGTAAGTGGTTAAGCCTCAGCTGGAATATTATGTCCAATTATTGACACCACACCTTAGGAAGAATATCAAGACCTTGCAGTTAGTGCAGAGGGAATTCACTAGATGGTACCAGGAATGAGGAACTTCAGTTAAGTGAAGAGATTAGAGAAACAGCAAGGAAGGTTAAGGGAAAATGAATTAGACATGGGCAAAATGATAAGGGTTTTGATGGGAGTGTAAATTGAGAAACTGTTTCCACTGGCAAGAGGGTCAGTAACCAGAGGTCACAGAATTAAGGTAATTGCAAAAGATCTAGAGGGAGGCTGAGAAGGTTTTTCATTTAAATAAAGTGAGTTATAATTTGGAATGCCTGTCTGAAAGAAGGGTGAAAGCACATGCAGTAGTAACTTTCAAAGGGGGATTGGGTAAATATAACAGAGTGGGACTGATTAGATAGCTCTTGCAAAGAACCAGCACAAGCACTATGGGTCAAATAGCCTCCTTCTGTGCCGTATAATTCTATCATTGTACAATTCTATGATTATATTCAATATACCATGTGCTGGACTAATAGATAGGGATTTGGACAGCAGGGCTCAGATCCAACTCAGATCCAGAACCTGTGGGCTTGCACGGTGAGTGAGTTATCAGCAAATTCTGATTTCCTGCTCTGTGGAAACTGAATATCAGTTTCCTCGAGTGCAAGAGAATTCAATCTGCTTACTTAACTGCATTGAAACATATTCATGTTGTATCTCCAACCCGGCCAGCAGAGTAGCTTTGGGGAGCACTTTGAAAGACAATCTTCTTCAAGTTCCCCTCCTAGTCACACACTGTTCTGCCTTCAACATAAATTACAATTCCTTCAACACCTCTGGGTAAAATCCCTGGAATTCCCTCTTTAACAACACTGTGTGAGTAGCTTTACAACATAAACTGCAACAGTTCACCACCACCTTTTCAAGGGCAAACAGGGATGGACAATAACTGATAGTCCAATGTTGCCTCAAACCCAAAAATGAGATTTTAAAAAAGTAGCTTGAAGTCAGTTTATCTAAAAACCTGGCCCAGGATTTTCTGGTCCCACCCACCGCGGGACCAGAAATTCTGGCCTGAAGTCAATGGACCTTTGGCTGGTCTGTCAAATTTTCCATACTGCCTGCAACGATTCCTGCTGTGAGTGGGACTGGGAAATCCCAGCCCTGCTATTTATATTCTGATTTCATTAAAATCTCTTTACAACCTAGCTCTTGCTTACATTGCTTCACTGCCCCCACTAGGAGTGCCGGATTTAATTATATTTAGTAATGAGTCACATACTCTTTAGTCCAAGGATGCAGTGAGCCATCAATTAAATATTTAATATCAAATAATCTGGAAAAAAAATCGACTTTCCTTAGTCAGTGCTGTCATCTTCATGCTTTCAAATTGTAAATGTTATTATTACAAAAAATTGGGAGCCAAGTTGATTGTAAAACTTTGTTGTCTGAATTTTTTTAATGTCTCTTTCTCAAATTCCTTCCCTCTTTCTCTTTGCTTCCTTCTTAATCAGGGAATATAAAGACACCGGGATTGCAGTCCTATTCAGTCCTTGAATCAACATAACTGTGTAATGGCAATTCTGTTTCCCCTGTGCCCAGTAATGACTGCTTCCACAAACAACACTTCATTTTGTGACCTAGATTAAAAATGATGAATGTCATCAATAAGAATAGATTATTTTGGGCTGATCTTGTGCCCTCCCTTGTGATAGGTATGGTGGCAGGGTGATACTTAATCAGGGGGAGGTTGGCAGTTGGAGAGCCCACCACCTACCCATCTCCATCCTGATTAAATCCATGGCAGAAAGGCTCGTGTATGGCCTTCCTGCCCCCGCCCCCCTGCTAATTGAGGCCATTAACGGGCAATTAATTCCCAATTAAAGGTCTCATCCTGCCGCCATTGGTGTTAACCCAGCAGCAGCTGGCAGGCTGGCCATGCGGCATTGCACGACAAGCAAACCCTAGCGAGTTTGCTTGCCAGCTCCCAGGGGTGTGGGGGGTGTGGGTGGAGTCCCTTGTTTAAAGGCACTCAGTGCGTGATCGAGGGACCCAGCATCGGGAAGTGGCTGAGTGCTGAGTGCCTTGTTGTTGCCAACCCCTACAGTGCCCTCTCCTGTGGCTACAATGCCATGAACTTCATCCAGCCATCTCTCACCTGTAGCCTGGGTCCTGAGCCTTAGAAAGGTGTCATTTTGGAAGCAGCCTCCATACTTGCATTGCCATTCAAAAGAGCTGCCAGTCTCTGATGGCCAACAGCTCTCAGCTGGTGGGATCTCCACCCCAGGAGTCCTTATCCTGGAAAAAGGCCCACCAGTAGCCCGTCAAGTTGGCAGGTAATCCTGGCGTTCCTCCCTGGAAAGAAGTGTTGCAAGGCTCTCACCGGCTCTCCAGTCAATGTCCGAGACCCCTGTTGCCAGCCCAAGATTCTATCATTCATGTGTCAGTTGAGGCAGGAAACATAAATATTCTGATGTAAACTATTCAACATCTTCCAGTTCTGATGAAAGATCATTGACTGAAAGCTTGGTCAGGGTTTGAAGTTCACAATGCACTGGGGACAGGGATTCTGCTGGCATGCAGGAAGCAGATCAGATTGAACTGAGAGAATGGAGTAAAGACGTTTAAAGGCTGCATCTTGTTTTAATGATGCCTCCCTGGATGTGATGCTAGGAGCTGTAATGACCCATAGAAAGACACTATCCCTACTGATGGGGATGAGAAGCCTATCAAGGCTGGAGGTTTCCAATGGGGTCAGCAGCAGGAGCGTAATGCCACACTCGTGGATTTAATGCCAAAATTGATTTACTGACCTAAGCTGGACAGGAAATGTGAGCACAGTGACACATTCAAATACATTCCTCTGAATGAATTGATCCAACCTCCTCACTTTGCTCCTCAAGCTTATGCCAGCACATCACTCCTCACTCTATCTTAACTTGTGTCCATCCCTCTCCTCACCTCACCACCTGTCCATCACCTCATCATTATGAATGCCATGCCTTTCACTCAAAGTCACTCTCAAAAAATGCTTTCCATCCATCTGTTTAACATGTGCCATTCCTCTCGATCAGAAGCCTCCTCTTTCTACCCTTGCAGGATATGAAAACACAGAACATGAGTGAAAGGCAAAGAACCAGAGCTGGCCCAATAATCACCAAAGATAGGGTGACGGGAGCCTCCCAGTTGTCTGGCGGCAGAATTAAATATCACATTGCCATATGGCATTAAACACTCACTCGTATTAACTTGATGTCAGCAGCCAATGAAATATGACCATGTGTATGATAATCAATTAAAGCATCCTTACTTTGACAGTTCTAATTCATGCCCTTAATCTTCCACATGGCAGGAGGTGATGCAGGATGTTGGTGATGACTTGTCACTCATTCTGAGGATGCACCATCATAAGACTCAAGCAGCTCAGCTCAGATACTCACACTTCAATGTAAGATGTAAAGCAGAGAGTTGGGCTTTCATCTGGTGGCTCACACCTCACAAGTGAGCAAGAGAGAATGGTGGAGGTAGGGTTAGCAGTGGAAAGTCCACATCTAAGGCTGCAGGAGCCTCCAAGCTCTGCTCAGTTGGACCTGTACTTGGTGGTCGATTAAAAGCATACTACTGCAGCAGTGACAAAGAGTGTGTGATGAACTGGCAGGCTGCCCAGCTGCACTGTACATAAGTCCTTTTCAAGCATGAGTGGCATGATGTCACAGGCCTTTGCCGTGATATCTGCATCTGTGAAAAGAATGTCCACCTATATGGAGCATCAAACTCTGCAATCAAATGAATGCATACAGACCCTTATCAATGGCATGCATGCTGTAAAAGACCCATTAGATGGGATGAAAGTTTGCCTCTCCTCTTGTCTTACAGGACTAATTAAAAACTCTGAAGTTCAACTAGCCAGTCCTGAAAAATAATTGAAACAAAAACAGAAAATGCTGGAAAAACTCAGCAGGTCTAACAGCACCTGTAGAGAGACAAACAGAGTTAATGTTTTGAGTCTGTATGACTCTTCTTCAGAACTAAAGAGAAGTAGAAAAGTGATGGAATTTATACTGCTTAATGTGGGGGGAGATGGAGCATGTAAAGCAGGATAGGTCAGCGATAGGTGGGGGCTAAGGAGAGATCGACAAAGATGTCATGGACACAGGACAAAGGGACTGTTAATGATAGTGGTGAAGACTAAAGAAGGTGCTGATAGTGCCATAAAGGTAAGAAAGCAGAATGTGTTCATCGCAGAGCAAGGGTCAGCACTCTATGAAAGAACAACATAGAACAAGTAACAGATGGCCCTTGTGTGGGGGGGATGGGAGAAGGAGGCGGTGGTTGGGAAAAGGATAGAAAAAGAGATAAAAAATGGGATAAAGGGGGATAAAACAATGAATAAATGAATAAAAATAAAAAGTGAGTAAAAATTAAAAATACATTTTTAGAAAAGGGATTTAAAAAGGGGTGAAGATAGAGGAGAGAGTTCATGGTCTGAAGTTGTTGAACTCAATGTTAAGTCAGGAAGGGTGTACAGTGCCTAATCGGAAGATGAGGTGTTGTTCCTCCAGTTTGCGTTGGGCTTCACTGGAACATTGCAGCAGGCCAAGGATGGACATGTGGGTTTGAGAGCAGGATGATTTGTTGAAATGGCAAGCAACAGGAAGGTCTAGGTCATAAAACAAAAACAGAATTACCTTGAAAAACTCAGCAGGTCTGGCAGCATCGGCGGAGAAGAAAAGAGTTGACGTTTCGAGTCCTCATGACCCTTCGACAGAACTTGAGTTCGAGTCCAAGAAAAACCTGCTGAGTTTTTCCAGCATTTTCTGCCTTTATTTGTCATATATCTATCCAATTCTCCCTTAATGTGTCCAATAGTTGTTGCTCACACTGCCTCTGTGGGCAGTGCCTTCTGTATCTCCGCCAATCTCTGTGTCAAGTTGTTAAATCTGAATTGTTTGTGACCCTTCCCTCTTCTAATATTGAGCCTATTTTCCCCTATCCTAGGCTGTGTGGCGATTTAAAATGTTATGGGGTTATCAGGGTCCAATTGATCTATTGCCTTCATAATCTTGAATTATTGAATAAATAATTCCCTTGAAACTCTTTTTACCAGACTAACCATTCCCAGACTCTTTAGTTCCTCCTTACTGTTCAGATTTCTTAATCTGGGTGCCAGATTACTTGACTTTTTCTGCACTGCAGCAATAGCTCAGACATCCACATCCGTAATACAGCTTCTAGAACTGCGCAATACACCATGTGTGGCCATAAAAATGCCATAGACCAACTTAGCCTACATTTCCTTGGCACACGTGGTGTCCTTATATTCTCAGAGAATAATGTCATTGATCAGCGGGATTGAAGTACAGGTATATCCCGGGTGAGCTCATCTGAATGTGAAGTAGCATTAGTTGTAATAGAATAGAATTGTAAATGTGTAATAAACAGTATAGCCCCACTCTCCCACTATTCCAATGCACATCTCAGCCGCTCCCACATTATAGCTGCTCCTGACCTCAACCTCCAAACTACTGGTTCCAATTCCCAATCCTCCCCTCTCTCAGCCCCAACACCCCATCTCCTGGCCTGATCCCAATTTACCTCAACCCCTTGCACATGGTGCCACTCACAGCTCCTATAATTAGACCACAGTATTTACTAGTTTCAAATGGCAAACCTCTTTTAAGAAAATTCATACATTTTACATTGATTTTATACTTCGGTAATTATGGGCATTGAAGTAATTTTTGAAAGAGAGCAGTTCAATGGTATGGGACATTTATACTATGATTGTGATGAATATTGGTACAATTTTGTTGGGGCTTCGGGGGCTGCTCAACATTCATATGCTAAGTTTGCTTGTCTTTTCAAGGAAGACTACTTTCTGAGCAATTCACACAGAATGAGGCAATGGTGCAGCATTCCACGGTGGCTGATCTGAGATTGAACATCTCCTGAACAATCTGATTTTCCACAATGCTTGTAGCAGCCAGGGCTGATCTGTCTGATTGGCTGAGGCCTGCAGCTCCCTTTCCTCAGGCAGAACCAGCTCCTTACCATTGAACTGAATTGACTAACTTCCTTTAGTACAAAATTGTGCAGAGTGCAGCATTCCTCCAACGACTCTCAAACCTCTTTGTGGTATAAACTTCAGTTCTCCGCCAGATCTGCCCAAGCACAAAACCTGCTTTTCAACAGTCCTATGTTCCTCTCCACCACAAGGCATGTTGGTGCATGGCCCTTTTGTATAAATCCTCTTTCTGTCATGAACTTTGGCTGTATAGGCTACTCTTTTTAACTGAACAGCTATCCTTGGACATTGTTGTCCTCAGGAAAGTGGTCAGCAAGTGTAGGGTAGTTCTGAATGAGAAAGGTAGCTGCCAGTCTGACTGGCATTCACCTGAAGGATCTTCTGGTTGGAATTGTAGACAATTGCAATATTTAGCCAATGGCACATTTCCTGTTCACTAATGTCAACAGATCTTCTTTTGGCACCTTCAGTGTGCCATTCATGAATCCATCAATGTTGAAGAGCTCCCTGAATCTCTCTCTATGTTGCACTTGTATGAAGTCAAAGTAGATGAGCATTGTAGTTCTGCTGAAGTATGTGCCCATTATCTGTTGATTGGTTGTAAGACTGCTCCCTGGCAGATGTTGTATGTATTCCTTGTATCACCCTGAAAAGATCCAGTGCCCAAAGATTCAGTGCAGTGGTTGCCTTCATTGCAGCAGAATTGCCTGTTCTGGGAGTGGAACAATGCTGAGGATCTTCGCAATGGTGGTCACAGCTGCACAATGGCAGCCTTGGGAAATCACAACTTTTAAAAATGAACTCCCTCTGAGGGATCCTCTAAGGACTTGTGCAGCCTGCAGATGAAGGTAGCACTAAGTGTGTTAGTGTCTTCTGCCATCTTTCCTCAACTCCATGCATTGATGTTATCTCTTCCATCCATAATGATAGCATAACTCTGGCTTCTTGTGAATCCCCTCTTGGCAACCTCACAATTGCCAGACATGCCATCAGCTGCCCCACACTCAGGACTTCTCTCAACCCCTGCTGCCTCTTTACCTCCTCCCACCCACCACCTCTCTTTTAAGATGTTACTGAAAACCCACAACACTGACCAAGTTTTTGTCCACCTCACCTAATATATCCTTATTTGTCTTGGTACCCATTTTTGTCCTTGTGAAGCACCTTATGATGTTTTCTATATTCAAAGTGCTAAATGCAAGTTTTTTTTAATATTGTAAGTTCAGATAGATTTAGATTTTTTGGGCCAATAGGTGACAGATACAAGTCAATATTAATATAAAATAATGAGATAAGAAACATAAAGAGGGTGCATATGTTAAATATGAAGGTGTAGCATGTGCTGAACAGGAAAGAGATGTAAGACTTATAAAATCATAGAACTTAACAGCACAGAAAAGGCCATTCAGCCTATTCCATTTGTGGTGGCTTGCTGAAAGAACTATCCAAATAGTTCTAGACCCTTGTCTTTTGCCTTTTATTTTTCAAATAGTTACCTGTTTATCTTTCAAAACTATTACGAATTCTGCTTCAATTGTTTCTGACAGCGCAGTCCATTCCCTAATAACTTGCCACATAAAAAAATGATTTCCTTTGTTCTTTTGTAATGATATTAAATTTATGCCTTCCCGTTACCAACTCGAGGAACAGTTGATTTTTCGCTTTTTGAGCCCTTAGTAATTTGAAATACTTCTAGCTCCTCTTAGTCTCTGTTCTCATGAAAAGAACCCCAGCTTATTTAGTCTTTCCTTGTGAAAGTGGTCAGATGCCAAACTAAATGGGGCAGTGGAATCAGAGGAGGCGGTTCTGAAATTATAGAATGACTTAGATACAATAGAGAAGTGGAAAGAACAGTAGCAGATGAAGTTTATTGAAGACAAGTGTAAGACACTGCATATAGTAAGAAAAATAAGTAATAGACATGGGTGCATGAATGATGTTGAAATAGCTAAGCATGAAGCAAAACGTTAATTCCTTCAGTACCATTTACATGGCATTCACATCCTTTCTGAAGTAGGGCCTCAAAACTTAAAGCAATATGCTAGAAGCATAGAATCATGCAGCATAAAAGGAAACAATTTGGCTCATTGTGCCTGTGTTGGCATTCTGGAAGACTATCCAATTTGTCCAGTAATCCGGAAGCCTATACTCATATTCCAAAAGCGTGCATTCAAATCCCACTCATCAGTTCTTTTCTTATAGCCCTGAAAATAACTGTGACTTAATTAATGCTTTGCATAGGTTTAGAATTACATTTTTGTTTTAAAACTCTATATCCCTATTTATAAAACTTAAGATTCCATATTTTTTTTAACAGCTTTATCAACTTGCACTACAACATTTGTACCTAAAAATCTAGGCCTCTCTGCTCTTCTACTCTATTTCAAAATTTTCAATTTAGTGTGTATTTCTTTTTTCATTGTTCTTCTCAAAATGTGTTAACTCATATTTCTTCATATTAAATTTAATCTCACTTGTCCATATCCTTCTGAAGTTGCTTACTGTCCATTTCACAATTAACGAGATGATTTCTCCTAATAAGTATTTCTAGCCAAATTGTAAGAATGTTTTTATGGTCTTCATGAAAATCGTGTTGTTCAAGGGAAGAGTAGCATAGTGGTAATGTTACAGGACTAGTAATCCAGAAGCCTATACTCATATTCCAAAAGCGTGCATTCAAATCCCACCACAGCAGATTGTGAAATTTATATTCAATTTATTAATAAATCTGGAATAGAAATCTAGTCTCAGTAATGGTGACCATGAAACTACTGGATTGTCATAAAAGTCCATCTGATCCACCTGGTCTGGCCTACATGTGATTCCAGACCCACAGCAATGTGGTTTACTTTTAGTTGCTCTCTAAAATAGCCAAGCAAGAGCAATTACGGATGGGCAGCAAATGCTGGCCTTGTCAGCCAAGGTGAAACCCCATGAATGAATTTTAAAAAGCAGCAAGAGAAACCCTAGCCGAAGATTTTGACATCATTTTTGCATGCAATGTGCTCAAAAGCTGTCAGCTACATTACATGCAATGTTGAATGATAGCTAAATGATTGCTTTTGAGTGCAATTGATGTCAAATTAGTGCAAATGATCACTGTTGAGTGCAGGTGATGTCAGATTATATCAGAATTTTGGGGTAGGGATTCCCACCTCCCTGTGACTTAATTGCAGGATGATTGATATTATTTTGAGTGGTTTCGGGGAGGATTACAAAGATGATTCTAGTGTTCAGGTACTCACAAATTCAGCTTATGAAAGGGGATAAAATAAATTGAGTTTCTTTTCTTTGGTAACAAGGAAATGCTGGGCCTATCTGACTGAATTTTTCAGGTTCATGATGGGAATTGGTAACATTAATTGAGAACAAATTGTGCACAATGATACAATTTCAAATACCAGGGGACACAAACTAAAAGTTAGGAAATTGGACATAATCCAGACAATGACAGAATTCTTGAATAATATATATATTCTTCTACTGAAGAAGACCATATAAATGGCTTCAAAAAACAATCAGACACATTTTAACTCAACTATTTACAATTTATATCAATGACTTGGATGAAGGGACCGGATGTATTGCTAAATTTGCTGATAACACAAAGATAGGTAGGAAAGTAAGTTGGGAAGAAGACATAAGGCATCTGCTAAGAGACATAGATAGATTAAGTGAGTGGGCAAAAATTTGGCAGATGTGGTATAATGTGGGAAAATGTGAACTTGTCTGCTTTGGCAGGAGGAATAGAAATGCAGTATATTATTTAAATAGAGAGAGATCACAGAACTCTGATATACAGAGGGATCTGGGTTTACTGGCACATGAATCACAAAAAGTTAGTATGCAGATACAGCAGGTGATTAGAAAGGCAAATGGAATATTGTCGTTTATTGCAAGGAGGATGGAATATAAAAGTAGGGTTGTTTTGCTACAGTGTGCAGGGCATTGGTGAGACCACATCTAGAATACTGTCTACAGTTTTGGTCTCCTTATTTAAGAAAGGACATCAATGTTTTTGAAGCAGTTCAGGGAAGGTTCACTTGACTAATACCTGGGATGGGGTTGGGGTTGGGGGGGTGGTGTTGTTATCTTATGAGGAAAGGTTGAACAGGATGGGCCTGTATCCTTTGGAATTTAGAAGAATGATAGGTGATCTTACTTAAACATATAAGATCCTGAGGGGTCTTGACAGGGTGGATGCTGAAAAGGTGTTTCCCCTCGTGGGAGAGATTAGAACTAGGGGACACAGTTTAAAATTAAAGGGTCTCCCATTTAAGACAGAGATGAGAAGAGTTTTTTTTCTCTCAGAGGGTCATGAATCTTTGGAACTGTCTTCCCCAGAGAGTGATGGAGGCACGGTCAATGAATACTCTTAAGCTAGATTCTTGACTAACAAGGGAGTCAAAGGTTATGGTGGGTAAGCGGAATATGGAGTTGAGGCCACAATCAGATCAACCATGGTCTAACTGAAAGGCAGAGCAGGCTCAAGGGGCTGAATGGCCTACTCCTGCTCCTAATTTGTATGTTCATATGTTTGAGAAAAAGAATTGAATTATACATTGAGAAAATATCTGGATGAGATTGAGCTATGATTAAAGCACAGGCCTGTTTGGTCCACTGTCTTTTGCTGTTCTAGATATGTTTGCAAACATAAAACTTGATCCAGGAATATGTTTGCCAGTTATCATTTTTTCAGTATTTGTCCCATTAAGGACCTAAGGACTGGAGTATATTTTAGAAGTCTAAGTCAAAAGTGTCTAACATATATAAGTTACTCGTTTTATGTACTGAATGGTTAAATGAGGTAAAATGAAAAGACTTACTTATAAATTGATATGTTTTATCCTTCATTTGCAAAAAATCTAATCCAAACATAATATTCCTGCGGTTACCTATTCATATATCTGGATTGAACAATGCCAGTTTTTCGGATTTAATGATTCGGATTTTTGTAAAATGTAACAATTGGATCTTTCTATGGGAAGCACAGCACATCATAATTTAACTGTACATGTTTTAAAAAATCTTGTTCAAATAATTCTTATACTGCCACAGTAACAACTAGCTAGGGTTGAAAGATATAGATGGCAATGCTAAACTGATCGCCAGGCATTTATATTTTATTATACTTGAAAGTTCTTGCTTGGATTGTCAATCTGCCTGAAGAGACAAAATAAATTAGGATGACTGTATAAATTGTCACAGTCAGTTGGAAAGAATGGGCTCTTGAGCAAAATAAGTCTTTCCTTATCGCCTGCACTCTATATCCAGATCACATGTTTTTCACCTTCCGGTGTTGAAGAGACAAGTTAAGTTTCATCTGTGTAAATTTATGTTTGAATTTATATTCATTTATAGCCAAGTCCTTTGTTTAGTGTGCAAGATCCACATTCTCACCATTCCCTTGTACCACGCCCACTCTCAGTTCACTCCCCAGGAGGCAGTCATGGACTCATCAGAGCCCTCCCTTGTATGTTCACCTGGACATGTTCCCTACAGACCCCTTTCCACCCGGAACCCCTTTCACCCCAGAACTCCTTCACCCCTGGAACTCCTTCCCCCTCTGGACTCCCCCCACTTAGTCCTTCACCCCAACTCTGGACTCCACCCCCCCCACTTAGTCCTTCACTCTTGCTGACTCCTTCAGTCGCCCTTACTTCTTCCGCCACCCTTAATCCTTCTTCCTCACTGACTCCTTCCTCCAGCTTTACTTTTTCCTCCAGCCTGCTCCTTCCCCTCCCTCATTCCTTCCTCCATCCTTATTTCTTCCTCCATCCTTACTCCCTCCTCTCTCCACACTCCTTCCTCCCCCTATACTCCATCTCCTCTCTGCACTCCATCCTCCCCCGGACTCCCTCCCCTCTTCACACTCCTTCCTCCCCCGGACGCCCTTCCCTCCTCCGGACTCTTTCCCTTACACCTTCTACCCTCTTACACCTACGTCCCCAGTTGTCATGTTCTCCCCTGTTATCCATTCCTCCCCCTGTAGTCCCTCCCATCCCTCCCAACCTCCACCCCGACATCTTTGTAATCCCCTCCCAACCTCACTCCCCGAAAACACTTCCTCTATTAGTTGATCCTAGACCTTCCTCTCCCACCCCCGGTACATCTTCCTCTCCCAAACACAGCTGGACCTTGCTCTCCGCCCCTCAACCATCATCCATTGTGAGTTGACACTCAACGGTGACTTTCCAATTGCCGCGAGCTGCTTCGAAGCAGTGGCATGTCCATGAGAATCTACGCAGCATGCAATGGACATTCCTCCAGTGTGCTTTTAGTGTCGGACTCCAGCACCTTCTGCTCCTCGGATGTCCACGATATGAGCAAGGCCCTGGCGGTAAGTCCTGACTTCTGTATGACACGCTTGTCAAGACACATTCTGCACCAGCATGTTTTCCCGCCGACTTGGGCGGATGATCAAGCATAGGGGGATGATTCTGGCGGGCTGGCCTTATAAGGATATGCAGATGTATTGCAATGAGGTTCCCAATATCCAATGGTGGGAAACGTAGCCCGCCGTCAACAGGTTGAGTGGACGATCACAAACTGGTTTCACGACACCGTGAAACCCATATCTGATCTTCTCTCTAGATTGTCCACTCACATTGCTGAACACGCCCGACGCCATTGGGCACGGAAAATTCCACCCCATTACCATTGCTGAATCCCCCACTCTCAACATACTGGGGGTCATGACTGATCATCAGAAATGTAACTTGACCAGCCTTATATGGCTATATATGGGAATGCTGCAGCAAGTAACTCATCTCCTGATTCCCCAAAGCCTGTCCACCAACTACAAGGCACAAATCAGGAGTGTAAAAGAATATTCTTGCCTGGATGAGGGGAGCTCTAACAACATTCTAGAAATACAAAACCATCCACAACAAAGTAGCTCACTTTATTATCATAATGTATAAAAATAGTTTGTGCCAGTGGCCAAAAAATGATTCATATCTGTGAGTATTTCAACAGCTTACTGACTATTTCAAATTTAACAAGAATTATAATTGTAAATCTTAATTATAGCAGTGAAAAATTATGACTTAAATATTCATAAAAGTAAGCTGTAAATCTAGGGTCAGGTTTTGGAGGGAGTTAAAAAAGTTAAATATTGGTCAACCAATCTCCAACTTGGCTACTTCTGATTTTAATGGAGACAGGTTGTGGGGGCAGGGTTGGGTTGGCAGGGATATGTGTCCATTGCGTTCTCTGGAGGTTGATCAACTATCAGAATAATTTGAGGAGCCTCCAACTTAACTTAACCTTTAATTTTAATGCATGCAGGCCGAGCTTTCTGGGTTTAGGAGCAAGAGTAGGCCTTTCAGCCCTACGAGCCTGCTGTGCCATTCAGTGAGATCATGGCTGCTCGGGTTATAGTCTCAACTCCATTTTGCCATCTGCCCCCCAATAACCCTTGACTCCCTTTTGTATCAAAAATTAGCCTAACCCTGCCTTGGATAAATTCAATGGCCGAGTCTCCACTGCTTTCTGGGGAAGAGAATTCCGCATGCTAATGAACCTCTGAGAGAAAAGATTTCTCCTTTTCTCCATGTTAAATAGTAGACCTCTTATTCTTAAGTTTATTCTCAGGGAAACCTGATGTTTTGTCGTGTGTTCAGGGTCTAGGTGGGGTTTTTTGGGTCTTGTCTATTTTCCTAGAGTAAGCTGCTCGGGACTGTAGTTTGTGAAAAACATTGCTCTTTTTTTACAGCCACTATTTAGATATTGGGACCTCTTCATGAGGTTGGAATGTCTGCCCCCTTCAGATCTCTGTTACCTAATCATGTTGTGCTCCTTTTTTAAAGTTCATTTAAGGGCTGAGGGCATCGCTGGCCAAGCAAGCATTTAATGACCGTCCCTAAATGCCCTTGGGACGGTGGTGGTGAGCTACCTTCTTGAACTGCTACAGTCTATCTGGTGTAGGTACACCCGCAGTGCTGTTAGGGAAGGAATTCAAGGGATTTGATCCAGCAACAATGAAGCAACGGCGATATATTTCCAAGTCAGGAGGGTGTGTGGCTTAGAGGAGAACTTCCAGGTGCTGGTGTTCCCATGTGTCTGCTGCCCTTGTCCTTCTAGAGGGTAGCAGTTGTGGGTTTGGAAGGTGCTGCCTAAGGAGCCTTGATGAGTTCCTGCAGTGCACCTTGTAGATGGTACACACTGCTGCTACTGTGTATCGGTAGTGGAGGGAGTGAATGTTTGTGGAAGCTGCTTTGTCCTGGATGGTCTTAAGCTTCTTGAGTGTTGTGGGAGTTGTACTCATCGAGGCAAGTGGGGAGTATTCCATCACACCCCTGACATGTGCCTTGTAGTTGGTGGACAAGCATTGGGGAGATGGGTTACTCGCTGCAGAATTCTTAGTCTCTGACCTGCTTTTGTAGAACAGTATTTATATGGCTAGTCCAGTTCAGTTTCTGGTCAATGGTAACCCCCAGGATGTTGATAGTGGGGGATTCAGCGATGGTAATGCCATTGAACGTCAAGGGGTGATGGTTGGATTCTTTCTTGTTGCAGATGGTCATTGCCTGACACTTGTGTGGTGCAAATGTTATTTGCCATTTGTCAGCAGAAACTTGGATATTGTCCAGGTCTTGCTGAATTTGGACATGGACTGCTTCAGTGTCTGAGGAGTTGTAAATGGTGGGGAACATTGTGCAATCATCAGCAAACATCCCCACTTCTGATCTTATGATGGAAGGAAGGTCATTGATGAAGCAGCTGAAGATGTTTGGGCTGAGGACACCACCCTGAAGAACTCCTGCAGTGATGTCCTGGAGCTGAGGTGATTGACCTCCAACTGCCACAACCATCTTCCTTTGTGCTAGGTATGACTCCAACCAGTGGAGAGTTTTCCCCTGATTCCCATTGACTCCAGTTTTGCTAGGGCTCCTTGATGCCACACTCAATCAAATGCTGTCTTGATGTCAAGGGCAGTCACTCTCGCCTCACCTCTGGAGTTCTGCTCTATTGTCCATGCTTGAACCAAGGCTGTAATGAGGTTGGGAGCTGAGTGCTCCTGGCAGAGCTCAAACTGAGCATCAGTGAGCAGGTTATTGCTAAGCAAGTGCCACATTTAGTACTGTTGGTGACTCCTTCCATCACTGATGATTGACAGTAGACCGATGGGGCGATAATTGGCTGGGTTGGATTTGTCCTGCTTTTTGTGTACAGAACATACCTAGGCAATTTTCCACTTGCCGGGTAAATGCCAGTGTTGTAGCTGTACTGGAACAACTTGGCTAGAGGTGCGGCAAGTTCTGGAGCACAAGGCTTAAGTGCATTTGCCTTTGCAGTATCCAGTGCCTTCAGTCGTTTCTTGATATCACTTGGAGTGAATCAAATTGGCTGAAGACAAGCATCTGTGATGCTGGGGACCTCCGGACGAGCCCAAGATGGATCATCCACTCGGCACTTCTAGCTGAAGATTATTGCAAAATCTTCAGCCTTATCTTTTACACTGATGTGCTGGACTCCTCTATCATTGAGGGTGGGGATATTTGTGTAGCCTTCTCCTCCAGTGCGTTGTTTAATTGCCCACCACTATTCCCAACTGGATGTGGGAGGACTGCTTAGGTCTGATCTGTCGGTTGAGGATTCGCTTGCGTCTGTCTATCATTTGCTGCTTCTGCTGTTTGGAACACAAGTAGTCCTGTATTGTAGCTTCACCAGGTTGACACCTCATTTTTAGGTATGTCTGGTGCTGCTTCTGGCATGCCCTCTTGCACTCTTCATTGAACCAGTGTTGACCCCTTGGCTTGATGGTAATGGTAGAGTGGGGGATATGCCAGGCCATGAGGCTACAGTTTGTGTTCGAGTACAATTCTGCTGCTGCTCATGGCCTGCAACGCCTCATGGATGCCTAGTCTTGAGTTGCTAGACCTATTTGAAATCTACCCCATTTAACATGGTGGGTAGTGCCGCATGACACGATGGAACGCATCCTCATCTCAAACTTCATCTCCAACTGACTGTGCGGTGATCACTCCTACTGATACTGTCATGGACTTGATGCATCTGCGGCAGGCAGGTTGGTGAGGATGAAGTCAAGTATGTTTTTCCTTCTTGTTGGTTCCCTCACCACCTGCTGCAGACCAGTCTAGCAGCTGTGTCCTTGCCACCCTCAGTGCTTCCTTCAAGTGGTCTTCAACATGGACGAGCACTGATTCATCAGCTGAGGGAGGGCAGTACGTGGTAGTCAGTAGGAGGCTTCCTTGCATCAAGCTGGTGACAGAAGCTCTGTTCAGGCGACTGCTGAACTTTATTCTTTACTATACGGATGAGGCCAGCCAGGCTGAGCGAGCCAGAGGCTTTGCAGCAATTGCTGGGTTCCCTGCATCCAGGGTGCCATCAACTGCACACATGTGGCCATCAAGGCGCCAGTGGATCAGCCGGGTGCCTTCGTCAACAGGAAGGGCTTCCACTCACTGAATGTGCAGATAGTGTGTGATCACAGGGTGCAGATTCTGCAAGCCTGTGCAAGGTACCCTGGCAGCTCCCATGACGCGTACAAACTAAGATACTCCCAGGTGCCGAGGCTCTTCAGTGCTCTAGCCCGACTAGATGGATGGCTGCTGGGTGACAAGGGCTATCCATTGACAAGGTGGCTCATGGCGCCTCTCCGCCACCCAAGAACAGAGGCAGAGAAGCATTATAATATGAGTCCTGCCTCCACAATGTCAGTGATAGAGAGGACCATTGGTCTTCTCAAGATGCGCTTCCAATGCCTGGGCCGTTCAGGGGGAGTACTACAATACTCTCCAGAGTGTCTGTCACTGATCGTGGTTGCATGCTGCACTCTCCACAATCTGGCACTGGCAAGAGGGGACCCACTGGAGGAAGAGGATCTTGAGGCAGCTGCACAGGCCACAGATGATGAGTGCAGCAGTGAGTCAGAAGAGGAGTACAGTGGGGAGAATGTTGAGAGCATGGATCCAGGCTTCAGTAACCTGCAGGGAGGCAGGGATACCAGGGATGCCTTGATCCAATGCTCCTTCAGCTAGGCTACCAAAGATCAGCTTCAAATGCATGCCAGGGCTGCCACCTCCATCTGGATGTCTGAAATGACCCTTTCAGTTGAACAAAAGGAACACTCACTGCCTGCGCAATAAAGTTCAGAGTTACCTATGTCCAGCATTACATACTTGCATTCCACATACCAATGAAATAAAAAGATGAAGTATACTTAGGCCATGAAGACAAAAACACAATTTATGTCATTCTGACAACTCAATAATGTTAACACGAACATTTCTAGTATTCAATATTGGATCAGTATACATATAGTTAACAAAAATGAACATAAAATCACCCATGACCTGTCCTTCTTGTGCTCATGGTTCCTTTAACTTATGTTTTTGAGTGCTTTGTCTAGGTGCTCCCCCCTCACTGGCACCGGCATTGGAAGCAGCCTGCTGACTGTGCTGTCTTGTCAGCCTTGGTGACCTTGGCGGTCGTCTTCTGGCCAGTGGAGCCTGTGCTGGTCCCACTGGGATGGAACGGCCAGTACCATGGTTGATATCTCCCCAGTCGCTGCAGCTTCATCAGATACTACGGTCACTGGTGGTGGGGCAGTGGAGCTGCTGCCATCAACCAGAGCGCCCTGAGAGGAGCTGCAAAAATGACAGGCAGCTCATGCACCAACGTGAGGTTGCTCTGGACCTCCCTGCACACCAATGATGGACGGGCATCTAGCTGGGATACTGGGTGCCTCATCCATCTCCCACACTGACATTGACCATCATTGCCCGTGTGAGGGTTTGCAGGTCCAAGCGCAACTCCAGGAATCCCTCATTCTGTCCCTGGAGCTGCATCTCCATGAGAGTCGCCACTCCCTCAATGGAGGAGGCAGTTCGCTCGGCTATGAGGGTCAATGCAACGCTCACACTCCTCATGCCCTCCTCCATCATGGAGACTATGGCATGCATACCCTCATGGATCTCCACCAATCCTCCTGCATATATCGCTGGACATCCAGCATCTGCCGCCTAATGGATGACTCTAGAGGCTCATCATCAGCCTTCGACTGAGCATCGTCCTGGCCCCCAGCAGTCCTCTGACTGCCGTCATACTGGGCACCTTCTGCCTCCGCCTGCACCTCAAGCAATTGTGAAGTGCCCTCACCACTGTGCACCAAGATATTAGCCGCCACTCTAATGCCCACTGAGGTGCTGGTATCTATGCTGGTGCCTGCTTCAGACAGCGGGTGTGACGCACTGGTGATGCCTGGTGGTCTTCTGGTGTCAGAGATGGCCCTTAGGGGTCTGCAGATGGGACGCCTGTTGACAAACTTAAAAGGGAGGAGAAGGATATGTTAAAGTCATCACACTGTCACTGTGCATGCTAGGCACCCTGGTGAGACAACAGAGATCTGCATCATGGCACTATCGTCTTTCAATGATTAATGGGGACTCCAGGTTCGAGGCTCCCATCAATGAAGTGACTACACAAGAATGGTTGCACAAGCCAAAATTCTCACCTCTGTGCACTGCGCTTTTACCTTCCTGTGGCACCCCCACCTCCCCACGCCCAGTTGCACATGGGGTTCTCAAGCTCCAGGGCATCTTGCTCATACCTTGGAAGGATTAAGAGGTTAGGGGGGCCTCTGCCAGTCTTCAACCTTTCTATTTTGTTGTGGGCTGTCTCCTCCTGAAACAACAGAGGAGCATTGATTAGCCCACTCTGTACCTGCAGCACCATTGCAGCCTGGTCAACCCCAGCTGAGGAACACCTTGTAGGGCAGTTCCGCATTGTGGCCCTCAAGCCACAAGGTAATCAGGCCAAGCAGCCAGGGCTCACCCCCATGGCCAGCACCGGTATGATTAACAGTTGACACTCAGACTCTAGCACCCCTGAGGTCCACGGGGTTGGGGGGGGGGTGGGGGGGGTGCAGTTTGGAGAGGCCAGACTTTAACGCTTCTGCACACTGACCCATGCCAACACAGTACTCACCCTTCCTGAGCACAGCAGGTCATTGAAGCACTTCCAGCACTGCACCCAGGAGCCGCGCACCACGTCATGGCTGCTGACCAGCGCTGCCACCTCCCCCCATGCCCTCTTGTTGAGGTGTGGTGGCCTCCTCCTCCCACCCCTGGGGACAAGGGTATCCCTCCTGCAGCCTCCTCCTCCAAGAGGATGATGAGGCACACATCAGAGAAGCAGTGATCCGAGTGCCCTTACCTGCCCTCCCTCCTGCAGTGTCTAGCCACACACGACTCCATTACGAACATACAGATGTCCTCTGTGGCAGCTTTCCAAAGGCTGCCTGGGCTGTTTTTAAACTGGTCACTGGGTCGCCATTGGACCCAGTGGCTGACAGGACCCTGCCCCCACTCGGCCCTTTCTGGCCAGTACGGAGCCGTGTTTTATATCGGCTGTCCAGGCCTGATTGCGGCCGGCGGTCTGTTTTCGGCCACTTCTGGGCCCGCCCTCTGAACCCGCCCAATGAAGGGAAATCCTGCCCTGGGCCTTTTACTCACTGTCTGCTGCCGCCATGTTTTGTTGTGTGTTCAGTGTCTAGACAGGGTTTTTTGGTGCTTGTCTATTCTCCCAAAGTAAACTGCTCAAGACTATAATTTGCTGAAATATTAGCCTCTATTTACAGCTACTATGTACATATTGGAAACTCTGCATGAGGCTGGAACTTCGCCTTCCTCCAGATCTCTGTTACTCAATCATGTGATGTTACATCATTACATCAGCATCACGTCCTTCTGATGTTAACCCTTTACACTATACCTGACAGTTGAAGGAAGGTATGAAGGAATGCATCCAGCTGGAGCGTGCATTCACAGCGAGGAGCAGGAATGTCAACTCCTGGCCCACCAAGTTTACATTAACACAATTGGCCAACTTTCTCCCAAAGGCTTCCAGGTTGACCAACTATCCCCCCCCCCCCAAACACCCCCCACATGATGTCTTAATTACTTTTGCTCTTCACTCCAGCTGCCATCCACTCCCCCCCAACACCACCCACTGCCTCACCCCTCCATCCCCACAGAGTGTCAAGCTGACTGGCTGTGACTGGGAAACCTCCTGAAAAATCTAAAACAGGTTCTGCATTAATTTGTTAGGATGTGCAAGAAACCATTTCTCCTGACATGCTGCAAATCTTCCTCCAACACTTCCTTCCCGCACTTCTCCCTTTCTGTCTCACAGTTACTATCAGTGCCTAAGCTTTCACATCTGAAGGGTCATGCAGTTACCAAAACATCGAAGTTAATAGACTGGAGCGAATGCAATGGGCAGGATGCATGAGTAATTTCAGTTTCGCCCTCTGTGGTTATAACCCACTATTGATAATAGCTCTTCAGACATCTTCACCATTCCTGTCACAAAAGTACCAGGCAACGACCATCTCCAAAAAGTGAGAACCTAACCATCGGCCCTTGACATTCAATGGCATTACCATTGCTGAATCCCTCACCATCAACACCTGGGGAGTTACCATTGACCAGAAACTAAACTGGTCTAGCCATGTAAATACTGTGGCTGCAAGAGCAGGTCAGAGGCTGTGAATTGTGCAGCGAGTAACTCACCTCTTGACTCCCCAAAGCCTGTCCACCATCTACAAGGCACAAGTCAGGAATGTGAATACTCCCCACTTGCTAGGATGAGTTCAGCTCCCACAACACTCAAGAAGCTTGACACCATCCAGGACAAATAAGCCCGCTGATTGGCACTACTTTCACAAACATTCACTCCCTCCACCACCAGTGAACAGTGGCAACAGTGTGTACCATCCACAATATCTACAAAAACTCACCAAGGCTCCTTAAGCAGCACCTTCCAAACCCACCACCGCTGCCACCTAGAAGGACAAGGGCAGCAGATACATGGGAACACCATCACCTGGAAGTTCCCCTCCAAGCCAAGCACCATCCTGACTTGGAAATATATCACCATTCCTTCACTGTTGCTGAGTCAAAATCCTGGAACTCCTTTCCTAACTGCACTGTGGGTGTATCTACACCACATGGACTGCACTTATTCAAGAAGGCAGCTCACCAACACCTTCTCAAGGACATCTAGGGTTGGGCAATAAATGATGGCCTAGCCAGCAATGCCTGCTTCCCTTAGAATAAATTTTTAGAAAACTATAAGAAATTATTCTGTGTAAATGGAAGTGCACTACCTATTCACTTAAAGCCAAGTACCCCATGGGCAAGATTTTGCCCTTGGCGGGGTGCTTGGTGGGTGCGGGTGTGGGCATTTGGGAAGCCAATTAAGGCCTGCCCTGCATGGATCGCGAGCAGCAGCGCTGAGTGTTGCCTGAGCGGGCTGGGGGTAGGAGGGCGAGTGGCACTCACGCAAAGTTCACGCATGTGTGATAAAGAGCACTTCAATCTCCCTGAGGCATGGTACTGCTTCAGGGAGATTGAAGTGCTGTTTAAAAAATTAATAAAGACAGTAACAATTTAATAAAACATGTCCTAATTCCAAAATAAATTTTTTATTTAATGTTTATTCGCTTTAGGAAACCTCAACCCGCTCGTGGATGAGGTTTCCTAAAAAACGTAAACGTAAAGGCCGTTTGGCCTTTTTGCCTGCCCGTCAACCGTAAGATTGGACGGGCAGCATAGATTTGAATTTAATTAGATTGTTAATGGCCTTAATAGGCCCTTTTGAAATATCGCATATCATTTTATGCTCGGGCGTGTCAGGTGCATGCTTGCACGCCAAGCATAATATTCTGTCCCATGTTTCCATTAAGAGTTTAATCTGCTTTGTTCATAACAGCAAAATCAACTCTAGTATAAGTTAGCACTACTTACATGAGCATATTTTATTACCCGAGATTGAACACCTTTATTCTTGACCTTCTATAAATGCTGGCCCTTCCTAGTTCATCACAACACATTACCCTATATGATCTCGTCCTCAGAATACTGAGTACAACCAATGTGATAAAGTAATCATACCACTGAATCGCTTCATTTGATTCTGAGTATAGCATAGTCTTTCACAGTAGGAGACTGGCGCTCTTGACTTGCACTCAGGTTTGCACCAACACGAGAAGAAGATTTAGGCTTACGTATTTAGTGGTTATGTTGAAGCATTATATATTTTGATGCTGGATAAGTACACTCTTGTGAAAACTCATTTATAATCCAAAAGAGTTGCAGTGCAGTATGATACACAAAACATTTCACAGAGCTCACAAATACTATTAATAGATAATGTTGACAAATCATAGTTTTTCCCGTTCAGCTTTACGTCATGGTTAGATAAGTTTATACACATCTCCATTTAGGCTGTGTTGTTTTATTACTGAATTTTAATAGCTCAAACCAGTCCTTGCCATACAAAGAATAATTTCTTTTCGCCATTGTAATGCATTACATATTTAACGTACATATAATTTATTTAAATAAACTTTATATACAATATAGGATGCAGGGAAAAAAAGTTCTACAGATTTCAGTGATGGCTGCATGCATTGGCTGCCTTTAATGTAAAATGAGGGTCTTTACAACAGTGAGAATGTCTCATTTCCATAGCAGTGGATGTTGAAATGTGGACCACATTAAAGAAAATATGTATTTTCATCACCACATGGAAGGCTCATCATACCTGCAAGCAGAAAAGTATAACTAAATGCAACTGCTGACATTTCCAATTTAAAATCAAAGACATGTTCAGCATGCAAAGCATTTTTTTCTGGGCGCTGTACTAATTTTCTTGTTTTTCATAAAAGAGCCTCAGGTGGAGGTTTTTATTTTCCACCTCCCGACCCACCCAAACCCACCTCCTCCACAGGTTTTGCTGAGATCACTTGTAGCTAGCAGCTTTGCTGCTATCCCAATCAGGCGACAATTTGGTGCCACTTTTTCTACTCTATGCACTATGCATTCATCCAATGATAAATGTTTGCATTATCAATTTAGTTAACACTCTTAATGATTTCTTTTATCAAGGAAAAAATTGGCTATTCTGTTTTTAGTTTAAAACTTTGCCAGACACTGTATTTACAAGGGGAGCCCTAGTGAATTGCAGAGCAGGCTTCAAGGGCAAAAGGACTATTTCTGCTCTTATTTCTTATGTTCTTATTGTACATTCAATGCTAAGCTAATTATGGGATTACCTGTAAAACTAAATACAATGTTAGTTATTCCAAAGTTTAAAATTAAATTTTTAAAAAATCTTTTCAGCCTCATTAGAATGCTCTCATTGACAGATTATAATTATTATAGAACTATCGGCCATAGCTTCTGGCTTTTTGTTACACTTGATGCCACTTAATCTGTCCAGCTCCAACAACTCCCCTGCCCACCATTCCCCCGCTCCCCCACCCCACCCCAAACACACGCCTCACCATTGGTTAGGTCACATTCTGGGAGCATAGAAATAAACCTGAATTTCTGGTTCATGTATCAAATTTCAAGGTCTGAATTTTACCTTTGGCAGTCGCATGTGATCAAGGGGCCCGAGAGCGGATCGGAAATAGACTGCTGACTGCAATTGGCCCCTGACTGTGATTTCACACTGGCTGGCCAATTAAAGGCCAGCCAGTGTGAAACGTGCACTGAAAAGCTCAGCACTGCTGGGATGGGGGTGGGAAAAGGTGGGCGATGACATCACCACGGGCGTGGATGAGTGCTGCAAGAGAGCTCCCTGAAGGTAGACAGCTGCCACAGATGATGAAATAAAGGTTTAAGAAGCTGCAAAAAAATTTCCGTGCATCACATTCAAGCACCTGCAAATGTACCTCATAAAAATGCTGTCCACAGATTTGCCTGTCTGCCAACCATAAGGTTGGACGGGCCACAAAAAAACAGAGACAGTTGCGCCATTAATGGGCTTAGCTGCCTGTTTAATTGTCAGCAAGCGCACTTCTGACTTTTACACGTGCCCGCTGAGTGAAATATCGCGCGAGTAGGCGATGATGTCGGGAGACTCGCCTGACGTCATCTCGCGTGATTTTACACCCGATCGTGTCGGGCACTTGCCCGCAGGATGTAAAATTCTGTCCACGGTGCAAGTTGAATGCTTGTTCAAAGTAGTGGAGCTAAGAAACAGCAAGGGGCAACAAACTTTGGTGGGAGCTGTTTTCCACTAATATTTGGTGACCTATAATGTAGTGCATCGTATAAATCAGGAAATTAGAAGTGTATGTAACAAGTAATACATTAATAATGAGGGACTGTAATCTACAAATAGACTGGGTAAAACTAATAGGCACTAGTGCTGGGGAGGATGAATTCCTGGAATTTATACAACATGGTTTTCTAGAACATTATGTTGAGGAACCAGCTAGAAAACAGGCGATTTTAGATCTAGTATTGTGCAATGAGAAAGGGCTAATTAATAATCTCATTATAAAGGAGTCTTCAGAGAAGAGTGACCATAATATGATAGAATTTTACATTAAGTTTGAAAGTGATGTAGTTCAATCTCTAAATAGGGGCTTAAATCTAAACAAATGGAATTATGAATATATGAGGGTTGGCTGTGGTAGATTGGGAAACTACATTAAACGATATGACTTGCAGAATAGATAAAGGGGAACCAATGGATGTGGTGTATTTGGATTTTCAGAAGGCTTTCGATAAAGTCCTGCCCAAGAGGTTAATAAGGAAAATTAGAGTGCATGGGATAATATACTGGCATGGACTGAGGACTGGTTAACAGACATAAAACAGCGAGTAGGAATAAATGGGTCACTCTCAGAATGGTAGGCTATGACTAGAGGGGTACCACAAGGATCAGTGCTTGAGCCCCAGCTATTCACAATCGATATCAATGATTTGGATGTGGGGACCAGATGTAATACTTCCAAGTTTGCTGATGACACACAACTTGGTAGGAATGTGAGTTGTGAGGGGGATGCAAAGAGGCTTCAAGAAGAGTTAGACAGGCTGAGTGAGTGGGCAAGAACATGACAGATGAAATATAATGTGAAAGTTATTCACTTTAGCAAGAAAAACGCAAATGCAAAGTATTTCTTAAATTGTGAGAGACCTGGGTGTCCTTATTTATAAATCACTGAAAGCTAACATGCAGATACACCAAGCATTTAAGAAGGCAAATGGTATGTTAGCCTTCATTGCAAGGGCATTTGAATATAGGAGTAAGGAAGTCTTACTGCAGTTTATAGAGCTTTGGTAAGACCACACCTGGAGTTGTGTACAGTTTTGGTCTCCTTATCCAAGGAAGGATATACTTGCCATAGAGGGATGCAATGAAGGATCACCAGACTGATTCCTGGGATGGCAGGTTTGTCCTATAAGGAGAGACAGGGAGACAGAGTTTGCATTCTCTAGAGAGGTGATCTCACTGAAGTGTACAAAGTTCTTACACGACTCGACAGGCCAAGTGCAGGAAGGATGTTTTCCCCTGGATGGGGTGGAGAGCGGGGTGTCTACAACCAGGGGTCACAGTCTCAGAATAAGAGGTAGGCCATTTAGGACTGAGATGAGCAGGAATTTCTTTATCAAGAGGGTGGTGAATTTTTGGAATTATTTACACCAGCGGGCTGTGGAGGCTCAGCCACTGAGTATATTCAAGACAGTTTGATAGATTTTGAAATATTAACGATATCAAGGGTTACAGTGATAGTGCGGGAAAACGGCGCTAAAATAGAAGATCAGTCATGATCTAATTGAATGGCGGTACAGGCTCGAGGGGCTGAATGGCCTACTCCTGCTCCTATGTTCCTATCTACCATTCTTGATGCTACCCTTCTTGCTATATCGTGTTTTACTTAATTTTAGTTAACCTCTTACTTCACATCACTTCAAACAGCAAAGCTGAATTTAAATCATACCTTTTTCTTTCTAGCAACCAAATTAAGCTTTGACAGACTTACTTTCACACTGTTCAATTTCGTGAACATTCCTTTTACTTTAAAAACCATGCACCATTGGAAATGTTAAAAAAATTATCTGGACAAATCATTACATTGGGCTCAGGAAATTGGCATTAGATATTTCCATGATGTGGCTGTGATGTAAAAAAAAGATTGAACCCCAGATGGGCTTTCTCATTAATTCTTAGATGTTTGAACCTACCATTATTTAAATCTGCTCCTTCAACCTAGACTAAACTAATTAAATTTAATGATGCTGCAGAAGTAAATGAATGCATGCCCACCCCCATCTTTCAAGTTGCACATCTGGTGCTGTCACTACCGAGTTGCTTTTAGCTGTACACTTCTATCATGAAAAGCTGTGTTACACAATATCCTTGTCATGTATACTCACCTATATTTAGGAAAACTTTCTGAGTTCTCGCTCAGCAGCAGATCAGTAATCAGTGCCTCAGGGCTGGATCTCTTTCCATACCTATTGCATCCAAATGACCAAAATATTTTAAACCATTACCAGAGTTATTCAGTCGATTAGATATGCAAATATTTACTAGTTTTTATGCAAATATTTACCAGTTTTTTTTAAAAAAAGGAACATGCATGTTAAACAAATTCTGATATTCATACTATGGCTATATTAGAAATTATTTCTGAATCAGTCAATCACATTACATATTGTCTTTAGTGTGCAAACATGCTAATAGTTATGCTTCCATTGTGCTCTTAGATATGATAAGGATAAATACAGCTTTCTTAAAAGCTGTTCCAACTGTGAGCATTCACAACTAATAGTCATTTGGTTTAAGAAAAACACTATAAATAAACAGAAGTAAAAACAGTACACAACAAATCAATCAGAACCCGAAAGAAGAAAGATATTTCACGTTCAACACTACATCAGAACTGGCCAGGAACTGATCGCTTCATGAACTGGTCCATAATGAAGAAGTGAAACATTATTTTTTAACAAATGGTGAAAAGCTAAGAAAAGTGGATGACCACTGATCACTAAAATGTGGTAGTCAGATGCAAAAAAAATGAAAAAGACTAAAGGAATGTTCACCTTTATACTTACAGGACTAGAATATAAAGGGGAGGAAGTTATGTTACAATTACACAAGCCCCTGGTTAGACCACATCTTGAATGTTGTGTACAACACTTTAGAAAGATCTTAAAAAAGTGCAGTACAGACTCACCAGCATGTTACCCAGACTCCAAGGATTAAACTATGGAGAGATTACATAGACTTTAAAGCACGAAAACAGGTGATTTGGCCCAAATGGTCAATGGTGGCATTTATGCTTCCATTCTTCTCATCTAATTATCAGTATAACATCCTATTCCCTACATCTTCATTTGTTTATCTGGCTTCCCCATAAATGCATCTATATTATTTGCCCAACTACTCCCTGAGGTAACAAGCTCCACATTCTCAGTAAAGAAGTTTGTTCTGAACACCCTATTTGATTTATTGGTGACTACTTCTTATTGACAGCCACTAGTTTTGCACTTTGCTCCAAATGAAAACATTCTCTATACTTAAAACTCTTCATAATTTTAAAAATCTAGGTTAAGTCAACCCTCAGCCTCTCTTTACAAGTGAGCAGTGACCCAACCTGTCCATCCTTTTATGATAGGTATAGTCTTGCATTTCTAGTGTCATCCTCACAAATCTTTTTGCACCCTCTACAGTGCTTCTATATCTATTACTACATAAATATAGATTATATTAAATAATTATAGATTACATAAACTAGGCTTGTATGCCCTGGAACATAGGTTAAGGGTGATTTGATTGAGGATTTTAGGATTTTGAAAGCAATCGATATGATAAATAGAAATATTTTTTTCCAACTAGAGATGTAATCTTCAAATCAGAGCCAGGCAATTCAGGAGGGATGTTAGGAAATGTTTCTTCACACAAAGGGAAATGTGAGTCTCTGTGCCACAGAAAACAGCAGATGCTACCTTAATTAATAATTTAAAATTTGAGGTTGATAGATTTCTGCTAGTGAAGGGTATTAAGAGGTATGGTATTAAGACAGGTGGGTGGAATTAGGAGACAGGTCAGCCATCATTTCAAGGAAAGTTAGAGCAGATGTGAAGAGCTCAACAGCCTACTCCCGTTTCCATCTTGCTTCCAGATCCAAATGCTGAAAATTTACAACAAGCTGATAACAAATGTTAAATGCACAGTTTGTCAATACTATTGATTATCTGCATCAGACCTAGTTTATCAAACACAAACAGAACTAAAGTTGGACATGTTTAAAAGGGTTTCACCAAAATGAATACCTCAGTAGGCAAGAAAAAAAAATCTCAGCATTGTATAATGTCAATGACACAGAGCCATGCCTGTGATGTGTGGCGTCTACTTGAAGCTAGCACTGCAATCACATGATGGGGCCTGTTTAACATCTGTAAGCACAAGGATAATGCATGCACATGGAAGCACATACTCCGTCTTTGTGACTACAATATCTTTCTTAAGTGAGGATTTTACTTTTTGATGCATATTCCTTTGTTGAATTGTATTCTACCTCAAGTTTTAAAATGGTGTACACAGTATGTTGAGAAAGTAAAGAAAGGAGAAAACAAGGGAAGGAAATACATAACTTCATCCTTGTTTGAGTTCTGGAAACAATTGAGGTTAGGGTATCTCAGGGAACTGTATTGGTATTACTGCTGTTTCTGATTTACAACAACTACTTGGATTCAAAAACTCAATGTAAATTAGTCGCATTTGCAGATGGCATGGAACTGGGACAGCAAGTGGAATCAAAAGGGGGTAGCTCAGGAATTTCAGAATGAGTTGGAGGAAACATATATGTGTGAGCAGGACAATGGCAGCTTAAAGTTAATACTAAAAAATATCAAGTACTGCACACAGTATGGGTGGAAAGTGACACACATGTTCCATGAATAGTGTTGAAATAACTGTGGGTGAAATTAAAAAGACCTACGAGTGTTAATAGGCTCAACATGAACAGGGGTGAAATTGGTCAATGCCAGTAGCACAAAATTGAAAAGAATACTGGCACAATCTAAGCAAGCTGTCAAGTCATAATCATTTTGAACTAATACCATTGACTGATTTCGCCCTCAATATATCCAACCAATGTTGAGTAGCAATAAAAAAACCAACAGAATATTGAATACCAGAGGAAAAATAGAATGAGTCAGAGAAAGCCATGATCACATTGTACAGTGCTCTAGTCAGACTACATCTTCACTACCAGTTCTCATAAAAAGTCATCAACCTGAAACATTAATTTCATTTTTCTTTCTCTATGGTTCTGCCTGACTGGCTGACACTTCTAACATTTTCGGGTTTGTTCTTTGACCACTGTGTCCAGTTCTGGCCAGTGAAATATGAGGAAGACAAGTGAGTGCCAGAGGTAATGCAGAGAAGAAGCACAAAGCTGATCCCTAGTGCCAGGGATCTGATTACATGGATTGACTTGGCACCTTGTTTCCTTGTGGCTTGAAAACATATGTGTGAGTAATCTTAAAGAAAAGGTAGAACTGGTACGGTTTCTTTAAATTTAATTGTGAATGTACAATAATTGGATACAGGTTCAAACTACTGATATTCAAAATATTTCTTTCCACAAAGAGTGATCAACACATTGAATGGACTTCCAGATACACAGAGATACAATTGGATGCTATAATGGGGAGACTGTAAGATCTAAATTAAGATGGGCCAAAAGACCTCTCATCTGTAATTGTCTGGTGAGGTATTTATTTCAGGACAAAAAGTTACAACACCTCTTTAACATATCAAGAACATAAAGTACAGTATCTCTGTAAAAATAAGTACCTAGGCTTAAACTGGGCTTTGCAAAATGTTGTACATTGCAAGTACTCGGCATATTCAGTACAATTGATGGACAGCTGAAATCCTGGAAACTTCTCAGTTGCATTATATTTTCATTACTGGTTATCATGTTGCGCTGTCAGCTAATTGTAAGAACATCAGTGGATCCCATCAATTTACCGTTCTAGATGTAGATTCAATTGTAACTTTCTATAGATATTTAGATATACACTTGAAAAGGAAATATTTATGGGGCTATGAGGGAAGAGCACGGAAGTGCACCATTTCAGTAGCTCTTTCAAAGAGCTGGTGAGGCATGATGGGCTGAATGGCCTCATTTTGCTCTAAAATTCTGTGCTAATGACATGACAAGTGCACCCTGAATTAGAAAAGATCGTCAGCTTACAGGCCACGTCTAAGATGCAGTTTCCCACCAATACACTGCTGAACTATCCTTTAGTGACTAATATTTAAAAATAAAACAGCAAGTTGCATAAAAGCAAAGAACTTATCAAGCCTTCTGCCAAGAAACAGATTATAATAACATTCAGATTCCTGTCATGCATCGCTCCCAACAATCAAAATCTGCTTTTCATATAAATAAACCATATTCCCGAACACCCTTGGCTTGCATAGCCAAAACACGAACAAAATAACTTAGTTCCCCTGTACTCCTTTTATCACAGAATCTTTACAGTGCAGAAGGTGGCCATTCAGCCCATCAAGTCTGCACTAGCTCACTGAAAGAGCATTCTAACTAATCCCACTCCCCTGCCTTATCCCCATAAACTTGCATATTCTTTCTTTTCAGATAGCAATCCAATTCCATTTTGAATACCTTGATCGAACCTGCCTCCACCACCCTTTCAGGAAGTTCATTCCAGACTACAAACACCCTCTGGGTGAAAGTTTTTTTCCTCATATTACTTCTAATCCTTTAGGCCCATTATTTTGAATCTGTGCCCTCTAGTTCTTGATGCTCTCTTGAGTGGGAACAGTTTCTCACTATTTACCCTGTCCATACCCCTCAGGATCTTGAATACCTCTATCAAGTCTCCTCTCAGCATTCTTTTCTCCAAGGAAAACAGCCCCAATCTCTCCAATCTACCCTCATAGCTATAGTTGTTTATCCCTGGAATCTTTCTTGTGAATCACCTCTGTACTCTCTCCAAAGCCTTCACATCCTTCCTCAAGCATGGCACCCAAAACTGGACACAGTACTCCAGATGAGGCTTAACTAGTATTTTAAACAAGTCATTGCTCTTGTGCTCAATTTCCCTATTAATAAAACCTAGAATACCATGTGCTTTATTAACTCTCTCAACATGCCCAGCCACCTTCAATGACTTATGTACATATACACCGAGATCCCTCTGTTCCTGCAACTCCTTTAGAGGCTCTCCCTTTATTTTATTCTGTCTCTCCACATTCTTCCTGCCAAAATGAATCAACTCACACTTCTCTCCATTGAACTTCATCTGCCATTTGTCTGCCCAATCCACCAAACCTTTTGAAGTTCAAGACTATCCTCATCACAGTTGACAATGCTTCCAATCTTTGTATCATCCGCAAATTTTGAAATCATGCCCAGCACATCAGTCTAGGTCATTAATGTTCATTCATGAAGAGCAAGGGTCCCAACACTGACTCTTGGGGAACTCCACTACAAACCTTCTTCCAAACTGAAAAACAATTATCTGCTTCCTGTCACTCAGCCAATTTCTTATCCAAGTGCCAACTTTCCCTTTTATTCCATGAGCTAGAATTTTGCTCACAAGTGTGGCACTGTATCAAATGCCTTTTGAAAATCCACATACATCACATCAACAGCATTGCCCTCATCAACCTTCTCTGTTACCTCCTCAAAAAACTCCAGCAAGTTAGTTAAATATGATTTTCTCTTAATGAATCCATGCTAGCTTTCCTTAGTTATCCTGCACTTGTCTAAGTGACTATTGATTTTGTCCCAAACTAAAGTTTCCAGAAGTTTCCCTTGCACCCCTTTTTGAACAAGGGTGTAACATTTGCAATTCTCCAGTCCTCCAGCACCGCCCCTGTGTCTAAGGAAGACTGGAAGACTCACTAGTGCCTCTGCAATTTCCACTCTCACCTCCCTCAGTATCGTTGGATGTATCTCATCCAGCCCGGGTACCTTATCAATTTAAGTAAAGATAGCCTTTTAAATACCTCCTCCATCTCAATTGTAAATTCTTTGAGTGTACCAGTTGCCTCCTCTCTCACCTCAGCCTGGGTAGCATCCTGTACCTTTGTAAAGACGGATACAAAATGCCTCATTTAATACCTCCACTCCTTCTCCTGCCTCCACATGCAAGTCTCTTTTATCCCGAATTGGTCCCACACTTTCTTTTGCCATCCTTTTCTTATTTACATGCTTGGGATTCCCTTTCATGTCAGCTGCTAGCCTCTTTTCTTGTTCCCTCCTTGTTTTTCTGATTAGTTTTTTTCACTTTCCCTCTGGCCCTTCTATATTCAGCCTGGTTCCCCATGTATTTTCAACCTGACATCTGTCATACACGTACTTCTTCTTTTTCATCTTCACTTCCATCTCTCTTGCCATCCAGGGTTTTCTAGGTTTATTTGTCCTACCCTTCCCCTTCAATGGAACATACTTTGACATTTCCTGCAATACTATCTCTTTGAAGGTAGCCCATTGTTCAGCCACTGTCTTTTCTGACAACATTTGATTCCAATTCACTTGGCTCAGATGCATTCCCATCCCATCAACGTTGGCTTTCCCCCAATTAATTATCCCTGCTCGGATTGCTCCCTGTCCTTCTCCATGGCCAACCTAAACCTTATTATATAATGGTCACTGCTCCCTAAATGCTCTCCCACTGATATTTGATCCATTTGGGCCAACACATTCCCCAGAACCAAGTCCAACAGTGCCTGCCCTCTCATTGGACTCCAAACATACTGCTGTAGAAAATTACCTTGAACACACTCCAAGAACTCTCACCCTTCTTGTCCCTATTCCTATCCCAGTATATATTTGGATAATTGAAATTCCCCATTATAATTCTTCTATAATTCTTGCACCTCTCTGTAATTTCTTTGCAAACTTGTTTCTCTACATCCCTTCTGCTAGTTGGTGGTCTATATACAATCTTTTATTTCCAGTCCTTGAGTACGTGTAGAATTACTGTTCTGCATTATTAATGCACTCAGTAATAAATGTGCATGCGATGCCTTCGATGGGTCATTAATACGTCACTAGGACTCTACTTCAGCAAACAGTATAGAACATGCTCTGGCGATGCTGCAGCGACAGAACCTGTTCTGCTTAAATTCGATAGATGGCACTGTGCGATAAAGGCAACTCAGTTAATATATGTTTGACAGCGTGGCAGTGAAGTGTGGATCAATAACCAGAAAAAAAACTACTAAAGAAACTGGACCGGAAACAGTGGGTTTTTAAAAAGTGAAGAGGGTCAAGTGACTTGATAAAGAGACCTCAAAGGGATGATGAAAGTGCAGGCCTGAAACGTTAACTCTATTTCTCTCTCAGATGCCGCCAGGTCTGCTGAGTATTTTCAGCATTTTCCATTCTTATCTCAGGTCTTCAGCATCCGCAGTATTTTAGTTTCGTGTTAAACGGAGGCTTCTCGGTTCAGGTGGAGGCGAAAAGTTGCAATCACTGTGAGAAGAGCTCTGAGCTCTCTTAGCTAACTTTTTTCTCTCAACCAATATAATTAAAAATCGGGCATTTATCTCACTGGTCCTCGCGGGTCTTTGCTGTTTGTAGGTTAGCTGCAATTTGCTTGCATTACAGCGAATGCGCTTCAGAATTCACTCAACCTTCTCTTGGATCTGCCATATATTCTGGTGCAGTTGCTCTGGAATAAACTTGATGATACAGAGCAAACATCCCTCCTCTCAATATAAGTAATAAAAGTCCTGATGTGTATGTTGTTGTTTTCACGTTTTCCAGCCACAATATATTACAGAGTGGCTTTCCGTACCCTTCAATTAATTACCATTCCAGACAGATACATATTTAGTGCCCCCCCCCCCCCCCCATCTCTGGTATTGGAGGCCGTTTAAAGTGTGACACTCGGGTCAACTGCTGCAATAACTGTCAGTCCGGTGGACACATTTTATGAAATGATAAAGAAAGTGAGTTTGAAAGCGGAGGTTATTAGGAGCAATGATAATCTAACGAATTTCCTCTTAAACATGAGGAGCAAACGCCTGGAGCCCATATTTACCAGGTCAGACATTCAGTCCGAAACCACCAAGCAATTTACTAACTGTATCCTCATGTTTAAAACAAAGAAAAAAGGCAAAATGTAATTATGTTCCATTTGTGACCAGCATATCAATTCCCTGAAAGTTATCGGTACAGAGATTAGACAAGGCGAAGTCCTTATCACACCACTTACGAGATGTTACTGCTTTCACTCTGCAAATGTTGTCCAATGTTATTAGTTGTTCCTGGTCTATTAGCTCCACAGTTGTCAACTGTACATTGTGGGTCACTGGAATTGGCTCTTATATAAATTCCCACAACCCACCAAAATATTTCATTTACATGGACTCCAACCTTGCACTGGTAACCAAGTCGTCCTAAGCCTAGTCACAGTAAAATCCGGTATACTTAGTCTTTCATCAAAAAAAAACCTACCCCGGGGCAATGTTCAGAAACGTATTGTAAGTGGAGCTCCTCTCGATTCACATCAATTCATTACATTCATTTTAAAGCATTTTTACAGCAAATCCTTAGACAAGTAAACGCTCTTACATCAGAGAATTGACACAATTATTTTACCGGAGCCCTGATTGCCCAATGGTATTTATCTAACATTACCGATGAAACAAAAACAAAAATTGCTGGAAAAACTAAGCAGGTCTGATAGGATCTGTGGAGAGAAAAACAGCGTTAACTTTTCCAGTCCAGATGACTTCTTTAGAACTAAAGAAAAGTGGAAATGTGGTGAAATACCTACTGTATAAGGGCGAGGGGGGGGGGGGGGGGGAGTGGTGGAGACAGGTGAAGCTGGATAGAGGGCCAGTGATAGGTGGAGGCAAAGGAGAGATTGCAAAAGATGTCATAAACAAAAGGTGGAAGGGGTGTTGATGGCCATGATATTGGCTAAAGGAGTTGCTAATGGTGACATTAAGAATAGAAAGTAGGATGAGCCAGTGACAGATGGCCCTAGAGGGGGTGGGGGGAGTGGACAGTGTGGGGAGAAAATCTCAAAATAGGCTAAAAGATGGGGATAAAACAATGAATGGAAAGAAATTTTAAAAATAATAATAGAAATAAGTGGAAAAATATATAAAATTAAAAAATAACAATTGAAAAAAGGGGATCAAAAAGGGGTAAGCGTGGAGGAGAGAGTTCATGATCTGAAGTTGTTGGACTCAATATTCAGTCCGGAAGGCTGTAAAGTGCCTAATTGGAAGATGAGGTGCTGTTCCTCCAGTTTGCGTTGAGCTTCACTGGAACAATGCAGCAGGCCAAGGATGAACATGTGGACATGAGAGCAGGGTTGTGTGTTGAAATGGCATGCAACAGGGAGGTCTGGATCATGCTTGTGGACAGACTGAAGGTGTTCCACAAAGCGGTCACCCAGTCTGCATTTGGTCTCTCCAGTGTAGAGGAGGTGGCATTGGGAGCAGCCAATGCAGTAGACTAAATTGAGGGAAGTGCAAGTGAAATGCTGCTTCCCTTGAAAGGAGTGTTTGGGCCCTTGGACGGTGAGGAGGGAGGAAGAGGCAGATGTTGCACCTTCTGTGGTTGCATGGGAAGGTGCTTTAGGAGGGGGTTGAGGTGTAGGGGGTGATGGAGGAATAGACCAGGGTGCCCTGGAGGGAACTGTCCATACGGAATGCCAAAAGGGGGAGTGGGTGAAGGGAAGATGTGTTTGGTAGTGGCATCATGCTGGAGTTGGCGGAAATGGCAGAGGATGATTCTTCGAATGCGGAGGCTGGTGGGGTGAAAAGTGAGGGCAAGGGGGACCCTATCATGTTTCTGGGAGGGAGTGGAAGGTGTGAGGGCGGATGCGCGGGAGATGGGTCAGACACAGTGGAAGGCCCTGTCAATCACCGTGGATGGGAAACCTCGGTTGAGGAAGAAGGAAGTCATAGGGAGTCGAAACGTTAACTCTGTCTTTCTCTCCACAGACGCTGTCAGACCTGCTGAGTTTTTCCAGCAATGTTTGTTTTTGATTTTCAGCATCAGCAGTATTTTGCTTTTATCTTAACGGATATCATCTTACCTAACCAATAACATCTGCTGCTTTGAGGAGAACATCTACGTTCAAGCAGCAGAACTTAAAGGCTGTCAGCTAGTGACTCGAAAATGCTCTCAGAATCCCCATTTGCACCCATGCTGTAATATTGCATGATAGGCACTGAGATTCATTTTAAAACAAACAAGAACGGAATATTGATGTAATAATCCAAAGTGTTCTGCAGAGATAAATAGAGATGTGGGTATTGCGATATACGCCGCTCCTAGTATATTCTGCC
This sequence comes from Carcharodon carcharias, assembly GCF_017639515.1. Classification (NCBI taxonomy): domain Eukaryota; kingdom Metazoa; phylum Chordata; class Chondrichthyes; order Lamniformes; family Lamnidae; genus Carcharodon; species Carcharodon carcharias. The sequence goes on along the minus strand of NC_054469.1, from coordinate 137,891,627 downwards.
CTACCCTTCCCGCGTTGGGCTATGCGTCTGAAATGTTAGTGACTAAACCAGACAAATGGTGAAGCGTTGCCCCGAGTTATTTTGCACCAATCTTGGCTTGTGGTTTTCGTATATCCATTCATAGCCCAAAGACCTGCACCAATCACCCGCGTAGTATCGTAGATCTAATACAAGATTGTTGCTACGTGAGATTTTTAGCGTGCCGAAACCTAGAGTAATTGTTAGCAATTAACTTATTAAAGAGTATTTATAGAAAATAGTTAAATTGAAAAACTTTGACTGTTTAAGGCGTACCCTACACTGTCATGATGCCAATGTCTTTCCCTTCCTTCCCTGGTGTTGGTTTTGTCCTAAAGCCTAAAATAAGTGAGTGACACGGTTACATTGCGCCAACCCCGACTGAACGTGATCCGCGGTGAACATGCGGTCTCACCTCTGTCTTGTGATGAGGTTAATGTAGTGCCTCAATGCGGAGTAATATTTGGCCAGGTCCGCTGCGGGGGCGCCTACCCCAGGGTTGTCAGGCTTGGAGGGGTAAGCATCGGCAAAAGTTCCTATGCAGATCAGCATGCAAAATGCAAAGGTGAACAATCCTAGCCAGAGCTTCATGTTGCCCTGCATCTGAAAGGGAAAAGCACACGAACAGGAACATTTTCCAAACATGTCGCAGTTCGTGATTTTAAAAAAAACGTGGTCTTTATTCATTTCTTAAGCTGGAAAGAAAAATGATGATTGATATTCCCCAGCAGTGTTAGATACTCACTATGGGTCACACGTACAAGGGAGGAACTGGTTGTTCTGTGCCGTGTAATTGGAAAGAGATTGTGCCATAGCCCCACATGGCGATCAGAGCAATTCCTCTCCCAAAAGGCGCCTGTGCACAAACCGACCCTTTTTGTAAAGTTCTGCGCCACAGGTGATGGGTTTTATGACCATTTTCGCTAGACCTCAGTTATTCATCTTTCATAACCCATCGGCTAATAGCCGTTTGATATCGATATAAGAAACTTTTTTGTTGAGTCCAATGCTCGCTGCTAAATCCGATAATACATTCACTCAGAAAGTTTTAAACATAATCTTCAAATTAATAACTTCTTATTTTAAGATGCATCCAGCCATTCAAAATCATAATTAGCCAAACTATATCAATTTACAGACAACACCTTTTTCTAGAATATTTTCTGGATACGCTATGTATATAATTTCTACATTGTATAAACAGCAGAACTGAACCTTTCTGCCCCGGAACTACCTGGAACACACAAACTGATTTGGCGTTAAGTCCTGTCCCAGAATTTAACATTGACTCACATTTCAGGTCTGCAGTCTGTAGGGAATCTGACAGGAAGCTGTCGCTGCTCTCTGTGACTCTCTGGCTGGTCGCTGTCTTTTTGAGTCTGAGAAGCTATTGACATGTCCTGCTTTTTATGTGCTCCCTTGGTGGAATGAGGGAGGTTCCTGGTCACACTTAATTGACCAGAATTCGTTATCACACTCCTGCAAAGGCGAAACTACGTCAGTAGCGCCGGTGCAAGAGTCCTGTCACTTAACGCCCTGATGCATGACTGATAACAGTGATTGCTTTCTTCCAACTCAAAGGAAACTTCATGTCGTATCTACTGTGTATTTTTCCTCCTCTAATATCCCAAGGGAGGACTTGCCATTCAATGGCATTTAAAACAAACTTTAGCGACTCTCAACTGTTATCTATTAAGAACACTGCATCTGAACACTTAGACTGCGAGCCTCATCGTTCCTTGGGCTGAGACCAGAGCAAATTGTTTCGTGGCTCACACAGTGCATTTGCTGGCATACGTGTAAAGCATAAAACCATTTTGGGAGCCCACGGCTCCTGTAATAACTTAATACAGCCCAGGGGTAAATTTCTGAGTGTATTACACCTATTTCACTCTATTTCCACATCATTTGTTTCAGTTTTAGGCTTTACAGTTGTCAGGCGACAGGGATTTAAGAAAACCATGCTAGTGCAAGCATATTTTAAATGAAACGATCCTATGTCGATTATCACAATGGGGTTATAAGTGCTTCAGCTTGGCGTTTAATTAAAACAAGTTAAAATCGTACTGCTTTACTGGGGCTCGTGGAACGTTTAACCCTTCAATAGGTTCAAGATATTCAAATGTATACCAAAAGATCTTTGAAATCAAATAAATCCTCGAAGTAATTCGAAACGCTCGAAAGAAAGTCAATATTGTATTTGCACTCTCGGAAGTTTTATTCTGCTTGATGTAAATATATAAGTGGTGCAAATCGCTTCGATGCTTTTTAATAAAATGCTCCCTCCCTTTTGCTGGATTTTCAAACTGAAGCAGAATATTTTTCATGTATTTTGTACGCAGACGGTAATTTTTTTGCAACTTGAATGAAGACAAATGCATGCAGCTCTTCCAAGGAGTAGGTGAATCATAAGTATTTTTTCTCTGCTTTGGCTGATGGTAAACGGCTCATTGAACAATGTCACAGTTTTGTATGCACAGCTGGTGTGCGTGGAACTGGGAATGTCCAATCCTGCTGCTGCAGAAAATCGCAATGAATCCGGTTCCAACAGAGGGAACATAATTTACTCCTATTAAACACCATGGGTACAAAATTAAAGATCAAGAAACGCGCCATAAAATGAACTCCCCATTCCCGTGACATTTATCAAAAAGTCCATTTCGGACAGTGATTGAAAGCCTCCAGACACAAACTCCTCACCGCCGATTCTTGCCCCATCTTACACCTGATTATTTTACGGGGGGAGAGGGCGCAGTTTTCCGTAACGGCACAGTCACATTTTAAACATTAAGCACTTAAGGGTTTTTGAAATGCGCCGGCAAATAAAAATACTTTTTTTTAAAATGGGCAATAAAAGATATTGCCATGCCTCATTGTCTTGGAGGCTTTCCGCTATCGAAAATCAGTGACGGCAGCTATTCCTGCTCAGGGCTGACAAAATCAGGAACATCTGGAGCACCATCACCTTTGGTGTTGAGATGCACTGGCCAGCAGCCAAATAAATGCAGATAAAATGTGTCTCTCGCCTTTTGCTTACTGAAGTCTTTGAAGTGCGACAGATCTGTTAAAAATTGCATCTGATCTCTGATTCATGAGGTGGGGAGGGGACGGGACGGGACTCCATTTGCTGTTTCTGAATCACGGCAGATCATCAAATGCTCATACTCTGAGCAGTCAGATGTGCTCCTACGCTACCAAGACTTTCTGAAGTAACAGTGGGCGAAGTTAGGGAGAGAGAAAAAAACAAGTGAACTCGGTAATGTAGTAGACGTAATTGCAAAGTACAGCAATTCATTTAAAATCACGCCAGCAAGGGCCCTGAAGTGAAAGCTACACATGTTCTCGAAATAAAGCATGGCTCTGAATACTGACGATAGGAGTAACACATTCAGACATCATTAGATATGAAGTATAAAGTGTTTGCGTGTTTAAAGTTAACTGATGATCGTGATGGTGATCAAATTAAACGTGGATATTTTATTTGAAAGAGAAAAGCAAGAAATGGGAAGCCGGAAATATAAAGGCTGAAGAGATGAATGTACAAATATGTTCCCGTCTTTTACAAAACATCCTCTCAAATTGACTTCTAATTGGTTCTTCCCATCAAATATGTTCATTTATAAACTAATATTGAACAATTATATTTTGCGGCTTAGTGACTGGATGATTTACATGACCTAAAAATCCATAGGTCTTTGGTCACGGTACATTTATGTCGAAAGATGGAAAATAGATTATTTCTCTCGTGCACGAAAGGCTGCGGGGAGATTTAATCGAGGTTTTTAAAACTATGAACGGGTTTGATAGCGTGAGTGGGGAAAGGCGATGCTCTCCGGTTGGGGAGTCAGTGGCAAGAGATCATCAATTTAAAATTGGCACTGAAAAATGGGGAGCAAGGTTAGAAGAAATTTCTCCCCACAGAGTATTTGTTGGAGGACTGCATGCTTTAGCACAGGGAATGGCTGAGGTGGGGCGGGTGGTGTGGGTGTGGGGGGGTGGAGATCTTGGCGGGTTTTAAGGGAATTTGGAGATGACCATCCGTGGGGTTACTTTTGAATTGCTCTAGCAAAATGCTGGCAAGGATAGCATGAACCATGGACTGGTCCTGCGCCAAAAAACATCTATGGCTTTATGGTTTTCATCTGGACATTCTGAGGTAAGTTTTAGAATGTTTTCAACTGATTGTGGGGCTGATGTGAGAAACAGAAAGATGTGGAAAGTGATTCTTTAGCCTCGAAGCCTAAGTTTTGATAGAGGTTTGGAGTAAAACATTAAAGAAGGTATCAAATTACATAAAAGACCATTCTGTCTGTTCTTTTCTCACTCTCTTACACGCACATTTTTCTTGGATGGCCCTGATTTGTGAAGGGGATACCTCAAATGTCAAATGAGCCATCCAACAACTATTCTGATGGAGCAGTGGTCCAGTAAAATCATGAATTAATTGCAGTAATTGCCTTTCTCCTTGAGCAAGATAAACAAGGTTAATTGATAGGTTTCTTTACCCCAGCAGCAGCACTAGTGACAAGACATGTGTTGGCTACCTATTAAATAGAGACATCATGACCACAACCTTAATGTAATAAAATCTCCAAAGGCTCTACACTGGATTATCTTCAAACAAAATTTGACTCCTAACAGCACGGTGGATGTACCTACACCACACGGACTGCAGTGGTTCAAGAAGGCAGCTCACCACCACCTTCTCAAGGGCAATTAAGGATGAGCAATAAATGCTGCCCACATCATGAGAAAGATTTTTTTTTAAACGGAGCCACATAAGAAAATACACCCCAGGATTTTATGGCCTCTCCCGCTCGATGGGATATTACCATCCCACCGAACTGAATGGAGATTTAAATGGCTCGCCACATCTGCAGGGGGCTGACATGCAGTGGCAGGGCAGTAAAATCCTGGCCATAATGAAAGGTGATCAAAATCTTGGTCAAATACATAGGTTTTAAGTAGCATCTTAATGGAGAAGAGAATGGTGGAAAGGTGGGGCGATTTAAGGAGGGAATATCAGAACTTCGGGATTCAGCAGTTGAAGCCAGGACCATTATTGGTAAAGCAATCAAAATTAAGGGTTTGAGGAGCGCAGAGATCTCTGTGGGTTGTAGGGCTGCAGATAGTTACAGAGGTAGGGAGGTGAGAGGCCATGCAGGATTTAAAGACAAGCATGAGAAGCCACGAACCTGTACAGGTCAGTGAGCATAGATAGATGAATGGGCCTAGGTGTGAGTTAGGTTATGGGCAGCAGAGTTTTGGATATATCTCAGCTTGAAACTTCTGTCTGACCTCAATCTGTTCATAACAGCAACCCAGCTTGTGATTCATTGCTGACATGTTGTATTAACTTGTTCCTCAGCACTTCCTTACCATCTCACCCCAAACAAAATGTTGATGAATTATTCTTTGGGAAGCTGCCTGATGGAATGGTCCAGCATAGCCCATTGTATCTGTGCCAAAAGCTTAAAGCTCCTGTCTTTGGGTGAGAGAAACTGCACATTTTTTGGTTAGCAGCCAAATCTCTGATTTATAGAAGATCACAGTTAATTTATGGCTTTCCATCTCACAACATAAGATCAAATGTTGACTTATTTGGAGTAGATTGGTAGTGACAGCATTAAACGCTTGCTAAGTGTGTGCCAGTGAAGATGTCTGACTGTTGATAAAAATTAAAATGTGAAACTATTAGTGATAGGTGAAAGTGTGTGTAAACACACTCACTGGGAGTGTGAGTGGTCAATAAGGTTTTCTGTTTTCTTTTGAGCAGCTGTGGGTGAACATCTCTGCCTGAATATGATTGCATGTAAATAAATGGAGAAATATCATCACCTGTAGCCACGTGCATTGTTTTATTATTCTGACTTGAATAATTATTTTAATTATTTTGATCCTTAATCCATGAACATATATGCAAACAGGCAGGTAGTACAAGTAATTATGATTATCTGCAAGTATTGAAAGAAAACAGTGGCTTGTAATCTAAGGTCATGTGAAAGAGCCAAACATGGAAGTATGACTTAGTACATCAGACTCAGGTATTTTCCTCATTGGTGATAATATTATCAAATTTTGTTCATACATGTTGGAAGTAAATTTTTAAAAATTGATGCAGTATTTTAAAAAGAAAGTTATAAATAAACAGTGGTTTGTAAAGCTTGTTTAGAGTTCAGTGAGCTACTGCAAAACTTCAAACCCAATCCTGTCTTCACCTGCATTAACTTTGCTCTCAGTTCATATGCTGTCACCATCAGTTTAGCACCTATCACTTCCAGCTCAAGTATATATCATTTTGAACAGCTCCCATTATTCCAACAGCTGCTTCCATCACATTAGATTGGATCTTGAATGTTGAACTCAATGCTGGTTTCATTTTATTGTCTGCAATTTTCAGAGATGTATTCCCTGTCCTCATAGAGAACACTTATGGTTAATTATAACAACACTTGCTCCCCACAAGAATCACCACCTCCACTTGATGGGAATAATGCAGATGTGGGGGAGTGAGGGTGGTGCGGAATGTTAGTTAAGATTTCAGCCAGGTGTTTACATCACACTTCTGAAGTGATTCCGCCCTGCACTTTTTTACTTTCCTGAATTCTTCCATAGGGAAGTTGTCTGCTCCAGAGGAATGAAGGCCTAATTTAACAGGAAAGATTTCACCTCAATGACATCATTTTAACCGTGCGTTCAACTAAGGCCTGCACAGTTGTCAAACTGCCTGAAAAGCTGCTGGCACCAATGATCCTGGCCATATTAGACATTAATAAGTGATATTTAATCGTTTTCTTCAAGTTTTTTAGTGGGCAAAAGGGGCAGAAGTGTCCCTCCTTGCCTGCAGAATGATGCCTTGAGCCTTTCCTGACCTAGCCTTCCCTCAACAGATTGTGGGCTTGCTGAATCCTCACAAATCCTTATTTATCCTGTGGGGGATCATTTCCATTGGACACTGATAGAAGCCTGACTACCCGCCTCCCCACCCCCTTACAAATCTTGACTCCTGCTAGTCCCTTATTCTTACCAGCTCCAGCTTACCACCTGAGCCATGAATGAATTGGCATAGCGTTAATAAGGTCAGAGATTGAATGTGTGGTTCCAAGATTGGTGTGGGAGAAATGGGTTTCCATTTATGGGGTATTGGCACCAGTACTGGGAAAAGTGGGAGCTGTAGTATTGGGACATTCTTCATCTGAACCGTGAATCCTGGCAAATCATGTAACTGGGGCTGTAGAGAGGGCTTTAAACTAAATAATGTGGGGGCTGGGAGGGATCATTTGATGGGAGATTTGGTAAGTTAAAGAGAAAGGACAAGGCAATGGAGCAAGGTAATGATATGGGTAATGACACCCAGAGTATGACAGGAAGTGACAGAGTGAACAAATTTAAGATTGCACCAGTAGATAAGGTCAGAGTGTGGAAGAATGGTAAACAGACAGAATTAAAGGCTCTGTATGTGAATGTATGCTGCATTCGTAACATAATGGATGAATTGACAGCACAAATAAAATAAATAATTATGATCTGATGGCCATTACAGAGACATGGCTACAAAGTGACCACAGTCGGTACCTGAACATTTGAGGGTTTTTGACTCTTTGGAAGGACATAAAGTAATGAAAAGGTAGTGGAGTAGCTTTGTCATTAAACGATGAGATTATATAGTAGTGAGAGATGACCTTGGTTCATAAGAGCAAGAGGTGAAATCAGTTTGGGTAGAGATAAGAAATAACAAAAGAAAGAAGTAACTTATGGGTGTAGTTTATAGGCCTCCCAACAATAGCTACACTGTAAGACAGAGTGTACAAGAAGAAATAATGGGAACTTTTAAGAAAAGTACTGCAATAAGTATGAGTGATTTTAATCTTCACATGGATTAGACAAATCAAATTGGCAAAGGTAGCCTGGAAGATGAGTTCATGGAGTATACTTGGGATAATTTCTTAGAACAATATGTTTTAGAGCCAACCAGGAAGCAGGTTATTTTAGACCCAGTAATGTGTAATGAGACAGGATTAGTTAATTAATTCATGCTAAAGGAGCTTCTAAGCAACAGTAATTGTAACATGAAAGAATTTCACATTTGGTTTGAGTGTGAGATACATGGGTCTAATATTAGTGTCTTAAGCTTAAATAAAGGCAGTTACAAAGGTATGAAGGCAAGAGTTGGCTAAAGTGGACTGGGAAAATAGGTTAATAGGTAGAATGGCAGGGAAGCAGTGGCAGGCATTTAAGGAACTATTTCATGTCTTTCAACAAAGATATATTCACTGAGAAAGAAAGCCTATATGAGAAGGATGTCTATTTCTAACTAAGAAAGTTAAGGATAGCATCAAATTGAAAGATAACATGTACAACACTGCACAGGTTAGTGGTAGGTCAGAAGATTGGACACGTTTTAGAAACTAGCCAAGAATGACCAAAAAATAAGGAGGGAGAAATGAGAGTATGAAAGAAAGCTATCTAGTAAACAAAAAATTTCTATAAGTATATAAAAATGAACAGAGTAGCTACAGTAAACATTTGTCCCTTAGAGGGTGAGACTGGGGAACTAATAATGGGAAACAAAGCAATGGCAGAAGTGTTGAACAGGTATTTGGATAAGTCTTCATTGTAGAAGACACAAAAGGCATCCCAAGAATAGCTGAAATTCAAGAGGGAAAAGGAAGAGAAGAACTTAACACAATGATCACTGAGGAAAAGAAACTGGGGAAACTATTGGAACTAGAAACTCATGGGTCCCCTGGACCTGATGGCCTGTATCCTAGGGTCTTAAAAGAAGTGGCTGCAGGGATAGTGGATGCAATGGTTGTAATCTTCCAAAATTTCCTGGATTCTGAAAAGGTCCCAGCAGATTGGAAAACTGCTAATATAGCACCTCTGTTAAAAAGAAGAGACAGAAAGCAGGGTCAGAATTTTTCACTCAGCATGCGGGCAGGCACCTGACCCACTCGAGTGTGAAATAGAGTGTGATGATGTTGGGTGAACATCCCAATGCCATCGTGCACTTGTGCAATATTTGGGTCGGTGGGCATGCATGAGAGTCAGCAGCGTCCGCCAACAATAAAGAGGGCTATTAAGGCCATTAACGTAGTAATCAATGGTGATGTTACAGTTGGCAGGTGGATGAATCGGCCAAGCGGCCTTTGCCTTTTTGAGGAAAACCCATCCAAGGGTGGGATGGGGTTTCCGACACTAATTAAAAAAAGAATAAAAATGTTTGGACAGAATTTACATCGGCTATACGTTCAGGTGACTGATCTTGATGCATGGACATTTTTTTCGGCATTTGAAAATCTTTATTTATGGCTTTTGAAGTCTTCAGCTCCCTGAGGTAACTGTGCCTTCAGGGAGATTTCTAGAGTAACTCTGCCTTCTGGGAGCTTTTTGTGAGTGCTCTCCTGCACTGACTTCAGCGCTCGCATTCTTCCCACCCCCACCCCAGCAGCACTGAGCTTTTCAGTGCGCCTTCCATGTTGGCTGGCCATTAACTGGCCAGCCTGTGTGAAACCGGGGTCAGTGGCCAATCCCAGGCGGGGGCCTGTTTCCCAGCTGCTCCCGGGCCCACCTACCGTGCCCACACACCAAACTCAAAATCCTGTCTGAGGAAACTACAGGCCAGTTAGCCTAACATCTGTCACCGGAAAAATGCTTGAATCCATTATTAAGGAGGTAATAGCAGGACATTTAGAAAATCATAATACAATCAGGCAGAGTCAACATGGTTTTGTGAAAGGGAAATCTTGTCTGACAAATTTATTAGAGTGCTTTGAGGAAGTAACAAGCAGGGTGGATGATGGGTAACCAGCAGATGTTGTAAATTTTTGATTTCCAAAAGGCATTCGATAAAGTGTCATATAAAAGGTTACTACAAAAGGTAAGAACTCATGGTGTTGGGGGTAACATATTAGCATAGAAAGAGGATTGGTTAGCTAACAGGAAGCAGAGAGAGAGGATAAATGGATCATTTTTGGGTTGGCAACCTGTAACTAGTGGAGTGCCGTAACGATCAGTGCTGAGGTCTCAACTGCTTGCCATCTATATTGATGACTTCAATGAAGGGACTGAGTGTATAGTAGCTAAATTTGCTGCTAAACAGGGCCTAGGAGATGGTGGTGCAGGCGGTGCCAAACACCAGGGCCCGAGGTCTGGTGGTGTGTGGGGAAGGCTGGACTTGGTGTTTCAAACAGTTTCTCATCGTTCACACTGAGCTGCAGATCTAACAGACTGGCTTAAAAAAAATGGATTTATCAGGCTGAGAGTTCTAATATTATTTAAGCTGGTCTGTCAGTGTCGGATCCATTTCACTCAGTTGCTGCTGCTGCTTCTGACCTTCAGGCAGCTTTGCAATTCTGATTTCTTTTTTTTTGAAAAATCCGCAGGAAACCACAAAGCTGCCAAAGGTGAGAAACAGCAGCAGCAACTGAGAGTGTTCCTGCTTGAAAAACGGGAATTCAAATCCCAGTAATTTTAGAACCAATTGGATGCTGTGTGCAGAGTTTGGAGGGGAGGTTGGAGGGGGAGTTGCAGGGGATTTGGAGGGAAGGTTGGAGGAGGCATTGGAGGAGGTTTGAGGGAAGGTTGGAGGAGGCATTGGCGGGGGGTCTGGGAGAAGGCTAGAAAGGGGTTGGAGGGGAGGTTAGTGGGATGGGGGAATGGGGGAAGTTTGGAAAGGGTTTGGAGGGGAGGTTAGGGGGAGGTTGGACAGGGGTAGGGGAAGGTTAAGGGGGTTGGGGGAGGTTACAGGGGCAGTTGGGTATGGGGGTAGATTGGGAGGTATTGGGGGGATGTTAGGGGGTGTTTGTGGGGAGGTTGGAGTAGATGTTGGAGGAGGTTGGGGGAGGTTGGAGACGGATGTTGTTGGGGGGAGATTAGCTACATATTTGAATTGTTTGTGTAAATGTAGTGCTTTTGTTGTAGCCACTTTCATAACATCAGTTGATTGCTCTGTGATTAATTACCCTGAGAGAATCAGCATTGGGCCCCCAATTTCACCATTGCTATAGTCACTCTGCCTACTGCATGCACGTGTAATTAAGGAAAGACAAAACCTACATTTATACAGCACCTTTCACAAAATCCCAAATCACTTTATAGCCAATTAAATACTTTTGAGCTCTAGTCACTGGTACAACATAGGTAATGTTATCAAATGGCAGAGCAAGCTCGAGGGGCTGAATGGCCTACTCCTGTTCATAATACATATATTCATTTGTCATCCTGGGATGGATGAGATGAACTGGGCTAGTTGGCCTTTATCATCCATAATTATCTTGTGAACAGAGGGTGGAATCATGGCTGAAGTTCTGTTTATTTTGTTGCTAATGGAAGTTTACTGTGAGGAGGCTTTGTGGGGTGAGCTTGTCAGGACAGAAGTGCATAATGGGCTCATTGTGAATCAGTAACGTGTTTAACACTGTACATGATTCTCAAGAGTCTTTTCCATTGACTTCAATCTTGTCCCTGTGCCTATTTACCTGTTATCCCACTCTATCTTGGTGCATTTTATGAGTTTTTGAGTTTTAGAAATACTGTAATAAAGTTGTGTTGCATAGTAGATATTGAAAATACATTGTAGTGAGAAGCAGCAATCAGCAGGGTCTTCAGACTTGCTGATCACAGAATAGATACATTTGTGAACCACAGTCTTTGTTCTGTAGACTTTTAAAAGTTCTGTTGCACAGACACACCTGCAGGCCCAGATACAGGAGGAGCACTGGGCCCATGATTTCTCTCCCTGGCCCTGCTGCTGAAACCAAGATAGGTAAGAAAGTAAGTTGTGAAAAGAATACAAAGAGTCTGCAAAGGGGTAAAAATAGGTTAAGTTATTGGATAAAAATTTGACAGATGGAGTATAATGTGAGAAAATATGAGCTTGTCCACTTTGGCAGGAGGAACAGAAAAGCAGAATATTATTTGAAGGATTGACTCTGCAGAAATCTGTGATAGAGAGGGATGTGGGTGTCCTGGTACATGAATCACAAAAAGCTAACATGCAGGTACAGCAAGTGACTGGAAAAGCAAATGGAATGTTCGCCTTTATTGTTAGGGGCATTGAATATGAAAGTAGGGAAGTGTTGCTCTGTACAGGGCCTTCGTTAGACTGCATCTTGAGTGCTCTGTACAGTTTTGGTGTCCTCAGTTAAGAAGGGATATAATTGCATTGGAAGCGGTTCAGAGAAGTTTCACTCAGTTGATTCCAGGGATGAAGGTGTTGTTTTATGAGGAAAGGTTGAACAGGTTAGGCTTATATTCATTGGAGTTTAGAAGAATGAGAGACAACCTTATTGAAACATATAGGCCCATAACGTCTGCGCTCCCCAGCGTCGGATTTGGGGGTACCCCAAAGATGCACTTGGGAATCCCTCTGGCAAGTTCCCAGGTAAGGGTTTGCATGGCAATTGCCCAGAACTGGGTACCATTCGAAAATCCGGACACTCCCAAACCCCCCTGACCTTTGAACACCCCCAACACCCCAAACCCCCACTGACCTCCAGACATCCCCAATCCCCCAACCACTCCCTAATCTCCAGATGCCTCCAACACCCCCCTCACTGACCTCTAGACATCCCCAACCTCCCACCAACCTCTGGACGCCGCCAGACACCCCCAGCAACCTCTGGACGCCTCTAACACTGCCACCCCTGGCCTTCATACACTCCCAATCCCACCCCGTGACCTTCGAATACCCACATCACCATCTGACCTCCAACCACCTCACTGCCACAGCAACATCACACCCCCCACCGACCCACTGAACACCCCCAACCAACCCACCCCCATGACCTTCGAACACCCCAAGGCTCCTGAACTCCAAACACTCCCAACCCCCAAACACCCGACCTCCGAACACTCCCAGCCCCCAACCCCCCGACCTCCAAACACTCCCAACCCCCAACCCTCCCGCCAACCTCTGAAGACCCCAAATCACAACCCACCCCATCCCCCCCATTCCCCACCCCACCCCAACCCCTCACACCCCCACCCCCTCCCCCCCGGCCACCCCCAACCCCCAAATCCTATTTATTTACCTTAGATACTTACCTTCTCCCTGGCTTGTCCATTTCCCTGGCCTTCTAAACTTACTTGCTTTACGGCAGTTAGTGCTGTAAAATAAGGGGTTGTGGCCTCCTTGAATACACTGGATCTAGACTTCGCTGGGGCCTGTGAGGAGTCTTTCGATGCAGACCCCAAGCAGCTCCGATGAATGGAAGTGGCAACACAATTTTCAAGACCAGGTAAGTAGGTATTTATTTCGTCTAATTCCTGTGGGCCAGCACTTTCCAATGGTAGTTGGAGGTTATGGCCCAACAGCTTCTGAGGGTACTTGATAGAGTGGATGCTAGGATGATGTTTTCCCTTATGAGGGAGTTTAGAACTAGGGGCATAGTTTGAAAATAAGGGGTCTCCCATTTAAGATGGAGATGGGGAGGATTTTTTTTCTCTCAAAAGTTAGTTGGACTTTGGAATTCTCTATCCCAGAGAACAGTAGAGGCTGGCTCATTGAATATATTCAGGGCTGAGCTGGACAGATTTTTGATCGACAAGGGAGTCAAGAGTTATAAGGGATGGGCAGGAAAGTGGATCTGATAACCATGATCTTATTGAACGATGGTGGAGGCTCGAAGGGCTGAATGGTCTACTGCTGGTCCTATTTCTTATGATCTCATGATTTCCATGGGGAGTAAGTGTTGTGGTATGTAAATGAGGTTCAGGAGTTAAAATCTCCCAGCCGTTGCAGCAAAGGTGGTGGCCAGTTTGCAACCAATTTTGCCTCTGCACTCCCAATTCCCACTCCAAATTAAAATCAGCTGTCTTATTTTAGAAGTGCTGATTTAATATATCCAGCATTCATTTTCTTATATATTGTATAAAAACGACTTTGGTGATAAGATTAAATGGTGTGCTTACAATTGGCAAATTTAGAATCAGCCTACAATTGACTGAATTAATTGGATAAAAACACATATGTTACTGTAGTACACAGGACTTCATGTTGGTTGCAATATGTTACACTATTGTCGGTTTTGGGTTTTGCCAGGATGGAGCAGACAGAGGACAGAAAGTTCCGCAGAGTGATAAATTAAAGGGGAGAGTTACATGGACCATTTGGTTTCAGCTAGGAAATACATGAAACTAAATGTTCCTTGCTTTTTTTTCTGCAAGGATAGAGAACAAAAATAAAGTATGGAGGGTGCTCTTATCAACTAAAGTCACAGTTACAAATCCCATGAAAAAATAGAGCATTTATAGCAAAAATGAGGATCAAAAAATTAAAAATATAAAGGGAATAATATAGAAGAAAACAAATCATATGGTTATAGTATAAGGTATTAAAAAAAAACTGTGGTTAAGTAAAATAGTAATCACAAGGAAAAAGAACATAAGAAGTAAGAAGTATAAAACCAAAGAACTGTGGATGCTGGAAATCCAAAACAAAAATACCTGGAAAAACTCAGCAGGTCTGGCAGCATCGGTGGAGAGGAACACAGGTGACGTTTCGAGTCTACATGACTCTTCAACAGAACTAATTAAAAATAGAGAAGGGCTGAAATATAAGCCGGTTTAAGGGTTGGGGGGTGGTGGTGTTGGGACAAGAAGAGCTAGGTAGAGGGCCAGTGATAGTTGGAAATAACCAAAAGATGTCACAGACAAAAGAACGAAGTGGTGTGGAAGGTGGTGATATTATCTAAAGGAATGTGCTAATTAAAGGTAGAAAGCAGGACAAGCAAGGTACAGATAGCCCTAGTGGGTGTGGGGTGGGGGGAAGGAATCGAAAAAGGTTGAAAGGTAGAGATAAAACAATGAATGGAAATACATTTAAAAATAATGGAAATAGGTGGGAAAAGAAAAATCTATATAGATTATTGGAAAAAACAAAAAGGAGGGGAAAAATCGGAAAGGGGTGGGGATGGAGGAGAGTTCATGATTCAAAGTTGTTGAACTCAATATTCAGTCCGGAAGGCTGTAAAGTGCCTAGTCGGAAGATGAGGTGCTGTTCGTCCAGTTTGCGTTGAGCTTCACTGGAACAACGAAGCAAGCCAAGGATGGACATGTGGATATGAGAGCAGGGTGGAGTGTTGAAATGGCAAGCAACAGGGAGGTCTGGGTAATGCTTGCGGACAGACCGAAGTTGTTCTGCAAAGCAGTCACCCAGTCTGCGTTATGTCTCTCCAATGTAGAGGAAACTGCATTGGGAGCCACGAATGCAGTAGACTAAGTTGAGGGAAGTGCAAGTGAAATGCTGCTTCACTTGAAATGAATGTTTGGGCCCTTGGACGGTGAGGAGAGGGGAAGTGAAGGGGCAGGTGTTGCATCTTCTGCGGTTGCATGGGAAGGTGCCATGGGAGGGGCTTGAGGTGTAGGGGGTGATGGAGGAGTGGACCAGGAGGGAACGGTCCCTACGGAATGCCGCTGGGGGGGTGAAGGGAAGATGTGTTTGGTGGTGGCATTATGCTGGAGTTGGCGGAAATGGCGGAGGATGATCCTTTGAATGTGGAGGCTGGTGGGGTGATTAGTGAGGACAAGTGGGACCCTATCATGTTTCTGGGAGGGAGGAGATGGTGTGAGGCCGGATGCGCGGGAGATGAGCCGGACATGGTTGAGGGCCCTGTCAATCACCGTGGGTGGAAAACCTCGGTTAAGGAAGAAGGAGGTCATGTCAGAGGAACTGTTTTTGAAAGTAAGAAGTATAGTCTAGGAAGGAATGGGACTACTTAGTGATAAAGACACTAATTTTGTGCTTGAAATTGAAGGAACAACTGAAGTATTTAATAAGTAAATTGTATCAGTCCTTTACAAAGGAAAACAACAGTGGGACTGTGGGTGCACTTCAATGATGTGAAAGATAAATATTCAAAAGGAAAATATACTAAAAGCGATAGTGGGCTTAAAGTAAATAAGTTACCAGGCCCAGGAGATATACGCCCCCGGCCAACTCAACCCTGGGATTGATTTTACTCATTTTGTATAATTTAGGCCCGGAAGGTTAAAGACTAAGGTGAAATCTATCTGAATGTTACTGTGTCCATAGTACTCAAAATTCTTCAATCAGTTCAATTACATCTTTATTCACAGATCCAGGTGTTAACTGAGGATAGCGTTTAACACATGATTTATTGACTCACCTCACTTAAAAGTAACTGGGTAAGTGTTTGAAAAGAAAGAATATAATAGGATACAGGGAGAGGGCAGAAAATGGGATTAGAGTGAATAACTCCATTGATGCTATTGTTGAATGGTTTCCTTCTGAGCTAAATCCTATGATTCCATGACAAGTTGAATGGAACCTTAAAGAAGGGTTTGTGACAAATTACTGTCCATGCATGACAGTAATTTACAAATTAGCTTGGTTACCATCTCACTAACAGAGTGAAAAAATCTTTTTACTCTTCCAGTGGTTCTACACAAATTAGCTTCATAGCAGTTCAAGTGTATTCTTTCAGCCTTAATATTGATCTCAATTTTCTTTGATATAGATAACACTAGGGAAGGTTTAATTTGTAACTATGCATGCATCACACATCCTGATGGTCAGCACTACAACAATTAAAGGGAAAAACTCCATGTGGAAATAATCTGCAGCAATGCAAGGTCAAGATTGTTGCTTGTACTGATGAGTAGGAAAACATTCTGGCTAAAGTTTTGCAATGCAGCTTCTCACATGTCTCAGAAACTTACAAACCTAGATATGTCAGCCTCAGTGATTTTTCAACATAATAAAAACTGGCAGCTTAAATTTTCTTCTGTGATGGGATTTTTGACAGAAATGCATTGGGGAAGAATACCTGATCTTATGCCCCCACTCTCATCCCAGCAGATATTCCAGGGTCAGGCTGATGGAAGTATTAATGGTTCACAGTGCTACTGTCTATTAGTAGCAAGGGTCTGGCATTTGGATGATTGGGGGAGAGAAGGAAAATAGCTGATAGCTCATTCTGTTATGTAGCATAGCTAATGGTGCTGGCTGAAGAATTTAATTTTAAATAGGCAAGCCAGCCATTTCATTGTGGTACTTCTCTTCTGTCTCCATAGCAACACTAGATGCCAGGGATATTTTCATATCCATCGCTTCCGGGAGTCTTACCCTTCTCAAAGGACTCAAAGGCCTTAGTCAGTTCATCAGGAGTTAATGGTTTGTCCAGGCTCTCCCGTGTACTGTCATCTAAGACCTCTGTGGTAGACGACAGGAAGGACTGGGAGGCCATACTGTCTGGGGGCTTCATGTCATACAATCCGGCATAAAAGGATTTGCTGATCCTCAAAATGTCAGACTGCGATGACTTTGCTGAGCCATCTTCTTCCTTCAGGCTGCACATGACAGGGCTCTCTCTGTGTACCTTTTGGAAGAAACAATGTGAGCATGTCTCATCCTGCTCCACAGAGCAGACTCTGGACCAGAAGATGATCTTGGAGGCCTCCGAGGCAAAGAGCGAGGCTTGCTGGCTCTTCACCTCTTGGAGTTCCTCCTTGACATCGACCCCTGTCGACTGCAGCCGGAGCAGGTTCTGCATGTTTTTCTGGAGTTGGGACATTTCCCTCTGTTCCTTTCTAGCTTTCTGGATGCCTTTGAGGATGAAAAACCTCTTGATGTTTCCCTTGACCGCTTCCCACCAGTGTGTCAGGGATTCACAGAGGGTTTTCACGGTTCTCCAACCTTTGTAATCCCTCTTGAGCTCCTCAATGTTCTCTGGGGTCAGCAGTTGCATGTTCAGCTTCCATGTCCCCCTGCCAACCCTCTGGCCTTCCTGTAAGTGACAGTCAGCCAATAGGAGGCAGTGGTCAGAGAAGAACACCGGCTTGACGTTGGTGGATCTGAATGTGAATGCATGGGACACAAACAGGAAGTCTATCCTGAAATGGATGGACCCATCTGGCTGCGACCAGGTGTATCTACGCTGCACTCCATCTGCAGGGTTGCTGAAGATGTCGTGCAGCTTGGCATCCTTTACTGTTTCCATCAGGGTGCTGGACGTAGTGTCCAATCTGCTGTTGGCCCTGTCAGATTGTCCAGCCGAATCGATGATGCCCAAAATGACCAGCCTGGAGGTTGCCAGAAGCAGTGGGAGTTGCTGAAAGACTGCCAGCTGCTTGCCCTTTTGAGCCGGGGTGTACACGTTAATTAACCGGAGTGGAGCATTCTTGTACATTACGTCTGCTACGAGGATGCGCCCGCCCACCACCTCCTTAACCTCGGAGACGGTGAAGTTGCCTCCTTGCAGCAGAATACCCAGGCCGGAGGAACGTGAGTTGTTTTCTCCTGACCAGATCGATGGCCCATGGAACCACCATCGTGACCATTGCCTGTAGGAGCTGAGGTGTGGAATCACATACTCCTGCAGAAACAACAGGTCAGCTTTGACCTCAGCAAGGTAGTCCAAGGTCGCAACACATCGCATAGTAGGTTTAATGCTACGCACATTTATGGATACAATCTTTATCCCCATTTTTAAAGCATTTTGTCGCTTACCAAACCTGTTGTCTTTGAGAGTTCCAGAACTTTGGTCTGCTCCTGCATACGCATAGTGTTCACAAATTGTCTCGCTTTGGATGGACTAAGGAAACTGTCCTGAATCACCCCATTGCAGATGTTCTGCTCATGAGGCATCTGGGTGTTCGTGCAAGGAATGAGCTTTGAAATGTTCTCTGTTAGAGAAGTCTCTCTGATCCTCTCCCCTTCTGGGGCATTGCTGCTTCCGGCTTCCCGGAGCTGGGGTGCGTTAAGCGCTTTACTGCTCCCTGATTCCTGGGGCTGGGTGCGCTGGCCTCCTCAAGTTGTGCACAAAGTTGGGGTGCACTGGTCTCCTCATTGTCTCCAATGTTCTGGAGCTCAGGTGTCTCATCCTCCAACTCCCTAGAGCTTTGCCGCTTCTTCTGTTGGTGCTGCCCTTGCCCTGCTTCGTTTGAAGAGTAGCTGCCCTTGTCATTCGTGCCAGATGGGAGAACCCTCTTGCCACTTGTCTGGGAAGTGTCTCGGCCCCTTCCTATCCCCTTCTTCTTTTTGGCTCTCTTCACCAGCTGCCACTCCCCCTGCTGATTTTTTGCTGCTTTCTCCTCCTCCATTGATTTGCTGAGGAGTGGGAGGTTCAGGGGGCAGTGCAGCTGTTTGCTGTCTGCTGCCTCAATATTTTCCTTCATCTTGTCTCTCTCCATGTCCTCCTTTGTCCCATTGTGCTAATTGGAGGCCTTAGTAGTTGGAGTGTTGCAAGTGTCCTTGGTAGTAGTGACACGAAGCATTTCATCTGCTTCCTCCTCGTTGGCTTTGGCTGCCTGTGCATAAGTGAGGCAGCGTTTGGGGCAGGTCCTGTAGAGGTGACCTGCCTCACCACACAGGTTGCAGCACTTAGTCTGTTTGCAGTCCTTTGTCTGGTGCCCTTCCTGCTTGCAATTCTTGCAGAGGACGGCGCTGCAGTTGGCTGCCACATGGCCAGACTTGCCACATGACCGACAACATTTGGGCTGCCCAGCATAGACAAGGTAGCCACGGCTTCCCCCGATTGCAAAGCTGGAAGGAGGGTGGAGGATTGCTCCCTTACCATCCGCCTTGAGCGTGACCTTGACCTGGCATTTGTGTGTCCAAATCCCGAAGGCGTCTTTAACCTCAATGCAGTTCCCAACCTTGCCGACATACCTGGTGAGGGAAGTGAGCACATCGGCGACAGGGACATGGGGGTTGCAGAGGTGCACAGTCACCGCACTGTCCCATTGCAATGGCAGAGCAAAAAGTGGCTCCACCATCAGAATCCTCATCTGCGGCTGGTCTCGCTTATCCTCGAACACCTTCAGGAACTTTACGCAGGTAGCAGTCACGTCGAAGTATCCAGCACTGGGGAAGTCCTGCAGGCTGTAGATCTCAGCAGCTTCAAATCCACGTGACTCCAAAAGGATCTGCTTAATGAAGAAGGCACAGGTGTTCATCCTTTGCCATCCTTCACCGCCATCCTAACGGTGTTACGTACCCCTTGGTTTGGGGCTCGACTGGTTATAGCCATCACTTCACGACACTTGATCTTAGCCTAAAGGACATGAAGTGAAACTGGAAGAAAACTGCTCTCTTTTTTTGAAAAATAAACTTTATTCATAAACTATCTGGAAGAACATTACAAAACATTTCTAAATTGCCATCACAAAAAGTGCAATCAGATTCAACTTTTACACCTGGATCACGAGATGCTTCAATACAATCAATGAATATTACAATCATTTCAATATGGTCATTACAGACAGTCAGACAGTGCAATGGGATTGGAGTTATCAACATACATCATGTTTTACTCTGAGGTGCTTCAATACAATTATAATACAATTAGTATTCAATGCATACATTCATTGTGAGCCGTACAGCCCAAGGGGTTTATACTTTTCCCAGCCCCACGGTGCACCATGGCAGAAAGGTCTTAGACAGCGACCTTTCCCCATCTCACCTTTGCGGCGGCTGCCCCAAGCTTTAGTGCATCCCTCAGCACATAGTCCTGGACCTTGGAATGTGCCAGTCTGCAACAATTGGTTGGGGACAACTCTTTGCACCGGAAGGCCAACAAGTTTCAGGCAGACCAAAGAGCGTCTTTCACCAAGTTGATGATCCTCCAGCTGCAGTTGATGTTTGTCTCGGTGTGTGTCCCTGGGAACAGCCCGTAGAGCACAGAGTCCTGTGTCACAGAACTGCTCGGGATGAACCTCGACAGAAACCACTGCATCTCTCTCCAGACCTTCTTTGCAAAGGCACAATCCACAAGGAGGTAAACAACGGTCTTGTCCCCACCACAGCCACCTTGAGGGCAACGTGCAGAGGGGGTGAGACTCCTGGCGTGTAGGAAGGATCTGACGGGGAGGGCCTTTCTCACCACCAGCCAAATAGGGGCACTAGCCTACAAAAGCAAAGCAGTTATAATGAACCTGTACCTGACATTGGTTCAGCTTCACTGGGGGCATTACATCCTGTTCTGGGTGCCCCACTTTAGAAAGGATGTAAAGGCATTGGAGGGAATACAGAAAAGATTCACAAGAATGGTTCCAGGGATGAGGAACTCCTGTTATGAAGATGGAATAGAGAAGATGCATTGTTCTCCTTAGAGAAAGGAATGTTGGGAGGAGATTTGATCGAGGTATTCAAAATTCTGAGGGGTCTAAGATGGAGAAAGGGAGAAACTGTACCCAATTTGTGGAATGATCAGAAACCAGAGAATGATCAGAAACCAGAGGACACTGATTTAAGGTGATTGGCAAAAGAAGCAATGGTGACATGGGGAAATTTTTTTATGCAGTGAGTGGCTAGGCAGTGGTATGCACTGCCTGAGAATGTGGGGAGGGGCAGATTGAATAATGGCTTTCAGAAGAAAATGGGAATTTTATCTGAAGGGGAAAAAATTGCAGGGCCCTGGGGAAAAGACAGAGCAGTGACACTAGATGAATTGTTCTTTCTGAGGTCCAGCGCAGACATGACAAACTCTTGGCCTCCTCCTGTGCTGTAACCATTCTATGATTCTATTATTCGTGTTGAAGAAAAATAGCTGAAGAAAGCTTGCTGAAGGTCAGTGCAGATTCAAATCCAACAGAGGAATGAAAGACCTGATCTTTGTGCAGAGACAGATTCAAGAGAAGTGTAGAAAACAAAACATTGGTCTGTATGAACTTTTGTCGATCCCACCAAGGCACTTGATACAGTCAGCCGGGATGCACTTTGGAAGATACTTTCTAGATTGGGGTGCCTGCAAATGTTCCTCACCAACTTCTGTCAACTGCATTCACTATGCATCTCTACCAAAACTCAAGTATAGTGCGGTTGTCATCAGTACCATCTTGTATGGGTCAGAATCATGGGTTCTGTGCTTTGTTCTGGATGGTAACAAGCTTCTTGAATATTGTTGCAGCTACACTCACCCAGGCAAGTGGAAAGCATTCCACCGTACTCCTGACATGTGCCTTGTAAAGGTGGGGAGTCAGAAGATGAGTTACTCACCACAGGATTCCTAGCCTCTGACCTGGTCTTGTAGCCACAGTATTAATATGGCTAGTCCAGTTCAGTTTCGGGTGAATGGTAACCCCCAGGATGTTGATAGTGGGGGATTCCACAATGGTAATGCCATTGAATGTCAAGGGGCGATGGTTAGGTTCTCTCTTATTGGAGATGGTCATTACCTGGCACTTGTGTGGCATGAATGTTGCCTGCCACTTGTCAGCCCAAGCCTGGATATTGTCCAGGTCTTGCTGAATTTGAACATGGACTGCTTCAGTTTCTGAGGAGTTGTGAATGGTGCTGAACATTGTGCAGTCATCAGCAAATATCCCCACTTCTGACCTTATGATGGAAGGAAGGTTATTGATGAAGCAGCTGAGGATGGTTGGGCCTAGGACACTACCCTGAGGAATTCCTGCAGTGATGTCCTGGAGCTGAGATGATTGACCTCCAACAACCACAGCCATCTTCCTTTGTGCTAGGTATGACTCTAACCGGTGGAGAGTTCCCCCCCCCCCCCCCCCCCCCCCCCACCGATTCCCATTGACTCCAGTTTTGCTAGGGCTTCTTGATGCCATACTTGGTCAAATTCTGCCTTGGTGTCAAGGGCAGTCACTCTTAACTCACCTCTTGATTTCAGCTCTGTTGTCCATGTTTGAACCAAGGCTGTAATGAGGTCAGGAGTTGAGTAGCCCTGGTGGAACCCAAACTGGGCGCCAATGAGCAGGTTATTGCTAAGCAAGTGCTGCTTGATAGCACTGTTGATGACCCCTTCCATCACTTTACTGATAATTGAGAGTAGACTGAAGGGGCGGTAATTGGCTGGGTTGGATTTGTCCTGCTTTCTGTGCACAGGACATACCTGGGCAATTTTCCACATTGCTGGGTAGATGCCTGTGTTGTAGCTGTACTGGAACAGCTCAACTAGGGGCATGGCAAGTTCTGAAGAACATGTCTTCAGTATTATTGCCAGAATATTGTCAGGGCCCATAGCCTTTGTGGCATCCAGTTGCCTTCAGCCACTTCTTGATATCACATGTAGTGAATCAAATTGGCTCAAGGCTGATATCTGTGATGCTGGAGACCTCTGGAGGAGGCCAAGATGTATTATCCACCCGGCACTTCTGGTCGTAGATTGTTGCAAATTATATGACTTGGCAGATTGGCAGGATCTTTTGCTGTGTGTCAAGGTTAAATTCCAGTCTTGATTCTCACTTAAACATGATTCTACTCAGTAGGATAGTAGCATTAACCATTGGCTCAGCAATGATTTGGAGCACATTGTGATCTTTTTACTGGTCAACAGGTCAGATCAGTGACAGCAGGGAGTCTGGATGTTGGCATTTCTGCTCACCTTTTAAAATCTTGGTCAAAAGTGTTGGTTTTGAGGAGGTGACAAAATGGGTGGTTGACTAGTTTAGGCAGGGCTGAGGCAGCCTTAAGTAGTGTTATGATCCCAGCTGAGGTTACCTGGATAATCCTGATCCCAGAGTGGAACCCAGCTTGATAGATCCTAACTTTTAATTTGTTTGTTCAGATATGTGGAGAGTGGCTACTGAACAGTCACCAGAGTCAGCTAATGAACTTCTAACAAAAGAATAAAATGTTTATTAAACAAGAAAAGATGAACTAATACTCCTTCACCCACAACAATACCTTTACAGATATATACAGATTTGTAAGGATAACACAACTCACAAAAGCTATCTTATACTCTAATGCTCACAGTAAGTACACGGTCCATGTAAACCTATGGCAACCTGTGGTCAGATACAACGCACTCTGAAACCAAGTGACAGATGCCACCTCAGTCAGATGCTTTGGATCTCTCCTCAACTCCCCCCAAACGCTTGTCACACCGTGAGCCAACTGGTCTCACTACAATCTGTCTTTCACATGAGGGTTTCCAACTCCACTCTCCAAGAACTCACCTTGGAATCTTCTCCCAAACCGATCCTTTCTCTCAGGTGCCTTCTGCAAGGTTCACCTCCAGGGTTTCAAACTCTCCTTCTGATGTTCCTCTCCCCTGGATCACCACATATGCATTCAAGCTATCTTCCATGCACTCTGTCTCACTGACTCAGCTGTCAATAATACACAACTGCTTCACATGCCTATACCAAAGAGTTATAGGCTTTCAGTTACCTCTTTGGACCCTTCTGGCTTCTCACAAGCCTTTATCACTTTAAGCTTGAAGCTTGGAGCCTTTCTCTCTGTTCCTTACTTTCATTTCCACAGAATAGGACCTTTTCCAGGATCCTGCCCTTCCTTTGACTAGAATGTCTGCTTGGGACGTTCTCCTGTTCTATTCTCTTGGATTTTGGGGTCTTTTCTTTGGATTAGGACTGGCTATCTGTACCTTTGCTCCAGTTTCTCCTGATAGCTGTCTTCAAAACCAACTGAACCCAAACAGCTTCCAAACCAAACTGCTGTTTCTAGTATTTCTGTGTGTGTCTATGGGAGGGACCTGACTCTCTGGACCCCTGTTGCTAGGCCACAGCCCAGTTTCTCTACTCTTGTTTGTTTAACTTAGCTGCAACAGTCATAAAACTCATTAGAAATGCACTTTTATAGTGAAACTAAAACTCAATTTGACCTTTACTTAGCACACAAATACAGAAATACAAATCAAACTTAAACATTAAAGCTAAAACTCATTCCTAACAGCCACAAATACAAATATAATTTACTTAAACTATCTCTATTTCCTATGAGGTCAGCTCCCAAAGGTGAGCCCAAGAAAAGTGTGAGGTGAACAATTCAAAGAAATAGAATCAATCTGATGTCTCCAAATAAATATGAATGTTATCTTTAAACTGTATCCAGTTTACTTGTCCTTTATCAACAAAGCATAGACTAATGGCAAGAGCTACATTCCATTGAGAATAAGGACAGAAAACAGTTGGTGCCTCAGTTCTGGAGATTGGCAGGATCTTTTGCTGTGCATCAAGGTTAAATTCCATTTCTAATGCTCATTCAAACATGATTCTACTCAAAAGGCTGGTAGCATCAACCATTGGCTCAGCAATTATTTGGAGCACATAGTGATCTTTTTACTGGTCAACAGGTCAGATCAGTGACAGCAGGGAGTCTGGATGTTGGTATTTATGCTCATCTTTCAATGTATTTCAATTTCTTTTATCCCATTTCTGCCCCTTTAATTTATTTCTTTGCTGTTAGGTTGCACACTTTTAACATAATTTTGCTAATTAACATAAGTTGGCATCATGCCAGAGTATTTACGTTACAAAGTGTTCCATGAATGTGTATTTTCAGGAAATTTGCTTTTGTTTCTTAACTTTGCAAGTATGCATTTACTGTCTGTTTAAACAATGGAACTAAGGGCGAAATTTTATGGCAGTGGGATTTTATGTTCCCGCTGAAGCCAATGAACGTTAGAATGTCTCGCCTTATTTTACGGCCCTGTCCCCACCGAAACAGGGCCATAATTTCTCATCCACTAAATATTATTTTACAATTAAAGTTGGTAAACTTAATCCGGCCATTTGAGCACCTGGGAGAAATGACAGTGGTGTGGTATTTACATCAAAATGTTGTCCCATAGTGTGACAATGTCTATGAAAGGTTAATATTGATGTAAGGAAATGCTTAATTGAAAAGGTGTGTGAGTCTGTCGATTTCTAAAAATAACCTGAAATCAGCATCTTGCCTCCAGGGTTACAATCTGGTGCAAAGTCTACTCTGACCTCCTGAGAAAAGTGCCTACAAATTTTAAAAAAAATCACAAAAAAAATTATAATTAGTAGGACTGAGCTAACTGTAAAAGCTGTGCCCATATCACATAGTATGTAGTGAAGCACCATCTGGAACTGAGTAAGAGTGTGTGTATTTGTGTACACACTATTACCACAGCTGATTGTATTAGCGATTTGCCTTAGGACATTAAGATAAAAGCAAAAAACTACGGATGCTGGAAATCCAAAACAAAAATAAAAATACCTGGAAAAACTCAGCAGGTCTGACAACATCTGTGGAGAGGAACACAGTTAACATTTCGAGTCTGTATGATTCTTCAACAGAACTAAGGAAAAATAGAAAAGAGGTGACATATAAGCTGGCTTAAGTGGGGTTGGTGGGGGGGGTGGTGTGGGTGGGACAGATAGAGCTGGATAGAGGGCCAGTGATAGGTGGAGATAGCCAAAAGATGTCAGAAAAAAGGGGATCGTTTCCTCTACGTTGGAGAGACCAAACGCAGACTGGGTGACCGATTTGCGGAACACCTTCGGTTTGTCCACAAGCATGACCCAGACCTCCCTGTCGCTTGCCATTTCAACACTCCACCCTGCTCTCGTGCCCACATGTCTGTCCTTGGCCTGCTGCAATGTTCCAGTAAAGCTCAACGCAAACTGGAGGAACAGCACCTCATCTTCTGACTAGGCACTTTACAGCCTTCTGGACTGAATATTGAGTTCAACAATTTTAGATCATGCACTCTCTCCTCCATCCCCACCCCCTTTCCGATCCCCCTTTTTTCCAATAATTTATATAGATTTTTCCTTACCCACCTATTTCCATTATTTTTAAATGTATTTTCATTCATTGTTTTATCTCTACCTTTTAGCCTATTTCGATCCCTTCCCCCACCCCACCCCCACTAGGGCTATCTGTACCTTGCTGGTCCTGCTTTCTACCCTTAATGTCACCTATTAGCACATTCCTTAGATAATATCACCACCTTCAACACCTCTTTGTCCTTTTGTCTATGACATCTTTTGGCTATCTCTAACTTCCACTAGCCCTCTATCCAGCTCTACCTGTCCCACCACACCCCCCCACACACATCACCCCCCGCGCCCTCCCCCCCCGCCCCACTTAAACCAGCTTATATTTCACCTCTTTTCTATTTTTCCTTAGTTCTGTTGAAGAGTCATACGGACTCGAAACGTTAACTGTGTTCCTCTCCGCGGATGCTGTCAGACCTGCTGAGTTTTTCCAGGTATTTTTATTTTTGCCTTAGGACATTCTCTGGCTTAGAAGTAGTTGACACAGTCACGGAGATATGACTATTGAACCTTGACCTAATCTTTGCCTAGCAACAAACATTGCAATAATGCAACATGTATGTGGCTAATGTAATCAAATACATCTAGCTGTCTTTTTAGATTGGTCAAATACAATGTGGTTAAGTTTTGCAACATAGTACTCAAGATAAGTATCATAAAATTAATGTTTTGAGTGGGTTCCCAAAGCAGGCAAATCAAATCAAGTATGAGATTAAATTGCTTTTACTGTTATTTTGTGCAGTAATTCAAAAGCACAGAGAAAAATCAAATAAAAAGTGGATTTCTGAATTCCTTTTCATTGCTCTTTGTTACTTATACAAAGTAGACTTTTTACAATTTATTGCAAGACTACCACTAAATGTTTAACAACAATCCTAGGGGTTGTACAAGTTTTGACAAAGGTTGTGGAAGTTAATTTTAAACCATCCTAAGGGAATGGACTGACAGAAATCCACCATTCAATATAAAACAGGGAAGAAAGGTAGCTGAAACTTGTAAGTATATTGAATAACAGAGGTGAAAGGGGAAAATGGATAGGATAGACCATAGGTGAAATAAGGGATGTGTCCTTAGAGGAAAAGTGATATCACAAAAAAAGGCTAGTACATTTTTGAAAAACTGAACATTAAGGGAAGCAATAGACATTTTTGAAACTTATACCATTTCATTTTCAATCCATGTCAAATACAACATTAGCAGCATATGTCCAGAACTGGATTGGTGGTCTAACTTGGGACTGCTCTCCAAACAAGTGGTGCAGGAACTCCTCCTGGAGGTAGCTCACACCTCCTTGGTCTTCATGCTGCATCACAGTCCAAGTTTAGGAAGTTCTTTTCAGGTCTTAAGACCTCCTGGGAGCTTTTTGAATTTAATTGTCTCTTTGACACTCTCCCAACATTAAAATTGCTGAAAATAGATTACATTGCTGTTTGTGGGACCTCGTATGCATATTGGCTATTGCATTTCTAACCATACAACAGTGTCTAAACTTCGAAAAATACTTCATTGGCTGTAAAACACTTTGGGGCATCTTGAGGTTGTGGCAGGCACTGTGTAAGTGCCAATATTTCTTTACCACCTTTTAAAAGAGCAACATGAAAATAAAATGTCATCTTTAGCACCTGTGCAGTCCACAGAGAAGGAAACAGGATACGGAGGATCAGATGCCCATCGTGGAGCCCATCCATTTTTCCTTACATTTAGATTGATGGAAAGAAAATCAGGCAGGTTCCATTAAAAACGTGTGATCCTCCTTATCCCATTTTCCTCCATGTGTTCTACCTGTGGGCCAGGTTTTTCTGCCCCCGATCGTGATGGGCATATTTGGTGGCAAGATCGGAGAATCTCTCGAGAAGGCCCATTTCCCAACTATGTAAATCCAGGATGCATTGTCCCCTCTCTCCATCATTTGCAAGCCGCGTTTCCTGCCATTGATGCTGGGAACTTAATTTTAACAAAATTTGAACCTCATTATTGTGGCCGTACACCGGAAACATCCCCCCATGTCAAATTTAAATCCCATGTTGGCATGATTTCACGACAGTGTGATGTACAACTGCCATTAAAAAGCGTGTACCTGGCGACCTCAACTTCAAGCGGAACTTGGAGGTGAGTGCACACTACTTTGTGCAGCACTCGCAATGATTTCGGTGGCTCTGCGGATTCAGGGGGGCCACCGACAAGTCTCTGCAGCAGCTTCTTCATGCCTGGTTGTGGTGCTGGGGCAAGGGCAACAGTGCCAAAGAGGAGGGAACCTCGGGGCAAAGGTGACAGTGCCATGGGGATGTCATGGCAGTACTGACTGAAGTTTGACCACAAACACATGTGGTGTGGTGTAATGTGGCTCTGGTAACAAGCAGACCAGTATGTGAACCACAAAGGCTTTCACTCTCTCTATGTTCAGCTGGTCTGCAAACAGATCATGTAGGTGTGTGCAAGATACCCTGGAAGCGTTCACGACTCATACATTCTCAGCAGGGTTCAGAGCCCTGACACTTCCAGGACCACAGAGGATGCAGGGCTGGCTTCTTGGGGACAAGGGCTACCCACAAAGATTGTGGCTGATGATGCCTATGCGATGGCCTCAGACTCGTGGTGGGAGAAGGTACAATGAGGCTCATGTCGCAACCTGGAGTTTGGTTGAGCACACCACTGGCATCCTGAAAATAAGGTTCCAGTGACTGGACGGATCGGGTGAAGCACTGCAGTACATTCCCCAGAGGGTGTGGCGCAGCACAGTAGCTTGCTGCGCTACAAAACCTGGTGATGCAAAGGGGGGAGGACCTGGATGATGAGGAGATTGAGGAGCTGCATGTCTCCTTCGATGAAGAAGAAGTTGAAGGGGATGAGGGTGATGAGGTCCTGGAAGGCGAGGGTGCAGGCGATGAGGCCATTGCACTGGCCAGACGAGGCAGGCGTAGCCATGAGGTCCTCATTGTCACAAGATTCCAGGTGGATGATGACGAGATGCAGTGAGAACACCCCTGAAATCTCCATATTGCTTCTAGGAACATCTGACACTTGTCTGGCTTAGGGCAGCGCACATACGCTCTGCGCAGAGGCTTATATCATGGAAACGCTGCTGAGAAACAGCGGCCACATGGATTTTCAGACAACTTGATCCTTTGGCAGGCTTCATCACCCGTCATCTTCGGTACCACATCTTCACCTGTCAGGAATGGTGTCAGAATGGGGTCGGAGAGGCTGCCCTGTCCGTAAGGTGCTGAGAGCACAGAGAACATCACGGAACCCGGTGACGCTTGGGTACGAGATTCTTGCAGCAAACACGAGGTGCAGGAATCACTAACCTGGACAGTGCCTTTGAAGCCGGGCAAACTCTGTACTCAGAAGGTTACAGAGGCCCTGGACTGCGACAGTAGCCTTCGTTTTGCGTAGGAAGCAAAAGTTTTACATCTGATTTACATAAACATTGCTCATCAGAACAAGGAGCCATAGGCAAGGAGACATTCTTGGGAGTGTATTTACAATGGTTAAGATTAAGCAACAGTGAACAACACCCGTGCCCACGTTGTGCAACTAAACCTTCTTGACCTTTCTAACCCTGCCGCTATGTCTTGGTGCTCCCTCGACATCCACAGCGGAGGTGGACGCAGCCTGCTGACTGCTCCACCCAGTTGGCTGTGATGGTGAGCATCTTCTGGAGGGCCAAGACCTGGAGGGCCCTAGCCTGCTTTCGGGGTCCTACTGTTTGGCAGTGGCAGTGACACCTTCCTCGGCCTATGAATGAAGCTGCTGGGATTATAGGAAGAGGGAATTTCAGATGGGCCAGACAGTCCTGGAGTCATCTGGGTAGATGGCCCTGTGGTGTTGACCTGCTGATCCTCCTCCCTTTGGGTGCCTGAGGGCCCCAGGATGACTCCTTGAAAAGAAGGGGCAGCTGGAGTGAGCTTGAGATACTCTGCCCCCCCTCTCACATTGTCACTGACAGATGACTGCAAGTGCCTCAGCGACGGAGTTCAGCTCCTGCAGCAGTGCAGGATCAATGTCCAGGACCAATGTCTCCATGGCAGCTGTCATCCTACCAGCGTTGACCTTGGTGCATTGGCATGCCAGTGCTATCACCTCAGCCTGATGGAGTGTAGCAGACATCCCTTCTTGATGTTCCTGAGCTTACCTTTGCAGCTCCAGAAACTGAGGTATGACCGAGATCAGAGGCTCCTCATCGGATTTGGACTGACAAACCTTGGTGCCTGTGGATTCCGCTTCCATGGTGTCCTCAGGGCTGAAGTCAAGGACCTGGCTCATGGATCTGCTCGGTTACTTCCTAAATGTGCCTGTGAAAGCAAGAAGAGATAATTAGTGCATGGCAAGGGACTGGGGAACAGGAGACCTCACCCACAGCATGATTGTCTGCTGGACATTTACTGGGTTGAACGCTGCCAACCTCATCATCAGCACAGGAACAATCCATATTTTTACTTATTCATTCATAGGATGTGGGCGTTGCTAGCTAGGCCAGCATTTATTGCCCATCCCTAATTGCCCATGAGAATGTGGTGGTGAGCTGCCTTCTTGAACTGCTGGAGTCATGTGGTGTGGGTACACCCACAGTGATGTTAGGAAGGGAATTCCTGCAGTCTGTCCTGTAGATGGTATACACTGTTGCCACTATGCGTCAGTGGTGGAGGGAATGAATGTTTGTGGATGGGGTGCAATCAAGTGGGCTGCTTTGTCCTGGATGGTGTCAAGCTTCTTGAGTGCTGTTGGAGCTGCACTCACCCAGGCAATTGGAGAGTATTCCATCACACTCCTGACTTGTGCCTTGTAGATGGGGGACAGGCTTTGGGGAGTCAGGAGGTGAATACTTTCCACAGGACTCCTAGCCTCTGACCTGCTCTTATAGCCACAATATTTATATGGCTAGTCCAGTTCAGTTTCTGGCCAGTGGCAAGCTCCAGGATGTTGATAGTGCAAGATTCAGTGATGGTAATGCCATTGAATGTCAAGGGATGATGGTTAAATTCTCCCTTGTTGGAGATGGTCATTGCCTGGCATTTGTGTGGCATGGATGTTACTTTCCACTTGTCAGCTCAAGCCTGGATATTGTCTAGGTATTGCTGAATTTGGACATGGACTGCTTCAGTATCTGAGGAGTTGTGAATGATTGAACATTTTGCAATCATCAGCAAACATCCTCATTTCTGACCTTATGTTGGAAGGAAGGTCATTGATGAAGCAGCTGAGGCTGGTTGGGCCTAGGACCCTACCCCGTTGAACTCCTGCAGTGATGTCCTGGAACTGAGATGACTGAACTCCAACAACCACAACTATCTTCCTTTGAGTTGGGTATGACTCCAATCAGCAGAAAGTTATCCCCTGACCCCCATTGAATCCAGTTTTACTAGGGAGCCTTGGTACCACACTAAGTCAAATGCTGCCTTGATGTCAATATCAGTCACTCTCACCTCACCTCCTGAGTTCAGTTCTTTTGTCCATGTTTGAACTAAGGCTGTAATGAGGTCTAGAGCTAAGTAGCCCTGGCAGAACCCAAACTGGGCAACAGTGAGCAGGTTATTGCTAAGCAAGTGCCGCTTGATAGCACTGTTGATGACCCCTTCCATCACTTTACTGATGATCGAGAGTCGACTGATATGGCAGCAATTGGATTTCTCCCGTTTTTTGTACACACGACATAACTGGGTAAGTTTCCACATTGCTGGATAGTTGTCAGTTTTGTAGCTGTACTAGAACAGCTTAGCTAGGGGTGCGGCAAGTTCAGGAGCACAAATCTTCAGTACTGTTGCCAGAGTATTGTCAGGGGCTGTCATGAAGCTATTAATGCATATAATATTGTTGGAAATTATTATTTTTTTAAAATAGAGGTTTAGTCTGTGGTTGTGTCTTAATTGGATTAAAGCCAGCTAGTCTGGGTGCTTTGATGTATACTAGTTTTGAAATGTAAGAGAGGTAGAGTGCATTTGCATTTTGTTGAATAAAGCATCCAAGAAGGGGAGTGAAATTTGGCACCTGGCTAACAGAGACCAAGCAATGTTTATATTACTAATAAAACTGGTACTATGAAAGGGGTTTTATTGTTAGAAGCGGTGGAGTTCAAAGGGGCTGGTGATGCAAAGAGAATTTACATTCAATGAGATGTGCTGGATAAAATAGACAGCAGTTTTGTGTGTGCAGGGCAGGGGCAATGTAAGATCAAAGCCTGTAAGCCTACCACTGTGTCTGCAAAGGAACCAAAGTGAAAGGAACCTCATTTTGAATTTGTAAGGTGAAAGTGCTTTGCCTGGTATCTGCTTAAAGTCTATGGGCTGTTGGTGCCTTTGGGAATTTATTAGAAGTTATGATAATAATAATTTGTTGCCATGTGTATATGTTTAACTTGTGTAAATTAATAAATGTCTCATGTAGTTTGATATAAAAACCTCTCACAATCTGGTGGTCTTATTCCTGAATTTAGGATTGCCACTCAAAATATACCACTTGAAAGCATAGGTTATGACAGTTGTTTAAAGTTTCCTGCTGGGATTTTAAAACTCAGCTTTACCAACTGCTGTGTCATAACAGGGCCCATAGCCTTTGCAGTATCCAGTGCCTTGAGCCATTTCTTGATATCACGTGGAATAAATCAAATTGGCTGAAGACTGGCATCTGTGATCTGGCATCCTCCCCCAGAGAGGCCGAGATGGATCATCCACTCGACTTCTGGCTGAAGATTGTAGCAAATGCTTCAGCCTTATGTTTTGCACTGATGTGCTGGGCTCCCCCATCATTGAGGATGGGGATATTTGTGGTGCCTCCTCCTCCAGTGAGTTGTTTAATTGCCCACCATTCACGACTGGATGTGGCAGGACTGCAGAGCTTAGATCTGATCCATTGGTTGTGGAATCGCTTAGCTCTGTCTATCACTTGTTGCTTATGCTGGTTGGCATGCAAGTAGTCCTGTATTGTAGTTTCAGCAGGTTGACACCTCATTTTTAGGTGTGCCTGGTGCTGCTCCTGGCATGCCCTCCTGCACTCTTCATTGAACCAGGGTTGATCTCCTGGTAGTAATGGTAGAGTGATGTATATGCCAGGCCATGAGGTTACAGATTGTGTTCAAGTACAATTCTGATGCTGCTGATAGCCCACAGCGCCTCATGGATGCTCACTCTAAAGTTGCTAGATCAGTTCAAAATTTATCCCATTTAGCACAGCGGTAGTGCCACACAAAATGATGGAGGGTATCCTCAATGTGAAGACAGGACTTTGTCTTCACGAGGACTGTGTGGTGTTCACTCCTACTGATACTGTCATCGACAGATGCATCTGCGGCAGGTAATTTGTGAGGATGAGGTCAAGTATGTTTTTCACTCTTGTTGGTTCCCTCACCACCTGTCGCAGACCTAGTCTAGCAGCTATGTCCTTTGGGACTCAGCCAGCTTGGTTAGTATGCGACATCATGGGGTCCGGAGTCGATGTTGAGGACTCCCAGGGCAACTCCCTTCCGACTGAATACCACTGTGCCGCCCCCTCTGCTGGGTCTGTTCTGCAGGTGGGTCAGGATGGTGAAGGTAGTGTCTGGGACTTCTCTGTAAGGTATGATTCCGTGAAGATGACATGATAAGCAGGGCAAATGAAGATATGTGTGGGAAAGTGAATGGCGATGTCTCTTGAACTGACAGTGAGTGAGATCCCTGTGGATGTGTGTACAGGTGCCTGACAGTCAATTCATTGAAATTTTCTGTTAACTCCAGGCTTCTGTGCTGCAACCTTCAGCTATTCTTGGCTTTTTCAAAGTCCCACCTTTGCCCCATGCACGCCTCTTGTTTTACATGTGAGCTGTGTTCCTAATTCAATAATGGATATTTAAATGAGCTGATCCTGAAAATCATGGAGGGTCCACCTGTAAAGTACCAGCTGGTGCAAATCTCAGCTCACGAGAACAAAACCTATGTAAATGGCCCTATTGAATTTCGGAGCATCAATATTCAACACAGAACTGCTTTCCTTACTGTGTTCATCTGAATGTTTTCGCTTCCTATGTCAGGAATGTTTGTGGGTTCTGTGACTGAGATTGCCAATTTCGTGCAAAATGGTGTTTGATGTGAAAATTGAGTGACAAAGTAGGAAATGGACATCATTTTTTACCTCTAAGAATATAGAAATTTGTCTGTACCACCAAAGGTAAGTGAAGAGAATGCTTTAACACTTCCTGTGATTTTATGTGCAGCATCTTTGATTTCTCTCTGTGAGATTTAGTCTGATATTTTAGAATCTTGTTTACCAAATATAATTTAATTTCTTGAAAAGTTATTTTAATATCTATGTCCATTACTGAACAGTTTACTAAATACCAGGGGCAGGATTTTCTGTTTGTCGGGCGGGTGCAGCAGGTGGGCCCTGGAGTTATCGGGAAAAGGTCCGTCGCCTGCGATCAGCCCTGACCGCCAATTCACACTGGCTGGCCATTTAATGACCAATTAACGGCCAATTAATGGCCAATTAATGGCCAGCCAGCGTGAAAGGCTTGCTGAAATGCTCAGCGCTGCCGGTGTGGGGGACGGAGGAGGGCGAGCGTGTAAGTCTGCTCATGCACAGGGGACTGTGCGCTGAAAACTCCCTGAGGGCACAGAGCTGCCTCAGGGAGCCGAAGATTTGTAGAAAGGAAAATAAAGATTTTAGAAATAATATAAACATGTCCTACATGTGACTCAGTCACATGAAGAGGGACATGCTTAAAATGAAGTTGAAAAATGTTTTTGTTTTTTTTTTAAATTTACCATTGGAAACCTCATCCTGCCCATGGATGAGGTTTCGTAAAAAATGTAAAGGCCGTCTGGCCTACTTGCCCATCCTCCAAACAAAATGTTGAACGGGTAGTGAAAAATACAAATGAATTACTTGCTTAAGGGCCTTAATAGGCCTTTTAATCGTCGGCAGCACACTGCCAACTCTTGCGCGCACCCATGAAAGATTGTGAGAGTGCACAATGATGTTGGGCCGCTCACCCCATGTGATTTTATGCCCGATTGGGTCGGGCACACGCCTGCCCGCGGGACGTAAAATTCTGCCCCAGGGGAACACAAGGACCTCTGAACAGTATTAACTGTAACCTTCTCACAAGAAAATGATGATGTGGATGCGGCCCTTACTTTAGTTCCTTCCCTTGAACGTCCTAATTTGAAATAATTTCATGACTATAGGGTGAAATTGTCAGGAAAAGTGTAGATATATTTGGATGACTGCGTAAAGAGGTTATTAGAGTGTGAAAGCAACAAAGTATAACGAGAGGCACAGTCCAAAGCATGGAGCTAATGATAAAAGAGAAAGAGGATGAATCATCAATAATAACATAGATAGAGTAAAACTGGGCAACTATGGATATAGATTTGGTGAGAAAGAAAGAACTGCGTTTATATATCATGACCTTAGCGCACTCCATATGCTTTATAGCCAATGAAGTACTTTTCAAGTGAAGCCACACTTGTATCGTAGGAAATGACACAGTGAGGTCCCACCAGTAGCAATGAGACAAATGACCAGATAACATGTTTATTAGTGATAGTGATGGAGGGATAATTAGTAGCAAGGATGCTAAGGAGAACTGTGCCATGTGGTCTTCTACATCCACCTGAGAGGACAGACAGGACCTCAGTATAATGTCTCATCTGAAAAACAGCTCCTTCAACAGAGAAGCATGCTCTCACTGAAGTATCAGCTTAGACTATGGGTGGGATTTTCTCCTCAGTGCACTAAGTGCGGTGGTGAGTGTGAAAATTGATGTTTTTCCCGCCTGCTGCAATGGCGGATTTTCACGCTGTATCGTCCACTTCCCACCTGATTAAATGTGCATACACGGGAAACACGCTGGATCGCTGGCGGGCAGCCTCTGATTCACCCACCCCATGGTGAGCTCACCGCTTCCTCACTCCAGGCACCATATTTAAAGTGCAGTGACACACAGCATTCTCAATGTCTGCAGCCAGGACAGCTCCATGGAAAACATGGCCCTGAAAGCCAAGAAGATGGCAGCCCCATTCGGCGATGCCTCACTAGAACACCTTATGGACACAGTCGAGGCCCGCCGTGATGTCCTCTACCACTGCTTTGGCCACAGTAGGTTCAGCATGCTCACCAATCTGGCTTGGGAGGCAGTGGCAGTAGTGGTCAGTGCCAACACTGCACATGAGAGGTAAGGCACGCAGGGCAGAAAGAGGATGAATGATCTCATCCGTGCCACCAGGGTAAGTCAACCATCTCATCACTCTCAACTCACCCACTCACAAGCCCATCACACATTCACTGGCATCTCACTCACTGCCAGCTCAAGGGACATCAACCACTCACAAGATACACCCCATCTGGGTTCATCTCCTCTTGAGATCGTGGCCTCATCCCATCTATGGCTCCCCTCACCACCCACACATGCCAGGCATCCTTATCATCTGTCCTGGCATGGGTCTTGCTCACACTCTCCATCTGTCTTTATGCAGGACAAGATTGCGCACAATCACAGGGAGAGATCCCAGACCGAGCGGTGAAGTGCTGGAACTCAAAGTCCTCTATCAGTTTGAATACCAAGCTATTAAGCTGGCTGGAGAGGATCTGTGTTGTGCCTGTGGTGATGGTGAGATGGGCGGCAAACACCCACATGAGGATCCTGCACCAGCTCATCCCTCACACAACCATACTGTGAGTGCATTGTCCTGTTTTAGAGTTGCTTGACATGCACTAATTATCTCTACTTTCTTTCATAGGAGCCTCAGCCAAGTGTCTGATGGTCTCAACCAGCCGCCCTCGAGCTCAAGCCCCAATGACACCTTGAGAGTGGATCCTGAAAACACCACAGCAGAAGAAACATCACGGCACACCCTCCACCAGCGGAGAGACACATATTTCGGTGGGACCTAGTTTTAGAGCAGGTTCGGGGTCACAACCTGGTGAGAACAGCACACAATCTGGGTCCAGAGCAGCCTGAAGCAGGGGCATCTAAGGTCACCGGCAGCTGGAGTTCTGCTGGAGACCAGGATTCTGCTGAGTCTGAGTCAGATGATGAGCCTCTGGGCTCAGTCCTAAACTAGATGGTGGAGCTACAAAGACAATCACGGGAACCTCATCTGCATTCCTCAAATTGCAAAGGATGATGGAGGAATCCATC
Organism: Carcharodon carcharias; assembly: GCF_017639515.1. Lineage (NCBI taxonomy): Eukaryota > Metazoa > Chordata > Chondrichthyes > Lamniformes > Lamnidae > Carcharodon > Carcharodon carcharias. The sequence continues at coordinate 137,854,015 of NC_054469.1, read as the reverse complement.
CGCATTCAGTCTGAGGTGATAGTGCCAGCATGCCAATGCACCGAGGTCAACAATGGCAGAATGGTGAAGGCCATGGAGACCAGAACATCAGTCCTACATTGATCAAGGGGCATCTTGATCTCACTCCAGCTGCCCCTTCTCCTCAAGGAGTCAGACAGGGCACCCGGGCATAGGATAAGGACCAGCAGATGAACACCCTGGGCCATCCACCCAGGTGACTCCAGAGGTGTCCAGCCGATCCCAATCCCCTCTTCCTGTCACCCCAACACCTCCAGCTCCAGAGGCTGAGGAGGGTCCACCTGCTCCACAGCAGTGCACCCAAAGCAGGCCAGGGCCCTCCAGGTCTAGGCCCTCTGCCAAAGTTATCACAAACAACAAGGCATAACAGTCAGCAAGCTGCCTCCACCTCCACTGTGGGTGTCAGGGATGTACCCAGAGGTAACGGTAGGGTTAGGAAAGTTAGCAGAATTTAGGAGCACAATGGTGGCATGGGTGTTCACAATAAGTATATAATGTTCACAAACATAAATAGAATTGCACCCATTTCACATCTCCTCTTGTGAATGCCTCCTTGTCACGATGAGCTGTGTTGCTTTCAATCAGGTGTGATACCATGGTGTCTCCCCCACCCCCTACCAACTATCGCTATCATGGGCTTCTCATCTATGTAATGTGCTTCCTTATCACCTTTTGTGCCCCTTTCTCAGATCAATATTGACATCAGTGATGCCTCGACCTTAATGTTAGGTGTGCTTGTAGAAGGAACCTTGTTCATGTGCTTCACAGAGTCATGTCATGTTTATTCTTGGCTGCGTAAGATTGAGGCAGAAGTGTCCTCCTATCTCATCTGCATTCTTGAAAGGTGAAGGTGTAGTGCACAAGGAGAGATCTGTTCATGCATGGAGAAGGATATATTGTGCAACTCCATATGCTCTGTCTCTCAGCGGGTTTTCATGCTATGAGCCTGCACTCAGAGCTCGTGTGCACTGATGTCTGCCAAACCCACTTCCAACTTTCTGAGTGTACATCTGCTGAGAATTTTGGAGTTCATAAGGGCCAGGGCTGGCCAGGAGGGCACAATGTATATCTTAAAGAGAGGCATTTTAGTGCCTGGCATGTAATTGGTTGAATGTCCAGTAAGGTAAGGATAAAAGCAGGCCAGCATCCCTAACTGAGAGTGCCGGATGTTAATGTGATAGAGAAGAAGGTGACACAGAGGAATGAATTATCTCTGAATAGATGCACACCTGTGGAACGTCCTTGGCTGCCTTGGTCCAAGTGTCACAGATCAGTTTCACCATCAAGGTTATGCAGAATGCATTGTCCCGTTGCTGGAGATGGATCTCCTTGAGGAGATTTGCAGGCAGACAGCTACGAGCCCACTGAGGGTAGTGGAACAGCCCCTGACTCTTGCAGGCTGCCATTGCGACTGGGCTGCTGGAGATACGCTTAAAGAGGCAGCACCTCTTAACGTCTGATGCCTGGATTCTCTCCCTCACTTAGCACCTCATTGAGGGTTCACCATCCTTCAAAGGATCAGGACAGAACCTGATGTGTAACTATTCACTCTCATATTGAAGTGCATGATTGAAATGAGAGGAATAGCAACGCTGGTGTTAATGTTGGCCCATGATGGAAGACACTTTGTCCAAGAGGAGACTGCAACTTCCTCGTGGAATCTGGTGGCTACGAGGGCCTCACACACATGCCTGCCTTGTCTGGCCGGTGCTATAGCCTCTCCCCCTGCAGCCTTGGCTTCCTTGAGCTCAACGCCCCCTCCCCCTTCGATATCCTCCTCATCGGAGGAGACATGCAGCTCCTCCATGTCAGCACCTGGCAAGTCTTCCGCCCCTTTGCAGCGCCAGGATATGCAGCACATAGCAAGCCACGATGATCCGGAAGACCCTGTGGGGAGGGTACTGGAGTGCTCCACCAGATCCATCTAGGCATCAGAATCACACCTTTAAGTTGCCTTTGCTGTGCTCCACCAATGCTCGGGTAGCGGCATGAGCTTCCATTGTACCTTCTTTCTGCAGGATTCTGTGGCCGCCACAAAGGCATCATCAACCACATTCTTTGCTGGTACTCTTTGTCACTGGGGAGCCAGTCCTGGATCCTGTTTGGCCCCTTGAAGATGTCTGGGATCTGTGATCTACTCAAGATGTATGGGTCATGGACGCTTCCTGGGTATCTGGTGCACGTCTGCAGCATACGTTTCTTATGGTCGCAGGCCAGCTGTACATTGAGTAGGCCTTTCCTAGCTATGTGTTGGAGTGCCTGTAGCCAAGGAGCTTTTATAGCCACATGCATGCAGTCTATGGTACCCTGCACCTGTGGGAACCTAACAATCAGTGCTGTGGTGTCCTGGCGTGCTCGATCGCTGTCGAAGTTGATGTAATTGTGGGCCTTGGCAAAAAGAGAGTCTGTGACCTCATGAATACATTTGTGCATGGACACCTGAGAGATCCCACAGAGGTCCCCGGTGGAGCCCTGGAAGGAATGACTCATATAGAAGCTAGCGGGGCCGTTACTTTCACAGCCAGTGGCAAAAGATGTCCTCCCAGTCCCCGTGGCACCAATTCCTAGAGAATGTGGCAAATTTGGGACACCAGATCCCTGGACATGTGGAGGTGTCAGTGACACCGTCTCTTGCTCATCTGCAGATAAGACATATGAGTTCTGTACACCCTCGGTCTTGCGAGGCACCAACGCACGATGTCTCTGTGAGCCTCATCCTCTGTGTCTGGAGGGGGCCCTGCTGCCCCTGCTTCTCCCTTTGGCGAGCCTGGCTCTTCTAGCAAAATCCCCTTCTTCTCTCCTGTCTCTATGCGATTATGCAGACAGCAATAAATCTTCTTGATGGGCTCCTCTCTGCAGCATCAACGAGAAACAGACATGAGTCAGCATCAGCCGGCAAAGGTCCTATTTCTGTCAATGATTCACCAGTGAATGTGAGTTCAAGGGCTTATTTCCAGTGCCAGAAAGTAATCGCCCCAGAAATCAAGGTCAGCGCAGGGTTTCTTTCAAGGCCTATCTTTCCTCAACCCCCTTCCCCCCTTCCTCTACATGACTGTCTGCTATGAGATTGCTTTGGCCAGGTGCTTGGATGTGCTGCTTTCAGCCCAGGTGCCTGGATCCTCATTAACTGCACTCTAATCCCACAGTCTTTGGAATACACATAAGGGAAAATATTTAGTTAGGAACTGAGATTATTTGAGGTGGGCCTGAGGCTTCTTTTTGTGAAGCTGCTGGCACCATGGTTGTAACAAGCACCTGAAGCTTGTCCAGTCACCCAATTGTTCTGGAGTGTGTTACCGCTGTGGGGAATCTCCACGCTGTAAGCAAGGAGTTAATACAAAAAGATCAATTAGTGCCGCTTTGCAGGCGTAGTCACGTAAGAAAACATATCATAGCTTCACTTTCCTGATTCCCCGCACTGTCATTGAAAGGCTCCTAACATGTCTCCGCTGTGTATCTCTCCTCATTTGGGAATGTATATTTCAGTTGGGTGCCCCTTTAATCATCACCCCCCCACCGTGCATCCATCCTCCAATCGGTCATCAGAGCCCTCACCAGCAGAGTATCTCCTCATTTTAATTTTGTACTGCACCATCACTGCAGTTTGAAAGATGGTGGCGCTGAGGTCTCACTGCCAGACCAGCTTGGATAGTCCCTGTGTGAGTGTGGAAACCCCTCCCATCATCCTGAAGCAGTTTAATGGTCAGGTTTCCCTCTGTCCAAGAACCTCTCAATCCTCCCATGTAATCCTTGAGCCAGTCGTGATTGTGGTGGGTATCTCTCTGCTAGCCCTGGAAAATAGAACCATAGAAAAGTTACAGCACAGAAGGAGGCCATTCAGCCCATCTTGTCCATGCCAGCCTGAGGACACGCAGGTGCCCTTTCTAATCCCACTTTCCTGCACCCGGCCCATAGCCCTGCAACTTACAGCACTTAAGGTGCAGATCCAGGCACTTTTTAAAAGTGTTTAGAGTTTCTGCCTCTACCACCAACTTGGGCAGCCAATTCCAGACACCCACTACCCTCTGCGTAAAAAAATTCTTCCTCATGTCCCCCCTACACCTTCTGCCACTTATCTTGAATCTATGTCTGCTGGTTCTAGAATTCTCCATCAAGGGAAACAATTTTATCCTGTCCACTCTATCTATTCCCCTCATAATTTTGTACAGCTCAATCAAGTCACCTCTCAGCCTTCTTTGTTCTAAGGAAAATAACCCCAACCTATCCAATCTCTCCTCATAGCTACACTTTTCTAAACCTGGCAACGTTCTCATAAACCTCCTCTGCAGTCTTTCCAGAACTATTACATTCTTCCTGTAATGTGGTGACCAGAACTGCAAACAATACTCCAATTGTGGCCTCACCAGTGTTTTATACAATTCCAACATTATATTCTTACTTTCATATTCTATGGCCTGAATTTTCCCATCAGTGATTTGGGGGCGGGGCCCACGGGGAAAATGACGCGGGATGACGTCAGGAGGAACCCCCGACGTCATCCCGGTCCCTTTAAATTTTTAGGAAGGCTGGCGGACAGCAAAATCAGCTGTTCGCCCGCCGACCAGTCAATGGCCAATTGAGGCCATTGACAGAGTAATTAAGATAATTAAAGACCTGTCCGTCCAACCTAAAGGCTGGTGGGCAGGCCAGGAGCCCCAGTGGGCTTCTGATAATACATGGAACCTCATCCACTGGCGGGATGAGGTTTCACGTCCGTTTTTAAAAACTTCAATACATTTTTTGTGACATTTATTAACATTTCCCATCTCATGTGACATTGTCACATGAGGGGGACATAGTAATAATTTTTAAATTTTTCTATTTTTAAAGTTTTTTGGACTGTCAGTAATCTCCCTGAGACACCACTTAGTCTCAGGGAGTAGTGCACTCTTTTGCACACATGCGTGAAAGAGCACACTTTGACAGATGGGGATTCCCTCCCCCCCCCACCACCCCACCACCCCACCCCACCCCCCCCCCCCCCCCCCCCCCCCCCCCCCCCCACCCCCACCACCACCCCGCACAGGAATGCGCTTCCTGTCGAGCAGGCCGCTGGGCAGGCCTTAATTGGCCCACCCACTCAAAATGGCGGCGGGCCCTGTTTCGGTGGCAGGGGTCGGCTGTCCGCCCACCGCCGAGCCGGTGGGGCCCACCAAGGGCAAAATTCTGCCCTATACCTCTGCCAGTGAAGGAGACCATTCCACATGCCTTCTTTACAACCTTGTCTACTTAAACTGCTGCCTTCAGGGACCTGTGTGCTTGTACGCCAAGATCTCTCACTTCATCTACCCCTCTTAGTATATTCCCATTTAGGTGAGGTACATGTGCCTATGTCCCGTGTGGGCCTCACCCATCCCCACTTTGAGGACACTTGCACAGTCTGACATATACTGTCCTCCCACCGACAGCCCCGAATGCCCCCACAGTACCTTTTCCCCACCTAAAGGCTGCAAATGCCTCCCCTGACTGAGTGTCATCTGCGGCACAGCATGATGCCAGAAAATCCCTGCACCAACATGCGTGATGTTACGACATCCTGGACACAACTGAGACTGGACTGACTTGTCCTCTCCCTTCCTGGACTGGGACAAGGATGGTCTTTGCTAGTTCATTAATGTAAACTGAAGCGTTTCTTCACTCATCGATCTTCCCATTCTGGCCCAAAGTCACTTATGTCATTCTGTGACCAACTCTCTCTCCATCCTGGCACTGAGGACACTTCCCCACCACCCCCCACCCCCAATCATGTGTCTGAGTGCAACCTTCCCCACTTTTACCCCGCAGTGGAGACCTTACCCTCTCCCTTTCCCTTGCCTCAGGCCAGTTTACCCCCTTACCCACTAGATGCTTTCCCCTGCAGCCCATTAAAAGCCACCCTTGCCTTACCACTGGTCTGGTAGGTAGGGACTTGCCTCTGACCCCCCCCAAAAGTGATGTATGCCGCATGTGAAGCTTGGCACTGAGTCTGAGTTGCCGTGAGCAATGCGTGATGCAAGGTAGGTGAATGAAGCTCCAAGTCCTGAGTGAAGTGCAGTTCACCAGGTGCACGTCCCTTACATACCATTGTGAAACACATTGGTCTAATTGGACACTGACATTCCCTCTTGGTCCAGCGTGTGGGGATGATTCTGGCAAGCGGCCCTTATAATGAAATGCAAATGGATTAAAATGACATTGGTGACATGCCGCGGCGGGAAACACAGCCCGCCATTGACAGCTGGAACGGACAATCCCGGACTACTTTTGCAATGACGGTAAACTGATTTTTCCGATCTCATGATATTCTCTGCTCCCACCACCATGTCACCCAGAAAATCCACCCTATTTGTTCAAGTCTCAGAAGTGGACCTTGAGGCCAAAACCTTCTGATTTTGACGTGAGATTGCTGCCACTGAGCCAATGCTGAGAAGCTAACTGATTGTGACTTGTTTCGCAGTATCGAGTGCCAGACCCTATTAATGGCATGAGAGATGATAATTATCTGAAGCTTCAAAGCAGAGTTTTCGAGGTGCTGAACAAGTTCACCAGTGGAAGGGCAATGTAAATATTAGGGTGCTGCACATTCAAAATTTTTAGAACTCGGTTTCTGCGCTATTCAATAGTTATCATGGAGGAAACAGATTCACATGAAATATTTCAATAGCGTATGCTCGGTGGATCAGTGAGACACTCCTATTCATCATCAGAGTAAACACTAGTCCATTTTTCCTGAATCCTTTCCATTACAATATTTAAAATTGGTTGCTCTCTTGAGTCTTCAGTGTTTACAGCTTGAATCAGCACTCATTTTTCCTAAGTTGAAGGTACTACTTACTATGAATGGTAATTATTATAATCAACATTGTTTTTTATTCACCCTTTGTTGAAATTTGAATTTTTACATAACTTTAACCTAATTTTATAAACTTCAGAAAAATTGATGGTGTGGCAGATTGCTGCAGATATTCACATTGTTTATACAACATCGAGATGACTCACCCACTTATAGTTGTCTCACAAAAACATTTTACATGTCGAGTTAAGTAACATTTGTGAATATGAATTCAATTTCCTAATCAGTCCTGTACACTTACCATTGTCATCAGAAAGAGCAAGCTTGGATCAAAGGAAATGAAGGAGATGCTATTCTGCTATATTCCAATTCAACTGCTTTGCTTCCCAAATCAGGATGTTCATTTTGATCCCAAAGGGAGATGGATGGAGGGGCAGCAATGAGCATCATGGGATTTGATGGAGGACAAACCCAAATTTGCAGCCTTCTCTAATTTACATGGCTGAAGTGAGCTACCAGTCTGAAATGTGCTCCCCTAAGGCAGCTCCCCAATTATGAGGCAGGGGATTGAGCCTGAAGATTAAAGTGCAGATTCCTTTTGCTGTGCCCACAGCAAAGAAGCAAATCTGTTGAGCTGTAGGAAGGGGCAAAATTTTAACTGCCGAGGGAAGGTGTGTTCATGAGGGTTGATTGGGGTGTTGTGGGGGGTGGGGGCTTTAAAGAGTTGAAAAGTGGCATTGGGTCAGGAACCCAACATAAATCCGCCCACTTCCAGGTTTTACTTATGAGGCAAGCAGGGAACATTTGTGCGGCTGTCAGATAAGTCATTAAAATATGCAAAGAATCATATTTTATCCAGAATTTTAACAGCCAGGTCATGGGTTTCCTGAACTGTGTAGAGCCCGCTAGGGTCAATGCAGCGAGTGCACAGGGGGGGAGTACATCTTCAATGAAACTGGCAATGAAACTGGAAAGCTGAATAACGCCAGCCGTGCCTAGGTGAGAGACTGGTCCCTATAACACTTCTTCTGAGAGTGCGCTCTTACTTATTGACAAGTGATCCGCAACCTCTTGGAAGCTACTTCACCTGTCTTGGATTTCATTCACCTTGAGCTGCACTTTCCTGTTGCCAGCCTTCACCACTGCATGGGAGAAGCTTATGCAGCTGTACCTTGCACCTTTGAAAGGAACAACAGGAGCAGCATCAACAACACCAGCATCACCAGCAGTAGAAGGAGCAACACCAGCAGCCTTCTCCTCAGCCACATGGCTTTCCACAGGAAGAAGGGATTGTCACAGAGATGCAGCTAGAAGGAGCTGATACCCAAGATAAGGGTTTACAGGCAGAGGATCTGTTCCTCAGGAGACTCAGGCTTTCAGAGCAAGTGTTTTTTTTCATTCATTCATGGGATATGGTTGTCGCTGGCTAGGCCAGTTTTTATTGCCGATCCCTAATTATCCTTGAGAAGGTGGTGGTAAGCTGCCTTCTTGAACCACTGCAGTCCTTGTGGTGTAGGTACACCCACAGTGCTGTTAGGGAGAAAGTTCCAGGATTTTGACCCAGTGACAGTGAAGGAACGGCAATATATTTCCAAGTCAGGATGGTGAATGGCTTGGAGGGGAACTTATTGGTGGTGGTGTTCCCATGTGTCTGCTGTTCTTGTCCCTCCAGGTGAAAGTGGTCGTGGGTTTGGAAGGTGCTGTCTAAGGAGGCTTGGTGAGTTCCTGCAATGCATCTTGTAGATGGTACACACTCCTGCTACTGTGCGTCAGTGGTGGAGGGAGTGAATGTTTATGGATGGGTTGCCAATCAAGTGAGCTGCTTTGTCCTGGATGGTGTCAAGCTTTTTAAGTATTGTTGGAGCGGCACTCAGCCGGACAAGTAGAGAGTATTCCATCACGCTCCTGACTTGCATCTTGTAGATGGTGGACAGGCTTTGGGGAGTTAGGAGGTGAGCTACTCTTCACAGGATTCCTAGCCTCTTACCTGCTCTTGTAGCCACAGTATTTATATGGCTAGTCTAGTTCAGTTTCTGGTCAATGGTAACCCCCAGGATGTTGATAGTGGGGTATTCAGTGATGGTAATGCAATTGAATGTCAAGGGGCGATAGTTAGATTCTCTCTTGTTGGAGATGGTCATTGCCTGACACTTGTGTGGCCCAAATGTTACTTGCCACTTGTCAGCCCAAGCCTGGATATTGTCCAGGTCTTGCTGAATTTGGATTGCACTGCTTCAGTTTTTGAGGAGTCACAAATTGTGCTGAACATTGTGCAATCATCAGTGAACTTCCCCACTTTTGACCTTATGATGGAAAGAAGGCCATTGATGAAACAGCTGAAGTTGATTAGGCCTAGGACACTGCCCTGGGGAATTCCTGCAGTGATGTCCTGGAACTGAGATGACTGACCTCCATCAATCACAACCATCTTCCTTTGTGTTAGGTATGACTCCAACCAGTGGAGAGTTTTCCCCCGATTCCTATTAACACCAGTTTTGCTAAGGCTCCTTGATGCCACACTTGGCCAAATTCTGCCTTGATGTTAAGGGCAGTCGCTCTCACCTCACCTCTGGAGTTCTGCTCTTTTGTCCATGTTTGAACCAAGGCTGTAATGAGGTCAGGAGCTGAGTGACCCTGGTGGAACCCAGCCTGAGTATCAGTGAGCAGGGTATTGCTGAGCAAGTGCCACTTGATAGCACTGTTGATGACGATTTCCATCACTTTACTGGTGATCGAGAGTAGACTGATGGGGCGGTAATTGGCCGGGTTGGAATTGCCCTGCCTTTTGTGTACAGGACATATCTGGGCAATTTTCCACGTTGCCAGGTAGATGCCACTGTTGTAGCTATACTGGAGCAAATTGGCTAGAGTCGCAGCAAGTTCTGAAGCAGAAGTCTTCGGTACTATTGCTGGAATATTGTCAGGGCCCATAGCCTCTGCAGTATCCAGTGCCTTCAGCCATTTCTTGACATCACGTGGAGCGAATCAAATTGGCTGAAGGCTGTGATGCTGGGGGAGCTCTGGAGGAGGCCAAGATGGATCAAACACTCGGCACTTCTGGCTGATGATTGTTGCAAATGTTTCAAATTTGTCTTTCGTACTGATGTGCTGGGCTCCCCCATCATTAAGGATGGGGATATTTGTGGATGCTCCTCTGCCAGTGAGTTGCTTAATTGTCCACCACCATTCATGACTGGATCTGGCAGGGCTGCAGAGCTTAGATCTGATCTGTTGGTTGTGGTAATGCTTAGCTCTGTCTATCACTTGCTGCTTATGCTGTTTGGCATGCAGGTAGTCCTGTGTTATAGCTTCACCAGGTTAACACTTCATTTTTAGGTATGCCTGATGCTGCTCCTGGCATGCCCTCCTGCACTCTTCCTTGAACCAGGGTTGATCCCCTGGCTTGATGGTAATGGGAGAGTGGGGGATATGCTGGGCCAATACGTTACAGATTGTGTTTGAGTACAATTCTGCTGCTGCTGATGGCCCATAGTGCCTCATGGATGCCCAGTCTTGAGTTGCTAGATCTGTTCGAAACGTCTTCCCGCTTAGCATGGCGGTAGTGCCACATAATACGATGGAGGGTATCCTCAATATGAAGACGGGACTTCATCTTCACAAAGATTGAGCAGTGGTCACTCCTACCGATGCTCTCATGGACAGATACATCTGCAGCAGGCTGATTGCTGAGGTTGTGGAAGAGGGTGAGGATTTATGTTTTTCCCTCTTGTTGGTTCCCTCCCCACCTGCCACAGACCAGTCTAGCAGCTATGCCCTTTAGGACTCAGCCAGCTCAGTCAGTAGTGGTGCTGCTAAGCCATTCTTGGTGATGGATTTTGAAATCCCGCACCCAGAGTACCTTGCCACACTCAGTGCTTCCTCCAAGTGATGTTCAACATGGATGGGTGCTGACTCATCAGCTGAGGAGGAGGCCAGTATGTGCTAATCAGCAGAAGGTTTCTGGTTGGAATCTCTCCCACTTAGCACAATGGTGGTGCCACATAACATGATGGAAGGTATCCTAAAAGTGAAGACAGGACTTCGTCTCCACAAGGACTGAGTGGTAATCACTCTTACTGATACTGTCATGGACAGATGCATCTGTGGCAGGCAGGTTGGTGAGGGTGAGGTCAAGTATGTTTTTCCCTCTTGTTAGTTCCCTCACCACCTGCTGCGAATCCAGTCTAGCACTTATGTCCTTTAGGACTCGGCCAGTTCAGTCAGCAGTGGTGCTACTGAGCCACTCTTGGTGATGGACATTGAAGTTCCCTACACAAAGTACATTCTGTACCCTTGCCACCCTCAGTGCTTCCTCCAAGTGGTGTACTGACTCATCAGCTGAGGGAGAGGGGATATCCGGTAATCAGCAGGAGGTTTCCTTGCCCATGTTTGACCTGATGCCATGATCCAGAGTTGATATTGAGGACTCCCAGTGCAACTCCCTCCCAACTGTATGCCATTGTGACTATATGCCACCTCTGCTGGTGGAACAGGACATACCCAGGCAGGGTGATGGTGGTGGCTGGGACGCTATTTGTCAGGTATGATTTCATGAGTATGACTATGTCAGGCTTCATTAGTCTGTGAGACCACTCTCCCAATTTTGGCACAAGCCCCAGGTGTTAGTAAGGAGCGCCTTGCAGGGTCGACAGAGCTGAGTTTACCATTGTCATTTCTGGTCCTAAGTCAATGCCAAGTGGTTCAGCCAGTTCCATTTGTTAGAGACTTCGTAGAGGTTGCTTGCTAGACCTTTTCAGAGGGTATTTTAAGAGTCAACCACATTGCTGTGGGTCTAGAGTCACATGTAGGCCAGAACAGGTAAGGATGGCAGATTTCCTTCTCTAAAGGGCATTAGTGAACCTTATGGGTTTTTACGACAATGTTTTCATGGTCGTCATTAGACTTTTAATTCCATATTTTCATTAGATTCAAATTTCACCGTCTGCCGTGGTGGGATTTGAACCTGGGCCTGGGTCTCTGGATTATTAGCCCAGTGATAATACTGCTACACCACCCCCTCCCTAAGCAAGTTACACATCAAGTTGTTGCTGACACCTACAGTCTCTTGGAACAAGAACTCTTTCCCAGTGGACCAGGTGTGCATACGTTGTCAGTGGTCACCAAGATGGCTATCAATGAAGGGCGCTCCCCTAGCCCCTCTCATCCAGTTCTCTGTCTCCACCTTCAGTTTTGTTTTCTCTTCCCCTGCAAGGGGAGAAAGCAGAGAGTTGTCGTTATGAGAAATAGATTGTGATGAAGAAAGGATATTTTTTGTGGACGGTGACTGCGAGACATCATTTTCCAATAGGCTGAGGGTGCGTGTGAGTGTTTGCTATTCTGATGGGGAAGTGGGGTTTCTGGAGAGAGAAGAATGAGTGGAGTTATAAGGTGTGTTGGCCTGAGGAGTGCTCAAAAGGAGAATGCTGGAAATGTCAGTGTGGGGCTTGGCATCTTTTTCACCTTCCTGAGGTCCTTGATTCTTATGGGGACTGTATCCAGGTTTGAGGCACCATTGGCCTGCTATTCACTTCTTTGGCCACTCTCATGCTTGAAAAATATCACCTCATTTCAGTCTCTTAAATCCCAGAGGAGAGCTTTCAGTTAAGAGTCCAAGCCCCAGGGAGGGAGCCTTCCTAGATCTCCTTTCCATTCCTGCAGTTTCTAAAGTCACAGGAATCTATGTACAGATTCTGACTTCTGCTGAGGTCCCTTCAACTATATCCTTCCTTTATCAGGTTTGGTGCAGGATCCTGCTTGCCCTCTCTGGTCAGGAAACACAGGAGCAAAAAGAGACAGGGCAAAAGCCACTTTGATTATAAACTCATTCCTGACCCCTGTTGTGTCTGGTCTGCTTATATAAAATTTGGTCCAAGGTGTCTGGAGGTAATAAGAGCTCCGTCAGAGCACCAAGTTATCAACTCTGACCATTCAGTGCTGGTGAAGAAAGTCAGAATAGAAAAGAGGATGTTTTCCCCTCAGCAGGTGCCAAGTTGGTGAATGGGCATGCTAGAGGTGGCACTATATATAACTGTGAGCTGCATTTTTCTGGTACCTGGCTGTACTGTGGAAAGAAGTTAAATTATCTCACTATATGTACTCCTTCACATCTCATACTTTTGACACAGGATTTTACCATTGTCTCAAGAATTGGTATATCAATTCCTTACCTCAGTAGTAGCAGCTCTCAAAATGCTCTTACTGAAACCATACTGGTTTGGGACTCAACCATCTCCTTTGCCTTAAGCAGGGTTGGAGGGCAAATAGACTGTTTCATTCAGATCACTGCTTTCCTAAATTTTGCTTTCAAGGTGATTAGTATGATTGCTGAACAACAGCCTCACAGCTGTAGCGATTCTGCGAATGGATGTACAAGTAACATGTCCTTTTGTTTTTAATTTGTTCATGCCTTCATGGAATGTGGGCATTGCTGGTAAGGTCTGAATTTAATACCCATCTCTAAATTCCCTTGAGAAGGTGGTGGTGAGTTAACTTCTTGAACTGTCACAACCCTGTGGTGAAGGTGCTATCAGCGCTGTTAGGTAGGGAGTTCCAGGATTTTGACCCAGCAATGTTGAAGGGATGGCAATATATTTCCAAGTCAGGATGGTATGTAGCCTGCAGGTGGCGGTGTTCCCATGTTTCTGCTGCCCTTATTGTTCTAGACGGTAGAGGTCACAGGTTTGGAAGGTGCTGTTGAAGAAGCTTTGGCAGGTTGCTGCAGTGTGCCTTGTAAATGATACACACTGTAGTCACTATGCAACGGTGGTAGAGGCAGTGAATTTTTAAGGTGGTGAATGACATGACAATCAAGTGTGCTGCTTAGACTGGATGGAGTAAAGCTTTTAAGTCGTTTTAGGAGTTACACACATGTAGGCAAGTGGAGAGTGTGCCATTATAATTTAATTTGTGCCTTGTAGATTCTGAACAGTTTTAGGGATCAGGAGATGAGCTACTCACAACAGAATTCCCAGCCTCTGACCTATTCTTGTACACACAGTATTTATATGGTTGGTCCAGTTTAATTTCTGATCAATGCTTACTCCCCAGAATATTGATGCTGGTGGATTCAGTGGTAGCCATAATGCTGAATGTCATGGTGAGTGACAAACATAGACCGCAGATTAGCAACTAAATTCAGGGCTGCAGTGACCTTGACTATAGCATGGCAATGCTGACTTGGTTGTAACAATTGGTGAAAGGTCTTCATGCAGGATGTGGCACAACTCCATTGCTGCCCCCCAAGAAAATTGAAACCTCAAACCTTATATGCTGTTTCTTTGAGGACTTCTGGTATGTATAGAGACCTACTAACTCTGTGGAGAGGGTAATGATTCATTTAAGTATGCCTCTTTTTATTTTCTCTCCTTCTATTGCAACTTTATTTTGCTCCTTCTTCCTTTTCCTTTACCTCTTCCTTTTCCCAGAGAAATTCCTTTAAAGGCTTAATTGAGAAACAGCTGCAATGCCAGATGCTCTTTAGCAGTTCAGAACCAACAATAGCAACTGCAGTTACTTTCAAATCCTATAAGGTAAAGAAAAACACATGCTACAGTAATAAATGTGTCTTTAAAAATTCAGTTCAACTTTAACCTTACAACAGCTGAGGATTCCTTTAAATCACATTTGTGATGGCAACCTCAGGACATGTCCACCTATGATTGGTGGGCAGGAGCAGAAAGTGATGGTGATCAGACAGTAAAATCAGAAAATAACGTCAGCATAGCAATGATTTGGATAGATTCATGAGGACCCCTCCTTTATTACACAGAAGCCATCAGGAAATATGCCCCCTGAAAAAGAAGGCAATTTGTAAAAGCAACGATAACTGGGCAAAAAGAAGAGACACTTTGGACCAATGCAATGGCACATCTTGCGGTGATGGACCTGAACTGGGCTTTATTCTTCAGACCGCACTATACCTGTGACACAGATTGCTAGAAATGTGAATTAATAATGGTGCAGTAATGTCAGTGATGCACCTGGGACTTCACGTATGTTGCGTCCAATTGCCCATCTCTTTAACTGATGAAACAAAAGGATAGGGAAAGAAACAGAACAAATGACAGCAGACATGCCAACTCTCTTGATTGCAAGAAACACAATTCTGAAGTAGAATTGATTCTCATTCGCTACCACGCAAGAGGGCTTTTAAGTCTCAGGACTTGACAGGCACCTGCCATCCTTACCCAGTCTGGTCTACATGTGACTCCAGACCAACACCAATGTGGTTGAACCTTAACTGCCCCCTGAAATGGCCAAGAAAGTCAGTCAGTTCAATTAGGGATGGGCAACAAATGCAGGCCTTACCAGCAATGCTCACATCCCATGAAAGAATAAAAAAAACAGGATTGCCCCTAGACATTCCCTCATGGTGGAGGTCACATGACTATGGTAAGCCAGGTAGGAACCTTAGTAATGATTGCATTTCGAAACCCCAATAATCCCCTTTCCATCATGAATTACAGACAAATTTTCATGCACTATCATGTGTAACTGTGAGTTACTCAAGTTACCCACTATAGCACAACTCTTCTCATGCATTAACAAACTGTTCATTATTCATGTTAGTCTCTGCACATGCATTGCATATATTGTTAAATCGTGCAGGTCTCTTAATGGTACGTATGTATGTTGTCATAGACTCTCTGTCTGGATGTTCCTTCTCTGGGGAGTGTCATTCCCATGGCACTTGTTGCCTTGATAACTTGTTGATCCATTTCCGTTGTTGGGGACCAGTGGACCTCTGGGAGTGCTGCTTGTTCTGTATTCTATGCAGCTGGTGAGACCCTATCTTCCTGATCGGCTGCCTGCAGGTGAAGGAACAGCTTTTCTAGTTGTTTGTATATGCCTGCAGTTGTACCAGTATATTTGGCCATTCACATCCACCGCATATGATCGAGGTGACAACTGCTCAACACATGTCCCAAGTTGCCATGTGGGCTGACTCCAGTTGAGAGCTTTGAATGTTTGTACCCTGACTGGCTCTCCAATGCTCAACTCTGACAATGGTTTGGCAGTCTTGTCAAAATCAAATTTGGGCTTTCTGCAATTTCACCTTGATTTTTTCACTCACTCGATACTACTTCTGGATTCAGTAACTTTTTTGCTATGGAAGACTAGTTTGGGTGCAACATACAATAGCTTTTGGACTGGACCACTTTCCATGCCTTCAGGTAGTGTAGCTCTCCATTCGAGGATTACCTTGTATACATCTGTACTAGGTTTTCTTGATTTCTTGATGATTCCTTTGGTGATCTTCACTGCTGCCTCAGCCTTTCCATTCGACTGGGGATAGTGTGGAGATGATGTGTAGTGTTGAATTCACCAATCCTTTGTGAAGTGGCTGAATTCTTCACTCGTGAACTGAGGGCCATTGTCACTAATCACGATGTCTGGAATGCTGTAGCGACTGAAGTGTGCTTTCAAGCATTCTACTATCTCTCCGGTTGTTGTTGAAGTCAGCTGGTCTACCTCCCAGTAGTCAGAATAGTAGTCTACAGTGACAAGATAATCAGTTCCTGCCATAGTGAAGAGGTCCACTTCCAGCTTCATCCATGGTCTGCCTGGGATATCATATGTCATCAATGGCTCTATAGCTTGTATAGTTTGGTACTCGTTATCAGCACTGCACTGGCCGATGTGGTCTTTAATTTCATTACTCATATTCGGCCAGTAGAGAACTTCTCTTGCCTTCCTCGGACCCACTTTGATGGTTTACATGGGTGCACTTCAGCATCTCTCCTCTGATCTCCTTAGGGATGATGACTCTTTTTCATTTTCATTTGTACAAGATACCTTCTTGGGCTGTCACTTCATCTCAGTATGCCCAGTATGTTCTTGTGACCACAGGCATGTGTTTGCTGCTCTCAGACCATTTTTTCATCACGACTTCTTGCAACACTTAGAGAGTTGCATCCTGTTGGGTAATTTGCTGGATTTGAGCAAGGCACTTGTCTGTCAGAATGTCTCTGGTAGGTTGATGACTCCCAGAGCAAGTTGAGCTGCTGCCGCTCTTTGAATCTGGGAGATTTCACATTCTGTTGTAGCATCCTCAACTTTCTTCATGGGGAGTGCTGCTCTTGATAACATGTCAGCAACGTACATCTGTTTCCCTTGCTTGTATGTCACATCCAAATGATATCTCTGTAAACAAGGTAACATTCTTTGTAGATGCTTTGGAGCAGATAGTAGCAGTTTGAGAAAAATGCTTTGAAGTGGCTTGTGGTCAGACTCGGCTGTTACGTTATCTCTCCCAAGCAGGTATTGATGAAAATTTTCACAAGCAAAAACAATATCCAAGCACTCTTTCTCAATATGAGCGTAGCATTGTTCCATTTGCATTAGTGCCCTGGACACAAATGTGACTGGTTGTCCTTGCTACATGAGGGTTGCTCCAAGAACTGTCTCACTGGTGTCACACTGCAGTGTGACTTCATCATTGATGTCATAGTACTTCAACACTGGTATTGTCATCACTAGTTGTTTAATTTTAGTGAACATTGCTTCTTATTCTGACCCAATACCACTGCACCTCTTTGGCAGTGAGCTTGCACAATGGTTCACATTCTGACGACATATTAGGCAAAAAATTTGCTAAATAGTTCATGAATCCAAAAAATCATTGCATGCTTTCATGTCTGTTGGTTGCTGCATTGCTGCTACAGCTCTCACCTTGTCAAGATCCAGGAAAAGACCGTTTGCTATCTGTACATGACCTATGAACTTAACTTCAAGTATCTTCAGTTGCAGTTTTTTCTTGTTCAGCTTCATGTTCACCTGGCAAGCCCTCTCTAGCAGTCATATTAAATTCTGATCATGGTCAGCTATGACTTCTTCCCTTGCATCTCCACACCCATAGACTAGTAGATCATCCACTTTGGCTTCCATTCCGGGAAGATCTCATGCTGTCTGCGTTGATTCTGGAAATGTCAAACAGCATGCACAACCACCTGTATCTCCTGAACAGCTTCCAGAATGTAGTTACAAAGCTGCTGCTTTCATCCAGCTTCACTTGCCAGTAACCATTCTTTGCATCTAGTGTAGTGAATATTTTTGGTTTGGCAAGTTGTGGCAAAAATTCTTTTGATGATTGGTGTGGGTAGTGAGATCTCTTCAGTGCTTTATTTAGATCCTTTGGGTCTAAGCATACTCACAGCTTTCCAGGTTGTTTCACTGCTCCCATGCTGCTAATCCAGTCTGTAGGAGGTGTCACTCCCCTCTTTTCCAGCTCTTCAACTTTGTACTTTAGGCTTGATTTGAGGGCAGCTGGAACTCTTCTCGGCAGATGCTGAATTAATATTACACTCTCATCTACTTTGTGATGACATTTCCAGGTAAACATCCAAACCCTGTAAACACATCTTTGTACTCCTCTAGGATCTGCTCAGCAGTTAATGTTTTTGTGTGCAGCAACACATTGTGAATCTCTGTTGGCACATTTAGGGTTACCAGTCCAAGCTTTAGACTTGCTTCAGCTGAGATGAGTGACTGTTGCGTACCATCTATGATCTAGAACTGTACACCTTCCTTCTTGCCATTGCATTGGGCTCTCAGACTAATTTGACCTCTCGGTACAGATATTGTACCATCATATAGCTTCAACCTTACTTTCGAGGGCTTCATTTATGAATCACCATGTTGAGCCACTTTGCACAGATGTGTGAATGTCATGATGTTGCAAGACACACCAGTGTCTCTAACACTTCATGTTCAGTGGTCATCTATATAGGCCTGTTTTGCTTCTTTCTAGCCAAACACTTGTTTGTGTGAAATGATTCAGCTTTATGATGGACAATCCTTCTTTTCCTTTGTACCAAGTTCAGCAGTATTTGCATCCTGCCCGTTGTCCATGATTGTTCTGCTCGATCAGCCTGGAATGTCTCTTATCATAATATAACTCCTGGTCTGCTTTGCCATACATGTGCTCTAGCTGGGTTTTTACAACCTCCACATTTCTGCACATGGTTATTGCTTTCTTGAGAGTAAGTTTCTCCACTGTCAGTAGACTTGCTCTCATTGTCAGACCTCATATGCCCTAAGACACTTCTATCCTTTTGATTATCCTTTAGTTGCCCTAATTCACAGGATTCAGCAAGCTGTGTTACTGCATTCACGTACTGATCAATTGACTCTTTGTCACCTTGAGCCCTAATGTTGAACACACACTGTTCATATATTATATTCACTTGAGGTTCAAAGTGTGCCTTCAAGGCTTTCAAAATTTCTGCAGTCTGTTTCTTCTGTTCTTCAGATAGATTTAGAGTGGAATACAGTTTGTAACTGTCTCTCCCCAGCAGTGTTAAAAGTGTTGTTACTTGTATCGGCTCTGGCTTGTTAATTAAGTCTGTTGCAATCTCATAGTTTTGCCACTGCAAGTGGAACAATTGCCAGTTTTACCACACATCTCCTTTAATTTCAACAGGAGTCGAGAGAATTTACAGCCATGTTTGTCTCATTTTACTTGCAACCTTCAGTTTGTGTTTGCTTTTCCTTGTCTGTTTCTTTTTCAGCAGCTTTTAGCAGGTTGGAACATTTCACTGTTTCTCTTTCAGTGGCTGTGACTTCTCTTCTTTTCAAAACTCAATCTTAGCTCCACCCCAATACCATGTTACGAGCTCAAAAACTACAATCTTTCTAGTGTGGACTCTTTATTGAACTGAATGTGTCATGGCTACCCCCAGACATTCCCTCATGGTGGAGGTCATATAGCTATGACAAGCCAGATGGGACACTTAGTAATGATTGCATTTCAAAACCCAAAAGCATGTGACAGCTGATCATTTTCTCTTCTTATTATTGGCTGTGTATTGATTTATTTCAAGGCTGCTCCTCTCCAGCTGGAGATGCTGAACTTTATTCCCAGGCCCTTATGCTTTTGCAGTCTATCCCCCTCTTTGAATAGTTTAAATAGCCTCATACCATATTTTACTGTCAACCTTGCAATGTTGGGTTGAAGAACATCTGCTGAAAATCAGTAAAAAAAAATAATTAAATATAAATTTAGACACTTTCTTAAAGGAGCAGTCACAGCTGCTCCCCCAGTGCAAGCATAACAGGATGTGTGGCAACTCTAATTTTTAGCATCTTGGAGGGGGAGTGACTTTTAATGATGGGAGGTCTGAATTCTATTCAACCACTGACATAGGTAAGGCTCCATTAATTATTCAAAAGAAAGAAAGGTTTTCATTTATATCATGCCTTTCACAACCTCAGGATATCCCAAAGCACTTTATAGCCAAAGGTTGGAGCAGAGCTGATGCCTGAGCATCTCAATTTCCTTGAGAGGCCCTAATTCAGATATTAGACTGCTTACTAATCTATGCCAGGGTCCAAATGCCAGCAGCTACCCTGGACACCTGAGAAGTAGCCTGACTTAATCTCGGGTGGAGTATTCTTCAGGCATCTTTGGGATGCAGTATATTGGTCCCTGAAATTAGGCCCTATTACACCCAAGCAGACAGTAGCATAGTATTTTTTGAAGTAATCTGAAATGTAAAGAGATTGAATTAGCTACAAATAAGGTTTACGAACCAACTTTCAATCTACATTTTTTACTGATGATAAAAAAGCAACTCATGATTTTATATCAAATCTCTTGATTTTTAAGAGTTTGTCTTATTATTTATGAGAGTAAGTTTAGCATTGCCAGAAGGCTCATGGTGAGGTTGTAATTTGTCGTGATTTTGTTGAGACTTATGGCTGAGTGGCAATTTGGGGGGAATCAGAACTTACATACATCGCTCCTTCCCCACACATTGCTGGATTTCTTGCAAGCTAATAATGGTGGGCAACGTTAATTGATCATTATTTTTCCAGCAATTTCCGAGTCATTATTTTCCACCCATTACAGCCTTGCTTTTGAGTACAGAGGGGGGTTTGTATTGTCGAATAATATCTTACTATTCAATTTTTCTTGTTCTTATATGATTTGTGCTGCCTGTATAGTGCATATGAAGCTGTTGCCTGCAACAGTGTAAGCATCTTTTTCAAGAGGAGCTAAAGAGGCTGGGAGTATCTCACAAAACAACAGGAGTTAAATGTTTTTAATTGTCATGCAGCGAGCCTGCAGCTGAACACGTTTGCCAAATGTCAGCATCGTAATGAAAGTTTTGTCATGTAATATAGACTGAGTGAGTTATTTTTCAGCAGTTAACTGTTTATTATCATTCAGTAGGCATAATTGTTATGTTGAAATCATTACTCTTTCCACATGATTGTTGTCATGTATCAACGGTTGTCCATCTGTGATTGTCAGAACAGCCACTGCCAGAATTTTATTGAAAGCAAAATGAAACCGCTTCCAAAAATTTCAAGATAGGTCCTTTAAAAGGAGCTTGATAAATTCTAATTTTGAAAGGGGCTGAAGATGAAAGACACAAGTATGGCAGGAACATTGGATACTCTATGGAGATTTCTGGTTCCAGCCAATTTAGAACAATGAGAATGATACCGGTGGATGCAGAGTTTTAAGTTAGCTTGAGTCAGAAAGAAAAACAGAACTTCCTCTACCTGGAAACTTATCGGTATTTATTCCCCCTTCTTCTGATATTAAGGGTCCATAGCAATCCAAATTGTATATGGTCCATTAAAATAAGTGGACATCGCCCTTTCATTTTATGTCTTTTTCTGTTTTTATGTGAGTGATTTTAAGGGTGTAACACAACGGGTCTTAAATTTCAAAATGTACTAAAGTCAGTAACACCACTGCCTTGTGTAGCTTCAATGTACCCAATAAGCTCTGCAAAATCCTTAGTGACATGGAGGGTAAGTTCTCACAGCGATTCTCCCAATCTTTCACAGTAGGTTTAGTGGAAGTAGCTTTTGCATCCAGATGGTGGAGCTTGTACGAATGTTTTGCTTAAATACCAGCGCTTGAATTTTCAGCTCGGTGGGCAGGCGTGATCGGCAGGCCCGGGAACAGTCGGGAAACAGAATGCCGACCGCGATCATCCCCTGGCCGTGGTTTCACATTGGCTGGACAACTGACGGTCAGCCAGCATGAAATGCGTGCTGAAAAGCTCAGTGCTGCCGGGGTGGTTGGGGGGAGGAGGGTGGGCATTGATGTCAACGCAGGCGCGGGCCAGCACTGACAGAAAGCTCCCTGAAGGCAGAGAGCTGCCTCAGGGAGCTGATGACCCGAAGCCCAGGAATATAAGTTTTTAAAATCAGGAAAAAAAGTGTCCAAACGTCACAATCAGGCACCTGAACATAGAGATTATAAAAATGGTGTCCACAGATTTCTATTTTTATTTTATTTAATAAAGGATACCTCTTTCCGCCCTTGGATAATTTTTCATTGATGAAAAATGCAAAGGCCGCCTGACCGATTCACCCACCCACCAACCACAAGGTTGGACAGGCTACATAAAATGACAGACAATTGCGCCGTCAATGGGCTTAAATGCCCTCTAATTTGTTGGCAGGCATGCTTCCTGGCACGAGCCTGGGATGATTCAGGATGCTCGCCCGATGTTATCTCTTGGGATTTCACCCTCGATTGGGTTGGGCTGGAACCTGCCCGATTCTGATTAAGGTTAGCAGGGTATGATTCTCCAACACATTGGGACGAATCATCCATGCCCGCTGGCGTTGGGGGTGCTCGGTAGCATATGGCGAGAGGGTCAAAGATCAGTTCATGACGTCGTGAAACCAGTTTGCGATCATCCGCTCAGCCCGTTGATGGCGGGCTACGTTTCTTGCCATCAGGCATCAGGAACACATTGTAATTCATCTGCATATCATTATATAGCCAGCCTGCAAGACTCACTCCCCCCCACCCCCTGCAGCCTGCTGGATCGTCCACCCACATTGGCGTGATTGCATGCTGACGTGTTTAATAACTGCACACGAGTGATGTGCACCTGGCAAGCTGCACTTCGCTCGTGACTTCGAGGTTTGTTTGCCTATCTTGCTTCGGGCAGCACTCGCAGTCATCAGCGCCAGGCTTTGCAGGCAGCATCATAGTACTTCTAGGGGGACTCATGGGCAGGTCTCTACCTAGCAGACTAGCCACAAGGTGGAGGTGGCTTTGTATGGCTGCAGTACTAGGGATAGCTTGGGGAAAGGGTAAAAGAGGACTCAGGCAAGGGAAGAGGCTGCAGGATGACAGCTGTACTGGGGAAGGAGGGTATCACAGGATGTGTGTGGGGACACATGTTGATCTGTGCAAGTGGCCTCAAGGTGGTGAGGGCTGAGGAGGCAGTCTCCAGAGGAGATGAGGCCAGATGGAGATATGAGGGTGTGTGTGACAGAGTGAGTGATGATGTCCCTTGAGCTGGCAGTGAGTGAGATGCCAGTGAATATGTGATGGGCTTGAGCGTGTGAGTTTAGAGTGATGAGATGGTTGCCTTACCCTGGTCCCTGAGATCATTCGTCCTCTATCTGCATTGGATGGCCAACTTCTTCTGTGCAGCATTGGCACTGATCGCCACACTGCCATCACCTACCAAGCCGGAGTGGTAATGTTGCTGCTCCTCCTGCAGCCAGAGCGGGGTTTGCATTAATGTTTTCCACTTTGACGAAAGACTTCCTCTCTGCACTCTTTGTTGCAAAATTACAAATATACTTCCCAGGAATAAATTAACAATGTTGTTGAATTTAACCTATGTTATTAAAGGGAAATTAAATGCAGAACATACTCTGGGCTAGAAATTGGTTATGACCTGCTTTTGGGCACATAATCAGTGGTGCTCTATTAGCATACGTCGGAGATAGGAGGTCGGAAACTGAGCCTGGGAGCTTATCTAAATTACTTGAGCAAGCTGCTATCACTTTTCTTGCCTCCACAAGCAGCTCACCCATTTTAAGTAGATTCATTTTTGATCACTTGATTTTATGGAGGCTTAAGAATTTACAAATGTATTTACAAATGTCAAACATCTTTCAGACATTCTTGCGATATAAGCTATTGATCCCCAAAATAAGGCCTGATTACATCCATTTTGCACCTGTGAAAAGTCCAATTTCTATCACTTGAACCTTGCACAGAGGAGAAGAAAATACCAGCAGGCATGAATCTGCATCAATCACTCACATGCTGCACTAAAAATGGCATCAATAGGTTGCTCCCTGAGTAATTTTAGTGGACAGAAAGTTGAGGATGGAAACACACACACATTTCCAATAATGAACACTTGGCCTACAAAGCTCCATGCTAGGTGCACCAACAACAAATAATTATCCCCTGGGGCCACAAAGGAAAAATAAAGAGTGAAAAACGTTGTTTCTCAGTGGTAGGTCTCTATAGTTTATTTCTTTTGTATTCACTCTGCTATTTACAGCAGATTCATGTTAAGATAAAGACCAATCAGGCACAGTGACATTGACCCCACGCAGCATGCACAAGATTAGGTAAATGGCATTGCTGAGTTCCCAAAGTGCTGTAATGCTATTACAATCACAATTGCTACCAGCAAATATTAATCCAAAGGGGAGAGATTGACTATTTATTTGAAAACAACACAAAACCTGCAGTTCGAAACTTGTCAGAATTTAAAAAGAGTAAATAGTAATACCTTGATTCTGTGTGTTTGAATATTAAAGCCTGAATTTTCGCACAGAGCTCTCCATCTGCGTGGAAATGCTGGCAGAGGCCTGCATCTGGAAGTCCCATCCCGAAACTTGGCCTCCGTAATGTTTACTGGGGGGCGGCGGTGGTGGATGAGGAAGAGGTTCATGGAGGCAGCTGCCCATGTAAATCTGCAGCTGCCTCCACTCATGTCTGATTTTGGTGAGGTCAATGCCTGAAACCCAAAGTTTACAATTAGACCAGGTGAGAGCAGCTGTGAAACTTATACATTTGTTTGGATAGCCAGGGTCCTTTTGGAAATGGTCCCAGGATACCTTTGGGGGAGGTAAGGTAACCTTTGGGATAGGTCAGATGCCCTTTGGGATTGTTAAACGTAGCTATGATTGTGCATAAAAAGTGCATAAATTCACTGGAACTGTCCAAACTGCCAAAGAACTGTCAAAGCTGTCAAAGAGCTGCCAAACTGTCAAATAACAGTCAAAGCTCTTTGAAACTGTCAAAGTTCATTGGAACTGTCAAAGCTCATTGGAACTGTCAAAGCTGTCAAGGGATATAACTCTGTTGGGCTTTAAATTTAAAAGAAAAAGTGTGGAATTAAAAGAAAAAAAACAGTGCTTGATATTTCACTCTGTTGACATTATACTGTGGGCTATCATTATACGATCTCTGCTGTATGACTGCTTTTAAAACCTAACATTATCACAGTGGGGTGCCTGTAAGTTAGCAGTTTTATTGACAGCTCCAAATGGTTATAGAATAGCAATATTTGTTTTCATAATAGGTTCTTTGAAGAAATTCCAATGTGCTGAATGTTTTTTTTAATCAATTTTTAAAATAGTAACATCACCAATAGACACATAACTTTATTTTATGTCAGCATGTCTCCTGAAGTTTTTCCATGGTGGATGCTCTGTGAGTTGGCATGGAGGGTGTAAGGGCAAAAGGTGGTGAGTGGGGAGCATAGGTTGGCATGAGTTGTCACTAAGTTGGCATAGAGGTTATAAAGGGCTTTGGGAATGAGTGGAGGGCATGGGTTGACCTAGGGGATATGAGAGGCTGTAGGGATTGGATAGAGGGCCATAGGGTGGCATCGGGGCTATGAAGGGCCATGGGGGTTGGATGGAGGCATGAGGTGGCATGGGTTGGCATGGATGGGGCAAGGGGAGTGTGTAAGGTGTGAAGGGTTGTGAGGGGTGAGGGCTGGAGGACTGTTTTTTTTGATTTGTTCATTTTTCTTATCAACTTCAACAAAGTGCTGGAGCACAGAGGAAGGCCTCTTGCCCAGTCTGCCTCCACACGCGGTAGCCTTCAAATTCATTCTGGGGCTGGCAGCCCTGATTCCCAAAGAATCCCAACACCCCGGAATAAAAATTTGACCTTCCCGGCCTCTTTTTCCCAGGTTGGATTGACAAAACCAAGAAATATCCCTCTCTGCGTTCCTGACCGGGAGCAAAAATCCAGGCCTAAAGCTAGATATTAACACATGTTTTACTATTAGACCTACTTCATAATTATTGCAATTCTATCAGTTTTTCTTTCAGCAAAAAACTGCACTCATTATCTATTGAATCATTGGTTAAATTATTTTTTTGCAGGCAATGTTTTGAAATGTGTTTTGCAAAACCTGTTTTTATCAAAGTTCACGAACATCAACATCAAAGTAATTGAAAAATACCTTCTCCATATATAGACAGCAAATAAAAGACAGTATTGTAAGTCACAAAAACATTTGTGTTATTGTTAGTCATTTACAAGAAATTGACAATTTTTTGAAGTTTGCAATGTAATTGTGAAATGTTAATGTTGTCAGATCATCTATAAGTACATGACAAGCAATGTCCTACTAATACCGCATATAAGGAGCATTAGACTAAAAAGGGGAGATTGCTTGGAAATTATTTGTATTATGAGCATGACACATTGCATCAAAATAAGCTTCCCACTGATAGTTGATCCAACTTATGAAAAAGCCATCAAAAGTTGCTGTGTGAAATCTTTAGAATGAACAATGATCTGCCTTTCTTTCAGAGGCTAGGTTCAGAGAGTGTAAAGGTAGGCTATCATATAGTGCTGACTTTGTCTTCACTAGAGGGCTGTGTTTGGCTGCAGTATAGTGTTTCAGTTGGAGTTTGGTGATAGGGTGTTCAGTGAGAAAGGAGGAGGTGCTCCTTTCTTTTTCTACCTTTCCTCAGAAAGAAGAGTGGCAGCCTTGGTAAGTAGGAACCAGTGACTAAATTAGAAAAGTGTAACATTGTTTAAGTTCCTATACATGGGTTTAACTGAGAAGCGCCAGGAATAAGGGAAATTTAGGGCCAATATAATAAAGTAATATAAATAACCCAAAGTAGAATAAAGTTAATGTAAGGAAAGTTGAGTTAAGACATGGCAGGGCAGCTCAGTCAAGTGGAGTGCATGTCTTGTAATATGTACAAAGTCATGGATGCTGCCGGTGTCCTAGATGACCTCATGTGCAGGAAGTGCTGTCAGTTGCAGAAACTTGAGCTCTGGGCTTCATAGCTCAAGCAGTGGATGGAGTCACTGTGGCGCATCTGTGAGGTTGAGAGCTACGTGGATAGCACGTTCAGAGAAGTGGTCAAACTGCAGCTTAAGGGCCTGGAGTCAGAGAGGGAATGGGTGACCACCAGGCAGTCCAAGAGAAGTAGGCAGGTAGTGCAAGAGTTCCCTGGGGCCCTGCCTTCTGTTTTGGAAGCTGGTGAAGGTGCTGGTTCCTCAGAGGAGGGCAGTCACAACTGAGTTTGTGGCACCATAAGTGGCTCAGCTGTACAGGAAGGGAAGAAGAAAAAAGGAAGAGCAAAAGTGATAAGGGATTCATTAGTTTGGGGAACAGACAGGTGTTTCTGTGGCTGTAGACATGACTCCAGGATGGTATGTTGCCTTTCTGGTGCCAGGGTCAAGGATGTCACAAGGGGCTGCAGGACATTCTTCTGGGGGAGGGTGATCAGCCAGAGGTCGTTGTCCACATTGGGACCAATGACTTAGGTAGGAAGTGGTTCTGCAATCAGAATTTAGGGAGCTAGTTAGAAAATTAGCAAGCAGGACCTCTAATGTAATAATCTCCAGATTGCTCCCAGTGCCACATGCCAGTGAGTACAGAGAAAGTACTCACTATGCATTTATGTGAATGCACGGAGTATAGTAAATAAGACTGGTGAATTACAGCTGCAGATTGCCATGTGGAAATATGATGTTGTGGCGATAACAGAGACCTGGCTCAAGGAAGGGCAGAACTGGGTGTTAAATATTCCCAGGTACAAGGTGCTCAGAAGTGATAGGAAAGGAAGGAAAGGAGGAGGGGTGGTGGTATTGGTTAAGGAGAGCATTGCAGTGCTGGAGAAAGAGGATGTCCCAGAGGGTTCAAGGACAGAATCAATTTGGCTAGAGCTAAGGAACAAAAAGGGTGCAATTACATTTGTATTGTGGCTTGGCCACAATACAAAAACAAACTCCTCCACAAAATCAACATCCAAACCAAACTTATACATCAAACCATACCGATTTGCACTCAAAAGTCAATAATCACCTTTGTGCATTCCCTTAGTCCCTGTTTTCCATTTGGCTTTGCCTGTCCCAATGCTCCTATGCATTGCCACCCCTGTGATAGCTGCATTGCTGGTGGAAGGCTGCTGACTTTCACTGGGGAAGACTGCAAATGGCCTTGCAGGATGCCCTCAAGCAGTCCTGTGTCTGGAAGGCCTGGCTTCAGACTACACTATCTCAGCATTGCTGGAAGCAATCTGCATTGGCTGACAGGCAACAGGAGGGACACTAGTGGATTGGCAGTGCTGGGGGGTAAATTGCTGTCATCTTGAGAGAGAATTTCAGGTTTGTGTTCCATGGAGCCACTGCCAATCACCCGGTGCCTCAGCAATACCAATACTATGTTGGAGGACAGATTGCTGGACTGCTAATAGCAAGCTCCTTTTTAACAATGGCATCTGCACATTTGATTGCAGCAAGCTGAGCTTGCATGACTTCAGTCTGAGCTTTCACTGCAGCAGTCAGACGCTGGGTGGATTCTGTTTGTATTGCAATGGAAGCTGAGACCTTGGCCATCATGGTTTGGGTTTGCAAGTGTCTTCAAGGAGCTGGCTATCATTCCCATGCTGGAAAGGATGGGTGCCAAGCTACATGGAAAGCCCGGTGCCAAGTTGGTGCCAAATTTCTGCATGCTTCTTGACACTGATCTGCCAATGCACCAAAGATTTGGATGAGAATTATCCATCAGGCTTCTTCTGTAGCCTGGCAAATCCATGTTCTCATCTGAGCAGTTGAAACCATGTGCAACCTGACAATCTGGTGACCTAGCACCAGTGTCTCACCAGACGCAGATCCCAACTTTAAATTACTCTTTGAAGTACACGGTGTCATTATCTGAGCCTGTTGCCTTGGTTACTAGAGCAAGTGACGGTTTTATTCTCCATTACTGTCGTTCTGATCTTCCACCTCTTCCTCTTCCATCACTGCCTGATCAGATTGCATGCATCTAAAAGGAGAAAGTCACAAAGATAGGCCTCTGGAGAGGGAAGGGGAGGGGAAAGCAAGAGGTGTATACTTACACCATTTACGGCTTGTCAATCAGAGGAGAATGTGGGATAAGGGTTGTGATAAACATATTATCTTTTTGAATGGTTTCAGTCCTGTCATTGGCCACAGATTCAGTCATTGTTGCTCCAGTAAGGCCAAGCACTGTCTCCTCCAAGAGGTTTAGGACATGAAGCTGGGTCTGTCCCCCACCGGTTAGCTCTTGCTGCCTCTGGCTAAGAGCCACATTGTCCTGCAGAGGAGAGGGTAGTATGTTAGGGAATGCCATGTGTTTGGGTCATGTGACTGTAATGGTTGAATAGCTGGGCATGTGTGTAAACTGTGTGTTATTGTTGTAAGGCTTAGCATTGCTAAGCGTGAGGATGAGGTGAAGCTATGAATTTTAGGAATGAGTCATGATCGATAGAGATTTTTGGTAGGTGAGTGAAGTGTGTGTGGATCATTGAGCAGTGACTGAGACAAGTGTTGCAGTTGGTGGAAAATTTGGAAATTCATTCACTGACCTTGGCCTTTTGTGAGGTTCTTGAACTGTTTAATGCACTACATCCAGGTTCTGGGGACCAGATTCCCTGGCACTAACATCCATAGCTATCTGGTTCACAGTTGGATGATAGTTTGTCTGGAGGGCCTCTTGGTTTCCTGTGGATAGATGTTATCTTGCCTCCTCTTCACTTATTGTACCAAGGCCTCCGGTGCAGTGTCAAAAAATCTTGTCACTGTCAGCCACGTTGTGGCATTCTTGTGTCCATCCCATGTCAAAATCACTTTTAGAACACCACCTTCAACACCTCTTTGTCCTTTTGTCTGTGACATCTTTTGGTTATCTCCACCTATCACTGGCCCTCTCTCCAACTCTTCTTGTCCATCCCCCCCCCTTAAACCAGCTTATATTTCACCTCTTTTCTATATTTCCTTAGTTCCGTTAAAGAGTCATGCGGACTCGAAATGCTAACTGTGTTCCTCTTTGCAGATGCTGCCAGACCTGCTGAGTTTTTCAAGGTATTTTTGTTTTTGTTTTAGAATGCAGCTACCCTTTAACAGTTGCAGGTCAGCATTAACCTGTGGTAGCCTCTCATAATTTTGCACTACCTACTCAGGTAGCAGCCACTCACTTATTGCTGACTACACACTACAATCATTTAAATCAGCTGGCAGCACAAAGTTTACCTGCTGCTGGCATTGGAAGCAATGCAAGAAGATGGATCACCCATTGTAATCTCTGTGCCACTTATTGCACATTATCAAATTTTACGCTGATCATTTTTTATCTTCTATCTTTGATCTGGTAGGTAGAGTCCTGTCCGAGAGCCCCCCTAAAAGTGATGTGGTGCTGTCTGTGAAGCCTGGCGCTGAAGACTGCGAGTGCTGACCGAAGCAAAGTAGGCAAACAAACCTTGAAATCCTGAGTGAAGTGCAGCCTGCCAGCTGCACGTCGCTTATGTGCTGTTGTGAAACACGTTGGCGTGTTTTCCCACTGGCTTGTCTAACAATGATATGCTGATGTATTAGAACGAGGTTCCCGACGTCCAATGGCTGGAAACGCAGCCCACCATCGGCCGGCTGAGCAGACGATCACAAACTAGTTTCATGCCATCCTGAAAGCAATCATGCCATATTGTCTGCTCATGCCACCAAACACGCACGACGCCAGCAAGCACAAAAAATCCCGGTCAAAATCTCGTCGTGTGTGTGTGTGCATGTTGGGGGGAGGGATGGCGGGGAGGTGAGGGGCATGAAAGGGGCCTTGTCTGGTGCTTCTACATACTTTTCATAATAGGGTGGCCGACTGTACACAGTACTCCAAGTATATGGGGGAGTAACTGTTGAAAACATTTCAAACTTTAACTGGCCATTATTTTTTGACTAATTATTATGCTTCCTTTTCTCTTTAGTTTGAAATATTCATGGACAGAATTCTCCAGTCGGTGAGCGGGGCCGGGGCATGCTCACCAATGCGTAAAATGATACACGGTGACATTGGGTGGGGGTCCCGATGTCACCGCGCGTCATTTAGATTTTCGGTTCGGCGGACAGGCCTATTAAGGCCATTTAAAACCTAATTAATTCAATTTAATGAGCTGCCCGTCCAACCTTAGCAGGCGAAGAGCCCAGGCGACCTTTGCATTTTTCATCAAACCTCATCCACTGTTGGGATGAGGTTTCATGAAGTGTTTTAAAATCTAATAAAAATGTATACATTTATTCTTTGACATGTCCCAGCTCATGTGATAGTGCCACATGAGGGGACATGTTTTAAAAGTGTTTAAAAACTTAATTTAAAACTTTAGTACTGAAACAAATCTCCCTGAGGCAACTCAGTGCCTCGGGGAGATCTCTGCACTCTTTTGCGCGCATGGCCAAATGAGCGCAGCGAACCTCTCAGGGAATCCGCCCCTCCCCTCCCCTGCCCACACAGGGAGCGCTCAGCACTTCTGGGCAAGTGTCACGCTGG
The DNA here is from genome assembly GCF_017639515.1 of Carcharodon carcharias. Taxonomy (NCBI): domain Eukaryota; kingdom Metazoa; phylum Chordata; class Chondrichthyes; order Lamniformes; family Lamnidae; genus Carcharodon; species Carcharodon carcharias. The sequence continues at coordinate 137,822,683 of NC_054469.1, read as the reverse complement.
GTGGGCCTTAATTGGCCCGCCCACGGAAAATAGAGGCACCTCCCTGATTGGGGGCACCTATCAGGTTCATGCCTGCCCCCGCACAACCCCCCCATGATGGGGGGAAATTTCTGGCTCATGGGTTGTCATCCTGTACTTGAGTAAAAGATGTTGTTTAATTCTTTATAGGAACTCATTTTGCATAAATTTCATTGCTGGTATTCTGGCAGGCATATTTCTGGGGCCTATTTGCCAGAATGATTAGAGTATATGCACAGAACTAAAGTTTCAGGTTGATGACCTTTCGTGCTGAAAGGTCATTGATCTGAAATGTTGGCCAGAATATTTAGCTTGTCGGGTGCGTGACTGACCCGACCGAGCATAAACTGATGCACAATGACGTTGACTGAGCGTCCTGACATCATCGCGTACTCACGCGATATTTCAGTCTGTGGGCACGCGCCAGAGTCGGCAGAGCACCTGCCGACAATTAAAAGGCCTATATAAGGCCATTAAAAAGGTAATTGAAATTAATTTTTTGCTGCCCGTCCAGCGGGCAGGCGAAAAGTTTAGGAGACCACATCCAAGGGCGGGATGAGGTTTCCAACAGCAAGTAAAAATTAAATTCAAATTTTAAAATTTCATTTGTAACATGCCCCTGCTCGAGTGACAGAGTCACATGAGGGGACATGTTTTACAACGTTTCTAAAATCTTTATTTTTGATGTTTTAAACTGTTCATCTCCTGGAGGCAGCTCTGTGCCTCAGGGAGCTTTTCCAGTGTGCACCTGCGCCCATGCGCTAAGTTCACACTTGCCCTCCCTGCCCCGCCCACAAATGCAGTGCTGAGCGCCACCGCTCGCATTTCCTGCTGGCCCGCCAGTGTGAAATTGCAGTTCAGCCTCAACAGGGAAAAATCCTCCCCGGTTAACTCTCTTTCTCTTTCCAGATGCTGCCTGACTTGCCGAGCATTTCCACTATTTTCTGATTTCATTTCAGATTTTCAGCAAGCGCATTGTTTTGCTTTTGGAGTCAGGAATATTTTCATTTTACATAAATGAACGAACGAGGAATAAGTAATAAAACAAAAAACTGCGGATGCTGGAAATCCAAAACAAAAACAGAATTACCTGGAAAAACTCAGCAGGTCTGGCAGCATCAGCGGAGAAGAAAAGAGTTGACGTTTCGAGTCCTCATGACCCGGAACCTGCTGAGTTTTTCCAGGTAATTCTGTTTTTGTTGAGGAATAAGTAATGTTCGGGAGACATGTTCCTTGCTTGAGGTCTCAATTTTGAGCTGAGTAAAACTGTGGAGAAATAACATGCTTCTCGAACTTGGAGAGGAAATCCCTGGGCAACGAGAGGATGATAAGGTTGAAGGGAAAATCTATGTGGGTTACTTATCTTAGGGAAATGTCACAAAGATCATTAGTGCAATAGAAATAGCATCACTGAATTGATAGAATTGATTTAGAACCTTTAAACTCAGGGTGCTGATAAATTCTGCAGATCTGTTACAATCAACTTAGAAGGAACTGAATTGTATTGAATGTGTGGGAAGCGCACAGTTAGGGGTGAATATTATGTCCCCAGGTGTATTTAAAGGTGGGTGCATGTAAAATAAAGCAGGTTTCAAGTCCATCGCCTTCCAGCCCACCCCAATTCTCCCCCATATTACAGAAAAGTGGTAAGGTGACAGGCAGCCTGGCTGCCCTTAGGCCTATTTAGACCCTTAAGTGGCCAATTAACTGCCACTTAAGGGTCTCATTCCACCTCCGCCATAATGTTTTGATCTTTGGGGGAACACGGGGGCATGGCGAACACTCCAGCAGCTTTCACTGCACAGGCTGCTGGCAAGCAGGAAGGGAGTACCTCCTTTTGGGGGTCCCCTGTGCCTATCAGGGGCATGCTGCATGATGGTACACCCCTTTATCCTTTCTCCCAGCTTCTCTAGCCCAACATCTCACCCCTCATCTACCCTCACTGGTTCTCCCAGCCATGCCTGCCCAAAATCCCCAGATTTACCAGTATCCAACCTTAATTCTTCTTTGGAACTCCTTATAGTCCCAGCAGTGGCCACTACTCTGTTCTTGTGCTGCTGGGACTGCAGAGTTACCAGCCAATCCATTGGCCAGCTGCTCCCTAGGGTGGGACTTCCTGTCCCTGAGGGGCAGAAATCCTATACTGATCCAGTTAAGGCTGCCGCCATCATATTATTACAGCCAAATTTCATATTGGTGAGCTGCTGACTGACTTTTGTGGGGGGAGGGGTTGGGGGGGAGTAATTCGTCCCCCCATAAAATTCACCCTTCACACTGTCAGTGTGGTAGTAAAATACATGGGGTTAAATTGACACCACCATCACCATCCCTAGGCATGTCCTGTCTCACCGGCAGGACAAGCCCAGCCAGAGGTGGCGCCACAGTGGTATAGAGTCGGGAGGGAGTTGGCCTGGGAGTCCTCAACATTGACTCTGGACACCATGAAGTCTCATGCTGATTACCACCTACTCCCCCCCTCCTCAGCTGATGAATCAGTACTCCTCCATGTGGAACACTTCTTGGAGAAAGCACTGAGGGTGGCAAGGGCGCAGAATGTACTCTGGGTGGGGGACTTCAGGTCCATCACTGAGACTAGCTCGGTAGCACCACTACTGACCAAGCTGGCCGAGTCTGAAAGCACATAGCTGCTAGATTGGGTCTGCGGCAGGTGGTGGGGCAAACAACGAGTGGGAAAAACATACTTGACTCTATCCTCACCAACCAGCTTGACGCAGATGCACCTGTCTACGACAGTATCAGTAAGAGTGACCATCACACAGTCCTTGTGGAGACGAAGTCCTGTCTTCACATCGGGGATACCCTCCAATGTGTTGTGTGGCACTAACACTGTGCTAAATAGGATAGATTTTGAATACAGATAGCAGATCAAGTCTGGGTATCTATGAGGTGCTGTGGGCCATCAGCAGCAGCAGAATTGTACTCAAACACAATCTGTAACCTCATGGCCCAGCATATCCCCCACTCTACCAGTACCATCAAGCGAGGGGATTGACCCTGGTTCAATGAAGAGTGCAGGAGGGCATGCCAGCAGCAGCACTAGGCATATCTAAAAATGAGGTGCCAACCTGGCGAAGCTATAACACAGGACTACTTGCGTGCCAAACAGCATTAGCAGCAAGTGATCGACAGAGCTAAGCGATCCCACAACTAACGGATCAGATCTAAGCTCTGCAGTCCTGCCACATCCAGTCCTGAATGGTGGTGAATAATTAAATAACGCACTGGAGGAGGAGGCTCCACAAATATCCCTATCCTCAATGATGGGGGAGCCCAGCACATCAGTGCAAAAGACAAGCCTGAAACATTTCCAACAATCTCAAGCCACAAGTGTCTCGGTCTCCTCAGAAGGTTCCCAGTATCACAGATTCCAGTCTTCAGCCAATTCGATTCACTCCCCCGATATCAAGAAATGGCTGAAGGCACTCGATATTGCAAAGGCTTTGGGCCCTGACAATATTCCGGCAATAGTACTGGAGACTTGCCGCACCCTGAGCCAAGCTGTTCCAGTACTGTTATAACACTGGCATCTACCTGGCTATGTGGAAAATTGCGCAGGTCTGCCCTGTATACAAAAAGCAGGACAAATTCAACCCGGCCAGTGACCGCCCCATCAGTCTACTATCATCTGTAAAGTGATGGAAGGGGTCATCAACAGTGCTATCAAGCGGCACTTGCTTAACAATAACCTGCTCACTGTCGCCCAGTTTGGGTTCTGCCAGGACCACTCAGCTCCTGACCTCATTACAACCTTGGCTCAAACATGGAAAAAGAGCTGAACTCCTGAGGTGAGGTGAGAGTGACTCCCTGTGACATCAAGGCAGCATTTGACCATATGTGGCATCAAGGAGCCCCAGAAAAACTGGAGTCAATGGGAATCAGGGGGAAAACTCTCCAGTGGCTGGAGTCATACCTAGTACAAAGGAAGATGGTTGAGATTGTTGGAGGTCAATCATCTCAGTCCAGGGCATCACTGCAGGAGTTCCTCCGGATAGTGTCCTAGGCCCAACCATCTTCGGCTGCTTCATCAATGACCTTCCTTCCATCATAAGGTCAGAATTGGGGATGTTCAGTGATGATTGCAAAATGTTCAACACCATTTGCGATACAGATACTAAAGCAGTCCACGTCCAAATGCAGCAAGATCTGGACAATATCTGGGCTTGGGCTGACAAATGCAAGTTATATTTGTGCCACACAAGTGCCAGGCAATGACCATCTCCAGCAAGAGAAAACTTAACCATTGCCCCTTGACATTCAATGGTATTAGCATCGCTGAATCCCCACAATCAACATCCTGGGGGTTACCATCGACCAACAACTGAACTGGACTAGCCATATAAATACTGTGGCAGTAGTGTGTGCCATCTGCAAGATGCACTGCAGGAACTCACTAAGGCTCCTTAGAAAGCACCTTCCAAACCCATGACTGCTACCATCTAGAAGGACAAGGGCTGCAGATACATGGGAACACCACCACCTGCAAGTTCCCCTCCAAGCCACTCACCAATCTGACTTGGAAATATATCACCGTTCCTTCACTGTCATTGGGTCAAAATCCTGGAACTCCCTCCCTACACCACATAGACTGCAGCAGTTCAAGAAGGCAGCTCACCACCACCTTCTCAAGGGAATTAGGGATGAGCAATAAATGCTGGCCTAATCAGCAATGACCACATCCTGTGAACAAATAAAAAGAAAACAGAACAACAGTGGATCTAATGTTCTAAGTGACAATCGCTGCTTAAAAAATTAACTTCTTAAAAGAGAGGTGAATCTGCGCTGTGGTACTTTGAGGGTTGGCTGAATATGAAAAATAGCGAACAACCAAGTTTCCTGACTGTAACAACTGAAGGCATAGCCTCTCCTGCTGTCCATCAGAGGTGACATGATATTCGTGGCAGCTCCGACCAATGAGCCCTAAGCATGGGTAATCCGGGGGTGGGGCTTCCTGATATGGATCCTGATTGAGCATGTAACTTCTGAAAAGCTCTCAGTAATAAAGTTTATTTGTTTCTTGTTGAAACCCGTCCGATCTGTCAAATCATTACATTTGGCGAGGAGGATGGGATAGCTCTGACACTGCACCTCACCCTTTTAACGTGAGTACATCAGATCTTAAGAAAAAAGAAAAGACTACTCACCAGTCATGCCCACTCTTCGGCAGAATCAATCCTTATGATGCGACTGTGGAAGACTGGAGGCAGTGTGTAGAGCGCCTTGAGTTTTATTTCGTAGTGAATGAAATTACCGTGGAGGAAATGTTGAAAGCAATCCTTTTAAGTGTCTGTGGTAGCAAGACATACAATCTCATCCGCCGTCTGACAGCCCTGAAAGCACCCAATTCTAAGCCCTCGAATGAATTAGTGGATCCAATGAAAACGCATTTCTAGCTGAAGCCATCTGTAATAATGCAGCAGTTTCAGTTTAATTCCAGCGTTGGGGCCCTGGGAGAGTCCATCTATTTAGGGAAGCTGAAGCAGTTAACAGAACACTGTTACTTTGGGGACACAGTCAATTATATGTTGCGGGACCGATTAGTTTGTGGAGTTCACTATGATGGCATGCAGCATTGTTTACTCGCAGATGTCGACGTCGATTTGAAATGCAGCCTGGAAATATCCCTCACCATGGAAAGTGCTGTGAGAGACTCACATACAACATGGCGCTGTTCTTCATGTGGGGCAGGAACCTACCACCGGGTGTGGCACAAAAACCAGAGACACGGCATCGAAGTGAGAGGCAATGTCCGCTGTTAGAAACATGAAAAGGCCTAGTAGGAACACTTCGGCAGCAACTCCAAGGTTAATCTGTTATAGATGTGGGACCAGACACCTGCAGATTCAAGGAGGCAGAATGCCATTACTGCCAAAAGAAAGGTCATGTAGTAAGGTAATGCAGGGCAAAGTCAAAACAACCTGTAAGGCAGACAACCAACATGATTGAATTAAACAATACAGCAGAGCCTGAAGCTGCCAATACCGACATCTATTCCCTGTATAACATCACTGCCTTAAAAACAAACCTATCACTGTCACAATCGGAGTGGGATGCCACTAATAATGGAGGTAGATATGGGAGCCCCGACCACAGTGGTGGGAGAGCACATATTTAAATACCTGAATGAAGGTACCCAGCCACTGAAACTGGAGCGGACAACCGCTAAATTGAAGACATACACTGGAGAATCTATACAGGTAAAGGGCATCACCACAGTACCTGTGTCTTATAAGCAACAGACAGCCCAGCTGCCACTGATAATAGTGACAGAAGAAGGACCTAGCCTTCTGAGCTAAGACTGGTTACAGAAAATCAAGCTTGACTGGTCTGAAACATTTCACCTGAAAATAGGAGGAGTTCCTGAAATGCTAAGGAAATGCAACATTGTATTTCAGGACGAATTAGGGAAGTTAAAAGTCTTGCAAGCAAAAAGATATGTGGATCTTCAGGCGATGTCATGTTTCTTTAAGGCCAGACCTGTGCTATATGCATTGTAGGAGAAGGTCGATGCAGAGCTGTGCTGGTTAGAAAAGCTGGGCATCATCCAACATGTCTCAGAATGGGCAGCACCCATAGTTCCAGTGGTTAAGCCTGATCAAACCATATGCATTGTGGGAACTATAAATTGACCGTAAACAAGGTAGCCAAACTAGACAAGTAGCCCATTCCAAGGATAGATGACTGAAATGCAAAACTAGCTGGAGACATATCCTATACAAAATTGGATATGAGCCATGCTTACCAACAATTAAAGCTAGATAGCACGGCTAGAGGATACATGGCTATTAACACACGCAAGGGTATTTACCAGTACACTCTCCTAGCCTTTGGAGTATCGTCTGCATATGCAATCTTCCAAATGACAATGGAGAGTCTTTTGCGGATTTCCCCGAGTGGTAGTTCACCTAGGCGATCTGATCACCGGGTCAACCGAAACCGAACACTTGGCCAACCTGGAGGAGGTGCTAAAAAGGTTCATGGAAGCTGGCATATGGTTAAAGAAAGAAAAACCTACATTTCAAGCACCAGAAGTTACTTACCTGGGTCACAAGATGGATGCCGTGGGTTTGCATCCAGTAGAAGAGAAAGTTTGGCAATAAAGGATGTGTCCTCGCCATCCAATGTAACCAAACTTAAGTCTTTCCTGGGTATGATCAATGACTATAGCCTCTTCTTGCCTGACTTATCAACTGTGTTGGCACCTTTACACTTGTTCTTAAAAAAGAGTCACCACTGGTCCTGGGATTCACAACAGGGAGAGAAGCCTTTGTGAAAGTAAAGAAACTGTTGCATTCGTTATGCTTATTGATACACTACGACCCATTGAAAGAACTGGTATTAACATGTGATGCTTCTCTTTATGGTGTGGGAGTTGTGGTAGCACATAGAATGGAAAAGGAATCAGAAAGGCCCATTGGCTATGTCTCGAGAACCCTCTCCACAGCTGAGAAGGGTTATTTCCAGCTAGAAAAGGAAGGTTTATCGGTGGTATTCAGAGTGAAGAAATTCCACCAGTACCTACATGGACGACATTTCACCACACCATTGTGTCGCACCATAAAACATTAATGGGTTTATTCAGCGAGGATAAGGCCATCCTGCCAATAGCATCAGCAAAAATAGAATGTAGGGCTTTGATATTATCTGCATATGAGTATGTCTTTAGGTATCGTCCTGGCTTACATATTGCAAATGTGGACGCATTCAGTCATCTCCCGTTACCAGATAGCATTGTACATGTACATACAGGGCCACAAGAAATTAGGCTTGCATTGAATTTATTGGATTCTTCACCTGTGTATGCAAAGAAAATTAGAAATTGGATGATCAGAGATCCAATTTGTAGAAAGTCAGAGACCTTGGGCGGAAGCATCCCAGATTTGCACTGTGATGTCCTCTACCCTCACTCTATCTACAGGATGGGCAGCAACAGCTGCCTGGCTTGGAAGGCGGTGGCAGCAGTGGTCAGCGCCAATTCACTTCAAAAGAGGACAGCCACCCAGTGCCACAAGAGGATTGATGATCTCCTCTGTTCCGATGGGGTAAGTCACTCTTTTCATCACTCTCAACTCACACACTCACAAACCCATCACACATCCACAGGGCCCTCACTCACTGCCAGTTTAAGGGACATCACTATTCATTCTGTCACACATACCATCATTGTCCTCATCCTGTCCATGGGACCACTCGCCATCCACACATACTAGGCATATTTATCATCTGGCCTGGCAGGTGCCCTGCTTACACTTTCTCCATCTCTATTCATGAAGGACAAGCTGGTACACAGCAAGATGGAGAGGACTCCAGGGATCTGTGACTGACTGAGGATGTAGGCATCGTACAAACTCCCTGGAAACTGGAGGCACACCTGCAGCATGAGTTTCTGGTGGTCACATACCAGCTGCACATTCAGTGAATGGAACCCCTTGCAGTTGATGTAGTCCACCGTGTGTTGCCACGGAGATCTGAACAACACATGAGTGCAGTGAATCGCTAAATCCTTGGATGGCCAAGGATTAGTGTGCTGCATGGCTGTCCTGTTAGCTTGAACCATGGGGGAGACTGGTCCAAACCGGGATGCTGACATTGCAGGGGGCTGTGAGCACCTCCAGCAGTGACTGATCCACGGCTAGCTTTAGTGAGGAGATTGTACAATATGTGCAGTTGTCCAACTGTTGTGCAGTCCACTAAAATGCTCATGAATTTGCAGTCTGTGCCGGGGGTTGAGGGGGGGAAGCTCTGGAGCACTTGTTGGCACTTTGATGCCTGTGTTGCATGAGTGGATAGATAAGCTAGGAGCCTGACCCCAATCATATCAATGTGGCTCTGCCTGAACTGTCTCAGTTGCAGAGGAATGGTCACTTGCTACAGGCTTCCCTAATGCGTGGCCACTTCCCTCACCCACCCTACCTCCACCCCGAATGCTTGTGTGTTATATTCCACGGCAGGGCTGCCCTTTTCCCCCACCCCACGCCACAGACGCCTCAATAACAGGGCTGCCTTTCCCCCCCCCCTCACCCTCCCTAACCTTGACAGAGCTTCACAGTGCACATCCAAGCATATTAAAGATGAAAATGCTCGCGCGGAGCTATATCTGGTGGCCAGGCATTGACAGTGACATTGAAAGCATGGTCAGGCACTGTCTTCAGTTGTCAGCAACAACAGAAATTGCCTGTTTCAGCTCCACTGCATCTGTGGGAGTGGCCTGGATGACCCTGGATTAGACTACATATTGATTATGTAGGACCATTCTTAGGTACATGTTTTTGTTTATCGTAGATGCGTATTCTAAATGGATGGATGTATACAAAATCAGATCACCAACATTGAGCATAACTATCAAGGAACTGCAACATTGTTTTAGTATATGTGGCCTAACAGAAATTTATTGCCCATCTCTAATTGCCCTTGAGAAGAGGTGGTGAGCTGCCTTCTTGAACTGTTACAACTGGCATAGGTACACCCACAGTTCTGTTAGGAAGGGGAATCCAAGTTTTTAGCGCAATGGAAATTGAAGGGACGTTGATATGATTCCAAGCCAGGATGGTATGTAACTTGGAAGGGAACTTGCAAGTGGTTCATTTCCATGCATCTGCTGTCCTTGACCTTCTCGGTCCATGCTGTCCAATGCATTCACCCATCACATGTGGCAAAACAGCCACAGACATATGGCAAATTGATGCTGTTCAGTTTTAGAGCCACACAATACAGAGCTGTGTTAAACTCAGCAATGGGTATGTGTGTCACTCACTGGATCGCTATTTATCATTCGTTCCTATTTAAGCAAGGAAGAATAAGCAATGTTGCCTTTAGACAGGAGTCCATTATTGATTAGACTGTGACTTTGTTTAGCAGAAGATAGTTCAGTTGTTGGGTTTCTAGTGACCTGGAAGCTGAAGGACCATTAGCCTAGTGAAACAGGAAAAAAAAATAGTCTACTGCTTTTTACCTTCTCTGTTCCTGTTCTCTCTGTGTGCTTCCAAATGATGATACACTTAAATCCATGGGGCCACACTGTGAAGCACTATGAAAGCAGGGTCAGCCTTCAGAAGGGCAGCGGTCTGATTCCTTTAGATATTTTCTTGGGGAATCTGGTGACACAGGGGAAGCTAACTGAAGAACTTGGTTTTGTTTACCTGATGTTTGGCGGGGTTTTTGCAAAACTGTTGAGGTGCGCAAGTGACGGGCAGCACTATATGGCTTCCAATGAGGGTTGAAATGTGAAATTTTGGCAAGCTAAGGTGCAGCACCATCCAAATGCATTCAGCCTTCATCTGAATGGATCTGTTGAAATGAGCAATTAAAAAGAATGGAAAGCTATTAGCATGAAAGGATAGATTACACACCATTGGCCAAAGGTCTATTAAATGTCCAGATATTGGTTGGAAATGCTAAGCAACAGAGTGTTAGCAATGCATGAGTCAAAATGCAGAAACCTATATGCAGGGATTTGTTGATTCAAATTTCACTTCCTGAGTCTGCTGTAATATCAATTCCAATAAAATGGAGACAGTTACACTTGAAGAAACTTTTTTTTAAAATAAGCTGAAAGACACCGTCGGAAACAGAACTCTTCAGGTGACAGATTGTCACCACCCTTTGAGAATGTATACAGGAGGCTTGCTTTGTGGAACAGTTGGATTGCAAAACCCTTTTGAAGCTGTTCTGGTTCTGGCAGTGAGCATATTGGTTGTTTCTTTATTGCTGACAATTTAACACCTCCAACCTATTTTCAAAGGATTGTGCATTTGTTTTATTAATATTGGATATATTTTGTATCATGTGGTGGATATGGTGACCTGATGGTCACAAGTTTGCTGAGCACCGAAATCCTATTGGACAACAGTGCTTCACATCATATGATCTCTTTGAATGGATAGTAAATTGGTTTAATTTAATTTCTGATATCCTGACTTACACTTTTACCTACAGCAAACTTCCATGTCTGGAGGAAGCTCAGTTGTACCTGGCACATGTTCAATCTTAAGCCCTTAATAAGCATAATTCATGATTTGTTTTTTTTTGCTTAGCCTCCAGTAGAATTTAAATGGTTTTAGAAATTAAAATTCACCATTTATGATTACACAATTGCTTATGGACATTCAGACCATGTAGAGCGTATTTCTTAGATTAAATTTCATTGGGCATTTTTCTAGATTGATAGAATATTGTCTTGACAGAATACAATGAATGTACAGCGTCGCGGTCCAAAGGTTTCTATTCAGTTTTAATAGACCGTGTTCCTCGTGGATATATGATGATGTTCTAGCTAGTCACTGCCTTCTTATTGATGTTTTATAAATGGAAGGTTACAATTAATTGACCCAGTGAATCATCGAGACATCATATTGTTGAGAAAGGTGAGTCAAAGCATAATAAATGAGAACCGTCTGGTTTATGAGAGCCGTCTGTCTTTCAGAGATGTGGCTGTAGAAAGTCCTTTAAATTTCTGGTAGAGTAGTTCTACGTTAAATACAAATAATTTCCATTTTCTTTAACTTGCAGCTTTTCTATTTTTCTTTATTAACAAAATCTGACTAAAATAAAGCAAATTATCACTATTGTAGTATTAATGTATACCGTGCCATTCCCTGATCAATGCACCACCAGATACATATGCCATAGAAAATAAAGGCAGAATGCTTACAGAAAACATTAAATATTTTATGTCTACATAAACTTCCTTTCTGTGCAACTTGGCTTTCTGCTGACATGTTTTTGTTCCAATTTTTGATAGTATATTGGTAATGTTACTGGACTAGTACTTCAGAGGCCTGCACTAATGCTTCTGTGACATGAGTTCAAATCCCACAAGGGCAGCTGGGGGGAATTTAAATTCATTTATTTAATAAATCTGGAATGAAATACTAGAGCCATAAATAACAATCATGAAGCTACTTGAATGTCGTAAAAACCTATCTGGTCCAATAATACCCTAGCAGGGAAGACATCTGCTGTCCTCATCTATTCTGATTTGCATGTGACTTCAAACCCACGACAATGACTCTTAACTGACCTTAATGAACATAAGAACATATGAATTAGGAGCAGGAGTAGGCCACTTGGCCCCTTGAGCCTGCTTACCCATTCAATAAGATGACTGATCTGATTGTAACCTCAACTGTACATTCTTGCCTACCCTGGTAACCTTTCACCCCTTTGCTTATCAAGAACCTGTCTACCTCTGTCTTAAAAATATTCAAATACTTTGCTTTCACCACCTTTTGAGGAAGAGAGTTCCAAAGACTCATGGCCCTCTGAGAGAAAGAAATTCCCCTCCTCTCTGTTTTAAATGGGTGACCCCTTATTTTTAAACAGTGACCCCCCACTAGTTCCAGATTCTCCCACAAGAGGTAATATCTTTTCTACATCCACCCTCAGACCCTTCAGGATTTTATATGTTTCAACCAAGTCGCCTCTTGATGGAGTCAGAGTAAGGGAGCAAGTAATGAAGTCTAAATCAGGGTTACACTGCATGTACGTGAATGCACGGAGTATAGTTAATAAAATTGGCACATTACAGGCACAAATTGACTTGTGGGAATATGATGTTGTGACGATAACAGAGACCTGGTTTAAGGAAGGGCAGATCTAGGTGTTAAATATTCCTGGTTACAAGATGTTCAGAGAAGATAGGAAAGGGAAAAAAGAAGGAGGGTGACGTTTTTGGTCAAGGAGAGTATTGCAGTACTGGAGAAAGAGGATGTGTCAGAGGATTCAAGGACAGAATCAATTTTGCTAGAGCTAAGGAGTAAGAAGTGTACAATTGCATTGCTCGGTGTAATATATAGACCACCAGCTAGTGGGAAGAATATAAAGGAACAAATCTGCAAGGACGTTACTGAGAGGTGTAAACATCATAGAGTAGTTATTATGGGGGACTTTAATTACCCGCATATAGACTGGAATATTGGTAGTGTAAGGAGCAGTGAGGAACAAGCATTCCTAAATTGTGTTCAGGAGAATTTCCTACAGCAGTATGTGTCCAGTCCAACAAGAAAGGAGGCATTGCTAGGCCTGGGTCTTGGGAATGAAGTAGGCCAAAGAGATCAAGTGACAGAAGGGGAACAATTAGGGGACAGTGATCATTATATCATAAGGTTTAAGATGACTCCTAAAAACAATTATTCGGGATAGAATTAATAGCCACATGGAAAATGATATTGGTCAATCCATAGTAAGAATAATCAACTGGCAGAGAGCAGACTCATCGGGGCAAGAACGGAGCTGGACTGGACAGACTGGAACCAAAGGGTGGTAGGAAAAACAGTAGTTGAACAACGGACAACCTTCAAAGAGGAGATAGTTTGGGCACAGTCAAGTTATGTTCACTCAAAAGGGAAGTGTAGGACAAACAAATCCAGAGCTCCCTGGATGACAAAGGAGATAGAAATTAAGTTAAAGAAGAAAAAGTGTGCTTACTACAGTTGTCGGGTAGCAAATATAATTGAGAGTCAAGCTGAATACAGAAGGTTCAGAAGGGATGTGTAAAAGAAAATATGGGAAACAAAGAGGGATTATGAGATAAGACTGGCAGCTAACATAAAAGGAAATCCCAAAGTATTCTTTGGGCACATCAATAGTAAAAGGGTGGTAAAAGGAGGAGTAGGGCCAATTAGGGATAAAAAAGGGGATTTAGACATAGAGGCAAGAGGCATGGCTGAGGTGTTAACTGAATATTTTGCATCTGATTTTACCTACAAGGTAGCTGCTACCTAGGCCATGGTGACTGAGGAGGAAACTCTGTTACTAGAAGAGTTTAACATTGATAAGGAGGAGGTATTGTATAAGCTGTCGGTGCTAAATGTTGATATGGCACCAGGACCAGATGAGATAATTCCAAGAATATTGACGGAAGTGAGAGTGGAAATTGCAGAGGCACTGACAATAATCTTTCAATGTTCCCTGAATTCGAGGGAGGGGCTGGAGGACTGGAGAATTGCAAACATTACACCCTTGTTCAAAAAAGATTGTAAAAATCTGCCCTGCAATTACAGACTAGTCAGTTTAATTTCAGTGGTGGGGAAACTCCTAGAAACAATTATTCGGGATATAATTAATAGTCACATGGAAAAATGTGGATTGTTTTGGAAGAATAAGCATGGATTTGTTAAAGGAAAATCATGTCTAATTTGCTGGAGTTTTTTGAAGAGGTAACAGAGATGGTTGAAGAGCGCAAGGCCATTGATGTGGTGTATATGGACTTCCAAAAGGCGTTTGATACTGTGCCACACAACAGACTTGTGAGGAAAGTTATAAATCATGGAATAAAAAGGGCAGTGGCAACATGGATACAAAATTGGCTGAGGGATATGAAACAGTGAATAATGGTTAATGGATATTTTTCAGAGTGGAAGAAGGTTTGTAGTGGAGTTCCCCATGGGTCGGTATTGAGATCCTTGCTTTTCCTGATATATACAAATTATCTAGATCTTGGTGTGCAGGGCACAATTTCAAAGTTTGAGGATGACACAAAACTTGGGAGAATTGTAAACTGTGAGGAGGACAGTGTAGAACTTCAAAAGGATATTGACATATTGGTGGAGTGGGCAGATAGGTGGCAGATGAAGTTCAATGAATGGAAGTGTGAGGTGATACACTTTGGTACAAAGAATATGGAGAGACAGTATAAAATAAAGGATACTATTCTAAAGGGTGTGCAGGAACAGAGAGACCTGGGTTTCTATGTAATAAGTTATTAAAGGTGAATTAAAGGCAGGTAGAGAGAGCTGTTTCCAAAGCATACAGTACCCTAGGCTTCATTAATAGAGGCATAGGGTACAAGAACAGGGAGATTATGATGAGCTTATAAAGGACACTGGTTAGACTTTAGCTGGAGTATTGTGTACAATTCTGGGCGCAACCTATATGAAGGATGTGAATGCACTGGAGAGAGTGCAGAAGAGGTTTACGAGAATGGTTTGAGGGCTGAGGCACTTAAGTTATGAGGAAAGAATGGAGAAGTTGGGACTGTTTTCTTTGGAGAGGAGAAGGCTGAGAGGAGAATTGATAGAAGTTTTCAAAATCATGAGGGGTCTGGACAAAGTAGATAGGGAGAAACTGTTCCTACTTGTAAATGGATCAAGAACCAGTGGGGCACAGTTTTAAAGTGTTTTGCAAA
The DNA here is from genome assembly GCF_017639515.1 of Carcharodon carcharias. NCBI lineage: Eukaryota > Metazoa > Chordata > Chondrichthyes > Lamniformes > Lamnidae > Carcharodon > Carcharodon carcharias. The sequence continues at coordinate 137,807,523 of NC_054469.1, read as the reverse complement.
AGGAGCAAATGTGAGGTGCAAAAAAACTTTTTCACACAAGTAGTTAGGGTTTGGAATGCACTGCCTGGAAGTGAGGTGAATGCCTCAATATAACCAGCCTCCAAGAGGGGATTGGATAAATATCTAAATAGAAACAATGTGCAGAATTACAGGGAAAAGGCAGGAGATTAGCATTAAGTTAAAATGCTCAGAGAGTCAAGTGCAGCCATGATGGGCTGAATGGCCTTCTTCTACACTGTAACAGTTCTGTGATTCTGTGACTCTTACTCTTCCAAACTCCAGCGATACAAGCCTAGCTTATCCAACCTTTCTTTATAAGACCACTTCCCATTCCAGGTATTAGTCTAGTAAATCTTCTCTGAACTGCTTCCAATGCTTTTACATCCTTCTTTCAACAAGGTGACTAATACTGTGCACAGTACTCCAGCTGAAGAATATGTAAGATTTGGAGGATTAAAGGTGAATGGTGGTGAAGTAAAGGAGGGGGAAGATACAGAATTGGAGCAGTTTCTTAAAGGATAATGGTAGGGTTAATCATGTTGTGGTAGGAAGTGAAATGTGTAGTGGGAAGAAGACTGGCTAGGGGATGCAATGAGACTAAGAGTGTGGGGAATGTTCCAATCCCCGTAGACACCGATAACTTGCAAAAAAAGGTTTGAAATCCCAATGACAAACTTAAAGGAATTGTATGACAAGATTTCAAGTTTTAAGATTTTTACTGTAACAAACAAACTAAAATTAACATAGCCAAACATTTATACAATAGCCGTTCTGGTGAAGAAGTGTAATACAAAAATAATGGATGGGACCAAATAGGGTATTTTTGAAGTAAAAAGAATCCACTGCACCATTTTTTTAAAATCATGGATAAATTAATTCACATATTGAGCAATTAAAAAGGACATCACATCTGAATAAAATCCAGCTATTTAAAAGTTACAGTCTATGGGCAGAATTTTTCACTGAGCGGGCAGGCACACACTCATACGATATTTCAGTCTGCGGGTGTGCGCGGGAGTCAGTCAGAGCTGCACCTGCCATCAATTACAAGGCCAGTTAAGGCCATTAAAAAGGCAGTTAAGCTGGATTTTTATGTTAGGCTTGGCCTAAATAGCCAAGTGGTTATGGTACTGGGTTTGTAACCCTGAGATCAAGAGTTCAAATCTCACAATGGCAAACTATGAAACAATGTAACTTCATCTGAAACAGATGGAAACGGGTTTGTACTTGAAAGAGTTACAGATGCTGCCAGACCTGCAGGAGTTAGGAGGCTGGTAAAAAGACCTGGATTTTATGTTGCCCTTGCAATTTTGCACTTGTCGCACAGGGAAAACGTGTAGGTGGGCAGCTGACAATTTGCTAAACTTCATCCAAGGGCAGCAAAAAAAGGGTCAGCAACATTGCCAGTATGACTAGTGAGGGGCTTTGGAGTTAGTTTGCTGCTGGTTGTTTATTGGTACTTGGCAGCTTCATCTATGTTCGGGACTTCATTCTTAGCATTTCCAGGCTTCATTTCAGGGTTTATTGGTGTCTCCAAAGCCACCGCAGGCTCCAGATCATATGGACCCTTCCAGGTATCAGACAGCCTTCCCTTACCCTGGCAATGGGGATTGTGGTATCGACTGGTGGCACCTCGTCTGAGGAGGAAGAGAAGAAAGGAGACCACGTGTCCCTATGCAGTTTCCAGGGTAGGAACCTTTGGGAGGAGAAATGCAGACATAAGGGGCATAGGGCCAGCAGGTAGCCCAAGGTGGAAGGGGCCACAGAAGAGGCCACTATCCTGCTTCCAGGGTTTACAGGCGGCGATGCAGCTGCCTCAACATGTCCGAGGCGCAATGCTGAAGGAAGCTCCGTTTCTCTAGGGAGACAGTGGCCTCCATTTGTCAGATGATTGGGCCTGAGATCAGCTCCGATTGTATGGCTGGACACCCCATGCCAGTGGCTCTGACAGTCACAGGGGCCCTCAACTTCTATGCCTCCGGCTCTTTCCAGGGCTCAGTGGGGGATCTATGTGGAGTCTCCCAATCAGCCGTTCAGAGTTGCGTCAAGCTGGTGACAGAAGCTCTGTTCAGGCAAGTCCTGACCTTTATTCTTTACTGTACAGACGAGACCAGCCAGGTTGAGCGAGCCAGAGGCTTTGCAGCAATTGCTGGCTTCCCCCTCGTCCAGGGTGCAATAGACTGCACACATGTGGCCATCAAGGTGCCAGCGGGTGAGCCGGGTGCCTTCATCAATAGGAAGGGCTTCCATTCCGTGAACATGCAGATAGTGTGTGACCGCAGGATACAGATTCTGCAAGTCTGTGCAAGGTACCCGGGCAGCTCCCATGACACTTAAGTCCTCAGACACTCCCAAGTGCTGAGGCTATTCAGTGCTCCAGCCCGACTGGTTGGATGGCTGCTGCAGTGACAAGGGCTATCCATTGAAAAGGTGTTTTTTGACGCCTCTCCAGCACCCAAGAACAGAGGCAGGGAAGCGTTACAATATGACTCCTGCCTCCACAAGGGCAGTGATAGAGAGGACCATAGGTCTTCTCAAGATGCGCTTCTGATGCCTGGACCATTCAGGGGGTATACTACAATACCCCCCAGAGTGGGTGTTACTGATAGTGGTTGCATACTGCGCTCTCCACCATCTGGCACTGGTAAGGGGGGACCCAATGGAGGAAGAGGATCTTGATGCAGCAGCACAGACCACAGGTGATGAGTCCAGTAGTGAATCACAAGGGGAGCACGGTGAGGAGAATGCTGAGGGTGTGGAGGCACACCTCGGTAACCTTCAGGGAGGCAGGGACACATTAATCCAACGCTTCTTCAGCTAGGCTGCCAAAGATCTCCTTCCACCTCATGCCAGGGCTGCTGCCTCCATCCTGGATGTTTGAAATGACCCTTTCATTTGGACCCAAAGTCGACTCAGTGCCTGTGCAATAAAATATCACCCACATAGCATTACATACTGGCGTACCCTGCACCAGAGAGAAAAAAGGTGAAGCACACTCAGGCCATCAGAACCAAAGCAAATTTAATGTTATTGTCAGATTGAATGCATAATGACATGACCATTACTAGTGTTGATGTCCACACCAGCAGACATAGAAACCAAACATAAGTGAACAGAAAACCACTGTGACCTGTCCCTCTAGTACTCATAGTGCCTTTAACTTATGTTTCCAAATGCTATGTCTTGGTTCCCCTCTCTACTCCTCGCAGGTACCAGCATTGGAGATAGCCTGCTGAATCTGGTCTCTTGTTGGCCTTGATGACCTTGGTGGTCATCCTCTGGCCAGTGGAGCCTGTGCTGGTAGGGAGGGAGCAAACAGTGCCACAACTGGTATCTCCCCAGTCATCGCAGCTTCATCAGATGTGGTGGTCACTGGTGGAGGGGCAGAGGAGGTGCGGTGGTCATCCAAAGTGCCCTGAGAGGAGTCCACAGAGATGACAAGCAGCTCGTGTGCCAACGTGAGGTTGCCATTGACCTTTCTGCTCACCATTGATGGACGGGCACCTAGCTGGGATACTGGGTGCCCCATCCATCTCCTATACTGGCACTGACCACCTGAGGTCAGTACCTGTATGAGGGCTTGCAGGTCCGAGCGCATCCCTAGGAACCCCTGATTCTGTCCCTGGAGCTACCTCTCCATGAGTGTCACCACCATCTCAATGGAGGAGGCAGTACGATCAGCCATGAGGGTCAAAGCAGTGCTTATGCTCTACATGGACTCCTCCACAACGGAGACCATGGCACGCAGACTCCCATGGATCTCCGTCAGATCGTCCCACACATCTCGCTGGACATCCAGCATCTGCCGTCTAATGGATGACTCCAGAGGCTCATCATCAGCCTTCAACGCAGCATCATTCTGGTCCCCGGCAGTCCTCCGACTGTCGGCATCCTGGGAACTCTCTGCTTCTGCCTGCACCTCAAGTGAGTGTGAAGTGCCCTCACCAATGTGCACCAACATCCTAGTCGCTGATCTAATGCCCACCAAAATGCTGGCACCTGCGCTGGTGCCTGGTTCAGAGAGGGGGTGTGACACAGGTACAAATGACACCTGGTGGTCCTGCGGTGTCAGGGGTGGCCCTTCGGGGCCCAGAGTGTGTGCTGGCAAATCTAAAATGGAGAAAAAGGGCATATCGTTAGTTAAAGTCATCACACTGTCTCTGTGCATGCCAGGCACCTTGGTGAGACAATGAGGACCTGCATCATGGTGCCATCGTCTTTCAACGATCAATGGGGACTCCAGGCTTGAGGCTCCCATCAATGAAGAGACTATACTAGAATGGTTGCACAATCCAAAACTCTCACCTCTGTGCACTGAACTCTTACCTTCATCTGGCAAACCACCTCTCCACGCTCGGTTGCACATGGAGCATGCCAGCTCTCCAGCTCAAGGGTGTCCTACTCGTGCCTGGTCAGCGGCAACAGGTTGGGTGGGCCTCCGCCTGTACATGACCTCACTGATTGGTTATGGATCATCTTCTTCTCAAGGGACAGAGGAGCATTGATTAGTCCACTATCTACCAGCAGTGCCATTGCAGCCTGGCCAATCCCAGCTGCAGAACACATCCGGGTTTTGACCCTTGAGCCGCAAGGCACTCAGTCCAAGCAGCCAGGGTCACCCCCTTGGCCAGCTCTGGCATCATTGATAGTCAGCACTCAGACTCTAACACCCCTGAGGTCCACAGGGGGATGGCCACACCTTAACGCTTCTGCACACTGACCCATACCAACACGGCTCTCACCCTTCCTGAGCGCAGCAGGTCATTGAACCTCTTTCAGGACTGCACCCATGTGCGCTGCACCATGCCATGGCTGCTAACCAACATTGCAACTTCCTCCCATGCCTTCTTTGTGACATGTGGTGGCCTCCTGCTCCCATCTCTGGGAACTAGGGTGTGCCTCCTGGCAGCCATCTCCTCCAGGATGACCGCATCCTGGAGTCTCTCATCCAAAAAGCCCACCCAATCTGCCCTCCCGCCTGGCATCTCCAGCCATAGTCGACTCCATCACTTGAGTTTGCTAACACCGAACAGATGTTCTTCCGTGGCAGCCTTCCAGGGGCAGTATGTGCTGTTTTTAAACTGGCCACCAGGTTGCCAATGGACCTGGTGGCCGACAGACCCCCGCCTCCTCTCGGCCCTTCCCGACCACTGGGGAGCCGCGTTTCACGCTGGGCAGGCTTTATTTGGCCCATCAGTGTGAAATCGCAGTCAGGGGCCGATCGCGGGCGGTGGCCCATTTCCCGTCCGATCCCAAACCCACCGAACTCAAAATTCTGTCCAATACTCCCAACACATTGAGAATAAGCATAATGTTGACCAATCTTATTTTTTGCAATTCATTGTGGTAACAGTCTCCTTCCCAGTAACTCTTTGCCAGTACCTTGAAAGTCCTCTCAGTATGTATTAAGGATCAAATCCACAGTGCCATCATGGCCCAAGAGCATATTAGAGCACTGAATCATAGAAATCAAATGAAGTGTTATTAGGTGATACAATTAAAAATTAAAGTTCACTAACTATCATTAATGTTTGAGGATTATGTGAAATTAAAATATGTCATTATTATTTCAATTCTGAAAGCAAGACTGCAGTGCAGTGCATTGTGCAAACTCTAATTTTAACAGGATTGAGCCATTGTTGTCTATTCTACATCATTACGTTCAGGTAGATTTGCCTGTATTATGTGAAGTTTTCTTCACTATATTTGTTTCTTTACTACTTCTGTTTTTTGGAAGGAGCTAATTTAAAAATATTTCCATCAGCTGTATCCCCTTTAAAACCAATCTACTTTGTACGTGAAGGACTCAGTGGAAGGGGGAGGGATACCCATGTTTCTGGCCTGAAAAACATGTGACCAGCAGATTAAAATCTGATGGTTATCAGGGAACTCCATTTGAATGCCTGATTCAATTCCAGACATACCTTTAAATTTGCACCCAGCACTCAAAATGTGTACAAAAGGTCCTTGGTTTGTTGGGCTAGTGGAACTGCTGAGATATTTTAGCTGGAATCCTAGCTCAGATTTAAGACTCTGATTGCAATGTTAATGTACAATTCAGCAGACAATGCACCATATATACTAGTCTTAGTTGTACTGAGTGTTGAGCAGCCTAACGAGTTGTCATTAGCCAGAAGTTAATCACAAAAAGATGCTGGAGAATTCAATAAAGCCCCAAACCAGTGTGGGAATCTCAATGTGTGATTAACCTATACCCATTGCTTCTGATGCAGGCAGCATGCAAACTTTGTGCTGCCTTCTCATTTAAATTATTCCTGCATGCTGCCCATGCTTGATCAACACTCTGTTGAGTGTTGGCACACCTAAGCAAGGGGCGCAAAGATTTGCGAGGCTAGTACTACTTAAAGCCAACCCCTGTTACTTAAAGCCAGCCAGACCTCTTAAAGAGAAGGTGCTTTCTGGTTATAGTAAGGGCTGGGATTAATTGCAGAGGAAGAGATCTGAGTGGGAAGAACACTGAATAATGGTGCTACAGGTCAAAGAACATCCTCCAAGATCCTCTGATGCAGTACAGGAGGTTTTGATGCAGGAGGTGGATAGGAGGAGGAAGGTGATCTACCCATAGGGGGCTAGGAATCCCTCAAGACAAACAATGCAAAGGCAATGGGAACTGATAGCCTTGATGTTAATGCCAGCCATACAGTGCTGCAAGACATTTGGCCTCACACTAGTGGTCAAGATCAGTGATTGCATCTTCAAATGCCATATCTTTGCAAATGAACCATTTGAATCCCACTCAGCTCAATTTACCATCTTTACTCACCTACCAACAATCTCCATGACTCATACCTCACATTCATAGCTTCATCTCACCCTCACATGTTTGGCACTGCTGCAGGCTTCACACCCATGTCTCACTATTTGAATACACTGGCAGCTCTTCAACAATGTGAGGCACGTCCATCCAGATTATACCACATATAAACATACATACAAATTAAGAGCAGGAGTAGATCATTCGGCCCCTCCAGCCTGCTCCATCATTTGATAAGATCATGGCTGATCTGATTGTGATCTGAACTGTACTTTCCTGTCTACCTCCTGTATCCATTGACTCCCTTATCCATGAAGAATCTATCTAACGCAGCATTAAAAATATTAAATGACCCTACCTCCACCGCTCCCTGGGGATGAGAATTCCACAGATGAACAACCCCCTGAACAACCCCCTGAGAGAAAAAAAACCTTCATCTCCATCTTAAATGGGAGCTCCTTTATTTTTAAACTGTGTCTCCTGCTTTCTAGTCTCTTCCCCAAGGGAAAACACCCTTTCAGCATCCACCCTGTCAAGTCTCCTCAGGATCTTATATGTTTCAATAAGATCACCTTTCATTCTTCTAAACTGCAAAGGATACAGGCCCGACCTGTCCAATCTTTCCTCCTAAAATAGTCCCTTCATCCCAGGAATTAATTGAGTGAACCTTCTCTGCACTGTTCCTCGTGCAATTATATCCTTTCTTAATAAGGAGACGAAAACTGTTCATGGTACCCAGATGTGGTCTCACCAACACTATGCACAGCTGTAGCAAAACTTCCCTACTTTTATATTCCATTCCCTTGCAATAAACAACAATATCCCACTTGCCTTCCTAATCACTTGCTGTACTTGCATGCTAACCTTTAGTGATTAATGTACCAGGACACCCAGATCCCTCTGTACTGCAGAGTTCTGCAGTCTCTCTCCATTTAGATAATATATTGCTTTCCTGTTCTCCCTGCCAAAGTGGACAAGTTCACATTTTCTCACATTGTATTCCATTGGCCAATTTTTTTCCCACTCATTTAACCTACCTATATCCCTTTGCAGACTCCTTACACACCCTTGACAACTTAGTCTCCTACCTATCTTTCTGTCATCAATAAATTTAGCACCATACTTTTGGTCTCTTCCTCCAAGTCATTGGTTGTAAATAGCTGAGGCTCCATTACTGAACCCTATGCCACTCTACTGGGTGTATCTTGCCAAGCCGAAAATGACCCATTTATCCCTACGACCTGCTCCCTGTTAGCTAACCAATCCGCTAGCCATGCTAATATGCTACCCCCACTAAATTATGAGCTCTTATTTTGTGCAGTAATCTTTGAGGTGGAACCTTATCAAATGCCTTTTGGAAATCCAAGTTCACAATACCTACTGGTTGTCCTTTAACCAGTTTGAGCGCTACTTCCTCAAATAGCTCTAATAAATTAGTCAAACATGATTTCCCTTTCACAAGACTCTGCCTGATTGCATTAAGATTTCATAAGTGCCCTGCTATAACCTCCTTAATAATAGATTCTAAGATTTTCCCTATGACAGATGTTAAGCTAACTGGCCAGTAGTTTCCTGCTTTCTGTCTCCCTCTTTTTTGAACAGAGGAGCTACATTCACTATTTTCCAACCTGAAGGGGCCTTTCCAGAATCTGGGGAATTTTGGAAAATTAAAACCAATGCATCTATTATCTCAACAGCCACTTATTTTAAAACCACAGGATGAAGTCCATCAGGTCCTCGTGACCTGTCAACTTTAGCTCTAATAGTTTTCTCAGTGTCCTTTCCCTGGTGATTGTAGTTGTTTTAAGTTCCTCCCTCCCTTTCACCCCTTCAGTTACAAGTATTTCCAGTGTGTTTTTTGTGTCTGCTACAGTGAAGACAGACACAAAATGTCTGTCCAATGCTTCTGCCATTTCCTTATTTCCCAGTATTAATTCCCCAGATTCACCCTCTGGAGGACCAAAACTCACTTTAGTTACTCCTTTCGTTTTTAAATACTTATAGAAACTCTTCCTATCTGTTTTTTATTTCTAGCTATCTTGCTCTCATACTTTAATTTTTCCCTCCTTAGTTTTTATATTCTGTCCAATCTTCTGACCTGCCACTAACCTTTGTGGTATTGTACACCTTTTCTTCTCAATTTGATGACATATTTAACTTCTTTGGTTAGCCAAGGATGATGCATCCTTCTCCTAGAGTCTCTTTCTCCCAGGAATGTATCTTTGCTGAGTGTAATGAAATATTTCGTTAAATGTCTGGCACTGCATCTCCATTGGATCGAATCTTTAACCTAATTTCCCAGCTCACTTTAGCTGGTTCCATCTTCTTACAATTGTAGTTGACTTTATATAAGTTTAAAGTGCTAGTCTTAGACCCATTTTTCTCTCCCTCAAACTGAATGTGAATCACATTATGATAACTACTACCAAGGGCCTCCTTTATATGAGGTCATTAATTAATCCTGCCTTGTTGCATATTACCAGGTCTAGAATAGCCTGCTCCCTGGTTGACTCTAGAACTTGTCCTGAAAATACTCTATGAACTCAGCTTCCAGACTTAATCTGATTCATCCAATCTATATGTACATTTAAATCACTCATGACTATTGCTGTACCTTTCTTGCAAGCTCCCATTATTTCTTCCTGTAGAACCTGTCCTACAGTATAGTCACTGTTAGGGGACCAATAAAATACTCCCACAAGTGACTTCTTCCCTTTGCTATTTCTTATCTCTACCCAAAGAGCTTGATCTTTAGAACTAAGGTCATCTCTCACTATTGTATTAATATCATCCTTAATTAACAGAGCAACCCCACCATTTTTTCCCAACTCCCTGGCCTTCCAAAATGTCATGTAGCCTTAAATGTCCAGATCCCAGCCTTCATCACCTTGACATTGTAATGGCTATCAAGTCATACATACTCATTTCTATTTGAGCTGACAATTTACCCACTTTGTTATGAACGCTACCTGCAATCAAATTTAAAGCCTTTAGATCTGCCTTTTTATTGTTTTTGCAAACTCTGGCCTTATCTGCTGGTGCACTCTTAAGTCTTTGCGCTTTGTCCCTTCCTGCCACGCTGTGATTATCATTATCCTGATTGCTACCTTGCTCTCTTGTCTTGTACTTTCCCTTTAATTTACCACATCTTCCCTCATGTGATCCCTCACCCCCACTATTTAGTTTAAAGCCCTCTCTACTGCCCTAGTTATATAACTCACCAGAACACTGGTCCCAGCACAGTTCAGATGAAGACCGTCCAAACTTTCTCCAGTACTGGTGCCAGAGCCCCATGAAGCAAAAACCCATTTCCCCCCACACCAAATTTTGACCCACGCATTCAACTCTCTAATTTTATTTACCGCATGCCAATTTGCTCACAGTTCAGGTAATAATCCAGAGATTACTCACTTTGAGGTTCTGCTTTTTAATTTAGCCCCTAACTGCTCATATTCCATCAGCAGAACCTCTTTCCTATTTCTATCTATGTTGTTGGTACCTAGATGGATCACAGCAACTGGATCTTCCTCTTCCCACTGCAAGTTCTTCTCTAGATTGAGCAGTTGCCCCAAAACCTGGCACTGGGCAAGCAACACAGCCATCTGGTCTCTCGCTCTCAGACTCAGAGAACTATGTCCATCCTCCTGATGATACTGTCCCTACTACCATTACATTCCTATTTACTCTTCCGGCTTGATTGGCTCCTTGTGCCATGGTGCCATGCTCAGTTTACTTATCCACCTTGCTGCCTCCCATCTCATCCATACAAACTGCAAGAGCCTCAAACCTATTGGACAATTGCGAGGGCTGAGGCATCTCCACTGCTACCTTCTAGGTCTCCTTACCTGCGTCAATCACAGTCACACCTTCCTGACCATGGACCAGATCAGGAGGCCTTAGCCTAAGGGGTGTTACTGCTTTCTGGAACAAAGTATCCAGGAAGTTTTACCTCCCTCACCACCACCACCCTCACCACCACCACCCCTACCACCTGATGCATCATAGTGTCCTTGGCTCTGAATCCAGTTATTAACTCTGAACCAAAGTTCCTTGAGCTGCAGACACTTATTGCCAATGTAATTGCTTTCAATTATACTGGCATCCAAGAGACCCACATACGGCAGCTGTAACACATCACCTGCCCAACCACCTTTGTTATGTTTTAATTAATTAATTATGTAATTATTTCCTAATTAAATTTCAATTAATACCTCCAGTCCTGCCTGTGTTTATATTCTTATTATTTTAATTTATGTTCTACTTACCCAGATTGAAATTCCCTAGTTTAGATCAAGTAAATAAAAAATACTCACCAGCCAATCACCTACTTGCTTTCCTGTGATATCATACCTCTATTTTTCATTCTGAACATATGCTTTAAACCCACAGATTGTACATAGGTGGCACTGCTGTATACTCCATCTTATACCCCACTTCGGTATACCTCACTCCTGTAATACCCCTCTCCTATTTACCCCACTGCTGTATACCCCACTTCTATATACCCCACCCCCTGCATACACACCCCTGTATAACCCACCCCTATATACCTCATGTCTAAATACCTCACTCCTATTTACCTCATTCCTATATACCGCACTCCTGTGTAACCCATTACTATATACTCCACTGCTGTATACGCCACTCCTTTATACCTCAGACCTATACACCCAGCTCCTGTATACTCCACTCCTGTATACCCTGTTCATGTGTACCACACTCTTGCATAACCCACGCCTATATACCCCACTCCCGTTTAACCAGCACCCCACTCCTGTATACCCCATTCCTGTATACCCAACTTCTATATACCCTACTCCTATATACCCCACTCCCATTTAACCAGCTCCTGTATCCCTAGTTCCTGTATACCCCACTTCTATATACCCCACCCCAGACCCCGCTCTCCTCCTATATACCCTGCTCCTGTTTATTCCGCTCCTGTATATCCCACTCCTGTATACCCCACTCCTGTATACACTGGCTCTGTATACCCTATTCTCCTCCTCGATACCCCACTCCTGCATACCCCACTCCTGTATACCCCACTCATGTAAACCCTGCTCCTGTACACCCCATGCCTGTATATCCCTCTCCTGTATACCTAGCTCCTGTATACCTCATTCCTGTATGTCCAACTCCTGTACGCCCTACTCCTGTATAGCGCACTCTTATATTCCCTATTCCTGTATACCCAGCTCATATATACCCCACTCTCCTCCTGTATACTCAGCTCCTGCATACCCCACTCCTGTATACCTCACTCCTGTAAACCCTACTCCTGTACACCCCACGGCTGTATATCCCTCTCCTATATACCTAGCTCCTGTATACCCTGCTCCTGTATACTCCACTCCTATATACCCTATTCCTGTATATCCCGCTCCTGTAGACCCAGCTCCTGTACACTGTCTTCTTCTATACCCCTCCCCTGTACTTCCTGCTCCTGTATACCCCACTCCTGTATACCCTGCTCTCCTCCTGTATACCCAACTCCTGTATACCATGTTTTCCTCCTGTAATAATCCAGTCTCCTCACCGAAGTCTTGCTCCTTAAACTCCACTCACTATCACTAACACACTTTCCTCTCTCTTGCAGATCAAACTAGTTCATAACTTGCAGATAGTAGCTACTAACCAGTGGAGGACAGTCATGACTGCATGTACTCACCCCACTGGAGGATATGGTACTCATCTTCATTGGAGTGGCCATGACTGAGGCTGAATTCAGCAGTGGGGTTGAAACTATTTAGGATGATAGTATGCGCGTACCTAAACATCCTTCTCACATCCCAACCACCTCGCCATCCCACAATTTCTTCTGAGTCACAGACTGCATATGGTGTAAGCATGCATCTCTTGTTTTCAACTCCCTGCCTCCCTTACCACAACACTACCCTTGTGCCTTTCTCCTTTTAGATACCCAAGAATTGAAACGTGACCAGGCTATGGTGCAGCAGCAAGAGGTGGGAGAAGGTGAAGAGACAGATGATGAAGAAACACCATCACTCAATCTCATACTCTCAGCTATCAGCTCAGATATTGACACTACATGTACTTAAGAGGATAGCTTAGAGCTGAGAGCTGCATGTGGTGAGTCACTGGGTATGAGTGATGAAGGCAGGGGAAAGTGTAGCACAAAAAGCAGTGCACTAGATGGCAAGGTCGCACTTAAGTTCTGCTTCAAAGGGCTTGATTGGGGACTTTGGTGAGGCAGCATACAGAAAAAGATTAACGGACACGCACACAGAAATACTTGGTGCATTGATAAGACTGCCTGAAAGCCTCTGGTCACTGTCAAGGAACACAAAGGAGTTCAGCACCAACTTTGCACAGGGCTTTGTACAGAGCTTGGAGTCCATCCCTCCCAAAATCAAAGTGGTGGCCAACTCCATTACCACACATGTGGATCGAGCTATGATCCAGCCTCTGATGGCTGATGTCTCAACTTTCATTGCAGCACCAAGTCTGAGTGCAACAGTGACTGCAGCTCAAACTGACATTTGGTGTTATGACACAGCATTGGTAAATGCTGAGTTGTTTAAATCCCAGGAGGAAACTTGAACAACCGTCATAACCTATATTTTCAATTGGTATGTTTGAGGTGCAGCTCTGAATTCAGGAATAAAACCATTAAGCCTCAAGAGATTTTTTTAAATATAAAACTAAATTAAACATTTATTAATCACATACACATGTCTACAAATTACTACCGTAATAACTTATAAACAAATCCCCAAATCAATCACTCCCAGGTAAATCTTCACCAAGGCAACAGTAACCCATAGATTTTAAACAGACACCAGTCAAAGCACATTTGACCTTACAAATTCAAAATGAGGTTCCTTTGCAGACACAGTTGTAGGGCTGGAATTTACACGTTAGCGAGCGGGGGGTGGGGCCCGCCCACCGATGCACGGTGACATCAGGTGGAACTCCCGATGTCACCGTGCCCCATATAAATTTTCAGGTAGGCAGGGGCACAGCAAAATCAGCTGCGCGGCCGCTGACCTGCCAATGGCCAATTGAAGCCATTGACAGAGTCAATTAAGTAATTAAAGGACCTGCCAGTCCAACCTTAAGAAAAAGCATGAAACCTCATCCACCGGCGGGATGAGGTTTCATGTAGGTTTTAAAAAATGTTAATAAATCTTTTGTAAAAATTGTGGACAGGTCCCAACTCATGTGACAGTGTCGCATGAGGGGACACGTTAGGAAAATTTTATTTTTCTACTTTTAGCTTTTTGACATTTAGAGCCGATCTCCCTGAGGCAGCACTTAGCAAAAGAGCGCACTCTCAGTTTTGGGATATCCCCTCCCCCACCGCCCAACCCCACCTGCAAAGGGAGCGCATAGTGCTTCTGTGCAGACGTTATGCTGGGCGCCCACGTAAAATGGTGCTGCGCTCCCGATTTGGGGCGCCGATTGGAAGCATGCCTGTGTGCGCCTGCCTTTCAACTTCACCCCCAACGGGGGGAAAATCCTGCCCGTAGACTTGCAGGCTGGTTAGATCTTAAATGCCTCTGACCTAAACACACAAACTCCTTTCTGTTTATACCTAGCTTCCCCTTTGAATGTAAATTTTTCATTCTATTACTAGGTTGTTTTAAATTTTATCTCTCCTAACAATAATCCTTTCATTCCACCAATTTTATGAGTAATATGAACACATTGCTTGGTGTCTCCCAGCTTTGTGCAAGATTTTACCCATTCTTTTGAATGGTTTATTCAAGAAATGCAAATTGCACTTTACCTTTTAACTTCCTTACATTTTTCTGATTAACATCTCAAAACTACTATACGTCAAAGCACCCAGACTAGCTGTCTTTAATCCAATTAAGACACACATAGGCACACACATCAACACACGCATAGACACAGAATCCAATGTAAAAATAATTTCCAATAACATTGTAGACATTAATCTCTCTTCATGATATCCCCCTCCCTATCAAATAATGAACTATCATAATTTTAAAAGATGGCTTCATTTTTAACAAGCCATCTCACACTATCCTATATTTATTACACTACTACATTACCAGATGCATTCATTAACAGAACAATATATAAATATACACTTGGTATCAACAGAAATAATTTCTGTTCAGTGTCCAAGTCTTTTTTTAAAAATGCTCAATCTTCCCTTTCAGCTTCAAACTCTTGATAACGCGTCTGCGAATAGATTTTCTCTACCAGCAACATGCATAATCCGTAGATTAAATAGTTGTAATAATAGACTCCACCTGAAAAATCTTGCATTTCTGTCTCAAAATTTATGCAAACACTTCAAAGGATCGTGATCTGTATAAACAATTGTTTCTGATTAAATGTTTGCGACATAAATTCAGAAATGCTGCAATGCTAACACCAAACCTAAGGTCTATTTTTCAATCGTTGAATATCTTCTCTGTTGTACATTCAGCTTCCGTGAAAAATACCCTATTTTTCAATTCCAATGTTACCTTCTGCTAACAGTACGGGCCCTAATGCCTATATTGCTTGCATCAATGGCCAACTTAAATTGCTTTGTGTAACTGGGTACTTCCAAAATTTATGTCATAGTTAACACAGTTTTCAAACTATCAAATGACTTCTGACACTCCTGTGTCCATTGAAACTTCTTGTTTTTTAATAGTTCAGTCAGTGGAGCAACCACACTACTAAAATTTAGTACACATTTCCGATAAAACCCATTCATGCCCAAGAATCTCAAAACCTCTTGTTTTATTGTAGACACTGGGAAATCCATGATAGCCTTGACTTTCACATCTCTTGGAGTCCAATGGTATGTCCTAGATATGTAACTTTTCAAATTCATGTTTTGCCAAGTTCGTCACCAAATTAGCTGCTTGTAAGTGAATAAATAATTCTTCCAGATGCAGTAAATTCTCCCCTCATTTCTGACTGAAAACTATCAGATCATCAATACAAACAACACAATTGCTTAGACCTTGTTTGTCAGTCTTTGAAATGTTGCAGGTGCATTCTTCATACCAAATGGCATGACTTTAAACTGATATAGTCCACTTGGCATCATAAAAGCTGATACCTCCTTTGCTCTCTCCGACATGGTACCTGCCAATATCCTTTTAGCAAGCCACTCTTTGTGATAGATTTCGATTGTCCCACTTTCTCAATGCAATCTTCCAACCATGGTATTTGATATGAATCCGCTTTTATCACTGCATTCACCTTTTGATAGTCCACACATAGTCTTTGTATCCATCCGCTTTCGGTACCAGTACAACAGGCGAAATCCAGTTACTGCAACTAAACTCAATGATATCATTTTGGAGCATGAAATAAGTTTCTTTTTGTACTTGTGATAACTTTGCCGGATGCAATCTATAAGGTTGTAGCCTCACTGAAGATGATATTTCTACACTTACATCATGTAAAGCTAAATGTGTCTTTCCCAACTTACTTCCACAAATAGATTTGTATGACTGAATTGGGTTTTGCAAATCACTTTGGCACTTGCTTGGAAGGTACTCAGTATTTTATTTAAATTTTCAAGCACGCCCTCATTATCCAATTTGATTTGAGGAAAATCAATTTCAGAGTCCTGCACTTCTACTTCTTTTTCAGCATCCACCATCACTAACATGTCTTTTTGTTCCTCTTCCCTGTCAAAGTATTTTATAGGCATATTTATATGACACACCCTCTGCTTCTTTCTTCTGTCTGGTGTATTTGTTAAATCATTTACTTCACTTAATTTCTTTTCAACCCTGTAAGTTCCACTAAATCTTGCATTTAATGAATCACCTAGTACTGGAAACAGAACTAGTGCTTTCTCTCCAGAAACAAAAATGGGAGCTTTTGCTTTCTTATCTGCCTTCACTTTTATCACTTACTGCGATTATCTTTTAAATGTTCCCCAGCCAACTCACATGTACTGTTCAATCTTTCCCCGAAATTTGATACATTATCCAAGAGAATAGTTTCTGAATTTTGACCCACCAATTTCTCATGAATCAATTTCAGTGGTCCTCTTAGCTCATGACCATAAACTAGTTCAAAAGGACTAAAACCAGTGGATGCATAAGGAGCATCTCTAATAGCAAATAAAAATGGAATTCTTCCTTCCCAGCCATGTGGATAATCTTGACAGTACAGTCTCACCATAGTTTTTAAAGTTTGATGCCATCATTCCAAAGCTCCTTGTGACTCCAAATGGTAAGCTGTTGACTTCAACTATTTTATCCCCAAACTGTTCATTACTTCCTTAAACAACTGCGCCGTAAATTTTGAACCCTGATCTTGTATTTCTTTAGGTAAACCATATCTTGTAAAAAAAATTTAGTTAACTCCTCCATTATCTTGTTAGTTGTAATATTTCTTAAAGGAATTGCTTCAGGAAACCAGGTAGACATGTCCATTATGTTCAGTAAGTACTGATTTCCACTTTTAGTATAAGGGTCCTACAGAATCAATCATGACCCTAGTAAAGGGTTCCTCAAATGCTGGTATTGGGATTAAAGGCACCTGCTTAATCACTGCCTATGGTTTCCCTGTTACCTGACAAGTGTGACATGTACTACAGAATTTGACTAGATCCCTATGCAATCCTGGCCAAAAAAGTACTTCTGTATCTTTTCCTGTGCTTTCATAATTCCTAAATATCCCCCATTGGAATTTCATGAGCAATCCTCAGAATCGCATTTCTATACCATAATGGGATAACAATTTGATGTACCTCCCTCCAGCTTTCATTTGCTGAGACATGATCCGGCCTCCATTTTCTCATTAAAACATCTCCCTTAAGGTAATAACATACTGGACTACATTTTGTTTCTGTTTCTGAGTAAGTGTTCTGATATAACTGTTTTAATTACAAATCATTTTTCTCCAACTCCACTAACAATGTTGAATTAAACACTTAAGCTGAATTGTCCTGTAATCTTTCCTTCTGAATAATGTTATTAAACACAGTGCCAGCTAATTGGATTTTGACAACTTCTTCTTGCCATTGAACTGCCAGCCCTTCTTGTTTTTCTTGTGTCAACCTGTGTGCCTGTGATCTCATTATCACAGAATCTGGAAACAATTCAGGATGCTTTGTCTGTAACCCCTCTGTTGAAAACACTTCTACAGGCTGCTCAACTACTCTAGGCATCATCCGCATTTATGAGCAGCTATATCATTACCAAAAATAAATTGAACCCCTGCAATGGGCAATTTTTCCACCACTCCAACTATAACTTCACCATTCTTTAATTTGCTCTTTAAATTTATCCTCCACAAGGGGATAGGTTTAGCATCTCCATGAATCCCACTTATTATCACCTGTTCCTGCATTACTACCCCTAAGCAACAAATATCACTATCTCACAACTTTAAGGGTTGACTAGCCCCTGTGTCTCTTAAAATTTTAACATCTTTACTTACTACATCCTGTACACTTGGAAAGACTTTCCCTTCACACACAAAATCTTTAAACATTTTTGCAACCTGCTCCTCAGAATTGTCTTGGGTAGACTGTGAACACATTCCCGCTTCTTTACCTATCACTGATCCTCCCTGTTTTACTTGTACACAAATCATTGGTTTCTCCTGTGTTTGAACCTCAGAACCCATGGTACTTTTATTTCCAGAACTTTTCTGCACCCCAAAAATTCCAACAGATTTTCTCTGTAATTTCCAACACACTGACTTTGTGCGCCCCACTTTATTACCATGAAAACACCTTATTTTTCAATGTCACTCCTACCCTCAGCACCTTCCTTCTTATTCTGAGAAAGAAACTTCCTGGGAATTTCCAGCTGCTCTTTCTCTTCCCTGACTATCCATCTTCCTTTCACCTTCCCACTTTCTATCTTTTTCTGATTTGAAAGGGTGACAGAAAAATCGTTTAGCTCTATGGACTAACTCATAATCATTAGCTATCTTCATTGCTTGCCTTACAGAATCACCCCTCTGCTCCTCCATATGAGTTCTCACTGCTGAAGGGATTGAGTCTTTAAATTCTTCCAAAATAATGATATCCCTAAGTGCCACATGGGTTGTCCCTATTTTTAATGCCCATATCCACCAATCAAAGTAACTTTGTTTTACTCTCTCAAATGCAATATAAGTTTGCCCAGGTTGTTTTCTTATGTTCCTAAATTTCTGCCTGTATGCCTTAGGAACTAACTTATATGCACTCAAAATAGCCTTTTTCACCATGTCATAATTCACCGATACTTCTTTAGACAGTGAAGCATATGCCTCATGCGCTCTACCTACTAATTTAAGCTGTAATAATAAAGTCCAGTACTCCTGTGGCCATTTAATCTGTTTAGCTATCTTCTCAAATGAAATGAAGAACACTTCAACATCTCTTTCCTCAAAATTTGGAAGAGCTTGCACAAATTTAAACATCTCCCCACCGGGGTTTACTCTGGGGATAAGTCCTTCTTCACTTCCTGGCAGCTCTTTTTTAACTGCCAAATTCTCTTACACCCTCTTTTTCTCTTTCCTCCTTCTCTATCTTTGTAATTTCTAATTTCCTTTTAAATGCCCTTTCTTTTTCCTTTACTCCTTATTCAAGCTTTTTCATTTCCTTTGCTTGTTCAAGCTCAAGCTTCTTCATTTCAAACTGAAGTCTCACTACCTACAGCTGTGACTCAACAGTGTCAGATATATTTGCAACTGTAGATGCTGTGCTGTACTTTTAATTATATCTGATTTCCTAGCCCTCGCAGGTAACCCCAATTATAATGTATCCACCAACTCTGTTAGCTTACTCTTAGTTATTTTTTGTAACACAATCACTTATATCTTCTACTCCCAAACAAGTCTTAGCAATTGTCAAAGCCACCTTTCAGCCTCACCACTTCTAAAAAACCTCACCAACTCCAGAATTCAAAGTGCTTCTCATACTCATAACCTTAAGATTCACCATTTCAAACCAATCAAAGAATTACAAATATTATCCTACCAAGAGCCCCCAATTGTTACAGCACAGCAGTTAGTGAAGGCTGAGTTGTTTAAATCCCAGGAGGAAACTTGAACAACTGTCAGAACCTATATTTTCAATTGGTATATTTGAGATGCAGCTCTGAATTCAGGAATAAAACCACCAATCCTCAAGAGGTTTTTTAATATAAAAATAAATTAGACATTTATTATTTAAACATATACATGTCTCCAAATTACTACCATAATAACTTTTAAACAAATCGCCAAATTAGTCACCCCCAGACAAATCTTCACCAAGGCAACATAGATTTTAAGCAGACACCAGGCAAAGCATATTTGACCTTACAAATTCAAAATGACGTTCCTTTCAGTTTGGTTCCTTTGCAGACATAGTTGTAGGTTTACAGGCTGGTTAGATCTTAAATGTCTCTGACCTACACACACAAACTCCTTTCTGTTTATACCTAGCTTCCCCTTTGAATGTAAATTTTTCATTCTATTACTAGGTTGTTTTAAATTTTACCTCTCCTAACAATAATCCTTTCATTCCACCAATTTTATTACTAATATAAACACATTGCTTGGTGTCTCCCAGGTAGGTGCAAGATTTTACTCATTCTTTTGAATGGTTTATTCAAGAAATGCAAATTGCACTTTACCTTTTAACTTCCTTATGTTTATCTGATTAACATCTTAAAACTATTATGCATCAAAGCACCCAGACTAGCTATCTTTAATCCAATTAAGACACGCACAGGCATACACATCAACACACACAGACCCTACTACAAGTTCAGTATAAAAATAATTTCCAATAACACTATAGACATTAGTATCTCTTCATGACAGTTAGCAAGCTAAGCTTGTTGCTATGCAAGCACAGCTTGTTGTCATGCAGATCTGTCATCTATTTACACGTTCGTTTCCAATGTCACATCATATTTTCATCAGACTATTTATATAACAAGCAACTCACTGTAGGTGATCACATATCCATATTCACCTTTTGACCTTTCATTCACATATTAGCATTGGTTTACTTTTGGACTTTATACATAAAATTTCTTTCTGACCTCATTAATTGTCTATTACATCATGGCGAGCAGAGTATAATGTAGCTTTTACACAAAGGATCGAACCAGCAGTGTTTATTCACCGTATGAGTAAACAGTAAGCCTCCTCACTATGTATAATACATCGTAATTTTAATCAGAAAAGTACAACCTGACCATTTAATGATGTTTGCACAGATATTTTACATCTGTAATACAGATAATAAACATTTGATACAGCTTCTCTAATGAGTAGACTAGAAAAAAGAATGCAAAGGAGTGTTTCCCTAAAGCGGTAAGTACAAAGAAGATAATGAAAACTGTTAGCTTTTAAGGACTCAGCTATTACACAATATAACAAGGGCAGAATTTTACCCTTGGCGTATGGGCTTGGCGAGGGTAGTCAGGAAGCTGACTGCCACCCGCGATCGGCAGTGCACCGCAGGTTCATGCTGGCGGGCCAATTAAGGCCCACCCAGCGTGAAAGGCAGTTGGGGAATCAGCAAGAAGAGGCGGACGGGGGCATGATGTCTGCTGGACCCAATGGCGACCTAATTCAAAAATGGCCCAGGCAGTCCCGGGAAGGCTGTCACGGAAGGCGTTGAAGACTCCATGGATACCGTTGCAGCTGGACATGGCAGGTGGGAGGGCAGGTCAGCGGGACAGTTGGCCCTGCGTTTCTTGGAAGGGTGCCTCGCAGGCCCCCTGGAAGAAAGTTGCAGCCAGGAGGGAAACCCTTGTCCTCAGAGACAGGAGGAGGAGGCCTCCACACCTCACCAAAAAGGCCTGGGAGGAGGTGGCATCCAGGGCCAGCAGCCATGATGTGGTGAGGCGCACATGGATGCTGTGCCAGAAGCGTTTCAACAATCTGCTGTGATGGGGAAGGGTGAGTACCGTGTTGGCACGAGTCAGTGTGCAGAACAGATAAGAGCTGGCTGTCCCCCCGTGGACCTCAAAGGTGTTAGAGTGTGAGTGTCAAATGTCAATGAGGCAGCATCTGGGCAAGGGGGTGAGCCCTGGCTGCTTGGACTGAGCATCTTGTGGCTCCAGGGTCATGAATCGGCTGAGTCCTGCGAGGTATGCCGCAGGTGGGGTTGGCCAGGCTGCAATGGCATTGCAGGTAGAGGGTACATTATTCAATGCTCCTCTATCCTTCCAGGAGAAAACATCCCATAACAATGCAGAGAGGTTGCAGACTGGCAGGGGGCCCCCAACCTCCTAATCCTCATGCATTATGAACAGGAGGCCCTGGAGCTGGAGATACGCCATGCACCTCAGTCAAGCGGCCATGGTGAGGTTGGGGTGCCAGAGGAAGGTAAGAGTGCAGTGCACTGAGGTGAGAACATCAGTTATTGCTACCATTCCAGTGTAGCCTCGATATTGCTGTGAGCCTCGAACCTGGAGTCCCCATTGATAATGGAAAGACAAGGGCACCATGATGCAAATCTCTGTCTCACCAGGGTGCCAGGCATGCACAGTGACAGTGTCATGGCTTAAACTAATGACATGTCCTTCTTCTTCATTTTAGGCTCACCAGCAGGTGGTCATAATGAGGAGCCTGAAGGTCCACTCCTGACCCCGGAAGACCACCAAGCTGAGCATGCATATACGTCACACCCTCTCTGTTAAGCAGGCACCAGTGCAGATACCAATGCCTCGGTGGGCATAAGATCGCTGTCTAGTATCTCAGTGCACATTGGTGAGGACACTTCACACTTTCTTGAGGTGCAGATGGAGTCAGAGAGTGCCCAGGGCGCTGGCAGTTGGAGGATGATGCTTAGTCAAAGGCAGATGATGAGCCTCTGGAATCGTCCGTTAGGCATCAGGTGCTGGATGTCCAGCCAGATGTGCAGGAAGATCTGGCGGAGATACACGAGGGAATGCGTGCCATGGTATCCGTTGTGGAGGAGTCCATATGGAGCATGACCACTTCGTTGGCCCTCATGGCCAAGTGCACTGCCTCCTCCATGGAGAGAGTAGTAACTCTCACAGAGAGGCTGCTCCAAGGACAGAATCAGGGGTCCCTGGGGATGCACTCAGACCTGCAAGACCACACAACAGCAATGACCTCAGCTGGTCAGTGTCAGTGTGGGAGATGGATTGGGCACCCAGTTTCCCAGCTAGGTGCCCACCCATAGATGGTGAGCAGGGAGATCCTAAACAACGTCACATTGGTGCATGAGCTGCCTGTTGTCACTTCAGGCTCCTCTCAGGACGCTTCAGATGACAGTAGCAGCTCCTCCACCCCTCTGCCGGTGACCATGGCACCTGATGAGGCTGCGACAACTGGGGAGGTGCCAGACGTAGCACCTGCCGCTCCGTCCCAGGCGGGACACCTGGCCTTCTCTCCCTTCTGCGCTTCTCTTCCTCCTCCTCAGAGGAGAGCACAATCTCCAGTGGAAACCACAATCCCCATTCCCAGGGTTACGGAAGTTTGTCTGGTACCTGGAAGAGTCCACACGGTCGGAATCCTCCGGGGGCCTGGAAGACAACAATGAGTCCTGAAATGAAGCCTAGAAATGCTCAGAATGCATCTCTGAAGCACGATGATCCTGTCCAGTTCACAGAAGCAAGCAGCAGCAAGTTATATCCAAAACTCCTCGCCACTCACTTTGAAAATGCCTCTGACCCTTCTTATCCCACCCGTGGATGAGCTTTTACTAATTGTGGCCTGCCTGCCTGCCCGTGCGACAGCTGAAAAATCGCATTGGCTATGTAAAGCTGGAGACAATTGGTGTGTCAAGGGCCTTAGAACCATAGAACCATAGAACACTACAGCACAGAAAACAGGCCATTCGGCCCTTCTAGTCTGTGCTGAAATATTATTCCACTAGTCCCATTGACCTGCACCTAGTCCATTACCCTCCAGACCTCTCCCATCCATGTATCTATCTAATTTATTCTTAAAACTGAAGAGTGAGCCCGCATTTACCACGTCAGTTGGTAGCTCGTTCCACACTCTCACCACTCTCTGAGTGAAGAAGTTCCCCCTAAACCTTTCCCCTTTCACCCTAAAGCCATGTCCTCTCGTGTTTATAACTCCTAATCTAAGTGGAAAGAGCCTACTCGCATTTACTCTGTCTATACCCCTCATAATTTTGTAAACTTCTATCATATCTCCCCTCATTCTTCTACGCTCCAAGTCTTCTACAATCCTAACCTGTTTGATCTTTCCCTGAAACTCAACTCCTTAAGACCCGGCAACATCCTAGTAAATCTTCTCTGCACTCTTTCAATCTTACTGATATCCTTCCTGTAGTTAGGCGACCAGAACTGCACATAATACTCCAAAGTTGGCCTCACCAATGTCTTATACAACCTCACCATAACATCCCAACTCCTACACTTAATACTTTGATTTATGAAGGCCAGTATGCCAAAAGCTTTCTTTACAACCATGTCTACCTATGACCCCACTTTCAGGGAACTATATATCTAACTCCCAGATCCCTTTGTTCTTCTGCACTCCTCAGTGCCCTACCATTTACTGTGGATGTCCTACCTTGGTTTGAGTTTCCAAAATGTAACACCTCACACTTTTCCGCATTAAATTCCGTCTGCCATTTTCTGGCCCATTTTTCCAGTTGGTCCAAATCCCTCTGCAAGCTTTGAAAGCCTTCCTTGCTGTCCACAACGCCTCCAATCTTAGTGTCATCAGCAAACTTGCTGATCCAATTTACCACATTATCATCCAAATTATTGATATAGACAACAAACAACAATAGTCTCAGCACAGATCCCTGAGGCACACCACTAGTCACAGACCTCCAGTCTGAGAAGCAATCATCCACTACCACTCTCTGTCTTCTCCCACACAGCCAATTTCGAATCCAGTTTACAACCTCTCCATGGATACCAAGTGTCTGAACCTTCTGAACTAACCTCCCATGTGGGACCTTGTCAAAGGCCTTACTAAAGTCCATGTAGACAACATCCACAGCCTTTCCTTCATCTACTTTCTTGGTAACCTCCTCGAAAAACTCTACAAGGTTCGTTAAACACGACCTACCACGCACAAAGCCATGCTGACTATCCTTAATCAGCCCTTGGCTGTCCAAATAACTATATATCCGATCTCTCAGAACACCTTCCAATAATTTACCTACTACTGACATCAGGCTCACTGGCCTGTAATTACCTGGTTTACTTTTGGAGCCTTTTTTAAACAACGGAACAACATGAGCTACCCTCCAATCCTCCAGCACCTCACCCATGGCTAAGGACATTTTAAATATTTCTGCCAGGGCCCCTGCAATTTCTACACTAGTCTCCCTCAAGGTCCAAGGGAATAATCATGTCAGGCCCAGGGGATTTATCTACCTTTATTCGCTGTAAGGCAGCAAGCACCTCCTCTTTAATCTCTATATGTTCCATGAAACTACTGCTTGTTTCCCTTCCTTCCTTATACACTATGCCAGTTTCCTGAGTAAATACTGATGCAAAAAAACTGTTTAAGATCTCCCCCATCTCGTGAGGCTCCACACATAGACGACCACTCTGATCTTCAAGGGGACCAATTGTGTCCCTTACTATCCTTTTACTCTTAATATACTTGTAGAAACCCTTCAGGTTTACCTTCACATTATCTGCCAAAGCAACCTCATGTCTTCTTTTTGCCTTCCTGATTTCCTTTTTTAGTATTTTCTTACATTTCTATACTCTACAAGTAGCTCATTTGTTTCTTGTTGCCTATACCTGCTATAGACCTCTCTCTTCTTCTTAACCAGCTCGCCAATATCCCTTGAAAACCAAGGTTCCCTATGCCTGTTAACTTTGCCTTTAATCCAGACAGGAACATGCAAACTCTGCACTCTCAAAATTTTGCCTTTGAATGCCTTCCACTTACTGAACACATCCTTGCCAGAAAACAACTTATACCCAATCCACTCTTCCTAGATCCTTTCTCATTTCCACAAAATTGGCCTTTCTCCAATTTAGAATCTCAACTCGAGGACCAGACCTATCCTTATCCATAATTAGCTTAAAACTAATGACATTGTGGTCACTGGACCCAAAATGTTCACCTACACATACTTCTGCCACCTGACCTGTCTGGTTCCCTAATAGGAGATCAAGTATTACATCGTCTCTCGTTGGTACCTCTATATATTGATTTAGAAAACTTTCCTGAACACATTTGACAAACTCCAAGCCTTCCAGCCCTTTTACAGTATGGGAATCCCAGTCAATATGTGGAAAGTTAAAATCTCCTACTATCACAACTTTCTGATTCTTACATCGGTCTGCTATTTCTCTACAGATTTGCTCCTCCAATTCTCTCTGACTATTGGGCGGTCTATAATACAACCCTATTAGTGTGCTCACACCTTTCCCATTCCTCAGCTCCACCCATATGGCCTCTGTAGACGAGCCCTCCGGGCTGTCCTGTCTACGCACAAATGTAATATTTTCCCTGACTAGTAAAGCCACTCCTCCCCCTTTCATCCCTCCCCCTCTATCACGTCTGAAACAATGGAACCCCGGAACATTGAGCTGCCAGTTCTGCCCCACCTGCAACCAAGTCTCACTAATAGCAATAATGTCATAATCCCACGTGCCAATCCACGCCCTAAGCTCATCTGCCTTTCCGCCAATACTCATTGCATTGAAATAGATGCACCTGAGAACATTTCTATCACGTACGGACCCTTGATTTCTGTCTATACATGCATTCCTTGCTTGAGCTTTATCCTCCTCCACCTCATTATCTGCTCTAACACTCTGGTTCCGCTCCCCTTGCAAATCTAGTTTAAACGCCCTGGAGCAGCACTAGCAAACCTATGCACAAGGATGTTAGTTCCCCTCCAGTTCAGGTGCAAACCGTCCCATCGGAACAGGTCCCACCTTCCCTGGAACAGAGCCCAATTGTCAAGAAACATGAAGCCCTCCCTCCTGCACCATCTCCTTAGCCAGGTATTTAGCTGCATTATCCTCCTATTTCTAGCCTCACTAGCATGTGGCACGGGTAGCACTCCTGAGATCATAACCCTGGAGGTCCTGTGCTTCAACTTAGCGCCTAACTCCCTAAACTCTCTTTGCAGGACCTCCTCCTCCTTCCTATCCAGGTCATTGGTCCCTACATGAACCACGACATCTGGCTGCTCACTCTCCCTTCTGAGAATACTCCTTCTCCATCGCGCACCCACCTAGCAAAATATCGCTAGTGTGTGTTGATCTCAGCTGACGTCATTGCGCATTATTTCATGCTTGAGCAGGTTGGGAGCGCGCCCACCCACCGAGCGAAAAATTCTCCCTACAAGTATTTGTTTAATGAATTGCATGACATAAATTGCTAAAGAGAATTTGATGCTCTAATTGGATTGCATAATTGGATTGACACCAAAATTATTGCCCTGGATGGTTTTTAGCACAAGCAGTTCCAAATATTATTTAGGAGATAGCTTTTGGCAAGATCAGTCAAAAACTATATCAGAAATGAAAGAAGAACTAGAATGATTAAACACAAACTCATCACAATTCACATTTCACTCTTTTCAGATCAGCCACCTCTTCTATTCTAAAAAAGAGAAACTAGCAACCACCTCAGTGCGCTCATTAATATTAAAATTACGAGTAAATAAACATTTTAGGAATAGTAAATTCCTAAACAAACAAGCCAATCCCTTCTTCACTGGTCCCAAGCACATCTATCTTCCTTCTTGAAGTATCACCCATTCTTTCTCTTTCTGACAATATTTCATATTGTTTCTGAACACATTTATATTATATATTCCAATTTGCCTGCTCTGGTGGATGTTAAAAGATCTCATGACACTATTTTGAAGATGAGCAGGGGAGTTATCCCTGGAATCCTGGCTAATATTTATTCCTCAATCAACTTCACAAAAACAGATTATCTGGTCATTATCACATTGCTGTTTGTGAGAGTTTGTTGTGCCACGATTCCTACATTACAACAGTGTGTACACTTTAAAAAATCACTTCATGGGCTGTAAAGTGCTTTGAGACATCCAGTGGCCATGAAATGTGCTATATAAATGCAAGCATTTCTTTCTCTTTCCAATATAGTGGAATAAGACATTAAAGGGTAAAAACGTTTCTTGGTTTTAAAGATAAGCAATTTGAATAAATTCAAACATTAGGGGACTAATTTTCCTGGCTGCTCCCTGCTTCAGGTCTGGATAGATATGGTCTGCCTGCACAGCACTCCACTAATCCAGGTCAATTAAGAAGCAGAAGATTTGGTGCCCTTAGTTATTAACACAGGAGAAAAATGGAGAGGCCTACAACTGAGGAATCTTCTGTGAACATTGGAGAACAGGAGCTAGCAACATCCAGTGCTGAAAATTAATCTTATACTGCACACCAAAATGTGCCTACTGACATTCTGTCTGTGTCTTTTAAGACTGTCTTCACTAGGAGCCACTAAGATGGCTGCTGAACTAATGGGAAAAGAGGAAATTAAAATAGGAAGATTGGGAAAACTTCTTCTCCCCTCCTTTGGATAGCATTACTGGGAGTCAGATTTTCCTCTGGGCTCAGGAAAACCTGACCTGCACACTTTTGCGTCTTTTGAAATACAGACCTGACCCATGTATGGCTTTGCCCTCGATGTTTTTCCTTTCACACAGAGATAGCGTTGACATTGCATTTTGCAAACCACAATAGAGTTAGTGAAGGCTAGGTGCCGAGGCAGACCGGTTAGAAGGCATATCTTGATTCTCCAATATAGCAGCCCAGATCCCAACATCAGTTAAAGGCCCCCTAAATGTCACCCCTCACCTCATGGCCCCCATGTGCCCCCAGGTTACTCATGCCACCCCATTCCTTCTCAGATTAGCCATGCCACCTCATGCTACCCATCTATCTCCATAACCACTCACCCAATATGCCCTCTGAACAGTCCTCGAAAATCATGCAATGGAAATGGGAATTATTTTAAAATCATTGGAAAAGAAATGAAACCTCTTACAATTTAATAAAACCCTAAATTCAAACACACTGTCATTAATATAGTGAAAAAAACAACACAAGTGCAAAAAAATGTTCATGCGCTAAGTGCCAGTTAGGTTTGTAAACAAACAAGAAACCATATAAAAGACCATATAAATTTATTACAGCTGCTGAACAGTTTCAATAATCTTGAATCAATAGACCATCTGATGAGCAGAGGCCATTACAGATTTTGAAACCCAGTCAAACATTCATAATGGCTATAGCTGTCTTAACAAAAGCTTCCAGTTACATTGCCTAAAATTGACAAAACAGAGCGGTGTCAAATTACTGTTTCAAAGCAGAATGTCTGTAAACCAGTGGAGCGGAGCAAGTGCAGAAATTTTATCAACTTTCAAAAGCAGGGTTTTTTTAAACAGCCAGAGCTGTCAGTCAATGTAAATCACAGCACAAACATGACAACAAAGCCAGAGATTTTTCCTTTCACATATTCAATGCACATTCTCCAATGGAAAAAATTCTGTAATGTATGATAACACTGGTAGTCAATGGAAAGTAAGATGAGTCATTGCATTAAAAACACATTTACATTACAGTACAGCATCTAATAGTGACACCTGAAGATGTTAAAACATTTTACCTTCACCTTTCAGCAGGCTTCCCCCAATAGTCATGAAGTCTCCAATGAGATACATTTTTTAAGGCTTACAAAACTCACGCCAACACGTGAAAATTGTATTTGTGAAGAAATACAATTTTCTTGTGGTCTTACAATGGGGACACCAACCTCGAAAGAGGTGCATATGCATTTTGCACCCAAGGTCTTCCCGATCCATGAAAAGGCCGGACAAAAACTATGTGGTGTCAGGGAGGCACAGGAAAATTGCACGGAATTTTACGGCTCTGTCATGGTGGGGACAGGCTGTAAAATGTGGCAAGCTGCTCAAAAGTCCATTAACTTTGGCAGGACCGTAAAATTACCCCGGCGTGAGATTCCACCCACAGTTCAGCGTTTTGCGACCAGATCCACACATCCAATGGGAGACAAAAATCCAGCCCCGTGTCTGTGCAGTTGCAGGACTGGCCCAGCTTGAACATTAATCCACCCCCTACCCCACCCTACTCCCCAATCCCAGATGCTGCCGAAGTCCTGGGTTAACATGATGGTGGCAGAGACCCAGCATAGCTTCACCCATTTTTCTAACCTTTGTGCCTGAGTATAGGCATTCCCTAAGTGGAAGGACAATAGTTGAAAGTCAGTGCCAAGCGGTGAAGCAGAAATAGGAGTGACTGGCCCATCCAAATTTCTCACAAGAAAAGTGGGTGGTGTTAATATAATGGCCCAGACCTTCCATGGAGTAGAAATCACTGTCGATTGCCACACCACTCCTTTTTGCTTACCTAGGTCAGGAGCTGTACATTTCTCACCCAATCTTCCGACCCGGACCTGGTGAGAAATGTGCAGCACAGTAGCTCCAGGTTCCTTCCGGTGCAGATATAAAAACAAAAAACTGCGGATGCTGGAAATCCAAAACAAAAACAGAATTACCTAGAAAAACTCAGCAGGTCTGGCAGCATCAGCGGAGAAGAGCAAAGTTGACGTTTCGAGTCCTCATGATCCTTTCTGTTGAAGGGTCATGAGGACGTGAAACGTCAACTCTGCTCTTCTCCGCCGATGCTGCCAGACCTGCTGAGTTTTTCCTTCCAGTGCAGGGCAGCAGTGTTGGGGAAGTGAAGCCACACCAGCTTCCATAAACTAGGTAAATTTACAGGTCCAAGACATGTTGACAGGAGAGAAGGTAAGTGTGTAAGGTAAGTCAGTAGGATGGATCAGTAAGGGGCGTGCGAGGAGACAGGTGACGATGCCAGAATGAGATAGAGACTGAGTGAGTAGTGAATTAGGTTCCTATGGTAAGTTTTGGCAAGTCCTTTTCAGGATTTAACTATAGATTAAGAATCAAGATCTGACATAGTACTAACTTTCAAGTAAGTTAGGTTAGCTTGTTAAGTAGACAGTGGCAGTTATCTGTCAATCACCTGAAAGCAGTTGGTTCAAGTGCTGTTAATTACTGCAGCAGGAAGCTAAATCAGCCTGTTGACTCATCAGAGGGTCTATAAAAGAGACAGGCTTTTCAAGCTGGATGATTAGTGGGGGGTGTGCGAGGAGACAGGCAACTATGTGGCAGAGGCAGAGGCAGAGGCAGAGGCAGAGGCAGAGGCAGAGGCAGAGGCAGAGGCAGAGGCAGAGGCAGAGGCAGAGGCAGAGGCAGAGGCAGAGGCAGAGGCAGAGGCAGAGGCAGAGGCAGAGGCAGAGGCGAATTAGGTGCAAGGAATTTTGTGCATGGGGTAAAGAAGTGTGGTATACATAGGAATTATTCTAAGTTAATTAGGTGAGTAATTAACTTAAGTTAACTAAATAACATAAGGAACAATGGCAGGACAGGTGTTATATTGCAGCTGTGGAATGTGGGAGCTTTTGGATGTCAAGGCGATCCAGGACAAACACCTCTGCAGAAAGCATAAGCAGCTAGAGGAATTCTGTAACCGGATTATTGATCTGGAATCTGAACTGCAGACACATAAGGGAGAGGGAGAAATACCTGGGCACTTTGTTCTGGAAGACAGTTATGCCTCTTAGAATAGGGTTGTCTGTTTTGGTCAGCAATGAAGGGCGGGAGGATGTGACCGTGAGTGAGGCAGGTAATGGAACCAAGCAGACAGTAGTGGAGGAGCCTCCGACTTTGCAATTGTTAAACAGGTTTGAGGTGCTCACAACCCATGTGGACAAAAGTGAATTCTGCAAGGTGGGTGAGCAGTCTCGCTATGGCACCATGGTACAGGAAGCTGTTCAAGCAGGGGGAGCAAACAGGAATGTAGTGGTAGTAGGGGGCAATATAGTGAGAGGGATTGACACTGTTCTCTGCAGCAAAAGGCAAGAGTCCAGAGGGCTGTGTTGTCTGTCTGGTGCCAGTGTTCAATACATGTGCTCAGGGCTTGAGTGGAACCTGCACTGGAAGGGAGAGGATCCAGTTGTCATGGTCCTATACCAATGACATAGGCAGGACAAGGAAGGAGGTTCTGCATAGCCAGTATGAGAGCTAGGTACCAAATTAAGAAGCAGCAGCTCAAAGGTAATAATCTCTGGATTATTACACGAGCCACATGCAAATTGGCACAGGGCAGATAAAATTAGAGAGATGAATGTGTGGTTCAAAGATTGGTGTGGGCGAAGTGGGTTCCAGTTTATGGGGCACTGGCACCAGTACTGGGGAAAGGGGGGCTGTCCCATTGGGACAGCCTACACCTGCACCATGCTGGACGAGAGTTCTAGCAAATCGCATAACTAGGGAAGTAGAGAGGAATTTAAACTAAACAAGGGGGTGAGGGATCAAGCTTAGGTAAATGAGGCAAATCAAGGGGTAGATTCATGGCAGGAGAGCATAATAGTAATATGGGAAATGAGAGTCATAGAATAGCAGGAAGGGGCAGAGAGATAAAACCTAAAAATACACCAATAGTCAAGACTAGATGTTACAAAGATAACAAAAAGACAAAACTAAAGGCTCTGTATCTGAATGCACACAGCATTCATAACAAAATAATTGAATTGATAGCACACATTGAAGTAATTAAATATGATCTGATAGCCATTAAGGAGACATAGCTGCAAGATGACAAGGATTGAGTCCTGAAAATTGAGGGGTATGTGGCATTGAAGATGCAAAGAAAGCTAGATAAAGGTGGAGGGGTAGCACTGTTAATCAAGGATGGCATTTGTGCAATAGTTAGAGATGACCTTGGTTCAGGAGATCAGGATGAAGAATTAGTTTGGGTGGAGATGAGGAATAGTGGGGGAAAGAAGCCATTGGCAGGAGTGGGCTACAGGCCCCCTAACAGTAACCACAATTTAGGACAAAGTATACAAGAAGAAATATTGGGTGCTTGTGATAAAGGGATAGCAATAATCGTGGGTAATTTTAATCTACATATGAACTGGAAAAATCAAATTGGCAATGTTAGCCTGGATGAGGAGTTCATAAAATGCTTTCAAGACAGTTTTTTAAAGCAGCACTTTCTGGACCCAACCAGAGAGCAGGTTATATTATACTTGGTATTGTGTAATGTGATAGGATTAATTAATGACCTCAGGGTGAAGGCATGCCTAGGTAGCAGCAACGACAATATGATTGAATTTTACATCCAGTTTTAAAGGGAGAAGAGTGAGTCTAAGATCAGTATTTGAAACTTAAATAAGGGTAACTATGTGGGCACGAAAGCTGAGCTGGCAGAAGTGAACTGGGATACTAGGCTAGGGGATAGATCAATAGAGAAGCAGTGGCAGACATTTAAGGCGATATTTCAGAATAAATATATTCCTACAATAAAGAAAAATTCTAAAGGAAAATCCCACCATCCATGGTTAACTAAAGAAATTAAGGACAGCATCAAACTTAAGGAAAAAGCATATAAATGCGCAAAGGTGAGTGGCAGGTCAGCTGACTGGTCAGAATATAAAGAATGGAAGAGAATGACTCAAAGGTTAATCAGCAGTAAGAAATTAGAGTATGAGAAGAAACTAGCTAGAAATATAAAAAAGGATAGCAAGAGTTTCTACAGGTATTTAAAAAGGAAAAAAGTAATTAAAGTGAGTGTTGGTCTTCTACAGAGTGACACTGGGAGTTAATAGCAGATAATAAGGAAATGATGGATGAAATAAGCAAATATTCTGCTTCTGTCTTCACTATAGAGGATACAAAAAGCATTCCAGTAATAGTTGTAAATCAGGAGGTGGAGGGGAGAAGGGAGCTTGGTGAAATTACAAAATCACAATCACTAGGGAAGTGGTATCGCAGAATCACAGAATCTTTACAGTGCAGAAGGAGGCCATACAGCCCATCAAGTCTTCACTGGCTCTCGGAAAGAGCATTCCACCTAGTCCCACTCCCTTGCCTTATCCCCGTAACTTTGCACATTCTTTCTTTTCAGAAAGCAATCCAATTCCCGTTTGAATACCTCAATCAAACCTGTCTCCACCACCCTCTCAGGAAGTTTGTTCCAGACTCCAACCACCCTCTGGGTTAAAAACATTTTCCCCTCATCACATTTGCCAATTATTTTGAATCTGTGCCCTCTAGCTCTTGATGTTCTCTTGAATGGGAACAGTTTCTCACTGTTTACCCTGTCCATGCCCTTCAGGATCTTGAATACCTGTAACAAGTCTCCTCTCAGCCTTCTTTTCTCCAAGGCAAACAGTCCCAACATCCCCAATATATCCTCATAGCTACAATTCTTCATCCCGAGAACCATCCTTGTGAATCTCATCTGCACTGTCTCCACAGCCTTCACATCCTTCCTCAAGTCTGGTGCCCAGAACTGGATGCAGTACTCCAGATGAGGCCTAGCTAGTGTCTAATACAAGTTCAGCATGACTTCCTTACTCTTGTACTCAATGCTCCTATTAATAAAGCCTAAGATGCTATATGCTTTATTAACTGCTCTCTCAACATGCCCTGCCATCTGCAATGGCCAATGTATGTATACACCGAGGTCCCTCTGTTCCTGCACCTCCTTTAAAGGCTCTCCCTTTATCTTATACTGTCTCACATTTTCTTTCTTGCCAAAATGAATCACCTCACACTTCTCTGCATTGAAATTCATCTGCCACTTGTCTGCCCAATCCACCAACATGTCTACGTCCTTTTGAAGTTCAAGATTATTCCCACCACAGTTGACAATATTTTCAATCTTTCTATCATCTGCAAATTTTGAAATCATGCCCTGATCACCACAGTCTAGGTCATTAATATATATCAGGGAGAGCAAGGGTCCCAACACTAACCCAACACTGGTACTGAGCAAACTGATAGAACTGAGGGCTGACAAGTCTCCGGGTCCTGATGGACTTCATCCTAGGGTCTTAAGAGAGGTGGCGAATGAGATGGTAGATGCGTTAATGTTAATTCTCCAAAATTCCCTATATTCTGGAAAGTTTCCGTCAGACTGTAAAGTAGCAAATATAACCCCTCTATTCAAAAAGGGGGGTTGGCAGGAAATTATAGGCCAGTTAGCTTGACGTCTGACATGGGGAAGGTGTTAGAATCGATCACCAAGGAGGTTATAGATGGACACTTGGAGAAACTCAAGGTAATCAGGAAGAGTCAGGATGTTTTTGTGAAAAGGAAATTGTTTTTAACCAATTTATTGGAGTTCTTTGAAGGTGTAACATGCACTGTGGATACTTGGATTTCCAGAAGGCATTTGATAAAGTGCCACATCAAAGGTTATTGAGGAAAATAAAAGTCCATGGTATACAGGGTAATGTATTAGCATGGATAAAAGATTGACTGGCTGGCAGAAAGCAGAAAGTATGCATAAATGGGTCTTTTTCTGATTGGCAGGGTGACAAGTAGAGTCCCATAGGGGTCTGTGCTGGGGCCTCAATTTCTTACAATTTATATCAATGACTTAGATGAGGGGAGTGAAGGCATGAGGGCTAAATTTGCAGATGATGCAAAGATAGGTAGGAAAGTATGTTGTGAAGAGGACATAAGGAGGTTGCAGACGGATATAGATATTTTGAGCGAGTGGGAAAAAAACGTCAGATGGAATATAATCTGGGAAAATGTGAATTTGTTTACTTTGGCAGGGGGAATAAAAAGGCAGAGTTTTACTTAAACTGAGAACAGATTACTTAAACTGCAGAATTCTGAGGTGCAGAGGGATTTAGGTGTTCTAGTGCATGAGTCACAAGAAGTTAGTATGCAGGTAATTAAGAAACTTAATGGAATGCTATCCTTGAACTTAAAAGTAAGGATGTTATGCTTCAGTTATATAGGGCTTTGGTGAGGCCACATCTCACTGTGTGCAGTTTTGGTCTTCTTATTTAAGGAAGGATGTAAATGCATTGGATGCGGTTCAAAGGAGGTTTACTAGATTGATACCTGGAATGAGTGGGTTGTCTTATGAGGAAAGGCTGGACAGACTGGGTTGTTTCCACTGGAGTTTAGAAGAGTGAGGGATGACTTGATTGAAGTATATAAGATCCTGAACAGTATTGACAAGGTGGACGTGAAAAGGATGTTTCCACTTGTAGGTGAGTCCAGAACTAGGGGGCACTGATTTAAAATCAGGAGTTGCCCTTTTAGGAGAGAGATGAGGAGAATTTTCTCTCTGAGGGTTGTGCGACTTTGGAACTCTCTGCCTCAGAAGGCTATGGAGGTGGGAGTCATTGAATATTTTTAAGGCAGCGGTAAATGGATTCTTGTTATGCAGGGGAATCAAATGTTATCGGGGGTAGATGGAAATTTGGAATTTGAAACACAAACAGATCATGATCCTATTGAATGGTAGAGCAGGCTCGAGGGACCGAATGGCCTCCTCCTATTCCGTATGTTGGTATGTTCGTATGTCAGGAGGGTTGGCGGGTGGTCAGGAGGCTGAAGTGGAGTGGAGGGGGATTGGGAACTATGGGATGGTTGTGGTGTTTCAGGTGGTGGAGAGGTTAGTTGGTGGGTGGTGGGGTAGTCAGGAGGTGGGGGGCAGTCAGGAGGTAATTGTGGGTAGGGGTAATCGGAGAGTGATCAGTACCACAGTTACCCAGGAGTTGGAAGTTTTTTTAATCCTTCTAACTTTTCCTGGGTAATTATTCAGCTCAGAGAATCAGAAACATCTGAATTCTCTGATTTGAATCGGAATATCAGATGGTTCCTGGTGCAGGGTAATTGCCCTTTGGAAGTTTAAACTTCCTGGGGAATTCCTACGCAGTCCTTGTCTGGGGGCTTCAGGCGGGTCCCGCAGTGCATCTTCTGGGGTACTTCCGGGGTACCACCTACCAGGCTGGGGAATGGACGTCCTGGACCAATTTGCTGAATTTTCCCACCTGGGACTAAGTATCGTGGCAGGGGCAGGAATGGGGAGTGTTTCCCATGGAGGCTAACGAGAATTCCCACAATATCGCATGACGCCAGCCTCATTAATTATGCAGTCAGGGGTTTCCTGACAAAGCACAGCAGGGCAATCTGGATGGCACGCACACCACCGTCACATTTGGCACTATATCTAAAAGGCACCCGGATGCCAACTTACAAAGAAGGTCCAAAGCGGTGGCAGGAAGGGGAAAGGAACATTTGCACCTAAGTTCAGTGATTCATCCTTGGGCATCCTCCTCAACCAGGTGGAGGCCAGGAAGGACGTCCTGTACCCAACTGATGGAAGAAGGAGGCCAAGCAGGGAGACGAACCCTTCATGGGGGCAGGTCCTGCTGCTGTCAGTACCCAGGGTCTCCAGCGCAGGTCCGGGATGGGAGGTTTGGGAAGGGGCTCAGGCGCAGAGGGCACCAGCAAGCTCTGCAAAAGACATGTCTCTGTGAGTCCTTATCATTATGTGGATGGGCTCACCACTCGGGAGGGTGCTGGCCCTGAATCCTTCTGGACAACCTGCAGTGCATTAGCGACATGCCACACAATCCAGTGGGTTATCTGTCAGACTGGAAGTATAGAAAGAAACGTGAAATTGCTATGTAAAAAAGGATGCTAGATACAATTCCTCTCAACCTCATCATCTCCATTCTCTTTGAGCAGGACAAGTTAAACCCTAGCTGGTGAGAGAGGGAGATGATGGGAGGGGGTCGGCCACACCTGAAGGAAGTGACAGAGTTTGAGGAGAGAGCAGGCCGGCTGGCAGGGGTGGAGTTGGGCCTGGCCATTGGAGATAGGGAGATTTGATTTGGGCCTACAACCAGTAAGGATGCATAAGTAATAGAAACTTCAGGCCCAAGGGTGCCTCCATGTTGGAGGCAGCTCATGCTGTCACTCGCTTTCTCCTCTCTCATTTACAGGTGCCACCAGGAAGAGGGCAAGGCCCGAGCCAGAAGAAGTCCAAGCCCGAGAGGAGCAAGGGCATAACACAAGAGCCATATGGAACCGTAGAGGCATCACACCAGATACCTGTACCCTCCACCAGCTCAGTTGGTATTAGTTCTAGTTTAGGAAGGGTCTCACATTCTGGTGGTCACTGCACGGACACGTGTCCACAGCAGTGGGAGGTAGGGTCAGCTGAGTTCACCAGCACTTGGAGGAGTGCTAGAGAAGAGGCATCTGCGACGTCCGAGTCCAATAACGAGCCTCTGAAATCAGCCTTCCAACTGATGCTGGAAAGTCAAAAAGAGGCGGGGAAACTTCAGGCAGAGGTGTTGAAGGCCCTTAACAGGGTGGCATGCAAGTCGGAGAAGTCTGTCAGCCTGCTGGCTGATGAAATGGTGATGACCTGTGCACACATCGAGGTCTCCGTGTGGAGGTTTGCAGACTCCATGGAGATCCTAGTCCAGCAGATTCTGCTGGAGGTGTGTGCAGACCTGCACTCCACTGTGGTAGCCATGGGGGAGCTTTTGCAGTGGCAATGTGAGAGGGGGATGGGGAACTTCGACATCCATCTTGATGTCCCTTCTCAAGGAGTCAGGCAGGGGCCTTCCAGTATCCAAAGTGTGGTGGAGTGGCAGCTGGACACTCCTGGAGCATCCACTCAGGAATCTCAGAAGTTGGCCAGCCTTTCCGAACCCCCTTTGCCTATGACCCCTACAACCTTGTCCTCTGGCACCGCAGACGGAGCAGCTGGCCCATAGCAGGGCAGCCAAAGTAAGCTGGGCCTCAGCTGTCCAGAGGATGGGTGACAAGGTCGTTCAAGAGAACATGGTTAGCTGGTCAGCAGCTGCCTCCACTGCTCCAGATGTCGTGGAAGCACTTAGAAAATGTAGCAGGGAAAGGAAAATTAAGAAATATTTAAATCACAACTATTTGCATAGGTGAAAAATTCAATGTCACAACCAGAAAATTGCTTTCACTTTACTAATGCCTACTGTCTTGTTTTAGCTGTAGCCCTTAATGCTTAGCATCTGCCCTCCTTCCTTCCCTCAGACACCCCATCCCCCAGAATGAAGCATTTGCTGGGAGGCAACAGTATTTGCCCAGGCTCTTGTGAGCCAAATGCAAGCATTCTCCAGTGAATGCTAAGCCTTTATTCTTCAAACTTTTATGTGTCCCAGGGCCCTAGCATTGCAAATACTACATGCTGGGGTTCCCTTTCAGTTGTCCAGTTAATATGATCTGCATCTCCGCCCACCCCTGATGACCCACCTCCCATGCAGCATCTTGAGATCTCTACCACAAGGCACTGCATAGTTGCGGCTGGCCCAGCAATGGTGGTAGTAATGTTTTAACTGCACTGCAACACTTTCTCCCCTTTCCCAGTCACCCACACCCTATCCCCTATAGCCATTGACCCCCCACCCCAGCATAACTTTCCACCTTCCTACTGTTATTCTTCAACCCTGTCTCATCGCCTTCGGCAATGTCCAGATAAACGTTGAAGTCCCCTTCCTGCCCGAGAATCCCATCCCCTTTACTATTGACTTACCCACCCTCATCCTGTCCATCTTTGAATTCATGTCCATCTTCGCGTCCCTGCTAACAACCCTTGGCGCCCTTTCATGCACCCTAACCCTCTCACCCAAATAGCACCCTCTGACCCCTTATCCCTCACTATTCCCTCCTACCATGGCTACCCTCAGTCTTCACCCCAGGATTCCACCAATGACTCCACCGACCCTTCCCTGTGAACCCCTTGTTATGAACAGGAGAGGGATTAATTTAAACAACCCTGATTTCTCCACTCACTACCCATCCATAAACAGAAAGATGTTTCTGATTTCTGATTTCCCCCTTTATAAGTGGTGGCGTGTTTTCCCCAACTCTTCAGTTTGGAGCGATCCACCCCTCTATTAATAACCTCACAGTAAACTCGAGATAAGGTAAAATAAGAGGGTTGGTTTATTTTTACACACACTAAATATGGGAAGGGGTTTCGCAATGTCTGCCACTGTTTGCATTCATTCAGTAAAAGAGGGATAAGGGAAAGAAAGCGATACAGGTTAAGACACGATAAAATAAGAGTTATGGTTTCACATCCAGAGTCCAGAATGGAGAGTATTCCTTCAGAGGTTAGCAGGCTGAAACTGCTTCAGGGTGATCCGACTTTCCAGAAGTGAGGATTTCCACGATGGAAGAAGGCACTTGGAGATGAATGAGTCTTATAGGCACAGAAACAGGAATTCCTATGTTCCAGTGATTCACAGTGTAGATTAGGGCCAAGCACTTTACCTGGACAGGGCTCTTTCTGCTGCCACCTTTGAGATGGTAAAATGGTAGACTGCCTGGGTCAGTTCCATATGGCAATATTACAGGTTCTAACAGTTTTGCAGAGGTCATGTAACATGCCTCCCACTTCTTCTCCTGGGTGTTCGACAAAGGATGTATTTTCCTAGGTGTGGAATCTTGAAGTGTTTAATAGAAGAGTCAGGGTCCCTTTTATCCTTTGCAGACATGCCATCTGCATTGGCCAGAGCTCTGGGTTAGATATGTAAAGGGTGTTGGGGCATTTCTTAGGAATTTGATTTTCTGCAGTCACAGAGGGCATTAGAGGATCTTTTAAGATAACATGGTCCCTGCTGGTTTTCTGAAGGCTAGAAATTCCTCTGATATGAGTCACAGCTAATCAGAATAAAACTGTGGTCCAATTAAAAAATATATATCATTTTATAGAGTGGCCAGGTTGACATAGATATATATTTTCCTTCCTGTCTTCTGGCTGGGATATGCCGTCCCCATTGGAGAAAAATTAAATGAATTCCATTTCATTTCATTTCATTTTTTTTTTGGTCTTAGGAAAGGAAGAATAGGAAGTGCAGAAGTATACAGACGTTCTCTCATTCATATTGGCAAATCAGTCACACAGTTAGTAGTTCTCTGCTGCACGGGGAAGTCTATTTGGTGCTACAGTTGCTGACTTCCCTCTGTTGGGGGTTAAGCATTCCAACCTCCTGAATAAGTATCCTCAAAAAGGGTCTGGGGGTATTACAGGGCGGTTAGCACTCAGGGGGCGAATGATGGTCAAGCTGCTCTGGGTGATCTGCAGGGGTGTGCTGGACATCCTACTCTGTGGGTGCCAGGCCCTGGGATCATAGGGCTGAGCTGCTCTTGTCCAGCCTAGCTATTGCCTGTCCACTTTGGTAACCTGTGGGCTCAGGTGTTTGGACCCACAGACTGAGGTTTGGCAGAAGGTCAGGAGAACGGAGTGTTTTAAAGGGACCTTGACCTCTTCAGGATATTTCTGTTCAGGGCCGGCATAACTGGAGAGTTCCAGCTTCTGGTGCTAGGTGCTTTTGGTTGGCATGGCAACAGGTGGGCAGTTGGCTCCTGAAATTGAGCCAACCTTTCTAGGACAGGATGACAGGGAGATGGCATCCTGACAG
The DNA here is from genome assembly GCF_017639515.1 of Carcharodon carcharias. Taxonomy (NCBI): domain Eukaryota; kingdom Metazoa; phylum Chordata; class Chondrichthyes; order Lamniformes; family Lamnidae; genus Carcharodon; species Carcharodon carcharias. Next base: position 137,766,572 of record NC_054469.1, on the reverse strand, counting down.
GGGCCTTTCCCACATCCATACCAGATATGATTACAGGGCTGTAGCCTGGTGGGGGTTATGGATCATTTTAAGGCGGTGGTTAACTCTGTCCGGTCCTCCTGCATGGTGGTGGGTGAGGATGGGGTCAAATCTGGTTGGGTCTCTCTCCTGGGCAGGTCCGTGATAGGTTCAGCGTTCTTTGGGACACTACTGCCCTCTGGGGAATGGTCAGCTTTTGTTGTACCTCCAGGTGGATTATCAACTGTGTGGGGCATCACCCTCACACTTTCTGGGCCAATCTTGGAACTGTTCCGCTCTACATTTAAATTTGCCATAAAGTGGTCAGTGAAATCAGTCACTGGCTTCCTCGCCAGGGCCTTTGGCTTTGGAGGAGGTGCTGTCCTAACATGTACAATGCCCTCTGGACACCACTTCCCTCGAGTGGAGATGCAGATCCAGCCACCCTCCATGGCGGCATTTCGACTGGGGGTGCCATTTCTCTCCCTATCTGCTTATTGGCTTGAGAACTCCTTTTGTTCCTATTTAAGGTCAGAAAGAAGGTTTCTGCCAGCCATATTTCAGGCAAGTCCTTAAACTTTTCCTTTCCGGGCTTAATAGCCTGTCTTCTTTCAGGCTCTTTGGCTATGCGGGGCATCTCACTCACTATTTCTTTTCCTGCTTTAGGAGTTCTCTGGTCCCTATTTAATTTGGGGAATTTATTTCAGATTCTAGGGGCCTTGTCTGGAACCCGTTTCATTCTGCTGGGCTGGCTTCGGTCTTACTACCTTCAAGCAGCTCTCGCTCGAGGTCAATGGGTGCTATCCCACCCTTTTGGGCCTCTGGATCTTCCCTGACTTTCTGCCCTCTGTAGATTTCTGCTATTTGGTCTTGGCCTCTCTTCTTTCGCTGGCTAGCTCCTGGCTGCCAGCCAAGTCGTTCCCAAGGAGGAAATCGATTCCCGCTACTGGCACCTTAGGGACAATTCCTACTGTAACAGGCCTAAAACAAGGCCACACTCTAGGTCGAACTTATGGACACAGATCCTCCTCCCACTCCACTGGTCAGGGCTTTGGCCTTCAGGGAGGACTCAGGGGGTAGGTTTAGGTTTCCCTCCAACATTAAGGACTGGGTGGCCCCTGTGTCCTGGAGCAGTGCCATGGACTTTCTCACATTTTGGGCTGAGTAGTAGTAATCCTGAAAGGATATAACTCTGGAAGCTCTCTGGGACACGCATAGTGCCATGCCCTCCAAGTTTCTGTAGCGAGAGGCTCCACTGCACCACCACCTGGGTGTCCTTCGAGGGACAACTCATGTGAAGCCCTACTAGGCCAACTGGCTTGCCTCGCAATCTCCAGCATTCGGGCCTGGAATAGCCTGTTTTGCTGCAATAAGAACACACTTGCCTCCGGGAATTCTCCTTTCAGGCTGCAGGGGATTGGGGGGGGGGGGTGCTTCCCACACCCTCTTTTGTGTTTTCTTTTCAGTGTGGGGGCCCTTTCCCATCTAGATCATCTTCCTTCTCTTTCCAATACTCATGGGTGTAGTTTACAGGCCTATGGGTGAGGTCGTAGCTGTCTGCCTGGATTGCTGCACCCCTGGCTGGTGAGGATTCTCTGCTCTTCTAGGTATATTCGCAGGCTGGAGGGTAGGCAATTCTTGAATTCCTCCAACAGTACTTGCTCACGCAACCCCTCATAGGTGTGGGGGATTTTTAGGGATCTTATTCATCGGTCAAAAGCAATTTGTTTCAGCCATTCAGACTCAGTGTAGGTTTGGGTGGGCTTCCTAGCAGCATTTCGTAATTGCTGGTGGTATGCCTCTGGGACTAATTTGTTGGCACTCAGGATGGCAGCATTAGTCTGCTCATAATTTAGGCACACCTCAGAAGGCAGCATGGAGTAGACCTCTAGGTCTCTCCCTGACAACTACCCTTGAATTAAAAATGTCCAAATCTCTGACAGCCATTTTAGCTGCCCTGCTATTTTCTCAAAGGCAGTAAAAAATGGCTCCACATTACTCTCCAAATTTGGGAAGGAACCTCGCATACTCAAAGACCTCAAAGACTGGTTCCAGGTTAGGGGGATTCTCCTCCCTCCCAGAAACATGATAGGGTCCCCCTTGTCCTCACTTATCACCCCACCAGCCTCCGCATTCAAAGGATCATCCTCCGCCATTTCCGCCAACTCCAGCATGATGCCACTACCAAACACATCTTCCCTTCACCCCCCCTATCGGCATTCCGTAAGGATCGTTCCCTCCGGGACACCCTGGTCCACTCCTCCATCACCCCCTACTCCCCAACCCCCACCTATGGCACCACCCCATGCCCACGCAAAAGATGTAACACCTGCCCCTTCACTTCCTCTCTCCTCACCGTCCAAGGGCCCAAACACTCCTTTCAAGTGAAGCAGCATTTCACTCGCATTTCCCCCAACTTAGTCTACTGCATTCGTTGCTCCCAATGCGGTCTCCTCTATATTGGAGAGACCAAACGTAAACTGGGCGACCGCTTTGCAGAACACCTGCAGTCTGTCCGCAAGAATGACCCAAACCTCCCTGTCGCTTGCCATTTCAACACTCCACCCCCGCTCTCTTGCCCACATGTCTGTCCTTGGCTTGCTGCATTGTTCCAGTGAAGCCCAACACAAACCGGAGGAACAACACCTCATCTTCCGACTAGGCACTTTACAGCCTTCCAGACTGAATATTGAATTCAACAACTTTAGGTCTTGACCTCCCTCCTCCATCCCCACCCCCCTTCTGTTTCTTCCCCCTTCCTTTTGTTTTTTTCCAATAAATTATATAGATTTTTCTTTTTCCCTCCTCCTATTTCCATTATTTTTAAATATTTTTAAATCTTTTATGCTCCCCCCACCCCCACTAGAGCTATACCTTGAGTGCCCTACCATTCATTCTTAATTAGCACATTCATTTAGATAATATCACCAACTTCGACACCTATCACCTGTGTTCTTTTGTTCTGCCGTGTGTGAAAACTTTTGATGATCTGCTTCTATCACTGCTTTTGCCTACAACCACACCACCCCCCTCCACTTCTCTCCCCCACCCCCCCCCCACCACATTAAACCAGCTTATATTTCAACCCTTCCTGGGATTCACCTAGTTCTGTCGAAGGGTCATGAGGACTCGAAACGTCAACTCTTTTCTTCTCTGCCGATGCTGCCAGACCTGCTGAGTTTTTCCAGGTAATTCTGTTTTTGTTGTGGGGGATTATGAGTGCTGCTGGGTAGAGAGAGAATTCTCTTGCAGCGAACGTCTGGTTGTCTGCTCTCTCTCACCCTTTGAGCTGCTAGCTCCATTTCCAATTTTCAGAGCTGGAATTCTCCTTTTCTTGTTCCGTTGCTCTCACTTCCCTCTCTTTCTCTTTCTCTCTCCTGTTCCTTTGTTCTCTCCCTTTCTCGTCCTCTCTCTTTCCCTTTCCTTAATTTCTAACTCCAATTTAAGGTTTCCAGCTCAAAATTGGCTAGGGGAGGGGATTCAGAGTCATAATTGAACTCTTCATCTGACTGCTGTACTGGTAACATCAGATCCAGACATTCCTCCAATGCCAGGATTAATTCATTTCTTTTGATTTTCCGGACAATTTGAACTATATTTCCCCAGCCACAGCTTTCAATTGATCTGTGCAAAAGGTCTCCAAACTTTCCCGGTTTAAATTCTCTTGCTGAACAAACATTTGGGCATCAAATGTTGCCATTTTCTTAAGTGTTAGGACAAGAGGCAGAATTGTCCCAGATTTGCCCTAAGTGCGGTAATGGTGGGTAAAACAAAGTTTTTGGTGGTTTTTCACACCATATCGTCCCAAACCCGTTGTATTTCTTATGCATTCCTGGGAAAAACGCCGTTTCCATGTCGGGCAGGCTGTCATTCGCCACCCCCCACCCTCCCCGCCCAGTCCCTTCACCTCGCTGCCTCATCACACCAGGTGCCATATTTAAAGTCCAGCCGCGCACACACATCTCAGTGCTTCCAGCCCACAACCGCTGCAGGGAAGATGTCCACAAAAGGCAAAAGACTGCAACCCACAGATTTAGTGACACGTCACTGGAATGCCATTTGGACACCATGGAAGCCAGCCATGATGTCCTCTACCCCCACTCTGGCAGTAGGATGGGCAGTGCCATCACCAATCCAGCAGGGCAGGCGGTGGCAACGATGGTCAGCACCAATGCCCAGCAAAAGAGGACAGACACCCAGTGCCACTACAGGGTGAATGGTCTCATCCGTTCCGCCAAGGTAAGTCACTCTTCCCATCACTCTCAACTCACACACTCACAGAGCCATCACACATCCACAGTGATCTCACAGCTCAAGGGACAACGCAGATAACTCTCACACACACCCTCACATCTCCATCAGGCTCATATCCTCGAAGGGTCATGAGGACTCGAAACGTCAACTCTTTTCTTCTCCGCCGATGCTGCCAGACCTGCTGAGTTTTTCCAGGTAATTCTGTTTTTGTTTCATATCCTAATTCCTGCCCATGGCTCCGCTCATCACACAAACATTCCATGCAGTGTCATGTGTCCTGCTCACACTCTCTCCATCTGTATCCATGCAGGAGAACCTGGCTCACAACAGCAGGGAGAGGTCCCAGACGGGGGGGTGGAGTAGCGCACATTAGACCCCTCACTCGCTTTGAGGAGTGTGCCATCGTGCTGACTGGTGAGGACATGGACCATACGTGCGGCTATGGTGAGGTCAGTGGACACCCACGTGAGGATCCTGCACCACATCATCCCTCTCTCAACGCAAATGTAAGTGCTCTCTCTCCTGCTTTTGACTCTGCTGCCCTGCACTACTTATTTCTACTTTGTTTCACAGGGAGCTCTGCCAAGGGACCAACACCTTCAACCAGTCACTCCCTCAGCTCTATCCATGTCCTCATTTGCAACCAAGAGGACGACTCCTCCACTGAAGAGCTGGAAATAAGCAGTCCAGAAGACCCATCAGTGCTTACCCACAACATCTACCAGCACAGAGACACACACCTCGATGGGACCTAGATCTAGAGCAGGCTCAGGTTCACAATCTGATGGAAACCTCATGGGCATCCTGTCCGCAGCAGGAGGAGGCAGGTTCAGCAGGAGGCATCTGTGAGGTCCGAGTCATATGATGAACCATTGGATTTGGCTTTCCAACTCATTGTGGAGTCAGCAGAATGCCGAGGAACATCGTGCAGAGCTGTTGAAAGCCTTTAACAGGGTGGCATACAAGTTGGAGGAGTGCATCCGCATGCTCTGTGATCCAGTGGTGCCCACATGTGCACCAATGAAGGTACCCATGGCAAGGATGGCAGACGCCATGGTGATCCTGGTCTAGCAGAATGCAGAGATGCGCACAGACCTGCACCCTGTGGTAGCCATGGGTGGGTTCCTGCATTGACAATGCAAGAGGGAAATGGGGCATCTCGACGTCCCTCCAGGTGCTTCTTCCCCTCAAGGAGTCAGGCCAGGGACCTGGGGCATGTGAGGGGAGGAGGAGCGACAATGGATATCCCTGGGTCATCCACTCAGGAATCTCAGAGGCTGACTGCTCCCTCGGAGTCCCCTTTCCATGTGACCCCATCAACCTCATCCTCTGTCACCACAGAGGGAGCAGCCAGCCCATGAGTGATACTGGAGGGAGAAGTGTGTGTGTGACAGGGCCTTTCAGAGCCTCAAGCAAACACTCTCCCACATGCGCCGATCCTTCACGTTTCACACTCATTTCAATATCCTGAGCATGTTGAATGCTGCCTGCTGGGGTTTGCTTTCAGTTGTCGATCTGAGCTAACCTGCATCTCCGCCCACCCAATGATCACGCTCCCATGCAGCGCCTGATCTTGCCCACCATGACCCCTGTTTCACTTTCGATTTAGATAACATGGTCTGGTTTCACTATATTGTGCAGTCCCCCATCTTTTCTCCTCCCCCAGTCATCCATTTCCTCTCCCCCCTCACAGTTGATGCCCCCTGTCATCACCTTCCACCACCCGTCCGTGACCTACCAGCCACAACCCTTTCCTTTGGGGTTGTCTGGGTGAAAGTGCGCATTCTATTCCTTCCCGAAAATCCCATCCCCATCCACATAAACCTCCCCAACCTCCTCCTTCCCACCCCAGGGTCTATGTCTGCTTCATAGTTTCCACCAGTCATCCCTTCTACCGCTACCATAGAACCCTCACCTCTCACCCTACCGCCTCACTCCGCCCTTGGTCATTCTCACCCTTCCTCGATACCACGCCCACTCTCAGTTCGCTCCCCAGGAGGCAAAAATGGACCTATCTGTTCCCTCCCATGCATGTTCACCTGCACATCCCCCATCCGCACCCCTTCTCCCCTTCGTACCTCTTCCCCCCAGAACCCCTATCCCTCTGAAACCCTTCTCCCCAAACCCCTTCCCCCCACCTTCCTCCAATGTCCCCAGACTCCCCTTCGCTTAGTCCTCCCCTTTCCTGACTCCTTCCTCCAGCCTTACCTCTTCCTCCAGTCTCACTTCTTTATCTACCCTTACTCCCACCCCTCTCCACATTCCTTCCTCCCCTTGGAGCCTCCCCCCCTCTCCATACCCATTCCTCTCCCTTGACACCCTCTCCTCTCTGCTCTCCATCCCCTCTCTGTACTCCTTCCCCTCTCTGTACTCCTTCCCCTCTCTGCTCTCCTCCCCCTCTCTGCTCTCCATCCCCTATCTGCTCTCCTCCCCCTCTCTGCTCTCCTCCCCCTCTCTGTACTCCTTCCCCTCTCTGTACTCCTTCCCCTCTCTGCTCTCCTTCCCCTCTCTGCTCTCCTTCCCCTCTCTGCACTCCTTTCTCTCTCTGCTTTTTTTTCCCCTCTCTGCTCTCCTTCCCTTACACCTTCTACCCTCCTTACACATATCACCCCAGTTGCAGTCTTCTTTCCGGTTACCCCCTCCTCCCCCCGTTCTCCCTCCCCCTCCCAAACACCCCCCGACACTTTTATTCCTCTCTCGCAACCTCATGCCCCTGATAGCTTCATTCACCCCTATCAACTTCCCACCCCACACCTTCATTCCCACCCCTGCCCCCACCACAACCTTACTCCCACCATAACACCTCTTCCTCTCCCAGCTAATTCTAGACCTCCCTCTCCATCCCTCTCAACCATCATCCATTGGTGAGCATCAATGGTGACAATCCAAGTACCCTGAGCTGCTTCGCAGTAGAGCCATGGGCCACGAAAATTCACTCAGCATGCCATGGATGTTCCTCCAGTGTGCTCTTGCTGTCAGGGTCCAGAATCTTCTGCTCCTTGGATGTCCATGATGTGAGCAAAGCCCTCACGGGTAAGTCCCGACTTCTGTACGTCACGCTTGTCAAGGCATGTTTTACACAGGCGTGTTTTCGCCTTGACCTGGGTGGACATTCCAGCAGGGGTGACGATTCCAGCAGTGCAGGCCTAATATTGAAATGCTGATGTATTACAATGAAGTTCCCAACATCCTATGACAGGGAACATGGCCCGCCATCAGCAGGCTGAGTGGGAAATCGCGAACTGATTTTATGCCATTGTGAAACCCATCACGCCATATTGACTGCTCAGGCCACTGAACACACCCAAAGCCAGCGGGGATGGAAAATCCCGACCAAGGAATTTGCTATGGTAAGTTACTTATCTTAAAATGAGTTCCAGAAACCAGGTTTTCCCTCTTTTGACTTCCAACTTAGTCTTTAATCTCAAATTTGGCTTGTCTCTAACTCAGATTCAGGTTAAATTTGAATTGGATCAATCAGGGATGTAAGCTCCCAATTTCTGTTATGGACCAGACGGGGATTAATTTAAACAACCTTGATTTTTCCACTCACTACCCAACTGTAAACAGAAAGGTGTTTTTGATATCTGATTTCTCCCTTTATAATTGGTGGCGTGTTTTCCCCAGCCCTTCAGTTTGGAGTGATCCACTCCTCTAATAATAACCCCACAGCAAACTCAAGACAAGGTTTATTTTTACACAGACACAACCCAGAAAGGGGTTTCACAACGCCCACCCCTGTTTGCACTCATACAATAAAAGACGGATAAGGGAAAGAAAAGGGTATAGCGCAAGACCACGATAAAAATAAGAATTATGCTTTTATATGAGTCCAGAGTCCAGAATCAAAACATCCATTGGCGTATTCCTTCAGAGGTTAGCAGGCTGAGATTGTTGTAAGGTGATCTGTCTTTCCAGAAGCAATGATTTCCCCAATGAAAGAAGGCATGTGGAGATGAATGAGTCTTATAGGCACAGATACAGGAGTTTTGATGTTCCACTAGTTCACAGTGTAGATTAGGGCCAGGCACTTCACCTGGACAGAGCTCTTTCTGCTGCTACCTGTTAGATGGTAAAATGTTAGACTGTCTGGGTTCAGTTCCACATGACAATATTATAGGTTCAAGCAGCTTGGGCGAGGTCATTTGACATACCTCCCACTTCGTCTCCTGGGCTTTGGAATCTTGAGGTGTTTAATAGAGGGGTCAGGGTCCCATTTTGTCCTTGCAGACATACCATCTGCATTAGCCGGAGATCTGCCTTAGAAATATCAAGGGTGTTCATGTATTTCTTTGGAATTTGATTTTCTGCAGTCACAGGGGGCATTAGCACCTCTTTAAAGATAACAAGGTCCCTGCTGGTTTTCTGAAGGCTAGAAATTCATCTGGTATGAGTCATGGCAAGTCAGGATAAAGCCTTGGTCCAATTTTCTTTTAATTCTATGGAGTAGCAAGGTTGATGTAGTTATATGTTTTGCTTCCTGTCTTCTGGTCACGACACCCTTCAGAACTCGACAACCCCTCATGCCCCTTAACACCTGCTGAACCCCATACCATTTCTTTATTCCTCTCCACCCACCTACTTTCAACAATAGACCCTTGCCACCCAACAGTATCTCCCGCTGCTTTTCACCTTCATCTGGATGATCTGTTCCTTTGGTGAAATCTCTGGATGTAGATCTGGACCCCTGGTGAAGTTGCTGCGCCGAGAACTGCCATCTCCTGGATGCCACTTCGCAGAGAAGATCCACATGGTTTTGGCTCCACCCACCCAGTGCTGCATGTGGTGTTCCAAGGTCTGATCACAGGAGGCCTGCATCTTCTATTCGAATCTCTGCCCAAGGTCTTCTTAAGGTAAGTCCTAACTTTTACTTGCCACGTTTGTCTGGACATGTTCTGGACTAGCGTAATTTCCTAGATGGTGTCGCGGATGATTGGGTGATGGGGGCAATTCCAGTCAGGACTTCATCTGCATCCTGTTAGCAGAATGCAAATCGGTTTCACATCGGTCTCTGGCAGGAATTGCAACCTGCCTTGGCAGGCAGTAACGGAAGACACCGCTGTCATTTCATGTCGGCATGAAACCAAGTTTTGGACCTCCCGCCAAATTTTCCACCTCCACCCACCATTAAACCCGCCAACAGGGGCTTGGGAGAATTCCACCTAGCGTTATTGTACCACTTTGGGAAATCACCCTGTTTTGCATCAAAGTTGTCTTTTTTAGAGCAGAAAAGGTTAAGGAGAGCTCTAACAGAAATGTCCAAACTTATAAAAAGTAAATACTGAAACAATAGGCCACACTTTGCTGTAGAAGTGAATCTCCTGGCATTAATTCAACTTGGTGATGCAAGTTTAGGCTTTAAAGTCTTTTGTGAGGCAAGTGCTGAAAGTGCAATCTTGCAGTGAGGGAAAATGGGCATCTGGGATCTGAACAAAGAGGACAAGCAAGTGTGTATCTCCTTAATAAATCAGACTGAAGGAATGTGAAATTAACAGTGCAAGGGCTGAATAGGTTGCATGTATTAGAGCGGGTGAATTCAATGTCAAATCAGATGCAAAAAGGAAAAATAAAGATGGGGAAAGAAAGATTGGATAAGCGCTGTGGATGGAAAAAGAAAAACTATTGTTTCCAATCATAAACCAGCAAGAATGTGAGATCAAAGGTCTTGGGTGTGAGTTCGTAGCCTGAGTCAGAGAGGTCAGGGGAAGTTGGAAGTTGGAAGGATTTGGGGGGAGGTGCGGGGGAGGGGGTGTTGAAGGAACACAGGAGGATGGCAAGGCAACCCACATCCGGACCCAACACCTCCTCCCACCACTCCCAACCCCCAGGGTCTAGCAGTATCCACCTTCCTCTGGCTGCTGAGTTTTGCAAGGCTAAGGAAGCCTATCTGGTCAGAGTTACATTTGAAACCAGGGCTCAATATGAGGCTACCAAACTCATTATCATATATAAATTGCCAACCAGTCTCCTGGGAGCCCGTTGGCTGCCAACCCTGCCATTCCCCACATCCACACCACCACATCCACCCCCCATCCCCCCTCCCCTCCCCACCCCATCCAGCCTCCGTTAAAACTGCAAGTGAGCGTGTTTGAGGAGGGATTCAAAATTTTAATCCTTTAGCTTTCCACCTGGCCAAATCTGCCCATATTTTAGAGTTAAAATTCCCCTGCTCTGTTCCTTGCTGAGGTTCAGGTGGAAGAATTGCTGCCTGAACATTCTGGGCAGATATGGCCTCCTGCTGAGAGCTCTTCATCCCCTCTTCCTCCTCCCTCATCCAGCAGATGGGCTTGCTCTGTGTGACCTCTGCTCATTCTTCAAGTCATGTCGTATTCCAAGGGGAATGTCTACGCGCGCACCCATGTCTGGAAGCAACTGGATAATACAGAAGTGTTGAAGACAGCAAAAACTTCTTCAGCACCTGCTATACCACTCCCTGGAGACTTTTGCAAAGTGGAATAACTATAGAAAGCATCAAATACAGAAACAGCCAGAAAAAATGAACCAGCCACTAACCGTAAGTAGTTGATGATCCTTTAAATAGTGCTGCTGCAGATTCTTCCTGCGTTAATTGAAGTGTTAAGCTCCAAAATGGCACCAGAACCATCAAATCAGCATTGAACATGGATTGACATCATGTTCCATCTGTTCTGTATAATTGCAGCAGATGTTCACTATGCGCACCCTAATGCCCTCACCAATGTGGCATCTGGCATGATTCAGCCCACTAGAGTGCACGCACACCCAGAATGCAATTTTAAAGCTCTTAGGGCATTCATTACGCCCAAAAACCTGGGCACTAGGAAGCCCAATTTCTCACCCCTTGTGTTTAATTTGCATCGTCCAATGCTGAAAATTCTTGAAATCGTTATCAGATTATTTTATAATCCGTTTCTTTTATAACAGAATTGTGGGAAATAAATGGGGGCCTGGTTCTAAACTGAGCTTGATTCATAGGGTCAAAATGCCTATGGCTGGCTCTGCCTGAAGTCAGCAAAAAGTACTTCAACACCTGCCCACACTCACTGTAGACTTCTGCAACTTGAAACAACTATGGGGGGAAAGTGCAAACACTGTTAGAAATGAAGCAACAACCAGAAGATGTCAACTAGCAACTAACCTCTAACTAGTTGATGATTTCTTTGAATAGTGTCAGTGAAGGAGCCCTTCCTGTTAATGAATGCGCATTTAGCTGTGGGAGGTTAATCGAGGCCATTAGTTGGAGCATTGTGCTCCAAAATGACACCGTGAAATGAGTTTGGACAGACTCAATCCATTTTCTATTGTGCCCAATTTGATACTAATTGGCAATCTCACTCAGAAAGGCTTGTGGAAAATGGATACTCGTGCAGTATCAGTGCTCATCTGAAACTGGGACTAGGGTATATTTGTACAGTATTAGGGGGTCTTTGCTCTGCATCTGACCTTAAAGCACCTGATGTGGGTTTGGTTGATGCGAGCATCTGGGGGAAGTTGTGGGGGAGGCAGACGAGAAATTTTAATTGTCAACAGGTTTATGGCAGGAAATCACTGGTCTCAGGTAGTGACTGCATGAGGGCACAGTGATTTAAACCATTGGCCCTCACTAACATGTTACTAGTCCATTTCCTGCTTGTTGCAACTACAAGATCAAATGTGTGTAACAAACCTATCAGTGTGCTCTTCCCAACTCCACAGCGCTCTTGTAACCAGCCCACAGCTGGGCTCCTTCCGTAGGTCACATACTGCTCCGGACTGATCCACGGGCTGCTGTCAATCAGAAAATTGCCAGGCTTTTTTATTCGTTCATGGGATGTGGGTGTGGCTGACTGGGTCATCCCTAATTGCTCTTGAGAAGGTGGTGATGAGCTGCCTTCTTTAACCTTGGGATGAGCTGATCTCAACAACAAGATCGATCAAATTTGGTTTTGGCACAAAAACATGAGCTCAAATGACCACTCCTCTTGCTGGAGCTGCATGTGTGGATGTTGTTTGAGAACAGGTTTAGGTTCAGCCATGATGTCCCACAATCAAATCCCTATTGATGCTTCCTGCCTTGTCACACATATGAGTAGCCACCTGTATCATGGTGCCAAAAGACACCAAGATCATTCTTTCATGAGGGTGCTGATTCTTGCTCAGGGACGGTTTCACAGGCATCAGCCACATTCCTGTACCTCAACAAGTAGCCAACTTCATGTGTGAATCTAGTTATTAGCCAGATTTTTACACACCCTCAGAAGCAGACAGGCAGGAGAAGGGGTGGGGTGGGGTGGGGGGGTTGTAAAATTAGGTGCGATGGCATAGGAAGGGTGACTTGCCCACTGCTTACCCACATCCACTGGTACTTTATCTTATTGGCTTGACTGCAGTCTCAGGTGGGGTGGGGGCCCAGATGGATAGCACCCTGGGAGACAGGGCCACCCTATGCTTCAACCCCCTCCATGGCTTTACGAACACCACTCTCTTCTCCTTCAGGTCCCGTCAAGCCCGCCCCACTAACCTGATCCTCCAACCTCCATCACTGCTCTTGGTCAGGGACTAGCTGCAAACCATCAATGGCCACTACTCCCAGTGGCACTGCTTGGACTGAAGAGCTGCCAGCCCTCTCATTAGGGTTTTGCCTCACAGGTTTGAAACCACGACCTCAAGCATTAATTGTTGACAACCATCAATTTGGTCACAGTTTTCAGCACCAGTGGAGGCAGGATTGCCCCAGACTTTCCAGCTGGTGGGCAAGGCCACCACGTTAAATCACAGCCATTGAGTGCAGGAAAACTATTTAACCATAGGAATTACGTAGAGCCTAACCTGAACATCTTTTAAGCTGATATTCAGACAGAGTTTATGGTCAGGGTGGATGGATGGGTGTCATTGGATAGATATCAGGAACAGGAACCCTGGTTGCTTTTTGGAGCCCAAGGCCTACTGAATACAAGACTTCTACATGCTGACACAGTATGATTCAGCACAGAGTAAGCTTTGGACCTGACTCAGTCCTACCTGCACTATACTTATGAAGCCATCAAAGTAGCTGTTACTTTTAATGTAATTGCTAGCAAATGGAAACAGTGAGCCAGAGAAGTCGAACTGTTTACTCCCATTTCTGTTGCTGAAGTTTATTTAGACATTGAAATGTTCTGATGAAATATTCACTGGCATAACCCATCTGTAGCAATCTAATGTAAAGACATTGTCACACATGTTGTTATCTTTGAACAAGCTGTGTGTTTTTTTTTTTGCTTGTTGGTGTGAGTTGTAATCTTACTTAGCCTGCAGTGAGGTAAAGGCAGTTGACTGGAAAATGTAGACCCATGTCTGAGGTGTTGTCATGCTTGTTTACTACATATAGACGTTTTGAGAAGTGCTGCCACTCAAGTTGAAATGAGAGCAATGAAAATGCACCTGAGCAGTGAGTTTAGATTGCAGCTGTTTTCAAGCCATTCAAACAGAACACTAATCAAGTAAACTGCCAAAACCATGGAGAGAAAATGCAAACTGCTGCGTGGCAAATTTCTATCAAAATGACTATACACCAGTGAATATATTCCAGCCCGCCCAGGCAGGGTATGAAATATGATCTATTTTAGTGTGATTGGTTTCATTATTTGAAAGAAATGTCTTTCTACTATGCATTTCTCCTGATGCGTGATTGATGTCAAGATGTGTTAGCCATGTGTAATTTCTCACAGCAATAGAAAGTTCCAGAATGAGATCTTTAAGCAGAGAAATCTAAGTGGTAAAATACCAATAACAGCTTTTAGTTCCCACATGGGGTCTTTCTCATTTTGGGGTATTTTTCCCATCAGTCTTCCCTCTCTGAGCCCTCACTTCCTTGCGATCTGGAGCAGCTGGGAGGGCAGGGAGAGAAGTCACCAATCTCATTTTACTAGCAATGGCAATACAACTCTCTGAGAACAAGTCACAGTTCACTGAACAAAACAGTGGTCCCTGTTACTTCAAGCTGTTAAAATCTTGCCCATATTGACTGGAAGATCAATCTTGGGCAGGGCCAGGGAGAGAAGTCATGCACCCTTTTCCTTTTCCTGTTTCCGCACCCCTTATTCCACCCCCAAAGCCCCACTTTAACCCCCCTCCTCAATCATGCATGTTATTTTTTCCCCTTTCAAGATTCACCAATCTATTCACCAAACAATCACAGAAATGTCCTAGTAAAATATATTTCAACTATCTGTTCTGCATAGCAAAGAAAGACCAACTCCATGCTGTACTTGCATATTTTCATGGTTGGAGAGTTGTAGAAGGGGAAGAGGGAGGGGGAGAGGGGAGGAGGAGAGGGACAACCCTATTCACTTGCTGCTACCTAAGCTGCCTCCTCCGTCCCCGGACACATTGACAGAGCGCTCACTCACCTCACTCAAGATAAGTCTGTAACTCTAGAAACGAAGATCCAGTTCCCTTGGAATGGCTCATGTTGCAGACTGCCAGGTCCAGCCAGGCAAAAGGCTGAGTGACAGCTCCCCTGGCCTTGATCCCACCTCGTTACTGGTGGAGACTCCGTCCTGTTCTTTAATTTTCTGTTTCTTCTCCTTGATCTCCGAGAAGATCTCATCATAAATTTTCCTGATGGCCAGTGGGAATGGCCAGAATAACTGTTCTAGCTCTTCCAATCACAGCTTTCCTCTCTACCACCCTTACTGCTCCTCCAATCATAGAATCTGTCTCTGGAGGGAGGGGGGGAACCTGTTATTGGAGAGGCTGGAGCAATAACTTACCTGAGCACTGAATCACAGAATGTTAACAGCACAGAAGGAGCCCATTCAGCCCAGCGTGTCTGCACCGGCTCTCCAAATGAGCATTATGACCTAGTGCCATTGCTCTGCCTTTCCCCATATCCCTGCACATTGTTTCTATTCAAATAATCATCTAATGGCCTCTTGAATACCTTGATTGAACCTGCCTCCACCACACTTCCAGGCAGTGCATTCCAGACCTGAACCACTCATTGCGTGAAAAAAAAAATTCTCACATCACATTTGCTTCTTTTGCAAATCATTTTAAACCTGTGCTCTCTCATTCTTGATTCTTTTATGAGCAGGAACAGCTTCTCCCTATCTACACTTTCCAGTCCCCTCATGATTTTGAACATCTCTATCAAATCTCCTCTTAGCCTTCTTCCCTTCGAGGCGAACAGTCCCAAGCTCTCCAATCTATCTTCATAACTAAAGTTTCTCATCCTTGGAATCATTCTTATAAACCTTTTCTGCATTCTCTCCAATGTGTTCATATCCTTCCTCTACTGTGGTGCCCAGAAATGTATAGAATACTCCAGCTGAGGTCTAATGAGTGTCTTATATAAATTCAGCATAACCTCCCTGCTCTTGCACTCTATGCCCCTATTAGTAAAGTCCAGATACAGTATGCTTTATAAACTGCTCTCTCCACCTGTCCTGCCACCTTCAGTGATCTATGCACATATATACCCAAGTATTTCTGCTCCTGCACCCCCTTCAAAATTTCACCCCTTATTTTATATTGTCTGTCCATGTTCTTCCTACCAAAATGCATCACCTCAGACTTCTCTGCATTGAACTTTATCTGCCACCTATCTGTCCACTCCACCAACTTGTCCAAGTCTTCTTGAAGTTCCACACTATCCTCCTCACAGTTTACAACACTCCCAAGCTTCGTATCATTCACAACCTTTGAAATTGTCTCCTGCACACCAAGATCTAGATCATTAATATATATTAGGAAAAGCAAGGATCCCAATACTGATCCCTGGGGAAACTCCACTACGAACCTTCCTCTAGCCTGAAAAATATCCATTGACCATTACTCTCTGCTTCCTATTTTTCAGCCAGTTTTGTATCCATATTGCTACTGTCCCTTTTATTCCATGAGAAATATTTTTTCTCACAAGTCAGTTGTGTGGCACTGTATCAAATGCCTTTTGAAAGTCCATGTACACCACATCAACAGCATTACCCTCATCAACCTTTTCTGTTACCTCTTCAAAAAACTCCAGAAAGTTAGTTAAACATGATTTCCCCTTTAGAAATCCATGCTGGCTCTTCCTTATCAACCCATATTTTTCCATGGGGCTACTAATTCTATCCCAAATAATTGTTTTTAGAATCTTTTCCACCATTGAAGTTAAACTGTCTGGTCTGTAATTGCTGGGCTTATCCTTCCAACCTTTTTTGAACAAGGGCTAAATGTTTGTAATTCTCCAGTCCTCTGGCACCTCCCCAAAGATTATGGCCAGTGCCCCTGCAATTTCTACTCTCACTTCCTTCAATATCCTTGGATGCATCTTGTCTGTCCCGGTGCGTTGTCAACTTTAAGTACTGACAGTCTATTCAACACTTCCTCCTTATCAATTTTGAACCCTTCCAGTGACAGAGTTTCCTCGCCTCTCACCATGGCCTGGGTAGCATCTACCTCCTTGGTAAAGATGGATGCAAAGTATTCATTTAATACCTCAGCCATGGCCCCTTCATTCATGTGTAAATTCCCTTTTAGATCCCTAATTGGCCCTCCTCCTCCTTTACCACCCTTTTGCTACTTCTATGCCTATAGAAGACTTTGGGATTCGCCTTTATATTGGCTGCCAGTCTGTTCTCATAATCACACTTCACTTCTTTAATACACTTTTTCACCTCCCCTCTGAACCCTCTGTATTGCTCCTGGTTCTCAATTGTATTTTCTACCTGACACCTGCCATAAGCGCATGTTTTCTTCTTTATGTTAATTTCAATCTCCTTTTTCAACCAGGGAGCTCTGGATTTGTTTGCCCTACCTTTCCCTTTCAATGGAATATACCTTTACTGTGCCTGAACCAATTCTTTTTTGAAGGTAGCCCATTGTTTAGCTACAGTTTCTTCCACCAGTCTTTCATTCCAGTCCATCTGGCCCAGCTTCTATCTTGCCCCTTTGAAGTCTGCTTTCATCCAGTTAATTATTCTTACTCTGGATTGCCTATTGTCCTTTTATATCATCATCCTAAATCATACAATACAATGATCAGTCTCCTAAATGTTCCCCCACTGACCCTTGATCTACTTGGCCCAATAGAACTTTCTAAGAATCAGGTCCAATAGTGCATTTTTTCTTGTTAGATTAGACACATACTGCTGTAGAAAATTCTCCTGAACACAATCTAGAAGATTTATCCCTCATTGCCCTTTACACTATCACTGTCCCAGTCTACATTTGGGTAATTGAAGTCCCCCATTATAACTATTCTATAAGCCTGCATCTCTCTGCAATTTCCCTGAAGATTTGTTCTTCTATGTCCTTCTCACTATTTGGTGACCTATAGACTACACCGAGCCAAATTAATTCCGTCCTTGACCCTCTGGGACATCCTTTTTCTCCAGCACTGCAATGCTCTCCTTAACCAATACCGCCACCCCTCCTCCTTTCACTCCTTTCCTATCTTTTCTGAAGACTTAGAACCTGGAAATATTTAACAACCAGTTCTACCCTTCCTTGAGCCAGGTCTCTGTTATCTCCACATCATATTTCCACATGGCAATCTGCACCTGTAATCCCCCAGTCTTATTTACTATACTCTGTACATTCACATACATGCATAGTAACCCTGATTTAGATTTTGTTTCTTTCTCCCTTACCCCAAATTCACTATTACTATTCTCTATACTAGCACTACCTGCCCCTCCCAGTATTTTGTGCACCCTGGTGTTCCTCTCTAGTACTTTCTCTAGGTTCCCACATCATTGTCGAGTTAGTTTAAACCCTGCCCAATAGCACTAGCAAAATGTCCCACAAGGAACTCAGATCCAGCTCTATTCAGCTGCAACCCGTCCAGCTTGTACAAGTGCCATCTCCCCCAAAGCCAGCCCCAGAGTCCCAGGAATCGAAAGCCCTCACTCCTGCACCATCTTTCCAGCCACGCGTTCATCTGCCTTATCCTCCTATTTCTGTATTCACTGGTACGTGGCACTGGGAGTAATCTGGAGATTACTACCTTTGAGGTCCTGCTTGCTCATTTTCTACCTGGCTCCCTAAACTCTGATTGCAGGACCACATCATCCTTTCTACCTAAGTCATTGGTACCAATGTGGACCATGACCTCTGGCTGTTCATCCTCCCTCCCAGAAGAATTTCCTGCAGCCACTCTGTGACATCCTTGACCCTGGCACCAAGGAGGCAACATACCACCCTGGAGTCATGCCTATGAACGCAGAAACACCTGTCTGTTCCTCTAACTAATGAATTCCCATATCACTATTGCTCTTTTTACTTTCTCCCCTCCTGCACAGCCAAGCTGCTCATGGTGCCACAAACCTAGCTCTGACTGCACTCCTCTGAGGAACCAGCGCCCTCACCAGCTTCCAAGATGGAAAACTGATATGTGAGCAGGAACCAAGGAAACTCCTGCACTATCTGCCTACTTCTCTTGGACTCCCTGGTGGTCACCCATTCCCTCTCTGCCTCCAGGCCCTTAAACAATGGTGTGACCACCTCTCTGAACATGCTATCCATGGTGTATGCGCTACAGTGACTCCAGCCGCCACTCCAGCCTCTCTGAATACATAGTCTAATGCCTTGCCTCATTGGTTCCCCTAGTAGATTGCATTCAATGGGTCTTAGCAACATTAAAGGAAGATAACATAAGAGTTTTGTTAGAAAGCCCTCAGCAGTACACTCACACCTGCAGATCTGTTCATACCCTATAACTTGATCATTTCTTTTTCATGTATAAAATGAAATGCATTGCTAGACAACGTTTGTAGACCAATCAGCATGAGGGAGTGAGGAACAGATAGCACCACATAGAGCCACTGGAAAACCAACTTGGCAAGCAAATCACCAGAAATCAAAGAACAAAATGAAAAACTGGCATGCATCCAGCATTGGGGAGACAGAATCTGTGATTGAAGGGCCAGCTCTGTCTTTCCCATGCTTACTGCTCCTCCAATCACTGCTCTACTGTCATTTCCAACTCTCAGAAACTGATAGTTTAACTGACAGTCAATGTTTTCCCTTCCAGATGCTGAGAAAGGCCTTTGGGCAGCTTTGTGGTTGACCAGCTTTAAAAAAAAATCAGAACTGTCAGTTTCACTGCAGTGACTATAATTAAAAAGTAGCTCATTGGCTGCAAAGTGCTTTGGGAAACCTTATTAAACTACACGAGATCTTTTCAATTCTGTGGAAGAAGTAGAAGACTTTCTCCTGCCAGGGAGCATGATATTATTCAAAATAATTATTTCATACAAGGATTCTATTTTATCAGTAACCTCACAAGGTAGAAAGATGAAATGACTCCTGACCAACAAAATGGAATAATTGACCAACATAGGTCTGTCAGTGAGAATATTGGAGCCCTCAGATGTCCCTGTGCAATATAGTTTTTAAGAAGCCAGAGGACAAAGACTGAATGGTTCATAGTTGTATCTGTGTTTTCTTGATCAGCAAGTCTGAAGCCTTTGCTTATTGTTGCCTCTCACTGACAATATATTTTCAATATTAACTATACAGCACAGCTTTATCACAATATTTCAATACCCCAAAAACTCATAAAAGCACCAAGATAAAGGGTGATAATAGGTAAGTAACAAGTAAGTAAAGTAAAAGGACAAGATTGAAGTTAATGAAAAAGACACTTGAGAATCATGTGTAGTATAATGCAATTTATTGATTCGCTATGAGCCTATTTCGCAATTTCACCCCACAAAGTCTGTTCACAGAAAACTTCCATTAGCAACTTAATAAGCAGAACTCTAGTCATGATTGCATCCTCTGCTTGCAAGATGATTGTGGATGATAAAGCCAATCTAGCCCAACTCATTTCATCCATCCAGGATGATCTTAAAAATACCCCCACCACACTGCCCCCACCACAGCATC
Source organism: Carcharodon carcharias (assembly GCF_017639515.1). Taxonomy (NCBI): domain Eukaryota; kingdom Metazoa; phylum Chordata; class Chondrichthyes; order Lamniformes; family Lamnidae; genus Carcharodon; species Carcharodon carcharias. Next base: position 137,746,508 of record NC_054469.1, on the reverse strand, counting down.
CAATTGGCTCTAAAATGATTCCAGAGGTTCCACTTTTTGAACAGGTTGTTAGCCAAGAGCATTCTCGTGACAGTTCCTGTGAGTAGTAACTGCTGCTGCTGACTTTCAGGCAGCTTTATGGTTTTCCAGGGGGCTTTAAAAAAAAAAATCAGAACCTTGAAGCTGCCCGAGGTTTAGAAGCAGCAGGGCAGCAACTGTCAGTGAAACTGACCTGAAAGACTGGTTTTAAATAAAAAGCAGAACTGTCAGGCTGATGGTTCCATTTTTTTTTAAAGCCAGCTTTTTGGGTCTGAAACTCTGGCTGCTCAGTCTGGATAACAACGAGAACTCAGCTTACAACACCGAGCCTGGGTCCATCTAAGCCCCAGGGCCCCGTATTTTGCAGCATGTGCAGCCCCTCTCCCTTGAGTCCATTCTTATGACCAATGCAGTTGGTAAAGCGGAGTTATTTAAAAATCCCAGAGGGAAATGTTAAACAACTGTCATAATCAATAATTTTAAGTGTTATGTTTGAGATGTGACTCTAAACTCAGGAATCAGACCACTAGTTCTCGAGGTTTTACATTAAACTAAATGAAACATTGTATTAATTTACACAGGTTAAAATATATGCACTGGCTACAAAGTACTATTATCATATGTCTTAAATTCCCAAACTAATCTCCATTAAGGCGACAACAACCCATAGACTTAACCAAACACCAGGCAAAGCATTTTCACCTTATGTATTGAAAATGAGGTTCTTTCCACTGTGGAGCCAGTTGGAGGCTTGCAGCTGCCTTTTGATCTTACATTGCCTCTGCCTGCACATCTGAAAACTACTGAAGTTATACCTACCAGCCCCATTGAATGTAAATTCTCATTGTATCAACAACTCTTTGAACTTCACCTTTTAACAATGAAACCCCTTTCATCATACCTATTTTATTAGTAATATAAACATATTGCTTGGTAGCTGTTAGAAAGGCATCAATTTTCACCCCACGTCTTGAATGCTGTATTCAAAAAATGCAAATGCACGCTACCTCTCGGTTTACATCCCAAATTAGTACATCAAAGCACCCAGCTTTAATCCGATTAAGATGTACTCACAGACCAAACCTCTGTTTTAAAAAATATATATTTTCCAACATATTATCTACATTAATAGCTTCATGACATCCCCCTTCTTATCAAAAGATGAACCGTCATAATTCTAAAACACTGCTTCATTTCAATAACCCATCTCAAACTATCTTCTATACTTATTACACTATTACATTGCCAGATGCATGCATTAACATTACTATATATATATATATATATATATATATATACACAAGCCCTTGATATCAATAGAAATCACTCTTTTTCAGTGTCCAGGTTTTTTTTTAAATGTCCCAATTTCCTTCAAGCTTCAAACTCTCGATAATGCATCCGCAAACAGATTTTCTCTTCCAGCAATATGTATAATCCATAGATTAAATGGTTGTAACAACAGACTCCATCTGAAAAGCCTTGCACTTTTGGCATGAAATTTGTCCAAAAACTTCAAAGGATTATTTTCTGTATAAATGATTGTTTCTGATTAATTGTTTGCAACATAAATTTCAAAATGCTGCAACGCTAAACTCAAAGCCTCTTTTTTGATCGTTGAATATCTTCTCTGTTGTACACTCAGTTTCCATGAAAAATACCCTATTGATTTTTCAATTACAGTGTCATCATCTTGTAACAGTACAGCCCCAATGCCTACATCACTTGTGTCAACAGCCAACTTGAATTGATTGGCATAATTGCGTACTGCCAAAACTGGTGTTGTAGTTAATACAGTTTTCAAACTATCAAATGACTTCTGACACTCTAGTGTCCATTGAAACTTCTTGTTCTATTTTAATAGTTCAGTCACTGGAGCAACCACTTGGCTAAAGTTTGGTACAAATTTCTGGTAAAACCTACTCATGCCCAGAAATCTCAAAACTTCTCATTTTGTAGAAGGCATTGGGAAATTCATGATAGCCTTGACTCTCGGAGCCACCTCACCATGTCTAATGGTATGGCCTAGATACGTAACTTGCGCTTTTGCAAATTCGCTTTTAGCCAAGTTCATCACTAAAATAGCTTCTTGTAGCCGAGTAAATAATTCTTCCAGATGCTGTAAATGCTCCTCCCACATCTGACTGAAAAAAATTAAATCATCAATATAAACAGCACAATTGCTTCAACCTGCAATTACTTGGTTTGTCAATCTTTGAAATGTCGCAAGTGCATTCTTCATACCAAATGGCATGACTTTAAACTGATATAGTCCACTTGGCATTACAAAAGCTGATATCTCCTTTGCTTTCTCCGACAGCAGTACCTGCCAATATCCTTTTAGCAAGCCACTCTTTGTGATAGATTTCAATTGTCCCACTTTCTCAATGCAATCTTCCAACCATGGTATTTGATATGAATCCGTTTTTGTCACTGCATTCACTTTTCGATAGTCCACACACAGTCTTTGTATCCATGTGGTTTCGGGACCAGTACAATAGGCGAACTCCAGTTACTGCAACTAGACTCAATGATATCATTTTGAAGCATGAATTCAATTTATTTTTGTACTTGTGATAACTTTGTTGGATTTAATTTATAAGGGTATTGCCTTATTGAAGGTTAAACCTGTGCAGAGACATCATATATAGCTAAACCTGTCTTTCACAAATTATTCCCACAAATATAGGTTTGTGTGACTGCAATTGCTTTTCCAAATCACTATGACACTTGCTTGGAAGATGACTCAATATTTCATTTAAATTTTCAAGCACCCCCTCACTATCCAATTGGATTAGAGGAAGATCAATTTCAGAGTCCTGCACTTCTACCTCTTTCTCATCATCCAACATCACTAATACCTCTTTTTTCCCTCTTCCCTGTCAAAGTACTTTTTAAGCGTATTTACATGACACACCCTCTGCTTCTTTCTCCTATCTGGAATATCTATTAAGTAATTTACTTCACTCAATTTTTTTCAATCCTGTAAGGTCCATTAAATCTTGCATTTAATGAATCCCCTAGCACTGGTGACAAAACTAATACATTCTCTCCAGAAACAAAACTGCAAATTTTAGTCTTCTTATCTGCTTTCACTTTCATCATTTGCTGTGAGATCTTTAAACGTTCTCTAGCCAACTCACATTCCCTATTCAATCTTTCCATGATATTTGATACTTAATCCAGGAAAGTAGTTTCTGAATTTTGACCCACCAATTTCTCATGAATTAATTTCAGTGGTCCCTTTACCTCATGACCATAAACTAGTTCAAAAGGGCTAAAACCAATTGATGCATTAGGAGCATCTCTAATAGCAAATAACAAAAATGGAATTCCCTTATTCCAATCCTGTGCATAACCAAGACGGTATACTTTCATCATAGTTTTCAAAGTTTGATGCCATCTTTCCAAAGCTCCTTTGGACTCTGGGTGATAAGCTGTTGATTTAAACTGTTTTATCCCCAAACTGTTCATTACTTCCTTAAACAACTGTGACATGAAATTTGGTCCCTGATCTGATCGCATTTCCTTAGGTAAACCATATCTTGTAAAAAAAATTAATTAACTCCTCCACAATCTTCTTAGTTGTAATATTTCTTAAAGGTATCGCTTCAAGAAACCTAGAAGACACATCCATTATTGTTAATAAATACTGATTTCCACTTTTAGTCTTGGGGAGGGGTCCTACACAATCAATCATGACCCTTGTAAAAGGTTCTTCAAATGCTGGTATTGGACTTAAAGGTGCAGGCTTAATCAGGGCTTGTGATTTTCCTCTTACTTGACATGTATGACAAGTTCTACAGAATTTGACCACATCCCTATGCAATCCTGGTCAAAAAAAATCTCTGTATCTTTTCCTGTGTTTTCCTAATTCCTAAATGTTCACCCATTGGAATTTCATGAACAATCCTCAGAATCTCATTTCTATAACCTAATGGGATAATAATCTGATGCACCTCCCTCCAGCTTTCAGTTGCTGAGATGTAATCTGACCGCTATTTTCCCATTAATATATTCCCTCCGAAGATAACAACATGCTGAAATACATTTTGCTTCGGTTTCTGAATAAGCTTTCTGACATAACTGTTTTAATTGCAAATCATTTTTCTGTAACTCCACTAACCTCTTTGAGTTACACACTTCAACTGAACTGTCCTGCATTCCTTCCTCCTGAACAATCTTATCAAATACAATGCCAGCTAAATGAATTTCAACACCTTCTTCTTGCCTTTGAACTGCCTGCTTATCTTGTTTATTTTGTTCTTCCCTATGAGCTTTTGATTTTGTTATGACACAATCAGGAAACAATCCAGGATGTTCCTTCTGTAACACCTCTGTTGAAAACACTTCTAAAGGTGGCATCACCCACATTTGCGATCCAGCTATATCATTACCCAGAATAAATTGAACCCCTGCAATGGGCAAGTTTTCCACCACTCCAACTATCTTCCGTCTATCGTCACTGTCTTCCATCTGCTCTTTAAATTTACCTTCCACAACAGAATAGATTTAGCATCTCCATGAACCCCACTTATTGTTACCTTCTCCTGCAACACTCCCTCCGAACAACAAATATCACTATCCCACAACATTAAGGATTGATTGGCCCCTGTGTCTCTAAATATTTTAACACCTTTACTTACCCCGCCCTGTACACATGGAAAGACTTTTCCTTCATATACAAAGCCTTTAAACATTTCTATGACCTGCTCCCCAGAATTCTCTTGAGTAAACTGTGAACACATTCCCACATCTTTACCTTTCACTGATTCTCCCTGTTTCACCTGTACACAAACCACTGGTTTCTCCTGTGCCTGAACCTCAGAACCCACAGTACTTTTACTGCCAGAGCTTTTCTGTACCCCAATAATTCCTATAGATTTTTCCTGCAACCTCCAACACACTGGCAGGATCTTCTGATCGGTGAGCAGGGGCAAGACCCACTCACCGACACATAAAATGATGTGGATGATGTCAAGTGGAACACCTGACGTCACCCTGCATCATTTCCATTTTCAGGTCGGCGGGGCCACAGCCGAATCAGCTGCGTGCCCGCCAACCTGTCAACGGCTAATTGAGACCATTGAAAAAGTCATTAACATCATTAATGGACCTGCCCGGGCAGGCCGGGAGCCCTGGTGGGCTTAAGAAAAAGCATGAAACCTTATCCACAGGTGGGATGAGGTTTCATGAGGGTTTTTTAAATTTTAATAAAGGTTTCAGTAAAAGTTATGGACATGTCCTAACTCATGTGACAGTATCACATGAGGGGATATGTCAGGGAAATTTTGCTATCATTTGTTTAACAATTTTTAATTTGGAGCCGATCTCCCTGAGGCAGCACTTAGGCTGAAGGAGATCGGTGCACTCTTTCATGTGCATGCGCGAAAGAGCGCACTCCCGGCTGACGGAACCACCCCCCCACCACCACCACCACCACCACCGCCCCCCCCCACCCCCCCCACCGGCCCGCACAAGGAGTGCATAGTGCTTCCTGGCGGACGTCATGCTGGGCGGGCCTTAATTGACCCGCCCAAGTAAAATGACGGTGCACCCCCAATTGGGGGTGCCAGTTGGAGGCACGCCTGCCCCTGCACTTCCCCACCACCACCCCCCCCCCACCAATGGGGGGGAAATTTTTCCCACTGACTTCGTGTGCCCCACTTTGTTACAATGAAAACACCTCAATTTTCGAATGTCACTTCTACCTTCAGCACCTTTCTTTTTGTTCTGAGAAAAAACTTCCTGGGAACTTCGAGCTACTCCTTCTCTTGCCTGACTACTTGCCTTCCTTTCACCTTCCCACTTTTCATCCTTTTCCAGTTCGAAAGGGTGACGGAAAAAAGGTTTAGCTCATAATCATCAGCTATCTCTGCAGTTTGTCCTACAGAATCAACCCTCTATTCCTCCACCTGAGTTCTCACTACTGAAGGAATTGAATCTCTAAATTCTTCCAAAAGAATAACCCCTCTAAGAGTTGCATATGTTGTCTCTACCTTTAATGCCTGTATCCACTGGTTAAAATTACTTTGTTTTACTCTTTCAAACTCAATATAAGTTTGCCCAGGCTGTTTTCTCATGTTTTTAAATTTCTACCTGTATGCTTCAGGAACCAACTCATATGCACTCAAAATATCTTTTTTCACCACATCATAATTCACCAACATTTTTTCTGAAAGCGAAGCATATCACTCAAGACCTCTATCTAATAACTTAATTGTAATTGTACTGTCCAGTTTTCCTGTGGCCATTTCATCTGTTTAGCGAGCTTCTCAAATGAAATAAGGAATGCTTCAATTTCTGTTCCCTCAAACTTTGGAAGAGCTTGTACAAATTTAAACATCTCCCCACTGGTTTCTACTCTGGAGATAAATCCTTCCTCACCTACTGACAGCTCTTTTCTAACTGCCAACATTTTCAGCTGGAATTCTCTCTCTCTCTCTCTTTCTCTTTCCTCCTTCTCCATCTTCGTAATTTCTAATTCCTTTTTAAAAAAACATTGCTCTGTCCTTCGCTTCTAATTCAAGCTTTTCATTTGCAACTAAAGTCTCACTATCTCCAGCTGTGACTCACTAGTGTCAGGTTTCACTTCCAACTGTAGGTGCTGTGTTATACTTTTAACTATATCAGATTTCCTAGCTCCTGCAGTTAATCCGAATTTTAACTTATCCGCCAACTTTGTGAACTTACTTTCGGTTATTTTTTCCAACCCACTTAAGAGTTATCTCTTCTACTCTCAGACAAATCTTAGCAATTGCCAAAGCCATCTTGCAGTCTCGCTACTTCTAAAATACCTCACCAACTCCTGAATTCGAAGTGCCACTCTTACTCGTAAACTTAAGAATCACCAATTCCTAACCAATCAAGGAATTAGAAATATAATTTAATCCCGGCACAGCCCCCAGTTGTTATGACCGATGTAGTTGGTAAAGCGGAGTTATTTAAAAATCCCAGAGGGAAACTTTAAACAACTGTCATAATCAATAATTTTAAGTGTTATGTTTGAGATGCAACTCTAAACGCAGGAATCAGACCACTAATTCTCGAGGTTTTACATTAAACTGAACGAAACATTTTATTAATTTACACAGGTTAAAATATATGTACACATGGCTACAAATTACTACTATCATAACTTTTAACAAATTCCCAAACTAATCTCCATTAAGGCAAAAACAACCCATAGACTTAACCAAACACCAGGCAAAGCATTTTCACCTTACGAATTGAAAATGAGGTTCTTTCCACTGTGGAGCCAATTGGAGGCTTGCAGCTGCCTTTTGATCTTACATTGCCTCTGTCCGCACACCCAAAAACTACTGAAGTTATACCTACCAGCCCCATTGAGTGTTAATTCTCATTGTATCAACAACCTCTTTAAACTTCACCTTTTAACAATAACCCTTTTCATCATACCTATTTTATTAGTAATCTAAGCTTATTGTTTGGTAGCTGTTGGAAAGGCAACAAACAGCATGCCTTCAGCTAGCTTAATATTGTTAATCATAATTATTTCTGGTGCATGGAAATATTTTTGTTGAATAGGGATATTGGCTTTTATTGGTTAATTGTATTGACAATAGCTCTGTACATTTCTGAAGGATACAATCTTGTTACTTTCCATTAAATAATAATGTGTTGTTACATGTCATTATTTACATATTGTTGCTATATAATGAGGTTGGCACTGCTGTTATGATCCCAGTTGATGTTACTACTGGACAAGTCAGATCCCAGGGTGGAACCCAGGAATCCTAACTTTTATTTTTTTGTTTAGAAAAGTGGAGGGCAACTACTGAATAGGGTCACAGGAGTCGGCTGATGAACTTTTAACAGAAGAATAAAACATTTATTAAACAAGAAAATATGAACTATATCATAATACTCCTTCACCCACAACTATCCCTTTACAGATATATACCAGATTCGTAAGGAGAACACAAGTTACCAAAGCTATCTTATGCTCTAGGTTCACAGTAAATACACAGCCCATGTAAACCAATAGGTGACCTGTGGTCAGACACACCACACTCTGAAACCAAGTGACAGATGCCATGCCAAACAGATGCTATGGATCTCTCATCAATTCGCTCCAGACACTTGTCCCACCATGAGTCAACTGGTCTCACTGAACTCCATCTTTCACATGAGGGCTTCCAATCTCCACCATCGAGGAACTCACTTTGGAACCTTCTCCTACACAATGCTTTCTCTTGGATGTCTTCCACAAGGGTCCACCTCCAGGGTTTTGCTCCCTCCTTCTGATGTTCCTTTCCCTTGGATTGCCACGCACATTCAAGCTTCTCTCCCAAATACTCAGCCATGCCAACAGAACATCACCGCTTCACATGTTCGTAGTAAGGAGTCAGCAACATTTGGCAGCCTCCTTGAAACTCCTGGCTTCTTGCAAGTCCATTTTGCCTTGACTCTGCTCCTGCAGCTTTTGCTCTTTAATTAAGGGGAGGCAATGGTGTAGTGGTATTGTCACTGGACTAGTAATCCAGAGACCCAGGGTAACACTCTGGGGACCCGGTTTGAACCCCACCACGGCAAATGGTGGAACTTGAATTCAATAAAAATCTGGAATTAAAAGTCTAATGATGACCATGGAACCATTTTCAATTGTTGTAAAAACCCATCTGGTTCACTAATGCCCTTTGGGGAAGGAAATCTCTCGTCCTTACCTGCATGTGACTCCAGACCCACAGCAATGTGGTTGATCCTGAAAAGAACTAGCAAGCCACTCAGTTGTAACAAACCTCAGTTGCTACAAAAAAAGGAATGAAACCGGACGGACCACACCCAGCATTGACCTAGGCAACAGAAATGACAATGGCAATCTCAGCCTTGTCAACCCTGCAAAGTCCTCCTTACTAACACCTGGGGGCTAGTGCCAAAGTTAGGAGAGCAACAGCCTGACATAGTCATCCTCACAGAATCATACCTTACAGATCATGTCCCAGACACCACCATCACCATCCCTGGTATGTCCTGTCCCACTGGCAGGACAGGCCCAGCAAAGGTGGCGACACAGTGGTATACAGTCAGGAGGAATTTGCTCTAGGAGTCCTCAACATCAACTCTGGACCCCATGAAGTCAGGGAGCCTCCTGTCGATTACCACCTACTGCCCTCCCTCAGCTGATGAATCAGTACTCCTTCATGTTGAACACCACTTGGAGGAAGCACTGAGGGTGGCAAGGTCACAGAATGTACTCTGGCTAGGGGACTTCAATGTCCATCACCAAGAGTGGCTCTGTAGCACTATTGCAGGCCGAGTCCTAAAGGACATAGTCGCTAGGCAGGTTGGTGAGGATGAGGTCAAGTATGTTTTTCCCTTTTGTTGGTTCCCTCACCACCTGCCGGTGGTGAGGGAACCAACAAAAGGGAAAAACATACTTGACCTCATCCTCACCAACCTGCCTGCTGCAGATGCATCTGTCCATGACAGTATTGGAAGGAGTGACCACCGCACAGTTGTTGTGGAGACAATGTCCCGTGTTCACATTGAGGATACCCTCCATCGTGTTGTGTGGCACTACCACTGTGCTAAATGGGATAGATTTAGAACAGATCTAGCAATTCAAGACTGGGCATCCATGAAGCGCTATGGGCCATCAGCAGCAGCAGAATTGTACTCAAACACAATCTGTAACCTCATGGCCTGGCACATTCCCCCACTCTACCATTACCGTTAAGCCAGGGGATCAATCCTGGCTCAATGAAGAGTGCAGGAGGGCATACCAGGAGAAGCACCAGGCAAACCTTAAAATGAGCTTTCAACCTGGTGAAGCTATAACACAGGACTACTTGCACGCAAAACAGCATAAGCAGCAAGTGATAGATAGGGCTAAGCAATCCCACAACCAACGGATCAGATCTAAGTTCTGCAGTCCTGCCACACCCAGTCATAAATGGTGGTAAACAACTCACTGGAGGAGGAGGCTCCACAAATATCCCCATCCTCAATGATGGAGGAGCCCAGCACATCAGTGCACAAGATAAGGCTGAAGCATTTACTACAATCTGCAGCCAGAAGTGCCGAGTGGACGATCCATCTCAGCCTCCTCCAGTGATCCCCAGAATCATAGATGCCAGTCTTCAGCCAATTCGATTCACTCCACGTGATATCAAGAAACGTCTAAAGGCACTGGATGCTGCAAAGGCTATGGGCCCTGACAATATTCTGGCAATAGTACTAAAGACTTGTGTTCGAGAACTTGCCGCACCCCTAGCCAAGCTGTTCCAGTACAGCTACAACACTAGCATCGAAAATTGCCCAGGTATGTCCTGTACACAAAAAGCAGGACAAATTCAACCAGGCCAATTGCCGCCCCATCAGCTTACTCTCCATCATCAGCAAAGTAATGGAAGGGGTCATCAACAGTGCTATCAAGAGGCGCTTGCTAAGCAACAACCTGCTCACTGACACTCAGTTTGGGTTCCGCCAGGGTCACACAGCTCCTGACCTCATTACAGCCTTGGTTCAAACATGGACAAAAGAGCTGAACTCCAGAGGTGAGGTGAGAGTGACTGCCCTTGACATCAGGGCTGCATTTGACAGAGAGTGGCATCAAGGAGCCCTAGCAAAATGGGAATCAAGAAGAAAGCTCTCCTCTGGTTGGGATCATACCTAGCACAAAGGAAGATGGTTGTGGTTGTTGGAGGTCAATCATCGCAGATCCAGGGCACCACTGCAGGAGTTCCTCAGGGTAGTGTCCTCAGCGTAATCATCTTCAGCTGCTTCATTAATGACCTTCCTTCCATCATAAGGTCAGAAGTGGGGATGTTCACTGATGATTGCACAATGTTCAGCACCATTGATGACCCCTCAGATACTGAAGCACTCCATGTCCAAATGCAGCAAGACTTGGACAATATCCAGGATTGGGCTGACAAGTGGCAAGTAACATTTGCACCACACAAGTGTCAGGCAATGACCATCTCCAACAAGAGAGAATCCAACCATCATCCTGTGATGTTCAATGGCATTATCATCACTGAATCCCCCACTATCAACATCATGGGGGTTACCATTGACCAGAAACTGAACTGGACTAGCCATATAAATACTGTGACTACAAGAGCAAGTCAGAGGCTAGTATTCATGCTACAAGTAACTCACGTCTGACTCCCCAAAGCCTGTCCAGCATCTACATGGCACAAGTCAGGAGCATGATGGAATACTCACCACTTGCCTGGAACTCCCACAACACTCATCCAGGACAAAGCAGCCCGCTTGATTGGCGTCACATCCACAAACATTCATTCCCTCCGCCACCAATGCACAGTAGCAGCAGTATGTACCATCTACAAGATGCACTGCAGGAATTTACCAAGGCTCCTTTGACAGCACCCTCCAAACCCACGACCACTACCACCTAGAAGGACAAGGGCAACAGACACATAGGAATACCACCACCTGGAATTTCCCCTCCAAGTCACTCATCACCCTGACTTGGAAATAGATCACCGTTCCTTCACTGTCGCTGGGTCAAAATCTTGGAACTCCCTTCCTAACAGCACTGTGGGTGTCCCTAAACCACATGGACTGCAGTGGTTCAAGAAGGCAGCTCACCACCACCTTCTCAAGGACAACTAGAGATAGGCAATAAATATTGGCCCAGCCAGCGAAGCCCACAACCCGTGAATGAATATAAAAAAAAATTCTGAGTTTTTTACTTTGCTTCTTACATTAATTTTCACTGAGCAGGATCTGTACCAGATTCCTGTCCTTGTCCTTTAACTTAACTGTCTTCTTGGGACCTTGCTCCTGTTCCACTCCCTGGTTTTGGGACTTATCTTTTCATTCTTTTGGGAAATCTGCTCTCTGCAATTCCATCTCCTGTCCATCTTCCTCACCCTGTGATATCTACAGACCAACTAAACTCTGAAGAAGAGTCATATGGACTCAAAACATTGGCTCTGTCTTTCTCTCCAAAGATGCTGTCAGTTCTGTTGCAGGGTCATGAGGACTCAAAATGTCAACTCTTTTCTTCTCTGCCGATGCTGTCAGACCTGCTGTGTTTTTCCAGCAATTTTTGTTTTTGTTCCAGCTGAACTCAAAACCGTTTTTCTGTTTCTCTCTGTCTCCCTGTAGGTCTCCTGTTGTGAGGCAACAGCACAGCTGTTCTACTTTGTTTTAACTTCCCTAAACATGTTCAAGGGTTGCAAAACCTTATTAAGATGCAGGTATACAAACAAACCCACAGGCTTGCCGGCAACATTCTCCCAGAGAAAAACTCTAAATGAAAGTAGACCCAGGTTTCACCCTTTTAACCCCACAAATAAAACACAAAAATTAAACTTAAACTTAAAACTAAAACTTAAACTTAAAGATATAGCTTATTCCTAACACACATAACAACAAATATAACTTATTTAAAACTCTCTAGTTCCCAACATTGCCCTAACACCCTGAAGTGCCAAATGAAATGATCATCCACAGGTTCTTCAGTAAGTTATTTTTAGTATTTTGTTCATTTTGAATAATGGAATGTTCACTGAAATTGGGTAGAGGAGAATTCAGTACTTTAATCACATCAGGAACAAAAGCCTCTGGGCAGAATCATCGCAGAATTGCATTAAGTGCGGGAATGGGCGTGAAAAACGGCATTTTACCCGTCGGCTGCACCGACGGGTTTTCGCACTGTATCATCCCCTTCCCGCCTCATAACTTATGCAGTCACGGGAAACACGCCATCTCGCTGGTGGTCGGCCTCTGATTCCACCCTCTGTTTTGTACAAAATTGGAACTCAATTTCACTGTCAGATGAAAGGATGGCTGAAGACTAACTGGTCCCCACATTGCATCAGTCTTAAATGGCCTGCCCTTTATCATGAGACTGTATCCCCTGATTCTAGAGTCACCAACCAGGGGAAACATCTTTCCTACATCTACCCTCTCATAGTACTTGGACAAATATAAATTAATTAAGGAAAGCCAGCGTGAATTTGCTAAAAGCAAATCATGTTTAATTAAATTGATTGAGTTTTTTTTGATGAAGCAACAGAGAGGATTGATGAGGGTAATGCAGTCCTAGGGTGACCAAAATGTATTTGATAAAGAGTCACATAACAGACTTGTCAGCAAAGTTGAAGCCCATGGGTTAAAAGGGCAAGGGGCAGCATGGATTCGAAGTTGGCTAAAGGACAGGAAACAGAGAATAGTGGTGGATTTAAAACCACCACTATGTAACTCCAAACTCGAGCAAGGTATACAGTGGGGCTCCACAGGACTGGATACTAGGACCACTGTTTTTTTTGTATATGTTAATGACCTAAACATGGGTAAACAGAGAAAAATTTCAAAATTTGCTGATGACAGAAAACTTGGAAATATTGGGAAGAATTTTCCCCATGTTGGGTGGGCCGATTGGGAGTGGGCATGGGCGGCGCGGTCCTGATCTCCACCCTCGATCAGGTCTGCGCCGCCATTTTATGTGGGCGGGCCAGTTAAGACCCTCCCAGTGTATTTCTCAGCTCCTGAGGATAGCGGGAGTGGGCGGGCGGCTGCAGGAGCGCAGTGACCACTGGACCTAATGACGACCTGGTGGCCTGTTTATACAAAGCGCTGACAGCCTTTGCAAGGCTGCTGACAATGGCAGGTAGAAGGGCTCACCGGAGGGCTTCTGGTGAGCAGGCCAGACCGGAGGGTAGGGCAGCAGGGCAGTGTGCCCCTCAGTTTTCGGATGAGTGCCAAGCTGCCCTCCTGGAGGAGTGGTAGCGCGGTGGGAGGACTTGATTCCGAGGGATGGGAGGCGGAGGCCTCTCCACCTGATCAAACGTTAGTGGGGAGGAGGTGGCCGAGAGTGTGAACTCCCATTATGTGGTCTGACGCACGTGGATCCAGTGCCGCAAGAGATTCAACCACCTCCTGTGCTTGGGAAGGGTGAGTACCATGTTAGCTGAGGTCACTCAATACTGTCGTCAGCCTTATCTCCAATGCACCACCCCATCAAACCGCCCCTCACTCCCCGCCACAACAACTCTGAGAGCAGTTACAGCATTGAACCCTTCACAGCATGTGTCCCTCGCTAGGTAGGCCAACAGATATTGCCCATGCCTATTTGACTCAGAGAGGGTTGTACTGAGATGGGTTCTGCACCCGCAGCATGTGTGACACTGACACCAGAGTTTAGAATTGAGGGCAAACTCAAGGAGCTGCACCTATGCACAGTGCTGGAACTGTGAAGCATGTCCAAGTCAGGGTGCTAACATGCTGGGAGGGGAGCTTCCAGGTGGCAGGGCACCAATCCATCTGCTGCCCTTTGCATTCCACATGCTTGTGCCTCCTTGCTTTGCAAGGTTAGACCTTGTGCTGCCAAATGTGATGGAGACAGCATTTGGGCAATGGGGGTGGGGAGAGGGGTGGGGGGTGGGGTCAGCCCTGGCTTGTTTGTGTGAGTGTGGGGCAGCTGCAGGGTGACAAAGAATTGGAACCCTGCAATGTCCCACTCTGGTTGGGTTGGCAGGGATACGATGGACTAATCAATGCTCCTCTCTCCTTTTCAGGAGAAGACTGCACACAATTCCACCGAGCGGATGCGGACTGGCAGACGCCTGGCCTAGTTGGCCATCCTGACTCCATTTGAATAGTAGGCCAAGGATCTGGAGAGGTGCCATGCGTCCACATCCACTGGTGGCGGTGAGGCTGGGGTGCCATGGGGAGGCATGTTTGCCAAGCGCTGAGATCACCATGTGCATCCCAGCAGCCATGGCACTGCTGAATGCTCAGTGATTGAAGTTTGCAACATGGGTTGACCATTGACTATGGAAGGATGAGCGCATAATGATCCAGGGGACAGGGATGCACATGGAGACAATGTTAAACTAATCGAATGCCCTTGTCCTTCCTTTCAGCTTCTCCAGAGCAGGGCTGGGAGGAGAAGGCAGAGGGGCCACCTTTCACACCTGAGGGCCCTGAACATATCGACTCACCAGCGTCACACCATCTCTGCCAGGCAGGCACCAGTGCAGGTACTAGCACCTCGGTGGGAATTTGATCTTCAGCTAATGTTCCGGGGCACAGCGGTGAGGGCACTTCATGGTCGCTTGAGGTACGGGCGGAGACAGAGAGTGCCTATGGTGCCAGCAGTCGGAGGGCTGCAGGGGACCAAGCACATGCTCGGTTGGTGGCTGAAGGTCGGCCTCTGGAGTCGTCCGTGAGGCAGCAAACGCTGGAAGTGCAGCAGGGTATGTGGGATGATCTGGCGGATACATGAGGCAATGCGTGGCATGGTGCCTGTGCTGGAGAAGTCTACGCGAAGTATCACCGATGCAATGAGCCTCATGGCTGAGCGCCATGCTTCCTCCATGGAGAGAGTGGAGACTCTCGTGGAGAGGCTCCTCCAGGAGAACAATCAGGGCCTCCTCGGGTTGCACTCGGACAAACAAGCCCTCACATCGGCATTGACCTCAGCTGGTCAGTGCCAGTGTGGGAGATGGTCTGGGCATCAAGCTTCCCAGCTTGGTGCCGTTCCATCCACGGTGAGCAGGGAGGTATGAAGCAACCTCACATAGGTGCAGCAGCTGCCTTTTGTCCTGCGGGCTCCCCTCAGGGCACTCCAGATGAGGGCAGCAGCTCCTCCGCACCTCTGCCAGTGACCATGGCATCTGATGAGGCTGCTACAACTGGGAAGATGCCAGCTGTGTCACTGGCCACTACTTCCCAGTCGGGGTCATGAATGGCTTCGCAGGCCAGAGGACGTCTGCAAAGGTCATCGTGGTCAACAGCAGAGTCAGCAGGCTGTCTCAGATGCCAGTCCCAGCGAGGGGACAGCACGAAGATGTAGCACCCGAAAGCGTAAATTTAAATCACCTTAGGCATGCCAGGGACTTCTCACTGATGCTTTTGTGTTGCCCCGCTATTAGTTAATTAAGATTTGGTGTGATCTGCAACACTTTTCTTTTGGTTTCTGAACTTCATTTTGTTATATCATTAAATTTTTATACACAAGCATGGCTCAGGGTGATTCCTTATTTCTGCAGGTGGACGGGAAGCCATGATGTTATGAGTGAGTTGTTTGACATTGAGCTTTATTGACAAGGGCCTTAGTTAATGTTCCTATCCAGGCAGATATTGCACTCAGGAATCAAGTATGGAGCCTGCAGCCCTGGCATGTGTTGGAGGTCCATCTGTGGTGGGCTAGCTGAAGGTTCTTTGCATTAATGCTTCCTGGGTGTCCCTGCCTCCCTGGAGTATGCCAAGGTCAGCATCTACTCCCTCAGTGTTCTCCTGTGCATGCTCATCCTTGGACTCACTGCTGGACTTATCGTGAGCAGCATGAGCAACTGTGTCCATGTCTTCCTCATCCATTGTGTCGCCCCTTTCCAGCGCTAGATTGTGGAGAGTGCAGTATGCAACCACTATCAGTGACACACAATCTGGGGGGTATTGGAGTGCATCCCCTGAGCATCCAGGCATCAGAAGCGCATCTTGAGAAGACCGATGGTTCTCTCCACCACAGCCCTTGTGGTGCCCTGGCTCCAATTGTACCGCTGCTCAGCCTCTGCTCTTGGATAGCAGAGAGGTGTCATCAGTCACCTTTTGAGGAGGTAGCCCTTGTCACCCAGCAGCCAGGCTGGAGCACTGAAGAGTCTCAACACCTGGGAGTGTCTGAGGATGTAGGCGTCATGGGAGCTGCCTGGGTACCTGACATAGACTTGCAGAATCAGCATCCAGTGATCACACACAATCTGCATGTTCTTGGAGTGGAAGCCCTTCATGTTGACGAAGGCACCGGGCTCGCCTGCTGGAGCCTTGGTGGCCACATGTGTGCAGTCGATTGCACCCTGGATGCAGGGGAAGCCAGCAATTGCGGCAAAGCCTGTAGCTCACTCTGTCTGTTTGGCCTCGTTCCAGCGGTAGTGGATGAAAGTCAATGCATGCCTGAACAGAGCGTCTGTCACCTGCTTGACACAAGTGTGGACAGCTAACTGGGAGACTCCGCAAAGGTCACTCACTGACCCCTGGAAAGTACCGGAGGCATAGAAGTTGAGGGCAGCCGTGACATTCAGCGCCACTGACATGGGATGCCCACCCACACAGTTGGCGCAGATCTCAGGGTCTATCATCTGATCGATGGAAGTGACTGTCTCCCTTGAGAGATGGAACCTCCTTCGGCACTGCACCTCAGACATATTGAGGTAGCTGCTTTGTGCTCTGTATACCCTGGCAGCAGGATAGTGGCGTCTTCTGCGGCCCCTTCCGCCTTGGACTATCTCTTGGTCCCTGCACCCCTTGTGCTTGCGCCTGTCCTCCCAAAGGTGGCTCCCCAGAAGCTGAATGTGGACTCCTGGCCTCCTCCCCATTCTGGCCCTCCCTTCCTCCTTAGAGGAAATGCCTCCAGTGGAGAGCTCAACTCCCATTCCCAGGCTAAGGGAAGGCTTCCTGAAACCTGCAGGCCCCAAAAATGATCTTTACTGTAGAGTCCTGACCTAAGGCTTTTACTCCTGTCCAAGCAGCTGGTATGAGTTTTGAAGTATTCCTGCTTACACAGGCAAGTAGCAGTAACTTTTGCAATTAAATATCTAACAGATACCACTTGTGACCCCACTCATCCCTCTTATCCTGCCCATGGATGAGGTTTATGGAAATGTCTCCATACGCCTGCCCGTTGCTCCCATGTGACGATCTGAAGATCGCACGGGCGCCGAAGAATTGCAGACAATCGCTGTCTCAAGGGCCTTTGCTAGCTGATTAATTAATGGTGGGTGCGCATCCAAAAAAAACACGTGCCCACCCACCTAAATATCGCAATGGCATGCAGTGACATCAGGACACTCGCTCAACGTCAACTTGTGTCATTTTAAGCATCTGGGTGCAGGGCCCGCCCCCGCACATCAACAAGAAAATTCTGGCCATTGTGAACTGTGAGGAGGATAGCGATAGAGCTCAAGAGGACATAGACTGGTGACATGGACAGAGACGTGGCAGATTAAATTTAGTGCAGAGAAGTGTGAAATGGTACATTTTGGTAGGAAGAATGAGATGAGGCAATAAAAAATAAAAGATACAACTCTAAAAGGTTTGAAGGAACAAAGGAGCCTGGAGGTATGCATGCACCAATTGTTGACAGTGGCAGGGCTGGTTGAGAAAATGAATAATAAGGTGAGAGATCCTGGGGCTTAATATATGCATAAGGTACAAAAGCAAGATAGTTATGGTGAACCTTTATAAAAGGCTGGTCCTATCTCAACTGGAGTATTGTGTCCAATTCCAGGAATTACACTTTAGGAAGGCAATGGAGAAGGTGCAGAAAACATTTATGGGAATGTTTCCAGGAAAGAGAGACTCCTATTACATGGGTAATTTGGAGAAGCTAGAGTTGTTCTCCTTAGAGAAGAGAGGCTTAAGAGCAGGTTTGATAGAAGTGTTCAAAATAATGACGGATCTAGACAGAATAGAAACATAGAAACATAGGAAATAAGAGCAGGAGGAGGCCATTCATCTTGTCGAGCCTTGTCTGCCATTCAAACAGATCATGGCTGATCATCCACCTCTTATGTCATTTAGCCCAATATCCCCATATCCTTTGATGTCATTAGTATCCAGAAATCTATTGATTCCTGTCTTGAACATGCTCAATGACTGAGCTTCCATAACCCTCTAGGGTAGAGAATACCAAAGATACACCACCCTCTGAGTGAAGAAATTCCTCTTCATCAGTCTTAAATGGCCTTCCCTTTATTATGAGACTGTGTCTCCTGATTCTAGACTCACCAACCAGGGGAAACATCTTTCCTGCATCTACCCTCTCACACCTTGTAAGAATTTTGTAAGTCTCAATGAGATCACCTCTCATTTTTTGGAATGCTAAAGAGTATTCTAAAGAAAGTTCTAAAGAATAAACTCCAAAGTGGTAGGGAAACTATTGGAAAAACTTCTGAGGGACAATATTAATCTCCACTT
This sequence comes from Carcharodon carcharias, assembly GCF_017639515.1. Classification (NCBI taxonomy): domain Eukaryota; kingdom Metazoa; phylum Chordata; class Chondrichthyes; order Lamniformes; family Lamnidae; genus Carcharodon; species Carcharodon carcharias. The sequence continues at coordinate 137,727,578 of NC_054469.1, read as the reverse complement.
GGAGAGGCAGTGATTAATCAGGGATAATCAGCATAGCTTTGTCAGGGGAGATCATGCCTAACAAATTTGATTAAATTTTTTGAGGAGGTGACTAGCTGTGTAGACGAGGGTAGTGCTGTTGATGTAGTCTACGTGGAGCTCAGTAAGGCTTTTGACAAGGTCCCACATGGGAGAATGGTCAAGAAAGTAGGACCCCATGGGGTCCAGGGCAATTTGGAAAATTGGATCCAAAATTGGCTTAGTGGCAGGAGGCAGAAGATGATAGTTGAAGATTATTTTTGCAATTGGAAGCCTGTGATGAGTGGTGTACCACAAGAATCAGTGCTGGGACAATTGCTGTTAGTAGTGTACATTAATGATTTAGATGTGAATATCGGAGGTGTGATCAATGAGTTCGCAGATGACACGAAAATTGGTGGTGTCGTAAATAGTGAGGAAGAAAGCCTTAGATTACAGGATAATATAGATGGGCTGGTAAGATGGGCAGAGCAGTGGCAAATGGAATTTAATCCTGAGAAGTGTGAGGTAATGCATTTTGGGAGGGTTGGCATGGCGTGGAATAAACACTGAATGGTAGGACCCTAGGAAGTACAGAGGATCAGGGGGACCTTGGCGTATATGTCCATAGATCCCCAAAGGCAGCAACACAGGTAGATAAGTTGGTTAAGAATGCATACTTGCCTTTATTAGCCGAGGCATAGAATATAAGAGCTGGGAGGCTATGATGGAGCTGTATAAAATGCTAGTTAGGCCACAGCTGGAGTACTGTGTTTAGTTCTGGTCACCACACTATAGGAAGGATGTGATTGCATTGGAGAGGGTGCATAGAATATTCACCAGAGTGTTGCCTGGGCTGGAGCGTTTCAGCTGTGAAGAGAGACTGGATAGAGTAGGAATGTTTTCCTTAGAGCAGAGAAGGCTGAGGGGGAGCCTGATAGAGGTATACAAAATTATGAGAGGCATAAATAAGGTAGAAAGGAAGAAACTTTTCCCCTTAGTGGAGGTGTCAATAACCAGGGGGCATTGATTTATGGTAAGGGGCAGAGGGGTTTAGAGGGGATTTGAGGAAACATTTTCCACCCAGAGGGTGGTTGGAATCTAGAACACACTGCCTGAGGGGGTGGTAGAGGCAGGAACCCTCACAACATTTAAGAAGCATTTAGATTTGAAACGTCAGAGCATACAGGGCTAGGGGCCAAGTGCTGGAAAATGGGATTAGAATAGATAGGTGCTTGATGGCCGGCATGGACATGATGGGTTGAAGGGCCTGTTTCTGTGCTGTATGACTCTATGACTCTATGGCCAGAATCTTACCTTCGGCGTGAGGGCTCAGCGGGAGAGGGCGGGGGCGGAGGGAGGGACTGCCACCCACAATCAGTCCCGCACTACGATTTCACATGGGCGGGCCAATTAAGGCCTGCCCTGCGTTGATGGCGAGAAGTAGCACTGAGTGCTACCTGTGCGGACGGGGGGAGGAGGGAGAGCAGGCCTGTTGCACAGTTCGCGCATGCACGCGAAAGAGTGCTTTACTCTTGCTGAGGCACAGAGCCGCCTCAGGGAGATTGAAGCACTTTCTCAAAAAAACAAATTAAGAGATTAAAAATTTAATGAAACATGTTCCCTCACGTGACTGTGTCACATGAGATGGGACATGTTTTTGATGTCAAAAGAAAGTTTTTATTTAATTTGTGTTATCTTTAGGAAACCTTATCCCGCTCGTGGATGATGTTTCCTAAAAAATGTAAAGGCCACTTGGCCTTTTCGCCTGCCCGTGTTGGACTCGAAATATTAACTCTGTTTCTCTCTCCACAGCTGCTGCCAAACCTGTTGAGGTTTTCCAGCTTTTTCTGTTTTTGCCTCCTATTCCTATGTTCACCAGCATGTAGCACTGGGAGTAATCCTGAGATTACTGCTTTTGAAGTCCTGCTTTTTAATTTATTTGCTAATTCGCTAAAATCTGCTTTCAGGGTCACATCCCTCTTTCTGGATAGGGACAATCTATTCCCATGAGCGGAATGTTCAAGAACCAAAGAATACCAGTTAATCAAAGAACCAAAGGCAACATGACAAAAAACTTTTTTATATGATGAGTTAGAATCTCAAATGTATTGCCTGAGGTTGCAGCGGAGGCAAGAATGATTTTTCAAAGGAAGTGTGATAGTTATCTGCAAATAAAATATTTTTAGGGCTACAGAGAAAAGTTCGAGGAGTGGGACTTGATGAAAGCTAGTATGGACATGGTGGGATGAATGGCCTCCTTCTGTACTGTAACCATTCTATGATTCTATGGTCCTATGAATAATAGAGATATTTCAGTGGAGCTGCAAGCACAGAATTATAACTGGTCTGTAAATATTTAATGATCAGTAATATTGTTCATTTGAAATGAATATCTGTATTGAAACATATATGAATGTGCTGATATTATTATCATATTTCAACAAAAGTTTTATAAAATCTGTATTTCTGACTTACTTTAATGTTTGAAGTTTTAAAAAAATAAGCTTGCAATTTGCAGCATTTGGCCATTGAAAAACTGAGATGCAAATTATTAACAGTATTAACATTGGCAAAACATAATCAAGGAAATGTGAATCTCTCTTTAAACCTAGACCAAGAGCAGCAGGGTTAACTGTTTTGAAACAAGCTACTTTCCTTCCCTCTCAGTCACTGAATGAGTATGACCTGGGAGGGTTGTGTGTGGGGGTGGGGTGGTTGTGGGGCGGAGGGAAGTGGCGGGATCCAAGGCAGGAAGAGGAAAATCATTTGAATGAGACAAATAAGTGTCCAAAAATGTGTCAGTTCAAAATTAATAACTTCTCTTTTTACTGGGTAGAAAGCTTTCTTTATATGTTGCAATAGCAAATGGATGGAAGAAATATCATTGATGATAGTTGATGATTTATCAATATAAGCTAGCAGAAGTTTTTAGAGGTGAGATAGGAACATGGACAAGATATAACTGAGGGGTATAGCACTTGTCTCTGAGGGGGAGAAATTGGGCTCTGCAGCACTTTTTCTTTCAGGTGCTACATGGCCTCTAAACAGTAGAAAATAGAGCTTGAGATGTTCAGATGGGAAGTGCACCAGGCGCCATCTTGGTAAAGGGACTTGTGTCCATGCACCTGATGACCACTGGCAGCACAGAAAACAGACATCTTACAGCATCAATCAGTGTGCAATACTGATTTGAGACAAGCGCTGCCATTTTCCTGGCTATGCCCTGTCTTGGCCTCACACAGCAGCACATGACATTATATGGTAGGAATGGCCTCCATATGCCCGATCCACCCATGCGCCAGTGCTGTGTGTTCCTGCTAATTAGGAATCGGATTGACTTCCCAAAATAATTTCACATAGAACTCTTTGCAGCTAGTAGAGGTGACACTGGATTTGAATCCAGGGTTGAAATGGGTGAGTGCGGCCTACACGACCCCATCTTGAAATCTTCAACACCCAAATTTAGATTATTTCCATTGCAAATTTTTCATTTTCAGGGCTACCATTTCAGCAGATCATACCTGGTTTAGCTAGCTCTACATAAAAGTTTTGGCGGGATTTGGAGGTTAGTCTGTGATGCCAACACAACTAAAGCAGAAGCATAAGTCTGTCTCCCAGCTTTAAACAACTACCAGGTCTAAATTTCTGAGACTTTAAATTGGTTTTCATTATTGTTTATTCTGGCTGCCCAAAAATATCCCTAATTTGGCAAAAATTACCATTAAAAGAGAAAATTTTACTTGGCTCATTGGTAGCACTTTCATCCATGAGTCAGGACGTCATGGGTTCAAATCCCACTCCGGGGGTGGAATTTTCCATGCCCACTGGTATCGGGCGTGTTAGGCAGCGTGAGTAGACAATAAGGTGAGAAGGCCAAAGATCGGTTTCACAAAGTCGTGAAACCAGTTAGTGATCATCCGCCCTGCCCATCGATGGCGTGCTGCGTTTCCTACCGTCAGACATCAGGAACCTCATTATCAGGCCAGCCCATCAGAATCATCCACCCCACGCTGGATCATCCGAGTACAATAGTGAGATTGCACATCAACATGTTTCATAGCAGCATATAAAAGGCGTACAATTGGCGGGCTCCACTTTGAGGTGAACTCGGAGGTGAGTGCACAGTAAGGTTGCACAGCACTTGTGAGGGTCGCCTGTTGGGCTTCAAGGTTGAGGTGACTTGTGGCAGTGGGGGGTGATGCAAGGGCTGCACCAAGGCTGAGGCAACTTGGGGGACTCAAGGGCAGCACAGCAGTCGAGGCAGGTTAGCAGGTAGGCGCAAAAGCTGCACTATGGTTGAGGCAAGTTTGCTGGGGGGGGGGTGGTCAAGGGCTGTACTGAGTTTGATGGTAGTGCACAGGCACATGAGGGGTTGGGGCAAGGGAAGCATAAAGTGACCATTCCTTTGCAGCTGAGACAGTTCAGGCACAGCCACATTGACATGTGTGGAGTCCGGCCCCTAGCTTATCTGCCCCCTCAAGCAATGCAGAAGCATGAAAGCACCACCAAGTGCTCCAGAGACACCATAGATCCTCACATTGCATATGTGAATGTTTGTCTCCAGTCTGGCTTATGGCAGTGCACATACCGTCTGTGATAAATCTCCTATCATGAAGATGCAGCAGAAGCCCTAATAGTCACTTGATTCCAGGAGGATGATGACCACATGCATTGAGGACACTCCATAGATCTTCACATACCCTCCTGTCTGGCTGAGGGCAGCTTGCTTGCACTCTGTGATGAAGGTCATAATCATAGAGACGCAGCCATGAAATGCAACTGGCCCTTTGTTAGCCTTCAGCACCTGAGCCCTTCAGGAGCACAGTGTCACTGGTCACAGATGCTGACAAGATGGGGGCCACCCCACCTTAAAGGTGCTGAGAGCACACAGAATGACGGAACTCTGTGACATCTGCCCACTACATTCTGGCAGCAATGACCAGCACCACTGAGGTGCAGTCATCACTAATCTGTCCAGGGAGTGTGAGGCTGGACCATCACTGTGGTCTAAAGGCCACACAGAGCACAGGGAAGAGGCCCTGGATTGATATGCCTGTCTTTATCTTGTGCAGAAACGTTTCACATCTGAGTGACAAGAACACTGCTCATCAAAGCAAAGAGCCATGGGCAGGGAGACATCCTTGGCAGTTTATTTACAATAGTGAACGTTACGTACAAGTGATTAGCACCCGTGTTCAGGCTGTGTCTCTGTGCTGGTGGAGGTGTGGGTGAACACTGTGACAGGACTTCAAGGAAGGTGCCTTCAGATTCCTCTTCAGAGGTTTCTTCAGGGTTTTTTTGGAGGCCCTGGGTTGTGGACTCCGTCGACTGTCTCTCAAGTGTGCCTGCAAAAGCAAGGAGAGATAATTAGTGTATGGCTGGGGACTGTGGAACAGGGGAAATAACTCACTGTATGACACCATCAGCACAGGACCAGTCCAGATCATCAATGCACAGCTGAATGACTCGATTTTCAGGCATTCCTCCACCTGCCTGCGACCTCTCCCTCTTGTTGTGTGCCAGCTTGCCCTGCGTGAATAGAGATGGAGAGAGTGTAAGCAGGGCACCTGCCAGGCCAGATGATAAGTTGCCTGGCATGTGTGTGTGGTAAGTGGTCCCATGGATAGGATGAGGACAATGACAGTGTGTGTGAGAGAGTGAATAGTGATGAACCTTGAACTGGCAGTGAGTGAGATCCCTGTGGGTGTGTTGATGGGTTTGTGAGTGCGTGAGTCAGAAGTGATGAGACGAGTGACTTACCCTGGCGGAATGGAGGAGATCATTCATCCTCCTGCAACAATGCGTGACTGTCCTGTTTTGTAGGCCACTGGCACTGACCACAGCTGCCACTGCCTCCCTAGCCTGCTGGTGATATAGCTGTTCCTCCTGCGGCCAGAGTGGGGGTAGAGGGCATCCCGGAGGGTCTCCACAGTGTCCAAAGGACACTTAAGGGATGTGTCATTAAACCTGGGGGATTGCAGTCATCTTGCCTTTCAGGGCCATGTCTTCTATGCAGCAGTCCTGTGCTGGAAGCACTGAGAAGTGTGCGATGGCTGCACTTTAAATATGGTGAGGAAGCAGTGAGGTGAGAGTGTGGTGGGCAAATGAGAGCCCACCCGTCATCGAAACAGCATGTTTCCCAGGAATACATAATTAATGAGGCATGATGTGGTGTGAGAAGCCACCATCACGGCCAGCACGAAAACTGTCCTTTCTCCCGCCCACTACTGCATTTAGTGAAAATCTGGGACGATTCTGCCCCAGGGATTTGAGCACACAAATCCAGGCTAATGCTTCAGGGCAATACTGAGGGAGTGCTGCATTATCAAAGGTGCCCTCTTTTGGATGAAACATTAAATCAGCAATATAAGAAGAAAAAAAAAACCAAGCTTCTAGGAGGCAATTTTGATAATGCAATTTTGAGAGTAGTATTTGAGGTCACAGAGGGTGATTATGGTTTGTCCATCATTGTCAATTATGACAGCTTAAGTTACTTTTAATTTATTACACATTCTGCATGCTCAAATGACTTAAAAGTCCGATTTTACATTTTCCCCATATTAGATGTCAGAATATCATATAGATTCCTCCATGATGCATAAAACTTCCTATAGTGCTCACTTGTTTTTCTTCTTTAAGTATAATAACGTTTGAGACATGTTTATGGTGGAAATGCAGAGGCAAATTAAAAAAAAGTATGAGGAAAGCCTCCTGTACTATATCATTTTGAATCTAAAATCCTTTGGCTTTTGGTGTAAAACAATTTAATTAGATTGTTTAACAAATTGATTCAGTAAGGTTATTTCCCTGCCATTTATGGAAGAGCAAATTTTATATGAAATAATCAAGACAACGTTATCTAAGAGGGTGCATGTTCTGTTGTGCTCTATTTTGTTTTCCACCTTGCTCCTATTCTTTCGGTAACTGTTTTTCATTGGGTGACCAATTTATATATCTCTATGTTGCTCCCAACTACCTGAAACTAATCGGTAGTTATCATTTATATATAAAAAATATCCTGGTCAAATCATTTACTCATTTTCTCCCCATTCCTGCAGACTTCATTTACCATAGTCAGTGTTATTTACAGCACAGAAGGAGGCCATTCAGCCCATTGGGTCCATGCTGGCTTTCTGTTTAGTAAACCAGTCAGTCCTATTCCCCTTCTCTATTCCCATAGTCCTGCAAGTTTATTTCCCTGGAATGCCCATCCATGCTCAACTTATAATGGAAATCAAGAAAATAATTCCCTTTAGGTTAGATTTCAAATCAATGACATTGGGACATCACCCATACAAGCTTGCTTATCTAACCAACGACCCCCCCCCCCCAATACCCCCCCATACCCCCAACCTTGTAGAACTTGAAATAAAAACAGAAAGGGCTGGAAAAAGTTAGCAGTTCTGGCACCATCTGCGGAGAAAGAAATAGAGTTAACGTTTTGTGTCCAATGTGCTCCTCTTCAGAGTTTGAATTTGAACAAAGCTGGGTGGTTAATTGTTTCATGATGCATTCTCCATGGCAACACCTCCACCAATCGGAGTCCATTTGACAATCAAACAGCACTCTCTTCTCATGCAGCATAAATTGTTCGCCCATTACAGTTGGAAAAAATTCTTGCAAGCTATCCTGATGAGTGCAAAACAAAAATCTTTGATAGCATGTCTCTTTTTCCAGTAATTGAGAGAACTCCTTTTCCATTGTCGTGGTGAAGTTCAAACTCTCAGCTTTTTAGGCAACAGGTTCAAAAATCTCTGTTTAATTTGATTTGGGCAAGGAATTAAGTGTGATGTGTTAATGGAAAATAAGAAACTCTGAACTATTTTTAAGTACCAATTGATAAACTTTTGAGTCTGATCCACAGATTCCCAGGGTCTAACTGATTGAGCGCAGGGAGACACCAACTCTTGTAGAACCATAGAAAAGTTACGGTGCAGAAAGAGGCCATTCAGCTAATCATGTCCACGCTGGCCAAAAAGAGAAAAAAGAAACTAGCCACTCATTTTAATCCCACTTTCCAGCACCTGGCAGGTTACAGAACTTCAGGTATAGATCCAGGTACCTTTTCAATGAGTTGAGCATTTCAGCCTCAACCGTCAGCTTATGCAGTGAATTCCAGACACTCACCACCTTCTGGGTGGAAATGTTTTTCCTCATGTTTCCTCTAATCCTTCTACCAATCACCTTAAATCACCTAGAAACTGACCCCTCAGCTAGAGGAAATGAGTCTTTCCTGTCAACCCTAGCTAGGCCCCTCATAATTTTGTACACCTCAATTAGGTCACCCCTCAGCCTCCTCTGTTCTAAGGGGAACAACCCTAGTCTGTCCAATCTCTCCTCAAAGCTTCAATTTTCAAGCCCTGGCAACATTCTTGTAAATCTCCTATGTACTCTCTCCAGAGCAATTATGTCCTTCCTGTAATGTGGTGACTTGAACACTACACAAAATTCCAACTGTGGTCTAACCAGTGTTTTATACAGTTCCAGCATCACATCCCTGCTTTTGTATTCAATTCCTCGCTCAATAAAGGAAAGCATTCCATGTGCTTTCTTGAACACCTTGTCCACCTGTTCTCCCACCTTCAAGGATCTGTAGACATGCACTCCAAGGTCCCTAACTTCATCAGCCCCTCTCAATGACTTCCAGTTTATTGCATATTCCCTAGCTTTGTTTGCCCTCCCCAAATACATTACTTCACACTTTTCTAGATTGAATTCCATTTGCCACTTTTCCACTCATTCAACCAAATCATTGATATCATTCTGTAGTTGACAACTATCCTCTTCACTATCAACTACACGGCCAGTTTTTGCATCATCTGCAAATTTCCCAATCATGCCTTCAACATTTAATTCTAAATAATTAATCAACCACACAAGTTACCATGTGCATCTCTGATCGGCCCTACCTTTTCCTTCGTTTTCCTGTTGCTCTTGGTGTACTGGTAAAACATCTTAGGATTTTCTTTGATTTTACCTGCCAATATTTTCTCATATCCCCTTTTTGCTTTCCTAATTTCCATTTTTACTTCATCCCTGTACTTTCTATACTCACTAATTTGCAAATAGGTTTGACCTTGTTTGATTAAGTCTACATTTTTTTCACCATTCAGAATGATGCTTATTGGCTTGTTATTTAATGATATGTAACAAGCAAAATATTTCTATTTATGAACTAAATTAAAGCTAAGTGCCAATTATTTTTGCATTGTTGTCTGTATTTTCCTTGACTTCAGACTTAAATGGAGCTTTTCAGGTATTTGATGCTTTTTATTCTGACATCCTGTTAAACCCAGCCATCGAACCTCCAGTATGAACCTGTTCCAGCTCACAAAGTTCATTGTGGTTATGGGGAAAATGTAATTAGAGTTAAGGGAGGTTGGTAGAGGTGGGTGTGGGAGAAGCTAAAATGTGTTATTAAAGATTTCAATATAGTTTACACTGAATTGCAATAAGAATAACAATTTATATTGTGTCAATAACATAGGCCTGAATTTTGCAGTAATAATGCCTGCAAAATTGTTGATGTTCACCGTCTCTTGGATTCTAGAAGAGAAAGCGTGTTTCTATAAAGCACAGACGAGACCTTTCTCAATAAAAAAAATTGTTTCAAAGTGACTCATTTACAAATATTATTTTCTATTAGAATGGCTGCAGCTATAGGGCAGAATCCTGCCCTTGGATGGCGGGCAGGCCCCACTGGCTCGCCATTTTAAGTGGGCGGGCCAATTAAGGCCTGCCCAGCAGCATCCCTGACAGGAAGCGCTATGCGCTTCCTGTGTGGGGTGGGGGCGGGGGGGGTGGTAGGGAATCCCCAGCTGTCAAAGTGCGCTCTTTCACGCATGCGCACGAAAGAACACACTGCTCCCTGAGGCAAAGTCTCAGTGAGAATAGTGACATTGGAAAAGACTTTAAAAATAGAAACAATAAAAAATTATTAACATGTCCCCCTCATATGACAATGTCACACGAGATGGGACATGTTAATAAATTTAACATTACATTTATTAAAGTTTTTAAAAAGAAACATGAAACTTCATCCCGCCAGTGGATGAAGTTTCATGAATAATCAGAAGCCTGCTGGGGCTCCTGGCCTGCCCGCCAGCCTTAAGGTTGGCCAGGCAGGTCTTTAAGTACTCTAACTAGCCTGTCAATGGCCTCGGTTGGCCATTGACAGGTCGGCGGGCGGACAGCTGATTTCACTGTCTGCCAGCCTTCCTAAAAATTTAAATGGTCTGGGATGACATCAGGGATTCCTCCCAACGTCATCCTGCGTCATTTTCCCCTCAGTGACCGGACCCCGCCCCCAAATCGCCGTGGGGAATATCCTGGCCATAAACATGTTTTCACCCCCAATTTTCTCCAAATATATACATGTATAGAAGCAGAAAATTGAGGGCGGAAAGCATTGTGATTCCCAGCTCCTTTTAGAAGACTAGCCAATTTCACCATCAGGCAATTTTTAAAAATCACCTTTTAGACTTTTAAAACTTACTAGTTTTGAATAAAATTGTCTATCAGTGAAATAACATCCCTAGCATCAAAGAGCAGAATTTGGCCCTAGAACTAGGGGCACTGATTTAAAATTCGGGATTGCCCATTTTAGGAAAGAATGTTTTTCTCTCAGAGGGTTGTGCGACTTTGGAATTCTCTGCCTCAGAAGGCAGTGGAGGTGGGGTCGTTGAATATTTTTAAGGCAGAGGTTGTAGATTCTTGTTAGGTAAGGGAATCAAGGGTCATCGGGGGAGATGGGAACGTAGAATTCAAAGCGCAAACAGATCAGCCAAGAACTTATTGAATGACGGAGCATGCTCAAGGGGTTGAATGGCCTACTTTTCCTATTTTGTATGTTCGTACGACTGGAGGCTCGTGAGGTGTATACCTTCTGTGATTGATTGTTGTATCTGGAAACAACTCTATTTGGAAAATTTCCTTTTCATTCAGATGAGTTATACATGGTCCAGTATTGTGGTAATTAAACTAAGGACCATGATCCAACAAGTATGAAGAGATGAAGACATTAACTCCTAACAACTTAATCCTGGAGCACTTTCACATTATTATCATAGCTGCCTTGCATATCTGCGAAAATGTAAAGCTTGCTTTCTCTAAATTCCTCTTAGAGTTTAGGACAAGTGTTGTAGCCAGTGATTGCTCTGTAGTAAAGTGCACTTTGTAAATTTGGATTGTACTTTCCCTCCGGGGGCAGAAAACATTTTTCGGAACCTAAGCCTGCCAGAGGCGAAACAGTCACTCATTGGGATTTTCATGGGGGCGTCCCCTGAATTGGCATAGAGACAGATTCTGCACCCAATTAAGGGCTGTGAGTGGACTCTCAAAGCTGGAAGGTCAATCAGAGACCTCCAGCTTGACAGGAGCAGCAGGCTGTAATCAAAAGTAAGTGAGAGAGTAGGCACTTCAGAATGAAGGCATGTCTAAACCGATCTCCACCAGTGCGGGAATCTGGAGGCTGAGTGGAAAATTCCATTTTATCTCCCTTAATTTTCCTCAATAAGTCTTTCAATGAGCCTGATTGTCTGCCCCCTGCAAAAATGGCGTAGAGGTGGGATGGATGGGATTTAGCATGTCGGCCAACAGGGCTAATTTTCAACCCTGTCCACCTCCAGTCACAGCCCTGGCTGAAAATCCAGCCTTATTTATTTGTTTATGAAGCATATCAACATAATTTTCCTCAATACAGCTTAGGTTTTATTATTAATTAAGTATATTTACTTAGGGCTAATAGCTTTTATTCTTCATTATTAAGAAAGCTCAAAACATATCATCTCATAGTCAGTACTTTAGAAAGTTTCTGTCTGGCTATTGATCACTGATTTATATGGCACACTTTAAAAAAAGTGCTCTATGTAAGGTTTATATTGAGATTAATTTGTATTTTAAAATTGTAAGGAAGTGAAGTCCTTTTTGACATAATTTTCAAGCTGGACATTCAACCACAACAGTGCTGATAGGGAAAAAGCTAATTTTAAAAATGAAAACCTGTTGGACTATTGCAAAGCTGCAAAACCAGATGATGATCTCAAGAAGTACCAAAAGGCATTGGCCCAGATCTTCCAGTTTCCGGATCATTGAAGACTGGGAGTTCGATCCAAGATGTACGCCGGGACCCAGCAGAAGTCCCAACGCACTAACTCCGAGGGAATTGTCCGGGAAATTTGAACTGCAATTCCACTGCTCCCCGGGACCCTCCACTAGTGCTGCTGTCTCTGAGTCAGAGTTGGAGACTTCGGACAATTCTGATGTACTTACCTGAAACTGTTAGACAGAAAAATCCTAGTCTAACACCTGGTTAATTACGGAACTGGCCCCTCATCACTGACCCCTGACTCTCCCCTCAACCCCCTGACTACACCCCTGAACTCATGATTACCCCCTTGACCACTTTATTAGCCCCCAACCCGCCAACTACCCTGCAACCTGACCAACGTGACTACCCCTCCTGACCTGACCAGACTACCCCTCTGACCTTCTGACCAAACCCCCCAACCTGCCTTGACCCAACTACCCCTTTAGACCACACTAACCCCCAACTACCCCACCCAACCAGTCCTGACTACCCCCACCACCTGACTATCCCCCGACCAGACCTGGCTATCCCTCACCACCTGACTAACCCCCAAACCACCTACCCACTCAATTACCGACCCACCTCACCTAACTACCCACCTCACTCAAACGCTGGTCTAGCCAGCGATGCCAACATCCCATGAATAAATAAAAAACACACCTCATCCACTTGCTACCCTACCCACCTGCCATCCTATCCACCTACCACCCTGCCCACCTACCACCCTTCCCACTTTGCATCTGACCCACCAGCCACCATCCCCACTTACCCACTTTCCTCACCACCCTACCCACTTATCCACTTACCTCACCCACCTACCCACCCTACCGTCCTACCCATTCATTCATTCATCCATTCACCCACTTCACTCACATTCATTCATTCACTCATTCAGTAACATTCACACTGGTCTTAAACTTATCGCAGCTAATGCAGTAAAAAGGGAAAGTGTCTAGACTTGCCGCCAATGCTACTCTGCTGCGATGGAGTTCTTCGATGGATTGTATGCTCCGCATTTCTGAAGAAGCCAGACTTGGAAGACTTGGCCAGAATTGCAGAGCTGCCTTGCGGCCTGGAAAAGTACAGTCAGAGTGGCAATCTGATGGTGATTGCCACTTCACCAAAGATTGGGGCCATAGTGAAGACACCTGTGTAAATGAGGCCACTTGACAAGATTATGCAGAACTCATAGGCCTCTTCAATAAACAATCCTTCTCAGAAAGTTTACCTGTTAGATGGTTGAGCTTTGTGGGATCTATCCAACCAATCAACTGTTACTGCTGTCTTCACATGATGAAATTCATTGAAAGGAAGTTTAAGTCAGATCATTCAAGCTTTAATGTTTTAAACAAAAAAGTAATGCATTATTGGTTATCATCTATGTGAAGCTTTGATGATGTAATATCCTTCCACCATTGAAAGGAAAAATACATAAAAGAAGATGTTACGGTAACTTTGTTACTGTAGGCAAGGAGGGAACGCGACCGATCATGGAAGTAGAACTTCAACCAAGGGGATTGATCATCAGAAGGAGAATGGCAGTCATAGAGGGAATTCGACTCACCTTTGGAAGAATATTTGTTTCGTGCTCAGAACTAGACATTAAAAGAACCCAACCCGACCCATCGTCGGTTAAGTATTTACAGGAGCCCAACTCATCATCGGAAGAATATGTAATGGAACTGGAGAGGGTGCAGAGGAGATTCACCAGGATGTTGCCTGGAATGAAACATTTAAGTTATGAAGAGAGGTTGGATAGACTTGGGTTGTTTTCGTTGGAGCAGAGAAGACTGAGGGGCGACCTGATCGAGGTGTACAAGATTATGTGGGCATGGACAGGGTGGATAGGGAGCAGCTGTTCCCCTTAGTTGAAGGATCAGTCACAAGGTGACATAAGTTCAAGGTGAGGGGCAGCAGGTTTAGGCGCGATGTGAGGAAAAACTTTTTTACCCAGAGGGTGGTGATGGTCTGGAATGCACTGCCTGGGAGGGTGGTGGAGGTGGGTTGCCTCGCATCCTTTAAAAATCACCTGGATGAGCACTTGGCACGTCATAACATTCAAGGCTGTGGGCCAAGTGCTGGTAAATGGGATTAGGTAGGTAGGTCATGTGTTTCTCACGTGTCAGTGCAGACTCGATGGGCCGAAGGGCCTCTTCTGCACTGTGAGATTCTGTGACTCTGTGTGATTCTGTGGATACAATATCGAAAGAATAGTTCAAGCAGCCTGACCCATCATCAGAAGGATATCTACAATCAAAACGGGTGATCGTATGACCATTTACTTAGAACATATTTGGACACTGCATGGCTAGAGCACCTTTATCACTAAGAGTAAACTAAGAAAGGCATTGTATTCAGAAACAGAAAATGCTGGAAAAACTCTGCAGCCCTAGCAGCATCTGTGGAGAGAGAAACAGAGTTAACATTTCGAGTCCGTATGGCCCTTTTTCAGAGCAGGGCATTGTATTGCCAGTTAGACTAAGAAGAGTATTGTATCATCAGGTACACTAAGAAGAGCTTATACTCTGTTTGAAACCTATAACTGTGCGGGTGTCTGTGTTTTTGTGTGCGTGTGTGTGAGATAGATTATTGTTGTAAGCTCAGATGTTTTTCTTTGAATCTGTTTGGAACATGTATTGTTCGTGCAACATAGTCCATAGTAGAATAGAATTTTGCATTTTATGTTTGATCTATTAAAATTTAATATTTAATTCAGGTACTTGAGTGCCCTCCCATTATTTTTTGTAACTCTCATGTCTGAACCATTGAGTAGCCTGTCAAAGGCAGAAGGTTACTTCCTACAAAATTTGCAAATTTACTGTATGCCAACTCTTTTAATTTTCACTTAGTTTACAATAAGATTTTATTTTTAAATAGTCTTCGGAGTTTCCTATGTTCTTTGGAATGAAATAGTTACTTTAGCTATCATTCAACCTCTTCTATGTCTGATTTCCTTCATCATGATATTTCTTTCATATTTCCATAGAAGTAATGGATCAGCCCAAATTAGATGACATATTTTGACCTGTGGCTTCTAAAGATTCTCTGTAATTGTTCATCTCATAAAATCTTATATCCCACCAAGGTTCCTGAACTCACCAAGAAAATATAATGGGAAAATTGGATGGCGAAATAGGTTACAAACAGATCTCTCAACTTCAGGATCTTCATTCATATTCAGTTTTCCCTGGCTGCAGGGGCCTTACATCAAATTAAATTGAGCAGTCTCAATGCAGTTCCCAGTGGGTACAGGCTATACACAAAGCTATTAGGCATTTACTCAAAGCGGTCACAGATGGTTGGTGAAGGAAATGGAGCAGAATAGTCACCCTGGTACATTTCTGACATTGAAGCAGAGTAGAGAGAATTTTATTCTCCGCCTGGTTTTGCTGTGCTATATTGACATTGGGCACATGAAATGGAAGAGTTCCATTCCCTAATCCTGATGAGCAGAATTTTTAAAAAATCACAAAGAAGTAGTATGTGATTTTAGCATTTACATCGTTTGTCATTCTTACAAACGTTCATCAGACCATTTTCTAAATGTGCACATTCCTACTAATAAAGCGCTAATGAGATGTTGTGACAAGATTTATGTTAGGAAAATTAACGTAATTATGTATGCAAGACCATCAGTTTATTGTTTCAATTATTTATAATGGAAAAAATTGTGCCAACTATATTATATTAAAACCTACTAAATGTCAAAGAAATTTTGTTATTTTTCTCCATCCTCTTTATCAACTGCTTGGAATTTAAACTAAATTTCTGTGAAACTAAATCCCACAGTTCCTTACATTATGCTGTGTTTGGAACAGAAATCTCCAGTCCATAAAGTTTTATTTTTTGAAGGTGCCATATAAATGCAAGTTGTTGTTGATTGGATATAATTGATTACATTGGCATTTATAGGACCTACTGAATAATACCCGCTTTGTAGGCTCCATTACGTGGCTGCTATCTCAAAGCCACCTAACTGGGCATTGAGCTGACTGCCCACTCTTTTCCTGGGACAGCTTATTTCCAATATTACAATAGTTCACTGTACATTTCTGATTGTGCATAAAGCTAACTTAATAGACAGGATGGAAAATCATGCTTTATTGAAAATTTAAAGGGAAATGGCCACTTAAGAACTAAAATAGTTCAGGCCTTTAGAAAGATTGGAAATATGCTTGAAACCTATGGCTGGCTTTGTCAAGGCTGAAGGTGGAGTGTGAGAACAAAGGGATAATTTGCCCCTAAAAGAGTGGGTGGGTTTGGGAGCAGCAGGCTGGTTAAAAGGACAGAAATTGACAACACTTCAGGAAGCTGGATGCAACCTGCTGGCTTCCCACAGGTCCAAGGAGTTATCAGTGAAACATATATGGCAATGAAGGTGGCCCAGATCACCTTGGAATCTTTGTCAACCAGATGGATTTCCATTCTATCAATGTGCAGCTCATCAGCAACCAAAAAAAATCAATGTGCATATTGTGCATGATTCTCACGGAGATGCATTGATGCTTTCATGCCATACCAGTCAAATCTCCAGAGCTCCTCCCATCTTGACACAGAATTAACAGTTCCTTGAAGACAAAGGATACTCACTGAGAACTTAGCTAATGTAACCCATTAAGAAGCAAGACAACAATATTTAGGTATGGTGACCTTTACTATGGCAAAGCTTTCTTTTTTCCAAGGGGAAAACGTGTAACATCCTTTGACCCAGAAGCAGTGCAGTAAGGACAATTTGTAATTTCTTTAACATGTTTTTGGAATCTGTAATTGGTGTTAAGAATGCTTGAAAAGGGTTTTAAGAGTTTACATCAATTGTAAAGGGATCAATTATAATTTTTCTTCAATAATAAGAAAGAGTGCTCCATGTGATTTGTGTGTATTGGAAGCAGTGCTAATAGGAAGGAAGTTAACATTGTTCTGATCCTAGGCAAGGCCCACAGGAGTTTTGGTAAGGTCCAGTTAGGGATCAATAACATTTTGATATGATGTGGTAGGTAGTAATTGCTGGGCTGACCAAATCCTAAAGGGAAACTTGGCCAAGCTATCACAATGATTTACAATTTGTGTTTTATTATGAGAAGATATGTGCACTGAAGTCACAAGTCCAATTACCACTTCTGGAGATTTTAAATATTAAATTAAAACATTTATTAACAAAAGAAAATAAAACTTAAACACACAAGATACACAGTTAAATTTAACCTTACAACATTTCCAAAAAGATTTCTACTTAGCTAGATTCCCAAATAAATAAAATTTCCAGGCCATTGTCCAAATAGATTCTTAATCTATAAAACATCCAGTAATATTACTGCAAGGCACCCACTATTGCTATAAGGCAGGTATTTCACAAGCTTCCCTCTCACTCGACAATGGAAATCCAAGGCTTGTAGTAAATCCTTGCTTTCTGAAGCAAACAAGCACTTGCCTGGGGTTGCTAGAGACTGCTTTCCACAGGTCTGTCTTCACACGATCCACCCCTCAAGATGATGAGAATGCTAAAATCAGTTTCATGACTTTGAGCAATTAGTTTGTAATCATCCACTATGTGGGGCAGTGGTAGGCCACATTTCCTGCCATCGGAGGTCAGAAACCTCAATGTAATATATCTACATCTCATTATAAGCCCAGCCTGCCGGGATCACTCCCCATGCTGGATTATCTGAGTATGTCGCTGTGATTGCACGCCTATGTGTTTCACATCAGCATATATAGGGCATGCACTTGGTGGTCTACACTTTGAAGGAAACTCGCAGGTGAGTGCACAGTAACATTGTGCAGCACTCATAAAGGTCACCTGTTGGACTTCAAAGTTGAGGCGACTTGGGGGGGAAGGGCTGCACAGTGGTTGAGGCGAGTTGGTGCAAGGGCTTCACTGTAGTTCAGGTGACTTGGGGAGGGCAAGGGCTGCACTGCAGTTGAGGTGAGTGGGGGGGGGGTGGCAAGGGCTGCACTGTGGCTGAGGTGACTTGGGTGAGGGGGGCAAAGGCTGCACTGCAGTTGATGGTGGTGCACAATCATGTGCGAGGTGGAGGGGAGGGAAGTGGCCATGCATTATGGAAACCTTATATAAAATGACCATACCTCTGCAGCTAAGACAGTTCAGGCGCAGACACACCTGCCTTTATCTTGTGCAAGAACCAAGATGTCACATCTAGTGACACAAACACTGCTCATCAGAACAAGGAGCCATAGGCAGAGAGACATTCTTTGGAGTTTATTCACAATAGCGAACATTATACATAAGTGATTAACACCCATGCCCAGGCTGTGCAACTACACCATCTTCATCTACTCGAAAGAGTTACACCATCTTCATCTGAAAAACAGATGGAAACGTGTTTGTACTCAAAAGAGTTACACCATCTTGACGGCTTGGCCTAAATAGCCAAGTGGTTATGGTACTGGGTTTGTAACCCCAAGATCAAGAGTTCAAAAAATCTCACAATGGCAAACTATGAAACAACGTAACTTCATCTGAAACAGATGGAAACGTGTTTGTATTCAAAAGAGTTACTGCAATTGGTCAAGTGTGAGGTACCAACAATCAAAACGTTAGCTTGGCCTAAATAGCCAGGTGGTTATGGTACTGGGCTTGTAACCCCAAGATCAAGAGTTCAAATCTCACCATGGCTAACAATGTAACTTCATCTGAATAGGAACAGATGGAAACGTGTTTGTACTCGAAAGAGTTACAAGCTCCAGCTACTGTGACTCAGTTCAATAATTTGGTGCTTGGCCTAAATAGCCAAGTGGTTATGGTACTGGGTTTGTAACCCCAAGATCAAGAGTTCAAATCTCACAATGGCAAACTATGAAACAATGTAACTTCATCTGAATAGGAACAGATGGAAACGTGTTTGTACTTGAAAGAGTTACACTATCTTGACCTTCCTAGCCCTGCTGCTATGTCTTATGCCCTTTTTGCGGTCTTGTGGAGTCCGTGGACCATGTATACATAGGGTGTTGTAGGCTGCACTCCCTTTTTAGTTATTTGAAAAACCTTTTATTGATGTTTTGTTTGCACTTCAGCCCCACGCTCCTGATCTATGGGCACCCGGTGCGGAAGGGGGTCGGGAAGGAGGAGGACCTCCTCGTGAACCT
Organism: Carcharodon carcharias; assembly: GCF_017639515.1. Lineage (NCBI taxonomy): Eukaryota > Metazoa > Chordata > Chondrichthyes > Lamniformes > Lamnidae > Carcharodon > Carcharodon carcharias. The sequence continues at coordinate 137,708,386 of NC_054469.1, read as the reverse complement.
GCTCCTGGGCCTGGCCAAGTTGGCCATTAACAGGTCCAGGCAGCGGGCGATCAACGGGGGAGTCCCGCCCGATTGTTTGTCCCTCTTCCGTGGCTACGTTCGCTGCCGGATGTCCCTGGAGAAGGAGCACGCGGTGTCTGCTGGCACTCTCGAGGCCTTCCGTGCTCGGTGGGCACCGCGGGGACTGGGGTGTTTTGTTGACCCCTTTAATCACATTTTGATTTAAAGTTTGTAAGTTTCCTTTAAACTTTGTTCTTGGTTTTACAGCTGACCTGAATTAGGGGCTGTGCCTGATTTATCCCAATTTTGTTGATTTGGTTTTCATTTAAAAGATTATCAAGAGTTCTAATCTCACACTGGCAAACAATGAAACAACGTAACTTCATCTGAAACAGATGGAAACGGGTTTGTACTCGAAAGAGTTACACCATCTTCATCTGAAAAACAGATGGAAACGTGTTTGTACTCAAAAGAGTTACACCATTTTGACGGCTTGGCCTAAATAGCCAAGTGGTTATGGTACTGGGTTTGTAACCCCAAGATCAAGAGTTCAAAAAATCTCACAATGGCAAACTATGAAACACTGTAACTTCATCTGAATAGGAACAGATGGAAACATGTTTGCTTGGCCTATATAGCCAAGTGGTTATGGTACTGGGTTTGTAACCCCAAGATCAAGAGTTCAAATCTCACAATGGCAAACTATGAAACAATGTAACTTCATCTGAAACAGATGGAAATGGGTTTGTACTCAAAAGAGTATCACCATCTTCATCTGAAAAACAGACGGAAACGTGTTTGTACTCAAAAGAGTTACACCATCTTGACGGCTTGGCCTGAATAGCCAAATGGTTATGGCACTGGGTTTGTAACCCCAAGATCAAGAGTTCAAATCTCACCATGGCTAACAATGTAACTTCATCTGAATAGGAACAGATGGAAACGTGTTTGTACTCGAAAGAGTTACAAGCTCCAGCTACTGTGACTCAGTTCAATAATTTGGTGCTTGGCCTAAATAGCCAAGTGGTTATGGTACTGGGTTTGTAACCCCAAGATCAAGAGTTCAAATCTCACAATGGGAAACAATGTAACTTCATCTGAAACAGATGGAAACGTGTTTGTACTTGAAAGAGTTACATCTTGTGGCTTGGCCTAAATAGCCAAGTGGTTATGGTACTGGGTTTGTAACCCCAAAATCAAGAGTTCAAATCTCACAATGGCAAACTATGAAACAATGTAACTTCATCTGAAACAGATGGAAATGGGTTTGTACTCGAAAGAGTTACATCTTCTTAACCCTGCAGCGATACCTCTACGTTGAGCCTCCTCCTAGATGGTGTGCCCTGATGACGTATTTCTTCCGTCAGGTGCACGGCCTGAATTATGACGTGCAGCTCCTGTTTATAGAACAGCTGGGCCTCGGTGGCTCCTTGCAGGCGTTGCCCGTCTTTTACCAGGACCTGATCAAAGTCTGGAAAGTGGTCACCTCGCGACGCAGCTCTCCCCCGTCAGGAGTAGCGGCTATCGTCAGAGAGCCGCTGCTCAGGAATCCGCCCCTCCGTCCTTTTCAGTGGTTGGCGGAGAGGAGGGCTGTGGCCGCAGGGGTGACCAGGATCGGGGACGTGCTGGGTGGCGGAGGACTGGGCTGGATGCTCCCGCAGGAGTTGGCGCGACGCGCGTCTGTGAGTGTCCAGGTCGCAGCCGATGCCATCCAAGACCTGAGAACGGTCGTGCTCGGACCCGACGTTATTTTGGGTCTTGAGGTGGCCCAGGTGCGCGGTGGTCTTCCGTCTGAGCGTTCCCCTGTTCGGACGGAATTCCACATTGGCCCCAAGCCCCGAACCCTCCCTCGGGTGCTGGTGCCCCGCAATATGAGCCGCCTCGGGGACATGCCCTCTGTGCCTTGTGGCACAGCAAAGAGGGGCTTTTTGTATGGACTGCTGCTGCACACCTTCCATTTTCTCGCCCTTGTCCGTCGACCGGACACGCCCTGGCGTGCCTTGTTGCCGTCCGGCGGCGGAGGCCCTCGATGGGAGGCCCTCTACGGAGGTTCCTCCCCCTTTCTATCGGGGACCTGGGTTGGAGGGTGTTGCATGCGGCAGTCCCTTATAATAAGAGGATGCATAGGTTCACGGACTCTCAGGACACATGCCCTTTTTGCGGTCTTGTGGAGTCCGTGGACCATGTATACATAGGGTGTTGTAGGCTGCACTCCCTTTTTAGTTATTTGAAAAACCTTTTATTGATGTTTTGTTTGCACTTCAGCCCCACGCTCCTGATCTATGGGCACCCGGTGCGGAAGGGGGTCGGGAAGGAGGAGGACCTCCTCGTGAACCTGCTCCTGGGCCTGGCCAAGTTGGCCATTAACAGGTCCAGGCAGCGGGCGATCGACGGGGGAGTCCCGCCCGATTGTTTGTCCCTCTTCCGCGGCTACGTTCGCTGCCGGATGTCCCTGGAGAAGGAGCACGCGGTGTCTGCTGGCACTCTCGAGGCCTTCCGTGCTCGGTGGGCACCGCGGGGACTGGGGTGTTTTGTAGACCCCTTTAATCACATTTTGATTTAAAGTTTGTAAGTTTCCTTTAAACTTTGTTCTTGGTTTTACAGCTGACCTGAATTAGGGGCTGTGCCTGATTTATCCCAATTTTGTTGATTTGGTTTTCATTTAAAAGATTATCAAGAGTTCAAATCTCACGATGGCAAACTATGAAACAATGTAACTTCATCTGAATAGGAACAGATGGAAACGTGTTTGTACTTGAAAGAGTTACACTATCTTGACCTTCCTAACCCTGCCGCTATGTCTTGGTGCTCCCGCAGTGCCCCAGTGGAGGTGGAGGCAGCCTGCTGACTGTGACGCCCTGTCTATGATGACCTTGGTGGGTGTCCTCTGAGACCTGGAGGGCCCTGGCCTGCATTCGGGCTCCTGCTGTGTGGCAGTGGCACCCTCATCGGCCTGTGGAGCTGAAGCTGCTGGTGCCATCAGGAAGCGGGGATTCAGATGGGACAAACACTCCCGGAGTCAGCTGGGTGGATGGCCCCGGAGTGTGCACCTACTGATCATCCTCCCCTTGGGTGCACAAGGGCCCCAGGCTGACTCCTTGAGGAGAAGGGGAAACTAGAGTGAGATCAAGCTGTCCAGCACCTCTCGCGTATACACACCATTGGACACCATTTGTGGCATCAGCGATGGAGTGCAGCCCTCACAGCAGTGCAGTTCCAATGTTCTGGACCAAGGTCTCCATAGCAGCTACCATCCTACCAGTGTTGACCTCAGTCTGTTTGACTGACTTCGGTAACACCTCAGCCTGAAGGTGGATGGACTCCTCCATCATCCCTTGCAATCTGAGGAGTGCAGCAGAAATCCCTTCCTGATGTTCTTGAGCTTACCTTTGCAACTCCAGCAACTGAGGTATGATCGAGTCCAGAGGCTCCTCATCTGACTCAGGCTTAGCAGATTTCTGGCTCCCAGCAGTTCTCTGAGTGTCGAAGACCTGGGAAGTTCCTGCCGCCACCTGCTGTGGATCAGAAAGTGTGATGAGCTCACCAGATTGTGATCCCGAGGCTACTCTAAAGCTAAGTCCCACTGAGGTGTGTGTCTCTGCGTTGGTGGAGGGTGTGGGCGAGCACTGTGGTGGGTCTTCAATAAACCTCCTCTTCAGAGGTTTCTTCTGGGCTTGATTGGAGGCCCTGGGTCTTGGACATCATCGATTGCTTCCCAAATGTGCCTGTGGAAGCAAGGAGAGATAATTAGTGCATGGCACGGGCTTATGGAATAGGACATATCACTCACAGCATGGTTGTCTGATGGATGTTGCAATGTTGTATCCTCACTTGGTAGAGCACCACTGACCTCACCATCAGTACAGGAATGGTCCAGATCCTCGCCAGCCAGCTGAATGGCTCTGTTTTCAAAGTCTGTGAGAATTTTGATTTCAGGCATTCCTCCACCGGTCTGCAACTTCTCCCTCTTGTTGTGCATCAGCTTGTCCTGCATGAATAGAGATGGATAAAATGTAAGCAGGACACCTGCCAGGTCAGATGATAAGTATGCCTGGCATGTGTGGGTGGTGTGTGGTCCCATGGATGGGATGAGGACAATGAAGGTGTGTATGAGAGATTGAATGGTGATGTCCCTTGAACTGGCAGTGAGTGAGATCCCTGTGGATGTGTGATGGGTTTTTGAGTGCGTGAGTTGAGAGTGATGAGAAGAGTGACTTAATCTGGTGGAACAGAGGAGATCATTCATCCTTCTTCGGCTCTGGGTGGCTGTCCTCTTTGGTAGGACATTGGTGCTGACCACCGCTGCCTCTGCCTCCCATGCTGGACTAATGATGTTGCTGCCCATCCTGCGACCCAAAGCAGGGTAGAGAATATCACAGTGCGCCTGCACTGTGTCCAAAAGGCACCCAAGGGACACGTCATTAGACCAGGGGCTGCAGTCTCCTTGCCTTTCAGGGCCATGCCTTCTTTGTAGTAGTTGTGGGCTGGAAGCACTGAGAGGTGTGCACGCAGCTGCACTTTAAATATGGCACCTGGTGCGATGAAGCAGCTAGTTCATGGTGTGATGGGCGAAAGAGAGCCCACCCCACCTCCCCCATCGAAGTGGCGTGTTTCGCAGGAATACATTATTAATGAGGCAGGATTAAGGCAATACAGTGTGAAAAGCCGCAATTGCAGCCAGTGGATAAAATGTCCTTTATCCCGACCCACTACCACACTTAATGCAAATCTGGGACGATTTCACCATCTGTCTCTCTAATGAGGAATTTCAGTCTTCACCTTCAAAGATCTAACCTGGGAATTCTCTGCAAAAATCACTCCAACTTGAACGGCATCAATAATGGCCTACCTCATAGGATTTCAATCTCATCTCCCAAGTTTCTGTTTCCCTGGATTCCCAAGTCAAGATTCTCAAGCATTAACTCACATGCACAGAAGCGCTGGGCCCAAAGAATGTAAAAATTGCAGAACTGCGCATGTGCAGCCTGCTCCTGGACTGTACATGCGCCAAACATCCAAGGTCCATTGGGAATTGAAGTTGCTGCCCTCCACTCTGCAACCAGGTAAGTATAGTTTTCATAACAACATACAAAACCTGTGTGGCTAGCCACAAAGGAGAGCTGCACACAAAGAAGAGCTGTAGCAGAGGGAAGAGTAGAGAAGGCACATTCAAAAGTAGCTGTGTATGCGTAATACAGTTAAGTAGTATAGAAATCTGAAGCAGGGTTAGAGTAGAGATTTTGAATTAGACAATTTCACTGATGTTGTTTCAGTTTTGCCAAAGCTGACCCGGCCATTTAACAGGATTTATCAAAAGATGAGATAAAGGATTCTCTGGTGAATTTGTGCCATCAAGACTATCATGAACCTAGTTAAGGGGGCTCTGCAGGTGTGTATCATTTGAGTAACGTCTGTTTCCAGGGACCCTGAACGGAATACAGCTGCCAGGGAGTGCGACTCAAGAGCCAAATCAATTGGGTGGGAAAGTGAGAGATCCTACATACCAGAGGCCGAATTTGAGAACTTTGGAAGTGCGCATGGTGCCAAATGTCTATGGGAAGTGATGCAGGAGTTTCTCATCATGTAAGACGTATCTTTGTTTTATTGCCAATTTAAAGTGAAATTTACCATTATATTTGAAGTAACATTTGTCCATTAATTATGTTTAATTTGCACTGTTTCTGATTCAAGTTAAAGTATAAGTTAAAAAAATTGAAATTTTGTTGGCAATTTCTTCATTTGGGTGTCATTTTGGTAAATTTGGTTATTCTTGTTTGTAGCTCCCACAGGGATCATAACATCATAGGGATACAATTGACAACACCTGACTGCAAGATCTGCCATAAAACAAGCAATTGGGATGCTGAATATGTGACTTAGGTGCCTAGATAGACCTGGAGATGTTGTTCAGTATGCAACAGCTGGGATTGAGGATGAATGTGGTGTCCTGCACTTGGCATAGTTTAGTGCAGCAGGAAGAACTGGAGCTCCAGGAGGAAGAAGGTACTGAGTGCATTGGCTCTTCCGAGGAGGAGGAGGAGAAGGAAAATCCATAGGATGTGATGTGGGCACCAGCAACATTGAACATAGCTAAAACAGAATTACCTGGAAAAACTCAGCAGGTCTGGCAGCATCGGCGGAGAAGAAAAGAGTTGACGTTTCGAGTCCTCATGACCCTTCGACAGAACATAGCTGACTGGGATGCCAGGAATGGCTTAATTCTAGCAGAGTTCAGTTAGACTGAAGAGGTGCGCCCAACTTGCAACTAAATTCTAAACCCATGGTCTCATCATCTCCATTGAAGGCCCCACCATCAATAACTTTTCTCACAAGTCTGTTGTGTGGCACTGTATCAAATGCCTTTTTAAAGTCTATGTATACCACATCAACAACATTATCCTCATCTGCCTTTTCTGTTACCTCATCAAAAAACTCCAGCTAGTCGTTAAACATGATTTTCCCTTTAGAAATCCATGCTGGCTCTTCCTTATCAACCCATAATTTTCCATGTGACTACTAATTCTCTCCCGAATAATTGTTTCTAGAATCTTGCCCACCACTGAAGTTAAACCGACTGGTCTGTAATCGCTGGGCTTATTCTTTCAACCTTTTTTGAACAAGGGCGCAATGTTTGCAATTCTCCAGTCTTCTGGCACCACCCCTGAGTCTAGGGAAGACTGAAAGATTATGTCCAGTGCCCCTGTAATTTCTACTCTCGCTTCCTTCAATATCCTTGGACACATCTCGTCCAGTTCCAGTGCCTTGTCAACTTTAAGTACTGACAGTCTATTCGACACTTCCTCCTTATCAATTTTGAACCCTTCTAATGACAGAGTTTCCTCGTCTGTCACCATGGCCTGGGTAACATCTACCTCCTTGGTAAAGACGGATGCAAAGTATTCATTTAATACCCCAGCCGTGGATCCTTCGTCCATGTGTAAATTCACCTTTAGGTCCCTAATCGGCCCTACTCCTTCTTTTACCACCCTTTTACTATTTATATGCCTATAGAAGACTTTGGGATTCCCCTTTATGTTGGCTGCCAGTCTTTTCTCATAATCATAATCATAGCAAAAGAGGATCATCTAGTGCAGGGAGAGGATGAATGGTGTCATCTGTTCCACCAGGGTAAGTCACTCTTCTTATCACTCTCAACTCACACACTCACAAACCCATCACACATCCACAGGGATCTCACACCTCAAGGGACAACAACACTAACTTTCACACACACCTCACATCTCCATCAGGCTCATATCTTTCAAGCTCGAGTCCTCATCCCATCCATGGCTCCGCTCACCATACAAACATTCCACGCAGAGTCATGTGGCCTGCTCACACTCTCCATCTATTTTCAAGCAGGAGAAGCTGGCTCACATCAGCAGGGAGAGATCCCAGACCAGGGGTGGAGTGGCCCACATTAGATCCCTCACTCACTTTGAGGAGCATGTCATCGCGCTGACTGGTGAGGACATGAACTGTGCCTTTGGTGATGGTGAGGTTGGCAGCAAACGCCCATGTGAGGATCCTGCACCACATCATCCCTCTCTCAACATAACTGTGAGTGCTCTCTCTCCTGCTTTTGACTCTGCTGCCATGTACTAATTATCTCTACTTTGGTTCACAGGGAGCTCTGCCAAGCAACCGACACCCTCAGCCAGCCAGCCCCTCAGCTTCATCCAGGTCTTCACCTCCAACCAAGAGGACACCCCCTCCATTGAAGGGCTGGAAATAAGCAGCCTTGAAGACCCATCACCAGCCCCAATGCTGGGGAAGAGGGATCTGTGAGGTCCAAGTCAGATGACAAGCCTCTGGATTCAGCCTTCCAACTCATCATGGCGAGTCAGCAGAAGGCAGGGGGAAATCAAGCAGAGCTGTTGGAAGCACTTAAAAGCGTGGCATGCAATTGGAGGAGTGTGTCTGCCTGCTCACTGATGAAGTGGTGTCCACATGTGCACACATTGAGGTCTCCATGGGGAGGGTGGCAGACATCATGGAGATCCTGGTCCAGCAGAACGTGGAGATGTGTGCAGACCTGTGCTCCATCATGATATCCATGGATGAGTTCCTGCAGTGCCAACACGACAGGGAAACAGGGCATCTTGATGTCCCTCCAGGTGCTCCTTCTCCTCAAGGAGTCAGGCCATGGCCCTCGGGTACCTAAAGGGAGGAGGAGCTGCACCTGAACACCACTGGGTCATCCAATCAGGAATCTCAGAGGCTTTCCTCTCTCTCTGTGTCCCCTTTGTCTGTAACCCCCTCAACCTCGTCCTCTGTCACCGCAGAGGGAGCAACTGGCCCACAGGACAACAGCCAAAGCAATCTGGGGCCCTCAAGGCCTCAGGTCTCCAGAGGACTCACGCCAAAGTCTTCAGCGGCAACAGAGCCAACCATTGCACAGGCTGTCTCCACCCCTGCTGTGGATGTCAGGGCAGCACCTAGAAGAAATGGTTGGCCTTGTCAAGAAAACAAGAAATTATAATATTTTTCTTCTAGTAATAAACCTGACATATTTTCTTATGTACTGGAAGTCAGGCTGTAATTGGATTAAGAGCTAGAATGGTGACAAGAGTCTAAAGTCAACAGTATGAAGTGGTTTTGAATGTTAATGAACCAAGAGAAACTTCAATCAGAGTTTTACATAAAGCAATAACAAGAATAGTTCGAACTGAGTTGTTTTAGTTGAAAGGGGGATATATGCAGGCTGTAAAAAGGTGTAAGGAAGTGAGGTAAAGATAGGCTAAGTTTGTTTTTTACAAGTCTAAGATCTCAAGTAAAGAATAATTTAATCAATTCTGGGGAGAAAACATTTCTAAAGAGACTGGTTGAAACAATAGAGAGATCAAAAGGAAGGAATGCATTTAAGGAAATACTGAAGCCTATGTGGGGAGGTAGCTGCTTAGACCTCCTGGAAGACAGCAGGAAGCTGGGCAGAACTCTAAAAAGACAGTGTGATCAAGGCCAGACCTGAAGACCCAGTTGCTGTCAGCCCCAGAGGAAACCCCAAGGGAAAAAGGCACAATGTGGTAAAAATTACTGGAATTCTATAGATTTTAAAATCTGTAGGGATAGTTGCTGAACAGAAAAGGGGACTGTTATCTCTGAGGGTAGTTAGGATTTGTGGGACTGTTTTAAAGCACTATTTACTGTGTGAAGCCATTCTAGTGTTTAAATGTAATTCTGTTTTATCCTTTTCCTTTATTCTTTTAATAAATGTTCACTTCACAATAAAATCATCGCAAGTATTGGGGAAATAATTTCCTGATTTCAAAACTGCTCCTCATACTATACAAATTACAAAAACTGTTCTGGCAGCTGTTTCAAGATTCCCTCTGGTAGTTGACCAGCTCAGTATTTGAGTCATAGGGTTTTACAGCACAGAAAGAGGCCCTTCAGTCCATCATGTCCATGCCGGTCGTCAAGCTCTTATCTACTCTAATCCCATTTTCCAGCATTTGACCCGCAGCCTATTGTTTCAACCAGTCTCTTTAGAAATGCTTTCTTCCCAGAATTGATTAAATCATTCTTTACTTTAGCTCTTAGACTTGTAAAAAACAAACTTACCCTATCTTTACCTCACTTCCTTAGACCTTTTTACAGCTATGGCATTTCAAGTGTCCATCTAAATACTTCTTAAATGTTGTGAGTGTTCCCACCTCTTCCACCCTTTCAGGCAGTGAGTTCCAGATTACAATCCCCCCACCACCCTCTGGGTGAAAAAAACATTCCTCAAATCCCTTCTAAACTTCCTGCCCTTTACCTTAAATCTATGCCCCATAGTTATTGACATCACCACTAAGGGGATAAGTTTCTTCCTATCTACCCTAACTATGCCCCTCATAATTTTGTATACCTTAATCAGGTCCCCCCTCAGCCTTCACTGCTCTAAGGAAAATAACCCCAGCCTATCTAGTCTCACTTCACAGCTGAAATGCTCCAGCCCAAGCAACATCCTGGTGAATCTCCTCTGCACCCTCTCCAGTGCAATCACATCCTTCCTATAGTGTGGTGACCAGAACTGCACCCAGTACTCCAGCTGTGGCCTAACTAGCATTTTATATAGCTCCAACATAACCTCCATGCTCTTGTATTCAATGCCTCGACTAATAAAGGCAAATATCCCATATACCTTCTTAACCACCTTATCCACCTATCCTGCTGCCTTCAAGGATCTATGGACATGCACACCAAGGTCCCCTGATCCTCTGCACTTCCTAGGGTCCTACCATTCATCGTGTATTACCTTGCTGTGTTAGTCCTCCCAAAATGCATCACCTCACACTGTTCAGGATAGAATCCCATTTGCCACTGTTCTGTCCATCTCACCAGCCCGTCTATATTGCCCTGTAGCCTAAGGCTTTCCTCCTCACTAATTACCATACCACCAATTTTCATGTCATCCGCGAACTTACTGATCATACCTCCAACATTCATGTCTATATCATTAATGTACACTATAAACAGCAAGGGACCAAGCACCGAACCCTGCGGTACGCCAATGGGCACAGGCTTCTAGCCACAAAAACAACCTTCGACCTTCACCCTCTGCCTCTTGCCACTAAGCCAATTTTGGATCCATTTTGCCAAATTGCCCTGGATCCCATGGCTCCAACCTCTTGACCAGTCTACCATGTGAGTCCTTGTCAAAAGCCTTACTGAAGTTTCTGTAGACTACATCAACTACACTGCCCTTATTTACACATCTAGTCACCTCCTCAAAAAATTCATTCAAATTTGTTAGACATGATCTCCCACTAACAAAGCCATGCTGACTATCCTTGATTAATCCTCGACTCTTCAAGTGGCAATTAATTTTGTCCCTCAGAGTTTTTTCCAAAGGTTTCCTTACCGCTGATGTTAGGCTCACTGACCTATAGTTTTCTGGTTTACCCCAACTCTCGTCTTGAATAATGGTACCACATTCGCTGTCCTCCAGTCCTCTGGCACCTCTCCTGTGGCCAAAAAAGATTTGAAAATTAATGTCAGGGAACCTGCAATCTCCTCATTTGCCGCCCACAGCTGCCTAGGATACATCTCATCTGGCCTGGAGATATATTCACATTTAAGCCCTCTAAAACCACTATTACCTCCTCCCTCTCAATGCTAATTTGTTCAAGTACATCACAGCCCCCCTCCCTGATTTCTATACCTACATCATCCTTTGCTATAGTGAATACAGATGCAAAGTACTCATTTAAAACCTCACCTACCTTTTCTGGCTCCTCATACTGATTGCCACTGTGGTCCCTACTCATTCCTTGGTTATTCTCTTGACTCTAATATACTTATAAAATGTCTTTGGGTTTTCCTTTATTTTACCTGCCAGTGTTTTTTCATGCCCCCTCTTCACTTTCCTAATTTCTTTCTTAAGTAACCCCCTGCACTTTCTATAGTCCTCTTGGGCTTCTGCTGTTTTGAGTCCTCTGTACCTATCATAAGCTTCCTTTTTTCCTTATCCAATCCTGTACATTCCTCAACATCCAGGGTTCTCTGGACTTGTTGGTCTCACCCTTCATCTTTATGGGAATATGTTGGCCCTGCACTCTCACTATTTCATTTTTGAATGACTCTCATTGCTCTGATATAGATTTTCCCACAAGTAGCTGCTCTCAGTCCACTTTGGCCAAGTACTGTCTTATCATATTAAAATCAGCTTTCCCCCAATTCAGAGCCTTTATTTCCAGTCCACCTTTGTCCTTTTTCATAACTACCTTAAATCTTACTGAGTTATGGTCACTATCACCAAAATGCTCCCCCCCGACACTTTTACCACTTGCCTGGCTTTGTTTCCTAAAGCTAGGTCCATTACCACCCCCTTTCTTGTAGGACTTTCTATGTGCTGGTTTAAAAAGGTCTCCTGGATATATTTTAAGAATTCTGTCCCCTCTAATCCTTTCATGCTTTGCCTATTCCAGTTAATATTGGGGAAGTTGAAATCACCTACTATTATTATCTTATTATTTTTACATTTCTCTGAGATTTACCTAAATATCTGCTCCTTTATCTCTCCTTGACTGTTTGGGGGTCAATAGTACCATCCACCGTGCCATTACAGCTTAGAAAAGTGAAGAATTTCTGATCACAAGTGGTTGCACGGGTGAACACATTTTGTCACTTTATAATCTGAAAATATATTCACTTTCTCTGAGTAATGTGCAATGGTGTCTTTCAGCTTCATTGACAGGCTTCGCAAGTCCTCCCCCTGCATCCACCCCGCTCTTCCAGCCCACTAGCAGTTCAGCCGCACACAGCCGGACCATGAGTGATTCTGGATGGAGAAGGGTGTATGTGGCAGGGTTTTCAGAGCCTCGTCCAAGCACTCTCCCACCCACACAGATCCTTCCCCCATCACACTCATCTCAATGCCCCGATCATTTTCAATGCCATCTGCTGGGGTTCGCTTTCAGTCGTCCATCTGAGTTGACCTGCATCTCCGCCAGCTACTGATCACACTCCCATGCAGCACCTGTGCCCGTCCAACACGAGGCTCCGTCACTTTTGGTTTCAAAAACATGTTTGTAGTAAGGTTTCTTCTCAGCTACCCCATCCTTTCCCCTCCGCAAGTCAACCATATCCTTTCCCCAATCAACTCCCACCTCCCCATCATCACCTACCAACCAGAAGCCTTTTCTTTGCGGAACGCCCAGCTTTTTTCTAATATTCATTCACGGGATGTGGGCATCGCAGGCTAGGCCAGTATTTATTGCCCATCCCTAATTGCCCTTGAGAAGGTGCACATTCACTACCTTCCATAGAATCTCACCACCATCCACATTGACCTCCCTAACCTCGTCCTTCCCACCCCAGGGTCCATGTCTGCCTCTAAGTCCCCACCAACACGCTCGCTGTCCCTTCTACCGCTACCATCGCACCCTCACCCTCCCACCCATCCAACTCACTCATCCCCCGCTCATACTCAACATTCCCTCCTACTAGGCCCACTCTCAGTTCAATCCCCAGGAGGCAGTCATTGACTCCACAAACTCCTCCCTTGAACATTCACGTGGACATCCCCACCTTACTCCCTCCTCTGAACCCCTCGCTCACCCTGGATTCCTACTCCCCTCCAAAGGCCTTCCTACCCCTGAAGTCCTTCCCCCTCCGAACTCCTCCCCCTCCAAATTCTTCCCTCCTCCCTCCTCCAACCTCCGTCCCTCAAAGTTCTTCCCCCTGCCTAACTCCTTCCCCCCTCTGAATTCCTTCCCTTTGACATTCCTCCCCCTTACACATACCTCCCCTGTTGCCGCATTCTCTTAAGCAATAGCCTCGTCCCCCCGTACTCCCTTTCCCCTCCCAACCTCACCCTCCCGACACCATCATTCCACCCTCCCAAAACTCATCCCCTGGCATCTTCATTCTCCCCCTCTCAACCTCACCATTCCCTGGAACACCTTCCTCTTCCAGTCAAATCTAGAACTTCTCTCCTACTCCCAAACCCACATACCTCCAACCATGCCCTCACCTCCCCACTAGTACATCTTTCTCTTGCCTCCCCCCACCTCACTGATCACCCGTACCAGGCCACGGCCAAGACCGTGATATCCTGAGGCAGACCCCAGACACCAACGGAGACCTCCCACCTTCCATGAACTGCTTCGTAGTGGAGCCATGTCCATGAGAATCCACCCAGCAGGCGATGCACATCTTCCTCCAGTGTCCAGTAGCTGTAGAGGTTCAGCATCTTCTTCTCCTTGGATGTCCACAATGTGAGCAAGGCCCTAACAGTAGGATGACTTCTGAATGTCACACTTGTCAAGATGTGTTATGGGCCGACAGGTTTTCACTCCAACATGGGCAGTAAATTTGACATGGGAGGATGATTCTGGCGGGCAGGCAAGATGATGAGATGCAAATGCATTGAAACTAGGTTTCCAACGTGTGGCGGTGGGAAAGGTGGCCCGCCATTGACAGGTGAAGCGGATGATCACAAACTGGTTTCACAACGGTGTGAAACCGATTTTTGGCCTTCTCGCCATACTGTTCGCTCATTCCCGTCATGACACCCGACACCAATGGAGATGGAAAATTCTGGCCTCTGTCAAATTAATCCTATCCAAATGGATCATATTGTAGATATTTATTGTAGGCAGCTCTTTCATTAGCCTCTTTAACTTTCTCTGGTCAGTCCCTTGAGTTGTCAATGGAAATGCACTGAATTCAATTATCTCAGAATTTTTCTTCCCCATGTTTATCAATTTTTCTTTCTTCTTCGCTGTTTATCATATAGGATGAAGTCCATTTGATGGTTCCAGCTGGACAAAATTGATACAAAAGTGATCTAATTTCCAATGGATAGAGGTTTCACCTTAAAAACTTCTCCCATTGTCAGTTGATACTGCTGCTATTTTTCTTGTCCAAGTACTGCTAACTTCAATAATGCAGAATAGGGATATTTTTTTCATTACAGACATTAAACAAATTACAGAAAAAAAATCAAACTACATTTAAATAATTTTAACACTGCCACACATTGATTAACACAGCTGAAAATGATTCCTGCTAGGAAATTAATAACAATTTATCCAATTATTAAATGCAATAAATTTAAATAAAGCAGTTCTATTCCAATATTTCAAAAGATCTATGATATCAATACTTGTAATTTTATTAAATGGATAAATTATTAACGAACAGAAAACCATTAGCAACAGGTGTATGAATTCTCACTCAGAATACAGTCCAGAAAATGTTCAAAGAAAAATTGTTGTACTAGAAGGAACTCTCCTGCTCCTCCTAAGCCCAGAAAAATAACCTCTGGGCTATTGCAGGCCTGAGAAAGGTTCTGCCCTCCAAGGATTGTCTACCTGCTCAGCCCAAACTCTGACTGTCAGCCAGCCCAGCATAGGAACTGAACAATTTACACTCTCTCAGAGCTAGCACTGTTTGACACCCACAACTTGCTGGCTGAATGCACATGAGGTTCAGGCTGGCAAGAGCAGCCTGGTGGCTGTAATTAAATTCAGCCCTGAAAGGGAAATTAAATTTCCCCTGAAAGGGAAATCATGCTTAATTAATCTACTGGAGTTTTTTTGGAATGTAACTGGTAGAATAGATAAGAGAGAACTAGTGGATGTGGTGTATTTGGATTTCAAGAAGGCTTTTAATAAGATCCCACATAAGAGGCTAGTGGGAAAAATTAAAGCACATGGAATCAAGGGTAATATACTGGCATGGATTGAGAATTGGTTGACAGACCAGAAATATAGAGTGGGAATTAATGGGTCTTTTTCCGGATAGTAGGCGGTGACTAGTGGTGTACCGCAGGGATCAGTGCTTGGGCCCCAGCTAAATGACTTGGATGAGGAAACCAAATGCAATATTTCCAAGTTTGCTGACGATACAAAACTGGGTGGGGTTGTGAGTAGTGAAGAGGATGTAAGGAAACTTCAGGGTGATTAAGACAAGTTGTGTGAGTGGGCAAACACATGGCAGATGGGGTATAAAGTGGATAAATGTGAAGTTATACACATCGGTGTGAAAAACAGAAAGGCAGAGTATTATTTAAATGGTGATATATTGGGAAATGTGGATATACAAAGGGATTGGGGTGTCCTTGTACACCAGTCAATGAAAGTAAACAGGCAGGTGCAACAAGCAATTAGGAAGACAAATGGTATGTTGGCCTTCATTGCAAGAGGGTTTGAGTTCAGAAGTAGGGATGTCTTACTGCAGTTATACAAGGCCTTGGTGAGACCACACCTGGAGTATTGCATGGAGTATATCCTAAGAAAGGATATACTTGCCATAGAAGGAGTGCAGTGAAGGTTCAATAGGCTGATATCAAGGATGGCAGGAGAGATTGATTCGACTGGGCCTGTATTCACTATAATTTAGAAGAACAAGAGGGGATCTGATTGAAAAGTATACAATTCTAACAGGGCTAGACAGACTGGATGCAGGGAGGATATTTCCCCGCATTGGAGAGTCTAGAACCAAAGGCCACAGTATATGGGGCAGGCTATTTAGGACTGAGATGAGGAAAAATTTCTTCACTCAGAGGGTGGTCAACCTGTAGAACGCTCTACCACAGAAGGCTGTGAAAGCCGGGTCACTGAGTATATTCAAGAAAGAAATTGATAACTTTTTGAATATTAGGGGCATCAAGGGATGTGGAGAGAAAGCGGGAATATGTTGTTGAAATAGAGGATCAGCCATGATCATATTGAATGGCGGAGCAGACTCGAAGGGCCGAATGGCCTACTCCTGCTCCGAGTTTTTATGTTTCTATGTTTGCTCCCTCCTGAAAAGAATCCAGTTTCTCTAGTTCCTCCTGATATCTGTGGCCTTACAACATGTCACTGATCTTCCCCTATCGGGAATGAAGCAGAGTGATAGGAGTGATGTGGCCTGGACCAGAATAGGATGGTGGGCAAAGGTGGATGTGGAGGAGCAAACTCCAGACAAAGAGCACCCAGTTCTCATCTGTTGCCCTGCCCCCTGTGAGTACCATTCCCCCCTTACTCCAACCCCTTATGTGCTGCTTCGTTTTAATGGCCGAGCCTGCCCTTCCACATATGCAGGTGAAGCATGCTTTGGTGAGACTATCGGGGGCTCCAAAAGGGGTCATAGGCCAAAAGTATCTCGGCCATCAGGGCAGGGATCTGAGCAGCCTGTCTCTGCATCTCCTAAACCCAATAGGTTGCATGAATTATAAGAAGTAGGAAACATAAGTTAAAGAAATTGTAATTCACCAAATGTATGCAGATGGATAGTTGACGTTATTACTTTTTTTTATTATGGCACATAAAATTTAATGATTTGCACCATTTCTACACCTACTAAGGGCTGACTTGCCCTTTCACTTGTTTCATGAGGAATGTCAGTACACACACCAGGATTCATTGGACAGAAGTGTGATGGGTGGAACAAAAGGGACCCTCCACCCTTTCTTCAACAGCGTAAAACCCAGCATATTTCAACCTTTCTTCAGTTCCAAAGGAGAGTCCTATTGGACTCGCAATGTTAATTCTACAGGTGCTGGCTGACCTGCTGGGTTTTTCTTTCACTTTCTGTTTTTATTTCAGAAATACCTCATTAACATCTCCTAAGAATGTTAATTGCATCAGTAAGTGCTTGCTCGCATCCAGTTATGAAATCCCTGACTTAGGTTTCCCGCCCACATCCTGACATGTCTCCATTAAACCGATGTCGTCATATTGGAACCAGGGTGTGCTTCCGCTCTGAAAAAAATCAATAGTTTTTACTACCCACCAGGAAATAATGCAACCATTTGTGTTGCTAAAATTCCCCCAGTGGGTCTGAAATCGCATTGTCAGAACAAGTGACATTTATTGTGGTGCATTATTCGTGCAAACAGTCTCAGAACAGAGGTGATGACTGTTCCAAAATTTACCTTCTAGCTTATTTAAATAATCATCCAGAGCTGACAGGGAGTCAGCTCAATGGAGCAAGTGGAATTTCTGACCATCATGCAAAATTAAAGGGAATGTATGCAAATAAAAGTAAGTATTTAGAGGCATAATATTTATTTTGTCTTTAACCAGCCTCCAAATCATTTTAATATCTTTTTATGCAAGAAGATCAGAAGTTTCAAGCATAAATGAAGTGAAGCACATCCGAATATGGAGGCAAAAGTTTAATTCTGTGAGTGGATGAAGGTGTGAGACAGCAGCGCTTTCAGGGATGGCGAAAAGAACACGTAGCTGCATGAGATGGGGCAGAGGCATCCAATTTTGCATTTCACAGCATTGTGTCCAGAGGAGGGTGCTACTCATGACAGTGGATGGTAAGGAGACTCACTGCCGTGCATACCATCTTCAGGACCTGGGACTAGATGGAGAAAAAGACAGTGCCATCTTGTCAATGACACTTACCTCACAGTGGAAAGGATTGCAGTCTTACTATAGTCCGAAGTCATACTCAGAATCAGAGACTTCAATACCATTCAATCCCAGACCTCCTGAATTCTGAAATAGACCAACATCACTAGGGGATTGGGCCTCTATTTGGCAAGTTATCAGTAACTTAAAAATGTGTAGCCTCATGCAAGTGGGTGGACCTCAAGCTAACCATACATACACCCTATAAGGCCAATAATTCAAATTATTGGCAAAAGAAGGCGATCTTGGTGTTATAGTGCATCACTTCCTAAAGGCTCAGGACAAATGCAGTGAAGCTGGACTGTTACAATCCCTGTAGAGAGCAATAACTTTTCCAAAAGAGATGATTTCCCCAGTGCCCAATAGAAATGGCCGAAGGGCAAGATTTCACATTTTAAGACTTTTACTGTAACAAGCTAACTAAAATCAACATCAGTCAAATATTATTTAACAGGCAATTAATTCACCAGTTTAAAGAAAAGATACAAAAACAGGAAATGCTGGAAAACTCAGCAGCAACTGTGGAGAGAGAAACAGAGTTAATGTTTTGAGTCTGTACGACCCTTCTTCAAGAAAAGATACTTCCTTATTAACTAACACATCCAAAATATTATTTATGATATGTTTTTACTTTATGCCATACTTCCAGCAGACGTGTAGCCCTAAAGATTAAGTGCTAAGCTTCACTAGGCTTTTCAGAAAGTTTCCTTCTCTCTGCCACACTAGATTGAGTCTTTCAATGTCCTTTGAAAATCATTCTACTCACTCTTCTGAGTGCCCCACACTGGCTTCCAGCAGCAAGGCCCACTCTAACAATTCCTTTTCCTTTAAATATCCACAAGTCCAGTCTCTTTGAATAGATAGCCAGTCCTGGTGTCCTGCTTGACAATTAGCACAATAATCAATTTTTTTCTTTGCTCTCACAGCAGCAGCTGTTTCTGCCTCTTCCTTCATATCTCAATGTCTGTACGTCTCTGTGTCCAGAAAAATATTAACTCTGTTTCTCTCTCCACAGTTGCTGCTGAGTTTTCCAGCATTTTCTGTTTTTGTATCTTTTCTTTAAACTGGTGAATTAATTGCCTGTTAAATAATATTTGACTTATGTTTTTCTTTTGTGCCAAGGTGTGGAAACTGTCACTTGATTTTCTATAGGTTTCGGTTATTGATCACATGGGACTGTCTCCAGTCAGAGTTTAGTATGATCATCATCCCTATATTCAGGACATTCTATTTTATCTTAAGTTAAAAAAGACATTTTGAAACATAACCGTCTTGTAAGATCCCACATTCGTAACCATACCAACAGCTGAAACAAACAGGTTTGAGGTTGTATTCACAGTACAATTCACTACAAACCAAAACATACCATTTTGGTGTGGGGAGGAAGGAGTATATGAGGTACATGCTTCATCTGCAGCTTGTAAATCAGAACAGAATGTGGAATGAAAGGGGACTGATGTGAGAAGGAGGGTTATTTATGAGCATACTGCCATCATCAGTGTTTTTAGCCTTGCCGTGGGCCGCAGCCTCATCAATGGATGTCCCAGTAGTGCCAAGCATAATCTCCTCCATCATGGTCAGCATATACAGGCATGCTTCTCCTCACCGGTTATCTACTAGTGCTGCCAGTTATGTGCCACCTTATCCTGCAAGAAAAAGGGAAGTGTATTGTGCAATCTGCTTGGCTAATATGGCTGTCATGGTTGAATAGCTGGCAGCGTATGAAACCTGTGAGGTGTAGGTGTGAAGTTTGCAGCCATAGAAGTGTGTGAGGGTGAGGTGTAGTATATGAATATCATGGATAAGTCCTGTTTGATAGACTTTGTTGGTAGGATGTGGCCTTCACTGGTCGGGCCAGCATTTATTGCCCATCCCTAGTTAGCCTTGAGAAGGTGGTGGTGAGCTGCCTTCTTGAACTGCTGCAGTCCTTGTGGTGTAGGTACCCACAGTGCTGTTAGGGTGGGAGTTCCAAGATTTTGACTCAGCGACAGTGAATGAATGGCAATATATTTCCAAGTCAGGATGGCGAGTGAAATTCCAAGTAGTGGTTTTCCCATGCATCTGCTGCCCCTGTCTTTCTAGATGGTAGTGGTCATGGGTTTGGAAGGTGCTGTCAAAGGAACCATGGTTCGTGATCATGATATGGTGAACTGAGCAGTGTCTGAGGCTAGTGGTGCAATTGGTAGGATATGAAACTTGAAGATGCATTCATTAACCTTGACCACTTGTATAAGGTCATTGAACTTTTTGAGGCACTGCATTGAGGTTCTCCTGGCATTGACCTCCATGACTATCTGTTCCTATTGCCTTTTAAGCCTGTGTCTGGAGAGCCTCCTGGTCTCCTGTCGAATTCCTCCCTTATACTTGTTCCACCGAAGCCTTCGGTGCAGTATCTCAACTGCAGGGTAGGTACTGGCTGCATGATGTAGTCCAGTTCATCAGCAGGCAACATGAAGCTGGTGCGCTGCCTGCATCATATTGTATGGACAAGGGTTAATCATGTATTGTGACCCCTGCACCCTTTTTCAGGGGCTAATGAATTTAACCCCCAATAGCTTTGCACAGTTTGATTTGGAAGCAGGTAATGGCAATTTACGTGCTGATCAGTAAATTTACAGTGCGAGTACTACACTGGAGTGTCAGTGTAAATTTTGTGCTCAGGTCTCTGGAGTAGAACTTGAACCCACAGCCTTTTGATTCAGAAGCAAGAGTTCTACCCGCAGCTAGCAACTCATTTATCTAAGACTTAATATTCCTTTTCTGAACTATGGGGTTTAAGGCACCGACTCTACGACTTTAGTCATGCTTACATTCCCCTGTAATTGAGTTAAGGCAAGTCATAGATATTAATGGGAGTATGAACTGGCATCTTAAATCTTACAGTTCAATGTGGATCTTACAGCAGCTTTGGGCCTTTGAGCAACCATCACTCTCGGAACACCTTAAACAGCTCCATTAGGACATTTGAATTCCTGTTCAATATCTAACAATGAGTTTAATTGGAAGAAAATATCTATCTTTGATTTACTTGAACGCCTAAAAAATGTTACATGAGTTTCTCTTTATTTGTTTCATTAAGTGTTAACAGGCCTGCAATAGGTTTATCCTCTCCTTTCATTATTCGCCTTCAGTACGTTACATATTGGAGAAACACACAACAGCAATGAGAATGGCATAATTGTGAGAAAATAAATGTATAAATTTAATTATGAATAAATTAATCAGCATTTCTCACTGGATCACATACTTCTCCATTCTTCACACCATCTTCAATGAGAATTCAATGGAAAGATACGTCCCAGATTTTCACTGTGGGCCAACAGGCGGGAAAAAGGACATTTTATCCAGCGGACGCAAAGGCAGCTTTTCATCCCATTCATCTCATTAGGTCCCACCTAATTAATTATGCATTCCCGGGAAACACGCCGGGTCGCTGATAAGGCGGCCTCTGAATTACCCGTCCCGCCAACAACAGGGCCTTCAGTGAACCGGGCGCCATATTTAAAGGTCGATTCTGCACAGAGCGAGCACTCTTCAAGGTATAGGAAGCTGCTGTGAACCGATGGTTGTCAAAGGGAGGAAACACACTGCCCACAAATTTTGTGACGCCTCTCTTGAGCATCTGCTGGGCACAGTTGAGGCCCACCACAAAGCCTCTGCCCCTGCTCTGGATGAAGACCAGCAAGCAATGTCACCAATCCAACATGAGAGGCCCTGGCAGTGGTGGTCAGCACCAATGCCCCGCAAAAGAGGACAGCCACCCAGTGCAGGAAGAGCATGAATGCTCTCATCCGTTCTGCCAGGGTAAGTCACTTTTCTCATCACTCTCAACTCACACACTCACAAACCCATCACACATCCACAGGAATCTCACACCTCAAGGAACAACACCACTAACTCTTACACACACCTTCACATCTCTATCAGGCTCATATCCTCTGAAGCTCACATCCTCATCCTATCCATAGGTCCGCTCACCACACAAACACTCCACGCAGTGCCATGTGTCCTGCTCACGCTCTCTCCATCTGTTTTCACGCTGGAGAAGCTGGCTCACAACAGTGGAGTGAGGTCCCAGACTGGGGGTGTAGTGGCCCTCATTAGATCCCTCACTCACTTTGAGGAATGCGCCATCGTGCTGACTAGTGAGGATGCAGACTGTGTCCGTGGCGACAGCAATGAACACCCATGTGAGGATCTTGCACCACATCATCCCTCTCTCAAAGCAACTGTGAGTGCTCTCTCTCCTGATTTTGATTCTGCTGCCATGTACTAATTATCTCTACTCTGGTTCACAGGGAGCTCTGCGAAGCGACCAACACCCTCAGCCAGCCAGTCCCTCAGCTCCATCCCCATCCTCACCTCCAAAGAGGACACCTCCTCCACTGAAGCGCTGGAAATAAGCAGCCTGGAAGACCCGTCACAGCGCTTACCCACACCCTCCACCAGCACAGAGACACACACCTCAGTGGGACCTAGATCTTGAGCAGGCTCAGGTTCACAATCTGGTAGCCACAGCAGGAGGAGGCAGGTTCAGCTGAGCTCCTGGCACTTGGAGGACTGCTGGGGAAGAGGCATCTGTAAGGTCCGGGTCAGGTGACGAGCCTCTGTATTTGGCCTTCCAACGCATCGTGGAGGGTCAGAAGAAGGTGGGGGAACATCACACAGAGCTGTTTGAAGCCCTCAACAGAGTGGCATGCGAGTCGGAAGATTGGCTCCGCCTGCTCTCTGATGAAGTGGTGCCCATGTGTACACACGTTGATATCTCCATGGGAAGGATGGCAGGTGCCAGGGGACTCTGGTCCAGCAATGGAGATAATGGAGATGTGCACAGACCTGCACTCCATTGTAGTAGCCATAGGTGAGTTCCTGCAGTGGCAATGTGAGAGAGAAATGAACCTCGATGTCCCTCCAGGTGCTCCTTCCTTCAAGGAGTCGGGCCGAGGCCTCAGGCACCCAAAGGGAGGAGGAGAGGCAGCTGGACACACCAGGGTCATCCACTCAAGAATCTCCGAGGCTGTGCTTTCCCTCTGAGTCCCCTTTGTGTGTGACCCTCTCAACCTCATCCTCCGTCACCGCAGAGAAAGCAGCTGGCCCGCAGGAGGACAGCCAAAGCAAGCCGGGCCCTCAAGATCTGCAGAGGACCCAAGCCAAAGTCATCAGCGACAACAGGGCCAACCATTGCAGAGGCTGTCTCCACCCCTGCTGTGGATGTCAGGGCAGCACCTGGAAGAAGTGGTAGGCCTAGAAAAGTTAAGAATTTCTGATCACAAGAGGTTTCACGGGTGAACACATTTAATCCCTTTATAATCTGAAAATATATTCACTCTCACTGAATAATGTGTAATGGTGTCTTTCAGCTGCATTGACAGGCTTTGCAAGTCCTCCCCTTGCTGCCCCTCCTCAATCAGCAGTTCAGCTGCATGCAGCCAGACCACAAGTGATTCTGGAGGGAGAAGTGTGTGCATGGCAGGGTCTTTCGGAGTCTTGTGCAAGCACTACAATCTTCAGCCAGAAGCGCCGAGCAGATGATCCATTTCAGCCTCCTCCAGAGGTCCCAGCATCACAGATGCCAGTCTTCAGCCAATTTGATTCACTCCACGTGATATCAAGAAACGGCTGAAGGCACTGGATATTGCAAAGGCTATGGGCCCTGACAATATTACAGCAATAGTACTGAAGGCTTGTGCTCCAAAACTTGCCATGCTCCTAGCCAAACTGTTCCAGTACAGCTACAACACTGGCATCTACCCAGCTATGTGGAAAATTGCCCAGGTATGTTCTGCACACAAAAAGCAGGACATGTCCAACCCACCCCATCAGTCTACTCTCCATAACAAAAACAAAAATACCTGGAAAAACTCAGCAGGTCTGACAGCATCTGTGGAGAGGGATACAGTTAAAGTTTCAAGTCTGTATGATCCTTTATCAGAACTAAGACATTTAGAAATGAGATGAAATATAAGATGGTAGAGGGGGGTGGGACAGGTAGAGCTTGATAACCTCCTTATATTTCATCTCATTTCTATATGTCTTAGTTCTGATGAAGGGTCATATGGACTCGAAACTTTAACTGTATCCATCTCCGCAGATGCTGTCAGACCTGCTGAGTTTTTCCAGGTATTTTTGTTTTTGTTCTAGATTTCCAGCATCCACAGTATTTTGCTTTTATCTTAGTCTACTCTCCATCATCAGTAATGTAATGGAAGGGATCATCACCAGCACTATCAAGCGGTATTTACTTAGCAATAACCTGCTCACTGACGCCTAGTTTGGGTTCCGCCAAGACCACTCCTGACCTCATTACAGCCTTGCTTCAAACATGAAGAAAAGAGCTAAACTCCTTAGGAGAACTGAGAGTGACTGCCCTTGATATCAAGACTGCATTTGCCCGAGTATGGTATCAAGGAGCCTTAGTAATAACTGGAGTCAATGGGAATAAAGGTGAAAACTTTCCACTGGTTGGAGTCATACCTATCGCAAAGGAAGATGGTTGTGGTTGCAGGAGGTCAGTCATCTCAGCTCCAGGACATCACTGAGAAGTTCCTCAGGCCCAACCATCTTCAGCTGCTTCATCAATGGCCTTCCTTCCATCATAAGGTCAGGAATGGGGATGTTCGCTGATGATTGCACAATGTCAGCACCATTCACGATTCCTCAGATACTGATGCAATCCATGTCCAAATGCAGCAAGACCTGGACAATATCCAGGACAATAGGCTTAAGCTGACAAGTAGCAAGTAACATTCATGCCACTCAAGTGCCAGGCAATGACCATCTCCAATAAGAGAGAATCTAACCGTTTTCCCTTGACATTCAGTGGCATTACCATCACTGAACCCCCCACCATCAACATCATGGGGGTTACCATTGACCAGAAAGTGAACTGGACTAGCCAAATAAATACGGTGGCTACAAGAGCAGGTCAGAGGCTAGGAATTGAGTGTTGTAACTCACCTCCTGACTCCCTAAATCCTGTCCGCCATCGGCAAGGCACAAGTCAGAAGTGTGATGGAATACTCCCAACTTGCCTGGATGAGTGCACCTCCCACAATACTCAAGAAGCTTGACACCATCCAGGACAAAGCAGCCCACTTGATTGGCACCATATCCACAAACATTCACTCCCTCCACCACTCTAGCACAGTAGCAGCAGTGTATACCATCTACAAGATACACTGCAGAAATTTACCAAGACTCTTTCGACAGCACCTTCCAAACCCATGACCACTACCATCTAGAAGGACAAGGGCAGCAGATACATGGGAACACCACCACCTAGAAGTTCTGCTCCAAGCCACTCACCATCCTAACTTGGAAATATATTACCGTTCCTTCGCTGTTGCCAGGTCAAGTCCTGGAACTTCCTTCTTAACAGCACTGTGAACGTACCTACACCATACGGAATGGAGCAGTTCAAGAAGGCAGCTCACCACCACCTTCTCAAGGGCAACTAGGGATGGGCAATAAATGCTGGACTGCTAGCAAAGCCTACATCCCTTGAATGAACAAAAAAAAAACTCTCCCACACACATGAAGTCCTCCTCCATCACACTCATCTCACTGTCTTGAGCATTTTCACTGCTGCCTGCTGGGGATCTCTTTCAGTTGTCCATCCGAGCCGACCTGCATCTCTACCCACCCACTGATTGCACTCCCATGCAGCACCTGTGCCTGCCCAACGAGAGTCTCCTCTCGCTTTCAATTTCATAAACATAGTTGTAGGTAAGTTTTCTTCTCAGATCCCTTATCCTTTCCCCTCCTGCAGTCAACCATATTCTTTCCCCCATTACTGTTGACCCCCCCAGCATCACCTTCCATCTCCCTACCGTTGCTTACCAACCCAAACCCTTTTCTTTCCAGGTTGTCCAGAACATGCACATTCCCTACTTTCCCAAGAATCCCACCCCTCTCCACTTCCTCCCCAACTTCCTCCTTCCCACCTCCAGGGTCTGTGCCGGCCTCTGAGTCCCCACCAAACACCCTCTCCATCCATTCTACTGCTACCATTGCATCCTCACCCTCCCACCCTTCCAGCTCCCTCTGCCGTCTCATACTCAACATTCTCTCCTACTATGCCCACCGTCAGTTCTCTCCCAAGAGGAGGCCATCATTGATGCCACAGACCCCTCCCTTGTGCGTTCACCTGAGCATCCCCCCTTTATTCCCTCCTCCACCCTTACTCCCTCTTACACCATTACTTCCTCCTCCCCCAGACTCCTTCCTCCGCCGAAGTCCTGCACCCCACCCCAAACTCCTTCCTCCTCCCAAACTCCTTCCTCCCCACTGATGTCCTTCCCTTCTCCAAACTCCTTCTCCCTCCAAACTCCTACCCTTACAACTACCTCCCCAGTTGCCACATTTGCCCCATTACACCCACCCTCCTGCCTCTCAACACTTTTGCTTCTACCCCCTCCCAACCTCAACCCCCGGTTTACCCTCCTCTCCCAGTCCCACTCACAGCTGGACCTTGCTCTCCAGCCCCTCAATGATCAGCTGTAGCTGCCCATGGCCAAGACCATGATGTCCCAAAGCAGGCCCCAGACATCAATGGAGACCTCCCACCTATCGTGAGCTGCTTCGCGGTGGAGCCATGTGCATTAGAATCCACTCAGCCTGCGATGCTCATAATTCTCCAGGGTCCAGTAGTTGTTGGGCTCCAGCATCTTCTGCTCCTCAGATGTCCACAATGTGAGCAAGGCCCTAACAGTAAGTCCCAACTTCTGCACATCAGACTTGTCAAGACGTGCTCTGGTGTGTTTTCCTGCTGACATGGGTGGTAAATTTGACGCAGGGGGATGATTTCAGTGAGTAAATTCGGTGAGCAGGCGAGATGATGAGACACAAATCCATTGAAATTACGTTTCCAAGGTCCGGCAGCGGGAAAGGTGACCCACCATTGACAGGTGGAGCGGACAATCACAAAATGGTTTCATGATGTCGTGAAACCCATCTTTGGCCTTCTTGCTATTTTGTCCGCTCATGCCCGCCAAAATGCCCAATGCCAACGGCGCTGGGAAATTCCAACCAATGCCTTGGTAGCTAGTAGTTTATGCTTACACTAAAATAAGCACCCTGCAAATAGCAATGGGCAAATGTTGCAAATACTGTTGCAACAAAGATAACAAATGAAAATGTATCACCAACAAGGGCCAAGGCAGCAGCAAATGACATAACACATTTTGTTGAATCTGCCTCATATCAAATTAAGGAAGCTAAGTCGAACTAAAGCCACAAGTGGAAAGAAATGCAGAGGATGTCATTTATTTACCCTAAGGGTTTATCTAATACATTTTAAATTAGCTTATTTGACCGCAGCGCTGAGAACACTTGCCTTCTGAAACTATTTTCATGGTTGAACACTTTCCATGATATTAGTATAAACACATTTACATGTTCAAACAGAATGTCTGACATATGACTGCTAATCATTGTAACAGTGCAAAATCAACAAATCCTGCTCCACTCAGCCATAACAAAAAAATATTCTGCTATGGAATGAATCAATGGAATTTTTTATGCCTTGATTTTCAGATCCTATATGTGCTGTGTTCCTTGGTATTGGTTATCTGTCTGAATTAATTTTGCTGATTGACTGTGGGAAATAGGCTGGTCATTCATCTAATTTAATATGGCTTTCTTGTCTGCCAAGGAAATGATAAGTACAAAGTGCAATTATTCAGCAAGAAATAATCCATAAATTTTATGTCATGAGTGGCCATTCACATGGACTGATAGTACAAGTGGCAAGCAATTATTTTCCTGTTATCAAATATAAATTTTGGAAATCATTTTGCAGTTTTTTTCTTGCATTCACAATACAATTCATTTAAACTTCACATTGTTGAAGCTTTATTTGTTCCAAAGAGATAATTAGCATTGCCATGTTATTAGAAATTACAGTACTTTGCTTTTCATTTAAGTGTTTGCAGTCAGAATGATAAGACAAGTTTGTTCAGTGACTTGAAATGCTGCTGATTCATTTAAGTGGTCCTATAATATAATAATACTAGTGCATTCATAAAGTAAGAGATTCCATTATTTAATATTCTACTTTCCAATGTGTATAGAGTTGCCTCTTTTTTTTTGGTTACTATAGTGGCAGTGTAACCAGTTGATATGCACACTATATTGATGTCCTGGGGCAAAAAGACTTAGTACTAGGACTTATACTTCAGTCTAACTACATGGCAAAACTTAAGGCCCTTCATTAGAAACTACCTTGTGGTTAGGAAATATTAACGAACCCTTTCAACAAAGGACAGAAAACTGATAGTTTTAAGTTCAGAAAATGGAGTTTGAAGAATTATGTTGTGGTTCATCG
This sequence comes from Carcharodon carcharias, assembly GCF_017639515.1. Lineage (NCBI taxonomy): Eukaryota > Metazoa > Chordata > Chondrichthyes > Lamniformes > Lamnidae > Carcharodon > Carcharodon carcharias. Next base: position 137,680,222 of record NC_054469.1, on the reverse strand, counting down.
CACAAATCTGTAATTCCATTTGTCTGGTTGTGAGAAAGAAAGAGAGAGGGAAAGAAAGAAAGAAAGGGAGAGAAAAAAAAAGATAAAGAAAGAAAGAGAGAGAGAGAACAAGAGAGAGCAAGGAAAAAAGAGAGAGAGAAAGTAAGAGAGAAAGAGAAATAATGAGAGAGGAAAAGTGAGAGAGAAAAAGAATGAGAGACCAAGAAAGCAAGAAAAATAGAAAGAGAGAGAGAAAGAAAGAAAGGAGAAAGAAAGAAAGGAAATAAATAAGTGAGTGAGTGATTGAGTAATTGATTGATTGGATTTGGGTCGGCAGCAGCACTGGCAGAAACCACTCAGATAAATCTGAAGGCAAGGAGAACAGGTGAGTGATTGAACTGAGGCTGGCAGTAGCTTGTGGAACTGCTGTTGAGTTGGAAAGATCACTCCTGCTCCTCCAAGCTCCTCATCAAAGTAAACATAAAGCATCTTACCTTTTTGATGGTGATCTGCAACAGTTCCTTTCAGAAGCACTGATTTATCTGCTTGTAGACTATGGCATGCTGAACAGACTGGATCGTGATGCCACTCCGCTCCGCACTGCCAGATTTCCTAGAAGAGTCATGAACTGGTATGGAGGCCATGAAATTCAACTTCCTAATGCTACTGATGGCAGCAAAATATGAGCCAAGAACAGCAAAAATATTGGCCAGACTGCTTCCAGCCACTTCTGTCATGCTGCTATGGTTGTCAGGGGAAATGTGTCATGTATGTGCCAGAAGCATGGGCGGAGTGGGTGAATCATGACAAACACTGATATGACCCAGGACCTGCCATTTTGGATCTTGCAGGTGATGTTAATGCCCTGTCTTAATCAATCCCAGCTGAACATGCATTCAGCAGTGCTAGGAACCTTCTTCACTAGTACTACGTAAAGGGATCACCATAGGACTTCTGGGTGAGGTGCTTTTTACTTTCTTTTGCTGCTGCAGAGTGAGTGGCCATACTATGCTGAGTGTTATTGGAAGAGTTTGGAAATGGTTTTGGATTCAGAAGGGAGTGGGGCTGGAAGTTGACAAGAAGGTGAGATGAGTTGGACGGCCTGTCAGGAAAAAGCCTGCTTTCAGTAATGGGGGTTATAGCTGTAGTCCCTCTCCAGGCAAGGAAATGGAGCACAGGCTGCAGAGATGGTAAGCCAGACATTAACAGAGGAGGAAGAGGAGGGGAAAGGCTATCCACCAAGAACTTTCAGAGAGCATTTCTGGTACCTCCAGTTCAGCCAGGAGCAGTGTCTGCTTCTGAGAAGTGGTGAGTGAAATGTGCCATCTACTCCTACCAAGCCTACAGCCACACAGCAGGGCAAAGGTGCACTGCCAGTAGCTGTTGTCTTGTTTTTATAGTGATACAAAGAGACCAATCACACATAAGGGATTGTGTAAACACCTTGTGGGTTCATTTATTAAGAGTAGGCACATGAGAATGTTTGTACAAAGGTAGAAAACTTGACAGCAACAGAGCTGTGTATGCTGTGTTTTCCTCACAGGCCAGAGTGAAACAGAGGCTGGATCACATGACACGCTTCCCTTCTAGTGATGGCATGCTGCTGTCACTTAAAGGCATATTACAACAGCTGTGAAGATCACTGTGCTCCAAATTTCTATGACGAGATCCTTCCAGGCTGGAGCTGGTAACATTGGCAACATTTCACAATTCACCGTGCATCTCTGCATCAGGGAGGTGACAAAGGCTGCATAGATGAGAAGAGCAGAATTCATAGTTCTCTCTCTCACCGGAGAAATCAGGAGATGTGAGCACGTGGCTTTACCAGGCTGGTGGAATTCCCATTAATGCAGAAGGCCATTGACAGCAAGACATGCCTCTGAGGGTCCCACATATTGGAGGGGTCTTGTATCGCAACCACAAACGCTGCACTCAATGAACTTGCACAGACGATCATGTTGGTGAATGCGCGCTATCCTGACAAAAACACAACACATTCATTCTGCATCAGTCAGCCATATCCACCATCTGTGAGGCACATGATGAACCAGAGACTGGTTGCTTGATGACAAGGGCCACCAGCTGACTCACGGTTCCCCTCCATCACCCAACCACACATGGACAGCATGCTCACAACAGGAGTCATGCTGTGACCAAGAACATCACTCTCCCTTGGAGAGGCAGGGATTAATTAGAGTTAGTCAGCATGGCTTTGTCAGGAGACGATCATGTCTAACAAATTTGATTGAATTTTTCGAGGAAGTGACTAATTGTGTAGACAAGGGTAGTGCAGTTGATGTAGTCTACGTGGACTTCAGTAAGGCTTTTGACAAGGTCCCGCATTGGAGAAGAAGGTAAAAGTCCATGGGATCCAGAGCAATTTGGCAAATTGGATCCAAAATTGGCTTAGTGGCAGGAGACAGAGGGTGATGGTCAAAGGTTGTTTTTGTGATTGGTAGCCTTTGCCGAGTGGTGTACTGCGGGGATCTGTGCTGGAACTCTTGCTGTTTGTAGTGTACATTAATGATTTAGACATGAATATAGGGGGTACGATCAGTAAGTTCACAGATGACACAAAAATTGCTGGTGTCGTAAATAGTGAGGAGGAAAGCCTTGGATTACAAGATGATAAAGATGGGCTGGTAGAATGGACAGAGCAGTGGTAAATGGAATTTAATCCTAAGAAGTGTAAGGTGATGCATTTTGAGAGACTAACATGGCAAGGGAATACACAATGAATGGTAAGACCCTAAGAAGTACAGAAGAGCAGAGATATGTACGTGTCCATAGATCCCTGAAGGCAGCAGGACAGGTAGATAAAGTGGTTAAGAAGGCAAATAGGACACTTGCCTTTACTAGTCGAGGCATAGAATATAAGAGCAGGGAGGTTATGTTGGAACTATATAAAATGCTAGTTAGGCCACAGATGAAGTACTGTGTGTAGTTCTGGTCGCCACACTATAGGAAGGATGTGATTGCACTGGAGAGGGTGCAGAGGATATTCACCAGGATGTTGCCTGGGCTGGAGCATTTCAGCTGTGAAGAGAGACTGGATAGGCTAGGATTGTTTTCCTTAGAGCAAAGAAGGCTGAGGGAGACCTGATAGAAGTATACAAAATTATGAGAGGCATAGATAGGGTGGATGGGAAGTGTCAATAACCAGGGGGCATAAATTTAAGGTAAGGGGCAGGAGGTTTAGAGGGGATTTGAAGAAAAAGGTTTTTCACCCAGGGGCTGGTTGGAATCTGGAACACACTGCCTGAGGGGATGGTAGAGGCAGGAATCCTCACAACATTTAAGAAGTATTTATATGAGCACTTGAAACACCATAGAATACAGGGCTACAGGCCAAGTGCTGGAAAATGGGATTAGGATAGATAAGTGTTTGATGGCTGGCATGGACACAATGGACCAAAGGGCCTGTTTCTGTGCTGTATAACTCCATGACCCTATGACTATCATGGAGCAAACCATTGGCGTTCTGCACCTGTAGCTCCACTGCCTAGATGGCTTGCTGAGCCCTTGCTGGAATGTACCTCCAAATTTGTGATCATCCACTGTGAATCCTCCATAATCTGGGTCTCATGAACGCACAACCCTTGCCACCAGGACTTCAAAGGGCACTTCAGATGGAGGGGGAGGAGGAGGAAAAGGAGTAGGAGGGCAAGCAGTAAGAGGAAGAAGAAGAAAAGGAATGCTCCGATTATCCAGTCTGTGACCAGCTGCTCATCAGGACCATGCTCCTGAAATCTCCTCCCCATATCAATGTGCTGCATAATTCCCCTTCATCCAATCCTTCTGTTATGGGCCACTACAACATCCTCTTAGTCAAAATTCTGAAATAAAAGACACCATGAAAAGATCCATAACAACTTCATCCAACAACACTTCCAATAACACATACAAAGCTGAACTATTCCCTTTGTGCATTCCCTTAGTGACTGTCTTGCAGTGCCTTTGACTGTCCAAGTCCACCTCCACAGTACCACCCCAGTGGCTGCAGCATGGCTAGTGGGAGGCTGCTGACTTTCAGTCATGGAGACTGCAGGTGACCTTACAGGATGATCTCGAGCAGATCTCGGCCTTAAGGACCAGCTTTTCAGCATGGGTGACAGCAGTTTGGGGTGGCTAGTTGAAAGGCAATAACAAAGGCATTGGATTTCATTTCAAGCAATGAGATCCGCAGGCATAATGGCAGCAGTCTGACATGGCATGGTAACAAGCATGGAACTCATGACATCAGTCTGGGCCTCCACTGCAGCACTGAAATGTTGGTGGCCTCTGTCTGTGCTGCAATGGAAACTGAAAGATTGTCCACCATATTCTATTTCATGGCTGAATCTGCAAGTGCTGACGTGGAGTTAGCTACCATTTCCCCAGTGGAAAGGATGGGCTCTAAGTTCTACACAAAGCCCTGTGCCAAGAGCCAGGCTCCTTCATGCTTATCTGAGTTTTCTCCAGTAGAACCTGTGTGCGATCTCACCCCAGTGAGCAGGCACACATTCAATCCTTTTACCCTGGCCTGACTATAACCTCCTTGTGGCCCATGACTCATCACGTGCTAATCCGTCATCTATACTACCCTCAAAGGTACATGACTGCCAGTATTTGAGCTCTTGGCTATTATCATCAGACCAAATGATGGTGCTTATTCATCAGAGGTCTGCTGATGCTCATGCTATTCAAGGTGATGTTGTACTGGCTATCCAGGAAGCAAATCGAGGGTATTTACAAGTAAAACTACAGAAGGGGAGGGTTGGAGTGAGAGGGAAGGAAGGTGGAAAGGAAAAGGTCCATGGTCACACTATCTGCAGCTTGTACTTCATGCCAGATAGCAGGATGAGAGTGAAATGGGATTTGCGGGGGTGAATATTCATGACGATGTCAAATGCAATGGCTTCTGGGACTGCCAACACTATAATGCAAAATAGAGTTCCTCCAAAGGGCTCAGTGATAGAGATATGCCCGTCCCTCTTCAGATCGCTGCTGCTCCCTGCAGTTCTGTCCTTGAAGAAAGAGAGAGAGAAGACTATCATGTGAGCATATGTGTTTGGGTGATATGTCTTCCAAAGCTGAATAGCTGAAGGTACGTGGAAGCTGCAGGAGGTTGGTGTGAGGCTGGCAGCATTGGTAAGTGTGTGAGGGTGAGGTGGAGTATCTGGATGTTAGGCTTGAGTCCTGATTGTTAATGCGGGATTGATGAGGTTGTAGTGCAATGAGCAGTGTGAGAGGTTGGTGGATAGGAAATTTCATCTCAAGATGTGTTCACTGACCTTGGCCATCCTTGTGAAAATATTAGCTCGTTTTTGGTGCTGCAGCCAGATAATCTCCTTCCTTACATCAAATCTTATCTGGGACTGTTGCAGCACCTGCTGTAGTCTGATTGCAGTGCCCCTTTAAAAAGTGCAGGCCAGCTGTACGTCATGCTAGGCATGTGCACGCCTTGGCCTCCTGCTGAGCGTGCAGCCAGTCAGCAGCATGTGTCAGATGAGCTGCATACTACAATGATGTTGATGAATGAAGTTTTTGATGAATGAAGTTTTCACACTGCCTGCCTCAACTCACCCAGGCATAGGGTAATCTCATATTGCAATCTCTGTGCCCAAAACTGGCCTAGTCTAATTTTTAGTCCTAGATTCCTTATTTACATATGTCACAAACACCCAGGAATCCACTGTAAAACAGGTGCATGGAGGGCCAATTACTGCCATACAAACCCCTCCTTGTACTCCCCGAGTGGCAGATTGCAAGTGCAAATTGTGCTTTTCTCTTACCATTTAGCCATGGTATAACTGAATGAGGGGCCAAATGTCCTACTCCTGTTCCTATGTCCTGAATTTCTGCCCCCACCCTGGTGCCCTGCTGTAATTGCATTTCTCCATGTTCTGACAGATCTTGAATAATCTTTCCAAATGGATATGAAACAGTGGTGTTTAGCTATTGCTGCTACACTAAAGCATTACTAAGAAAAAAAAGGGGCAAAGAAATCTGTAAGGATTAAAGAATAGTTTTTGTATGAAATTAATCAAACAAGGCTACCCATGTAATTAAATTATTCTGAAAAACCATGGTGATCTTATTACTGAATCATATAAGCACCTCAGAATGATATCATTGAATAGATTAGGAAAATTAAAAGTTGATAAGAATGCTTTATGAACTTCAACATTGGCAAATTGCTGCATGGCTTTACTAAAGAGTGTACTGATGGCAATCACATCTACAGCTATTGTAAACTCCTGTGGTGAAGTGACTTGATTATTAGAGACCAACCACCATTTTTATGCGGAAACCAAATCCTCAGATTGCTTTGTAAATTGTTTTAAAGAAAAAATTGGAAAATAGCCATTATATCTAAAAAGGACTCCCTACCAAGACTAATTATTATCTTCCAATACTCACGTGAACACATCGCAACATAAATCAACAAAGATGAGAGTTCATGGTAAAGAGGAATTATATTTCCAGCACAAAGTTTCAGTAATAAAATATTAATTGCATTATATTATTTCAGTTAATGCTTCGTTTATTTTTGTTGTTCTTATCCAAAACCATGAACTACTTCACAGTAACAGGTATAAATATTTAACATCAGTATAATTCTTCTGCCAACCCCATTCTGCGTTGGATGCTGGTGATAGTGGTGCCTAAACTAAAATGAGAAGTGGAGTGAAGCGTTGTGAACCTGATTTGCACTAATAGTTTTCCGGCCACAGGAATAATTTTTTTAGATTAACTAGAATTCTAAAAACATGAGGAAATGCTGGAAATGGACATCAAATCCATCAACATAGCTAAAAAGAAAGGTTGTCTACTGATGTTTTATAAGTGCAAATACTTCTGTTAGTGCCTAGTGGAAAGGTACAGACCCAAGCCATCAATAAAGCTGTTTTTTTTCTTTACTGATACTGACAGGCCTGCTTTTGTTTTGCTTTTGCTTTTTTGCTTTTATTTCAAATTTACAGCATTTTCAATCTTGTCTTAACTAGAACTATTGATTTTTAACTGCACCATTAATGCAGACAGCCAGAATGCTAACCATGTCTCTGTGGAGCATAGGACAGTCCAAGGTGGGCGGAGGCAAGAGAAAGAGCAGAATAGAAAGGCTGTAGTCATCGCTAATTATAGGGATAGGTAGCATTCTCTGCAGTTATGACTGAGAAGAGTGTGTTGCCTACCTGTTGCAAAGGTAAAAAGGATATCTTGGGACAAGTGGAGAGGAACCTGGAAAGGGAGGGAGAAGATTCAGTTGTCACAGTCATTTTGGAGCCAGTGACTTAGGAAAAAAGAGAGAGGAGGTCCACCTCCCCCTATGCATAGCTGAAAGCGTGATGAGGGAAGGAGAGGCTCCATTTCACAGGGGGCAGGCACTAATGCTCTAGGAGGAAGGTTAAGTATGGCTGTCAATAGGCCTTCAAATTAGTAAGATGGGGGTGTGGGGACTTGGGGGAGGGAAGTGATGGGGAGCCAAATTTGGTGAAAATATCATGTCTGAAGATATAAAAAAGGAGAAAATTAGATTGAACAGTAACAGAAACTGTCAGGGAATAAATGCCGTAATGAAAAAAGAAGTGTAAGATGACTATTAAAAATTAAGTAAAATGAATCACAATTAAAGGCAAATTAAACTGCCTGTACGGCATCCAACATAAAACAGAGGAACTAAAGGTAATGATCCATAACAAGGAACCAAAGGTATTAGATATAATTGAAATATTATACATGAAGAACAGAACTGGCAAATATTGCAGGATATAACATTACAAAAAGTATACGGAAGGAAGAAGGGGTGGGATAGATGCACGGATTATAGATAATGTAATAACAATAGAAAAAGGTAATGTAACTGACAGAAGAGTAGAAACAGAATCAATATTGAGTTGAAATAAAAGAAAGAATCAATCATGCTTGTAGGAATATACTGCAGACCATCTAGGAAATAGGCCATATGGTCCCTTGAGCCTGCTCTGACATTCAATAAGATCAATGCTAATCTTCAAACTCAATTTTCCTTCCCGATCCCAAATACCCCTTAATTCCCTTAAAGTTCAAAAATCTATTGGGTCTCAATCTTGAATATACTCAATTACTGAACCTCCACAGCCTTCAGGGGTCCAGTTTCCAAAGACGTACAACATTCTAAATGAAGAAATTTCTCCCCATCTCAGTTATAAATGGCCATTCTGTTATCCTGAGACTGTGCCCCCTGTGTTCTGGACTCTGGGGAAACAGTCTCTCAAATCTAATATGTCAAGCCCTCACACAATTGTATGTGTTTGAATGAAATCACCTCTCACTCTTCCAAAATTGCAGAGATTATAGGCCCATTCTACTCACTATCTATTCATAGGACAACCCATTCGTCCCAGGAATTAATCTACTGAACCTTCGTTGCACCCTCTATCAGGTGTATATGTCCTTCCTTGGGTACAGTGACCAAAACAGTGCACAGGTGCGAGCTCTCCAATTGTAGCAAAATTTCTTTACTCTTGTACTCCAACCCTCATTCAATGGATTATCTGGCTTTCTATTTGCAAGCCATAGCTGCATGTTAACTTTGTGAAGAGGGATGTCTAAGTCCCTCTGAAGAGCAGCATTTAAAAGTTTCCCCCCATTTACCATGGAATTTGATTGCGAGGGATTGTGATTACAATCAATCCATGTCTGTTGCTTCCGAAGCAGGTAGAATACAAATTTAAATTGGTGCTGCCTGTGCATTACCATGATTGCAATGCACAGCCAGTGTTAAGTGCGCTGCTGAGTGACTGCACACCTAAGTAGGGAGCATAAAGTCTTGACAGGTTAGCAACACTTAAAGCTAACCTGCATTAGTTAAAACCAGCCTGCAACTCTCAAAGGGGAGGTGTGTTATGGCTGTAACAGGTGCTGGAAGTGGAAGAGTGTCTGAGCATGAAGAATGCTGAAAAATATTGGAACAGGACAGAAAGCATGATCCAAGTTTCTCCAACAGAGCATTCAAGGCTTTGATGCAGGAAGTAGGCAAGAGGATAGAGGTGCACTATCACAGCGGACCAGTTGGCCCTCCAGACAGACACAGTAAAGGGAATGGGAATAAATAGCTGTGGTGTGTTGTATGATGTTGTATGTGCCCACATACCATTGTATTTTAAAGGTGCTCAGCAGAGCATGGGTTAATATGGGACAGGAGAATAGCACCACCCACAGTATGATGTACAGAGTCATGTGGTAATAGACTCAGGGAGAACAGTCTAGAGAGATCACTCTGGAACTAGCTTGCATGGAGACAACAGTTCCATTCATGACCATACATTGGATCTGTAAATACTTAAAGACTAACAATAAAGGGTTCAGGTTTAAATATACAAGTCTCAAGATCTCATTTTTGAAACACCACTATGCAGCATAGTGCAACACAGTTGACAGTGGTGGTCACATCTAAAAGATACCACATCAGAGATAGCACCATAATCAGAAATGATGATCAGGGGTGATATGAAAGGTGACAGTGAAATGCATGTACCCAGAACAGTAACCCAAGATATGAAACACTAAAAGCAGCTGAAGCTGAACTAGAGAGACATGCACCTAAAAAGAAAACTTGAAGAAACAATTGCAGAGGCTTCGCTATGGCCTTAGAAGTTGAGGAATCCAGCAGAGTGAATGGAAGCTTATTGTAAGAATCTCAAGTGACGCAGCGCAAAAAGGAAAGAAAAAACCTGGTTAAGTCACAGAGACGGGTAAGCAAAAATACAAAAACTGCAAGATCCAGAGTGATCCAGGGTTAAGGAACAAGATCAACAAGGTGACCAAAAATTATGAAAAAAGAACCTGTACTTACATTATAGAATAGGTGGCGGTCCCAGAGCTCACCAGATTGCTGCAGTGGTGGCCATGCTGCACTGAAGCTTAAAAAAAAGAGGCTAAATAAAAATTGACTGGCAGAATGAAACATTCAAGAAGAAAATCTGCAGAGCTTGAAAAAAAAGAACATTTGCAGAGTCTAAAAACAGAGTTGACAGCTCACAATTTTTTAAAAAAGCATGCTCACCAAAACTCACTAAGTGCAAGACATTTAAAAAAAAAATTCCTGCAGAGTTCAGAAAAAAAATCACCCTGCAATGGGTTTTTACAGCCCAGAGAAGAAATTGCTGCAGCTTTTAAGTTTTTTAAAAAGGCCCATGATGGTGGGGGAATCCCAGAAAAATGCAGGAAGTTCAAAAAACAGGACATGCAGAGGTAAGAGAAAAAGGGAAAGAATCATCCATAAGAGAAATTCTCCTATCTTGAAAATTGTAAAAGTTCAAACAAAGAAGGCCCACAGTCACCGGCAAGTCCACCAAAAGCAGAAAGGCATGGGAATCTCACAACAAAGAAACCAAAAAGCTATAGAGACTGCTTCAGTGAAAAAACGGTTACTGCACTGACAGTTCTTAAAGCGGTAATGACATTTAATATGGTAACTGCAAGAAAAGAAAACAGCCATGGACAGAAAAGTTACAAGAGACCCCAGAGAGAGGGCAGCAACAGACATCAAAGAGAAGGCAACAATAGATCCCAGAGAGAGGGCAACAAAAGATTCAAGAGCAAGGGTGACAGAAAACCCATGGAGAGGGAGCCAAAAGATCCCAGAGCAGGGGGACAGATGGCAGTGCAGAGTGAACAGATGACAATGAATGAAGGAAAGCTATCTGAGATAACCCAAAAGAAACAAAATGTGCAAATAGCAAATGAATCTGTTCTACAGGAAAAAGTTTGCATCACAGCTAAACTGGAAGATTTGAAGCGCAAGATTCAAGCTGAGTATATATCTCTGAAAAAACACGATAAACTGAAGTCTTCAATGAACCAAGCTTTTCGAGATCTGAACAAACAGATTTCAGTGACGACATAAAGGTATCAGGAGGAGTTAACAACCCTCAATTCCACAGTTGGCAAATCAAAGCAAGGGTTGGGAAAACTCAACCAGTTGTACAGCCAGGCAAAACAGCAGGCAGAAAAGGCATGCAAAGAAGTTGTGAGCCTAAAGGGCTCTTCGAAGAATTGATATGTAGCTAAAAAAACATTAATATTACTTCAGAAAAAGCTGCGTTGGGACTATCAGTAGCAATGAAACAATAAACTGAAGCCCAGAGTGAGTTGGCACGAGGTCAACATGAAAATTAACAGTTTCTTTATTTGATTTTGATTTATTTGATTTTGATTTTGATTTATTTGATTTTGAAGGACAATCAGCCATTGATTATCGTTCAAAATCAAATGCAAAAGGAGTGCATAACCAGTCAGCAACAGCAGAATGGCAGCACAGCAGAAGAAACTCAAAGACATTATTGAATTACAAGAAAGCTCAAGATGAAATAAGCAAGCTTCGCAAAGAAAAGGGAAACCTGTTGAAAGACCTTCACATGTTACAAGAATCCCTTAGGTCAAAGTTTATTCCGCTGGAAAAATATGGCAATAAGGAAAATGAATTGAACATCATTCAGAAAAAAAACTGAAGAATCAGTTGGCAGAGAAGACTCAGCAATGTTGCATATTCCAAGAGGAAGCCAAAAGCTACAAGAAACAGGCTGAAGAGCTGAAGAAGCAGTTGAATGGAAAAGCCGTTGAACTTTAGAAGCTGTGAGTGGATGATGAAGCCATGAGAAGCACAGTTACAGAATTGAGACAAGTTAAGACTTCACTGGAGACAGACCTGGCCAACAGTGAAGCCAAGATGAAGGACAAGGACAAAGTTATGTTCCAGACAGAGAAAGAAAAGGCAGAAATAGGATTGGAAAATGTAAATCTGATGGTGAAGCACATGGCACCAGAAGGATAAAAAGCTGATCTGAATGAAAAGATTCATAAGTTTGCAAAATGATTTGAAACTAAAACAACAAACAAACATTTGGCTGAAATTGTGAAATAAGTGGAAATGAAAATTCCATTTGCGAAATGTCAAGATCCAGCAAGAATATGGTGGGGACAACAGAAAAAGAAAATTCAAGTCCGCTCTAGGAATGAACGGAGTGCACATTCCCCTTGGAAGGAACAGCATAAACCCATGGTATCCGAAAAAGCAGATGGGTTATTAATAAAGAGAAACGCAACTCAAGGAGTACAAAAAGCTAATCAAATGGAGATAGCCAAGTACCAGAAACACAGAGTACTACTACCATTCCTCCAAATGTGACAGACCAAGATATGGAAGAACTGTCAAGCTTCAAAATGGTCTGAATTTGTAAAGTCAGAGACTTGAGATGGGGGAGAAGGGATAGCAAATAGAGATTGTACTACAAATAGTTATACCCTGTTGTAAGGGAAATTTTCTTTGTTGAGGAAAGGGGGATGTTGTATGTGCCTGCATGACATTGTAATGTAAAGGGTTAATGTGGAACTGGAGAATAGCACCACCCACGGCATGATGTATAGTATCACATGGTAATACTCAGAGAGAACAGTCTAGAAAGAACACTCTGGATCTAGCCTGGAGTTAATGTCCAGAATATTCCATTTGTCGGTTGGGCGGGCCCGACTGACTTGGCGGCAGGCGGGCGGCCGATTGCTGCTGAAGAAACGGGCCCCCCATTTTCTGCGGGCAGGCCAATTAAGGCCCACCCAGAGGGTAAGCAACTCACGTGGAGAACAGAAAATAGTCGCGGGGGCGGACGGCCTCAGGCTGCTGGTTCCAATGGGGAACCGGCAGCCTATATAAAGAGTGGCCAGGCAGTCTGCCTGAGGCAGTGCAGCATGGCCACCCAGGGAGTGAGGGAGGGAGGTCTGAACGGACATCACTCATGAGCATGAACAGGAGGAGGGGTGCAGGCTGCAGGAGAGGCCAATGGGGGGCCACTGTGCCCCCCAGATTTTCTGATGCATGCCTTGCTGTCCTCCTGAAAGAGGTGACCATCCATCGGCACCTTCTGCATCCTGAGGATGGGAGGAGGAGGGCCCCCCCCCATGTCACCAGCCAGGTGTGGGAGGAGGTGGGTGATGCTGTAAGCGCCCATGATGATGTGTGTCACACAGGCACACAATGCAGGAAATGATTCAATGATCTGCTGCTCTCTGGAAGGGTGAGTACCATGCCTGTCTTGGCCATTTGACCCAGAAGGCAGCCTTGCCTTTGACCCCCCCCACCATGTCTTGCTGTTGTTACTGTAGAGGGAATCTGTCACACACTGGGTGGGCAAATGGGTACTGACCATGCTTACACCAACCTTAGTGGTTGAGGAGAAGAAGAGTTCTCCCCGCAGCATATGTTGGTGTTTGTGGCATTTGAGTAGTCTGGGGGCAACCTGCAGGGGAGGCAGCACCACACATACTCAGAACTCCAACACATGTCATATTGATGGTAATGAGATGGTGCAAGCGGAGCTTCAAGGTGTTTTGGGCAAGTGCCAATTGCTGGCATCGGCGCCGCACCTGGTTGAACCTCCTTGCCATGGGCGCTAAGACCCATGTGATATTCAAAGTGATGGACGCCAAATGTGTCCAAGGTGGCTGTTGGGGGAGGGGGTTGGGAGCAGCCATACTATCTTCTGGGGACTGATCACCAGTAGTGTGGACAGGAGCCGCTGGAGGCCTCGGATGGGCCACTGTGGTTGGGGTGCGGCGTGCACATGCAGAGTACATGAGCGAGCAGCCCCAGTAAATCCTCTTCTCTGTTTTGCAGGTAAAAAGTCACCACAATGCCCGGGAGCACCAGAGGACTGGAGGTGGGCATGCCCTCCTGCAGTGCCTCACACCCTTCGAGGAGCAGGCCATGGAGCTGGGCAGGAGTCAGGAGGCCAGGGCGGCCGGGGGCGGCGAGGCTGGGGTCCAGCGGGCAGGTATTTAAGGTCCACAGTCCCATCCACTCTGTCTGCCCACCATCCAAACCACTGATGGTTGCTGCAATTGTGAATGCTGAAACATTGCTCATTCACAGACTGAGACAATCTGAGGTGTGGGTCATACAGAAGGGACCCTCGTCCCCTTGAGGAATCGCGTCTCCACCATCTTCCAAAGTCAGCTAATCCCATTTGTGACCACTATCCCCATGGTCTAACATGCCATTGGATCGCTGCTGCACAGCCAAAGTCTTATTTCATCTGAGGGGGTTTGGGACCTCCAGCACCCTTTCAGCCAGTGCGCCCCACGTTACTTTGTCCAAAAGGTCCTTAGTACCTCAGCTGTGAACCTCATGGCACTCAACTTAGATGAATGCCACCACGTTACTCATCCCTGCGCCAAGGGGAAATGTTGCCTTCTGCCCACCTGGTCTATGCCCCTCCTGAATGAATGAATGAATGAAGGCCAGTAATGTGACCTCTCAGCCTGGCTGCATGTGCGTTTAATGGTTGGGGCTCATCTTGACTTTTTTCCACCTCACCAATGTTCTTCTCCTTAGAGTCTTGATGGGTGAGCGACTTATGAGGGCCGGGGGGAAAGGGATGAAATGTTGAGGTGAATGCACGCTAACTGAAGCACTGTCCTTGTTGTTAATTTCAGCATCACCACCAGAGCAACCCGCACGTCCTCAACGGAGCCCCCCCTCCACACCTGAGGGGCAACATGTGCAACTTGTGGCACATCATTTCAGCCAGCCAGGCACCAGCGCTGACACACACACCTCGGTGGGGAATTTACCGTCGGTGGTGTCCCGAGTCACAGTGGAGAGGGCACATCACGATCGCAGGAGGAGATGGGAGGGGCAGAGAGTGCCGATGGCACCAGCAGCCGGAAGGCTGCAGGGGACGAGGCACATGCTGAGTCCAGCACTGATGACATGCCTCTGGAGTTGTCCCCATTGCAGCAGCTGCAGGAAAGGCAGCAGGAAGTGTGTTTGCATCTGGCAGGGTTGTATGAGTGAGTGGTTCAGTTGCTCTCTGCCCTAGGCAGAATGCACATGAAGGTTTGGCCCTCAGGGCAGAGCATCAGGATTCCTTCAATGAGAGATTGGCGACTCTCATAGAGAGGGGTTTCCACCAAATGGGTCAAAATATGATTGGGTTATGCTTTGACCTGCAAGCCCTCACAGTGGTACTGGCCACGGATGGTCATTCCCATTGTGGGAGATGTTGTGGACACCAAGCGCCGGCACTCGGTGCCCACGTATCTGCGGTTAGCAGGGAGGTCGAAAGGGACCTCACGTGAGCGCAGCAGCTGCCTGTCGTCACTGCGAGCTCCTCTCAGGGTGCTCTGGATGAGGGCAGCAGCTCCTCTGACCCTCTGCCAGTCAACATTTCTTCCATTGAGGCTGCGACAACTGGGAAGGTGCCAGTTCTGGAACTGGCCACTACCTCCCAAACATGGCCATCACAAGCTCCATGGGCCAGAGGACAACCGCCAAGGTCATCGAGCCAAATAGGACGGCAGAGTCAGTAGGCTGTCTCACAAGCCACTCCGAGCAATGGGGCGGCACCAAGATGTAACACCCGAAAACGTAAGCATAAGGCACCTTAGGCACTCCACGGGTATGTCACTGGTGATTTTGTGTTGGCCTTAGAATAGGGACCCATATTTTTGTGATCACAAAAAAGTGGTGTGTGCTTTTCTTTTGGACAATATAAAGCCCACCTTTGTAACCATGGCTGAGGGTCTTTTGTTTGTGGTGCATTTTTCTTTTTCACATATTTATCATGAGTGTTTGAGTGGACATTGTTGTTTCTGTACTAAGCCCTTAGTTGCAGCTGATGAGGTGGAAGATGTAGCACCTAAGTGCCACGTGTGGAAGCGCCAGGCAATGCTGGTCCTGCTGATCCATGTGTGTGGAGCTAGCTGAAGGTTCCTTGGATTAAATTGTCCCAGGTGTCCCTGCCTCCTTGGTGTAAATGCGGGTCATCGTTCTGCCCCTCATCATCACCCTTTGCTTCCTCATCCTCTGAGCCACTGCTGAATTCATCATGTGCAACATCATCCACAGCATCAAGGTCTTCATCATCAACTGCATCCCCCCTTTCCAGTTTAAGATTGTGTAGAGTGCAGCATGCTACCACTATCACAGAGACGCAATCTGGGCGGTACTAGCAACGGAAGCGCATCTTGAGAAGACCAATGGCTCTCTCCACCACAGCCCTTGTGGAACCATGGCTCCTACTGTACCGCTGTTCAGCTTCTGTTCTTGGAGCCACCTTCATGAGCCACCTTCGCAGGGGATAGCCCTTGTCACCCAGCAGCCAACCATCCAGCTGAGCCAGAGCACTGAAGAACCCTGGCAGCTGGGAATGTCTGAGGATGTAGGTGTCGTGGGAACTGCCTGGGTACCTTGCACAGACTTTTAAATCTACATCCTGTGATCACACACTATCTGCACGTTCATGGAGTGGAAGCCCTTCCTGTTGACGAAGGCACCGGGTTTACCTGCTGGCGCCTTGATGGCCAAGTGTGTACAGTCAATTGCACCCTGGACAAGGGGGAAGCCAGCAATGGCCGCAAAGACTCTGGCTCGCTGTGCCTGACTTGCCTGGTCGCAGCGGAAGTGGATGAAGGTGGATTCCTGTCTGAACAGAGCATCTGTAACCTGCTTGACACCAGTGTGGACAGCTGATTGGAAGACACCACAAAGATCACTCACCGAGACCTGGAAGGAACCAAAGGCATATAAATGGAGGGCAACTGTGAGCTTCAGAGCTGCTGGCATGGGATGTCCACCCACACAGTTAGGGGAGATCTCAGGGCCAATCATCTGACAGATATAGTTGACTGTCTCCCTTGAGAGTCGGAGCCTCCTTTGGCACTGCACCTCAGACATATTGAGGTAGCTGCTTTGCCACCTGTATACAATGGCAGGATAGTGGTGTCTTCTGCGGCCCCTTGCACCTTGGACAACCTCTTGGCCCTGCACCCCTTGTGCCTGAGCCTGGCCTCCCAAAGGTGGCTCCCCTGGAGGCTGATTGTCCTGTCCTGGCCTCCTTCTTCTATTCCTCCTTTCCTCCTCGGAGGAGCTGCCTCCAGTGGAGATGTCAGAACCCATACCCCCAGGGTAAATGGAGGCCTCCAGAAAGCTGCAGGCCTGAGAAAGATTTCTGTCCGCAGACTGGTTGCAAAGTACACAAGAAGCTCTTGGAAATCGCTGAGAACTACTAACAATCACACAGGCAACTTTTAAACACTTTCTGCCATTAAAACTTAATGCAAAACATGAACAACCCCTCTGAGTCCACATTTCCCGCCAGTGCATGAGTTTTTTTTAAAAAATCTCCTACCCACCTGCCCGTTGGGCCTGTGCGCTGACCTGAAGTTTGCACGGGCCCCACAAAATCCTCGACAATTGGCAAGTTAAGGGCCTTAACGAGCCCTTCAATTAATGGTGAGCACTTCCACCGACCGAAATATCGCAATGCTGCGCGCTGACATCGGGATGCTCGCGCGACATTTTAAGTGCTGACGTGCGGGCTCCACCACGCACACATCAGCTGGAACATTCTGCCCAATAGCTCCATGCATGACTATACCTTGGATCTGTAAATAGTTAAAGACGAACAGTAATGGGTTCATGTTTAAATTTACAAGTCTCAAGATCTCATCATATTACAATATGGTGGTCAATACCAGCTGTGTAACCCCGATGTCCTGAATGTCACAATGTCACAAAGGTTTAAGGCCTCACATGAGTGATCTAGGTCAGTGAATGCCTCTTTAAATGTCATATTCTAGCAACTGCACCACTAACTTCACACTTTGCTCAACTCACCATCACTCATCTACCAACAATCTCCATCAGTAACAACTCATAGCTCAAATTCATAGCTTCACCTCACCCTCACACACCTAATGCTGCTGCAAGCCTCATGCCCACATCTCACAGCTCGTAAACACTGCCAGCTATTCATACCAAGCACATCACCCAAGCTGTTGCACTATAATCACTGACTCACTTTCCCCCTTCTTGCAGGCCAAGGTGCACAACCAGAGGCAACAGCACCTAACCAGAGGGGAGCAGTCATGACTGCATGATCTTACCCCCAATGAGCAGACCATGTTTGCAGCCATGAGTGAGGCCGTAGTCAGTGGCCGGGGCTGAAAGCTTTGATGATGAGGGAATCCTCACACCTAATGCTCCCTCTCACATCCCACTTCCCAATCCCATAACCCCTTCTGATCTACAACCTGTAGATGGTATAAGCATGCACCCCTTTCTTTCTCCCCCACCTCCTCACCACAATCCTACCTTTATGCTTTTCTCCTTTCAGATATCCAAGGGCGTCAACTTCTTCCTCCTCCTTCTCCTCCTCTTCCTCTCTTCCTCTTCTTTCTTCTCACCTCAGCTGCTCACGGTACACCTGGTGGCAAGACCTGTGCCCTCATGATAGTGAGGTTGCAGCAGATTGCACAAATCATGCACACATTCTGGAGAGTGCTGCAGGGTTGGCAGAATAAAGGCATCATGACTGCTGCTATCATATCGGGTATTAACATGCATGATACCCTTAAGTATGGTCATACACCAGCTGGACATTGAGGAAATGGAACCCCTTGCACCTGTAGTGTGTCCAAAATTTAACATGCAGCAACCGCAAAAAATGTGTGCAGTCAATGGCCCCATGGGGAAGCTCACTATCATGGCATAGCCAAGTGCTGAATCCACCTGCTTCTCTGTGGAATGAGAGAACCCAGTGCATTCTCCACACTTTGCATGCTAGGTGTCATTGACACCCCTTATACAAAAGTGAATAGCAAACTGTGAAGTGTTGGAGATGTTGCTTGCCACAGCCTGGATGAAGCCTGATATGAAATAGTTCATGGCCACCTTCTCCTTCATAGCCACAGCAGTACTGTTTTCACCTTCTCTGAGGCTGAAAGTCTGTCTGCAACAGATAGAAGATTTCAGTGAGCACTTCGTTGTTGAAACAAAGACATCACACACACTGTTCTTTGCTGAGGTTGAAATGAGAGAATTGCTCCCTAAAAATCCTGGGTGGTTATGGACTTCTGCTAAGAGCTTGTCTCCTCCTCCTCCTCCCTCTTTGAGCATCTTTTCCTCCTTGAAATCGCCTCTGCTTATTCTCCCTGTCATTTAAAGAACTCCCTCAGCCATGAACAACAGCAAGGGACTCAAAATCGTTGAACTCTCTATTTATTTGGCTTTTATTGTTGAATCTTAACTTAGCCAAAAGTTAACCTCCTCTACTTTGTAAAGTATAATTTTGCATGCTTGTGAGTTTGTGTTGCAAAAGCCGGATGCATTAGGGGACTGGAAATTACAGCACTCATTTTACAAGCATCATTATCACAACATTATTTTTGGCTTAAACTTATGGTTGTTATTATAAGTTCAAAATATGCTGCACCAAGTAGATTATTGGAATTTCTAATATGCTCCTTTTTCTTTTTTGGGCAATCGTACAGTTAAATGTAGTTAATAACTTAAAATTTATTCTGTTATAAGCAGGTGATGGCAGGTGCAAGGACTCCTTTTTTTCCATTTCTTGATTGATTATAAAAGCTTTTTTAAACATTATAAGGACAAATGTGCCAAATCAATTTATGTACTTAATCCATTTATATGCTGAATGCAAAGAATTCATTCCAACAGGCTTTCTTGAATTGAAACACAAAAGGGATTAGTTTTTATTGTGCTAAAAACTCACCCAGGTAAAGATAAAAAGATATTTAAAAAGGTAAACATGCACCTGGCTTTTGCAACACAAACTCACAAGCATGCAAAATTACAATTTACAAAGTAGAGGAGATTAACTTTTGGCTAAGTTAAGATTCAACAATAAAAGGCAAATAAATAGAGAGTTCAATGATTTTGAGTCCCTTGCTGTTGTTCATGGTTGAGGCAGTTCTTTAAATGCTTGTCCTTGTTTCCCCCCACCCCACCCCTGGAAATGCTGCTTTCAAATTTGAAGTCTTATTCAGAATTTTTCCATCTGCGATCACCAGTATGATTAAGCAGGCAGAGCTCACTTTCATTGAAAGAGAGAGAGAGGCACTTAGTTTTGTTGTAGCCTTCAGATGTTTCTTCTCTAGACTGCACCAAAAACAATCAGGGTGTTGTGGTAAAAGACATTTCAAAATGGGTATCTCAATCACATGACCTCTCCACAATTTTTTGAATATTCCACAGAAGGTAATTGATTACCTCATGCAAGGACAGACCTTGATTACTGTATTATGGCCTAGGTGATTAATTTTTTAATGTCCAAGCCATCAGTTCTGAATGACCGATTCTTCCCTGTGATGAGCTATGGAGAATATATCAACACATGCAAAGTAGCCATTGATCTGCATTTTACCTGCCTCTCCAGGCATATTTCTGGCAGAGGGACACATAAAATATCCCATCACCTGCCCATCTACTCCCAAGCTCTCCCCCATAATATGACGGGCAGGCACCGAAATTGACAACCCACTCGCCATATTCAAATAGGTAATATACTGCCCTTGCCATAAAACATTTGGCATGGGCAATCAGGCAGGAGTGGGCAGCCCAATTTTTTAAGTGCAACTTTCAAAGGGTGGGAAGGAAAGGGGGGGGATTCGATCTTCGGGGGCTATCCTTTTGCAGATTGTGGGGGGGGGGGGCGTGGTGGCCCACCTAAGATTAAACTCCCCGTTCTTCCAAACACCCCACAGATCCAACTGCCCCAATGCCTCCGCACCCCACCCTGACCAGCCGAAACCCTCTCTACCCAAGAGCCCCAGGCTTACCAGTTCCATAGATCCATGGACCTTCTTCTTGCTTGTTGCAGTCCAGGCAGTGACCATTAACACTCTTGGTGATTTTGGGACTGATAAAGCTGCCGGCCAACCCGATTGGATCCAATGAGGTACAGAAGTCCCATATTGGCCCTGTTCTGCAACCTCTGCCCCCTTCCCCACACCCTCCTGTTTTATTCACCCCATTGTCTCTATAGACTTTCTGTCTCTGCCTGATGGCATGAAATTATGCTGTCAGAGCCATTTTAAGTTTCAGTCCATCTTTGAAGTAATCCTTGGCATCAGCAGGTATGAAATTCCACAGCAGGTTTGGCTGGGTGTGTCCTAATTTTAATCTACATTAGTAACTTCCAGAAACTTGACCAAATTGCAGTTGCAGATGTGTCAGGTGACTTGTGGCAGCCATCTTAAGCCAGAGTTTTTGTTTTAACATTTGAAACTGCCTTTTAAAAGAGTTCCATATGTGAGTCCAGAAGATGAAATTGAAATTTAGTATTTGACATCAACACACCTCTATACCAATTCTCAGGGTGTGTGCATTACTGCCATTAATTGCACATGCCAGTTGCACTGAGAAAGTGATGGTGGAGGGCCTTGTTCTTGGACTGCTAGAGCATTTGTTACAACTGAGTGGCTTACTAGTACATGTCAGAAGCAAGTTAAGAGTCTACCATGTTAGCATGGGTGTCAAATTGATGTAACAAATAGACCAGACCAGATAAAAGGACACAGGTTTCCTTCCCTAAAGGATATTCATGAACCAAATGGGTTTTTAAGGTAATTCAACAACTTCTTGGTAACTTTTGCTGATGCTAGCTTTTTATTTCCAGACTTTTTAAATTTAATTCAAATTCTCAGCCTAACATTGTATTATTTGAACTCACACTCTTTTAATTATTAGCCCAAGTCTCAGGATTACTGGTCTAGTTTCAGAACCATGACACTACTGTAAGCCTTGTGAGAATTCCCCTTTTATTTCATGTCCCAGTCTTACATTCCCTCTACTTGAATATTAATCCCCTTTAATCTACACAATCACCCACCATACGACTAAACTCTCACAAATACTTAAAAATTAGTTTCCTCCACAATTGTATGCAAGAGCTCAATGTGGGGCTTTTCCAGCTTGATTTTTGGTTTATTTGGTGTATAATTCTTCTGTTCCTCTGGGTTATATTTGGAGATGCCCACACAGTCTTGCATTTTTTTGAAGATATCCACTTCATAACTTGCAACTGCAGTTGCGGCCAACCTGCTGTCTCTTTCTGTCCCTCTCATTTAGTGGAAGCAGAGCCATTGTAGAATTTGTGGTCTGATCCTGCTACTTGAAGTTAGTTGAAGAGGCTCCATTCACAGTCTGTCCATCACTTCACCAAGCTACACACACAACCATTCACAATAATATTTTATTTGAGTTTAAAATTCTTTTGGTTTAATCAGTACTTCAGAGAACAACACATAAGGTAGCTTGGATTTTGCCTCATACATCCAGGATTATAAATATCAAAGAGCATTTAAAAATGCTTTAATTATTTTATGCACATTTATTGTCCTTCACTTCACTCCTTGTGTTGGAAAAAACACTTTAGCCATTATCTTCCAGTGACAGGTAATAATATAGTAGCAGGCTTTCATATTGGTATTCAGTGTCTTTGAATGTGCAATGTTTTATAAGTGCTTTTGGCACATAAATTAGCTCTGAGATTTTTCTGCAGACTTTGCACTGAGCATGTATCAACAAAAGGGCAGCTTGTGCTTGTGTTACAGATAGAATGCAAGGAATTGCAAATTCAAACAAAGCTCATAGATTGTTAGTGGCACCATGGAGGTGGTGGCATACTGGTATTATCATTGACTAGTATTCCAGAGACCTGGGTAATGACCTGGATTCAAATCCCACCTTGTCAGTAGAATTTGAATTCATTTAAAAGCCTGATGATGACCAAAGTCTGATGTTGTAAAAACCCATTTAGGAAAGGAAATCTGTCATCCTTACCTGGTCTGGCCTACGTATGACTCTTAAATGCTCTCTAGACAAGGGCAATTAAATGCTGGCCTAGCCAGTGATGCCCACATCCCATGGATTTTTTTTTAAGGCCACCAAGCTGTGCAATCATTGCACTGCCTTCTTGAATCATGGATGGACACAAAACAGAAGGAGACCATCTGGCACTAAAGACAGCTCTTTGGTAGAGCCATCCAAGTGCTTTCCCTGTTCAAATATTTCGATCGTCAATGTTGTTATCAAATCTCTATGCATTCCAAATCGCAGCAACTCCTAAAAACACGTATCATCATGTCACTTCTGCTTCTTTTGCCTGTAGCTTTTTCCTTTTCCGCTACAAATAGTTTATCTTTACTTACTCTATCTAAACGATTCATGATTTTGTGCATCTCTACCAAATCTCTTAGCCTTCTCTGCTCTGAGAAGAACAACTTTAGCTTCTCCACTCTCTCCATTTAACTGAAATCCATCAACCCTGAAACCATTCTAGGAAATCTTTTCTGCATCTTCTGCAAGAGCTTGACATCTTTCGTAAAATGTGGCACCCAGGATTAGACACAATACTCCAGCTGTGGACTGACCTTTATCAAGGTTTAAACTTCCTTGCTTTTGCATTCCATTCCTTTATTATGAAAGGATTTATTAGGATCCATATGATTTTTCAACAGCCTTCTCTTATGTCTATGGATCCCTTTCAACAACAACTTCATTCATAGAACACTATTAACAAAGACGTTTCACAGGAGCATTATCAAATGAAATTCTGCACAGACGCACATAAGGATGTATTGGGATATCTGACCAAAAGAGAGGTAGAATGACAGAGAGATTTGAGGAGGGAATTCCAGAATTTGGGGCCAAGGCAGCTGAAGGCCTGGCTACCAATGGTGGAGCAATGAAAATTTTGAGAAGCACAGAAATTTTAGTGGGCTGCAGGGAGAAGATTGTTCTGGTGTAATGCTGCTATGATTGGATGGGCAATGCCATCAATCATCATTCGCCAGAGCAAACCGGAATATGCCCTCAGTATTACAAATTCTCTCAAGTTCCTTTTGAAATGTCACTTGGGTTTCCACATTGGTCAGTCTTTCTGATGAACTTGAAATTTCATGTAATTCATTTATACCTTTCCTGTCTTAAGTATATTTAAATGACCATGTACAGTTTTCAGCTAAAATTAATTCAAAATAGTCTAGTACAGCATCACAAGCAAATTCTTGCCTCTTGTTCTTGCATTACAACAATAAATACAATTATCTTCCAATCTGATTGTGAATTATATTTAATTCATTTGATAAGTCATCACTTCCTCTTTACACTTTTATGTTTAACATTACGCTATCATGTTTAATATGATTTGGAGAAAGACCAGCATAACTAGCTTTTTTAGTTCAAATATTTTTGAATGAAATTTCTAAACAAGATTATTTCTCAAAAATTCACGTTTGTCCTTTTTGAGAAATAAGCTTCAATTTAACAACATTTTTCTTATCTGTTTACATCGTCGATCATAGGTATATTATCCAGTTATTCATACATATGTTACTTAAAATGAAGCAGTTTATTTTGGCAAGATGGGATGAGTGAAGTGCCACAGGGATCAGTGCTGGGACCTCAACTTTTTACAATTTATATCAATGATTTTGACAAAGGGGCTGAAGGCATTGTTGCTAAATTTGCTGGTGATACAAAAATAGGTAGGAGAGTAAGTTATAAAGAAGACAAAAAGGAGTTGGAAAGGGATATGGATAGGTTAAGTGAATGGACAAAAATTTGGCAGATGGAATATAATGGGAAAAAATGTGAGCTTGTCCACTTTGGCAGGAAGGATAAAAAAGCATATTATTTAAATGGAGAGAAATTGCAGCGCTCTGAGACATAGGTGGGTCTGGGTGGCCTAGTACATGAATCACAAAAAGTTAGAATGCAGGTACAGCAAGTGATTATGAAGGCAAATGCAATGTTGTTGTTTATTGCAAGGGAAATATATTTTTGAATGAAATTTCTAAACAAGGTTATTCCTCAAGGGAAACATGAGGATGTTTTCCCACAGCTGCGCAGGTGGCTGGTGAGAACACATCTGAAGTGCTGTGTACAGTTTTGGTCTCCTTATTTAAGAAAGGATATAAATGTGTTAGAAGCTGTTCAGAGAAGGTTCACCCGACTGATGCCTGGGATGGGGGGATTATCTTGTAAGGAAAGGATGGACAGGTTGGACCAGTATCCATTGGAGTTTAAAAGAATGAGAACATATAGGATCCTGAGGGGACTTGACAGGGTGGATGCTGAGTGGATGTTTCCCCAAGTGGGAGAGGCTAGAACTAGGGAACACAATTTAAAAACAAGGGTCTGCCATTTAAAACAGACGTGAGAAGATTTTTTTTCCCCTCAAAGGGTCATGAGCCTTTGGAACTCTCTTCCCCAGACAACAGTGGAGGCAAGGTCAATGAATACTTTTAAGGCAGAGGTAGATAGATTCTTGATTAACAAGGGAGTCAAAGGTTATTAGGGGTAGATGGGAATGTGGAGTTGAGGCCACAATCAGATCAGCCATGATTTTATTGTATAGCAGAGCTAGCTTGAGGGGCTGAATGGCCTATTCCCGATCCTAATTCGCATGTTCATATGCTAGTTTGCAAGAGAAGCAAACGAACAAGCTTTAGAAAGTCAAAATTAGAGATAGAGCTATTCAGTAATTTTATCAGTCAGTCACAACTCATTTGATTTATACCACCTCGTTTTAAATATTTAATTACCTGTACAAGCAAAATGCCACCACTAACTAATCTGGACAGCTACCATGTTGACAGCCAATTCATTAGCTTCATTATTTTTAGTTTTGGCCCTGACAAAGGGGAACCCCATTTAAGCATGTCCTATATCAATTATTAAAAGAATTGTCAATGGATTTTATGTTAAGAATGAGTCATTTAGAATCACATAATCAAATGCATTGTTTAAGAAGAATGGTCAGAAGCTGTACAGGTCTACAATATATGCAGGCAGAAAACTGGTTACAAGTAATGTAATTTGATACAGTGAAGGATGAATAATGACCAGTGCTTATACAAAATTATTGCATTTATTTTAAGAAAAAGTGCAGTTTAGTTTACTATAAGGGTACAGTGGTGATATGCCTATTATACTGGACTGGCAAATTCCAGCTTGGGAAGTTCTGAAATTGAATTTAATAAATGCAATCATCTGTAGGCTGTGAAAGCTATGGCCTCGAAAGTTGCTGGATCATTGGAAAATTTCTATTGGTTCACTATGACACCCTTCCCCTGTGGGAATCCAGTGATGGCCCCAGGGTTCCTTACCCCGTGCCACCTGATCAGCCCCCTCCTCCAAATCCTCCTGATTGGATGAGGTGTGAAAGTATCCTCATTATTCAAGGCCTTCCCCCTTTCTGTAGTGCTAGAGTGTGCAGAGCACATCAGACCATCACATTATGTGAGGCCCTAGCTGAGGCCATACTTAAGGACTCCACAGGATTAGTCGAGGTACCTGAATCTCATCACCAGCAGCCCAATGTCTTGCTCGATGGTCACTCAGGTGAACCAATGGCATGTGTTAATGCTTCTGAATGCTCTTCAAAACTAATTAGGGTACTACATGACTGGAAACTTCAGCTACAAATGATTGAAGTATGTGCATGCACTCACTGCAGTTATTCATTTCAGATATTGAGCGGTCTAACAGCATCTAACGATCTAACGGATCTTAATACAGAATGCTGCTTGTTTTGCTGAGAGGTCCCTGTTTGCCACTCCTGTGGTTCTGGCGCGTCTTTACTAAGAAAAAGACCTATGGAGAACATATGTTGACCTGTTGCATTGCACATAGTGTGAAACTGTAGGAAGTATACAGCCAGTGAATCCAACATTATAGGTCAATCCACTTAAAAGACAAACAAAAGGCACAATGATTCTCAACTGCTGTTGTGATAGATTTGCACAGTTTTTATACCACTTTCAGTGGTTGGTTAATTCATGATTTCATTATACAGTAATAAAAGATTATTCCTATGATGCAGGCTGAAGGGGTTAATGATAATCTGTATCTCTGACCAACATTTCATATTTGTTGCTTTGGATCGCTAATCTAAATTAAATGGTTTCAAATTATTCCAGGAACTTGGTATAATTCTGTCTTGCGTTTAATCTTATCTTTGGCCAGAAGGAACAAATATCCTTTGATACTGGAATTTCAGGATTTGTCGTTGTGCTTGCCTTCAAGAGTTGAATCAGGTACTCAGCTCAGCCTGAAGCGTTCATGAATAAGGAAGACAAGTTGCATTAGTCAAGGTAAATAAATGGTTTTGCATTTGCAATATTCAGTTGGATTATTCACTATGCCAAGAAGCTGGTGCCCATGAGCATTCTATGATAAAATAGAACCAAACATTATGTCGCTAATTGGAAATAAATTGTAAAGTGAATAGGTTAACATCACATCCATTCACAATCCATCATGTATAATGGAAATAGAATCTAACATGAGCCACAATTTTAGGGGTATGCATATGCTGGGAGAATCTTATGAATTTCTGATCCTGCAAACACAGAAAATCATCCAAGACCCTAAAGTACTCAGCACAATAGGATTAATAACATGAATGTAGCAGGGAAAGCTGAGTAAGGTGGGAAGAGCGATCAGGTAAATTTTACACTCTGTTCATATGTCACTCTGTTTTTCCGGAATTGTTACTTTTCAGATGGTGTTATTACATTGACTCTGAATTAGCTTCATTCTGTACCATTCTGTACCAGGTAACAGTCAATTACACATGTGCCCGGTTGCCTGGAGAAATAAAAGGACCAACATTGTCACCGTGTCTTCATCAAAATCCATGGCATAGGATTTTAACACAAGTGCTTTTTTCTACAAGGAACTCTTGGGGGTAGCATTGTTGCCTCTGAGCCAGAAGCTTGAGTCCCACCCCACGACCTGATGGCCAAGGAAGGTGCATTCAGAACACAGCCAAACAGGTTGAGCATCCTTCCACTCACACCAATTGCAGGCAGAGTGGGAGAGATTCCTGGTCAGCCATGTTATGGAAAGAACACTGGAGCCTGTACCATCACTATCCATAGCTACAGATTACAACATGTAAAAGTGCATATTAATAAAAGTAAAAAAAACTCTGGTTGCTGGAGATCTGAAATAAAAACAGAAAATGTTGGAAAACTCAGCAGGATCTGTGGAGAGAGAAACAGAGTTAACATTTTGGTCCAGTATGACTCTTCTTCAGAACATTGGATGTTGCCACAGCAAGCCAGACTCCCTGAGTGAACTGTAACACACCACCATTTTATTCTACCTCATCCTAAATGAATTACAACACACTAGAGTTCCAGTTAACTAGTGCCTTAGGGTATGTGGAACCCATTTGTTCCAATATTAAGGTAAAAATCCATACTCCTTCCTGCTATAATTCTAAAAGGAGCACATTGGAAAAGCCAGAGATTTACTGTTGGGCATTGCCTCAGCACAAAGATTTCAGAGAGAAGATAGTTTAGGAAGCTATGGAGATTGTGGTGTCTTGTGTTGCGTGGTTCCCCAACATGGAGAAAGCAGAGAAGACAGAGTGCTAGAGAAAAATGGTTTCAGGCATGAGTTGTGGACATGAGATGTCCAAAACAGTACAAGCTGCCTTGGCAAACACTTAAATGGCTGCATGAACTGCTGCAGCTGAGCTATCAAACTGAATTTTTTTTTGTTGCAGTGTGGTGGTGTACACCTGTGCAGAATAGAATAAATGATTAAGCATATGGATGAGGGTAACAGTGAAAAACAAAGGAAAAGAAATAGAGAGCTGACATTTATATTGCTCTTTTCACCACCTCAGAGTGTCCTAAAGCACTTTACAGCTTTAATTAAGTACTTTTTGAAGTATAGGCTTTTGGAAGTTACTCATCATGAACTTTGAGAATCCTGCAATCTACCCTCTTGCATTCCCCCCATTGTCTACAAAACCTGAATCTATTGAATCCTCTCCCATAAGGAGTTAGTTTTTGTAGGTTAGATAATTTTCCTTTGGTCTGCATCTTCTGCCTTGAAGACAGTGCGGAAGACATTTTGCATGATGGCCTTTGCGACGCAGAGAATCTACCAGCTAATTTGAACTTTGACCATAAGATGTAGAAGGAGAAGTAGGCCATTCGGCCTATCGAGTCTGCTCCGCCATTCAGTGAGTTCATGGGGCTGATCTGATAACCCTCAACTCCACTTTCCTGCCTTTTCCCTATAACCTTTGATTCCCTTACTGGTTAAAAATCTGTCTATCTCAGCCTTGAATATATTTAACGACCCAGCCTCTACAGCCCCCTGCAGCAAAGAATTCCACAGATACACTGCCCTCTGAGAGAAGAAATTCCTCCTCATCTCTGCCTTAAATGGGCGACCCCTTATTCTGAGATTATGCCCTCTGGTCCTAGACTGTCAGGGGGAAACAACCTCTCAGCATCTACTCTGCCAAGTCCCCTAAGAATCTTATATGTTTCAATAAGATCACCTCTCATTCTTCTAACTCCAATGAGTACAGGCCCAATCTACTCAACCTTTCCTCATAAGAAAATCCCTCCATCCCTGGGATCAACCTAATGAACTTTCTCTGGATTGCCTCCAATGCCAGTATATCTTTCCTTAGATAAGGGGACCAAAAACTGTTCACAGTATTCTAGATGTAGTCTGATTAGTGTCTTGTACAGTTTTAGCAAGACTTCCCTATTTTTATACTCAATTCCCTTTGAAATAAAGGTCAACACTCCATTTGTCTTCCCTATTACCTGTTGAACTTGTATGTTAACTTTTTGTGGTTCATGCCCAAGGACTCCCAAATCCCTCTGTGCTGAAGCTTCCTACAATCTTTCTCCATTTAAATAATATTCAGTTCCTCTATTCTGCTGCCAAAGTGCAAAACCTCACATTTTCCTACATTATATTCCATCTGCCAAGTTTTTGCCCACTCACTTAACCTGCATATATCCCTCTGTAGACTCTGTGTCATCCTCTCCACTTGCCTTCCCGCCTATTTTTATGTCATCCGCAAACTTGGCAATGATACATTCACTTCCCTTATCCAAGTCATTCATATATATTTTAAATAATTGTGGCTCCTGATCCCTGTGGCACTCCACTAGTTACAGGTTGCCACCCTAAAAATGCCCCCATTATCCCAACTCTCTGTTTTCTATTAGTTGGCCAATCCTCTATCCATGCTAATATATTACCCCTAGCACAATGGGCTCTTATCTTATTAAGTAGCCTTATGAGCAGTACCTTATCGAATGCCTTTTAGAAATCCAAATATATTTCATCTACTGGTTCGCCTTTATCTATCCTGTTTGTTACCTCCTCAAAGAATTCTAATAAATTTGTCAGGCATGATTTCCCCTTCATGAAGCCATGCTGACTCTGTTTGTTTATATTATTCATTTCTAAATCTTCTGCTATTACATTCTTTATAATAGACCTTAATATTTTCCCAATGATGGATGTTAAGCTAACTAGCCTATAGTTACCTGTTTTTTTGTCTCCCTCCCTTTTTGAATAAGGGTGTTACATTGCAGTTTTCTGATCGTCTGGGACTTATCCAGAAACTAAGGATTCTTGGATGATTACTACCAGTGCATCCGCTATTTGTGTAGCTACTTCCTTTAATATCCTAGGATGCAACCCTTCAGGTCTGAGGGACTTATCGACCTTTAACCCCATTAGTTTCCCTAGTACTTTTTCTTTCGTGATAGTCATTGTATTTATTTCCTCCCCGCCCCACCCCACCACTTTTGCCCCTTGATTATTTAATATTTTTGGAATGCTCCTATTGTCTTCTACTGTGAAGACTGATACAAAGTATTTATTCAACTCCTCTGCCATTTCCTGGTTCCTCATTATTATTTCCCTAGCCTCATTCTCTAAGGGGCCTATGTTCACTTTGGCCTGTCTCTTTCTTTTTTATATATTTAAGGAAGCTTTACTGCCCATTTTTATATTACTTGCTAGTTTATTCTCAAATTTCATTTTCTCCAGCTTTATTACTTTTTGGCCATCTTTTGTTGGTTTTCAAAACATTCCCAATCCTCTGCCTTACCATTAATCATTGCCACATTGTATGTTTTTTCTTTCAATTTGGTACTATTGTTAACTTCCTTGGTTAACCATTTTTGACTTATCCCCTGCCTAGAATTCTTCTTCCTCACTGGGATATATCTTTTGTTGTGAGTCATGAATTATTTTCTTAAATGTCTGCCATTGTTCATCAACTGTCTTTTCTGCTAAACTCCTTTCCCAGTGCACTCCAGTCAACTCTGTCCTCATTCCTTTGTAATTATCCTTATTTAGGTTTGGCACAGTTGTTTCCAACCCAAGTTTCTCACTCTCAAACTGAATGCTAAATTCTACCATGTTATGATCACTGTTTCCTAGGGGATCTTTTACTTGGAGATAATTTATTAAACCTGCTTCATTACACATTACCAGATCCAAAATAGCTTGATCCCTGGTTGGACCCACAACATATTGTTTTAGGAAACTGTCCCAAATACATTCTATGAATTCTTGCTCATGTCTACTTCTGCCAATTTGGTTTTCCCAATCTACATGAAGATTAAAGTCACCCATGATTAATATACCACCTTTTTTACAAGCCCTCATTATCTCCTGATTTATTCCCTGGCCTACAGTATACCTACTGTTAGGGGGCCTATAGACCACTCGCACCAGTGTCTTCTTCCCCTTGTCATTTCTTACCTCTACCCAAATGGATTCTACATCTTCCAATCCAAGTTCATTGCTTGCTGTCATGCTTATTCCATCTCATACAAACAAAGCTACTCCACCACCCTTTCCTTTCTGCCCGTCCTTTTGAAGAGTCACATACCCCTGAATATTTAGTTCCCAGCTTTGATCTCCTTGTAACCATATCTCCGTAATGGCTATAAGAACGTGCCTATTAACCTCTATTTGTGTCATTAATTCATTTATTTTGTTTCAAGTACTATGTGCATTTAAGTAAAGAGCCATTAATTTTGTCTTTTCACCATTTTTTCCGCCTTTGTCCCTATTTGCTGCTTTTTTTATGTTTGTACCCTCTGCCTCTTCCTTTCACACTCTGGGTATCATTACTTAAATAGCTGTCCTGCAAGGCTGCCATATCTTTTTGCTTTGTATCTCCTCTCAGAACCCCCTCCCCTGTCTATTTAGTTAAAGCCCTCTCTACAGCCAAAGTTATTTGATTCGCCAGGACACTGGTCCCACCACAATTCAAATAGTACCCTCCCACCGGAACAGCTCCCTTCTACCCCAATACTGGTGCCAGTGCGCCATGAACTGAAACCCATTCCTCCCATACCAATCTTTGAGCCACACATTTAAGACCTTGACTTTATTTACCCTATGCCAATTTGCCTGTGGTTCAGGTAGTAATCCCAAGATTATTACCTTGGAGGTTCTGTTTTTCACTTTAGCTCCTAACTGTTCAAATTCTTTCAGCAGGACCTCCTTTTTAGCCCTATCAATGTCATTGGTACCAATGTGGATGACGATAACTGGATCCCTCCCCTCCCACTCCAAGTTCCTCTCCAGGCCTGAAGCGATGTCTTTAACCCTGGCCCCAGGCAGGCAACACAGTCTTCAGGACTCACGTCACAGCTACAGAGAACTGCTGATTTTATTGGTTTTGCTGGTGATTATGTGTCTCAGGAAATGAAAAATTTGTTGGATTTATTATCACTCTTTTCAAGTGATGTAGTAAAATAGATTCTTGAGGTGGTATTTTCTGCTTCTGCCTGCAGTGGAACTGGAAATTCCTGCCAAAGTCAATGGACCTTTTGTTAGTTTGTCAAATTTTCCAACTCATTGCAACGATTCTTGCAGCTGACAGGACTGGAAAATCCCACCCTTAAAAATTTCCAACTCAAATTACTGCTGAAAACTCCACCTGAATTATTCTCACATAAAGGTTACACAAGAAATACAGGAATGTGACAGGACAACTTGCAGCTGGAAGGAGAGTGTTGTGCGCTGTTGGTTACAGTTCAGTAGGTCTGAAGTAGTCTTTGTAGTCATACGTAGGTTAATTGTAAGTCTTTATTGACTCTTAGAACTATTTACAAATATACAGTAAAGGGTACATACTAGGAGCTGTCACCATGCTTTGGCCTGCAAGCAATTCAGTCCAACACCACAATGACCCTGGATGCAGGTCATGTGCTCTCTTACATCACTGTGTGGACGGTACTGTACTCAGTCCCACATTAACCCTATATGTGCCAGACCCTTATACTACAGATAGCATGGGCAGAATTTTGCCCTTGGTGGGCGTGCGGGCCCCACCGGCCAGGCGGCGGGCAGACAGCCGACCCCCTATGCGCTTCCTGTGTGGGCAGAGGAGGGAATCCCCAGCTGTCAAAATGTGCTCTTTTGCACATGCGCGCGAAAGCGCGCACTGCTCCCTGAGACTAAATGCTGTCTCAGGGAGATCAGTGACAGTCTAAAAAACTTAAAAAATAGAAAATAAAAATATATTAACATGTCCCCCTCATGTGACAATGGGCAGAATTTAGCCCTTGGTGGGCAAATGGGCCCCACCGGCTCGGCGGCGGGCGGGCAGCCAACCCCCGCCACCAAAACGGGGCCCACCGCCATTTTGAGTGGGCAGCCAATTAAGGCTCGCCCAGCGGCATCCCCGACAGGAACGCTATGTGATTCCTGTGCGGGGGGTGGGGTTGGGGGGTGGGGGGAGGGAAGTCCTGTCTCAGGGAGATTCATGAGAGGTAAGTGAACTCTAAAAGTAAATAAACATTAAAATTATTAACATGTCCCCCTCATGTGACAATGTCACACGAGATGGGACATGTTAATAATAAACACTTAAAATGTATTAAATTTTTTTAAAAGGGACTTGAAATTTCATCCGTCCAGTGGATGAAGTTTCATTAATAATCCACAGGCCGCTGGGCCTCCTGGCCTGCCCGCCAGCCTTAAGCTTGTTTAAATAGCCTGTCAATGGCCTTAATTGGCCATTGACAGGTTGGCGGACAGACAGCTGGTTTCGCTGTCTGCCCGCCTTCGTGAATATTTAAAGGGACCGGGATGACGTCGGGGATTCCTCCCGACGTTATCCCACGTCATGTTCCCCTCAGCGAGCGGGCCCCGCCCCCAAATCACCGGTGGGAAAATTCTGGCCCACAATTGCGAGCCTAATGCCCTCCATAAATAAAGATCTACACGCTGGATAAAGTTACCACACACCTGCTTATTCTCCCCCCGCACCTTCATAAAGGCCCTCACTGCTAAAGAATTCTGCATAGTTCCTTCATAGAAGACAAGCACAATTTCAAGTGCAGTTTGCTCCCTTAGCACTATTTCCACTAAACTGCTGACCACCCAACTTTGCTTCTTGACTCCCATTTAACTGATATTGTTAACAGTTCACTCTCTTCAGATATTGACCCTCTCCTCTGTACTTCTGTGATCACTCCTCTTCTCAAAACAATTAATGCCCAATTTAGGGTATTATCATTCTACTGCTCCAACTTAATTGTTGGAGAGAGGGGCCTGCACCCAATGTATAGCTTAGCAGGTTTAACCTCACAGGCTACTGGTCAGTAAAAGGTGGGGGGTGTTGGGGTGCCTTTTTCCTGGAGCCTCTGTGCTAATCAAAACCCAACCTCACCTCCCCACCCACAGTTTTGACTCCCCACATCCGTCCCCCAACCCCACCCTGTCTAACAAGCAGCCCCCACCCGCTAAACCCAGACTTACCTGGGTTTCAGGGCATCCGTGCTTCCTCTTCCTCCCAGGCTTCCTGCAATAACTGTAGTGGCCACTGATCCTGGGGTGGAGCAGAGCTGCTGGTCTCCGATTGGCTGGCAGCTCTAAGAGGCTTGACTTCTCCCTGGAGGCAGCCAGAAGTCTCACCTCACACTAATTAAAGGGCATTCGCCCAAAATTTAAAGCAGGGTGAGTTAGACAAGAGGAGGCAGACTCACCCCCAAAATTTACGCTGGGGCGTGGAACCTATCCTCAGCTTATCATCCAGCCTCGTGTGTGAATCCCTGAAATCAAGTTTCTGCCCCTGTCACAGTACTGTTATCAAAGTCACAAATAACTTCCTATATGATTGTAACAAAGTTAAACTTTGCCTCTTTGTCCTTCTCAACTTGTCTGCAGCCTTTGACATGGTCGACCACACCATCCTCCTCCAATGCCTCTCCACCATCATCCAGCTGAGTGAATCTGCAAATGTCTAGTTTCTTTCTTATCTATGCAGCCAAAGTCAGAAAATTACCTGCAATGGCTTCTCTTCCTGCTCTTACATCGTCACCACTGGTGTCCCCAAAGATCTCTCCTTCGTCCCTTCCTATTTCTCATCTACATGGTTGGCCTTGACAACATCATTGAAAAACACAGCATCAGTATCCATTTGTACACTGATGCTACCTCACTACTAGCTTGTTTGACAGCCAATACTGGATGAGTAGAAATTTACTCCAGGGGCAGAAGTTTTTACTCGGCAGGTGGGCAAGTGCCGAACCCGCTCGAGTGTGATGTCAGCCAAGCGTGCCAACGTCAACGTGCAATCACGTGATAGTTTGGTCGGTTGGCTTGCACCTCCTGACAATTAAAAGGTCTGCTAAGGCCATTAAGTAATCAATTAAATTTAAATTTTCGCTGCCCTTAAGTTCGGCGGGCAAGCAAAAAGACCAAGCGGCCTTTGCAGTTTTTGTAAACCTCACCCACAGGCGGGATGAGGTTTCCAAAAGCAAATAAAAACAAAACAAAAACTTTTCATTAATAACATGTCCCCCCCCAACCCACCGCCCTCCCCCCCCCCGACTACTGCACAGATACCGCTCAGCACTGCTGTTCGTGTTTCACGTTGGGCGGGCCTTAATTTGCCCACTAGTGTGAAATTGCAGTCCCTTGCCAATCGCAGGCAGCGGGCAGCTTCCCGACTGCCCCTGCCCACCTCCACTAAGCCAAGGGCAAAATTCTGCCCCAGGTAAATATTGGGAAAACTGAAGCCAGTGTCTTCACCACAAAGTCGGCAGATTGAAGCCATCTTCCAGACACACTAGCCGGGTTTTCCATGCCCGCCAGCGTCCGGCGTGTTTGGTGGCATGATTGGACAATATGGTGAGAAGGCCAAAAATCAGTTTGACGATGTCGTGAAAGCGATTTGTGATTGCCCACTCAGCCTGTCGATGGCCTTGGGTGAGGTTTGGGAAAATGTCGGCTGGTCACGTGCCTGTTTTGCCCGTGCGACGAGCAGAAAATCGCATGGGCACGTAAAAATCACAGCCAATTGGACCGTTAAGGACCTTGAGTGGCTGCTTAATTAATGGCAGGCATTGCTCCGGCACTTGCACAAGACCACAGGACGAAATATCGCACGAATGCGCGATGAAACCAGGACGCTCACCCGACTTCATCACGCACTATTTTACTCCTGTTCAGGTTGCGCACCCGCCCACAGGATGAAAAATTCTGCCCTAAGTGCCTCAGGATTTCTTTAAATGCAGCACAGCACAACATTGTTTATATATCAGGTAACATTAAAAGAAAGAAAAGCCTTGTGTCTTCCATTCCTGTGAGTAAAATTAATCATTAAATCATAGAATAGTTATAGCACAGAAGGATTAATAGAAAGCAAAGTTGTTTATTGTTCACTCATATAGGTTCAATTAATCATAGAATAGTTACAGCACAGAAGGAGGCCATTTGGCCTGTCGTGTCTGTGCTGACTCTCTACAAGAGCAACCTGGCAGAATTAGTAAGATTAAAAAAAAGGTGTTGATCTTTCACTCAGATTTTGATTTAATTTCTGTGTCCTCATCACATCATCCTGCACACCCTTTTGGGTGTTAGAATAATCTGGGTCATGGATTTCTTCTCTGCCAAAGTTGCTCGCAGTTTGCTGACAGGAGGAATGAATCAGTGATGATTCATCTCTTGATAGTTTTATTTTTCTCTTGTTGCCAAAATGAGGCATTGTTCTAACCTCATGTGTAGCTCAGGTAAAGGACTGATTTAAGGGGTTTTGGGTAAAATCAATGGAATGCAGCTAGTTAAAGGTAAGGTGTTGCGTGCAGGAGCAAGGATGTTGATTAAAATGTAAATTGAATTTATTGAGACTTCTACTATTCTAATCAGTGCCTACATTACTTGTCATAAAATGTAGAAAATGGCTTCTATATTTCAGCAAAGGCTGTTTGGTTAATAAGGATGGCTGAGAATGACTGACGCAGCGGCCTCAATATTAACACACTCTGAGGTGGAGTGGGTTGCGGGTGGAATTGCACGTGGGGAACCTGGAGAAAACCTAGCAGGTTAGAATCTCCAATTTCAAGTTGATTGGCTCATAAAAGTTTCCTATTGCTTTGGTGTCTCTAAGCTGCGCAGTGGGTGTGATGCATGCCCACATAATCTTGAGTCAACCATTTAAAGGGCCAATGCAAAAATGGAATCAGAGGAACTAGGAGATTTTGGAAGAAGACAGTTTGAGGTTCTTGACATGGAATCATGATGTGCAAGGTCAGCACCCAGATTTAATAACGTTTCCTTTGAATCACTGCGGGTGAAGTCAGGAGCCTGAGGGAGATCATTTTCCCCAGCAATGGAAGGATAAACCTTGATACTCCTCCTCCTTCTAGTGCAGGTGATAAAACCACCATGTTAATCTGGTGTCCTCAGATTGTTGCTTGTGTGCACCTTGTATCTGCTGGAAGACATCCAGTGACCCCAAACCCAACTGCCACTCATTCTGGATATTGTCATCACAAGGAAACTTGGCATAAGTTGTTGTTCTGGCAGACTGTGACCTTTCACTGTGCAGCTGACTGAGAGACACTCAATGTCACCAGTGGTGAACTGGAAGGAGCCAGAGGTAACAAATGACGGTGTGGTGATGACTTTCACAGTGAATGGCAATGCATGGCTGCCATGTCCAGCAGAGAGCAACTGCTCTTGAAGAAGGTTGCTGATGTCCGGGACCACTTGCCTGTGTTAGTCTGAGGCTGTGGAAGTACATGTTTATGTTTAGAAGAATTCTCTGCAAAACATTTGCCAGAAGGAGCTGACGAAGCAGTTGTGGTTAGTGTAGCTTTGTTCAGATCAGGCAATCAGAAACTGAAATACCCTCGTGAAGTGTTGTTGAATCTCACTTCCTCTTCACTAGCAAATCTAGTCGAGCCAGAGGAATAAAAATAGAAAATTCTGGAAAAACTAGGCAGGTTAGACAGAATCTGTGGAGAGAAACAGAGTTAACAATTCAGGTTGTGATAACCCTTCATCAGAACTGAGAAAAGTTAGAAATGTAATATGTTTCGAACAAGTGGAAGTGGGAAGGGTATGGAAGAACAAAAGGGAAGGTATGAGATAGGGTGAAAGGCAGGAGATTAAATGATAAAAGGTTACTTGTTACAAAAGCCAAAAGGAATGGTAATTGTAATGAACTCCGATACTCACCTTGAGTTTAGGTTGGGAGTTCGGAGTTCGGAAACTTCAGTTCCCGGGGGCGGTGGGACATCCGTGCACATGTTGGCCAGGAACAGGCCGCACATGCACGGTTAATAGGTTTCCTCACCTTCAGGCCAGCAATCAGCCTTGCGCACATTCACAGAAGGAAAAGAAGAAGAAAAGTGAAACAGAGTGAAACTGCTGGTCAGGTGACCTGGAACCAGAGTGCCATTAGAGAGGAGGTGTCTCAAGGAGCAGGACACATAGTTTGTTGGGTTGGGGGGGTGAAGGGGGGGATGGGGTTGTTGGGGGGAGCAGGGAAAGTTTCTCAAACCTAGAAGAAGGTCCCAAGCAAGGGAACAGGACAGAAAGACGTCTCAGAAGAGTCAAGGTCTGAGGTCAGAAACAGATCCTGATAAGGGACAGTGAGAGAAACGACAAAAGATAAAGGCTCCAAGTTAAAGAAAGAGCTGCGAGGAACAGTCTTGTAGCAAAATGGGCTCGAGAGAAGCCCTGAAGATCTGAGAAAGCAGCGGAAGGTTGGTGACTCTATACTGTGAGCTGTAAGGACAAAGGTACCCTTTGGACCAGAAGTGTTCTGCTTGGCATGGCCGAAGATCTGGAAGTGTGCTTGGAAAGTGAAGCTTGAGTGTACGTGGAGGCCCAGGGGAAAGGAATCACAGAAGGCGACATTGAGGCCCTGGATAAAATCAAAATACTGTAGATGCTGAAAATCTAAAATAAAAATAGAAAATTCTGGAAAAATGCAGCAGGCTGGCAGCATCTGTGGAGACAGAAGCACAGTTAATGTTTCAAGTCCATATGACTCTTCTTCAGAGCTAAAGAGAAGTAGAAATATGATTGATTTTATACTGTTTAAGAGGGGGTAGAGAAGGTGGAGCAAAATATAAGATCAGGGATAGCTGGGAGCTCAAGAGAAATTGACAAAGGTATCATGGACACAGGGCAAAGGGAGCGTTAATTGTAGTCATAAAGACTAAAGAAGGTGCGGATAGCGGCATAAAGGTAAGATAGCAGAATGTGTTAACAGCAGAACAAGGGTCTACGCTCTGTAAAAGCAAAGCATAAGAATAAGTTACAAATAGCCCTGTGTTTGGGGGGGTGGGGGGGGGGGGGGAATGGTGTGGGGTTGGGGCAAAAGGTTAAAAAAATTTTGTAAAATGACTAAATAAATAAAAATTTTAAAATAATTGGATTAAAAAAGAGGTAAAGATGGAGGAGAGAGTTTATGGTCTGAAGTTGTTGAACTCAATGTTAAGTCCGGAAAGCTGTAAAGTGCTTGGGGATGAGATACTGTTCCTCCTGTTTGTGGTGGGCTTCACTAGAATATTGCAGCAGGCCAAGGATGGATATGTGTGCATGAGATCAAGTTGATGTGTTGAAATGGCAAGCGACAGGAAGGTCTAGGTCATGCTCGCGAACTCAATGAAGGTGTTCTGCAAAACGGTGACCCAGTCTGCATTTAGTCTCACTTTTGCAGAGGAGACCACATTGGGAGCAGCGAATGCAGTAGACCAAATTGAAGGGGTTGCAAGTGAAGCGGTGCTTCACCTGAAAGTAGTGTTTGGGGCCTTGGACGGTGAAGAGTGAGGAGATAAAGTGGCAGGTGTTGCACTTTCTGTGATTGTGTGGGAAGGTGCCATAGGTAGGGGATGAGGAGTTGGGGGTGATGGAGGAGTGGACCTGGGTGTCATGGAGGGAACAGCCCCTACAGAATGCTGACAGTGGGGTTGAAGGGAAGATGTGCTTGGTGGTGTCATCGTGCTGGATTTGGCTGAAATGGTGGAGGGTGATCATTTGAATGCTGAGGCTGGAGGGGTGAAAAGTGAGGACTTTTCCAGTCTCTTCCCATCTACATTTGCAATTCCTCTGATGCCTTACATCATATCAGCAATTTCCAGTTTCCTGGCCTTAACTGCCTCCTCTTCACCATGGACATCCAATCCCTCTACACCTCCATCCCCCACCAGAATGGTCTAAGGGCTCTCCACCTCTTTCTTGAACAGCGGCCCAAACAATCCCCATCCGCCACTACTCTCCTCTGACTGGCTGAACTTGTTCTCTCACTGAACAATTTCTTCTTTAACCTGTCTCACTTGGTCTAAATAAAAGCTGTGGCTATGGGTACCTGCATGGGCCCCAGTTATGCCTGACTTTTTGTGGGCAATGTGGAACATACCTTGTTCCAGTCCTACTCAGGCCCCTTCCCATATTCTTTTTTCCAGCACATCGATGGCTGTGTCAGTGCCGCTTCACGCTCACGATTGGACCTGGAAAAATTTATCAATTTTACTTCCAATTTCCACCCCACTCTCACCTTTACATGGTCCATCTCCAACACTTCCCTTCCCTTCTTTGACCTCTCTGTCTCCATTTCTGGTGGTAGACTGTCTATGAATATTTATTACAAACCCACCGACTCCTATAGCTACCTTGACTACAGCTCCTCACACCCTACTTCCTGTAAGGACTTCATCCCATTCTCCCAGTTTTCCATCTCTGTTGCATCTGTTCCAATGATGCTACCTTCCAAAACAGTGCTTCTGACATGTCCTCCTTTTTCCTTAAACAAGGGATCCTCCCACTATGGTTGACAGGGACTTCAACCATGTCTGACCCATCTCCTGCACCTCTGCCCTCACCCCTTCCCCTCCCTCCCAGAGCCATGATAGGGTCCTCCTTGTCCTCACTTTTCACCCCACCAGCCTCCGCAGTCAAATGATCATCATCCACCATTTCTGCCAACTTCAGCATGATGCCACCATCAAACATATCTTCCCCTCACCCCCCTCCCGTCAGCATTCCATAGGAACTGTTCCCTCTGTGACACCCTGGCCCACTCCTCCATCACCCTGTGAAATTGGATTTTTTTTATATTTAGGGCATCTGTATATGTGATTTAACTAAGATGGGCAAGAGATTGATAAAAGTCATGTTGTCTAGGGGTTTGAAAACATGAAAAGAATAGAGGTGTTAAATTTGAGGTACAAGTAAATAGGTTAGATCCAACATTTGCATTTTTAGATAAGTTGAGAATTTGTTTGAATATCAGGGATGAAAAGAAACATGTTTACATCTTGCAGGAGTTCCGTAGGTAAACAGTAGTGGAGATATTATATTTTATTGACCTGAAAGCAAAGACAAGGTGGAAACATGAAAGATCTACTATTTGGAAGGGTTTGAGTTTCAAAGAGGTTTCAGAACAATGGAAATGAGATGAAAGGGGGCAAAAGTATTTTAGAGTTTCTGTTGAGTTGGAGCTATAGAGAGATAGGCGGAGAAGGCAGGAGATAGCTGGAGCTGTTAGAGCTGTTGAGATATCTGGAGCTCTGAGTTGGGAGAGGATGCAGTTTGAAACATCTATCCAGTCAAACCAGAAAAGTCTTGGGCCACAGCAAGCAGTTTTGCTCTGAAGTGGATTCCACTGCAGAGTAAAGGAGGGTAAAAGTCATGCGATACGCCTTTATTGAAGCTACAGCAGTTTGCCTTGTGTAATATTACTGGATTTCATAATAGACATCTATAAGGGAGAGTTACCTGGAAGGTACTTACTTGTGGGTTTGACCAAGTAGAGAGTTTTTGGGGGAACATTTTGTAAGACTAACTTTAATTGTGTAACTATAATCTTGTATGCTTAAGTTTTCTTTTATCTTTGTTAATAAAATTTTTACATTTAATCTTTAAAATCTCAAAAGTGTTACTGGACTGCTTACTGCTGAGATTAACATGTCTTCTTCTCATTTTCAGAATCCAAAAAAAAGGGTATGGCCCATAAGCCAAGTTTCCCTCTGGGATTTGGCTTGCACAACATTAACATTGGCTGTGGTCATAACAACCCCCAACTCCTCATCCCCTTCCCACACCATCTTCACCTGTGATTTACATGAAGGCGACTTCTGAGAAAGGTGCAGGGTACGATGGAATTGCTAAGCTAAATCCAAAAGTCAAATGAGTTGGTCAGAACCTGTGACCTCAACTCAATTGTATCAATTAATTCTGAGTTTATGTCTCCAAGCTACGCAGTAGGCATGGTGCGTGCCTGACATGATGCAACCTCAGCCATATTTAAAGGGCAGCCCAAAAATGTTAATTGGATGTATCCAGGATGAATAATTGATATAGAGCAAGGACAATGCCCCAGATTCAGTGATGCATTCCTAGAATTACTGTAGTTGCAATCAGGAGCTGGAAGGACATATTTGTCCCCAGAAGGGGAGGAAAAAACTTATAGCATGGTTGGAGATAGCTGAGCAGATGAGGAAGCAGGAGCATTATGCCCCATTCTTGGACACAATGTAAGAAGCAAGTAAACTTGCTCAATGAACTACATCCTGTGCTTTAAGCTTCTTTCTATCTTTACTCTGTTTTGCTAAGGGTTCTCTATCACATCATTCCTCGCACTCACTCAACTTTCAGGAAGCATCCACCTTCACTTCGCATGCTCTTCATCATCTCCTCATTTATCCTTCCACCATTGACACTCATCGCAATCCTTTTGGCATGTGCAATGCCCCATCGAGGTATAACATTTTCATAACTTTAAACACGGATCACACTCAGTATACAATTTTCTGGAACTATGTTTTATTTGAAAATGCGCACTTACTAGACTATTAATATGGCTGCCAAGGGTCAAGTGACTTATGCAATTTCTGCACAAAGGATTAACTCGTCTGAAAATGCCTCTGGAAAGTTCCCAAATGCAAATGGGTTTCTCAGGTAAAAAGTGACTGTCCTTATCAGCTTAATGGAAGAGATCTAACAGAGAATGATTACCAGATGTGTCAGAACTGTAAGGATGGAATATCAAATAAATTTTTTGAGTGAGCTAAAACTTATTAGTATGTTGACGGGTTACACATTATTCCCCAATTTTGCATCAATCACCCTGGCTCCAACCCATTTTGTGCAGAATAGAAGTTGATCATGTGACTGAAACTGTCTTCAGCAAACAAATTATAGTTATCTCAAGACCCAGAGAGAAACTCAGGCAGATTACACAACACCAGCTGTGGGACACTAACAGCAAATGTAGACCCATATTTTTTAGACCTACATCTAAAAATGTCTCCCCACCTGCTTCAAATTCCAAGCCCACCTATAAAGAAACTTGATCTCCCAGTAAGAAGAAACTACAAGTGACTAACCTTGTGACCTGCTAAACATCCATCTCTTCAGGGGAATCTTACAATAACTCTTGATATGCAACTGCAGTTATTAAAACCGCCTAAACAACACTTTGAGTGAAAATGCCACTTTTACTGGGCCTGCAACAAATGCTTTTGCTACAAACACAAAGTTTACAATTTGTAAATGTGCACTATTTTCTTAAACTGTACTGTTCTCTTATGTGTGTGTGTGTGTGTGTGTGTGTCTGTGTGTGTGTGATATAGTGTTTAACACTTTGGAGTGAATGCATGAATAAATGATCCTCTTTATGTAAACCCACAAATGCCTACTGCTGTTATTTAAACTGTCCATACATTCCAGGGGCTAAGAAACACATACCATCTTCCTTTCCAAAACCGCACTGATTATGGACAGTAAGGGTGGACTTTTCCATGCCTACTGGCAGCGGGCGTGAAAAGTGGCTTGCATGGTTAGTTTCATGATGGTAGGAAGGCAGGCCACAATTGTCCGTTGAGCCTGCCAATGGCGTTTCCCACCAACGGTCATCAGGGAGCTCATTGTAATCATTAAATGGCCATCCCGCCAGGCTCTTGCACCCCCACCGGATTGTCCGTCCACGTCGGCAGGAAAGCACGTCGATGGGTTTCACAACAGCACACAGGTGACGTGCACATGGCAGCCTTCACTTTGGGGGAACTGGATGTCAGTGAACAGCATAATTTTCCACAGGTCGCCAGGGTCACCTGTTGCTTTGTAGGCTTCAGGGGCTCCGGATGGCCAGAGTGAAGTGTAGCCCTGCCACAGAGGCGACTGGTGTCATGGCGTGGGTGTGTCCAGGAGCAACTGCTGCCCAGTCTCGGGGGCGACTGTTGTCAGGGGGGAGGTGAGGGCAACTGCTGCCCTGGCATTGGATCCTGCACAAGAGAAATTGAGGTGGGCAGGCAGCATAGGCAAGGGAAGTGGTTGCACATTAAGGACACCTGTATAAACTGACCATGCCTCTGCAACCAAGACAGATAGAGGTGCAGCCACAGTGATATGATTGGGGTCGAGCTCCAAGACTGACTGCCCATGCAAGAATCACGGAGGCACCAAAGGGCCACCAAGCACTCTTTATCTTACCTCCACCACCCCCACCGGCACAGACTTGGAGTCCGCCACTACTTTACTGAACTGCGGAGCAGTTGGACTGCACATATTATACAATCTCCTCCCCAACGCTGGCCATGTAGTAGTCACTGCTGGAGGTGCTCACAGCCCCTCGTAATCTCAGCAAGCCAATTAGGAGCAGTCTCCCCATGTCACAGGTTGATAGGGCAGCCGTGCAGTGCACTCATCTGTGGTGACCAGCACTCTCCGGGAAGCATTAAGGGGCCATCACACAAGGTCAGGAATGGTGCTAAGTACAGCCATGATAACCACGTCTCTCCCTTTTTAATGCCACAGGAGGACCACATCAGGAGCATGGTGGGGTAGCTGTATGCCTGATGGAATACAGAGAGCAGAGAAGATGGAGGAGAGCATGACTGCAGCTACTGACCGCGCAAAGGCAGGAGCAGCAACCTCGGGAAGAAGGGGCTGCTGGGGTTCCTGCACATGCTGCCCAGGAGCAACAGTGAGCCGTGGCTGGTTGGCGCCTAGCGACCCCAGGGTCTATAGACGTTGTCTGTCATTCCTGCAAATGACCAAGAACCAGTGCCGCTGACGACTGAGCATGTCTAGGGACCCGGTGGCTCACATCTGCCACTTACTGCAGGACCTGG
This sequence comes from Carcharodon carcharias, assembly GCF_017639515.1. NCBI lineage: Eukaryota > Metazoa > Chordata > Chondrichthyes > Lamniformes > Lamnidae > Carcharodon > Carcharodon carcharias. The sequence goes on along the minus strand of NC_054469.1, from coordinate 137,635,249 downwards.
CGCCAAGGGGACATGGAGGGCATCCACTTTCAGTGGCTGTGAAAGTGACCGTGGCCCTTAATTCTATGCCAGTGGCTCCTTTGAGGGCTCCACAGGTGACCTTTGTGGAATTTCACAATCCACCACCCACAAATGTATCCATGAGGTCATGGATCCCATCTTCTCCATGGCACACAACTTTGTGCATTTCACCCTGGACCGGGACAGCCAGGATGCAAGGGCCATTGGATTCGCCCTGATCTCGGGATTCTCACAGGTGCAGGGTGCAATTGACTGCACTCACGTGGCGCTCAGGTCTCTGTCGCTACGCTCGATGGACTTCATCAACCGTAAGTGCTTCCACTCACTGAATGTGCAGCTGGTGTGCAACCACCAGAAACACATCCAGCAGTTGTGCGCACAGTTTCCAGGGAGTGCAGTCTTCCAGGGTCCACAGAGGCTGCAGGGATGGCTCCTTAGTGACAAAGGCTACCCGCAGAGGCCATGGCTGATGACACCCATGCAGTGGCCTCAGACTGCGGCAGAGCGACGCTTTAATGAGGCTCATGCTGCAACTCACACCTTGGTGGAGCCAACTATCGGGATGCTGAAGATGTGGTTCCAGTGCCTGGACCAGTCTCATGGAGCCCAGCAATACAGTCCACAGAGGGTGTCACGCATCATCATTGTCTGCTGCGTCCTTTACAACCTGGCACTGCAATGGGGAGAAGAGCTGGCTGAGGAGGAGACAGAGGGGCTGGAGGTCTCCTCTGATGAGGACGAGGATGAGGACGAGGATGAGGAGGTCCTCAGAGGCAATGATGATGGGGATGAGGCCTTCGCCCTGGCTAGATGAGGCAGGCCCGCTCAAGAGGCCCTCATAGCTGCCAGATTTGTGGAGGATAATGATGACAGCAGTAAGGTGACCCCATAGTTCCTCACATTGCATTTGTGAATGTTTGACTCCAGTCTGGCTTATCTCAGCACCTCTGTGAGAATTCTCCTTTCATGGAGATGCAGTGGAGGCCCTAATAGTCACTCGATTGCAGGAGGATGATGACAACATGCAGTGAGGACACTCCATAGATCTTCACACAGCCTCTGAGAATGTCTGACTCCTGTCTGGCCGAGGGCAGCTCACTTGTGCTCCATGATCAGTGTCATATCATAGAGAAGCAGTCATGAAACTTTAGAAGTTCTGATGCTTTGTCCGCCTTCAGCACCTGGGCCCTTCAGGGGCTGGAGCACAACATCAGTGGTCACAGATATTGAGGAGATGGGGGTCCTTAAAGGTGCTGAAAGCACATGGAGAGAATGAGAGAACTCTGTGGTCCCTGCCCATTACATTCTGGCATCAATGACCAGCACCGCCAAGGTGCAGGTATCAGCAATGTTTCCAGGGAGTGTGAGGCTGGACCAGGTCTGAAGGCTGCACAGGGAAGAGGCCCTGGACTGAGACACCTGCTTTATCTTGTGCAGAAAGGTTTCACAACTGAGTGACACGAACACTGCTCACCAGAACAACAAGCCATAGGCAGGGTGACATGCTTGGGAGTTTATTGACAATAGTGAATAGTATGTACAAGTGATTAACATCTATGCCCAGGCTTTGCAACTAATTCTTAACTTTCCTAAACTTGCCGCTACACCTTCATGCTCCCCAGACATGCACAGCAGAGGTAGAGGCAGTCTGCTGACTGTGACGCCCTGCCTGCGATGACTTCAGCAGGCGTCCTCTGGAGGGCCGAGACTTGGAGGACCCCGGCCTGCTTTCAGGGTCCTGCTGTGTGGTAGTGGCACCCACCTTAGCCTGTGGAGCTAGAGCTGCCAGGGTCACAGGAAGAGGGGAGTCTGATTGGTCGGAGAGTCTCAGAGTCACCTGGATGGAGCGTGCACCTGCTGATCCTCCTCCCTATGGATGCCTGAGGGCCCTGGCTGACTCATTGAGGAGCAAGGGTAGCTGAAGTGAGATCGAGCTGCCCGGCACTCCTCTCACATACACACTGTTGTAGGCCAACTATGGCATCAGCAATTGAGTTGAGCCCATGCAGCAGTGCAGGAGTTACGTCCTGGACCAAGGTCTCCATGGCAGCCGTTGTCCTGCCAGTGTTGACCTCGGTGTGTTGCAATGTCGACACTATCACCTCAGAGTGAAGGCGGACGGATTCTTCCATTGTGCTTTGCAATCTGAGGAGTGCAGCGGACGTCCCTTCCTGATGTTCCCAAGCTTGCCTTTGCAACACCAGCAACTGTGACAGGATTGAGTTCAGAAGCTCATCATCTGACTCGGACTCAGCATTCTGGCCTCCAGCAGTGCTCCGAGCGCTGGACACCTGGGAAAACCCTGCCTCCACCTGCTGTGGATCAGAGAGCGCAATGTGCTCACCAGGTTGTGATCCCGAGGCTACTCTAAAGCTTGGTCCCACCAAGGTGTGTGTCTCTGCATTGTTGGAGGTGTGGGTGAACGCTGTGATGGGACTTCAGGGATAGTGCCTTCAGATTACTCTCCAGAAGTTTCTTTGGGGCTTGATTGGAGGCCCTGGGTCATGGACTCTGTCGGCTGTTTCCCAGATGTGCCTGTGAAAGCAATGGGAGATAATTAGTGCACGGCAGTGGCCTGTGAAACAGGACACATCACTCAGGGCATGGTTGTCTGATGGATGTTGCACTGCTGGATCCTCACTTGGCAGAGCAGCGCCGACCACACCATCAGCTCTGGAAAGGTCCAGATCGTCGCTGGCCAGCTGGACGGCTCTGTTTTCAAAGTCCATGAGGAACTTTATTTCGGGCATTCCACCATCTGTCTGTGACCTCTCTCTCTTGTTGTGCGCCAGTTTGTCCTGCATGGATAGAGATAGAGAAAGAGTAAGCAGGACGCCTGCCAGGCCAGTTGGTAAGTATGCCTGGCCTGTGTGAGTGGTCCCATGGGACAGGATGAGGACAATGATGGCGTGTGTGAAAGAGTGAATGGTGATGTCCCTTGCACGGGAAGTGAGTGAGGTCTCTGTGGATGTGTGATGGGTTTGTGAGTGTGTGAGTTGAGAGTGATGAGAAGTGTGACTTACCCTAATGAAACAGAGGAGATCATTCATCCTCTTGTAACACTGGGTGGCTGTCCTCTTCTGAAGGGCATTGGCACTGACCACCACTGCCACTGCCTCCCAAGCCGGATTGGTCACATTGCTGCTCATCCTGCGGCCAGAGCACGGGTACAGGACATCCCAGTGAGCCTCCACGGCATCCAGCAGTCACTCAAGGAACCTATCATTGAAAAGTGGGCAGCTGTTTTTTCCCCTTTGCAGGCCATGTCTTCCGTGCAGCAGTGGTGAGCTGGAAGCAGTGAGCGCCGAACTTGCAGCTGGACTTAAACATTGTGCCCAGCGTGATGCGGTGGTGCGGTGTTGGCGGGTGAATGAGAGCCCGTCTGCCATGGAAACGGCATGTTTCCCGGGACTGCATAAATAACGAGGCAGGTTAGTGATGATGCGGCGTGAAAACCCACCATCACGATTGGCAGGTAAAATATCGCTTTACCCGCCCACCACCGCACTTAGTGCAAATCTGGGAAAATTCCACCCTCAGGGAAAACGTACAAGGGTTTCAGTCACATGAGATGGGACATGTTTCATTTTTCAGGAAAACTTTTTATTTAATTCATAAAAGCTTTAGGAAACCTCATCCCGTTCATGGATGAGGTTCCCTAAAAAACGCAAAGGCTACTTGGCCTTTTCGCCTGCCCGCCAACTGTAAGGTTGGACGGGCAGCGTTAACTTGACATTAATTAATTCGTTAATGGTCTTAATGGGCCTTTCAATTATTGGCATGCGCCCGCCGAACAAAACATCGCGATGATGTCAGGACGACACCTGATGTCATTTTACGCACTGGCATGTCAGGCCCGCCCCCGCATGCTGACTGAAAAATCCTGGCCCAAGTTAAACACAATTTTCATACACACTTACATCTCCTTAACATTAATTCTGCCAATAATTATCCTTCCATTTGCAATCATTAAATCCCAACATTTGGCAAATAGGTTTCTTGCCAGCATTTAAATACATCTTTGTTAAATCTGGAAGTGGACTCATTGAAGGCAGCTTTTGTTCCCAATCAAAAAATCCAAAATTAACTCCCGCTCACTCGCAATCCACCTGGCCTAGGGCTTAAAATTCCCCTGAATTGTGTCGACTTTGCAGACCTTCCTTAAAAATGGCAATGCTGAAACACTTGGCTAAGGCCATATGAGTAATCAAGTTCTTATCGGGAAAAAGAAATTAAAAACTGGGAGAAACCTATTCAAACTTTAGCAATGAGTCATCTTAAATGCCTCTTTAATTACATTTCTGTTCACAACTCATCAGCAACACGTCCACCTCTATTTTATGACTCAATGTTATCCAGCGTAAATGCTAGGATCTTTCAGTGACATCGTCAGGATCTATTCTAAATGCTGCTACTGGAAAGCTAGTTGATAACATAATTAGGATAGTAAGCAGATTTCTAAATCAGTGCTGATCAGATGTATGTACCAGCCACACACTTTATACTGGTAGTTAGTTAATTGGAAAATTCTCTCCTGTGACTTTAGAGTTAAACTACCAGATTTACAGAGTGTAAAGATGGAATTGTCCCAGATTTGCTCTAAGTGCAGTAGCAGACGGCCGGCCGCGGTGGCGAGTTTTCATGCCTTACCGTCCCAAACCCGTCACATTACTTATGCATTCCCAGTAAACACACCATTTCCATGGTGGGTGGGCTCTCATTCACCTGTCACACCATCATCTCGCCGCTTCATCATGCCAGGCACCACATTTAAAGTACAGCCGCACTCAGTGCTTCCAGCCCAGGACTGCATGAAAGAAGACTTGCCCCCCAAAAGGCAAGAAGACTGCAGCCCTCAGCACCTTTTGGATGCCGTGGAGGCCCGCCGTGATGTCCTCTACCCCCGCTCTGGCCACAGGAGGGGCAGCTACATTACCACTCCAGCTTGGTAGGCGATGGCAGTGGTGATCAGTGCCAATGTTGCACAGAAGAGGTTGATCAGCCAATGCAGATAGAGGATGAATGATCTCATCTGTGCAGCCAGGGTATGGTAACCATCTCATCCCTCTAAACTCACACACTCAAACCCATCACACATTCACTGGCATCTCACTCACTGCCAGCTCAAGGGACATCACCACCCATTCTCACACACACACCCTCACATATCCATCTGGCCTCATCTCCTCTGGAGACTGCCTCCTCAGCCCTCACCATCTTGAGGCTACTTGCACAGATCAACATGTGCCCCCGCCCCCCCCCCCCACCGACACAGCCTGTGAACCCTCCTTCCCCAGTACAGCTCCCGTCCTGCAGCCTCTTCCCTGGCCTGCAGCCATGTTTCCCCCTTCCCCAAGTAACCCCTAGCCTTGCAGCCTTTGAAAGCCGCCCACATATGGCTGATCTCATAGATAGAGGTGTATCTGTGAGACCCCACCCAAGCTGTCTGTGAAGCCTGACGCTGATGACTGCGAGTGCTGACCGAAGCAAGGTAGGCAAACAAACCTTGAACTCCCGAGTGAAGTGCAGGCTGCCGAGTGCATGCCTTATATATGCGTTTGGGAAACATGTCAGCTTGTTTTTCCGCTGATGTGGGCGGACGATCCAGCAGTGGGGGATAAGCCCAGTGGGCAGGCCTTTTAATGATATGCTGATGTATTACAATGAGGTTCCTGACTTCTAATGGTGGGGAATGTAACCTGCCATCGGAGGGCGGAGCAGACAATCGCAAACTGGTTTCATGATGTTGTGAATCTGATTTTTGGTCTTCTCGCCATATTGTCCACTCATGCCACTGAACACGCCCTACAACAGTGGGTATGGAAAATCCCAGCTTAAGTATTTGATAAGTGTGGCATGTTCACATGAATAAAATGTCAAAATTCAAGAAGGTTAGTCAATACAGAAAAATCAAAAAAGTATTCTTAAATTTGATTCCAAAAGTCAGAAATACACTTAAGTCTGAAAAACATTTATTTGTCAACAGTGTAACTTTTACTAAAGTATATATGGCAATAACCACCTGGAAAATTGTCTTTGTCCAACGATTGAGGAAGTTCTTGATAAAGATAGTGAATTATAATTGTCTTCCTTAAAAATGGATATGTTTTGTATTCCATAATCTCCTGTCAAGAACACTGAACTATAAATATTAAGGCTCCTCCAATAAATAAACAAGTCTGTCCAACATATACTTGAGCCATGTAAACCAGGTTTTATATTTGGTCAGTGCTGACTTGGCTGATCTGTGTTGCAGCAGCTTTATGAGCTCTACAATTGGCCTCATTGCCCTTCAACAAAGGAGTAGAAAATTGTAAAATAAATTTCTAGTTCTTATTGCAGGCCACACTTCATATTAATAGAATGCATGGGAGGCAATAATATAAAAGGGAAGATATTAATATATGAACATATAAATTAGGGGCAGGAGTAGGCCATTCAGCCCCTCGAGCCTGCTCTGTCATTCAATAAGATCATTGCTGATCTAATTTTAACTTCAACTTCACAATCCTGCCTGCCCTGATAACCTTTCACCCCTTTACTTATCAAGAATCTATCTACTGCTGCCTTAAAGATATTTAAGGACTCTGCCTCCATCATCTTTTCAGGAAGAGAATTCCAAAGTCTCACAACCCGCAGAGAGAAAAAGTTTTTCCTGTCCTAAATGGGCGACCCCTTATTTTGAAACAGTGACCCTGAGTTCTAAATTCTCACACAAGAGGAAACATCCTTTCCACATCCACCCTGCCAAGTCCCCTCAAGATCTTATATGTTTCAATCAATTCACTTCTTACTCTTCTAAACTCCAGCAGATACAAGCCTAGCTTGCCAAACTTTCCTCATAAGACAACCTGCCCATTTCAGGTATTAATCTAGTAAACCTTCTCTGAACTGCTTCCAATTCATTTACATTTTCCTTAAATAAAGAGATCAATATTGCACACAGTATTCCAGATGAGGCCTCACCAATGTCTTGTATAACTGAAGCATAACATCCCTACTCTTATATCCAATTCCTCTCGCAATAAACAATAACATTCTATTAGTTTTGCTAATTATTTGCTGCAGCTGCAAACTAATCTTTTGCAATTCATGCCCTAGGACACCCAGATCCCTCTGCATATCAGAGCTCTGCAATCTCTCACCATTTAAATAATATACTTCTATTTAATTCATCCTGCCAAAAAGAATAACATCACATTTTCCCACATTATACTCCATTTGCTAACTCTTTGCCCACTCACCTAACCTATCTATAGCCTATTGTAGCCAACTTATGTCCTCTTCACAACTTACTTTCCGACCAACCTTTGTGTCATCAGCAAATTTAGCAACCATACCATTAGACCCTTCATCCAAATCATTTATATAAATTGTAAAAAGTTGAGGCCCAGCACTGATCCCTATGGTAAACCACTCATCGCATCCTGCCAACCAGGAAATGATGAGCTTTTATTTTCCACAATAACCTTTGATGAGGCACCTTACCAAATCCTTTCAGAAAATTTAAGTACAGTACATCCACTGGTTCTCCTTTATCCTTAGCACCTGTTACTTCTTCAAAGAATGCCAATAAATTAGTTAAACATGATTTCCCTTTCACCTTGAATTTATCTGCTATAACGTCTTTAATAAAAGCTTCTAACATTTTCCCTTTGACTGATGTTAAGCTGACTGGCCTGTGGTTTCCTGCTTTCTGTCTCCCTCCCTTTTCAAATAAAGGAGTTACATTAGATATTTTCCAATCTATTGTAACCTTCCCCAAATCTAGAGAATTTTTGAAAATTAAAACCAACACATCAACTATCTCTGTAGCCACTTCTTTTAAGATGAAATCCATTAGGATCCCAGAACTTGTCAACCCCCAGTTCCAATAATTTGGTAAGTACCACTTCCTTGGTGATTGTAATTTTCTTGAGTTCCTCCATCGCTTCCAATTCCTGATTTACGGCAATTATTGGGATGTTACTCGTATGCTCGAAATTGAAGACCGATGCAAAATACCTATTCAATTCATCTGTTATTATTAACTCCCCAGTTTTTTTAGGATCAATGCTCACTTTGTTAACTCTTTTGTTTTTTAAATATCTATAGAAATTCTTACTATCTGTCCTTATATTTCTAGCTCGCTTTCTCTAGTATTCTAAACTTTCCCTCCTTATTAATCTTTTAGTCATTCTTTGCTGTTTTTTATATTCTGTCCAATCTTCTAGCCTGCTACCCATCTTTGCACAGTTATATGCTTTCTTTCTAAGCTTGATATTTTCTTTAACTTTTTTAGTTAACCACAGATGGTGGATCCTCCCATTGGAATTTTTCTTTCTCGTTGGTATGTATTTATTCTGTGTATTCTGAAATATCCCCTTAAATGTCTTCCACTGCATCTCTATTGACCTATCCCTTAACCTAAATTGCCAATTCACCTTTGCTAGCTCTGCTTTCATGTCCCCACAAGTGCCATATTTTTAAGTTTAAAATGCCATTCTTGAGCCCACTCTTCTCACCCTCAAACTGAATGTAACATTCAATCATATTATGATCACTGCTACGTAAGGGTGCCTTCACTATGAGGCTATCAATTAATCCTATCTCTTTGCACAACATCATGTCTAGTATAGCCTGCTCCCTGGTTGGCTCCAGAACGTGCTGATCTAAGAAATTATCCCAAAAAAATTCTATGAATTCATTATCTACACTACCTCTGCCCATCAGATTGTTCCAGTCTATACATAGATTAAAATCCCCCGTGATAATCACTGTATCTTTCTGACAAGATCCCATTATTTCTTCTTTGATACCCCATCCTACCATGTGATTACTGTTAGGGGGGCCTGTACACTGCTCCCATGAGCGATTTCTTGCCTTTCCTCATCTCTACCCAAACTGCTTCTATATCCTGGTTTCTTGAACTTAGGTCATCCCTCTCTATTGTGCTAATGTCATCACTAATTAACAGAGCCACCCTCCACCTTTTCCTAACTTCCTATTCTTCCTAAAGGTCACATACCCATCAATATTCAGGTCCCAATCTATGTCATCCTGCTGTCATGTCTCTGTAATGGCTACCAGATCATATTTATTTATCTCTATTTGCACTTTCAGTTCATCTGTTTGGTTTTGAATGCTATGTGCATTCAGATACAGAGCCTTAAATTTTGTCCATTGATTATTTTTGTAACCATTAACCTTATCTGTTGATTTACTCTTAGACTTGTACTCTCTGTCCCTTCCTGTCACAGCCTATTTATCATTTCCCATATTAATAGCTTCCTCTCTTACCTTGTCTGTACTTTTTGATACACCATATCTTCCCACATTTGATCCCTTGCCCCCACTATTTAGTTTAAAACCCTCTCTACTTCCCTAGTTATGCAGTTCACAAGAACACTTGTCCCAGCACGGTTCAGGTGTAGACTGCCCCAACGGTACAGCCTCCACTTCCCGCAGTACTGGTGCCAGTGCCTCATGAACCAGGAAATCACTTCTCCCACACTAGCCCTTGAGCCACGAATTCATCTCTCTAATCTTATTTGCCCTGTGCCATTTGAATGTGGGTCAGGTAATAATCCAGAGACTGGGACCTGGAATTTCTGGTTAATGCACCAATATCAGTCTCTATCACCAACTCAAGCATTTCCAGGAAGCAGATTTACAACTTTGCTGGTGGTGTCTGTCCTTTGATTGCCAGTGGTCTGCATCCCATTGTTTTATATTCTGGTGACTAAAAGTTTGAGTAGAATTTTATACATGGCCGTGGTCCCCGCCATCCACCCCCAGCATAAATGTTGGGAGTGAGCCCACCGCAGCTCTGATGGCTTGCCTTGCATCCATTTAATGGTTAGTTGGCAGTTAAGTGGCTCGAGTAGGGACTTCTGCTCTCACCTGGGGAGGAAGCCCTGCCTCTGAAGGCTGCCAACCAATCAAATTGGACTGCATTCCTGGGATTGATTCCAGTCCGCAATGGAGATCGTTGCTGGAGCTGGACACTGAGGTAAGTCCGGGAGAATGGTCTTGCCAGGTCCAGGCTGGCAGGTCCTGGAAAGGGGCATGAGGAGGGTGAGGTGCCAGGGTGGACAGACCAAAGGGGGAGCAGAAACGGGGAGAGGGAGATCTTGGGGAAATGGGATTTCAATAGGCCCAGGCAACCTCTAGAGATGGTACCTCCTCCTTTGCCCACCTCAGCCCAAACAGTGAAAGCTACTGAACTTCACACCTGGGGTAGAATTTTTCAGACGATGGTGTTTCTCACCCCACCACCCAAACAGTCAGCAGGGAACACATCCCCTGCCAATACTGGCTGCCCCACAGCAATCTAACATGCTGCAGGGCATTAATTGGCTAAGGGTGAAACCTCCACCCCCATCTGCGGAGGAAGTCCTGCCTTCGAGAGCTGCTGGCCAATCGGATGGCAACTGCTGCAGCTCGTACCCAAAGATGAGGAGGTTATCGATGCTGGACTGAAAGCAAGTCCAGGGTGTCGGCAGGGCTTGGTTGGCAGGCTCCAGAGAGGTGGTGAGTGGGCCAGGAAGCGGTGGGGGTGTTATATGGAAGTATGACCTCAGGACCATGTCTCTAAAAGCACAGGGGACCCCCACAGGAGGTACATCACCCTTGCCTGACACCAGTCAGTGCAGATAAAGCTGCCAGACCACCCGTTTTCTGCCCCCCTGCCATGGGTAAAGTGGAGGCAGGATAAGGCACTTAAGCAGCTGTTAATTTTCTGCTGTTTACAAGCCCCCCAACCTTGAAGCCCACCTGTGAGGGACCATAAAATTCCAGCCAATGCACCAGTTTCCACCCACCATTAAAATTGTGATGGGGCAGGAAGCGGCCCTTAAGTGGTCATTAATTGGCCCATGGGGTGGCAGGCCTCCCAACATCTCCCCCGCTGTGCATAAAATTGAGGAATGGGCCCAGCTGGAGTTTGGTCCCAGGAACAGTGCCTGTGGCATCGTTCCCAATTTTACACTCCCCTCCTGCCTGCTCACCCACACCACAGTGGAGCGTATAATTCAGCCCTTTGCTTTCATTAATATATTATCGCTACATCATAGGAACTTTTCTCATCAACCTGTCAGGTTGTGTAGATGATAGCGACAGGCAGGTCTCCTCACCCAAGCTTGTCTTTCTACAAGCGGGTTTGGTGTGTGTGCAACATACTGAAAGTTGCTGCTCTTCTGATCTATGGGGTGGAATCATCCCAGATTTGCACAAAGTGCTGTAGCAGGCAGGAAAAAGGACGTTTTACCCACTGGCCACCTTGATAGGTTTTCACGCCGTATCATCCCCATCCCACTGCGTACTACCTCATTAATAATGCATTCACGGGAAACATGCGGGATAGCTGTGGAGTGGGCTCAGATTTGCCACCCTGCAGCAGCCTCAGCACTTCCTCACTCTGAGCACCATATTTAAAGTGCACGAGAGCTCAGCCTACTCCATGTCTCCAGACCAGGACTGCTCCAGGCGACAGATGGCACCGAAAGCAAAGAAGACGACAGCCCCCAAATTTAATGATGCCTCTGTGGGGTGCCTGCTGGACACAGTGGAAGACCACCGCAATGTCTTCAGCCCCCCGCCTCCCCTCTAGCCGCAGGAGGTCCACCAAAGTCACCAATACAGCTTGGGAGACAATAGCAGCGGCGGTCCGTGGGACAGGAGCTGAGAGGAGGTCAGCCATCCGTTGCAGGAAGAGGATGAACGGTCTTATCCATTCTGCCAGGATAACTCACTCTTCTCATAACTCTCAACTCACACACTCACAAACCCATCACACATCCACAGGGATCTCACACCTCAAGGGACAACACCGCTAATTCTCACACAGACTCTCGCATCTCCATCAGGCTCATATCCTCTGGAGCTCACATCCTCATCTTGGCCATGGCTCCGCTCACCACACAAACATTCCACACAGTGCCATGCGTCCTGCTTACACTCTCTCCATCTGTTTCCATGCAGGAGAAGCTGGCTCACATCAGCAGGGCGATGTCCCAGATCAGGGGTGGAGTGGCCCACATTAGGCCCCTCACTCACTTTGAGGAGCGTGCCATCGCACTGACTGGTGAGAATGGGGACCCTGCCTGTGGTGATGGTGAGGTCGGTAGCAAACACACATCTGAGAATCCTACATCACATCTTCCCTCTCTCTCAACGCAACTGTGAATGCTCTCTCTCCTGTTTTTGACTCTGCTGCCATGTACTAATTATCTCTACTTTGGTTCACAGGGAGATCTGCCAAGTGACCAACACCCTCAGCCAGCCAATCCCTCAGCTCCATCTACATGCTCAGCTCCAGCCAATAGGACACCTCCTCCATTAAAGAGCTGGAAATAAGCAGCCTGGAGGACCCATCAAAGTGCTTACCCATACCCTGCACCAGCGCAGAGACACACACCTCGGTGGGATCTAAATCTAGAGCAGGCTCGGGTTCCCAATCTGGTGGTCACTGCATGAACACATGTCCACAGCAGCAGGAGGCAGGTTCAGCCGAGCTCTCCGTCACTCGGAGGACAGCTGGGGATCAGGCATCTGTGAGATCCGACACAGATGACAAGCCTCTGGAATAAGCATTCCAACTCATCGTGTTGGTCAACAGAAGGTGGGGGAACATCATGTTGAGCTGTTTGAAGCCTTAACATGGTAGCACGTGAGTTGGAGAATGCATCCGCTTGGCTCTGGTGAAGTGGTGCTCACATATGCGCATATGGAGGTCTCCATGGGGAAGGATGGCAGACGCCATGGAGACCCTGGTCCAGCAGAACATGGAGATGTGTGCAGACCTGCACTCCATCGCAGGAGCCATGGGTGAGTTCCTGCAGTGACAATGCAAGAGGGAAATGGGGAACCTCGACATCCCTCCAAGTGCTCCATCCCCTCAAGAAGTCGGGCCAGGGCCCTCGGGCAACCGAAGGGAGGAAGAGCGGCAGCTGGACACCCCTGAGTCATCCACTCAGGAATCTCAGAGACTGTCCGCTCCCCCCCCCCGAGTCCCCTTTGCTTATGACCCCCTAACCTCATCTTCTGTCACCACAGAGGGAGCAGCTGAACCACAGGAGGACAGCCAAAGCAAAATGGGGCCCTCAAGGCCTCCGCTCCCCAGAGGACGCATGCTGAAGTCAGCAGAGACAACAGAGCCAACCATTGCACAGGCTGTCACCACCCCTGCTGCAGATGTCAGAGCAGCACCTAGAAGAAGTAAAAACAGAAGATGCTGGAAAAACTGAACAGGTCTCACAGCATCTGTGGAGAGAGAAATAGAGTTAACATTTTGAGTGCATATGACTCTTCTTCAGAGCTAGGATGTGGACCGTGCCTGCGGTGACTTGTTCTGAAGAACAGTTTTACGGACTCAAACCTTACCTCTGTTTCTCTCTCCACAGATGCTGTCAGACCTGCTGAGTTTTTCCAGTGTTTTCTACTTTTATTTCAGATTTCCAGCATCTGCAGTATTTTGCTTTTACCTAGAAGTTGTAGGCCTAGAAAGGTTAAGAAATTCTGATCACAAGTGGTTGTACAGGTAAACACATTCTTCCGTTTTATTATCTGAAAATATATTCCCTTTCACTGAATAATGTGTAATGTGTCTTTCAACTTCATTGACAGACTTTGCAAGCCCTCTTACTTCCCCCCAACCCTCTCACCACTAGCAGTTCGACTGCACGCAACCAGGTCAGGAGTGATTCTGGAGGGAGAACTGTATATACGGCGGGGCCTTTCAGAGCTTCATGCAAGCATTCTCCCATAACTCAGATCCTTCCTCCATCACATTCATCTCACTGTCCCGAGCATTTTCAATGCTGCCTGCTGGGGTTCTCAGCTTCCATCTGAGCTGACCTGTATCTCTGCCCACCCACTGATCATACTCCCATGCAGCACCTGTACCCGTCCAACACGAGGCTCCGCTCACTTTCGTTATCAACAACGATGGTCGTAGTCAGATTTTTGCTCAAGTCCCCTGTCATTTCCCCTCCCTGAGTCACCAATGTCCTTTCCCCCCAATCACTGTTGACCACCCTAGCATCACCTTCCACCTCCCCACCATCACCTACCAGCCAAGAACCCTTTTCTTTCCAGGATGTTCTTAAACAGGTGCGGTGGTACTTTTAGGCTTTTAATATATCTGTTAGTAGATGTTGATAAAATGTTTCCCCTACAATTATTTCCCTATCTTCCTGAGAATCATCCACATTGACCTCCATGACCTCCTACTTCCCACCCCCGGTGTCCGTGTCTGCCTCCAAGTCCCCACCAACCACCATAACCATGCCTTCAACTGCTACTAAAGTACACTCACCCTCCCACCCTACCAGCTCCCTCTGCCCCCTCTCATAACTACCATTCCCTCCTACCACGCCCACCATCAGTTCGCCCCAGGAGACAGTCATTGACTCCACAGATCCTCACCCCTTTGCACGTTCACCTGGACTTCCCCCCAACTTACTCCCTCCTCCACTCTTACTCCCTCCTCCCACCGGACATCTTCCTCCTGCCAGACACCTTCACCCCTCCCAACTCCTTCTCCCCTCCCAACTCCTTCCCTTACACCTCCCTCCCCCCTACGCCTACCTCCCCACTTTCCGCATTCTCCCCGTTACACAATCCTGGCCCCGTACTCCCTTCTCCCCAATCTCATCCCCCGACACCTTCATTCCCCACCTCCCAGCCTCACTCCCCTAACACCTTCACCCCCCCATCCCCCTCCCAACCTCACCACCTCCCCCAAGTACACCTTCCTCTTCCAACCCCCTTCGCCCCGCTCAACCAGTGCGCCTTCCTCTCCCACTCACAGCTGGACCTTCCTCTCACCTCCCCTTCCTGGCCTTTGCTGATCACCCATAGCAGTCCTAGCCAAGAAAGTGATGTTCTAAAGCAGACATCAATAGAGACTGCCCACCTTCCGTAAGCTGCTTTGTGGCAGAGCCTTGTCCATGAGAATCCACCCAGCCTACGATTCACGTGTTCCTCCAGGATCCGGTAACTGTAGGGCTCCAGCATCTTCTGCTGCTCAGGTGTCTGTGATCTGAGCAAGGCCCTAATGGTAAGTCCTGACTTCTGCACGTCTCACTTGTCCGGACGTGTTCTGGCCAGCGAGTTTCCTCACCAGCGTAACGTGAAATCTGGCATTGGGGGATGATTCCGGTCGGGCTTTACTTTGCAGCCCATTAGAGGTGTGCAAACCAGGTTCAAGCCAGCCTCCAATGGGATTGGCGTTCTGCCATGTCAGACCCCATCAGTTGATCCCGCTGTGTTTTCATGCCGGCGTGAAACCGATTTTTGGCCTTCTCGCCATATTGTCCCCCCTCACCTGTCATAACACCTGACTCTAACCAGGCTTGAAAACTCCGGCCCTTTGACTATGAATGGACATATATTCAGTTCGCCTAGAACTGGACATCAGTATTAGGATAAAAGCAAAAAAACTGCGGATGCTGGAAATCCAAAACAAAAATAAAAATACCTGGAAAAACTCAGCAGGTCTGACAGCATCTGCAGAGAGGAACAGAGCTAACATTTCGAGTCCGTATGTCTCTTTAACAGAGTCATACGGACTCGAAACGTTAACTGTGTTCCTCTCTGCAGATGCTGTCAGACCTGCTGGGTTTTTCCAGGTATTTTTATTTTTGATCAGTATTAGGTATGCTTTGAGTCAGTACATCAATATTAGTGAATAGTTCTTCTTAACAAGAGTCAAAATTCCTGCTAGTTAAGGTTATAAACTAGGGTCATTTCTGATCTACGGTACTTTGATTGATCCCATACTGATTCTTAACTTGCACAAACAGCAGATAGCACAGGAATTATGTAAGAAAATTTCCATATTGCCATTGATTTGTACTTTCTTTAGATCGTACAGCAAACATGTCTATTTGAAGCCCAATTGGGTGACTCCTGGCAATGTTCCCCTAATCAACTATACAAATTTAACTTGCAACATCACTCTTTAATCCACAGTAAAACACAGGAGGTTAGTCATATCACATTCCCAAGTAGTACAATTAATAACCCAGCAAATGGGAAAGGAGAAACACTGGATCACAATATCTTTAATGAAGTACTTATGTCCAATTGTTTACCTGCTGAATAAGACATTTACACAAGTATGTGACGTATTTTAGCTTTTATGAGAAAGCCTTCTGGGAATAGAAATTGAATTCAGTTATTCTAACTGATAATACAGGCTGTGTGCCTCAGTACGAAGGAAAATTTATTCCAAGTGCAGAAGTTAAAAAAATTTGAGTCCTCGAGTAGCCCAAGCACAGAGATAAGAATGAGTCGGAAACAGTTTAAGCTCCTATTTCCTTTCTGTAATGAACATGTTATGTAAATGTTATCCCCTTGACTTTAAGCTTTTATCTTTTTCAGAGACTGATGCAAAACTTAAACATGTTTTTTTTTCTCTCAATCAGTTCAATAGACACACAGCAGATTTACCAGCTTTCAATCCTTTTTCAGCAAATGAATCAGATTGGATGCTAATTAAATACATTTATAGCATTCTTTAGTGACTCGTATCAGAACAGGAAGAAAACATGATGTAAGACCACAATAAGGCGTCTACAAAAACTGATAAAATTATAAATGTTGTTCAAGGAACCATACAGCAGAAACCTTTTACAGTAATATTTGTTTATCTTGACAGGGTTTAATTATATCATGAGTTGTTTGAGCACCACGAGTTAAAAACTTAAAGAAATGGCAACAGTATTATGTTCAATCTTAGTTACAACAAAGAGTCATCACAACTCTTTGAGTTCTCAACATTGATTCAAAGGGTAAATCAAAGACATTTTAATCCAAAGAATATGTCGCATTTCCTATTTCTTCAAGTTATGGACTGTTGTAATATGCCTTTAAGGGAAGTGCATCATGTGGTCCAGTCTCAGTTTCACTTTGGCCTGTGAGCAGAACACAGCACAGTTCTGATGTCTTCAAGCTTTCTATCCATGTATGTATGTTCTTATGTGCTAGTCTAAATAAATGAACCCTATGGCCAGAATTTTTCGGTCGGCGTGCTGGTGTGCGCCCGACACACTCGAGTGTAAAATGGCGCGCGATGACATTGGGCAGGTGTCCCGTGTGGGATTCAGCAGCGCGCCAGACAATTAACAGACCTATTAAGGCCATTAAAGTAATAATGACCTTAATAATGGCTCGCCCTCCTCCAGCCCCCACCCCCACCCTGGCAGCGTTGAGCCAGCCAGCATGGAATCGTTGTCGGGGCTCAATCATGGACAGCGGTCTGTTTCATGGCCGCTCCAGGACCTGCCCGCCGTGCCCACCTGATGAGGGGAGGTGATGGCGTAAGGTATTGTCACTGGACTAGTAATCCAGAGACCTAGGGTAAAGCTCTGGGGACCTGGGTTGGGTTCCGCCATGGCAGATGGTAGAATTCGAGTTCAATAAAAGTCTAATGATGACCATGAAACCATTGTCAATTGTTGTAAAAACCCATCCTTTATGGCTGGCGGGCAGATGAATTGGCCAAGCGGTCTTTGGATTTTTTATGAAACCTCATCCACGGGTGGGATGAGGTTTCCAACAGAATTTAAAATAAAATAAAAATGTTTCAATCTCATTTATAACATGTCCCTGCTCATGTGACAGAGTCACACCAGAGGACATGTTTACCTTATACTTTTAAATCTTTATTTGTACTGTTATAAATCTTCAGCTCCCTGAGGCAGCTCTGTGCCTTCAGGGAGCTGTCAGTGCATGCACTCGCACACATGTGCAAAACCGGCACTCGCCCACCTCCCACCCCCACCCTGGCAGCGCTGCTGCGCATGATTCATGCTGGCTGCCCGTTAATTGAGTGACCATTCCACTGCAACTGAGACAGTTCAAGCGCAGCCATTGATATGATTGGAGTTGGGCCTCTAGCTTACCTGTCCACTCAAGCAACACAGAGGCATCAAAGTACCACCGAGTACTCCAGAGCTTCCCTCCACTACCCCACCTCCCCAACCCCCCTCCCCCACACCGGCTCCACACAGACTGCTAAATCATGAGCGCCTCAGTGAGCTGCAGAACAGTTTTAAGTCTGCACACATAATCTCCTTGCTAAAACTGGCCATGGAGTAGTCACTGCTGGAGATGCTCACAGGCCCTTGCAATGTCAGCAGCCTGGTTTGGACCAGTCTCCCCCAGGGTTCAAGCTAACAGTGCCATCTTGCAACGTGGGTTAGGAGAATGCCTGCGCCTGAGCTGGGAGCACAGCATGCAGTCCAGTGGGCAAAGGACAATCAGTCAGGTGGAGTGGGGCAGAGGTGGGTGGGGTTTCGGGCAGCCATGCAGCACACCATCCAAGTGGTGGCCAGCACTCTCCGGGATGTGTTACTGGGTCTTCACACTTATCCAGGACAGCTCTCAGTGCACCCATGCTGACCCACATGTCTCTCTCTTTCATCCTGCAGGAGGAGCATATCAGGAGCATGGAACCTGGTGAACTAGCTGTACAACTGATGGCTTACCGAGCATGAGGACAATGGAGGAGAGATCGACTGAGGCTCCTGGCTGCGCAGAGGGAGGAGCAGCACCCTCTGGATGAAGAGATGGCTGGGGGTCCCACGTATGTCACTAAAGAGTAACACTGAGCAGTCGCTGGTCGCCGCCTAGCAAGACCCAGGGTCTACAGGTGCCATCTTTCATTCCTGCAGGTGACCGAGAACCAGTGTCGCTGAACACTACGCATGTCTAGGTAACTGGTCAGTCACGTCTGCCAACTACTGCAGGATTTGACGCCACAGGGACATTGAGGGCATCCAGTGCCAGTGGCCATGAAAGTGACAGATGCACTCAATTTCTATGCCATTGGCTTCTTTCAGGGCTCTACAGGTGATCTCTGTGGGGTCTCACATGACTCCACCCACAAATACCTCCATGAGGTCATGGAAGCCATCTTTGCAAGGGTAAAACTTTGTGCATTTCGCCCAGGACCAGGACAGCCAGGATGCAAGAATGATTGGATTTGCTCAGATCTCAAGTTTCCCACAGGTGCAGGGTGCTATTGACTGCACTCACATGGCACTCAGATCTCCATCACAAAGTGCAGCCAACTATGTCAACCGCAAGGCATTCCATTCGCTGAATGTGCAGCTGCTGTGTGACCACCAGAAGCAAATCCTGCAGGTTGCATTTCCAGGAAATGTGCATGACTCCTACATGCTCAGTCAGCCACAGATCCTTGGAGTCTTCCAGGGCCCACAGAAGCTGCAGGGTTGGCTCCTCGGGGACAAGGGTTACCCACAGAGGCCGTGACTGATGACACTCGTGTGGCGGCCTCAGTCTGCAGCAGAGTGAAGTAATAACGAGGGTCATACTGTAGCTCGCAACTTGGTGGAGCAAACCATCAGGATGTCACGTATCATCATTGTCTGCTGCGCCCTTTACAACCTGGTGCGGCAACAGGGAGAGGAGCTGGCTGAAGAGGAGATGGAGGAGCTGGAGGTCTCCTCCAATGTGAAGGACGCTGATGGGGATAAAGCTGAGGAGGTCGTTGAAGATGACGATTATGGGGATGAGACCCTCGCACTAGCTAGACGAGGCATGCTTGCTTGGGAGGCCCTCATAGCTGCTAGATTTGTGGAGGATGATGACAATATACATTGAGCTGATGCCATTGATCCTCCCATTCCATTTGTGAGCGTTTGACTCCAGTCAGGCTTATGGCAGCGGAATATCCTCTGTGAGAATGCTCCTGTCATGGGAATGTAGTGGAGGCCCTAATAGTCACTTGGTTATAAGAGGATGATGACAACATGCAGTGAGGACACTCCATAGATCTTCACATAGCCTCTGAGAATGTCTGACTCCTGTCTGGCCAAGGGCAGCTTGTTTGCACTCCATGATCAGGGCCATATCATAGAGATGCAACCATGAAACTTTAGAAGTATCTGACCCTTTGTCCGCCTTCAGCACCTGAGTCCTTCAGAAGCACAGTGTCACTGGTCACATGCTGATGAGTTGGGGGCCAGCCCCACCTTAAAGATGCTAAGAGCACACAAAGAGAGTGACAGAACTCAGTGACACCTGCCCACTACATTCTGGCAGCAATGACCAGCACCGCCGAGGCACAGGCATTAGTAATGTGTCCAGGGAGTGTGAGGCTGGACCATCACTTTGGTCTGAAGGCTGCACAGAGCACAGGGAAGAGGCCCTGGACAGACAAAGCTGCCTTTTCCTTGTGCAGAAAGGTTTTATATCTGAGTGGCATGAACACTGCTCATCAGAACAAGGAGCCATAGGCAGGGAGACATTCTTGGGACCTTATTGACAATAGTGAACAATATGTACAAGCGATTAACACCCGTGCTCAGGCTGTGCAACTAATTCTTCTTAACTTTCCTAACCCTGCTGCTACGTCTTGATGCTCTCCAGACATCCACAGTGGAGGTGGGGGCAGCCTGCTGACTGCAATGCCCTGTCTGTGATGACTTTGGCGGGCGTCCTCTGGAGGGCCGAGACCTCAAGGTCGCCAGCCTGCTCTCAGGGTTCTGCTGTGCGGCAGTGGCAGTGGAGCTGGAGCTATTGAGGTCACAGGAAGTGGGGATTCAGATGGGCTGGACACTCCTGGAGTCATCTGGATGGACGGCCCCAGGGCGTGCACCTGCTGATCCTCTTCCCTATGAGTGCCCAAGGGCCCCTGGCTGACTCTGTTAAGGTGAAGGCATAGCTGGAGTAAGATCGAGCTGCCCGGCACCGCTCTCACATACATACTGTTGGAGGCCAACTATGGCATCAGCAATGGAGTTCAGCCCGCGTAGCAGTGCAGCAGCGACATCCTAGACCAAGGTCCCCATGGCGGCCGCCATCCTACCAGTATTGAGCTCGGTGTGTTGGCATGCTGGCATTATCTCCTCAGCCTGAAGACAGATGGGCTCCTCCATCGCGCCTTGCAATTTGAGGAGTGCAGCGGACATCTCTTCCTGCTGTTCCTGAGCTTGCCTTTGCAGCTCCAGCAACTGTGACATTACTGACTCCAGAGTCTCGTCATTTGAAATGGACTCAGCAAATGTCTGACCTCTAGGAGTCCTCTGACACCAGAGACGTCCCTGCTGCTGCCTGCTGTGGATCAGACTGTGTGATATGCTCACTAGATTGTGATCCTGAGGCTATTCTAAAGCTAGGTCCCACCGAGGTGTTTGTCTGCACTGATGGTGAATGTGGGTGAGCATTGTGACGGGACTTCAAGGAGGGTGCCTTCATATTCCTCTTCAGAGGTTTCTTCGGGGCTTGATTGGAGGCCCTGGGTCATGGACTCCATCAGCTGTTTGGCAGATGTGCCTGCGGAAGCAAGGGGAGATAATTAGTGCATGGCAGTGGCCTGTGAAACAGAACACATAACACACAACGTGGTTGTCTGATGGATGTTGCACTGCTGGACCCTCACTTGGTAGAGCAGCATAGACCTCACTGGCCCAAATCTTTACTGGCCAGCTGGATGGCTCAGTTTTCAAATTCCGTGAGGATCTTCATTTCAGGGATTCCTCCACCAGTCTGCAGCCTCTCCCTCTTGTTGTGTGACAGCTTGACCTGCGTGGATAGAGATGGAGAGAGTGTAAGCAGGACACCTGCCAGGCCAGATGATTAGTATGTCTGGCCTGTGTGGATGGTGAGTGGTACCATGGACAGGATGAGGACAATGAAAGTGTGTGTGAGAGAATGAATGGTGATGTCCCTTGAATTGGCAGTGAGTGAGGGCCCTGCGGATATGTGATGAATTTGTGAGTGTGTGAGTTGAGAGTGATGAGAAGAGTGACTTACGCTGGCGGAATGAAGATCATTCATCCTCTTGCAGCACTGGGTGGCTGTCCTCTTTTGAAGGGCGTTGGCACTGGCCACCCCTGCCACCTCCCGAGCCTGGTTGGTAACGCTGCTGCCCATCCTGCAGCCAGGGCGGGGTTACAGGACATCCCAGTCAGCCCCCACGGCATCCAAAAGGCATTCCAGTGATGAGTCACTAAACCTGGGGGCTTCAGTCTTTTTGCCTTTTGTGGACATCTTCCCTGCAGCAGTCATAGGCTCGAAGCACTGAGATGTGTGCATGTGGCTGGACTCTAAATATGGCACCCGGCGTGATGAAGCAGCGAGGCAATGGTGGGCGAGAGAATGAGAGTCCACCTACCATCTAAGCGGTGTGTTTCCTGGGAATGCATAAATAACGTGCTGGGTTTGGGATGATACAGCGGGAAAACCTGCCATCGCGGCCAATAGATAAAATGTCATTTTACCCTCTCGCTACTACACATTTTGCATATCTGGGACGATTCCACCCATTGTTTCTTGATTCAGATGTGTCTGAACCAGAAAATCAAGCCATAAAAATTTGCCTAGCAATTGGGAATGAAGGTCTACACAGGCCAAAGTGAAACTGAGACTGGATCACATGACACACTTCCCTACTAGAGATGGCATGCTGCTATCCCTTAAAGGCAAATTACAACATGAGCATAACTTGAATTTGACTGGGAATCTTGTAATATATATCAAATTTTCATTTTGCTAGATTTCTTTTGTAATGAACGTAGAGTGAAAAATTTTTAAAAAGCACAATTAAACTCAGTGTGCAGTCAAAAACTGTTTCTTTTTTAAAAGAGGGTATAATTTATCTTGTAGTGCTGCTATATTGCAAATGCCCATTTTGAATCCATATCTGCTCAAAATGATTTATTTTGGAGAAATTAGAATAACAAAGGATTAACAGGAAAACAAAATAGTAAATAATTTACTCTAAATATATCCAATAGAAACCAATAGTGGCCAACTGTAGAATTCACAACAAGATTTGGGCAATGTGACTCTTATGCTATTATCTCCCTTGACTGCAGTTGCTGGTTACTTATCCACGCTTAATGCACACAATCATTCTCCTGCTCTTCCAAATCTTGCAATTTTTCAGATAAAATTCAGCTTTCACAAGTTTAATTCTAATATCCTTCTACTAAATTGGACTGTTGACTCATATGCACTAGGCAAGGGTGAAACCAGGGTAGAGCAAAGATGAAATGCCATGTCAAGCCCCTCACTGCATCTTAGAGCAGAAGCTTGTGGAGGCAACAGGGGGCATTGGACACTGGCTGGAAAGCCATCGAAAGCCCCGCATAGTCTCTTTTTGGGAAACCCCGCCACACCTTGTTTCATTCAGGCACTTCATCAGCCAGCAGAGGGCCTTCCCTCAGGATCAAGAACCTCCAATGCAGCTGTCCCACCAGTCAAGAGCTGCCAGCCAAACAGAGGCTAGCAGCTCTACTGAATGACAACACCCCTGAGGAGACAGTGGTTTCTGCAGATATGACACCCACCTGAGGCCTATGATTACCACTAGATCCCAGGTCAGGGTTAGTGATGATGGGAAGGAGATCATGGGAAAAAGGGACAGAGATTGGCAACCAAGGCAAGAAGTGGCTTTTAGCATTCACCCCCACCACCCCACCCCCTTTATTTTGCCAGCTCCCTCGGTCAGACACTGGGTGCCTTTGAAGAAGGGACATCCCAGGGAGCCCAGAAACAACCCCACAAATGTTTGCTTGTGGCGCTCCCTGCATGGTGAGCCCCCCGCCCAGCACTGGGTCAATACGAGTGGTAGAGGGATGAGGCTCTCAAGTGGGTATTAATTGCCCACTGGTGGCAGGGCGGGAAGGCCACCCATGGACATCTCCACTGCTGACTTAATTGGGGTGGAGGCAGGAAAGTGGCAGGGTTCCCAACTGCCATCCTCCCACCCAATTTAATGTCCCACCAAACTCGCCACAAGGAATGGCACCAGATTCCTTCAGGTATTTGCCATGTCCTGGTCAATAGTCTTTTCTCAATTAACAGCACCAAAATAGGTAGTTTACAGAAATCTAATATTCTGTTTGCAGTATACAAATTGTTGCCACCTTTATACAATATAAAAGCAGTGGCTACACTTGGGAAATTCACTCATTGGATGTGAGGCATTATGGGCCAACTTGAGAGAAGTGATAAGATACTCTATAAATGTCTTTAATCCAGAGTCAATCCCTGTTTCCAGTTTAATAGTTCAATGACAGATTTATCAGATTTCAGTATTTTTAAGCATCAGTACATTGCCTGCATGTCTGATAATCACTAACTTTGCAATACATTATTTTCTGCCTTCATTATTTGACTTTACTAAATGCATCAATGTTCAGCTTCTGATTATGAGCTAGATTAAACAATAACATAAGAATGGAGAAGAAGAGAAAGATTCCAAAAGTGCATGAAGAGGACAAATCGAATTACTGTCCTATCAGCCTATTCTCAATCATCAACACAGTGATGCTATCAAGTGGCACTTACTCACTTTCCGTTAGGTTGAACGGGCAGTGAGAGATTCAGCACAATTGGTAACTTAATGGCCTTAACAGCCCTTTTAATTGTCATCGGGTGCACTGCTGGCTCCGGCGCCCACCCACTGACTGAACTATCGTGCGACAGCGCACTGACATCGGCAGGCTCGGCTGATGTCTTCACATCATTTCATGCTCGGTCGGATCTGGTGCACACCCACCCTCTGAGCTAAAAATCCTGCCCACATAGAAACAAACTCGACTTGAAGCATAACACATTCTGAAGTGCCAACGCTGGTGAGCAACAGTAGCTGATAAATGAGGTGAGGGATCTGATGTCATCATCACCACAAAAAATCCTTAAATGTACTTTTTTTAAGTTCTAAAACATGAGTAGAAATTCTCAAACATAATTTTATAAAAGGTTTATCTGGATGTATCACACGCTTAAGTTGCAGAATATAATTTGGATAATAAATAAATACAGGTATCAAAATGCCACATGCTTAAAACATTGTAATGGAATTATTCAGCATTTCATAAAGTTTTCTGAAGCATGGAACTCAAAGTTAGGCACACCTTCTGAGAGCTTAGTTATGCTTTGTATCATGTTAATATAAAAAAAAATCGTAGATTTGTACTCTGGCTTCTGCAATTATAATTTAATTTTCTTTTTGTTCTATTAATTGTCAATTTACTTTACAGAGATATTTTCAAAAATCTTTTTCATTAACCAACTTCAAGATATTACATGACATAATGGCCTGGGTATTCCTGTAACAGAAAACTTGGCATTGAACAGTATGTGTTAAACCACTGTGTAGCCTGATTCTCCAGTGACGTATTTCCACCAAAATTTGCTGCAAGGCTGATTAAAATGTTCCATAGTGAGGCAGAGGTGATTCAGAAGTGGTGTAGACAATGGTCAATGTATGGATTCCATAATGCAAATGGTTAAAAAGCCAAAAAGTTGTGGCAATCTCCAGATATCATGCTATTACATGAATTGTCCATATACATTATGAGTGTTGATCCACAGTTAAACGCAAAATCTAAAGATTAAGGATAGCTCAATGAGAGGATAATCCTCTCAGTTTGACACTGCAATTTGTTGTTTAATAATAATTATGCTTTTTTTTCTCCATAACCCTCTTCAATAGTGTGTTATGCTTATAGCATAATTGTAAGAATTTAAGGTAGAAGTTTGGAAAGAACCCAATTAACCAAATCTATTCAATGATTCATCTTAACATTTCAAGTTCAATCAAGACTTTGACCCCTAAGGTAAGACAAAACTGTTCAGATGATAAATTTAAAGAAGTTTTATTTAATAAGAAATATGAATTAGTACAGGGTTACAATATGGAGCTATGGGTTTCATGATTCTTACAGATAAAGGCCTCTTAATCTCAATTCACAGGGTGCACCTCTATAATCAAAATCAGTTCATTATCTTCTCTACAAACTGAACAAACATCTAATAACCCGAAGCACAAAGAATATTTATCAAATCCAACAGACTTTATGGCTTCTGGTGGGTGATCAAACACTGAAAGCGTAACCTCCATCTTCTTCAATCAGGTATTCTTCAGTCAGAACATGGCTGGCAAAAGAGGGCTCTCTAAGGCCTCATTTAATACTTTTTAGTGAATATCATGTCAAATCGGGCCATGTGACTTCTAATTCATTGATTAGTTCTGTCTATTGTTAGGGTAATTCCAATGGGGTTTAATTGCATAAATTAATAAAAACACTTTGGTCCTTATGGGAGACAATAGTTCATTATTCACTATATAAGCTAAAATCTTGGCAGCCTCAATGCGCCATCACTTATTAATGTTCCTTTAGCTGAAACATTTCATGTTAACAGCGTATCCTTCTGAAATTGTCTTCGGCGCTTTAATATTAATGTAAAGATTCCAATCAATATATATTCATATGTATCTAGATATATATTTATATTATATACATAATATACTAGTTTTTATGTTAATTTACCTTAGAATTCAATCAAGGTGCATTTTTTTAAAGATCATCTGTTACTTTTAATCTGAGACTTGTGCTGTTAGGAATTAGTTTTTGTTCAATATTTTCTTTCAGTTTCAAGTGACGGTTCAAGGTCACAGAAAGCTAGTTTACTATTTAATGTACTTATAACGTTACAGAAGTTGTCTTCTTTTAAGAATTTGTAGTATCGGTTATTTTAGAACATGTTTTAGAGAACCTTTAATTGTCTTATTTTAAGAATATAACCAAGCCTTTTGAAGTAAATACTAATTAATTAAATCTTCAAATATAATCAGTTGAGGATTATATTTTTAAATCATCTGTTGCTGGCTGGACTAATTCATTGGCCTGGGTTTTCATTCCCAGCTAGGGAGTGCAGAGACTGGAGCATTTCCCAGCTCCGTGGACCCGACCTGGGAAAATGAGGCCTCGAAGGTTGATTTTAGGTTTGATTAGATCAGGCCCTCTGCCCTGGAACATATATCAAGGCTGTCGGGTGCAGTGGTGGGCTGGCCTTTATGCACTGGCACTTTGTTGAATTTATTTTAAAAATGAATAAAACAAAAAATATCCCTCTAGCCCTCACCTCTCACTCCCCTCACCGCCCCCACACACTTCCCATCCCCATCCATGCCAACCCATGCCACCTCATACACCTTGTCCAATTCCCGTGGCCCCTCATACTGCCTATGCCACCCAATGCCCCTCTACCCCCACCCTTTGGCTCCTCATGCCCCCATGCCACCCTATGCCTTTCTACCTGTAAAGACGTGTAAGTCGCCTGGATTCATTCTTGCTGCTAGTAGCTTTGATGGTCACGCATGCTCCACCCCTTCCAGAGGAGGAACAAAGGATGGGTCTCCCTCCCCTCTAATATGTGGCTGCACATGGAGACATTGCTCTTTGACAAGGCTGGTGATTGCCATAAGCAAGAAGCCTCCTGCTCGCACTATTTAGCTTGCGTTCACTGCCCTCGAGACACTATGGATAGATCTTGTCACAATGGAAAGGCTGAGCCCTTGTCAGGTAGGTCCATTCCCCCGGGAGGTTGGAGGTTTGCAATCGCAACTTGGCTGCCATTCACCTGCATGCCCCTTGTAGGCATCCCCCACCCTCCATCCTTCTTCCTTAACTCTGCCTGGAGCAAACGGCAGCTCTACAACTTGCTGGGATCTTGTTGTGAGAATCCTCTGGGCCAGACTTGCTGTTGTGTGGCCTTTATCAAATAGTGAGGAATAATGAGAAAGGAGAGGGGGGCCTGGATGGAGTGTACATTTGTACATTTTCCACATGTTTATTAGGGTTTCCCTTTAGTTTTCTAGTTTTGCTGATCTTGTACTCCACCCACCTGAGCAGACCCTTCCCCCACCTCGATGGTTTGCTCTTGGACATCGAGAGCATTGGTCTGGGCTGGCTCTGTTTCAGGATGGTGCATGTTTCATTCCAAACTGTCTCCACCACCCTGCCCATGTCACCCACCAACATCCTACCATCACCATTGACCCCCGCCCCCCCACCCCCCACCCTCCCACCCCCTACCCCCAATCTCACTTTCACTGTCCCCTCGAACACCCTTAAGGCTCTCCCCATGACTCTGATCTTTAGCCCAGCTGAGCTCACCCAGTTCATGTTCCTAGGCCCACGTTGATCCTCCCCACTCCCATGATCCACGTCATCATCTTTGCTCCGCTCAGTGACCCGCTGGGAAGAGAACAATGCCCGCCATACCCAGACCCTGACCTTTTGACAGTCACTGACCCCTCATAATACCAGCACTCCCAGTCGTCCCCCCAGATCCTAATGCTAACGCAACTGACCCCTCCCCCTGAAGCACTCTGGCCCCATCCCACCTCCCCTCCCTCCCTCTTCCCTTTCATGCCTTCCTTCCCCCCTCACTCCATCGAGGCATCCCCCTCTTGCTCTCCTCTGGATCCCTACCTTCCTCTCTTCAGTCCCCCCTTCTTCTCTTCTAGACCCCCAACTTCATGTCATGTACCCACCACCACCCCCGACTTGGTGTCTTCCGCACACACTGTGCCTGTGGCCAGCTCCAGTGGCGCAGCCAGCTTCGACTCCAGGCAAGTGCTTTAAAATTCTCCCTCACTGGGTACACGCCACGAATGTCCGGTCAGGTTACAGAATGGTGCAAATTCCCACGAGTGGGGTGGAAGATTTGACAGGGGGTGCACGATTCCGGTCTGTTGTGCTTTTAATGAGCATGTATGAGGTGCAAAGTGGGTTCCCACTGAGTTTCAGCAACAGACCTGTTCCACCATCAAACCACCATGAACATCGGGAGGGGATGATCCCAACCGGGATCTCAACATCGGGAAACCGATTTTTCGCTTCCACCATATCTTTCGCCCTCGCCCATCAGGAATCCTGCTGATGGCGGTGGGGTGGGTGGTGGTGGGGGGGGATTTCCCACCCTTAGAAAACACATTTTCATACAATTTTACATTAAAATGACTATATAAACACAAATTATTGTTATTTGACAAATATGAATTGATTCTACATTCTGATAGGTTAGGAAAATGACTGAACCAGATCCAATAACTTAAGCAAAGAATCTTTAGAATTTGGTCAGAAAAATCAGGTGGCATTTGCACAGAGTAACACTTTATGATCTCTCTAAATCAGGAATGTTCTTATGTCCCTGTCTAACTTGAGGCTAAGGCAGTAAGTAAAGGATAAAGAATGAAGGCACTACACTCTAGAAAGGAAAGGGGCAGTGCACTTGTTTAATTGGTGCTTATTCTTTGGTAGATATTCACTATGTTCAGCATACTGGTTGCTTATGATCCATCAGGTCTTTCTGAGGTCAGGTAGTTGAAAACTCAAAGTCCCTACCCCAGCCCTATCTACTTCTAAACAACTGGCCTTGTTTGTGGCAGATAGAGGCACTGCTTCTTACAACGACACAATGGAAATCATGCTGTAAGACCTGAATCTGGTCCATTTTGTGGCCCCTTACCGTGAGCTCCTGCAGGACTTGCAGTGACATTGCTATTGGGCTGAATTTTATGCAGCCATGGTGAGCTGTCCACCAGGGCAAGCCAACCTCTGCCAGTCCTGGAAGCCATGGCAGGATTTTATGGTCATCAGGCAATTAGTTGCCTAAGGCCATGTTTCCGCTCCCCAGGAGGGAGGATGTCATGCCTCCAAGAGCTGCCGGCCAATCAGAAGATCAGCAGCTTTCCAGTTCCAGCAGCGGTAGGTAACAAAAGCAATGCCCCCTGCCATCCCATGTGATTTTACACACCCACCACTAACCCCCATCCCCTACCGTCAGTCTGCTCCTGGAGAGAGGGCATAAAATTCCATCCATTCTATGGGGAAACACAGTGGCTCATTTGTGCACAGCAAATAAATAATAAAAATAGTTGAGTGAGTAAGATAAGCCAGGAGGCTAGAGGAACTCACTGGCCAGAATTTTCGGCTTGGCGAGCGAGGCAGGGCCCACCTGCCGAGAATTAAAATGACATGGGGTGACGCTGGGCGGGTGTCCCAATGTCACCGTGCGTCATTTAGATTTTTAGTTTGGTGGGCGTGCAGCTGAGTTGGCTGTGCACCCACCGAACTGTCAAAGGCCTATTAAGGCCATTTAAGTGTCAATTAAAGTTATTAACTGAGCTGCCCATCTAATAAGGTTGGTGGGCAGGTGAAGAGCCCAGGCGGCCTTCGCATTTTTCATGGAACCTCATCCACGGGTGGGATGAGATTTCATGAAAGGTTTACAAATTAAATAAATCTTTTTACTAATGTTCCTTGACATGTCCCAGCTCATGTGACACTGTCCCATGAGGGCACATGTCTTATAATATTTTATTTTCTTTATTTAAATTTTTAAATCTTAAACTAATCTCCCTGAGGCACTTCTGTGCCTCAGGGAGATTTCTGCACTCTTTCGCGCACATGCGTGAAAAAGCGCAGGCCCCGACTCAGGGAACCACCCCTCCTCCCCCACCCACCCCAACCCACACAGAGAGCACACAGTGCTTCCAGGCACACGTCACGTTGGGCGGGCCACCACGTAAAATGGCAGCGCGGACCCAATCAGGGGCACCGATCGGGTTCACGCTCACTCCCACCCAGCCCTGCACAACCCCCCCCCCACAACGGGGGGAAGATTCTCCCCACTATTATTGAAATATCACCCTCCAATCTTATATCTTAACCTGAATAAGATGACAGTATCTCAGTTTAACATTGTATCTGAAAGACAATACCTCTGATAGTACCACACTCTCTCATCACTATACTGAAGTACCAGCTCAGATAGTGTGCTCTTATTCTGGAGTGCAGTTGGGTCCCGTGACATAGAATCAAGAAATGCTATTAATTGAGCTAAACTGACATTTAAATATTTTAGCCATTTAAGCAGGCATCTTAATAGTTTGGGCAAAGCATTGAAAAGTATGAATGTTATGCTAATCCTGGATACAAATGTGAGGTTTGATCCACAGCAGGTGGCTGCGGGGACTTCTCTGGTATCTGGCACTCAGAGGACTGCTGGAGGCCAGAAATTTGCTGAATCCAAGTCAGATGATGAGACTCTGGACTTGGTGATATCACAGTCGCTGGAGCTGCAAAGGCAAGCTCAGGAACTTCAGGAAGGGATGTCTGCTGCACTCCTCAGATTGCAAGGCACGATGGAGGAGTCTGTTCACCTTCACTCTGAGGTGATAGCGCCAGCATGTCAACAGACTGAGGTCAACACTGGCAGGATGGCGGCTGCCGTGTAGATCTTGGTCCAGGACTCCGATCCTGCACTGCTGCGTGGGCTGAACTCCATCACTGATGCCATAGTTGGCCTCCAACAGTGTGTACGCGAGAGGAGTGCTGGGCAGCTCGACCTTACTCCAGATACCCCTTCTGCTCACGAAGTCAGCCTGGGACCCTCAGGTGCCAATAGAGAGGAGAATTAGTTGGGGAACACCCTGGAGCCATCCACCCAGGTGACTCCAGGAGTGACCAGCCCATCCAAATCCAATCTACCTGTGACCTCCACAGCACCAGCTTCACAGGCCGAGGAGGGTGCCACTGCCACACAGCAGGACCCCGAAAGCAGGCCAGGGCCCTCCAGGTCTCAGCCCTCCAGAGGACGCCCGCCAAGGTCATCACAGACAGGGCATTGCAATCAGCAGGCTGCCTCCACCTTCACTGTGGATGTCCGGGGAGCACCAAGACATAGCGGCAGGGTTAGGAAAGTTAAGAATTTGTTGCAAAGCTTGGGCATGGGTGTTAATCACTTGTACATATTGTTCACAATTGTCAATAAGCTGCAAAGAATTTCTCCCTGCCTGTGGCTCCTTGTTCTGATGAGCAGTGTTC
Organism: Carcharodon carcharias; assembly: GCF_017639515.1. NCBI lineage: Eukaryota > Metazoa > Chordata > Chondrichthyes > Lamniformes > Lamnidae > Carcharodon > Carcharodon carcharias. The sequence continues at coordinate 137,603,588 of NC_054469.1, read as the reverse complement.
TTGTCACTCGGATGTGAAATCTTTCTGCACAAGATAAAGGCAGATGTCTCAGTCCAGGGCCTCTTCCCTGTGCTTTGTGCAGCCTCCAGACCACAGTGATGGTCCAGCCTCACACTCCCTGAACATGTTTCTGATGCCTGCACCTCGCTGGTGCTTGTCATTGCTGCCAGGATGTAGTGGGCAGATGCCACAGAGTTCTCTCATTCTCTCTGTATGCTCTCGCACCTTTAAGGTGGGGCTGGCCCCCATCTCTTCAGCATGTGACCAGTGATACTGTGCTCCTGAAGGGCTCAGGTGCTGAAGGTGGACAAAGGATCAGATACTTCTAAAGTTTCATGGCTGCGTCTCTATGATATGGCCCTGATCTCAGAGCGCAAGTGAGCTGACCTCGGCCAGACAGGAGTCAAACATTCAGATGCTATGTGAAGAGCTATGGAGTGTCTTCACTGGATGTCATCATCATCCTCCTGCGATCGAGCGACTATTAGGGCTTCCACTGCGTCTCCATGACTGGAGCATTCTCACAGAGGGTATTGGCGCTGCCATAAGCCAGACTGGAGTCAAACTGTCACAGTGGGGTCTCCTTAATGCATATCATCACCATTCTCTACAAATCAAGCAGCTATGAGGGTATCCCAAGCATGCCTTCCTCATCTAGCCAGTGTGAGAGTCTCATCCCCAACACCGTCGCCTTGGAGGATTCCCTCACCCTCACCCCTGTCAGCGTCCTCCTCATCGGAGGAGACCTCCAACTTCTCCATCTCCTCCTCAGCCAGCTCCTTCCCCTGTTGCAGTTTAAGGTTGTAAAGGGTGCAGCAGACAATGATGATGCATGACACCCTCTGCAGACTGTATTGCAGGGCTCCATTAGGCCGGTCCAGGCACTGGAACCGTATCTTCAGCATCCCGCTCCATTAAGTTGCGAGCTGCTGCATGAGCCTCATTATAGCGTCGCTCTGCTGCAGTCTGAGGCCGCCACACGAGGGTCATCAGCCACGGCCTCTGCAGGTAGCCCTTGTCTCCAAGGAGCCAACCTTCAGCCTCTGTGGACCCTGGAAGACTGCAGGGATCTGCGAGTGACTCAGGATGTAGGCGTGCACACTCCCTGGAAACTGTACGCACACCTGCAGGATGAGTTTCTGGTAGTCCCATACCAGCTGCACATTCAGTGCGTGGAATCCCTTGCGGTTGATGTAGTTCACCGTGTGTTGCGACAGAGATCTGAGCGCCATGTGAGTGCAGTCAATTGCAGTCTGAGCCTGAGAGAAACCCGAGATCTGGGCGAATCCAATTACTCTTGTATCCTGGCTGTCCCGGTCCCGGGCGAAACATATAAAGTTGTGTGCCCTCGCAAAGATGGCATCCGTGACTTCATGGATGTATTTTTGGGTGGAAGCTTGTGATATCCCACAGAGGTCACCGGTGGAGCCCTGAAAGGAGCCACTGGCATAGAAATTGAGCGCTGCAGCCACTTTCACAGCCACTAGCAATGGATGCCCTCCATGTCCCCATGGCACCAAATCCTGCAGTCGCTGGCAGATGTGACCGACCAGTTCTCTAGACATGCGCAGTCTTCAGCGACACTGATTCTCGGTCTTCTGCAGGAGTGAAAGGCGGAGTCTTTAGATCCTGGGTGTCGCTAGGCACCGACCAATGAGGGCTTGCTGTGGCTCTTCAGCGGCATGTGCAGAAGCCCCAGCCATCCCTTCTTCCTGAGGTTGCTGATCCTGCCTCTGCACAGCCAGGAGCCTCAGTCACTTTCTCTTCCATCATCTTTGCACTTTGTAGGCCATCAGTCATACAGCTAGGTCACCAGGCTCCATGTACTCTTGGAGACACATGTTTAGCAAGGGTGTACTAAGAACCTGTCCTAATTAAATGAGAAGGCCCCATAACATTTCCTGGAGAGTGCTGGCCACCATTTGGGTGGTCAGAGTTTAGTGTCCTGCATGACTGCCCGCAACCACACCCATCTCTACCCCACTCCACCCGACCGATAGGCGACAGCTTTGCCCATTGGACTGCATGCTGTGCTCTCAGCTCAGGTGAAGGCATTCTCCTAACTTGCACTGCAAGGCTGCCCTGTTAGCTTGAACCTTGGGGGAGACTGGTCCAAACTGGGATGAGGACTTTGCAAGGGGCTGTGAGCACCTCCAGCAGGGACTGCTCCATGGACAGCTTTAGCGAGGTGATTGTACAATGTCTCTAGTCATCCAATTGTTCTGCAGTCCACTAAAACACTCATGACTTTGAGGTCTGTGTGGCAGGGGTGGGTGGGAAAAGCTTTGGAGCACTGGGTGTCACTTTGATTCCTCTGCAGTTCTTGAGTGGGCAGATAAACTAGAAGTCCAACTCCAATCATGTCAATGGCTGTGCTTGAACTGTCTTAGTTTCAGAGAAATGGTCACTTTATACAGGTTTCTCTAAAGCAAGGCTGCTTCCCTTGTCCATCCTACCCCCCCCCCCCCCCACCTCCAACCCCGAATGCTTGTGCACTATATTCAACAGCAGGGCTGCCCTTGAGCAACCCCTTCCTCACAAGTCGCCTCAACCACAGGGCAGCCTTTACCACCGTTCCACAAGTTGCCTCAATGGTTGGGTTGCCTTTAACCATCCCCCTCCCATGGCCCTCAAGCTTGAAGTCTAGGTGACCCTGGCGGGCGCAGCACAACGTTACTGTGCACTCACTTCCGAGTTCCCCTCAAAGTGCAGCCCGCCAAGTGCATGTCTTTTATACGCTGTTTTGAAACACGTTGGCGTGTTTTCCCACCGATGTGTGTGGACAATCCAGTGGTGGGAGGACAATTCCAGTGGGCTGGCCTAATAATGATATGCAGATGTTTTACAATGAGGAACCTGACGTCCAATGGCGGAAAATGTGGCCACCATCGGCAGGCTGAGCAGACAATTGCGAGCTGGTTTCACACTGTCGTGAAACCGATCGTGCCATACTGTCCGCTCACACCACCCAACACCAGCAGGTGTGGAAAATCCCGGCCTGAGTCAAATGAAATTTTCAAGCCTGATATCAACAGATTTTTATGAGATAAGGGCAACAGGGCATATGGTTCACACGATAAATGGAGTTGAGGAACAGATCAGTCATGATCTAAGCAAATACTGGAACTGACTTATAGGGCTGAATGGCTTCCTCTTATTCCCATAATTGCCCTTTGTTTCCTATGCTAGATGTCAATATTTTGCAGTAAACAACATTACTGCAGTTCGTAACATTGACAGGTGATCCAAGGAGTTATTAACCTCATGGTATGTGCTGATTGAATTGCAGTTGGAAGTTCTGAAAAGAAAACGCAGCAGAAAAAAACACTCAGAATGGGAACCAGTCAAGTACGATGAGACAGTATTAACATTCGAGATCATTGATGACAGTCGGTTTAGGAACAAAAGATAGTGGAATGAATGCAAATGGAAAGTAAAGAAAGAACATAGAAGTTGTTTTGGACGAAAAGGTAAATAAGTGATAAAATATAAAGGTTAAAGTTCATTGCCTGCTAGAGTTTTATTTGGTTTAAGCTTTGTGCTTCGGACTGTCTGATATTCTATCATCCCCTCTGGCTCCTTCCATTGATACACTAACTTCACCATTCATACATTAAACATAACAGAAAATGCTGGTCAATTTTCTTTCACCCACACCTCAGCCTATTCCCTGTTTGAACACAGCACACTGATAAAAGATACAAAAGGTAAACCACAGTGGGTTTTAATGGACTGGAAATCTTCGCTGAAAGAAACTTAACAAAGAAAAATTATCTAGAGGATGAATATTGATCATATCTATTAAATTCATGGATTTTTAAAGTGCTTTTTTCAGTATTGATATTTAAAGCTGGTATTTATAAGAGAATAACTTTCCATTCTGATGTTGCAGTATCAATAATGTACATTAATACATTAGAAATTAAAATATTTAACATACAAACAGTTCTTAAAAGGTGTTTGTGAGTCAGGGGAAGTGATCTTGATACAGGCAATAGCCGTGAACAAGAAAAATACTGCAAAAGTCAAAATCTATAGGGGGTTCATGGTACTGATTTCTTTATCATCTTTCTTCATTGTCTGAACATCTTTTTGTTTCAAATTATTAGTTTTTCTTCCTCTACTACATGTGATATTACCAACTCCATTTTGAGAAGGAGTGCATTTCATGGAGAAAATGGACTGTGAGGAAAAGGATTTAACATTTTGGGCGGAATCGTCCCAGATTTGCACTAAGTGTGGTAGTGGGCGGGAAAAAGTACATTTTAACCGACAGCCACAATGGGAGCTTTTCACGCCTCATTGCATCAATCCCGCCTCACTAATAATGCATTCCAGGGAAACATGCCATTTCGATCATAGGCCGCTCTCATTTGCGTGCATCGCCATCACCTCGCCACTTCATCACACCGGGCATCATATTTAAAGTGCAAAAGCAAAATACTGTGGATGCTGGGAATCTAAAACAAAAACAAAAATGTTTGTGTTTATATTTGAAGTGCACCCAGGCTAACACTTCTCATTGCTTCCAGACAAGGATTGCTGCATGGAAGACATGGCCCCGAAAGACAAGAAGACTGCAGCCTCCTGTTATGACACAGCAATTGGTAAAGGCTGAGTTATTTAAAATCCCAGAGGGAAACTTTAAATAACTGTCAGCACCTATATTTGCAATTGGTATGTTTGAGATACAGCTCTGAATTTAGAAATCAAACCATGAAGCCTCCAGAGGTTTTTATATAAATTAAATTAAACATTTATTCATTTAACAAGGAATTAAACACAAACACATGTCTACAAATTAATACTATAATAGCTTTTAAATAAATCCCCTAATTAATCACTCCTAGCTAAATCTTCACCCAGGCAACAATAAACCATAGACTTAAACAGACACTAGGCAAAGCACATTTTATCTTACAAATTCAAAATGAGGTTCCTTCCAATTTGGTTCCTTCACACCGTTGTAAGTTTACAGGCGGCATGCCTCTGACCCACACACAAATCTCTGCTCTGTATATACTTGGCCTTCCCTTTGAATGCAAATTCTCATTGTATCACCAGGCCCTTTGAACTCCACCTCTTCTAACAATAAAACTCCTTTCATAGTACCAATTTTATTAGCAATATAAACATATTTCTTGGTATCTCCTAGCTAGGTGCAAGATTTCATCCCCAGTCTTTGAATGTTTTATTCAACAAAATGCAAATGTGCCCTCCACCTTACTGTTTACATCTCAAAATTACTATTCATCAAAGCACCCAGACTAGCTGGCTTTAATCCAGTTAAGACACACATTCTCACACCCACACACTCTGCTACAAATCCAATTTAAAATAATTTCCAATAGCATTATGACTTCTCCCTCCCTATCAAAAAGTGAACCAATCTAGGGGAGGCGATGCTGCAGTGATATTGTCGCTGGACTAGTAATCCAGAGATCCAGGATAATGCTCTGGAGACCCGGGTTCGAATCCCACCATGACAGGTGGTAATATTTGAATTCAATAAAAAATCTGGAATTAAAAGTCTAATGATGACCACGGAAACATTGTTGTAAAAACCGATCTGGTTTTCATCTGGAATTCTTTACCTGGCCTGCCTACTAGTGACTCTTAAATAGCCTAGCAAGCCATGCAGTTGTAGCAAACTGCTACGGAATCACAAAAAAAAAGGATGGGAACTGGACAGATCACCCGGCATCAACCTAGGCACCGGAAATGGCAATCTCAGCCCTGTCCACCCTGCAAAGTCCTCCTTACTAACATCTGGGGGCTAGTGCCAAAATTGGGAGAGCCACAGCCTGACATAGTCATCCTCACAGAATCATGTCCCAGACACCACCATCACCATCCCTGGGTATGTCATGTCCCACTGGCAGGACAGCCCAGCAGAGGGGATGGCACAGTGGTATACAGTCAGGAGGGAGTTGCCTCAAAATTGACTCTGGACCCGATGAAGTCTCGTGGCATCAGGTCAAACATGGGCAAGGAAACCTCCTGCTAATAACCATGTACCACCCTTCCTCAGCTGATGAATCAATGCTCCGCCCTGTTGAACACCACTTGGAGGAAGCACTGAGGGTGGCAATGTCCCAGAATGTACTCTGGGTGGGAGACTTCAATGTCCATCACCAAGAGTGGCTCGGTAGCATCACTGCTGACCGAACTGGCCAATTCCTACAGGACATAGACTGGATCTGCAACAGCTGGCGAGTGAACCAACAAAAGGGAAAAACATACTTGGTCTCATCCTCACCAGCCTGCCTGCTGCAGATGCATCTGTCATGACAGTATTGGTAGGAGTGACCACCACACAGTCCTTGTGGAGACGAAGTCCCGCCTTCACATTGAGGATACCCTCCATCGTGTTATGTGGCACTACCACTGTGCTAAATGGGATAGATTTCATACAGATCTAGCAACTCAAGACTAGGCATCCTTGAGGCACTGTGGGCCATCAACAGCAGCAGAATTGTACTCAAACACAATCTGTAACCTCATGGCCCAGCATATCCCCCACTCTCCCATTACCATCAAGCCAGGGGATCAACCCTGGTTCAATGAAGAGCGCAGGACGGCATGCCAAACATACCTAAAAATGAGGTGTCAACCTGGTGAAGCTTTAACACAGGGCTACTTGTGTGCCTAACAGCAGAAGCAGCAAGTGATAAACAGGGCTAAGCGATCCAAAAACCAATGGATCAGATCTATTCTCTGCAGTCCTGCCACATCCAGTCATGAATGGTGGTGGGCAGTTAAACAATTCACTGGAGGAGGAGGAGGCTCTACAAATATCGCATCCTCAATGATAAGGCATTTGCTACAATCATCAGCCAGAAATGCCAAGTGGATCATCCAGCGCGGCCTCCTCCGAAGAGCCCTAGCATCACAGATGCCAGTCTTCAGCCAATCCGATTCACTCCATGTGATACAAGAAACTGCTGAAAGTACTGGATACTGCTAAGGCTATGAGCCCTGACAATATTATGATAATAGTACTGAAGACTTGTTCTCCAGAGCTTGCCAAGCCCCTAACCAAACTGTTCCAGTACAGCTACAACCTTGGCATCTACCCAGCTATATGGAAAATTGCCCAGGTGTGTCCTGAACACAAAAAACAGAACAAATCCAACCCGGCCAATTACCACCCAATCAGCCTACTCTCCATCATCAGTAAAGTAATGGAAAGGGTCATCGACAGTGCTATCAATTGGCACTTGCTTAGCAATAACCTGCTGACTGACACCCAGTTTGGGTTCCCTCAGGGCCATTCAGCTCCTGACCTCATCACAGCCTTGGTTCAAACAAGGACAAAGGAATTGAACTCCCGAGGTGAGGCGAGAGTGATTGCCCTTGACATCAAGTCCACATTTGACAGAGTGTGGCACCAAGGATCCCTAGCAAAACTGGAGTAAATGGGAATCAGGGGGAAAAGTCTCCATTGGTTGGAGTCACACCAAGCACAAAGGAAGATGGTTGTGGTTGTTGGAAGTCAGTCATCTCAGCTCCAGGGCACCACTGCAGGAGTTCCTCAGGGTAGTGCCTTCAGCGTAATCATCTTCAGCTGCTTCATCAATGACCTTCCTTCCGTCATAAGGTCAGAAGTGGGGATGTTCGCTGATGATTGCACAGTGTTCAGCACCATTCAGGACTCCTGAGATACTGAAGCAGTCCATATCCAAATGCAGCAAGACCTGGACAATATCCAGGCTTGGGCTGACAAGTGGCAAGTAACATTTACGTCACACAAGTGTCAGGCAATGACCATCTCCAACAAGAGAGAATCCCACCATCGCTCCATGATGCTCAATGGCATTACCATCACTGAATCCCCCATTATAAACATCCTGGGGGTTACCATTGACCAGAAACTGAATTGGACTAGCCATATAAATATTGTGGCTACAAGAGCAGGTCGGAGGCTAAGAATCAAATTACAAGTAACCCATGCCTGACTCCCCAAAGCCTGTCCGCCATCTAGAAGGCACAAGTCAGGAGTGTGATGGAATATTCCCCGCTTGCCTGGATGAGTGCACCTCCCACAACACTCAAGAAGCTTGACACTGTCCAGGACAAAGCAGCCCGCTTGATTGGCACCACATCCACAAACATTCACTCCCTCTACCACTGATGCACAGTAACAGCGGTGTGTACATCTACAAGATTCGCTGCAGGAATTCACCAAGGCTCCTTAGGCAGCACCTTCAAAACCCACGACCACTACCACCTAGAAGGACAAGGGAAGCAGATAGATGGGAACACTGCCACCTGGAAGTTCCCCTCCAAGTCACTCACCATCCTGACTTGGAAATATATCGCCATTCCTTCACTGTCCCTGGGTCAAATTCCTGGAACTCCCTAATAACACTTGGTGTAGCGACACCACATGGACTGCAGTGGTTCAAGAAGACAGCTCACCACTATCTTTTCAAGGGCAACGAGGGATGGACAATAAATGCTGGCATAGGAAGCGAAGCCCACATCCCATGAATGAATAAAAAAAAATCCTAAAAGACGGCTTCATTTTTTAATAACCCATCTCACATTATCTCCTATAATTATTACGCTGCTACATTATCAGATGTATGCATTACATAACAATATATGCACAAGTCCTTAGTATCAACAGAAATCACTCCAGTTCAGTGCCCAGGTTTTTTAAATGTCCAATTTTCCTTTAAGCTTCAAACTCTTGGGGCAGAATTTTCCCGTTGACGTGTGTGGGTGGGCCCCGCACACCGTCGTGCAAAATGACGCACGGTGATGTTGGGCAATCGTCCTGACGTCACGGCAAACCATCGTGATATTTTGGTGGGTAGGCACACGATGATCATCGATGCTCACCCGCCATTATTTAATGGGCCACTTAAGGCACTTAAGGTGCCAATCGACGGTGATTTTTTGGCGCCCATGTGATCCTCAGGTTGTCGCATGGGCACAATGGGCAGGCAGGTAGGACACATTTGTATAAACCTCAGGCATGGGCGGGATAAGAGGGGTCAGCGGGGTCGCAAGTGTGCTGTCAAATATTTAATTTGGAAAGTTACTAATACTTGCCTGTGTGATCTGAAATACTTCAAAACGCATACCAACTGTTTGGACAGGACTCACAACCTTCAGGTCAGCACTCTGCAGTGAAGATCCTTTTCTGGGGCCTGCAGGTTTCAGGAAGCCTTCCCTTAACCTGGGAATGAGAGTTGTGCTCTCCGCTGGAGGCACCACCTCTGAAGAGAAAGGGAGGGCCAGAAGGGGGAGGAGGCCAGGAGCTTGCCTCAGGGGGCACATTCCAGTAGCCCTCAGATTGTGTCTCGCTGATAGTGGTTGCATGCTGCGCTCTCCACAATCTTGTGCTGGAAAGGGGGGACATTGTGAACGAAGAAGATGTAGACGCAGTGGCTGCGGCTGCACACGATGAGTCCAATAATGAATCCGAGGATGAGCACGCACCGGGAAATGCCAAAGGGGTAGACACTGACCCGGGCATACTTCAGGGAGGCCGGGACACCTGGGAGGCTTTAATCCAATGAACCTTCAGCTAGAATACCACAGATTGACCTCCAATAAAAGCCTGTGCTGCAGGCTCAATACTCGATACCTAAGTGCAAAATCTGTCTGGATAGGAACATTAACTAAGGGCCTTGTCAATAAAGCTCAATGTGACACAACTCACTCATAACATCATGGGTAACCATCCACCTGCGTAGGAAAAGAGTCACCATCAGCCATGGTAACATGTCTAAATTTAATGATATAACAAAATGAACTTAAGGAAACAAGATGACAAAGGTGTTAAACACCACACCAACTAATCATGGCCACATTGCATGTCAACACAAAAGCATCAGTGAGAAACCCATGGTGTATCTAAGGTGCCTTGTGTTTACGTTTTCGAGTGCCACGTCTTGGTGCTGTCCCCTCGCTGGCATTGGCATCTAAGACAGCCTGCTCACTCTGCTGTCTTTTTGGCCTCGATGATCTTGGCGGCTGTCCTCTGGCCCGTGGAGCCGGTGTTGGCCCAGTCTGGGAGGGAGCTGCCAGTTCTACAGCTGACATCTCCCCAGTCATCGCAGCCTCATTGGATGCAACGGTCACTGGCAGAGGGGCAGAGGAGTTGCTGCCCTCATCCGGAGCGCCCTGAGAGGTACCCACAAAGACAACAGACAGCTGCTGAGCCAACGTGAGGTCACTTTGGACCTCTCTGATCACCATAGATGGAAGGGCACCAAGCTGGGAAACTTGGTGCCTAGAGCATCTCCCACACTGGCACTGACCAGCTGAGGTCAATGCCGATGTGAGGGCTTACTGGTCCAAGCGCATTCCCAGGAAGCACTGATTGGTCTCCTGGAGGAGCCTCTCCACGAAAGTCGCCGCTTTCTCCATGGAGGACACATGGCACTCGGCCATGAGGCTCATTGCATCAGTGATGGTCCGCGTAGACTCCTCCATCATGGACATCACACCAAGCATAGCCTCATGTATCTCCGCCAGATGCTCCTGCACACCCTGCTGGACTTCCAGCATTTGCTACCTCACGGATGACTCCAGAGGCCCATCATCAGCCATCGACTGAGCATGTGCCTGGTCCCCTGCAGTCCTCCGACAGCTGGCACCATGGGCACTCTCTGTCTCCACCAGCTCCTCCAGCGACTGTGAAATGACCTCACCAGAGTGCCCCGGGATACTAATTGATGATCTAATTCCCACCAAGGTGCTAGTATCTGCACTGGTGCCTGCCTGGCAGAGATGGTGTGACACTGGTGAGTCAGAGACTTCAGGGCCCTCAGGTGTGAGAGGGGGTCCCTGTGCCTCCTCATCCCGGCCCTGCTCTGCTGATGCTGAAAGGAAGAACTAGGACATTGGATCAGTTAACGTGGAGACAATGTCAATGTGCATCCCTGTCCCCCAGATCACTATGCGCTCATCCTTCCATAAGCAATGGTCAAGCCATGTTGCAAAGTTCAATCACTGAACATTCAGCAGTGCCATGGCTGCTGGGACACTAATGGTGACATCAGTGCTGGACAAACTTACCTGGCCTTGGCACCCCAGCCTCACTGACAGCAGTGGATCTGGGTGCATGGCGCCTCTCCAGATTGAGGGCCTCCTGCTTGAACATGCTAATGAACACCAACTGGGCCAGCCCTCTGCCAGTCCTCACCTGCTTGGAAGCATTATGGGCATTCTCCGCCTGAAAAGGAGAGAAGAGCACTGAGTTCTTGTACCTGGAATCTCTTCACTGCCGTCCCACCCCAACCAGCGTGGGACATTGCAGGACTCCAGTGCCTCCTCGCCCCGCAGCTGCCACCCACTCTCACAAAGATGCCAAGCCTGTCCCCCCTTCTTGGCCAAATGCTGCCTACATCACAATTGGCACCACACAATCTAACCATGCAAAGCTAGGAGACGCAAGCATGTGGAATGCAAAGGGCAGCTGATGGATTGTTGCCCCACCACATGGAAGCTCCCCTCCCAGCATGTCAGCAGCCTGACTTTGACATGTCCTGGAGTTCCAGCACTGCGCCTGGGTGCAGATCCTCCAAGTTGCCCCCAAAACAGTAATGTGGGTCTCAGTGTACCACATGCTGCGGGTGCAAAACCCATCTCATCACCACCCTCTCAGGGTGACCTAGGCATGGGCAATATCTGCTGGCCCATCCAGCAAAGGACACATGATGTGAATGATTCAATGCAGTCACTACACTCAGAGTTGGTGGGGGGGCAGCCAGGGGGGAAAGCTTACCTGCTGGGTTGTGACAAATACCAACATGGTACTCACCCTTCTCAAGAGCAAAGGGTTGTGGAAACGCTTGCAACACTGGATCCAGGTGCGTTGCACCACATCGCAGGAGCTCACCACCTCCGCCACCTCCTCCCAGACATGTTTGGTCATGTGGGAGGGGGGCCTCCTCCTCCCATCCCTGGAAACAAGGACCTCCCACCGTGCTGCCACCTCCTCGAGGGCAGCAAAGCAATCATCAGAGAAACGAGAGGCACAGAGCCCCTGTGCTCTACCCTCCTGCCTGGCCTGCTCACCAGCAGCGTTCTGGGGAGCCCTTCTGCTGGCCATGTTTGACAGCCTTTGCAAGACTGCATGAGCTCTTTTAAACAGGCTGCCGGGTTGCCATTGGACCTGACGGTCATTGTAGTCCTGCCGCTGTCTGCCCACGCCTGCTGTCCTCAGGAGCTATGTTTCACGCTGGGCGGGCCTTACAGATTTTCTCTATCAGCAACATGTATAATCTGTAAGTTAAATGGTTGTAATGATAGCCTCCACCTGAAAAGTCTTGCATTTTTGTTTCAAAATTTGTCCAGAAATTTATAAGGATTATGGTCTGTATAAACAATTGCTTCTGATGAATTGTTTGCAACATAAATTTCAAAATACTGCAATGCTAACATCAAACCCAAAGCCTCTTTTCCGATCATTGAATATCTTCTCTATTGTACATTCAGCTTCCGTGAGAAATACCTATCGGTTTTTCAATTCCAGTATCACCTTCTTGCAGCAGTACAGCCCCGATGCCTATATCGCTTGCGTCAACGGCCAACTTCAACTGCTCAGCATAACTGGGTACTGCCAAAACTGGTGTCGTAGTTAATACAGTTTTCAAACTGTTGAATGACTTCTGACACTCCAGTGTCCATTGAAACCTCTTGTTCATTTTTAATAGTTCAGTCCCTGGAGCAACCAATTGGCTAAAGCTTGGTACTAATTTCTGGTAAAACTCACTCATGTCCAGAAACCTCAAAGCTTCTCGTTTTGTTGTAGACACTGGGAAATCCATGGTAGCCTTGACTTTCACATCTGTCGGAGCCACCTTACCTTGTTCAATGGTATGGCCTAGATACGTAACTTGCACTTTTGCAAATTCACTTTTAGCCAAGTTCATCACCAAATTAGCTTCTTGTAATTGAGAAAATAATCCTTCCAGATGCTGTAAATGCTCTTCCCAATTAAGACTGAAAACTATGAGATCATCAATATAAACAGCGCAATTGCTTCGACCTGCAATTACTTTGTTTGTCAGTCTTTGAAATGTCTCAGGTGCATTCTTCATACCAAATGGCATGACTTTAAACTGATATAGTCCATTTGGCATTACAAAGCCGATATCCCCTTTGATCTCTCTGACAACAGTACCTGCCAATATCCTTTTAGCAAGTCAATCTTTGTGATAAATTTCAATTGTCCCACTTTCTCAATGCAGTATTCAAATCAGGGTATAGAATATGAATCTGATGTTATCACTGCATTCGCCTTTCGATAGTCCACACACAGGTTTTGTATCTATGTGGTTTCGGTACCAGTACAATTGGCGAACTCCAGTTACTGCAACTAGACTCAATAATATCATTTTGAAGCATGAAATCAATTTCTTTTTGTATTTGTGATAACTTAGCTGGATTTAATCTATAAGGGTATTGCCTTATTGAAGATGAAACCTGTGCACAGACGTCATGTATAGCTAAATCTGTCTTTCCCAAATTATTCCCACAAATAGGTTTGTGTGACTGTAATAGCTTTTCCAAATCACTTTGACATGTGCTTGGAAGGTAATTCAATATTTCATTTAAATTTTCAAGCACCACCTCATTATCCAATTGGATTAGAGGAAAATCAATTTCAGAGTCCTGCACTTCTACCTCTTTCTCATTATCCACCATCACTAATACTTCTTTTTGTTCCTCTTCCCTGGCAAAGTACTTTTTAAGCATATTTACATGATACACCCTCTGCTTCTTTCTCCTATCTGGAGTATTTATTAAATAATTTGCTTCACTCAATTTCTTTTCAATCCTGTAAGGCCCACCAAATCTTGCATTTAATGAATCGCCTAATACTGGAAACAAAACTAATACATTCTCTCCAGACACAAAACTGTGAGCTTTAGCTCTCTTATCTGCTTTCACGTTCATCACTTGTTGTGATATCTTTAAATGTTCCCTAGCAAACTCACAGTCCCTATTCAATCTTTCCCTTAAACTTAATGCGTAATCCAAGAGAATAGTTTCTAAATTTTGACACACCAATTTCTCATGAATCAATTTCAGTGAACCCCATACCTCATGACCATAAACTAGTTCAAAAAAGCTAAAACCAGTTGATGCCTTAGGAACATCTGTAATAGCAAATAACAAAAATGGAATTCCTCTATCCCAATCCTGTAGATAATCCTGACAGTATGCTCTCATCATTGTTTTTAAAGTTTGATGCAATCTTTCCAAAGTTCTTTGTGACTCTGGATGCTAAACTGTTGACTTTAACTGTTTTATCCCCAAATTGTTCATTATTTCTTCCAACAACTGTGACATGAAATTTGACCCCTGATCTGATTGTCTTTCCTTAGGTAAACCATATCTTGTAAAAAATATAATTAACTCTTCCACAATCTTCTTAGTTGTAATATTTCTTAAAGGTATCGCTTCAGGAAACCTGGTAGACATATCCATTATTGTCAGTAAGTACTGATTCCTATTTGTAGTCTTAGGAAGGGGTCCTACATAATCCGTCATGACCCTAGTAAAATGTTCTTCAAATGCTGGTATTGGGATTAAAAGTGCTGGCTTAATCACTGCTTGTGGTTTCCCTGTTACTTGACATGTATGAAAGGCTCTACAGAATTTGACTACATCCCTATGCAATCCTGGCCTAAAAAAAACCCTCTGTATCTTTTCCTGTGTTTTCCTAATTCCTATATGTCTCCCAATTGGAATTTCATGAGAAATCTTCAAAATCTAATTTCTATACCCTAATGGGATAACAATCTGATGCACCTCACTCCAGCTTTCATTTGCTAAGACATGATACAGCCTCCATTTTCTCATTAAAATATCTCCTTTAATGTAATAATACTGGAATACATTTTGCTTCTATTTCTGAATAAGCTTTCTGATATAACTGCTTTATTTGCAAATCATTTTTCTGTAACTCTACTACCCTTCTTGAGTTAAACACTTCAGCTGAATTGTCCTGTAGACCTTCCTCCTAAACAATGTTATCAAACACAGTGCCAGCTATTTATATTTTGACACCTTCTCCTTGCCTTTTAATTGCCTGCCATTCTTGTTTTCCTTGCTTCAACCTGTGTTCCTATGACCTCATTACCACACAATCTAGAAATAATCCAGAATGCTCCTTCTGTAACACCTCTATTAAATACACTTCTACTGGCTGCTCAACTACCCGAGGCATCACCCACATTTGTGATCCAGCTATATCATCATCCTAAATAAATTGAACACCTTCAATGGGCAATTTTTCCACTACTACAACAATAACTTAACCTGTCCTCTATTGGATCTTTAAATTTACCTTCCACAATGGAATAGATTTAGTATTTCCATGAACCCCACTTATTATCACCTGCTCCTGTAATACTCCCTCTGAGCAACAAATATCATTATCCCCCAACATTAAAGATTGACTAGCCTCTGTGTCTCTTAAAATTTTAACTTCTTTACCTACTTCACCCTATACACCTGGAAAGACTTTCCCTTCACACACAAAGTCTTTTAACATTTCTGCAGCCTGCTCCTCAGAATTCTCTTGGGTAAACTGCAAACACATTCACACTTCTTTACCTATCACTGAATTTCTCTGTTTTACCTGTACACAAACCACTGTTTTTTCCTGTGTCTGAACCTCAGAACCCACAGTACTTTTACTTCCATAATTCTTCTGTACCCCAATAATTCCAACAAATTTTCCCAGTAATTTCCAACGCACTAACTTTGTGTGCCCCACTTTGTTACAATGAAAACATCTCCATTTTCAAATGTCACTCCTACCCTCAGCACATTCCTTTTTATTCTGAGAAAAAACTTCTTGGGAATTCCCAGCCTCTCCTTCTCTTCCCTGACTACTTATCTTCCTTTCACCTTCCCACTTTCCATCATTTTCCAATTTGAAAGGGTGACAAAAAAAGGTTTAGCTCTATGAACTAATTCATAATCATCAGCTATCTCTGCTGCTTGTCTTACAGAATCAACCCTCTGTCCCTCCACATAAGTTCTCACTATTGAAGTGATTGAGTCTTTAAATTCTTCCAAAAGAATTACTTCCCTAAGAGCTGCATGTGTTGTCTATATTTTTAATGCCCATATCCACCGGTCAAAATTAATTTGTTTTACTCCCTCAAATTCAATATAAGTTTGCCCAGGCTGTTTTCTCATATTCCTAAATTTCTGTCTGTATGCTTCAGGAACCAACTTATATGCACTCAAAATAGCTTTTTTCACCACATCAGAATTCACCGATACCTCATCAGACAGTAAAGCATATACCTCATGTGCTCTATCCAGCAACTTATACGGAATAACTTATACTGTAATAATAATATCCAGTACTCCTGTGGCTATTTCATCTGTTCAGCTATCTTCTCAATTGAAATAAAGAATGCTTCAACATCTTTTTCCTCAAACTTTGGAAAAGCTTGTACAAATCTAAACATCTCCCCACTAGATTTTAGGATAAAGGTTTTTTCATCATCCGAACTCTCCTCAGAATCCAAGATCCCTTTTTTAACTTGCAGCATTTTAAGCAGGTATTCTCTTCCTCTCTCTTTCTCTCTTTCCTGATATTTCAGTTCCAGCTTCCTTTATTTCTCCTGCCTTTCTGCTTGCTCCCTTTTAAATGCCATTTTTCTTTCCTTTGCTTCTAATTCAGGTTTGTTTAGTGCTTTTGCTTGTTCAAATTCAAACTTCTTCACTTCCAACTGAAGTCTCAATACCTCCAGCTGTGACTCACTAGTGTCAGGTTTCACTTCCAACTGTATATGCTGTGCTATACTTTTAATTATAACTGATTTCCTAGCACCGGCAGGTAACCCCAATTTTAACTTATCTGCCAACTCTGTTAACTTACTCTGGGTTATATTCTTCAACCCAATCAGAGTTATATCTCCTACTCCCAGACAAGTCTTAGCAATTGCCAAAGCCACCTTGCAGTCTCACCGCTTCTAAAAACCTCAACGACTCCGGAATTCAAAGTGCTTCTCGTATTCGTAACCTTAATGTTCACCAATTCCAAACCAATCAAGCAATTACAAATGTTATCCCACCGAGAGCCCCCAGTTGCTATGACACAGCAGTTGGTAAAGGCTGAGTTATTTAAAATCCCAGAGGGAAACTTTAAACAATTGTCAGCACCTATATTTTCAATTGGTATTTTTGAGATACAGCTCTGAATTTAGAAATCAAACCAAAAAGCCCCCATGAGGTTTTTATACAAATTAAAGTAAACATTTATTCATTTAACAAGGAATTAAACACATACACATGTCTACATTTTAGTACTATAATAACTTTCAAATAAATCCCCAAATTAATCACTCCTAGCTAAATCTTCACCAAGGCAACAATAACCCATAGACTCAAACGGACACTAGGCAAAGCACATTTTATCTTACAAATTCAAAATGAGATTCCTTCCAATTTGGTTCCTTCACACCGTTGTAAGCTTACAGGCGGCATGCCTCTGACCCACACACAAATCTCTGCTCTGTATATACTTGGCCTTCCCTTTGAATGCAAATTCTCATTGTATCACCAGGCCCTTTGAACTCCACCTCTTCTAACAATAAAACTCCTTTCATAGTACCAATTTGATTAACAATATAAACGTATTTCTTGGTATCTCCTAGCTAGGTGCAAGATTTCATCCCCAGTCTTTGAATGGTTTATTCAACAAAATGCAAATGTACCCTCCACCTTACTGTTTACATCTCAAAACTACTATTCATCAAAGCACCCAGACTAGCTGGCTTTAATCCAATTAAGACACACATTCTCACACCCACAGACACAGACCCTACTACAAGTCCAATTTAAAATCATTTCCAATGATGTTATATATACTAATATCCTCATGATACCCCTCAGTTTAATGATGTTTCCCTTGTGCAGTGGATGCAGTGGAGGCCCACTGTGATGTCTTCTACCCCCGCTTTAGCTGCAGGAGGGGCAGCAACATCACTAATCCAGCATGGGAAGCAGTGGCAGCTGTGGTCAGCACTTACAGCCCACAAAAGAAGACAGCCACCTAGCGCCGAGAAAGAATGAATGATCTCCTCCATTCCACCAGGGTAAGTCACTCTTCTTATCACTCTCAACTCACACAATCACAAACCTATCGCACATCAACAGGGCCCTCACTCACTGCCAGTGCAAGGGACATCACCATTCACTCTTTCACACACACCTTCATTGCCCTCATTCCATCCATGGGACCACTCACCACCCACACAGGCCAGGCACACTTATCATCTGTCCTGGCAGGCATCCTGTTTACACTCTCTCCCTCTCTATTCATGCAGGACAAACTGGCACACAACAAGAGGGAGAAGTCGCAGACTGGTGGAGGAGTGCCTGAAATCAAGGTCCTCACGGACTTTGAAATGAGAGCCCATCCAGCTGGCCAGCGAGGACCTGGACCAGTCCTGTGCTGACGGTGAGGTTGGTGGTGTTATACCAAGTGAGGGTCCAGCAGTGTAATATCCATCAGACAACCATGCCATGAGTGATGTGTCCTGTTCCACAGAACACTGCCATGCACTAATTATCCCCCCTTGCTTTCGCAGGCACATCTAGGAAACAGCTGACGTAGTCCACAACCCAGGACCTCCAAATAAACCCTGAAGTAACCTCTGAAGATGAATATGAAAGACCTTCATTGAAGTCCCATCACAGCGCTCACCCACACCCTCCACCAGTGCAGAGACACACATCTTGGTGGGACCTAGCTTCACAATTAGCAGGCTACCTCTACCTCCGCTGTGGATGTCCAGGGAGCACCAAGACATAGCAGCAGGGTTAGGAAGGTTAAGAAGATGTAACTCTTTCAAGTACAAACACGTTTCCATCTGTTTCAGATGAAGTTACATTGTTTCATAGTTTGCCATTGTGAGATTTGAACTCTTGATCTTGGGGTTACAAACCCAGTACCATAACCACTTGGCTACTTAGGCCAAGCCCCTTAAGAAGGTGTAGTTGCACAGCCTGGGCACGGGTGTTAATCACTTGTACATGATGTTCACTACTGTAAATAAACTACCAAGAATGTCTCCCTACCTTTGTGCTTTGTGCAGCCTTCAGACCATACTGGAAACATTACTGATGCCTGCACGTCGGCGGCACTGGTCATTGCTGCTAGAATGTAGTGGGCAGGCATCACAGAGTTCTTTCATTCTCTCTGTGTGCTCTCAGCACCTTTAAGGTGAGGCTGGCCCCCATTTCTTCAGCATCTGTGACCTGTGACGCTGTGCTCCTTAAGAGCTCAGGTGCTGAAGGCTGACAATGGATCAGATGTTTTTAAAGTTTCATGGCTGCATCTCCATGATATGACCATGATCACAGAGCGCAAGCAAGCTGCGCTCAGCCAGACAGGGGTCAGACTTTCACAGAGGCTATGTGAAGATCTTTGGAGTGTCTTCTCTGCATGTCGTCATCATCCTCCTGCAATTGAGCAACTATTAGGGCCTCCATTGTGTCTCAATGACAGGAGCCTTATCACAGAGGGTATGTGTGCCGCCATAAGCCAGACCGGAGTTAAACTTTCATAGATGCAATGTGCGAATCTATGGGCTCTCCCACTACATGTCATCATCATCCTCCACAAATCTAGCGGCAATGAGGCCTTCCTGAGCATGCCTGCCTTGTCTGGCCAGTGCAAGGGCCTCATCACCATCAACCTTGCCTTCGAGGACCTCCTCACCCTCATCCTCGTCGACACCGTCCTCATTGGAGGAGACCTCCAGCTCTTCCAACTCCTCCTCAGCCAGCTCCTCACCCCATTGCAGCACCAGGTTGTAAAGTGCAGAGCAGACGATGACGATGCATGACATCCTCTGTGGACTATATTGGGCTCCAACAGATCGGTCCAGGCACTGGAACCTCATTTTCAACATCCCAATGGTCTGCTCCACCAAGGTGCGAGTTGCTACATGAGCCTCATTATACCATCACTCTGCTGCAGTCTGAAGCCACCACATGGGTGTCATGTGCCATGTCCTCTGTGGGTGGTCCTTGTTCCTGAGGAGCCATCCCTGCTGCCTCTGTGGACCCTGGGAGATGTCAGGGATCTGAGACCAACTGAGAATATAGGAGTTGTGCACACTCCCTGGAAGCCATGCGCAGACTTGCAGGATGTGTTTGTGGTGGCCGCAAACCAGCTGAACCATCAGCAAATGGAAGCCCTTGCGGTTTACATAGTTGACCACTTATTGCCACAGAGATCTAAGCACCATGTGAGTGCAGTCAATGGCACCCTGCACTTGTGGGAAACCTGAGATCTGGGCAAATCCCAGTGCTCTTGCATCCTGGCTCTCCTGGTCCTGGGCAAAATGCACAAACTTGTGTGCCTTTACGAAGATGGAGCCCTGAAAGGAACCACTGGCTTAAAAATTGAACACTTTAAAGGCCACGGGCACTGGACGTTCCCATGTTCCCGTGGCACCTGCAGCAGCTGGAAGATGTGACCGACCAGTTCCCCAGACATGCACAGTCTTCAGCAACACTGGTTCTCAGACATCTGCAGGAAAGAAAGGCAATGTCTAGCTAGGTGCCAAATGGCACCAAAGGCTTACTGTGGCTCTTAAGTGGCATGTGCAGGAGCCCCAGCCACTCTTTCTTCCTGAGGGTGCTGCTCCTCCCTCTGCCCAGCCAGGCACCTCAGTCACTCTCTTGTCCTTCATCTCTGCCCTCTGTATGCCACAAAGCATACAGCTAGTTCACCAGGATCCATGACCCTAAAGTATTCCTCCAGCAGGATGGAAGACAGAAACGCGTGGGTTAGCTTGGGTGTTCTAAGAATCTGTCTTGGTTAAGTTTGAAGGCCCCTTAATGCATTCTGAAGAGTGCTGGTCACCACTTGGATGGCCAAAATTTAGTGCACTGCATGACTGCCTGAAACCCTATCTTCCTTTGCCCCATTCCACCCAACCGATTGGCAGCAAACTTGCCCACTGGACTGCATGCTGTGCCCTCAGCTCAGGCACAGGCATTCTCCTAATCCACACTGTTGGCTTGAACCATGGTGGAGACTGGTCCAAAGCAGTATGCGGACATTGCAAGGGGGCTGTGAGCGTCTCCACCAGTGACTGCTCCATGGCCAGCTTTAGCAAGAACATTGTACAACATGCCCAGTCGTCCAATTGTTCTGCAGTCCACTAAAATGCTCATTAGCTTGTAGTCTGTACCCAAGGGGTGAAAAGTTCAGGAGCATTTAGTGGCACTTTCATGACTCAGCGTTGCTTGAGCGGACAGAGAAGCTAGAGGCCTGACTCCAAGCATACCAATGTGGCTGCATCTGAACTGTCACAACTGCAGAGGAATGGTCACTTTATACAAAGTGTGGCCACTTCCCTTCCTTCCACCCCACATGTGCTTGTGCACCACCATCAACTGCAGTGCAGCCCCTGCCACCTCCCAATTCACCTCAACCACAGGGCAGCCCTTCCCCGCTCAGTCACCTCAACCGCAGGGCGGTCCTTCCCCCCTCACAGTCACTTCAACCGCAGTGCAGCCCTTCCCCTCTCATAGTCACCTCAACCGCAGTGCAGCCCTTCCCCCCTCAGTCACCTCAACCGCAGGGCGGTCCTTCCCCTCTCATAGTCACCTCAACCGCAGTGCAGCCCTTCCCCCCTCACAGATGCCTCAACCGCTGTGCAGCCCTTCCCCCCTCATAGTCACCTTAGCACAGTGCAGCCCTTGCCTTGGCACCACACTGTCAGCCAGCCCAAGAAAAAGTGACTTGCCTTTGCCTTCGCCTGAATGCATGGCGCCTCAACCTCGAAACCCCACAGCCTGGCGAGCGCTCCACATCGTTACTGTGCACCCACCTCTGAGTTCCCCTTGAATTGCAGCTCGCCATACCTTATAAATGCTGTTGTGAAATACATCGGCATGCAGCCACGCTGACATGCTTGGATGATCCAGCATGGGGGGATGATTCCAGTGACCTGGCCTTATAATGATATGCAGATGTGTTACAATGACATTCCTGATATCTGACATTGGGAATGTGGCCTGCCATTGACAGGCTGAGCGGACGATTGCAAACTGCTTTCACGACATCGTAAAACTGATTTTTGGCTTTCTCGCCATATTGTCTGCTCATGCCACAGAACACACCCGATGCCAATGGGCAGGGAAAGCTCCACCCTATATAACAGCATTACTCTGTAATCTATTAGTATAGCATATAAAATTGATAATTACATCCAGCTGCCATTTTAACTTTAATTATTTATTTTATGCGGGTGATGTTAACAGAAGACAGAAGATATAGCAAGGGGCTTTGAGTTACAAATTGCAGAGTGAACTTTGTACAAAATGAGGACCGCAGATTGAAAAATTGGCCACAAATCCAGATTGAGTACAGTTAATTCCGTCTTTTTGTGCAAGTAGTGATAGGCAGGAGTACAACTGAAGAGCTGGGATTTTGCTGGTTTCTGGTTCAGTTTCTATAGGGCCTTATTTAGTGCATTCTTCCACATACCCCAAACATCAATGTAAGAAAGGAGGAGGACTTTCAGGTCGGGAGATT
This sequence comes from Carcharodon carcharias, assembly GCF_017639515.1. NCBI lineage: Eukaryota > Metazoa > Chordata > Chondrichthyes > Lamniformes > Lamnidae > Carcharodon > Carcharodon carcharias. The sequence continues at coordinate 137,581,042 of NC_054469.1, read as the reverse complement.
CCGGGTCTGGCAGAACATCACCAAGGCTGGAAAGCTGAGTGAAAGTAGGCATAACAGCTTGTTAATCAACAGAAGGGGTGCCTGCCCAGGGACCCAGATCTAGGTCAAGGCCAGAACCCCAGTAAAGTTCAACAATATCCTGTCTATTTCAGCCTCATCAATGCGCTAACGCGCATATCTCTGTGATGTTCCTGACCCAGCACCTTACACTGGGAAAATAAAGCAAAATACTGCAGATGCTGGAAATCTGAAACAAAATCGGAAAGTGCTGAAAAACTCAGCAGGTCTGACAGCATCTGTGGAGAGAGAAACACAGTTAACGTTTCAAGTCCGTATGCCTCTGAAGAAGTCCAGAATAATCTGTTTGTGTTCCTTACACTGGGAATTCTGGCCTCCTGGAAAAGGTGAGCACCAGAGATTTGCCCCTCACAGCACAGGCACCAACTTGTGTTATTTAAATTAGGTGGTCTCTCTTTTAAGTCCTTAAGTTTTCGCAAAATTAATGTCGAAAATCTCAAACTTTATTTTGGGATAACAGAACTGTGAATTTTTATTTTTGACTCATAAACAATAATAAAACAAATTTAAGAATGTGTGACATTAATGTTAAAAGTAAGTGCGGCAGATGTGTGACAGGGAAGTATAGGCAGTTTGACGCAGGACAGGTGACAAAATATATTCCACGTTCTATAATATCATTGGCGGTTCTCTAGTGGTAATGCGGATGGTAAGTCATTGGAGAAGATTTTAACTTAAAATCAATAGAAATGCAAATCTGGAGAGATGCAGAATGAGTAAGCAGGTGATCTGCTGCAACACCTATTTTTCACCTTTGCCCAATATGAAAATGATCTTGATGTGTTAAAAGGAAGTGCGTCTTTCTTAATGTTGCTTACAGTAAGCAAACAAATTAGGTCAATTTTCACTTTCACCAATGGCAGAAAACAGATGGCAAATGGAATTAAAGTCAGTGGAAAGAATAGTCAGACAGGGTTTATGATGAATGGCTGATCCACTAACATCATTTGCTGCCATTGCCAAAAGTGAAAATTATATCAGCTTTGTTGTCTGGGAGAGAGGGGATAGAATTTTGAGGATTTTGAAAAGGAGCATGGAAGAAATCATTTGGGGATTAAAGTAACGAGGGTTTAATAGGTTGTAGTTATTTGGAGCAGGGAAGTGTGTAGTAAAGGGGCAGTGAATAGTTGAAGAGGGTGGGGAATACTGAATCAGAGCATGTTTGAGAGGTGAAGATAACGGGAGCTTGGAATGATTGGTTGGGATGTTGGATTGGCTAGGTTAACTAAACATTTTGAGGAAATGAACAAAATGAGGAGAAAAGGCTGAATTTTGTGAAGCTAATGAGTTTGGGTTAGTGAGCAGTTGATTGAGTTAGATAGTGAGTATCAGGGGAGATGTGCAGTGTGAATGGTTGTTATAGATGGGGGAAGGGGTTTAATTTAAATAGTCCTGATTTCTCCTCTCACCACCCGTCTGTAAACAGAAAGGTGATTTTGATTTTTGATTTCTCCCTTTATATTAGGTGGTGTGCTTTCCCCAACCCTTAAGATTTGGTGTGATCCAATTCTCTATTAATAACCCCACAGCAAACTTGAGATAGGATGAACTAAAAGGATTAGTTTGTTTTTACACACACGCAAAACGCAGGAGTGGTAATGTGTCGCCACGTAACCCTGGTACATTCAGACAATAAAAGAGGGATAAGGGAAAGAAAGAGCTACAGGGCAAAGACCACAGACAAAATAAGAATTATTGTTTCGAGTCCAGAGTCCAGAATCAAAAGTCCAAAGGTGTATCAATTCAGAGATTAGCAGGCAGAAGCTGACGCCAGGTGATCCACTTTCCCAGTAGCGATGACTTCCACAGTGGGAGGGTCACATAGAGATGAATTAGTCTTGTAGGTGCTAATACATAAGTTCAGAGGTTCCACTAAAAAACAGTGTAGGTGGGGAGCCATGTATTCAAAAACCTGGACAGAGTCCTTTTCTGCTGCTGCCTGCTAAATGGAAAATGGCAGTCTGCCTCTTTCAGCTCCATAAGGCAATATTACGGGTTCTAGCAGCTTGGGGAGGGTGTCTTGTGACACGACTCCCACTTCTCCGCCTTGGTTTAGACAAAGAATGGATTCTTGAGATGGTTAATGTTTCAACCACTAATAAGTTCAACAGAGGTTTCAGGATCCTTCGGTCCTTGTAGAAGGATTGTCTCTATTGCCAGGGGCTTGGCCTTAGAAAGTAAATGGCCTTGAACAAACACTAGTGATTTGATCTCTGCAGTCACAATGACATTAGTGCCTCTTTGGAAATAACGAGATTGCTGCTGTTCTGATGGCCGAAAACTCCTTTTGTGTGAGTCATAGCTAGTCATGGTTTCAATCAGTTTAAAGCCTTTGACCAGTTTTAAAAATAATAATAATTTTATATATAGAGTGAGCTTTTAGTGGAGATTGGCCAATGCAATGTGTGGGCTGTGTGTACATTTGGGGGCAAATGGCATTTGAGAATGTCAATAGTTAGATATTGCACAATGGGCATGAGGAGCAAATGAACATTGCAGGTAGTTTGTAAGCCTCGTCCATGCCCCATGAAAATACTCACTTCTCCAGGATTGTTCTCCCCACTCCTCCCCCCTACAACACCCAGCTCTACACTGTTAGCCAACTCGGTGTAAAAATAACTTCCCACTCTGCACCATCAGTAATATGCCCCATAGCACCAATTCATCTCTTATAGCTCACCGAACACATGCTCATGAGGACCAATTGCTGAGATGGTTCTGCTGCTGCTGCGATTGGATGGGCAGCACACAATCTCACAGTAAGTCAAAATGAGCCCTTTTATTTTCATCCCTTAATGACCAGGTTAAGGGCAGAAAAAATGATAAACAGAAAACAAAATCAAAAAGCCTTCTTCAGTCATTTAATTTGGTCAATTGTTCTTTAATTTCTAGATTCTCCTGACTGATCATTTTGGATTTGCTTTCATGAGTCCAGGGTACTTTCCTTTGGTAGGTTTCTTGCCACTTCCCTAGCTTTTGATTTGCACTTTTTATTTCCTACATATTTACTGTAATAAATAGATGGATAGATAGAGATATGGCTAAACAGACATTAAGATAACCAGATGAATAACAAAATACTTTTTTGTTTTGATTTTTTTCTTTGCCATCATGTTCTTGAATTTTCTCTATCACTTTTGTGAATATAATTCTTTGCTAGTTTAATTAAAATCAAAATAAAATGGAAGAAAAGAATGTTTTAAAGAGCCAACTTCTATTTGCTACTTAATAAAAGAATTGTTGCATAGGTAGATTGTATCTTCTATCATCAAAATTCAAATTTGTCCTTTTATTCACCGAATTTGCCTGTAAATATTCACATTCACTCCTCCTAAGATTTGGATGTAATATTTAAACAAACAAGTTGAATGTCTGATGTTTGCCTATTTTGATGCCAAAACAGAGTTAAAGGTGAAAGTTTGAAGTAATTCATTTAGGACAGGATGCAGAATCCATCACAATGGATTATTTTACTTTTAACGTATGAGATCTGACAATTGCAAATGTTGGACTCACGTGTAGTCAGCCTGATGTAATTAAGGGAAAAACTGAGAGAAAGACCATAAATACCTTTTACATAAGAGACACATTGGCCTCGAATTCTTCTTCCCAAGTTTCATGAAGGCACAGGAAAACTAACTGTCAAACCAATGGCACGTACCTTAACGAAATATGGATTCACTCATTTTGTAAGATTTTTTTTTAAAGTACACTTTCTTATTTCTTATAAATTCTAGTGCACATATACTATCTTATGGCACATCCCACTCACACTGTGCTTGTTGACTTGCATTGCCTCCCCATTCCCTTCAGAACTCAAATTTAAAATTTTCAACCTTGTGTCTAAACCCCTTCATGGCCTCACCCTCCCTACCTCAGTTACTTCCTCCAGCTTTATAACCTCTCCATTCCTCTTCTTTGGTCTTTTCTGCATCCTCCCCTCCAGTCATGCACCCCCCCGCCCCCCGCCCCCAACCAATCCCTGTCAGGGACCACTTCAGGCCCCACAATCTCTAATTCCCTAAATTTCTCTGCCTTTCCATCTCTTGCTCCTCCTTCAAGACCCTCACTGCTTTGGTCAAGCTCTCAGTGACTCTTCCATGATCTCCTTCTTTGGACCAGCATCTGTGAAAGACTTCAGACGGTATTCTCCCAACTGGCCCCGCAGCGGGTTTCATGGTGGGAGAGAGTGGAGAATTTAGTGGGAGGCCAAAAATTGGACACCGGCCAAATAGCTTGTGATTCTCCCGATGGCTCATTAATGGGTCAGGTATCCCACTGAGTAGTGATGTGAATGCTATTTTCATTAATTTCATTAATTAATACTCATTAAATTAGCTTCTCGTCAGAATCACATGCTGCCTTCCAATTGCGTCATGGCAGCAGGAAATCACATCAGTCTAAGTCTCCTGTGAAAAAAGAGTGGTGGCGTGCACATATCAGACCTCACTTTGCTCGTGGATTTGAGGTGAGTGCAACACAAATAGCCTACCTCAATAGCGCTGTGCTGGTCCCATTGCAATGCCAGTGGAATGCCACACTGCTGAGGCTGTAGGGTGGGTCTCCTGCTGGTTCTTGCCTCCTTAGTCACAAGGATATCATTGTGCAGTGGTACTCAGGCAGGGCTCAACTTTCAGACACTGATCAGTATTGCACCTGGGGGCAGGGGGCTTAGGGGTGGTCTGTCCCAGGCAGGTGCCACCATTGTCCAGAAGGACAGCACTGTACAGTGGTACTCATGCAGGACTCAGCATTCAGAAGCAGCATTTTGACTGGGGAAGGGGTTGAAGGGGGCGTGGGCTGGGGAAGCGGGAACACACAGGATGCAATGAGGGAGTAAGGCTTTGCAAGTGGTCGGTGGGGCAAGGGGACATGATGGAAGGCAGAGGGGAAGGCAGGCTTTGCAAAGAGGTGGATGAAGAGGGGGAATGATGGGAGACAGAGGTTAGACTGAGGGGTGGGAACCTGGAGCCCGACAAGGGTAACTGAAACACTGACAAACGAGGGGGTGAAAGGGATACCACATGTATGAATGAGAGGGGATGTATGTAAACTATTGAATAGGAACAGGGGTGTGGGTGGTTGTTAATGTGCCACAAAGGGATGGTTCACATGCAGACTCATAAGAGGGTGGGGTTTTGGGAAAGGAGACAGTGTAGTCTTCAGTCATGAGGACAATAGGAAACTCTGCGAACGTCAAAGTCTTGGCCTGGGACTTGCAATCAGGAGTCAGGGAGTAGAGACAATCCTGGGGCTCTGTGAACCTCACAGTCAACAGTCATCGAGAGTGGAGACAGTGATGGGGTGCAGTGGGCATGCTACAGTGGTAATCATTGGGAGCAGAGTATACTCCCGTTCCAGGGAGGGGTAAGGGCCATGTGCTCAGTGGGAATAATGCACAGTTTGGTGTGCAGCACTGGCTCACAGTTGCTGTCCATGGGCTTGCCTATCTCTGTACTGGGTATACTCTGCAGATGGTATAGTGATGTTAATAGAGGCATCTGCCGCCTATATTCGGGGAACACATAGGGTAGAATTTTCCCCATCAGGAGGGGTGTGCGGGGGTGGGGGCAGGCGCAGGCTGGCATGGACCTGATCAGTCCCACCAATCGGGTCCATGCCACCATTTTATGCCTTAATTGGCCCGTCCAGCGTGACGCGCACCCAGACACGCTGTGCACTCCCTATGCAGGCGAGAGGAGGTTCCCTGGGTCAGGAGTGTGCTCTTTCGCCCATGCGTGCAAAAGAGTGCAAAAATCTCCCTAAGGCATAGAGGTGCCTGAGGGAGTTTAGTTTTAAGTATTAACAGTTCAATAAAGTGTTGAAAAATTTTTTATGACATGTCCCCTCATGTGAAGCTGTCACATGAGCTGGGACATGTGCATTAATTTCAATAAAAATTCATGAAACCTCATCCCGCCCGTGGGAGAGGTTCCATGAAAAATGCGAAGGCTGCCTGGGCTCTTCGCCTGCCCACCAACCTTAAGGTTGGACGGGTAGCTCAGTTTATTAGTTTAATTGATATTTAAATGGCCTTAATAGGCCTTTGACAGTTTGGCGGACATGCAGCTGAATCGACTGTGCTCCCGCTGAACTGAAAGTCTAAATGACGTGCGGTGATGTTGGGACACATGCCCGATGTCACCCCATGTCATTTTACGCCTTGGCGAGTGGGTCCCTCCCATGCTTGCCGAGCCGAAGACTCTCCCCATAGTAAAGGGTTGAGGGTATGTGAAGCTATACAGGGGGGCTGGGGGCTTAGCCTTGATAAGTGACCATGCCCACAGGCTCTAGATGGGAAGGTAGAGGTCCACATTGGTCATGGACGCTTCAGTAGTGATTGGCTCAGGGAGGAGAGTTGGAATGTCCACCACAACAACTGTAGGATCCAGTATTATTGGGGGAGGCTGGAAAATATCAGGAGGGAGCTCTACCTTCACACCATGAGGTTCCAGGTAGATTTCTGGGACACGGACAGTGAGAGAGGAAGCGTTGAAACTCATTTTGAAATGGTAGTGCAGAACCACCATTTTGCTCGACTGGAATTATTGTGCAATTGTAACTCGAAAGTGGAAGTGAATCTGAACAGGAGGGGTCTGAGACTGTGCAGGAGGGGTGCACTGCTGGAGGAAGGGGCCCTTTCTGGGGGTGCCACTAACTCGTTGGTGCTGCAAAATTAAACTGGAGTCTGATTAAAGAGAAAGGAGAAAGACCTCATTGAGAAGAAAGCCATTGGAAACCAATGCCTATATCAACGCTGCAACAGGGATACTCATAAATCAATGGCTTAACATCACATTCGTTGCATTTCAGCATTAACACATCAGAATGTAACATTTGGGAATGCAGGCAATCAGGGGGGAGGTACTGGTGCAGCACATATGGCATTGCATTAATGGAGGCCATTCACATGGTCTCCGGAATTGGCATTCCTGACGAGCCAAAGGGCATCCAGTTGTTAATCATCAGCAACTTATTGTTAATTAGAATGGCAGGTCAGAGATTGCAGCACTGAGACAGGTTAGCAGGCACTTGTCATTCAAACCTTCTCTTAGCAATGAGGGATTCAGATGTTACATTTGAGGGATGGCATCTTATTCACCTCTATGTGGCTGGTCGTGCCTCAAAGATAAGGCAACATCAGTGACAATGCAGGTAGGGCAGAAGCCACTACAGACCATTACAGTCACGATAGGTAATAGATTACGGGCTTCAATATGTTAACTCGTTACTCGTTAATGACTTCAATGTTTCATTTTGGAGCAAAGGCAAAAAGAAATAATGATCCAGGGCTCAATGCTGCCTTTCCGAGTGTCCTAATGCACAGGAGGAGGTGAAGGAAGGTGGGGCGATGCAGAGCACAGTTCCACGAGGAGGCCCCGCCTAATTTCCAGGGTCAAGGGGAACCAGAGCAAGAACAAGAGGGGCATGAGGAAAGACCCAGAGAACAGAGGTGAATTGCCAGACCAAGAGTATACCGAAGAAGACTCTATTTACAAATGAGTGAGAGATAATGCTGGGCACATCTGTGCTTGTCCTAAGCTATGGCAGATCACATCTTCCACATTCTTCATGAAGACCTAATGCCCTGTAGAGTTGGAGGCTATCCCCTGCCAGTGGCTTTAATGGTGACCGCCATGCTCAATTTCTTTGCCTGTGGGTTGTTCCAGGGATCCACATGGGGCCTGTGTGGCATCTCATAGTCTACAACACATTGATGCAGAAAGGAAGTCACAGATGCCTTTTACAGGAAGGCCCATCATTATGTCAGGATTGCTCTGGATGAAGATAGCCAGTCTGCAAGGCTTACCGGCTTCACCACCATCTCAGGTTTCCCTAGAGTGCAGGGTGCAATAGACTGTACCCATGTGGCTATATGGGCTCCATGGCAGCAGGCCCTAATGTTTATAAACTGCAAGGGCTATCATTCCATCAATTTACAATAGGTGTGTGATCACCGGAAGCACCTACTGCACGTTTGTGCACGGTACCGTTGGAGTTGCCATGACTCCTACATCCAGAGTCACTCCCAAGGGCCTGCGATTTTCAAAGGGCCTGAATATCTGCAGGGATGGCTGCTTGGGGATACGGGGACCCCACTGAAACACTGGCTGATGGCACCGGTGCGTCGCCCTCAAAGTTGTAATGAGGAGGGGTACAAATCTGCTCACATCTCCACATGCTCCCTAATAGAGCAGGCCATTAGGATTCTGAAGATGTGTTTCAGATGTTTGGACCACTCAGGTGGTTCACTACGGTACACTCCCGATAGGGTTTCCCACATTATTGCTGTGTGTTACACCTTTCACAACCTTACATTGCAAAGTGGTGACCCCTTGCCAGAGGGTGAAATGGAGGCAGATGAGAGCTCTTCGGAGGACAGAACAATAGGACGAGGAATCTCAAGAGGGTGATGAGGGTCAGTTTGAAGGAGATGATGTCAAAGAGGAAACAAGATGTGGGAGACATGACACTTTAATCACAGCCAGGTTCCAGGAAGAGTAAAGTGAAGGCAAGGGGAGATGGCTACAGTCCTCCTGGCCCTGAATGCCGTTCCCTTTCATCTCAAGGGATTTCGAAGCATTCGAATTGAGAACGAGTCCAGCAATGACACTTGAACCTTCTAGCCTCATGATTCACCAGGCCATTATCTCGACAAAGATCCATGGTGCCCCCTGTATACGCTCGCTCTGGGAAGCGAGTCCACTCAACACAAGACCGATGTGATAAGTGACTTAAAGCAGTCATCGTCACATAATTAAGAAACTACAGTGGCCAGTGAGATGAGGACATGGTTAGGGATCTCCTCCTCCTATCCATGACTTGTCCTTTGCCACTCCCACTGAGGAGACACAACATCCATTAATCAATCAAGGCTGATGAGCTGTCCTCACACAATGGTCTTCCTTGAGGAAGGAGGTTTAGAAGCACATAAATCACACAATTTTAATAAAGGTTTTAACACATCTCCCTAACATCACGCAAGGATGCGGAGACTATCTTCAGTGAGTTTGAGATCACAAGAATGTGAGGCTCACAGAGGGACTATCAATGCTTGGGAGGGTGGATGAACCTTGAAATAGGAGGATTCAAATGTACATAATCACAACGCCTTCAGTTGACCAAGCCATTCACAGAAACATCAAATTTATTTACAAAAATGCAATATTTTTACAGTGGTAGCACACCCATGATCCAAAAGTGATTTCAAAATTTCTTAATTAACCCAACCCAACCCCTATGCTTGGGTGCAGCCCTGACATCTGCAGCAGAGGTGGAGGCAGCCTGCTGACTGCTACATCCTGATGTCTGTGATGACCTTGGCAGGCGCATCTGGTGGTCTGAGGCCTGGAGGGCCGAGCCTGATAAGGGTTACCTGCTCAGGGGCAGATGCTTGGTCCTCAGACTGAGCAGCTGGAGTGGATTGGGTCACAGGCGGAGGGGACTCTGAACCCTTGGAATGTCCTGAGAAGAGGCCCCTGGGGCGACTGGCTGATGCTCATCCTCCCTGTGGGTGCCTGAGGTCGAACGCAAATCCAGCAATAACTGGTGGTACAAGGTATCCATGGTGATCACCAACCTTCCCACAGTGACATCAAGGTGCTCGTATGTCAGAGCCACGACATCAGACAGAACACGGAAGGACTCCCCCATCCTCTGCTCCAGTCTGCTGAGTGACTGCCAAACCTCTGCCTGATGTGCCACTTCCTGTTGTTGCAGCTGCAGCATTGAGCTGTCGGCCATTCACAAAGGCTCATCATCTGACTTGGACCAAGCAGGTGGCTGGTCTCCAGCAGGCCTCCGAGTGCCGGAGACCTGGGCTGTCCCTGCCTCCGTTAGCTGCAGGGACATGTAGGTAAGGCATTTTCCAGTTGGTGAGTCCGAGCTATGCCTCACCGAGGTGTGTGTCTCTGTGCTGGTGGAGGGTGTGGGTGAGTGCAGAGACAGTTCTTTCTCAGCTTCCTCTTCAGACGTGGTCAGTGGGCTGGGACTTATGTTGGGCATCCTTATGGGCCTCGATCTGCTGGCTCCTATAAGATACAGAATAGAGTTTTAGCTGATAAGCAGCGTATCACTCACTGTGATTGTCACAATGTAATGAACTGATGGAGCTGTGATCTGTACTGGGTTGCTGGGACGATCCAATCTCCTCTTCCCCACAGGAACAATCCCTGTCCTGCCCAACGATCTCGGCTGCAGCCTCTTTGGACTTACTGAGGGCAATTATGTCAGCCGTCCCTCCCCCTGACCAGTCTGCGCTCTTTCCCACCTGTTGTGAGCAAGCTTGGCCTGGATGAAGACAACAAAAAGGCATGTGATGAGAAGGAATGGAGCACAGATTAGCAAAGATTCATGTCCCCTGTGTACAGTGAATCCTCCCCAGCAGGTCTGAGGTTGGAGAGTGCACAGTGTGATAGATGGGATGGTGGCGATGTGATAGGCTCCATTATTCACTCAGTGGTAATATATGTCCCCTGGTAATGGTTATGTGAAACCCCTGAAGAGAGTAGCCCTTTGAGTACATGATGCCATGATGAGAGCTTGATATTGGAGGGAGTTGAAGGATGACTTACCCTGGCGGAGCGGATGAGATTATTTATCCTCTTCCTGCACTGAATTTCATTTCAGGCAAGGTTGTCAGCCATGCCATTAATTGGTCAGCCAGCGTGAATTCTATGTCAGGGCCCAAAAGCGGGTGGCAGTCGGCTTTGCCACTGCTCCCAGGCCCACTCAATGCGCCAGCCTGACGAGGGCAAAATTCTGCCCAGAAAATTCCACCTTTTGGAATGTTTTTCTACGTTAACTTCAGGAGTTGTGTGAAATGGACTGTTGATTCCCCGATTATACAAAGAGGGAGGTTTTTGTGTGGCCTGCAAGAATGGGAAACGTGGCAGGCAGGAGGGCTATCTTAATTAGCGGGGGAGCTGCAACTTCACTTTCCCAATGGCAGGTTCAAATTTCGAAATTAAGTCAGCGGTGTGTTTGTGGTGGATCAGACCTCACACCGTTCCATGGCGATTTCTCAATTTGTAATACATTTACATGCTATGACTACTCTTTATATTAAAATTTCTTGTAATTACGTCGTACCTTCATGATAAAGTCAGTGGCGCACGAGAATCTCATGGCAGCTGGTTCATATTTGTCTAAAGGTGATATGCAACAGTTGGCTTTGTGTAGTTATGTCTGAGGTCAGCAGTTTTCTGCGACATAAGGAAAGGGAGCAGGGAAAAGGCAGCTTGTTTGGAAGCTCAGGACCAGCAAGAATCAGTGGTGAGGGAAGTTGTAGAGTGGGGTCTGGGCATGGAGGAATGAAGTGGGAACAGCCAGGCATCCTGGATGTGGTGGGAGATGGTGGAAACAGTCAGTCAAGGTAAGAAAATGAGGGGCCTAAATGCAGTGTCAGCACTGCCCACATGTGTGTTGGCTGTCAGAGTTCTTACAGGGTTTTGAGTTCACCTACAACATTTCAATTATCCCCCCACTGAGAGTGATCTCGGACAATGTCCTTTACAATGCATCGAAGGGAGGGTCAGCTGCGAGTTCAGCCGTCTCACAGAGTGGAGAGTGCAACACTGGACACTAACATGAACATTCAATAAAAAGTGAATGCAAAAACACAATATTGTTTCTTCCACAATAAAGAAATGTCCCTAAGTCCCCTGTAACCATCATTGTGTGCCAGCCATGAGGCGTGCCAGTACATTTAGCTCTCTGAATAAGCTTGTCTCAACAAATAACAATGATGCACACATGAAATAAAGTGAAACCAATGTGCTGTGAAATATTTACAAGTGGAATTTAAACTTGAAAGGTGTAATTAAAGTTAATAAGTCTCATGTTATTGACAATGGAGTTGGGCAGGAAGATTGTGGCTGTGATGTAGAGCCTCCCTATTTGTGTAGGGGGCTCTTTATGGCCCACCAGTACCTGCTGCATTAAGCTGATGGCAGATTTCACTACTGAAAAGCTTTCCTATTGCGTGATCACAGGTGTCTCCTTTGTACATCACCAGCACTTCAAATTTTAATTGTAATCATGTGGGAACCAGCAAAAAGCAAGAGAGTGAAAGTGGAAACGACTTTTTTCGTTTAATCGTTCATTCACAGGATTTGGGCTTCGCTGGCTGGGCCAGCATTAATTGCCCATCCCTATTTGCCCTTGAGAAGGTGATGGTGAGCTGTCTTCTTTAACCACTGCAGTCCATGTGGTGTAGGTACACCCACAGTGCTGCTAGGAAGGGGTCCAGGATTTTGACCCAGGGATAGCGAAGGAAAGGCAATATATTTCCAAGTCAGGATGGCAAGTTACTTGGAGGAGGGCTTCCAGGTGGTGATGGTGTTCCCATCTATCTGCTGCCCTTGTCCCTCTAGATTGTAGTGCCCATGAGTTTGGAAGGTGCTGTCAAAGGAGCATTGGTGAGTTGCTGAAGTGCATCTTGTAGATGGTACACATGCTGCTACTGTGCGTCGGTGGTGGAGGGAGTGAATGTTTGTGGATGGGGTGCCAATCAAGTGGGTGGCTTTGTCCTGGATGATTTTGGGTATTGTTGGAGCTGCACTCATCCATGCAATTGGGGAGTATTCCACCACACTCCTGACTTGTGCCTTGTAGGTGATAGACAGGCCTTGGGGAGTCAGGAGGTGAGTTACTCATCGCAGGATTCCTAGCTTCTGACCTGCTCTTGTAGCCACAGTATTTGTATGGCTAGTCCAGTTCGGTTTCTGTTCAATGGTAACCCCCAGGATGTTGATACTGGGGGATTCAATGATGGTAATGCCTTCGAACATTAAGGGGCGTTGGTTAGATTCTCTCTTGTTGGAGATGGTCAGTGCCTGGCACTTGTTTGGCATGAATGTCACTTGCCACTTGTCAGCCCAAGCCTGGGTATTGTCCAGGTCTTGCTGCATTTGGACATGGACTGCTTCAGTATCTGGGGAGTCGCAAATGGTGCTGAGCATTGTGCAATCATCAGCGAACATCCCCACTTCTGACCTTATGGTGGAAGGTCAAGGATGAAGCAGCTGAAGACAGTTGGGCTGAGGACACTACCCTGATGAACTCCTGTAGTGATGTCCTGGAGCTGAGATGATTGACCTCCAACAACCGCAACCATCTTCCTTTGGGCTAGGTATGACCCCAACCAGCGGAGAATTATCCCCCTGATTTCCATTGACTCCAGTTTTGTTAGGGCTCCTTGATGCCACACTCTGTCAAATGTGGACATGATGTCAAGGCCAGTCACTTCACATCACCTCTGGAGTTCAGCTCTTTTGTCCATGTTTGAACCAAGGCTCTAATGAGGTCAGGAGCTGAGTGCCCTGGCAGAACCCAAACTGGGCATCAGTGAGCAGGTTATTGCTAAGCAAGTGCTGCTTGATAGCGCTGTTGATGACCCCTTTCATCACTTTACTGATGATGGAGAGTAGACTGATGGGGCGGTAATTGGCCGGGTTGGGTTTGCCCACTTTTTGTGTGCAAAACATACCCGGGCAAGTTTCTACATAACTGGGTGGATGCCAATGTTGTAGCTGTACTGGAACAGCTTGACTAGGGACGTGTAACGTTCTGGAGCACAAGTCTTCAGTATTATTGCCGGAATATTGTCAGGCCCCATAGCCTTTGCACTATCCAGTGCCTTCAACCATTTCTTGATATCACATGGAGTGAACCCAGTTGGCTGATGATTGGCATCTGTGATGCTGGGGATCTCCAGAGGAAGCTGAGATGGATCATCCACTTGGCACTTCTGGCTGAAGATTGTAGCAAATGCTTCAGTCTTATCTTTTCTACTGATGTGCTGGACTCCCCCATCATTGATGATGGGGATATTTGTGGAGTGTCCTCCACCACTGAGCAGTTTTATTGTCCACCACCATTCATGACTGCGTGTGGCAAGACTGCAGAGCTTAGATCTGATCTGTTGGTTGTGGAATTGCTTAGCTCTGTCTATCATTTGCTGCTAATGATGTTTGGCAAGCATGTAGTCCAGTGTTGTAACTTCACCAGGTTGACACCTCATTTTTAGGTATGCCTGGTGCTGCTCCTGGCATGCCCTCCTGCACACTTCATTGAACCAAGGTTGATTCCCTGGCTTGATAGTAATTGTAGATTGGGGGATACGCCAGGCCAAGAGGTTACAGTTTGTGGTTGAGCACAATTCTGCTGCTGCTGATGGCCCATAGCACTTCATGGATGCCCTGTCTTTAGTTGCTAGTTCTGTTCAAAATCTATCTAATTTCACACAGTGGTAGTGCCACACAACACGATGGAGGGTATCCTTAATATGAAGGCGGGACTTCGTCTCCACAAGGACTGTGTGGTGGTCAATCCTACCGATAGTGTTGTGGACAGATGCATCTGCAACAGGCAGGTTGGTGAGGATGAGGTCTAGCATGTTTTTCCCTCTTGTTGGTTCCCTCACCACCTGCCACAGAGCCAGTCTAGCAGCTATGTCATTTAGGACAGGCCAGCTAGGTTAGTAGATGTGCTACCGAGCCACTCTTGGTGATGAAATTGAAGTCCCCCACCTAGAGTACATTCTGTGCCCTTGCCACCCTCAGTGCTTCCTCCGAGTAGTGTTCAACATTGTGGAGCACTGATTCATCAGCTGAGGGAGGACGGCACGTGGTAATCAGCAGAAGATTTTCTTGCCCATGTTTGACCTGGTGCCATGAGACTTCATGATATCCGGAAGTCGATGTTGAGGACTTCCAGGGCAACTCACTCCCAACTGTATACCACTGTGCCGCCAGCTCTACTGGGTCTGTCTTGCCAGTGGGCTGGGTGATGGTGGTGTCTGGGACATTATCTGTAAGGTATGATTCCATGAGGATGACTTCACTAGTTGCTTCACTAGTCTGTGAGACAGCTCTCCCAATTTTGGCACTAGCCCCCAGATGTTAGTATGGAGGACTTTGCAGGGTAGAAAGAGCTGAGTTTGCCGTTGTCGTTTCTGGTGCCTGGGTCAATGCCGGGTGGTCCATCAGGTTTCATTCCTTTATAGTGACTTTGTAGCGATTTGATACAACTGAGTTGCTTGCTAGGCCATTTCAGAGGGCATTTAAGAGTCAACCACATTGCCATGAGTCTGCAGTCACACATAGGCCAGATCAGGTAAGGACGACAGATTTCCTGCCCTAAAGGAAGGACATTAGTGAACCAGATGGGTTTTCACAACAATCGACATTGGTTTCATGGTCATCATTAAACTTTTAATTCCAGATTTTTATTAAATTCAAATTCGACCATCTGCCATTTGCTCCCCAGAGCATTACCCTGGGCCTCTGAATTACTAGCCCAACAATAACACCATCGCCTCCCCTTTCCCGATTCCACTGTCGGCAAAGGCTTGCCTTCGTTAAAGTTCTACCCAAAGTGAGAATTGTCCTTGCCCACTGTGTGCATAGACTTACTGTGAGCATTCAAAAAAAAGATAAAGGAGTTCCTGCAAATGTTAAGCAATGCAAGCTATAGAAGGCAGGAGGGGATGGGGGGGCGCGGGGTGTCAATGGAATCCAGTATTAAGCTGCCTCTTCACATGCCTAATGAAGGAGACATTTCTAGGAGTTGCTCATCAGTTCCTTTATAAGCATGAGATTTCTCTGCCTGTGACCTTCAGAATGACTTGCAACTCCTGCCCAACCAAGCTGGCTAGTTAGTAATTCCCAATTTGAGCATGAATCAGCCTCCTTTACATTCCTGGCCCTATTTTAGGTGTTTCATTGCCTCCTAATTATAATGCAGCTGTTGTTGAGCAGTGGTTTCCAAGCTGTGGTTCACGTTCCCTGGGGGGGGGGGGCGACAGCCATATTTGGGGGATGATGGGGAAATTGGCTAATGGCAGAATTAAGGTCTAAAGCAAACATTTACTGTTTATTTCCCCCTCATTTTTAAAAAATTCATTAATTTTTCATTGTGCATGCATGTGTAAAGAAAAATGTTAGGAAGCTTCCTGGTGGATGTTTAGGCTGCCTATTGTATTTTCCCAAATAGCAGGGCACCTGGCATGGCCCAAAGACAGGCTGATAAGCTTCAGGCCTCTCTGACATAGCTTCTCTGTTTTTCAATTCCATTCCTCTGGATAGGAGCTCTGGTATTTTCTTTGTTTTTTTATGGCCATATTAATGTGTTGATATTTTTAGTGATTTTTGTATCTGTATCCCTAATTTCCTTTGCTCCTCTACCCAATTTAGATTTTTGTTTTAGAAGGAGTTATGTGGCTTTCTACCAAAATATATTACCTCACACTTGGGCCTGAATTTTCAGCTCAATGGGCGGGCGCAATTGGCGGGTCTGGGAGCAGCCGAGAAACAGGCCCATAACCGCAATTTCATGCTAGCTGGCCAAATAAGGCCCACTCAGCATGAAACTTGGCTTCTCAATGGTCAGAAGGGCTGGGAGGGGGCGTGTCGTGCACCGGGTCCAATGGTGAGCCAGCGGCCAGTCTAAAAACAGCACAGGGAGCCCATTGAAGGCTGTCGGTGAAGAAGCATACAGTCTGCGTTGTAGAGATGGTATTTATGGCCTCAGCAGTGGCTGGAGATGCCAGGTGGGAGGGCAGGTCAGGTGGGCACTCAGCCCCCCGCTTTGCAGGCAAGTGCTCCTGGAGCAGGTGGCTACCAGGAAGGACAATCTTGTACCAAGGGACAGAAGGAGGAGGCCACCACACCTGACGAAGAAAGCATGGGAGGAGGTGACAGTGCAGGTCAGCAGCTATGACGTTGTGCAGTGCAAGAGGTTCAATGACCTGCTGTGTTCAGGAAGAGTGCATATCATGCTGGCATGGATAAGTGTGTTGAAGTGTTAAGGGCTGGCTGTCCCCCATGGAGCTCAGGAATGTTACAGTCTGAGTGCCAACTGTCAATGACACCTGAGCTGACCAAGGGGCTGAGCCCTGGCTGCTTGGACTGAGTGCCTTGCAGTTCGAGGGTTATGACTCGGGTGTGCATTGCAAGGTGTTCCTCAGGTGGGGTAGAGTGTGGACTAATCAACGTTCCTCTGTCCTTTCAGGAGAAGGCAACCCATAACCAATTGGAGAGGTTACGGACATGCAGAGGCCCGCCCAACCTGCTGCTGCTAACCAGGTTCGAGCAGAGCGCCCTGGAGCAACTGGTCATGGAGAGGCAGTTCATGAAGGTAAGAGCGCAATGCACAAAGGTGAGAGCTTCAGCTTGTGCAACCATTCTAGTGTAATCTGTTATTAAAGCGAGCCTCAAACCCGGAGTCCCGATTGATCATTGAAAGATGATGGCACCGTGATACAGATCTCCATTGTCTCACCAGGGCGCCTGGCACGCACAGTGACAGTGATGATATTAACTAATGACATGTCCTTGTTCTGCCTTTGATTCACCAGCATACACTCACTGTCTGGACCCCAAAGAGCCACCTCTGATGCCAGAGGGCCACTGGGCTTCACTTGCTCCTTTGTCACACCTGCTCTCTGAACCAGGCACCAGCACAGATACCAACACCTCGGTGGGTGTTAGATAGTTGCCTACATTGTCGGTGCACATTGGTGAGGTCACTTCACATTCGCTTGAGGTGTAGGCTAAGGCAGAGAGTGCCCAGGGCACAGGCAGTCAGATGACTGCCAGACACCAGGACGATGCTGGGTCAAAGGCAGCTAATGAGTCTCTGGAGTTGTCCATTAGGCGGCAGATGCTGGACGTCCAGCAGGATGTGCGAAAAGATCTGGCGGAGATCCATGGGGGTTTTCATGCCATGGTCTCTGCTGTGGAGGAGTCTATATGGAGCATAAGCACTGCCTCCTTCATTGAGAGAGTGGCGACTCTCTGGAGAGGCAGCTCCAGGGTCAGACTCAGGGGTTCCTGGGGATGCGCTCAGACTTGCAAGCCCTCACACAGGAAATGACCTCAGGTGGTCAGTGCCAGTGTGGGAGAAGGATGAGGCACTCAGTATCACAGCTAGGTGCCCGTCTATCAATGGTGAGCAGGGAGGTCTAGAGCGAACTCAAGTTGGCGCACAAACTGCTTGTTATCTCTGCGGGCTCCTCTCAGGGCGCTCCGGATGAGGGCAGCAGCTGCTCCGCCAGCAACCTCTGATGAGGCTGCAATGACTGGGGAGATGCCAGCCGTGGAACTGGCCGCTCCCTCCCAGGCGGGGCCAGCACGGGCGCCACTGGCCAGAGGATGACCGCCAAGGTCATCAAGGCCAACAACACACCAGAGTCAGCAGGCTGTCTCCAATGCTGCTGCCAGCGAGTTGGGGGGGTGGGGAGGGGAACCAAGACATAGCACTCATAAACATAAGTTTAAGACACCATGAGTACAAGATGGACTGGTCATGGGTGATCTTCTGTTCAGTTATGTTTGATTTATATGTCTGCTGGTGATGTTTGATTTATATGTCTGCTGGTGGATTTCAACAGCAGTAATGGTAATGGCGATGAGATTTGAATGTGACAATAACATTAAATTTGCTTTAGTTGTGATGGCCTAAGCATGCTTCACCTTTTATTTTTGGTGCAGGGTACGCCAGCATGTAATTCTGGACATGAGTGGCTCTAAACTTTATTACACAGGCACTGAGTCGACTTTGGGTTCACATGACAGGGGCATTTCGGACATCCTGGATGGAGGCAGCAGCCCTGACATGATGTGGGAGTGTAGCTTTGGCAGCCTGGCTGAAGAAGTGTTGGATCAAGGCGTCCCTGCCTCCCTGGAGGTTACTGAGATCTGCCTCCATGCCTACGGCATTCTCCTCACCGTGCTCCTCTTCTGATTCATCCTCTGTAGCCTGTGGAGCTGCCTCAAGATCCTCTTCCTCCAGTGGCTCCCCCCTTGCCAGTGCCAGATTGTGGAGATTGCAGCATGTAACAACGATCAGTGACACCTACTCTGGGGGGTATTGCAGTGCACCCCCTGAATGGCCCAGGCATCGGAAGCACATCTTCAGAAGACCTATGGTCCTTTCTATCACTGCCCTTGTGGAGGCAGGACTCCTATTATAATGCTGCTCTGCCTCTGTTCTTGGGTGGCGGGCAGGCATCATGAGCCACCTTTTCAATGGATAGTCCTTGTCACCCAGCAGCCATCCATCCAGTCGGGCTGGGGCACTGAAGAGTCCCGGCACCTGGGAGTGTTTCAGGATGTAAGCATCATGGGAGCTGCCTGGGTACCTTGCACAAACTTGCAGATTCTGCATCTTGTGGTCACAAACTATCTGCACGTTCATGGAGTGGAATCCCTTCCTGTTGATGCAGGCACCCAGCTGACCCTTGGTGGCCACATGTGTACAGTCGATGGCACCCTGGACATGGGGGAACCCAGCAATCATTGCAAACCCTCTGGCTTGCTTAGCCTGGCTGGCCTTGTCCATATGGAAATGAATAAATATCATTACTGCCTGAACAGAGCATCTGTCACCAGCTTGACGCAACTGTGGACAGCTGATTGGGAGACTCCACAAAGATCCCCCACATACCTCTGGAAAGAGCCGGAGGTATAGAAGTTTAGGGCCACTGTGACCTTCAGAGCCACTGGGCATGGGGTGTCCACCCACATAGTCGGAGCTGATCTCAGGCCCAATCATCTAGTCACTGTCTCCCTCAAAAGGCAGAGCCTCCTTCGGACATTTGAGGTAGCTGCATTGCCGCCTCTATACCCTGGCAGCAGGATAGCGGCATCTTCTGCGGCCACTTCTGCCTTGGACTACCTGCTGGCCCCGCACCCCTTGTGCCAGCACCTCTCCTCCCACAGGTCCCGCCCCTGGAAGCTGCATAGGGACACCTGGCCTCCTCTCCCTTCTGCCCCTCTCTTCCTCCTCAGAGGAGGTGCCACCAGCGGAGAGCATAATCCCCATTACCAGGATAACAGAAGGCTGTCTGATACCTGGAAGGGTCCACATGGTCAAAATCCTCTGGGATCCTTGGAGACACCAATTAGTCCTTGCATGCAGCTTGGAAATGAAGCCTCGAACAGAGATGAAGCTGCCAAGTACTAATAAACAACCAGCAGCAAACTATCTCCAAAACTGCTCACTACTCATATTGGCGATGCTGTTGCCCCTTTAAATCCCACCCTTGGATGAGGTTTGTGAAAATGTCGGTTGGCTACCTGCCCGTTTTGCCCGTGCGATGAGCGCGAACATGCAACATGAAATCTTGGTCAATTGCCTTTTTAATGGTCTTAAGTGGCGTTTTAATTGATGGTGGGTGTAGCTCCCACATTCGCTTGCGGACCGAAATATCGCTCGAGTGCGGGATGACGTCAGGACGCCTATCCGACACCATCACCTGGGATTTCATGCCTAATCAAGTTGGGCGCGTACCCGTCCAATCAACATAAAATTCAGCCCTTGGTTTTTATTATTTGTTCATCATTGGCAAGATCAGCATTTGTTGTGCATTCCAGTTGCCCTCGAGCTGGTGGTGGTGAAGAACCTTCTTGAACCACTGCAGTCCATTTGGTGTAGGTACACCCACAATGCAGGTAGGTAGGGAGTTCCACAATTTTGACCCAATAACAGTGAAAAAACGGTAATATATTTCCAAGTCAGGACTGTGATACTGATGAAGAACATTAAGGTGGAAGTGTTTCCATGCATCTGCTGCCCTTGTCCCAGGGGCTGTCAAAGGACCTTTGGTGATCTGCAGTGCATCGTGTAGATGGTACACACTGCTACCACTGTGCGGCAATGGTGAAAAGACTGAATGTTTAAATGGTGGATAGGGTGCCAATCAGGAAGGCTGCTTTGTCCTGGATGGTGCCAACCTTCTTGGGTGTTGTAATCCCCAGGATGTTGATAGTGGGGGATTCAGTGATGGTAATGCCATTGAATGTTAAGGGGAAATGGTTAGATTCTCTCTTGTTAGAGATGCTCTTTACTGGGCAGTTGTGTGGCGGGAATGTTGCTTGCCTTTTCAATTGTTCCTTGTCCTTTTCCATAACCATTCTAAACACACTGCAAGAAAATCACTGTTCCCCAAGTGCACCTCCTACTGAAACATGCTCCATTTGCCCCATTTCATTCTCCAGAATGAAATCCAGCACTACTTCATTCCTTTCTGGACAGGAAACATGCTGATCAAGAAAGTTCTCTTGCGCACATTTCAGGAATTCCTCCCTATCTTTGCTTTTTACAATTTAACCATCACAGTCTACACTAAGATAATTGAAGTCCCCCATTATGACTATTCTATACTTCTTGCATCCTTCTATAATTCTGGGCCTAATTCTGGGGAATGAAGCCAGACAGGTGGTTGAGGTGGTGGTGAGTGAGCATTTTAGTGATAGTGATCACAACGTGGTACAGTTTAAGTTTGTTACGGACAAAGAAATCGACAAGTTGCAAAAAAATGTTTTGGATTGGGGGAGAGCAGATTTTAGTAAAATAAGGCAGGATCTGGCCAAGGTAGACTGGGAACAGTTACTTGCGGGGAAATCTACAGAGGAACAGTGGGGGGTGTTCAAAAAGGAAATGGGGAGGGTACAGGCTCAACATGTTCCCTCTAGGGTGATAGGAAGGAGTAACAAGCCCAGAGAACCAAGGATGACCAGGGATATTCAGGTTACGATGAGAAGGAAAAGAGAGGCTTTTAATAGGTACAAGAGAAGCAAATCAGCAGAGGCATTAGTGGAGTACAGAAAGTGCAGGGTGGAGCTTAAAAAAGCAATTAGGAGAGCAAAGAGGGGATATGTGAAAGCTCTGGCTGGTAAAAGTAGGGAAAATCTCAAGATATTCTATAAGTATTTCAATGGGAAGAGGATAACCAGGGAAAGAGTAGGGCCCATAAGGGACCAAGGGGGCAATCTATGGGTGGAGCCAGAGGACATCACTAGAGTGTTGAATGAATACTTCACATCCGTCTTCACCCAAGAGTTTGAGGATAAAGGTATCGAACTCAGGAAGAGAGACTGTGAGGTTCTTAAGCAAATTGATATAGGGAGTGACAAGGTATTGGAGATGTTGGCAAGCTCAAAAGTGGACAAATCTCCAGGTCTGGATGAGTTGTGTCCCAGACTGCTGAGGGAGGCAAGGGAGGAGATCGCAGGGCTCTGACCCAAATTTTTAATTCCTCTCTGGCCACAGGGGAGGTGCCAGAGGACTGGAGAACAGCTAATGTGGTTTCGCTATTTAAGAAGGTTTGTAGAGATAAGCCAGGGAACTACAGGCCAGTGAGTCTCACATCAGTGGTAGGAACTATTGGAGAAAAATCTGAAGGAGAGTATCTATCTCCACTTGGAGAGGCAAGGTTTGATCAGGGATAGTCAGCATGGCTTTGTCAGAGGGAGGTCATGCCTAACAAATATGATTGAATTTTTTGAGGTGGTGAACAGGTGTGTAGATGAGGGTCGTACAGTTGATGTAGTTTATATGGATTTCAGCAAAGCCTTTGACAAGGTCGCACATGGGAGACTTATAAAGAAGGCAAATGCACATGGGATGCAGGGTAATTTGATAAGGTGGATTCAAAATTGGTTTAGTTGTAAGAAGCAGAGGGTGATGACAGAAGGATGCTTTAATGACTGGAAGCCAATGTCCAGTGGCATGTCACAGGGATCTATGTTCGGTCCCCTATTATTTGTCATTTATAAAAAACAACATAGATGACTATGTGGGGGGTAGGATTAGTAAGTTTACAGATGACACAAAGATTGGCCGGATGGTTAACAATGAGGTAGAGTGTCTTGGGCTACAGGAAGATATAGACGGGATGGTCAAATGGGCAGATAAGTGGCAGATGGAATTTAACCCTGAAAAGTATGAGGTGATACACTTTGGAAGGAGTAATTTGACAAGGAAGTGTTCAATGAATGGCATGACACTAGGAAGTTCTGAGGAACAAAGGGACCTTGGCGTGTGTGTCCATAGATCTCTGAAGGCAGAGGGTGGTGAAAAAGGCATATGGGACACTTGCCTTTATCAATCGAGGCATAGATTACAAAAGTAGGGAGGTCATGTTGGAGTTGTATAGAACCTTAGCGAGGTCATAGCTGGAGTACTGTGTGCAGTTCTGGTCGCCACATTATAGGAAGGATGTGATTGCACTGGAGGGGGTGCAGAGGAGATTCACCAGGATGTTGCCTGGGATGAAACATTTAAATTATGAAGAGAGGTTGGATAGACTTGGGTTGTTTTCATTGGAGCAGAGAAGTCTGAGAGGCGACCTGATTGAGGTGTACAAGATTATGAGGGACATGGACAGGGTGAATAGGAAGCAGCTTAGTTGAAGGGTCAGTCACAAGGGGTCATAAGTTCAAGGTGAAGGGCAGGAGGTTTAGGGGGGAAGTGAGGAAAAACATTTTTACCCAGAGGGTGGTAACGGTCTGCAATACACTGCCTGGGAGGGTGGTGGAGGCGGGTTGCCTTACATCCTTCAAAAAGTACCTGGATGAGCACTTGGCACATCATAACATTCAAGGCTATGGGCCAAGTGCTGGTAAATGGGATTAGGTAGGTAGGTCAGGTGTTTCTCACATGTCGGTGCAGACTCGATGGGCCGAAGGGCCTCTTCTGCACTGTGATTTTGTTCTTCTAATTGCTTCCCACTATTTGAGGGACTATAGTATACACCCAATAGCATAATAGTTCATCTGTAGTTCCTCAGTTCCAACCAAGTAGAATCTGTCTTTGGCCCCTAGACTACACCATTCATCTCCAGAGTTATAATAGCTTCTATGATCAATATTGCAACTTCCTCCTTTTTTGCCTTCCTTATCTTTCAATTTCAGTTGTAACATAAGAAACACAACAGCCAATTTATACACAGCAAAATTCCACAAACAGCAATGGGATAATAACCAGATCATCTGTTTTAGAGATAAAGGCTGAGGGATAATTATTGGCCAGGACAATGGGAAGATCTCCCCTGCTTTTCTTTGAAATAGTGACATATATATCTTTTGCACAACCTCAGGGGTGCAAATAGGGCTATGAGCTAATGTTGTCTTTTTACTGAAAACTTATGCTCTATGCTGAATATTGTAAGGACTTAGGTTAGATAGAATATTTGCCCTTTTCATGGTACAAAGTATAATTATTCAAATGAATAAGAGGCCAAGATTACAAATTACTGAACCAAAACCAGTATGTGCCTGTCCTTCTATAAAGCAAATTGTGTCATTCTAGAATAAATTATTCTATATTAACAACGACCCTTTCTTGGTATTGGCAAGTTACAACTTGTCTTTCTGAACAGCTCCTATCCGCATCCAATTGCATGTGCAACTGAATGTGACCTGACAATTAGAATAATGAAATTTGGGATTTCTACATCATAACGATAACTAATGCTTAATTGCTTCATCTTTACAACAAGATGGAGGGAGTTACGAACTCAGATGTCAATACGACAATAGAGGAGGATTGGAAAAGTCAGTTTAAAAGTTTGCACCTCTGGGCAATTGCCGTGCAAACCTTTATCTGTGAAGTTCTGAGAAGGGTTCCCCAGCACATCTTTGGGGTACTTCCCCCAATATGACACTGGGGAGCTCTGAAGTTATGGCACAATGTTACAGCTTTAAGTGTTTTGAAATATACAAAGCAAATGTTACACAAACTTAACATGTAGTAAAGCATTGTTGAAAGTTTTCCTACTGCAACATTGACTACCATTATCTATGATTAATCTGAATATTGCAAAATGAAATGTGCACTGTCATGGGCGAATGTGTTTTTTAACACAAAAGAAATTGGCCATGTAACAATTATGTCATGCCTTGAAGATGTTTACAAAGATATACTTAATGAATACAATATAAATTAAAAATTTGAGTGGAACATAGCTCCCCAAAGATAAGAAAGGGATTTAATTTTCTGGCATGGGCCATAGTCAAAGCCTCAGATAATCAGTTATTTTGTATCAACATCAGTTCAATTTTATTTTGGGATTATTTTTTAACTTTTAAACTAATTTTTCCAATCCTCCTCTATTGTCATATTGACATCTGATTTACAACAATAGTAATAACTTCTGGCTAACTATTGTAAAGACCCTGACCAACCACCCCTCAGGACTCCAACACACAACTCCTAACCCAGGAAACTCCCTCCACCCCCCAACTAAACACCCCACCCCACAGTATTCCCCAACCCCCCCAACTCCCATGGGATACTCCCCACCCGCATGGGTCCCCTCACCCCATCCCCCCAATGTGGGCCTGACCCTCACTCCCACACCCACCCAAGGCCCGATCCCACCCCTGTGCCAACCCCTCTCCGACCTGACCCGAAGCCCCTGACACAACCTGACACTCTCTGACCTGACCTGATCCCCCCAATAAGCAACTGACCCGACCCGTCCTCAACCCCTTCTGGGTTCTAAACCGCCCCCAGCCTGAGGTTTGATCCCCCCCAAAACACCCCGAGGTCCGATCCTGCCACCCCTCCAACGAGGTCTGATCCCCCCCAACCCCTGAGGTCCAACCTTCACTCACCCTCCCCCAAGGTTCAACCCCCTATACCGGACCTCCAATTCCCCGCCCTCCCCCATCCCCCATTCTATCCACTTACCTTAGACACTTATTTGGCCTGTCAAGGACCATTAAATTTTGAAAGGACCTTTAATTTAGTTTATGCCAGATAGTGCCATAAAAAGAGGGTGTGGCCTCCTTCACTTCAACGGAGCTAGACTTCAAAGCTGGGCCTCGGAGACGAGCTGCACTGTCTGGGTCTCACCCAGCCAGGAGGCTTAGAAGAAAAATCAGGTAAGTAATTGGGCATGGAGTGGCAATCCAATGCTGAATGCCACTCCAAGGAAGTTTGTGTAATATTTGACATTACGCAGTGAGTTAGGATAAACTTAAGCATAGTTTTTAAAAATAAATAAATAGCTCACTGTGGTTATTTTGTTATGGTTAACCAACATTTACATAATAGATCAAATAAAAGAATAAAGGCTGGAATTTGGTCCATGTCATTTTTTGTGATTTGTGACTTGCCTTTGCCTGTTGCTGTGGACGTGGGCAGCAGGTAAATTTGATGCTGCCTCCTCATTTATTTGATTCTAGCATTGGTCTGACAAGGGCCCTTACTTCTGACTGCCTGAGTGCTCAGCAGAGGCCCATGTAGCAATCGCAGTGAGCACACGGTGCAAATAGCCTGCTCCTCTTAAAGGCAGTCTGTCCCCCTTAAAGGGAAGCTGCACTGAATCTCATGAGGCTGCTTCTGAATGCAATTGCTGAAATTCCGAAGAAGAAATATTCAAATCTATGGATGTGGCTTTGGAGACTTTATCCATGGAGGTGAACAGAGAGGTCCAACCTCCACTCACAGAGGGCCTGGGGTAATTTGGAGCAGGCGGCTAGGGACGTTAATCCCTGGAATCTGGCCTTGTAGATGTAGCAGCATTGCTACAAGAAGTGTAATAACCTCAAGTGTGTGGTCAAGCTCAGTGAATGCATTGTCACATGGCACCTCCTCCCATTGCTCCACCAACCTCTCACACAATGCTCAATATGCCACATGCCTAACACTCAGCCATCAGGTATCCCTGGCTCTCAGAATTTACATATAAAATCTAGATATTCTACCTCATCTTCACACACATTCCTATGATGCCTTCCACACACCCAGCTCCTGCTGCTTCCACATACCTCAAACTATTCAGCATACCTAAACACAGTTCAAACACATCATTGACATTCTACCCTTTCTTTTTCAGGACTAGGTGGGACACAAAAGAAGGGAGCAGTACAGAACTGGCAGGGGATAAAGGCACCTGCATCTCCTGAGTCTGACAGAGAAAATGGTTCTCAACATCATGAGAGCTGATTGCGACAGAGCCCAAAGTATTCA
Source organism: Carcharodon carcharias (assembly GCF_017639515.1). NCBI lineage: Eukaryota > Metazoa > Chordata > Chondrichthyes > Lamniformes > Lamnidae > Carcharodon > Carcharodon carcharias. The sequence goes on along the minus strand of NC_054469.1, from coordinate 137,554,201 downwards.
ATGTCACTGTAAACATTGAGGATGACAGTATGTTCATGCCTTGTGTTTCTTTTCAACTCCCAACTCATCCACATCCTTCTATTTAACATGTTGACCAAGCTGTAGAGAGTGTGTTTATAAACCACTTGTTTTCTCCTCATTCCCATTTCCTCAACCCAACTTTCCCTTTCTGATTTCCTGTTTTGAGACACCAAACAACAGCTGCCTGTCTGGCCACAGCACCCCCAGGAGGAGGAGGGAAAAAGCAACAGCACAACACTTACGAAGAGCTCCTGTCACTGTAAAGCCACAAGCTCATACTGGTACTGCACAGGCGTTAGAGACAGGTATAGAGTTGGGATCTGCATGTGGTGAGTCACCAGGCTACAGCAAGGCCAAGCTCACTAGGAGGAGAGGTCACAGTAGAGTTCTGCTAAAGAGAACACAGATGAGGTCCGCGATGTTAGAACAGGAGAACACTAATAAGGATATACAGTGAGATGCTGGGTGCATTGGCTGACCTGTCTGACAGCCTCCTGTCACTGTCAAGGAGCATGGAGGGTCGGGATCTAACTTGGCATCATGCAGAGCTTACCCTTTCTGCAGCCTCTGCTCCATCTTCCTATCCTGCTGCCACCACAGAGTCACTGGAATGGCTGCCCCCATACCTATTGCAGCTATGGTGTGGACAGGCCACCTGAACCTTTACCTTCTCTGTGAGGATGCAACAACAATCCCTGCCAAACCTGGGAATAAACCAAAACCTCCAGAAACACTCCACAGTATTTCCAAATACTTTGCAACTGCAGATGTTATTTTAAATTACCTTACCTGCAAGTTGAGTGCCTGGTCCTTTAATTGACACTTGTGCTTGGCCTTTATTACAGCTGATTGTATGTTATTTGGAGGGTAAGAAGTGAATATATTCATTTGTCCTGCATTCGCAAATAGTGCGTCACATTAGCTGGTAGAGGCTGGCCGACATTGTGACAGCTCCAGTGCAGAGGTTTCTGGTGTCCTTTCCCAGCAGTGGGCACTGAGAAAGCCACACTGGGAGCAAAAGGAGGTGCAGCGCACTCCACTCAGAGGGTCTCCACCTTCCTTGGTGCCATACCCAGCAGCTACAGATCTGAATTGCATGCCCTAAATGTTTAGCTAAATAAACACAGTTTAGAAATAAATTAACAAACCACATGTAGCTACAATCCACTTTGACTCATCACATCTCACTTCCTTCTCAGAACCTTGGAATTACTAAGTTACTTCACTACTTGGTAAGCTTATTGTGTTTGGTATTAAAGTAAACCAGAATATTGTGATAAAGAGTTTCAAGGTAGTATGGACCAGAAGCAAAGTGCATTTTAATTGTGATTAGTTGACAAAACAATTGTATTGTCATTTCCATTATTTTTGTGAAGGAAGAAGTTTTCAGCATGCAAACATAATACACCATCACTGACAGGGTCATCAAGCTTCCCTTTCACAAGTCAACTAAAATCATAAGAATGTGACTGCTTTTTTGATTCATTTAAAAGTCATATTGATTGGTCTGTTTGATAAATGAAGAGGAATAGAAAGAGGAGAATAAATGCACAAATTGCAATAGAAAATGAGAATCCACAATTAAAAAACTTTGCACCAGGACATGAAAAGATGTTAATGGGATTCTGTCTTGTTTTCATCGGGTAACTTTAATAGACCTAAAGATACTCTATTTGTTATGTTTATCATTATTCAACCAGTGCCTTTATTCTTCAAAATCTTTTGTGGTGGAATTGTTTAATGGACATTCCCAAAAAACATGATAATTGGGTTAGTTTTAACAAAAGAATGTTGATTTATATTGTATTAGCTATTGACGCAAAATAGCTCATAAAGTACACATAACTAGAAGAATACATATAGGAAACTAATGATTTAGTGAGTGAGTTATGATGATTGTGATAAGTGGTTTGTAATGATTGTTCCAGCCCTGAACTTCTGTTTTGTCGAAAATGTGTGTTACAACTGAAAGCTATGAGCAATTGCAAGCTTGAAGAATACAGTAATAAAATACAGTTTCACCTCATCAAAACTAATCATTTCCCATCCTGGTTATAAAGGCGATGACTAATAAACAAGAATATAAATGGTAGCATAGCATGTGGTTTGCATCTACAAAGGCATCAAGAATAATACGTTAGGGTACTCAGAGGATGATGCTGACCCCTTCCAATCTCTCCCTTGATTTGCATCTGATCCTATGTTACCATATGACTTGGTTCTCGTATTAAATAAAATTTAATGCAAGAATCATGTCCAGCCAAAAAAAAACTACAGATAGAGACTAAAGTTTGAATTTCATTTATCACACAGTAGGAATGCAAATGTTCTTGACACAATTCAAAATGTCATCAACAGAACATCTCACTGCTAATTATGACTTGAATATGTTTGAAACAGAACAATTTTACACAAAACTTAAACATTTATGAAGAGACCAGCAAATGGTAGGCTCGTTCGTGTTTTGGCTCAACCATAAACTGATTTTTAAAATATCCACCTGATTGCATATAATGTTTTGAGCTGAACAGTCATCTGAAATCAAAGATTTTTCTCACCAGTTGCAAACTAGCTATTACAGAACTCTATTTAGGAAAGAGCACCTTGTCAGGTACATGAAAAGAATGGATAATAGTGTGGCAGCAGGAGATTCAGTTCCACACTTCAAGAAAAGAATTTCTTGCTTTTGATTAGGTAAACTTCTCAAATGTCAGTCTTTACCACTGAACCACTGTAAATGCCAGAGTCAAATATAAAAGCCAAGTTTCAACATGTCAAGTGGAATGTGGTCCTGAATCCTTTTTACTTTTTAGGGTTCATCATAAAATCTATTCCACATTTCAGTAGAAAATCACCTAATGTACCTTTGTCACTTTAATGTATTAATTTATCAAGAGCTCTTCTGTCCATTTGTATACTAGCAACAATTCACTGCAAAATACGAAGCACTTATGACACAATTCAACCTTCTTTTGGTACAAAGAAAAATATGAAACACAATACTTGCAATGTGTATAGTTTTTTAAATTCACTCATGGGATGTGGGCCTCGCTGGCTAGGTCAGCATTTACTATCCACCCCTAATTGCTCTTGAGAAGGTGCTGGACAGCTGCCTTCTTAAACTGCAGTAGTCCATGTGGTGTAGGTACACCCACAGTGCAGTTAGGGAGGGAGTTCCAGGATTTTGACCCAGCAGCAGTGAAGGAACAGCGATATATTTCCAAGTCAGGATAGTGTGTGGCTTAGAGGAGAACTTCCAGGTGCTGGTGTTCCCATGTGTCTGCTGTCCTTCTGGGTGGCAGTGGTCATAGATTTGGAAGGTGCTGTCTAAGGAGCTTTGGTGAGTTTCTGCAGTGCATCTTGTAGATGGTACACACTGCTGCTACTGTGCTTCGGTGGTGGAGGGAGTGAATATTTGTGGATGTGATGCCAATCAAGCGGGCTGCTTTGTTCTGAACGATGTCAAGCTTCTTGATGTTGTTGGGGCTGCACTCATCAAGGCAAGTGGGGAGTATTCCATCATAATCCTGACTTGTGCCTTGTAGATGGTGGACATGCTTTAGGGAATCAGGAGGTGAGTTACTCACCACAGGATTCCTAGCTTCTGACCTGCTTTTGTAGCCACTGTATTTATATGGCTAGTCCAGTTCAGTTTCTGGTCAATAGTAAGCCCCAGGATGTTGACAGTGGGGGATTCAGTGATGGTAATGTCATTGAACATCAAGGGACCATGGCTAGATTCTCTCTTGTTGGAGATGGTCATTACCTGGCACTTATGTAGCGTGAATGTTCCTTGTCATTTGTCAACCCAAGCCTGGATATTGTCCAGGTCACGTTGCATTTGGACTTGCACCGTTTCAGTACCTGAGGAGATGCAAATGGTGCTGGACATTGTACAATCATCAGCGAACATCCCACTTCTGGCATTATGATGGAAGGAAGGTAATTGATGAAGCAGCTGAAAATGGTTGGGCCAAGGACACTACCCTGAGAAACTCCTGCAGTGATATCCTGAAACCAAGATGATTGACCCCAACAACCACAACCATCTTCCTTTGTGCCAGATATGCCTCTCCGCCGGAGAGTTTTCCCCCTGATCCCCATTGACTCCAGTTTTGCTAGGGTTCCTTGATGCCACACTCATTCAAATGTGGCCTTGATGTCAAGGGCAGTCACTCTCACCTCTGGAGTTCAGCTGGTTTGTCCATGTTTGAACGAAGGCTGCAATGAAGTCAGGAGCTGAGTGGCCCTGGCAGAACCCAAACTGAGCATCAGTGAGCAGGTTATTGTTAAGCAAGTGCCATGGATGGCACTGTTGATGACCCTTCCATTACTTTACTGATGATCAAGAGTAGACTGATGGGTTGGTAACTGGCTGGGTTGAATTTGTCCTACCCTTTGTGTACAGGACATATCTGGGCAATTTTACACATTACCAGGCAGATTCCAGTGTTGTAACTATACTGGAACAGCTTAGCTAGGAGCGCAGCAAGTTCTGGAGCACAAGTCTTCAGTACTATTGCAAGAATGTTGTCAGAGCCCATAGGCTTTGCAGTATCCAGTGCCTTCAGCCGTTTCTTTGTATCACATGGAGTGAATCAAATTTGATGACTCTGTGATGCTGGGGACCTCTGAAGGAGGCCAAGATGGATCTTCTGGCTGAAATTTGTTGCAAATGCTTCAGCCTTATCTTTTGCACTGATGTGCTGGGATCCCCCAACATTGAGGAAGGAGATATTTGTGGAGACTCCTCCTCCAGTGAGCTGTTTAATTGTTCACCACCATTCACTATTCACGACAGGGTGTGGCAGGACTGCAGAGCTTAGAACTGATCTGTTGGTTGTGGAATCACTTAGCTCTGTCTATCATTTGCTGCTTATGCTGTTTGGCAAATAGTCCTGAGATGTATTGACCAGGAGAATCCTGAGGCCAGGTTGACACCTCATTTTTAGGTATATCTGATGCTCCTCCTGGCATGCTCTCTTCATTGAGCCAGAGTTTTTCCCCTGGCGTTGATGGTAATGGTAGAGTGGGGGATATGCTGGGCCATGAGGTTACAGATTGTGGTTGAGTCCAATTCTGATGCTGATGATGACCCACAGCGCCTCATGGTTGCCCAGTCTTGAACTGCTAGATCTGTTCAAAATCTATCCCATTTAGCACAGTGGTGGTGCCAGATAGCACAATGGAGAGTATCTTCAATGTGAAGATGGGACTTCATATCCACAATGACTGTGTGGTGGCCACTCCTACTGATACTGTCATGGACAGATGCATCCGTGGCAGGTAGATTGGTGAGGATGAGGTCAATTATGTTTTTCCATCTCGTTGGTTCCCTCGCCACCTGCTGCAGACCCAGTCTAACAACAATGTCCTTTAGGACTCGACCAGCTCGGTCAGTAATTGTGCTACTGAGCCACTCTTGATGATGAGCGTTGAAGTCCCGCATGCAAAGTACATCCTATGCCCTTGCCACACTCAGTCCTCCCCCCAAAGTGGTGTGCAATATGGAGAAGTACCGATTCATCAGCTGATTGAGGACAGTACATGGTAATTAGGAGGCTTCCTTGCCCACGTTTGACCTGATGCCATGAGACTTCATATGATATAGAATCGATGTTGAGGGCAATTCCCTCCCGGCTGTATAGCACTGTTCCGTCACCTCTGATGGGCTTGTCCTGCCAGTGAGGGCATACCCAGGGATGGTGATGGTGCTGTCTGGGACATTCTCTGTGAGCTATGATTCCATAAGTATGACCATGTCAGGCTGTTGCTTAACTAGATCTTGAGACGGCTCTCCCAATTTTGGCACAAGCCACCAGATGTTAATAAGGAGTTTAAAGAACTGAAATTTTGAGAGTATTTCTCTGTACACTTGCCATTTTTCTGATGATAGCCAGTTTTAACTTGTTTGTGGGCTGTAGTTTTGAATCCAAAAATCTATCAATCTCAGACTCCAGTATGCACAAGGACTGAGCATTCATAGCCCTTTGGGGTAGAGAAGTTCAAAGTTTCATAAGTGAAGAAATTTCTCCTTATCTCAGCCCTAAATAACTGACACTTTATCCGGAGACTATGCCCCCAAGTTCTAGAATTTCCAGCTAAAAAAAACAACCTCTCCACAGCTACCATGTCAAGCCCTCTCAAAATTTTATAGACCAGGTTTTCAACATCAAGGCAGGTCGCTCAAGTTGGAAAATTTTCCGGCTCGTTGCACCCACCTCAGGAAAAAGTGCCCCTTAGCGCAATTTTCATTACGGGGGGGGGGTTGGGTATGGGACAGAGTCGGGCCCACCTCCCCTAGATGCAGATCGGAGGTGGCCACAGCGGTTGCCGAGACTGGTTGGTTAAAAGGCACGTCTTGGTTCTCTAGCACGATGGAAGATGCTTGTGGTTGCTGGAGGCCAATCATAGCTGGGAGGATTAGCTGACTGATTATCAACTTGTTTGAACTACATCATGAATACTCCTCCATGGCCAACAACTCCTGGGGTGGGACCTGAATCTGGAGTTTCTGGCTCAGAGTAAGAGGTGCCACCTGCTGAGCCATGAAACCTCCTCTTAAAGCACTTAATTAGATTAAAGCCGATCTGTACCTAAACTCAATTTGCCCACCTTTGATTCATACCCCTTGATAGCCTTACTAACAAAAATATATCGATCTTAGTACTGGAACTTCCATTGACCCAGCATCAACAGCCTTAATCTCCTTAATCTCCTCAGTCTCAGTTTTGTCAAGTATTCCTTTGTATTTCCTCATGCCAGGCAACATCCTAGTGAATCTGCACTGTGCCCCCTCCATTGCCTCAACATCCTTCCAGTAGCGTAAACCCCAAAACTGCAAACAGTACTCCAAATATGGTCTTGCTAAGGTTTTCTACTTACTTATTATTACATTTTTGTTGTAATATGCCTTTAAGGGATATTAGCATGATATCATTAGAAGACAATGTTTCACAAAACCCAATCTTTGTTTCACTTTTGCATTTAACAGAGCACACACACAGCTCTGATGTCATCAAGATTTATACCTATGTATAACTCATGTCTCATGTGCCTAGCCTAAATAAATGAACCCACAAAGTGTTTATTTGCTCCCTTATGAGCAATTAGGTATCATATCACTATAATAGCATGACATGGTGCTCAGCAGTGGTCAAACAGCCTAACAGCAAGATTAGGTACAGGTACGATATGGTCAACAGCCTTAGATTGTGCAACATGGCATGAGAAGACCCTTGACATTTTGGTCAGAGGGCATCGAAGTTGCAGCATGGGAGGGTGTTGAAAACGCAATGGGCGACTGCGGGGAAAAGCTTTGAAGACACAGGCCAAGATTGTACTCAAATAAAAAGCTGGTAAGCAGATGGATCCCTCGTAACGAAATTGCAGAACTTGGCCTGTCAATTCTGTGAGTGGGATAGCGCATCGAGAGGACCAGCACCAGGTTAGCTCAGTGGGGAAAGCTGAGTGAGCAGAGTGTGGGCCGGATCAACAGCGAGTGAGGGAGAGTCAAACAAAAAAAAAACAAAACATTGGGCCAGAGAAGTTTGCGGTTATAATGGGTGGCTCCGGGAGTTGCTGAACAATAAATTGAACAAAAAGCAAAGATGCCATTACTCCTTGGTACATTCCCGCCACAACTGAACTTTTTGGGGTGGAGCTTCAGAAAAGCAAGCAAAATCGGCTACAGTGACACTCATTCAAGATTTTACAGAAGAAGGAAGGTCAAAGTAATATTGTAAGAATGCCCACAAAATTCCCCAGTTTGTATGCAGCTGGCCTACTACCTGAATTCAAAATGTTTAAACAATGTACAGAGCCATGGTTTCTTGATTCAGGTGTGTCTGAATCAGATGAACAAGCAATAAAAATTCGCCTAGCAATTATGAATGAAGGTCCACACAGTCTGAACATGTCAGGATTAACAGCAGCAGAGCTAAAGATTCCCCAAAGATGTGGATTACATTGGAAGATCAGTTCAGAATCAGGTTAAACTTCTGGACTCATCGATTATAGTTCATGTCATTTCAACACCACCCTACAGAATCCTTAAACCGCTTCATCAGCAGATGCACAGAAAACGGTACCTACCTTGGTTTTTTCAAATGCAGAGCTAGCAGACAAAATTGTTGAGTTGGTGATTGCATCCACTCCCACTTCCAGAATGATCTGCTAGACAAGCGCAAAACACACAGTATAGAGGAGCTACACAAGGATGGACTTAAGTACGAAGTGATCCTCACTGGTCGACGAAGATAACAGGTCCTAAGTACAACCCTAATTGTTGACACACTCACTAGAACACCCAAACCTAGCAAGATGTGGAAGGTGTGGTCTTCTGCAGGCAGTAAGGAAATGCCCAGCTTTCCAGCAATTCTGCAAAGCATGTGGAAGAAAGGGCCATTGGCAGCAGCAGTGCACTAGAGCAAAGGCTGATGCAACTACAAAAAGACATGCACTGATCCAAACAGACCATACACAATGGGTACCTTCAAGCAATAATAATGACCCCCTGGCATGCTGTCAGAAACATATGCATGAGGTAAAAGACAAATCAGCAAATGCTGATGACATGCATGACAAGACGAAGAGTGGTGAACACATATTTCACAACGTCAGTCTTGTGGAAAACATAGATGCCTTCACACCGTCCAAAGTGTTTGCCAAGATTCAAATAAACTATCCTAAGAAAGTTAGTAACTATTCCTTATTGGCCAAGATTCACAGGGGCAAGTGTTAACATACTACCTCTGCTACTTCTAAAAGAGATCTTTCCAAAGACGTGGTATGCCTCAGCAAAGCCTACTACTGTGAAACTATCAGCTTACAACAGTTCACTAATTCCAGGTGCAGGATCCATAGTCCTGGAGTGCAAGTACAATCAATCCTCCTGGATGTTGCAAAAGTTCTACGTCATGGAAACTAAAGGCCCAGTGCCTGCAAGTCTACCAGCATGTTGTGACTTCACATTTGTAACAATCTATGGAATCAGTTAGACATCAACAAAGGCAGATCAACTTCAGAAACTACTCCTACCACCTCAGTTCATGACCTGACATTGAAATATCCAGAATGTTTCAACGTAATTGACAGCATCAAGGGAGCTGCAATATTACACTTGCAGGAACATGCAAGTCTGTCAATTAATTGATCCATTGCATATGTGCAGTATGCAGTTACAAGGCAAACTGAATGTTGATCTAGATAAAATGGAGAAAGGCAGAATCATTAAAAGAGTGCAAAAGCACACAGACTTGTGCAGCTCAATCACATGAATCATAAAGAAGGATGGGTCATTGAGAGTATGCCTCGATCCATGACATATACAGCTCTGAAATGCTCTCCTAAAATAAATACCCACATTAGAAGAATTAAATCCATGGTTTGCAGGTGCAAAATTCTTCTTGAATCTTGGTGCCGAGCCTGGTTACTGGTCACTACATCCCGCGGAGAAGTTACAAGAGCTTACTACATTTCATACCCGATGCAGACGATACTGTTTTCAACTATTTCCTTTCCGGCTATCTGTTTGCCAGGATCGCTTTCAAGCTCACATGGACTGCAATACATGCACTGTGCCAGGATGCATATGTATTGCAGATGACATTGCTGTTGTGGGAAGAACAAAGCGAGAACACAACCATAATCTGCATTTATTGATGCAAGCAACATGTAATGAAGAACTAGTGATCAACAGTATGAAATGTGACATCATGGAGCAGATCAATTTTTTAGTTCTATTTATCCCAGTACTGACCTATGTCCCAATCCAAGTAAATTAGAAGATTTTAAGGCTATGCCACTCCACAAGATAAGGACGATCTTTGAAGATGTCCAGGTTTCTTTAATTTCTTGTCTCCATATAATTCCGATTTCACTCAAAAATCGTCATCGCCGAGGGAATTGTTGAGAAAGGATGTGCTTTTCCTATGTCACAAAGATCACCAATACCTCTTCAAAGCACTGAAACAGTCATTGTCAGAAGCATCGACATTGCAATTTTACAATCGTCAAGAGACAACTACCCTGGATATCGATGCATCACAGCAAGTCTGGGAGCACGTAAACTACAAAAAGGTAAACCGATTACATTGGCTTCAAAATCTCTGTCTGTACTCAATCCAACTACCCCAACATCAAGTGGGAAACATTAACTTTAGTGTTTGGGATTTTGTGTTTTCATACCTATCTATTTGGCAAAAGATTTGTGTTACAGAGCAACCACAAGCCACTGGAGATGATTTGGTGAAAACTATTGACCAGTGCACCACCAACACTGCAAAGTACCTTGATAAAGATTCAAGGTTATAACAGTGAGATTAGGAATGTGCCAGATAACTTGATGGTCACATTGGATACACTTAGCAGATTGCCTACCCAGTGACACTAAATGATATCTCCTTAGGCCTACATGTTGACTTCATTGAAACTGACCTTGAAGATGTTCTCCAAATTGATCTGTTACATTTTGTGCAATGCAAATGCTAGCAGCTACAAGAAGAAACAACAAAAGATTCTACATCACAGAAACTGTGGAAAACCATCATTGCAAGATGGCCTGATTTAATTCAGCATGTCTATGAACAAGTGAGACCATTTTGGAATGAGTTAGGCATCACCGGGGACATCATTTTTAAAGGCAGGCAGGTCATCATACCAGAATTTTTGCTATCTGATATTCTTCAACAGCTTCGTCATTCACACATAAGCATTGATTGGATGAGAAGGCTTGCAGGAGAGACAGTCTATTGGCTGTGCATGGACAATGACATTGAAGTTGTCTTCAAGAAGTGCGTGGCATGTCCAGAGCATATGCCAAGTCAACACAAAGCTCCACTGATTCCACATGAAGTTACTACCCATCCTCAGTCCAAAGTTGCTTCTGACCTCTTTCATGTCCAAGGCACTTACTTCATTGTCATCATTGACTACTTTACCAATTATCCTATTATTCAACAATTGCACAATATGTCAAGCACAACTGTTGCATACATTCAAAGTGTTATTTTAAGTTTATTTGGTGTGCCTACAGAGATCATTACAGATAATGATCTGCAATTTATTGGTAGCCATTTCAGGACATGTGTTAGAAGCGGAATATCAATCACACTACTTCTTCTCCTCATTACCCTAGATCTAATGGCTTAGCTGAGCAAATAATTAACACGTTGAAATCCTCAATTCTCAAATGTAGTTAGACCAAGCAAGATCTACACATTGCAATGTTACATCTGAGAGTGACACCTTTAAGTGCAAATATTCCAGCACCGGCAGAATGTACGTTTGGAAGACCAGTGCAGACCAATTTATCCACTTTACCCATTCTACTCTCAGAAACTAGAGAGTAACTTTTTAAACTACAAAATAAGATAACCAACATGTACGATAAAAATGCAGGTACAGAATTGCCAAGTTTACAGTTGGGACAACAAATTCACAGCCAGGATCCCACAGAAGGTACATAGCAATCAGCCGACGTGACAAGTATTTGTTCAGAACCAAGGTTCTATGAAGTCATTACATGCAAAGGCACAATGGTGAGGTGTAGCCAAGGACAAATCGGGTCCATTCCAGCTCCTCAACTGCTCTATAGTCCAATTGCATCTAGGACAAGATCCCAAATGCGACCAGGAACAACATCCTAGAATGACAATCCCACAGATCAATGAGAGTAATTAAGGAAACCTCTAGACAAGGATACCATCACAAGATCTGAGTGTACCAACAGATTACCTTTACACCTTAGAGACTCATAGATTCATCAGTTCTATGCACTTGTAATGGTAACTAAACGTGAACATGTATTATAAATGGTAAAACTTCTTTGGAAGGGGGGAAAGTATCTTTAAAAAGAAAAGAGGATTTTGTAATACGTTTTTAAGGGATATCAGTATGACATCACTAGAAGGGAAATGTGCCATGTGATCCAGTCTTAGTTTCATTTTTGCTTTGAGCAGAACACACACACAGCTCTAATGTTTTCAAGCTTTATACCAATGTATGTGTTCTCAGGTGCCTAGTCTAAATAAATGAACCCACAACATGTTTAACCAATCCTTATAAGCAATTAGGTGTTATATCATTATAATATCATGACAATTTTGACTCTTATATTCTATACCCCTTGCCATAAAACCTAGCATTCTATTAGATATTAGATTTTTTTAATGGCCTTATCCATTTGAGCTGTTGATAAACATGTCTTCTGAACTTGAATGCCCAAATCGGCTTTGCCCCCGCCCCCACCCCTCCCCAATCAGTTTACCTTCCTCTATTTAAAATAAATATTATTTTCTAAACAAATTGTAACACCTCACACTAACTGACATTGAATTCCATCTACCACTATTTTTCCCACTCCACCATCTTATCAATATCTCCTGGCAGCTTCCTCTGATTTCAGAGTTATTCATTGTGCTTTCTATTTTAAATATCACTCCCTCAAGACCTATAACCAAAGTATTGACCTATCACTTCCCACTGCCAACCGCTTGAAGAAATTGCACAGCACCCATTTCTCAGGTTTTTTTGTATGTTTCTAGGTAACATATTTGCATTTTGCAGGCAAAAATCTCTTTTCGTCAAGGGATGAATGTTGCCCAGCACTCTACTCTTTTTTCATATAGTTTGAAGTGACCTTTAAGTCTAGCTGAATCAGGTTTCTTGTTTAACATATCAAACAAAAGACAATGCCTCTCATGAAGCTGCAACCTCTCAATACTGAAATGAAGTATCAACTGAGATTATGTATTTAAGTCTCTAGAGTGGTCCTTGAGCACACAATTTTGTGATATAGAGGTGGAAGTATTAGCACTGACTATGCTTAATTGGTATATAGCTCATAAAAGTAAATTGTGAAAACAAGTTCCCACACAGCGCTAATCTCACACAGCTGTTACTCTGGTAGAAAATTCCTTTATCTAGATAAAATTTAATTGAGAGTCCCATTTGTTTTGCAATTTTTCCAGTTGAGATAGTAAATTACTTGCACAGCACCAAACAATTACCCAACTAACTGAGCCCTCTGGAAATTAATTGACAGTAGATATGTTATGGTCTAGTATCATTGCTGTGTGTTCAAAAAATTAGTTTCAATGGGAGTATCAAGTTGCCATGGTTAAATAGATGGACTTCAACATTTTTAATAAAAGTATCTTAGAACTGAGGGCTTTTGAATAATGCAAAATGCCCAGTGGTCACACAATTTTATGCAACCATCTAAATCAAAATATTTCTACTTGCTATTTGTGGTTAACAATTGGTTACCAGTTAAAATTATGCAATTATATGTATCCCAGAGAATCCAGTATCAGAAGCGATTTCAGTGCAATGTTGTCACCTTGATGTCAGTGTGCACAGGTTGAACATGATATTTAAATTACAAATGGCACAAATGCAAAATTGTGGTAAATTGGAATAAAGCCTACCAATTTTCCTTCCATTTTTAAAATTCATCTATCATTATGAGCATCCCTGGCAAGTCTGGCATTTATTGCCTAACACTAGTTGTTCTTAAGAAGGTGGTAGTAGTCCTTCTGAACGAACTACTGAAGTCCATGGCCTGAATTTTTTGAGGCAGCAGGCGGGCTCAACGAGAACGGGTGGGGGCAGTCACCGCCCTCAATTGGCTCTGCACCGCCATTTTAAACGGGAGGGCCAATTAAGACCCATCCACCACCCAGCATATTACATGAGCGGTAGCACTGTGCGGGCTGGGGGAGGAGGCAGAGTCGAGGCCAGTGCTCTTTCACGCATGCGTGCAAAAGAGCGCTTCAATCTTCCTGAGGCATGGAGCTGGCTCAGAGAGATTGAATCGATATCAAAATAATTAAATAAATGGTATGAAAATTTATTTAAACGTGTCCCCTCATATGACTATGTCAGATGAGACCAACATGTTTGGATGTTAAGGAAAAAATTTCTATTTATTTAATAAAAGCTTTAGGAAACCTCATTCCGCTCGTGGATGAGGTTTACTAAAAATGTGAAGACCCCTTGGCCTTTTCACCTGCCCGCCAACCTTATGATTGGACAGGCAGCATTAACAATTACTTCAATTACTTTCTTAATGGCCTTAAGAGGCCGCTTACATATCGGTGAGCGTGCAGCCAACTCTGGCACGCACCCACCAAACGAAATACTGTGGGACTGCGTGATGACATCGGGACGCACACCCAACATTATCGCATGTCATTTTATGCATCGATGTGTCGAGCCCGCCCCCACACGCCAACTAAAAAATCCTGCCGCATGTGGTGAATGTACTCACACAAAGCCAGGGTTTTGGCCCAGCAAAGGGACAGAGATCACGGAATCACAGAATTTTAACAGCACAGAAGGAGACCATTGGGCCCATCGTGTCTGTACCGACTCTCCAAATGAGCATTATGACCCAAACAAAAACAAAAACAAAAATACCTGGAAAAACTCAGCAGGTCTGACAGCATCTGCGGAGAGGAACACAGTTAACGTTTCGAGCCCAAATGACTTTATTGCCATTGCCCTGCCTTTTATCTATGCCCTTGCACATTGTTTCTATTCAAATAATCATCTAATGCCCTCTTGAATGCCTCAATTGAACCTGCCTCCACCATGTTTCCAGGCAGTGCATTCCAGACCCGAACTACTCGTTGTGTGAAACAAAAATTTTTCACGTCGTATTTGCTTCTTTTGCAAATCACTTCAAATCTGCGCCCTCTCATTCCCGATCACCCCACGTGCGGAACATCCCCTCCTTATCTACTCTGTCCAGCACCCCCATGATTCTGAACGTCTCCATCGAATCTCCCAGCCCTCTTCTCTCTAAGGAGAACAGTCCGTACCCCAAGCTCTCCAATCCATCGTTGCAAATGAAGCCCCTCATCCCTGGAACCAATCCCGTAAACCTCCTGTCCAAATGTCCAAGTTAGAATTGTGTGTGACAGGGAGGGTAACTTGGAGGTGAAAGTGTTCTGGCTGGTACTTAATGCTCAGCAATTATGCTGGAGCAGATTATCTGATCATTTATCTCATTTCTGTTGGTGGGATCTTGATTTATGCAAATTAGTTGCCACATTCCCCTACAGTACAACAGTGATTATGCCTCAAAAATACTTTGGGATGTCCTGAGGTTGTGAAGGGTACTTTACAAATGCAAGCTGTTTTCTTTCTGAGACTATGACAGCATGTAATTTTGAAAGCTAATCAGTGAGAAAGACTGTTGAAAATGTATTTGTGAGCTACCCAATTCTGGTTAAATCAGGAGTTCCAGTTGGTAACTGTCCCGTGCACAGTATATCAGTAAAAAGAAAATCTGTTCTTATCAGTTTAATGGGGAAAGGTCGCTGTCTAAGACCTTTCTGCCATAGTGCACCGAGGGGCTGGGAACTGTTGAGAGCACCTCGGGTTGCACAGCTCACAATGAATGTATGCATTGAATACTAATTGTATCATAATTGTATTGAAGCACCTCAGAGTGCAACATGATGTATGTTGATAACTCCAATACCATTGTCTGATTGTCTGCATTGACCATATTGAAATGACTGTAATATTCATTGATTGTATTGATGCACCTCGTGATCCATGTGTAGAAGTTGAATCTGATGGTACTTTTTGTGATGGTGATTTTGAAAGGTTTTGTAAAGTTTTTCCGGATATTTTATGGCTAAAGTATATTTTTCAAAAAAAAATCAGTAGGACCACTGCTATCTGGCAGTTTATTTACTGGACTCATATTTATATGACTAGATTTTCATTGTCTTCCTTCCCCAGTAAGTACATCCAACAACATGCACTTACTTATTCAAGAGCCTATTCCAAACTGTCCAAAGCCTGAAGTGCTAAAACGTGAACACTCACCAACTGAAATATCATATGAGAAATGTCATCTATCAGATTATATTAATTTAATTTGTTGTGTTCTGCTTTCACTGGCTCCACTGCTGCCCTCTGTAATGGTCTTTGATTTCTAACTCCCTTCCATGTCAGATAACCAATCATTGTTTGATTTGACTAATGTTTCCTTCAGCTTCATTGTGTCAAAATTGCAGATGCCCGGACCATGAGACACAAGCACAGGATCATGCATGGTGCACCTTGCTGCTTCAAAATCATTTTTCCTGCCATTCACTCTTTACTAATCTATTCCAACAACTCACAGCCATGATTCAGGAAGAGTATCAAATTTACAGGCTTCAAGCAATAAAACACGATTACTTGCCAAAAAAGTACATAAAGGTTAGTGCAGAAGGTGGCACATCACATAAAATATTAGTGATAAATAGATAAGAATGCAGCATTTTTTCCTTTTAAAGCAAGTTGATGTTTTCACCATAAAAGAATATAATATCTGATGTTAACTTCAAGCTCATTGGGAAACCACAGGTATCTCCTGGTTATATAATTACCAAATCAGCTTCTTATTCTAAAACAAATTAGTTATGCAGGCTGCTGTGTGTTATTGGATTAATGGTACCAATGTGAAAGATCCACAGTTCTCTAGAACACCAGGTACTGGGAGTCCTTTCTCATCACCCTAGCACCACTGTCTAATTTTTCAAATCATCAATTATCACAAGAAAGGTAAAAGCAAAATACTGCAGATGACCATCAGACCATAAGACCATAAGACGTAGGAGCAGAAAATAGGCCATTCGGCCCATTGAGTCTGCTCCGCCATTCAATCATGGCTGATAAGTTTCTCAACCCCTTTCTCCTGCCTTCTCCCCGTAACCTTTAAGCCCCTTACCAATCAAGAACCTATGTATCTCTGTCTTAAATACACTCAATGACCTGGCCTCCATATCCTTCTGTGAGAATGAATTCCATAGATTCACCACTCTCTGGCTAAAGAAGTTTCTCCTCATCTCTGTTCTAAAAGGTCTTCCCTTTACTCTGAGGCTGTGCCCTCGGGTCCTAGTCTCTCCTACTAATGGAAACATCTTCCCCACGTCCACTGTATCCAGGACTTCCAGTATTCTGTAAGTTTCAATCAGATGCCCCCCCTCATCCTTCTAAACTCCATCGAGTATAGATCCAGAGTCCTCAAACATTCCTCATATGTTAAGCCTTTCATTCCTGGGATTGTTCTCGTGAACCTCCTCTGGACCCTCTCCAGGGCAAGAACATCCTTCCTGAGATACGGGGTCCAAAATTGCTCACAATATTCTAAATGTGGTCTGACCAGAGCCTTATAAAGCCTCAGCAGCACATCCCTACTTTTATATTCTAGTCCTCTCGAAATAAATGCCAACATTGCATTTGCCTTCCTAACTACCTACTCAACCTGCAAGTTAACCTTAAGAGAATCCTGGACTAGGACTCCCAAGTCCCTTTGCACTCCAGATTTCTGAATTCTCTCCCCACTTAGAAAATAGTCTATGCCTCTATTTGTCTTCCCAAAGTGCATGACCTCACACTTCCCCACGTTGTATTTCATCTGCGACTTCTTTGCCCATTCTCCTAACCTGTCCAAATCCTTCTGCAGCCTCCTCAATACTACCTGTTCCTCTACCTATCTTTGTATCATCTGCAAACTTAGCCAGGGGGCCCTCAGTTCCTTCATCTAGATCATTAATGTATAAAGTGAAAAGTTGTGGTCCCAACACTGACCCTTGCGGAACTCCACTAGTCACCAGCCGTCATCCTGAGAAGGACCCCCTTATCCCCACTCTCTGCCTCTCTGCCAGTCTTCTATCCATGCTAGTACCTAGCCTCTAACACCATGAGCTCTTATCTTACTGAGCAGCCTCCTGTGCGGCACCTTGTCAAAAGCCTTCTGGAAGTCCAAGTAGATAACATCCATTGGCCCCCCTTTGTCTAGTCTACTCGTTACCTCCTCAAAGAATTCTAACAGATTTGTCAGGCATGACCTCCCCTTGATGAAACCATGCTAACTTTGCCCTATTTTACCATGCACTTCCAAGTATTCTGAAATCTCATCCTTAATAATGGACTCTAAAATCTTACCAACGACCGAGGTCAGGCTAATCGGTCTGTAATTTCCCGTCTTTTGCCTCACTCACTTCTTAAACAGGGGGTTTACATTAGCAATTTTCCAGTCCTCTGGGACCCTCCCTGACTCCAGTGATTCCTGAAAGATCACCACTAACGCCTCCACTATCTCTTCAGCTATCTCCTTCAGACCTCTGGGGTGTAATCCATCTGGTCCAGGTGATTTATCCACCTTCAGACCTTTCAGCTCTCCTAGCATTTGCAACTTGCTAATGGCCACCATACTCACCTCTGCCCCAACAACCACCCCACACCAGCAAACCCCCCACCCTTCCCTCCACTCCCCGACTCTCTTGAACTTTGGGGATGTTACTCATGTCTTCCACCATGAAGACTGACACAAAGTACCTACTCAATTCCTCCGCCATTTCTTTGTTTCCCACTATTACTTCTCCAGCGTCATTTTCCAGTGGCCCAATGTCCACTTTTGCCTCTCTCTTACCCTTTATATATCTAAAAAAAACTCTTGCAATCTTCTTTAATATTACTGGCTAGTTTACCCTCATATTTAATCTTCTCCCTCCTTATTTCTTTTTTAGTTGTCCTCTGTTGGTCTTTGTAGGCTTCCCAATCCCCTGGTTTCCCACTGCTCTTCGCCGCAATGTATGCTTTCTCTTTAGCTTTTATGCTGTCCCTGACTTCCCTTGTCAGCCATGGTTGCCTCGTCCTCCCTTTAATATGCTTCTTCTTCCTAGGAATGAATTTTTGCTGTGTCTCCCAAATTACTCCCAGAAACTCCTGCCATTGCTGTTCCACTGTCTTTCCTGCTAGGCTCATCTCCCAGTCAATTCTGGCCAGCTCCTCCCTCATGCCTCTGTAGCTGCCTTTATTCAACAGTAATACCGTTACATCTGATTCCAGCTTTTTCCTCTCAAATTGCAGGGTAAATTCTATCTTATTATGCTCACTTCCTCCTAAGGGTTCCTTCACCTTAAGCTCCTTACTAAATCTGCCTCATTACACATCACTAAATCTAGAATTACCTGTTTCCTAGTGGGCTCCACCACAAGCTGCTCCAAAAAGCCATCTCGTAGACATTCCACAAATTCCTTTTCTTGGGATCCACTACCAACCTGATTTTCCCAGATTACTTGCATATTGAAATCCCCCATGATCACTGTAGCCTTGCCTTTCTTACACCAGGAGATAGAAAAGCTGTGTATCTTGTGCCCCACCTCCTCACTACAGTTCGGAGGCCTGTACATAACTCCCATTATGGTTTTTTGACCTTTGCGGTTCCTCAACATTACCCACACAGATTCTACATCATCTGATCCTACATCATTTCTTGGTATCAATTTAATTTCATTTTTTACTAACAAAACTACCCGACCCCTTCTGCCAACCTGCCTATCTTTTCGATATATCCTTGGATATTTAGCTCCCAGTCCTGATCCCCTTGCAGCCATGTCTCTGTGATGCCCACCACATCATACCTGCCAATTTCAATCTGCGCCACAAGCTCATTTACCTTATTTCGTATACTGCATGCATTCAGATACAACACCTTCAGTCCTGTATTTCCCGTCCCCTTTCTCATTGTCGTCCCTTTATCTGATGTGTTTGAAGTTAGATTCCTAGCCCTTTCCAAACACTCTGTCCTATTTTGTGTTCTGGAGAATTTAATAGCTTCTCCTGGGCTCTCCTTTCTTTTTAGTTTTTTCATAACTTTCCATGAATTTGAATCCCCCACCCCCCCTCTCACAACATGCTAACCTGCTGCTTTCTTTCCAATTAGTAATACTTCTTGGAGTTTTACTCTTCCCTTCCCCCCCGCAACTTTCTAGTTTAAAGTCCTGTTGACCACCCTATTTAACCTTTTCGCTAGAACATTGGTCCCAGATCAGTTCAGGTGGAGACTGTCCCAACAGTACAGATCCCTCCTGTTCCAATACTGATGCCAGTGCCACACGAAATGGAACCCCTCTTTACCGTACCACTCCTTTAGCCACGTGTTTACTTCCCTTATTCTCACGTCCCTATGCCAATTTGCACATGGCTTGGGTAATAATCCAGAGATTATAACCCTTGAGGACCTGTTCTTTAATTTAGTTCCTAGTTCCTGATAATCCCCAAACAGGTCCTCTTTCCTAGTCTTACCTATGTTATTTGTCCCAATGTGGACCACAACAACTGGATCCTCCCCCTCCCTCTCCAATATCCTTTCAAGCCGGTCAGAGATGTCCCTCACTCTGACACCGGGCAGGCAACATACAATGCGGGACTCTCTATCCTGCTTACAAAGGATACTACAATTCCCCTAATTATAGAATCCCCTACAACTACCACTTGTCTTTTTGCTCCCCCCTCTTGAATGGCCTCCTGTGCCACGGTGCCGTGGTCAGCTGGCCCATCCTCCCTACAGTCCTGTTCTTCATCCACACCGGGAGCAAGTACCTCGTACCTGTTGGACAAGGTCAAGAGCTGAGGCTCCTCTGTTCCTGAACACAGGATCCCTCTACCTGCCTCACTTGCAGTCACACCCTGCTGAACCTGACCACTGACGGAATTTGAGGTACTAAATCTACCGGGTGTGACCGCCTCCTGAAACAAAGCATCCAGGTAACTCTCCCCTTCCCAGATGTGCCGCAGCATCCGGAGCTCGGACTCCAGCTCATCAATTCTGAGCTGGAGTTCCTCCAGCAACAAACACTTGCTGCTGATGTGGTCACTGTGGCTCGCAATGGGATCTGCCAGCTCCCACATCATACAGCTACAGCATATCACCTGCCCAGCCATCTTGACTTAGATAATTAATTTATTATTTAGCTTAGCAGTGTTTTTTTTTCAAATTTGGTGCAGATTTCCTACCAACCAATCAGGTCGCAGCTTTTCTGTGATGTCACTTTTTCAGTTTTGGCTTCAGTTGCTCTATGTCCGCTCCGGTGCTCTTCCCTCTAAGTATGCTCCCTGAAACAGGGCCGCAAATCCCCGAGGTAAGCTAGATTTATACTCACCGCTCTGGTGCTCCTCCCTCCAAGTCTGCTCCCTGCAGACAAGGCTGCGAATCACTGAGGTAAGCTAGATTTATACTCAGTGCTCCGGTGCTCCTTCCTCCGAGTCTGCTCCCAGGATTTACTCACCAATCAGCTGCTTTTTCTTTAAAATCCTCTTTTAGAAGAGTGTCCCTCACAGGTCTGGTGCACTCCTGAAGGCACTGCGTCTTCCTCTGTCTCTTTTTTTTAGGTTTGAAGAGGGGGGAGGGATGGAAACACTACAGCAATGTAATGTTTGGGGCTATTCCGTTCTTTGACAGTGGGTCCTCCTCAATTCCTTCCTGAGTTGCAGTGACTTCTCCCCGAATGCTTCAGTCACTTCTCACCAGCGCCTTCTGTTGGATGCTCTTCCTCCTGCTGAGTGCAAGAGTCCTTCTCCTCGATTCCCTCCTGAGTCACGGTGGCTGCGGTAACTTCTCCCTGAATGCTTCAGCCACTTCTCACCAGCGCCCTCTGTTGGATCGATGCTGGAAATCTGAAACAAAAACAGAAAATGCTGGAAAAACTCAGCAGATCTGACAGCATCTGTGGAGAGAGAAAAACAAAGTTAACATTTCAAGTCCTTATGACCCTTCTTCAGAGTTGGAAAGTGTCATATGGGCTTCAAACGTTAACTTTGTTTTTCTTTCTCCACAGATGCTGTTAGACCTGCTGAGTTTTTCCAGCATTTTCTGTTTTTATACCACACAAACGGGATTATTTCAGGACATAGTATTGATTAGCTTACAGGGGCTGAAAGGAGTGTGGTCTGGACAATATTGGCCCACCCTCCTCCCTATTCGTGGTCTATCAGACGCTGAAATCTGACTGCCATAGACAGACAGGCACTAAAGGCATATACAGTCCAGATGATTGCACAAGCTCCAGTGGGATCAGTGCTGGAGGGCACCAACGCATGTGACGCTAACAATTACGCCAATGTCACACTCTGTGACTTTATGGCCACAAAAACTTCATGAATGTTAATGTTTCTGACCTAAAAACTCAGTGAGTGAGATACACTGAGTGGGCTGAAGTTGGTTGCAGAGACAGAGGCAGGTTTGGAGTAGGGCGTGCCAGGAATTTTGTGCAGGGGTGTAGCACGTTGGTTTTCCAACATGTTTGCTGCTTCTGAGCAATTTTTCTAGAGGGGCCACCTCAGTAAGGCTGGCTAACTGCCGGGAAACACGGGCCATCAATTTAACTCATTAGGCAGCCGATTGGGGGGTATCTCGCCATTCATCTGCAATTTTGTCAACAAGCAAAGGCCCCATGCTGCTCATACAAGCAGCTGCGGCAGCTTCACAGCAGGAGGCAATTGAGTTAAGCAGCAGCCATTCAATAGTTTGTTTAAAGGGTGAAAATGCGCAAAGGAGCTCATGGATTGTCACAGATTTTTCACTGAAGAATCAGATCTTGTAGTGAGAGCGCTGAATTGGGAAAGGTGGGGCATTGGGCGGCAGTGTTGGGGTGGGGGCAGTGGTGGTTACTGCAGTCCTGGTCAATCTTAGTCGCAATAAAGTGCCAAGTAATTTCTGCATCTGAGGCTCACGTGATTGAGACTGTGTTGGGACATGGGAGCCAGGTAGTCAGAGTTGGGCTTGGATCAGTGTGGAGGAGCAGCAGCCTCAGAAACACAGGCAATCTCAGCAATGCTGAGCAAGGGGCAGGAGGGGCAAGAAGATGATACCCGCAACACAGGTTGTACCACCAAATGTTCAGCTTCATGAACGTGTCTGAGTAGTAAAGCTGCCGAAGGCCTCCCCTGTCAAGGCAGGTGATGGCTGATCAGTGCACACGCACAGAGAGCAACCTTAGGCCTTAAGGCACCAGTAGCTGTCAAGGTGACAGTGGCCTTGAGCTTTCTAGCACCTGGCTGGTTTCAGGGGTCAGCAGAAGGACCTCCGTGGGATCTCACATCGGAGCCCAAAGGAGCATAACGCAGGTGACAGGTACACTTTGGGCAGAATTTTCCCGTTGGTGTGCAGGGTCAGGCCCCACAAACCGATGTGTAAAATGACGCGCAGTGACGTCGGGTGAGCGTCCCAATGTCATCACGTGCCATCACGATATTTTGCTGGGCGGGCGCACGATGATGTCCGACATGAGCCCGCCATTAATTAACAGCCCTTGACTCACCAATCGATGCCAATTTCTTCAGGTCGTCACACGGGCGCAGCGAGCAGGCAGGTAGAAGAAATTTGTATTAACTTCATCCAACGGCAGGATAAGAGGGTTCAGAGGGGTCGTGAGTGTGCTCTGTCAAATATTGATGTTCCAAAGTTACTGATACTTGCCTATGTGATCTGCAATACTTCAAAACGCATACCAGCTGCTTTTTCTGGACTCTTAACCTTCAGGTCAGCACTCTACAGTGAGTAATCTTTTCTGGGCCTGCAGGTTTCAGGAAGCCTTCCCTTAGCCTAGGAATGGGAGCTGAACTGTCCACTGGAGGCAGCTCCTCTGAGGAGGAAGGGAGCGCTAGAAGGGGGAGGAGGCCAGGAGTACACAGTCAGCCTCCGGGGAGCCACCTTTGGGAGGACAGGTGCAGGCACAAGGGGCACAGGGCCGAGAGGTAGTCCGAGGTGGAAGGGGCCACAGAAGATGCCACTATTCTACTGCCAGGGTAAAGAGGCGGCGAAGCAGCTAGCTCTATATGTCTGAGGTGCAGTGCCAAAGCAGACTCCGTCTCTCAAGGGAGACAGTCAACTACATCTGTCAGATGATAGGGCCTGAGATCTCCGCTAACTGTGTGGGTGGACACTCCATGCCAGTGGCTGTAAAGGTCACAACTGCCCTCAACTTCTATGCCTCTGGCTCCTTCCAGAGGTTGGTGGGTGATCTTTGTGGTGTCGCCCAATCAACTGTGCACACTTGTGTCCAGCTGGTGACAGATGCTCTGTTCAGACGGGCATTGACCTTCATCCACTACCATTGGGACCAGGCCGGCCAGACACAGTGAGCCAGTGGCTTCGCGGCGATTGCTGGCTTCCCCCACGTCCAGGGTGCTATAGAACTGTACACATGTGGCCATCAGGGTGCCAGCAGGTGAGCCTTCATCAACAGGAAGGGCTTCCACTCCATGAACGTGCAGAGAGTGTGTGAGCACAGGATACAGGTTCTACAAGTCTGTGCAAGGTACCCAGGCAGCTCCCACAACACCTACATCCTCCAACACTCCCAGGTGCTGGTGCTCTTCTGTGTTCCAGCCCGGCTGGATGGATGGCTGCTGGGTGACAAGGGCTATCCCCTCAGAAAGTGGCTCATGATGCCTCTCCACCATCCAAGAACAGAAGCTGAGCGGCGCTACAACAGAGCCACGGCACCACAAGGGATGGGGAGAACCATCGGTCTTCTCAAGATGCGCTTCTGATGCCTGGACTGCTCAGGGGGCACATTCCAGTATCCCCCAGATCATATGTCGGTGATAGTGGTTGCATGCTGCACTCTCCACAATCTTGTGCTGGAAAGAGGGGGACGCAGTGGACGAAGAAGACATTGACGCAGTGGCTGCGGCTGCACATGATGAGTCCAGCAGTGAGTCCGAGGATGAGCAAGCACAGAAAAATGCTGAGGGGGTAGACGCTGACCCGGGCATACTCCAGGGAGGCAGGGACACACGGGAGGCTTTAATCCAACGAACTTTCAGCTAGCATACCACAAACGGACCACCAAGACAAGCCTGGGCTGTAGGCTCCATACTCGATACAAAAGTGCCAAATCTTCCAGGTTAGGGACAGTAACTAAGGGTATTGTTAATAAAGCTGAATGTCCCACAAAGCACTACTAATATTTTTGGAAACCATACACATGCAGAAGAAAATAGACACCCTCAGCCATGGTGACATATCTGATTTAATATGTCAAGCAAACCAACTTATTCCAAAATAAAGACAAGAGTGTAACAAATCAAGACAAATCATAAGGACCTTATCTCGGGCCAGCACAAAAGCACCAGTGATAAACCCATGGTGTGCCTTAGGTGCCTTATGTTTTAGTTTCTGGGTGCTATGTCTTGGTGCTGCCCAATCGCTGGGAGTGGCATCTGAGACAGCCTGCTGACTCTGCTGTCCTGTTGGCCTCGATGGCCTTGGCAGATGTCCTCTGGCCCGTGGAGCCAGTGCTGGCCCCGCCTGGGAGGGAGATGCCAGTTCCACAGCTGGCGTCTCCCCAGTCGTCGCAGCCTCACCCGATGCTTTGGTCACTGGGAGAAGGGTGAAGGAGCTGCCGCCCTCATCCGGAGCGCCCTGAGAGGTGCCTGCAGAGATGACAGGCAGCTGCTGTGCTGATATGAGGTCGCCTCGGACCTCCCCACTCACCATGGATGGATGGGCACCGAGCAGGGAAAGTCAGTGCCCAAACCATCTCCCACACTGGCACTGACCAGCTAAGGTCAGTGCCAAAGTGAGGTCTTACTGGTCAGAGCGCATCCCCAGGAAGCCCTGATTAGTCTCCTGGAGTAGCCTCTCCACAAGAGTTGCCTCTCCCTCCATGGAGGACGCATGGCGCTCGGACATGTGGCTCATTGCTTCGGCGATCGGCAGCGTAGACTCCTCCACCACGGAGACCAAGCCAAGCACAACCTCAATTATCTCCCCAGATGCTCCAGCACACCTGGCCGCATTTCCTGCAACTGCTGCATTGCGGATGACTCCAGAGGCACATCATCAGTCACCGACTGAGCATGTGCCTGGTCCCCTGCAGCCCTCCGATTGCTGGCGCCATGGGCACTCACTGTCTCTGCCAGCTCCTCCAGCGAGAAGTGCCCTTATAACTGTGCTTTGGGACACTAGCCGATGTTCGAATTCCCACCGAGGTGCTAACTGCACTGGTGTCTGCCTCGCAGAATTAGTGTGATGTTGGTGAGACTTCAGGCCCCTCAGGTGTGAGAGGGGGCCTCTGCTGCTTCTCCTCCTGGCCCTGCTCTGATGATGCTGAAAGGAAGAACAAGGACAGTGAATCAGTTAACGTGGAGACAATGACAAAGTCCATCCCTGTTCCCCGGATCATTATGCGGTTATCATTCCATAAGCAATAGTCAAGCCATGTTGCAAAATTAAATCAATCAACATTCAGCATTACCATGGCTGTTTGGAGAAGAATGCTGACCTCACTGTTGGGCATAAATCCTGGCCGTGGCACCCCAGCCTCACCGACACCAGTGGACCTAGGTGCATGGTGCCTCTCCAGATCCAGGGCCTGCTGCTTGAAATGGCTTAGAATGGTGATCTGCGCCTGGCTGCCGCCAGTCCTCGCTCTGCCACCTTATGAGCATTCTTCTCCTGAAAATGAGAGACAAGCATCGATTAGTATAAATTGCACATGGACTCTCTTCGCGCACGGCCCACCCTAACCAGAGCGGGACATATTGGGGCTCCAGTGCCTCCTCACCCCGCTGCTGCCAAACACACACACAAAGATGTTAGGCTTGCTCCCACCCCCCACCCACCCCCTTGGACACATGCTGCCTACATCACATTAGGCACCACACGGTATATCTTTCCATAGCAAGGAGGCGCTAGCACGTGGAGCGCAGAGGGCAACTGTTGGTTCATTGCCACGTCTCCTTGAAGCTCCCCTCCCAGCATCTCATCACCCTGACTTGGATATGTCCTGCAGTTCTAACACAGCATCTAGGTGCAGCTCCTCCAGGTTGCCCCCAAAACAGTCATGCGGGACTCAGTGTAACACAAGCTGCAGGGGGCAAAACACATCTTCTCATCACCCTCACAGGCTGACCTCAGCATGGGCGATATCTGCTGGCCCACCCAGCAAAGGACAAATGCTATCAATGATCCAATGCAGTCACTACACTCAGACTTTGGTGGTGGGGGGGGCAGCAAGGAGGCAAGCCGACCTGCTGGATTACATGGCCAATGCCAACATGGTACTCACCTTGAAAGAACGCAACAACTTGTTGAAGCGCTTGCAACACTGGATCCAGGTGCACCACACCACATCGTGGGAGCTCACCACCTCCATCACCTCCTCCCAGGCATGTTTCGAGGAGGGCAGCAAAGCAATCATCTGATAAATGAGGGGCACACTGGCCCCACTCCCTACCCTCTGGCCTGGCCTGTCCCGCTGCCCTACTCTCCAGTCTAGCCTGCTCCACCGGCCTACCCTCCGGACTGGTCTACTCATCAGAAGCCCTCTGGTGAGACCTTCCACTTGCCATTGTGAGCAGCCTTGCAAAGGCTGTCAGCACTTCAGATAAACAGGCCACCGAGCCGCCATTGGACCCGGCGGACAATGCACTCCCGCCACCGCCCACCTACTCCCACTATACTCGGCAGTCGCGCATTACACTGGGCGGGCCTGGATTGGCCCCACTGCGTAAAATTACAGTGCGGACCCGCCCGTCCAGACCTGTTCACGCTCCACCCCCTGCCAACTAGAAAATTCAGTGCTTTTTGTGAAGGAATCGGACTTCATCATATTTGCCTCGGACTTCGTCATATTTGGCACAGCCACAGCCAGTCAGGCACAGAAGGCCTGAGGATTTGCCTTCATGGTAGCATGTTGGGCATGATTGACTGCACCCATGTCTAATGTGATGTAGGTAGCATGTGGCCAAGGGGGTGGGTGGGGGGTGGGAGCAAGCCTAACATCTTTGTATGTGTGTTAGGCAGCAGCAGGGTGAGGAGGCACTGGAGCCCCGACATGTTTTTACTGTATCTAACTTAAAGTAAGGGGTTTTATTGTCAATGAGAGGCATGGCAGGGCAGTTCAGTCCCGTTATGTACGGCCTGCAACATGTGGGAAGTCCTAGACGCTCCTTGCAGTCTGACTAACAACGTGTGCAGGAAGTGCCACCAGCTGCAGTTACTTGAGTTCCAGGTTTCAGAGCTTAAGCGGCAGCTGGAGGCACTGAGGGGCATCCGCGAGGCTGAGGGTTTCGTGGATAGCACGTTTTAGACATGGTCACCCCACAGCTTACAGGAAGAACAGACAGAGGGAATGGGTGACCATCACTCAGAAGAAAGTTGTAAGGAGGTAGTCAGGAAATCCCCAGGGTGCATCTCGCTTGAGAACTATTTTTCTGTGTTGGAAAACGGTGAGAGTGAAGGTTCCTCTGGGGGGTGCAGCCACTCTCATGGCACTATGAGTGACTCAGCTGCACAGGGGGGAAGGAAAAAGAGGGGAAGAGCAATAGTGGTAGGAGACTCGCTAGTAAGGGGAACAAACAGGCATTTATGTAGTCGTAGACGTGACTCCAGGATGATATGTTGCATCCCTGGTGCCAGGGTCAAGGAAGTCACTGAACAGCTGCAGGGCATTCTAAAGGGGGAGGGCAAACAGGCAGAGACCATGGTACATATTGGTACCAACAACATAGGTAGAAAGAGGGTTGAGGGGTCCTGCAAGCAGAATTTAGGGAGCTAGGAAACAGATTAAAAAACAGGACCTCAAAGGTAGTAATCTCTAGATTACTACAGTGCCACGCGCTCGTGAGTATAGAAATAGGAGGTTAGTCCAGATGAATGTGTGGCTGGAGAAATGGTGCAGGAGGAAGGGCTTTAGATTTCTGGGACATTGGGACCATTTCTGGGGGAGGTGGGACCTGTACAAGACAGGCAGGTTGCACTGGAACCAGAATGGGACCAATACCCTTGTGGGGAGGTTTGCTAGTGTTGTTGGGGAGGGTTTAAACTAACTTGGCAGGGGGATGGGATCCTGAGAGGAGGTTCAGCAGGAGGAGATGCACAGCCAAAATTAGAGGAGAAAGCAAGTGAGTCTGGAAGGCTTAGAAATTATAGGCCAGTTAAGGCACAAGGCAGTTTGGCAAGGTTGGATGGTATTTATTTTAATGCAAGGGGTCTGACGAATAAGGCAGATGAGTTGAGAGCACAAATTAACACATGGAAGTATGATGTCATTGCTGTCACAGAGACATGGTTGAGAAAGGGGCAGGGTTGGCAGCTCAATATTCCAGGATGTAGGGTCTTCAGGTGAGACCGAGAAGAAGGTAAAAGAGGAAGGGCTATTGCAATATTGATCAAGGAATCAATTACAGCAGTAAGGCGGGATGGCATCTGAGAAGGCTCCTCAAATGAAGCTATATGGGTAGAATTTAAAAACAAAAAAGGAGCAATCACATTGCTGGGAACGTACTATAGGCCCCCAAACAGTCAGACAGAAATAGAAGAGCAGATATGTAGGCAAATTTCAGAGAAGTGTAAAAACAATAGGGTAGTAATAGTGGGGGATTTCAACTTCCCCAACATTAATTGGGTTATTCATAACGTGATAGGTTTAGAGGGAGCGGAATTCTTAAAATGCATCCAGGAGAGCTTTTTAAGCCAGTATGTAGATGGTCCTACAAGACAGGGGGCGGTCCTAGACTTAATTTTAGGGAATGAGACCAGGCAAGTGATAGAGGTCTCAGTGGGGGAGCAATTTGCAGATAGTGATCATAACTCAATTAGATTCAAGGTTGTTATGGAAAGGGACATGGGTGGGCCAGAAATCAGAGTTCTAAATTGGGGGAAGGACAATTTTAATAAGATCAGATATGATTTGGCCAGAGTGGACTGGAAGCAGCTACTTTTAGGTAAATCTGCGTCAGAGCAGTGGGATTCATTCAAGAAGGAAATAGAGAGTACAGGGCCAACATATTCCAGTAATGACAAAGGGGGGGGGGCCAACAAATTCAGGGAACCCTGGATTTCAAGGGATATACAGGATTGGATAAAGAGAAAAAGGGAGGCTTATGGCAGATACCAAGGGCTCAAAATAGCGGAAGCCTGAGAGGAGTATAGAATGTGTAGGGGGGAACTTAAAAAGGAAATTAGTAGAGCAAAAAGGGGGCATGAAAAAAACATTGGTAGGTAAAATAAAGGAAAATCCAGTTATTTTACAAGTACATTAAGAATAAGAGGATAGCTAGGGAAAGAATAGGGCCCATTAAGGACCCTATTGGTAATTTGTGTGGAGCCAGAAGATGTAGGTAGGTTCTAAATGAATACTTTGTGTCAGTGTTCACAAGTGAAAGGGACGACGTGGGTATGGAAAGGACTGTGATATAATTAAAGAAATTAGCATAGAAAGGGAGGAGGTTCTAAGTGGTCTGGCAGGCTTAAAAGTAGATAAATCTCCAGGCCCGGATGAAATGTATCCCAGGCTGTTGAGTGAGGCAAGGGAGGAGATATCAGGGGTGCTGGCAATAATTTTCAATTTCTCTCCGGCCACTCGAGAGGTGCCAGAGGACTGTGGAGGGCAGCCAATGTGGTACCGTTATTCAAGAAGGGAGGAAGGGAAAAACCAGGGAACTACAGGCCTGTCAGTCTAACCTCAGTGGTAGGGGAACGATTGGAAGCAATTTTGAGGGACAGAGTTAATCTACACTTGGAGAGGCAGGGATTAATCAAGGACAGTCAGCATGGTTTTTTTAAGAGGAGGTCATGTCTGACCAATTTGATTGAATTTTTTGAAGAGGTGACCAGGTGTGTAGATGAGGGCAATGCATTTGACATAGCCTACTTGGAGTTCAGCCAGGCTTTTGATAAGGTCCCACATGGGAGATTGATAACGAAGGCAAGAGCCCATGGGATCCAAGGCAATTTGGCAAATTGGATCCAGAATTGGCTGAGTGGCAAGAAGCAGAGGGTGATGGTTGAAGGGTGTTTTTGTGACTAGATGCCTGTGTCCAGTGGGGTTCCACAGGGATCGGTGTTGGGTCCCTTGATGTTTGTGGTATGTATAAGTGATTTAGACTTGAATGTAGGAGGGTTGATCAGTAAGTTTGCGGATGACACAAAAATTGGTGGTGTGGTAAATGGTGAGGAGGATAGCCTTAGATTACAGGAGGATATAGACGGGCTGGTCAAATGGGCTGATCAGTGGCAAATGGAATTTAATCCGGATAAATGTGAGGTGATGCACTTGGGCAGGACAAACAAGGCACGGGAATACATGATGAATGGTAGGATCCTGGGAAGTACCAAGGATCAGAGGGACCTTGGTGTGCATGTCCACCAGTCCCTTAAGGTAGCAGGACAGTTAGATAAGGTGGTTAAGAAGGCATATGGGATACTTGCCTTTATTAGCTGAGGCATAGAATATAAGAGCAGGGAGGTTAAGCTGGAACTGTATAAACGCTGATTAGGCCACAGCTAGAGTTTGCATGCAGTCCTGGAATCCACATTATAGAAAGGACGTGATTGCACTAGAGAGAGTGCAGAGGAGATTTACCAGGATGTTGCCTGGACTGGAGAGTTTTAGTTATGAGGAAAAATTGGATAGACTGGGGTTATTTTCCCTGGAGCAGAGGAGACTGAAGGGGGACATGATTGAGGTGCATAAAATTGAGGGGCATAGATAAGGTAGACAGTAAGGAACTTGTCCCCTTGGTGGAGGGATCAATAACCAGGGGCCATAGATTTAAGGTAAGGGGCAGGAGGTTTAGAGGGGATATGAGGAAGAATTTTTTCATCCAGAGGGTGATGGGAATCTGGAACTCACTGCCTGAAAGAGTGGTAAAGGCAGAAACCCTCATAGCATTGAAGAAGTATTTGGATGTGCACTTGCAATGGCATACAAGGCTATGGGCCTAGTGTTGGAAAATGGATACTTGTTTGACCGGCACAGACTCAATGGGCCAAGGGCCTTTTTCTGTGCTGTAGACCTCTATGACTGATGGTATCAGCAGCTTGAAAAACTTGTAGATGAATGGGAACAGTGATTCAGACTTCCATGTGGCCTAGGGGGGCTTCAGGGTAAGTACCTAAGTAGCCCAAATAGACAAAAAGATTGGGTGCATATGCTGCAACTCAGGGCTTTGTCATTCAAGACAGGTTAGCCTCAACAATATTAAACACAGTTCAAAGAGAGACCTTGGCTATTCCCAACTTTTTGCAATTCTTCAATTAGCATAACTTAAAAGAACTGAACTTCCAATTAGTTCAATTTTCACTGCTGCTCATTTCAGAATGTATCTGATGCACATGAATGATGATAAACAGAGGAATTGAGAAAATAAATTGTTAGATTATGCCCTGTTTGAAGTTGTAACTGTGGTATAGCACAGATGGCATGACAGGAAGAATTTCTTCAGGGTGAGTGTGTGATCATGTCAGCTCACTAGGATTTATGAATTCTTCACGTTCAGAAGACATATGCTCTATATAGGACAAAAAGTTGAATTATGAAACAAAAAATAAACAGCTATTACTAATTTGTTGCAGCTTCTTAGTTTAGATTTTTTTTTGGCCCAGTCAGAGTAAGGGTTGGCTGTCTGGTGAGTAATGGAACATTCTCCTCCCTTTTCCCAGTTTCTTTAAATTAGATTACAGCTATTAAATTATTCAGATTTATCTTCTTCAGAAAGGTGACAATTTCATGTTCAGGAGAATTTAGCCCAAATGGAATTTCTATTTATTATTGAAATGAAATGCAGCTGTTCACCACATTATCAAACAATTTGTCAATCTCCACTTCACTTGTGGAGTGTTTCAAGTATAAAGACAGCAATCTTCTTTAGTGTGTCTGAGAGAGGTCTTTATTGAACTGAACATAAGATGTCTGCCCCCAGGTGCAGAATGGCTCATGGCAGCGTCACATGATTATGGCAAGCCAGTTAGTCAGTACAGCATTACATTGCCAAAACCCAAACATCCCCTTTTTTCATATAAAAAACAAACACCCCCTTTTCATATTAAAAAAATACAAATGTCCCCTTTTTTTCCAGTGAACAAAAGACACATTTGCATACAAAATCCTGTGTGACTGTGAGTTGCCCAAGTTACCTACTATATACCCACTGTTCTCATGTATTGACAACTGTTGGTCTACTATTCAGTCTCTGCACATGTATCACACACATAGTCTTTAAACCGTGAAGGTCTCTTAATGGAACATGTGCGCATTGACGTTGGCTGTTTGGGTGATATTCCTTGTCTGGAGAGTGTTGTTCCCATGGCACTTGTTGCTTTGGTGACCGTTGTTGTTCCATTGCCATTGTTGGGAACTCGTGGGCTTCTGGGATTGATGGTAATTCTGTACTCAGTACAGCTGGTGAGATCCTTTCTTCCTGACCGCCCAATTGCTGTGAAGAAGCAGTTTTACTAGTTGTTTGGATATGGCTGCAGTTGCGCTGCATTTCCACTGTATACGATCAAGATAACAATTTCTCTATACATATGCCAAGTTTCCACTTGGGCTGATTCCTGTTGAGAGCGTTGAAGGTTTACACCCTGATTAGCTCTCAAAGGCTCAGCTCTGGCAATGTTTTGGCAGTCTTGTCAAACTGAAATTTGGCTGTCATTTCATCTTGATCTTTTCACTCACGCTTGTTACTACTTTTGGTTTCAGTGGCTTTTTTGCTATTAGGAGAGTAATTTGCATGCAAAATGACATCAATCTCTGGACTGGGCTACTTTTCATGCATTCAGCCGGTGTGTTTCTCTACTCAAGGGTTGCCTCTTACATTTCAGTGCTGGATTTGTTCAATTTCTTGACAAGCTCTTAAGTGATTATTATTTAACTTGGTACTCATTATATGCACCACACTGGCCCATGTGGTCTTTAATTTCATTGCTCAGGTTTGGCCAGTAGAGCACTTCTCTTGCTTTCCTCAGAGTTGATTGAATTCCTTGATGGCTTGCATGGAAGCATCTCTGCTCTCAGTTCTTTAGGGATGATGACTCTATTTCCTTTGTACGAGATGCCATATTGGGCTGTCAAAACATCTTGGTGTGCCCAATATGGTCTTGTGACCATAGGTGTGTCCTTGATGCTCTCAGGCCATCCATTCATCACCACTTCCTGTAGCAATTGTAAAGTTGCAACTTGTTGGGTAGTTCACTTAATTTGAGAAGGCACTTGTCTGTCAGATTCAATGTCTCTACTGGGTTGATGGCTTCCAGATCATGTCTAGCTGCTGCTACACGTTGAATCCGGAAGATGTCGCATTCTGGTGTAGCATCCTTAATTTTCTTCATGGGGAGCGCTGCACTTGACAACATGTCTGCAATGCACACCTGTTTTCCTTGCTTGTATGTCATGTCCAGATGATATCTTTGTAAGCGAAGTAACATTCTTTGCAGTTGCTTTGGAGTAGCAGCTTGCGAAAAATGCTTTGAAGTGGTTTGTGTTACTTTGTCTCTCCCAAGCAGGTATTGATGAAAATGCTCACAGGCAAAAGCAATATCAAGGCACTGTTTCTCAATCAGAGCATAACGTTGTGCCGTTTGCATAAGTGCCCTGGATGCAAATGCGACCGGTTGTCCTCATTGCATCAGAGTTGCTCCCAAACCCGCCTTGCTGGTTTCACACTGCAAGGTGACTTCATCATTGACATCATAGCACTTCAACACTGGCATTGTTTCATTCATTGCTCGATTTTAGTGAATGTACTTCTTGTTCTGTACACCAATACTGCAGTACCTTCTTGGCAGTGAGCTCGTGTAATGGTTCACGCTCTGCGGATAAATTAGGCAAAAATTTTGTGAAATAGTTCACGGATCCAACAAATTGTTGCACTGCTTTCATGTCTGTTGGTTGCTGCATCACTGCTACAGCTCTCAACTGGTCAGGATCCGGGCAAAGATCATTCACCATCAATATGTGACCTATGTACTTGAATTCAGGCATCTTCAGTTGCAATTTTTTCTTGTACAGCTTCAGATTTATCTGGCGAGCTCTCCCTAGCAGTTGTGTTAAATTCTGATCATGGTCAGCTATAGCTTATCCCCCTGTGTCTCCATATCCATAGACTAGTGGATCATCCCTTCTTGCTTCCACTCTGGGAAGATCACTGACAATCTCATGCTGTCTGCGTTGATTCTCTTCTGGAGCTGTGGAAATGTCAAACAGCATGTGCAACCATCTGTACCTCCTGAACAGCTTCCAGAATGTAGTTACAAAGCTGCTGCTTTCATCCAGCTTCACTTGCCAGTAACCATCTTTCGCATCTAGTGTAGTAAATATCTTTGCTTTGGCAAGTTTTGGCAAAATTCTTTTGATGATTGGCATGGGTAGTGAGATCTCTTCAGCACTTTATTTAGATCCTTTGGGTTTAAGCATACTCACAGCTTTCCAGGTTGGTTCACTGCTCCCATGCTGCTAATCGAGTCTGTAGGAGGTGTCACTTTCTTGATTACTCCCCTCTTTTCCAGCTCTTCAGGACTTGAGGGCAGCTGGAACTCTTCTTGGCAGATGCTGAATTGTTCTTACACTCTCATCTATTTCGAGGTGTTATTCACTAGGTAGATATCCCAACGCTGTAAACACATCTTTGTACTCCTCTAGGGTCTGTTCTGTCATCAATGGTTTTGTGTGTTGACACTTTGTGAATCTCTGGCACATTCAGGGTTACTAGTCCAAGCTTTAGACTTTCTTCAGCTGAAAAGAGAGGCCATTGTATCCCATCTATGATCTAGAGCTCGAGATCTTCCTTCTTGCCATTGCAATGGGCTGTCACACTCATTTGACCTCTCGTTATGAGTATCGTGTCATCATATAGCCTCAATCTTACTTTCGAGGGCTTAATTTTCAGGTCACCATGTTGAGTCACTTCATACAGGTCTGTGAAGGTCATTATGTTGCATGACACACACGTGTCTATCTGACTTTCTAATTCGCTTGACATTCTCATTGTAACAGTTACAAACCATTTGTCACCTATAGACTTAACAGAACCAACGTGTTGTATTGTGTTCATCAGACTCACTTGCAGATATCTCTGAAGTGGCCATCTGTAGCAGTATGTTTTGCTTTTTTCTGGCCAAGCACTTATGGGCAAAATGATTTTGCTTCTTGCAGTTAAAACATTGCTTTCCTCATGCTGGGCAATTCTTCTTCCCCTGTGCATGCTGTCTTCTGCAGCATTTGTATCCTGCCCTTTGTCTGTAAGTGCTTCTGGACTGTCTCTCCGCATAATGTATCTCCTGGCCTGCTCTGCCATACATATGCTCCAGCTGACGCACATACGTACGTATGAATTAGAAGCAAGAGTAGGCCACTCAGCCCCACAAGCCAGCACCTCCATTCAATAAGACCATGGCTAATATGAAACTAAACTCAACCCCACATTCCTGCCTACCCCCGATAACCTTTCACCCCCTTGTTAATTGCAAATCTATCTGGTTCTGCCTTAAAAATATTCAAAGACACTGCTTCAGCCGCCTTTTCAGGAAGAGTTCCAAAGACTCACTACCCTCTGAGGAAAAATTTCTCCTCATCTCTGTCTTAAGTGAGTGAACCCTTATTTTTAAACAGTTCTAGATTCTCCCACAAGAGGAAACATCCTCTCCACGTCCATTCTGCCACGGCCCCTAAGGATCTCAAAGGTTTCAATTAAGTTGCCTCTTACTCTTCTAAATTCCACTGGATACAAGCCTAACCTGTCCAGAATTTCCTCATAAGTGTAATTACGGTTTTATTTAGTGTAAATATTACCCAGTGTAAATATTATGTTGTCTTGAAAAATATGTACTTGTAAATATAACATGTATAGCCAGGTTAAAGGGGGAGGAATGTAGTTATTATGGTTTTATTTTGTGTGCAATGTACCTTTAAGAATAATACTTGTTAAGGAAGATCGCATGATCTGTAGTAGCCAGCAGGAGAGTAGTAAGGGCTACCTCAGCAGTCAGTGTAGAGATAGAGTTGGAGTTGAAAGCACACGTGTAGTTGCTGCTGAATACATTGTAAATAAACTTAATGTTTCCGCCAAAGGAGTGTTTGCAGATCAACTATCATTAACAGCACAACTCAGCTATCCTACAACCAACTGATGATGAGGATAAAGTAGGATTGAACAGAAGAAATCAAGTTAAAAAGAAATTGGCATTGTACCTTGCCCAGTGATTGTAAGTAGCAAGCTTCCTCAGAATTGAAGAAGTTATCCCCTCTCAAAATGCTACAGTTTGGGAGAATTGATCCTTTTGAACCTGCCACAGACAATTGGTCTCAATACATAGAAAGCCTCACATTCTTTATTCAAGCAAACGAGATTACGGGGGAAGAGAAGAGGCAAGCGTTCCTCTTGAGTACTTGTGGAAGCAAAACCTATGGTTTGATTTTAAGTTTGACAGCACCCAATGCTCCAGATTTGAAGAATTTTGATGAATTGGTGGATCTCATGAAGGGTCACTTTCAACCAAAGCCCCCAGTCACGATGCAGAGGTTCAGGTTTAATTCGAGAAATAGACCCTGGATGAGACAATTGCATTCTACATGGCAAATTTGAAGCAGCTAACAGAACATTGTGAGTTTGGTAAGAGTCTGAACAACGTGCACAGGGTTTGTTTAGTATGTGGTGTGAAAGAGGACTCTATTCAAAAAAGATTGTTGTCTGAAGTAAATCTGGATTTCAAGAAGGCACTAGAGATAACGCTGGCCGTGGAAAGTGCAGTAAGAGATTCAAAAGCAATACAGGGTGTGCAAAATTGTGCCATCCTCCACATCGGGTGGGAAACCTCAGCCAAAAGAGGCGCGAAAAAGCGAGACTCTGCTAGCCAAAGAATAAAGAAAAATAACTTGGCAGGGAAATCAAAGAATAATTTTAATACAGGTGGAAACAATCAATCTTTTAGCAACTGGCAGTTTAAAAAAATCAAATGCTACTATTGTCACAGAAATGGACATGTGATGAGGCAATGCGAGGAAAGATTCAAGCAGGCTTGTAAACAAAAGAAAAAGCCCAATGAAATCTACAATGTAGAAGATCCTGAAACAACAAATTCAGACATTTACTCATTGTTTAATCTGAAAGTTGGAAAGACAGAACCAATATTTGTCACAGTGAAAGTAAATGACAAACCTGTTAGAATGGAAGTGGACATGGGAGCTTCCACTACAGTAATTGGAGGACATGCCTTCAGATATTTGAATAATGGTGAACATCAATTAAGTTCAGGAGAAACAGCTACCAAGCTAAAAACATACACGGATGAAGACATTCAAGTAAAAGGCATAAGAATAACTGTCCATTATGGAAGCCAATCAATAAAGCTATCCTCGATGGTGGTAGCAGGTGAAGGGCCAAGCCTCCTGGGGCAAAATTGGTTAACAGAGATTAAGTTAGAATGGTTTGAAATTCTGCAGACGCTGTCAGTCCTGCTGAGTTTTCCAGGTATTTTTGGTTTTGTTTTGAAATTTTCCTGTTAAGAACAGATGGGCTACCAAAGCTACTTAGCAAATACGCCACTGTTTTCAAGGATGAGCTGGGAAAATCCAGGGCCTGCAGGCCAAGATTCATGTGGATCTGGAAGCAACATCTCACTTCATGAAGGTGAGGCTGGTGCCATGTGCCCTGGGGAAAAAGTTAACGTTGAACTGAACAGAATAGAGAAACTGAGCATTATACCACCTGTTCATTCTCAGAATGGGCAGTACCCATAGTCCCCATCCTTAAACCCAAATTTGTGGAGACTACAAACTGACAGTTAATAAAGTAGCTCAGCTAGACAGGTACTCCATTCCAAAAATTGAAGAGCTGTGTACCAAGCTGTCAGGAAGGACAACGTACTTAAAGCTTGACGTGAGTCATGTTTATCAACAACTAGAGTTGGATAATGCCTCCTGGGAATTTGTCACAATTAATACCCACAAAGGGTGGTACCAATATACACGATTGCCTTTCGGTGTCTCCTCTGCATATGCCATCTCTCAGAGAACAATGGAAAGCTTACTGCAGGGACTGCCCCAGTTTGTAGTCAATTTAGACGATGCATTGATGACAGGATTCACTGAAAAAGAGCATTTGGCAAACTTAGAAGTCTTAAAACGGTTTTTGCAAGATGGAGTGCATTTAAAAAAAGAAAAGTACACGTTCCAAGCGAGGGAGGTAATCTATTTGGGTCACCAGGTAGTTTCACAGGCCCTCCACCTGGTTGAGGAGAAAGTGAGAACCATAAGAGAGGCACTTGCACCAAAAAACACCTCAGAGCTTAAGTCATTCCTAGGAATGACCAAGTATTATGGGCAGTTCTTACCCAATTTGTCCACAGTGCTGGCATCCCTGCATTCTCTACTCAAAAAGAACCAATGTTGGTCTTGGGAGGCACCCCAGAAAGAAGTTTTCATAAAGGTGAAACAACTGTTGCACTCGTCCAGTCTATTAGTGCATTATGACCAGATGGAAAGAATTGGTGCTGACATGTGACGCATCTCCTTATGGAGTTAGAGCAGTGCTCACTCATCGGATGGATGATGACATGGAACGGCCAATAGGTTATGTATCAAGAACACTCACCACAGCGGAAAAGGAATACTCACAGATAGAAAAAGGCCTGTCCATCATCCTTGATGTCAAGAAATTTCACCAGTATGTATGCAGCTGCCATTTTACATACATTTCAGACCACAAACCATTGCTAGAATTGTTTGGTGAGGACAAGGCTATACCACCCATAGTCTCAGCAAGAATACAACGATGGGTTTAATTCTGGCAGCATACGAATACACTTTCGTACATAGGCCTGGCAATCAAATTGCAAACACTGATGCCCTTAGTCATTTGCCTTTACAAGAAAATGATGAGCACATCCCAGTTCCACAGGAACTTGTTTTACTGTTAAATTTCTTAGATTCCTCTCTGGTATATGCTCAACAGATCAGAGAATGGACAAATCGGGACTCAGTTCTGCCTTAAGTATGAGAACAAAGTTGGCCCATAATCTTACGAAACTGTATTTCAACAGAAGACATGAAATAACCAGCCAGGATGGTATCTTATTGTGGGGAGCAGGAGTGATAGTTCCTCCAAAAGGAAGGGAGCCAATTTAATCGAACTACACAGTGCAGTGCCCATCCAGGAATTTCCCGAATGAAGACAGCTATCTATGGTGGCTGGGGATAGATGGTGAAATAGAGAGTTTAGTAAAGCGCTGTGTGCAATGTCAACAACAGCAAAAGCTGTCAGTGACGGCTCTGTTACACCCATGGGAGTGGCCAAGTAGACCCTGGGTGCAGTTACACATCGACTACGTTGGACCTTTCCTGGGAACAATGTTTCTGCTCATTGTCGATGCCCATTCAAAATGGTAAGACGTATATGAGGTGAAGTCACCAATGTCGGCTGCTACAATTAAGAAACTACATCAGAGTTTTGCCATTCCCAGACTGCCCGAAGTAGTTGTTTCAGATAATGGCACAGCATTTATGAGTGCTGAGTTTCAATGGTTTATCAGCCTCAACGGTATCGCTCATGTAAAAACTGTACCTTACCACCCTTCCTCAAACGGACTGGCCAAAAGGGCAGTTCAAACATTCAAGACAGGCATGAGAAAGATATTACTGATTCCTTGGCAACCAAACTAGCATGCTTAGTTTTTCATTACAGGACTCTTGGTGACTCATTTGCCAACTCTCGTAGTGAACTCCCGCTCTCTATCTCTTCGTGCTTTTAGCCCCCGCTGCTTTCGAGCCAAGGAAAGATAGTGAGAGAGAGAGACAGAGCAGGAGTTCACTCCAAGAGTCAGCGAAAACAGTGGGGGATAAGAGGGCAGAGAGGGAGAGAGGTAGTTCATGCTGAGAGTCGGCAAGAATAGCAGGGGCTGAAAGCACAGAGAGAGGGAGAGGAGGAGAGGTGTGAGGAGAGTGTAAGAGGAGGACCCTGGGACAGGCAGTCAGCAGCACCTAGAGGGCCTAGTCTATTTAGAGGATTTAGCATCTAGTCTACCCTCAAGTAGGAGTAAGGATAAAATAAAAGTAAGTGTCCATATTCTATTTAGTTGAGATATGTCTGGGGAGCTCAGTCGCATGATTTGCACATCCTGCGCTATGTGGGAAATCCTAGACACTCTGGAAGTCTTACTGACCATGTGTACAGAAGGTGCCTCTGACTGGAGCAACTCGAGCTCTGGGTTTTGGAGCTTGAGCGGCAGCTGGGGGCACCACGAGGGCACATTCCTGAGACTGAGAGGTTTATGGCTAGCACATTTCAGGACATGGTCACTCTGCAGCTTAAGGAAGTGCAAGCAGAGAGGGAATGGGTGACGACGAGACTGAAGAAGG
The DNA here is from genome assembly GCF_017639515.1 of Carcharodon carcharias. Lineage (NCBI taxonomy): Eukaryota > Metazoa > Chordata > Chondrichthyes > Lamniformes > Lamnidae > Carcharodon > Carcharodon carcharias. The sequence goes on along the minus strand of NC_054469.1, from coordinate 137,513,246 downwards.
GGACTAGTCAGGTAGCAAGGGAGGACACCACCCCCCCGCACCCCCCCACCCCCACCCCCTGCCACCAACCAAGTGCATCTTGCTCACAAGCCATTTTTCAACCCTGGAAAACGATGAGAGCGACAGTTCCTCTGTGGATGCCAACCAGAGCCAAGGCCATGGCACTGTGAGTGGTCCAGCTGCTCAGGTGGGAAGGAAGAAGTGTGGAAGGGCATTAGCAGTAGGGGATTCGTTAGTGAGGGGAGTAGATGTGAATCCAGGATGGTATGTTGCCTCTCAGGTTTCAGGGTTAAGGATGTCACAGAACAGCTGCAGGGCATTCTGAAGGGGGAGGGTGAACAGCCAGAGGTTGTGATCCATATTAGAACCAATGACATAGGAAGAAAGAGAAATGGGGTCCTGCAAGCAGACTTTAGGAAGTTAGGTAGGAAATTGAAAAATAGGACTTCAAAGGTAGTAATCTCTGAATTACTCCTGGTGCCATGCAGTAGTGAGAATAGGAACAGAAGGATAGAGGAGATGAATGGTGCAAGGAGGGAGGGCTTTAGATTCCTGGGGCATTGGGACCATTTCTTGGGGAGGTGGGACTTGTACAAGTTGGATGGGTTACATCGGAACAGAAACAGGACCAACATCCTCGCAGGGAGGTTTGCTAATGCAGCTGGGGTGGATTTAAACTAAATTGGCAGGAGGATAGGATTCTAAAAAGTAGTTCAGAGGGGAGAGAAACTGAGATGGAATTAAAAGTTAAAATGCTAGAAGACAGAGGAAGCATAGGCTGGATAAGAAAGAAGTGAGTTTAGCTAGGCTAAATGGAATATATTTTAATGCAAGGAGCCTGAGGAATAAGACAGACGAACTGAGGGCACAGACAGGCACGTGGGAGTATGATATCATAACTATGAACGAGACTTGGCTAAAAGGAGGGCAGGAATGGCAGCTCAACATTCCTGGTTACAGGACATTCAGAAGAGATAGAGAGGTGGATAGAAGAGGAAGGGAGTCGCAATATTGATCAAGGAATCAATTATAGCAGTGAGGAGGGATGATAGGTTGGAGGGATCATCAAATGAGGCCATATGGGTAGAAGTAAACACAAAAGGGGCAAACACGCTGTTGGGTATGTACTATAGGCCCCCAAACAATCAGGGAGAGATAGAAAGTCAAATATGTAATCACATTTCAGAGAAGTGTAAGAATAATAAGGAAGTAATAGTAGGGGAATTTAACTACCCAAATATTACCTGGGATAGTTTTAGTGTGCAAGGTAGAGAGGGAGCAAAATTCTTAAGTTGCATCCAGGAGAATCTTTTTACCCAGTATGTAGAAAGCCAAACAAGCAAGGGAGCAGTTCTGGACCTAATATTCGGAAATGAGCCCAGGCAGATGGAAGGCATATCTGTAGGCGAGCATTTAGGAGATAGTGACCATAACTCAGTTAGATTAAGGAGAGTTATGGAAAAGGATAAGGTTGGGCCGGGAATAGAAGTTTAAACTGGGGAAAGACTAATTTTATTAAGCTGAGATACGATTTGATCCAAGTGGACTGGGAGTAGCTACTTGCAGATAAAACTGTGTCAGAGCAGTGGGAGGCATTCAAGGAGGAAATAGAGAGAATACAGGGCAAATATGTTCTCATAAGGACAAAATAGGGGACCAAGTCTGAAGAACCCTGGATGTCAAGGGGCATAAAGGTTAGAATTAAGAAAAAAAGAGAAGATTATGGCAGATACCGAGGGCTCAATGCTGCAAAGCCCCTAGAGGAGTATAAAAAGTGCAAGGGGGAACTTAAAAAGGAAATTAGGAAAGCTAAGAGAGTGCATGCGAAAGTATTGGTGGGTAGAATAAAGAAAAACTGAAAGGGTTTTTTTAAATACATAAAGAGCAAGAGAACTAGGGAAAGAGTAGGGCCAGTTAGGGACCAAAGAGCTAATCTTTGTGGACCCGGAAGACATGGGTACAGTCCTCAGTGAATACTTTGCGCGGTCTTCACAATCAGGGTGGAGGACCGTGAAATATTGGAGTAAATTGACATAGAGAGAGAGGAGGTACTTGCTCCAAAATCTCTAAAATTTTATGCATAAAAGTGGATAGATCCATAGGCCCAGATGAGCTGTATCCCAGGCTGTTAAGGGTAGGAAAGGGAAGAGACTTCAGGGGCCCTGTCAGTAATTTTCAAATCCTCTCTGGCCACAGGTGAGATGCCAGAGGACTGGAGGACTGCTAACATTGTCCCATTATTAAAAAAGGGAGGATTGGATAGAACAGGAAATTACAGACCAGTCAGTCTAACCTCAGTGATGGGAAAGTTACTAGAAAGAATTCTGAGGGACAGAATATATCTGCACTTGGAGAGACATGGATGAATCAGGGATAGTAAGCATGGATTTGTTAAAGGAAGGTTGTGTTTGACAAATTTGATCAAATGTTTTGAGGAGGTAGCCAGGAGTGTTAAGACCATAAGGCCATAAGACATAGGAGCAGAAATTAGGCCATTCGGCCCGTCGAGTCTGCTCCGCCATTCAATCATGGCTGATAAGTTTCTCAACACCATTCTCCCGCCTGCTCCCCGTAACCTTTGATCCCCTTACCAATCAAGAACCGATCTATCTCGGTCTTAAACGTACTCAATGACCACACCTCCACAGCCTTCTGTGGCAATGAATTCCATAGATTCACCACAAAAGAAGTTTCTCCTCATCTCTGTTCTAAAAGTTCTTCCCTTTACTCAGAGGCTGTGCCCTCAGGTCCTAGACTCTCCTACTAATGGAAACATCTTCCCCACGTCCACTCTATCCAGGCCTTTCAGTATTCTGTAAGTTTCAGTCAGATCCCCTTCATCCTCCCTTTAATATGCTTCTTCTTCTTAGGGATGAATTTTTGCTGTGCCTCCCAAATTACTTCCAGAAACTCCTGCCATTGCTGTTCCACTGTCTTTCCTGCTAGGCTCATCTCCCAGTCAATCCTAGCCAGCTCCTCCCTCATGCCTCTGTAGCTGCCTTTATTCAACCGTAATAACGTGAGATCTGATTCCAGCTTTTTCCTTTCAAATTGCAGGGTAAATTCTATCATATTATGCTCACTTCCTCCTAAGGATTCCTTCACCTTAAGCTCCCTTACCAAATCTGCCTCATTACACATCACTACATCTAGAATTGCCTGTTCCCTAGTGGGCTCCACCACAAGCTGCTCCAAAAAGCCATCTCGTAGACATTCCACAAATTCCTTTTCTTGGGATCCACTACCAACCTGATTTTCCCAGTCTACCTGCATATTGAAATCCCCCATGATCACTGTAACCTTGCCTTTCTTACATGCCTTTTCTATTTCCTGGTGTATCTTGTGCCCCACATCCTGACTACTGTTCAGAGGCCTGTACATAACTCCCATGATGGTTGTTTTACCTTTGCGATTCCTCAACTCTACCCACACAGATTCTACATCATCTGACCCTACATCGATTCTTGGTATCGATTTAATTTCATTTCTTACTAACAAAGCAACTCCACCCTTTCTGCCAACCTGCCTATCTTTTCGATAGGATGTATATCCTTGGATATTTAGCTCCCAGTCCTGATCCCCTTGCAGCCATGTCTCCATGATGCCCACCACATCATACCTGCCAATTTCAATCTGCGTCACAAGCTCATTTACCTTATTTCGTATACTGCATGCATTCAGATACAACACCTTCAGTCCTGTATTTCCCGTCCCCTTTCTCATTGTCATCCCTTTATCTGATGTGCTTGAAGTTAGATTCCTAGCCCTTTCCAAACACTCTGTCCTATTTTGTGTTCTGGAGAATTTAATAACCTCTCCTGGGCTCTCCTTTCTTTTCAGTTTTTTCATAATTTTCCATGAAGTTGAATCCACCACCCCACACGCTAACCTGCTGCTTTGTTTCCCATTAGTCATAAATCTTGGAGTTTTACTCTTCCCTCTCACCCCCCACCACCCCCCCCTCCCCACTTTCTAGTTTAAAGTCCTGTTGACCACCCTATTTACCCTTTTCGCTAGAACATTGGTCCCAGATCAGTTCAGGTGGAGACTGCCCCAACAGTACAGATCCCTCCTGTTCCAGTACTGATGCCAGTGTCACACGAAATGGAACCCCTCTTTACCATACCACTCCTTTAGCCACGTGTTTACTTCCCTTATTCTTGCGCCCCTATGCCAATTTGCACGTGGCTTGGGTAGTAATCCAGAGATTATAACCCTTGAAGACCTGTTCTTTAATTTAGTTCCTAGTTCCTGATAATCCCCAAACAGGTCCTCTTTCCTAGTCCTACCTATGTTATTTGTCCCTTCGTGGACCACAACAACTGGATCCTCCCCCTCCCTCTCCAAAATCCTTTCAAGCAGGTCAGAGATGTCCCTCACCCTGGCATCGGGCAGGCAACATACCATGCAGGACTCTCTATCCTACTTACAAAGGATTCTACAATTCCCCTAATTATAGAATCCCCTATAACAACCACTTGTCTTTTTGCTCCCCCCTCTTGAATGGCCTCCTGTGCCTCGGTGCCGTGGTCAGCTGGCTCATTCTCCTTACAGCCCTGTTCCTCATCTACACAACGAGCAAGTACCTCGTACTTGTTGGACAAGGTCAAGAGCTGAGGCTCCTCTGTTCCTGAACACAGGGTCCTTCTACCTGCCTCACTTGCAGTCACACCCTGCTGACCTTGACCACTGACCGAATTTGAAGTACTTAATCTACCGGGTATGACTGCCTCCTGAAACAAATCGCCCAGGTAACTCTCCCCCTCCCAGATGTGCTGCAGCATCCGGAGCTCGAACTCCAGCTCATCAATTCTGAGCCGGAGTTCCTCCAGCAACCAACACTTGCTGCAGATGTGGTCACTGTGGCTCGCAATAGGATCTGCCAGCTCCCACATCATACAGGTACAGCATATCACCTGTCCAGCCATCTCGACTTAGTTAATTAATTTATTAATTAGCTTTGAAGTTTTTTTTTCAAATTTGGTGCAGATTTCCTACCAACCAATCAGGTCACAGCTTTCCTGCGATGTCACTTTTTCAGTTTTGGCTTCAGTTACTCTGTGCCCCAAGGTCACCACTCCAGTGCACCTCCCTCCGAGTCCACTCCCTGGAGAAAAGGCCGCGAATCCCCGAGGTAAGCTAGATTTATACTCACCGCTCCGGTGCTGCTCCCTTCGAGTCTGCTCCCAGGATTTACTCACCAATCAGCTGCTTTTTCTTTAAAGTCCACTTTCAGAAGAGAGTCCCTCGCATGTCTGGTGCACTCCTGAAGGCACTGCCTCTTCCTCTCTTTTTTTTTTAGGTTTGAGGAGGAGGGAGGGATGGAAACTCTACAGCAATGTAATGTTTGGGGCTATTCCGTTCTTTGACAGTGGGTCCTCCTCAATTCCCTCCTGAGTCGCGGTGGCTGCAGTGACTTCTCCCAGAATGCTTAAGTCACTTCTCACCAGCACCCTCTGTTGGATGCTCTTCTTCCTGTTGAGCGCAAGAGTCCTTCTCCTCAATTCCCTTCTGCGTTGTGGTGGCTGCGACTGATGAGGATAATGCATTTGATGTGGTCTACATGGACTTTAGCAAGGCTTTAGAAAGGTCCCTCATGGCAGACTGGTCAAGAAAGTAGAGCCCATGGTATCCAAGACAAAGTGGCAGGTTGGATCAAGAATTGGCTGAAAGGCAGGAAGCAGAGGGTGATGCTAGAGGGATGTTCCTGTGATTGGAAGTCTGTTTCCAGTGGAGTTCCGCAGGGTTCCGTGGTGGGGCCCTTGCTGTTTGTGGTGTACATAAATGATTTGGACTGAAATGTAGGGGATATAATCAAGAAGTTCGTGGATGACACAAAAATTGGTAGGGTGGTACATAGTGTGGAGGATAGCCATAAACTGCAGGATGATATCAATGGACTAGTCAAGTGGGCAGAGCAGTGGCAAATCAAATTCAGCCTGGAAAAGTGTGAGGTAATGCACTTGGGAAGGGCGAACAAGGCAAGGGATTATACTGTGAATGGTAGGACCCTGGAAAGTACTGAAGGTCAGAGGGACCTTGGTGTGCATGGCCACAGATCCCTGAAGGTAGCGGGGCTGGTAGATAAGTTGATTAAAAAGGCATAAGGTATACTTGCCTTTACTAGCCAAGGCATAGAACACAAGAGCAGAGAGTTTATGCTGGAACTGTATAAAACGCTGGTTGGGCCACAACTGGAGTACTGCATGCAGTTCTGGTCACCACATTATAAGAAGGATGTGGTTGCACTGGAGAGGGTGCAGGAGATTTCCCAGGATGCTGCCTGGGCTGGAGGGTCTGAGTTATGATAAAAGATTGGATAGACTGGGGTTGTTTTCCTTGGAGCAGTGAAGGCTAAGAGGGGACCTGATAGATGTGTATAAGATTATGAGGGGCATAAATAGGGTGGATAGGAAGGCACTTTTTGCATTAGTAGAGGGGTCAATAACCAGGGGACATAGATTTAAGGTGAGAGGTAGAAAGCTAAGAGGGGAGTTGAGGAGAAATTTTTTCACCCAGAGGGTGGTAGGAGCCTGGAACTTGCTGCATGAAAGGATGGTTGAGTCAGAAACACACGACACATTTAAGAAGTATTTAGATATTCTCTGGCATTGCCATAGCCTCCAGGGCTATAGGCCAAGCGCAGGAAAATTGGATTAGTGTAGTCAGATCCTTGTTGACAGGCACGATCACATTGGGCCGAATGGCCTCTTTCTGTGCTGTAAACGTCTATGAAGCTATGAGGACTACCCCTCATATAAGAGCGGGTGTCACAGCTGCGGAGGTATTGTTGAAACACCGTCTCAGGACAAGAGTGAGCTTAATAATGCCGAATTTAGAGAGGAAGGTGGAAAGGATTCAAGGAAACCAAAAAACCAGTCATGACTGGTATAGTCGCAATAGGAAATTTACCGTGGGAGAGCTGGTACATGTGAAAACTGCAGGGAAGGACCAAAGTGGTTACTGGGTGAAATAATTGCGGTGACTGGACCTCTATCTTACCACATGGAGGTGGAAGGCTGGATCATCCGTAAGCCATTTAAGGAAGAGAAAGATAAATCACCAAAATTTGGTTCCACCGGTGATCATGACTGGGTCTGCATTTCCCGTTGAGGATTCTCAACCCAATACTGACATGTCTGATGTTCCTGTAAGAGTTGAGGATACAGAACTGCAAGTGCCCACCGAAGCACCTGATGGTCAGGCAACTCTGGAAAAGGAGGTTCCTGACAAAGAATCTGAAGCTGTGGAGCTGCAACGTTTCACACGTACCAGGGAACCAGCTGAAAGACTGAACTTGTAAATTCCTTAGCCAGTGTAAATATTATGCTGTATTGAAAAATATGTACTTGTAAATATAACATGTATAGCCAGGTTAAAGGGGGGATAATGTAGTAATTATGGTTTTATTTAGTGTGCAATGTACCTTTAAGAATAATACTTATTAAGGAAGATCATACGATCTGTAGTAGCCAATAGGAGAGTAGCGTGGGCTACCTCAGCAGTCAGTGTAGAGATAGAGTTGGAGTTGAAAGCACATGTGTAGTTGCTGCTGAGTACGTTGTAAATAAACTTAAATGTTCCACCCAGGAAGTGTTTGCACATCAACTCTATCATTAACAGCACAACTCGGCCACCCTACAACAATAAGACAACCCACCCATTTCTGATATTAATCTAGTAAACCTTCTCTGAACTGTTTCTAACGCATTTATATCTTTCCTTAAATAAGGAGACCACACAATACTCCAGATGTGGTCTCACCAATGCCCTGTATAACTGAAGCATTAGTAAGTAACATCCTTACTTTTGTAATCAATTCCTCTTACAATAAGTGATTACATTCTATTAGCTTTCCTAATTACTTGCTGTACCTGCATACTAACCTTTTGTGATTCATGCACTAGGACACCCAGATCCCTCTGAATCTCAGAGCTCTACAATCACTCACTATTATGATAATAAGCTTTCTTTCCATTCTTCCTGCCAAAATGAATGATTTCACATTTGCTCACATTATACTCCATTTGCCAAATCTTTGCCACTGACTTAACCTATCCATGTCACTTTTTAGCCTCATTACATCCTCTTCATAATTTACTTTCCTACCTATCTTTGTGTCATCAGCAAATTTAGCCACCATTCCTCAGTCCCTTCATCCAATTCATTTATATAAATTGTAAAAAGTTGAGGCCCCAGCACTGATTACTGTGGCACACCATTCATCACATCCTGCCAACCAGAAAAAGATTCATTTATGCCAACACTCTGCTTCCTGTTAGCTAACCAATCTTCTATCCAGGCCAATATGTTACCCCCGATACTATGAGCTTTTATTTTCTGCAATAACCTTTGATGTAGCACTTTACCAAATGCCTTCTGGAGATCTAAGTATAGTACATCCACCCATTCCCCTTTATCCACAGCATATGCGACTCCTTCAAAAAGCTGCAATAAATTGGTTAAATATGATTTCCCTTAAACAAAACCATGTTGACTCTGCCTGATTGCTTTGAATTTTTCAAAGTGCCCTGCTATTACATCTTTAATAATAGCTTCTAACATTTTCCCTATGACAGATGTTAGGCTAATTGGCCTATAGTTTCCTGTTTTCTGTCTCCCTCCATTTTTCAATAAAAGAGTTACATTTACTATTTTCCAATCTAATGGGACCTTACCTGAATCCAGGGTATTTTGGAATCTTAAAACCAGTGCATCAATTATCTCACTAGCCACTTCTTTGAAGATCTGAAGGTGAAGTCCATCTGGACCTGGGGATTTGTCAGCCTGCAGCCAAACAATTTGCACAATACCACTTCCCTAGTGAATGTAATTCCTCCCTCCCTTCCATTTCCTGATTTATAGCTATTTCTGGGATGTTACTTGTGTCCTCTATAGTGAAGACTAAAGCAAAATACCTGTTTAATTTGTCTGCTGTCTCCCTGCTTTCCATTATCAATTCCACAGACACATTCTCTATAGGACCAACACTCATTTTGTTAACTCTTTTCTTATTTAAATATCTGTAGAAACGCTTACTATCTATCTTTATATTATTAGCTAGCTCTCTCGCATACTCTAATTTTTCCCTCCTTATTAATCTTTTTATCATTCTTTCCTGCTCTTTCCAATCTTCTGACCTGCCACTCATCTTTGCATAATTATATGCTTTTTCTTAAGTCTGATACTGTCTTTAACTTTTTTGGTTAACCACAGATGGTGGGTCCTCCCCCTGGAATTTTTCTTTCTATTTGGAATGTATATATTCTGTGTATTCTGAAATATCCTTTTAAATCTCTGCCACTGAACTTATATTAACATATCCCTTACCTCATTTGCCAGTTCACTCTGCTTTCATGCCCTCATAATTGCCCATATTTAAGTTTAAAATATTAGTCTTGGACGCACTCATTTCTCCCTTAAAATGAATGTAAAATTCAACTATATTATGATCGCTGCTACCTAGGGATGTCTTCACTAGGAGGTTATCAATTAATCCTATCTCATTGCTCAATACCACATCTCATTTAGTATGCCCTCTGGTTGACTCCAGAATGTGCTGTTCTAAGAAACTATCCCAAAAACTTTCTATGAACTTCTCATCTATGCTACTTTTGCCAATTTGATTTTTCCAGTCTACACATAGATTAAAATTAAAAATGGTTATTGCTTTCTGACAAGCTCCCATTATCTCTTCTTTAATACTTTGTCCTACTCTGTAGTTACAATTAGGGGGCCTGTGCACCACTCCCACAAGTGACTTCTTGCCTTTATCATTCCTCATCTCAACCCAAACTGCTTTTACATCCTGGTTTCCTGAACTTAGGTCATCCTTATCTAATGTGCTAATACCATCATTATTTAACAGAGCTAATCTGCCACCTTTTCCTAACTTCCTGTCCTTCCTAAATGTTGTGTACCCTTCAATATTCAGGTCCCAATCTATGTCATCCTGCAGCTATGTCTCTGTAATGGCTATCAAATCGTAATTATTTGTTTCTAGTGGTGCTATCAGTTCACCTGATTTGTTTTGAATGCTATGTATGTTTGTACAGAGCCTTTAGTTTTGTCCTTTTATTACTTTTGTAGCATCTAGCCTTATCTGCCGATTTACTCTTAGAATTGTACTCTCTGTCCCTTCCTGTCACAGTCTGTTTATTGTTTCCCATAGTAATACTTTCTTCCTTGCTTTGTCTTTACTCTTAGATTTACCACATCTTCCCAAATTTAATCCCTTGCCCCCATTATTCAGTTTAAAACTCTCTCTACTTCCCTAGTTAGGCGGCCCAGCACGATTCAGGTGTAGACCGTCCCAGCCGTATAGATCCCACTTTCCCCAATACTGGTGCCAGTGCCCCACGAATCAGAACTCACTTCTCCCACACCAGTCTTTGAGTCACACAATCATTTCTTTAATCTGGCTGAACTTGTTCTCATACTGAACAATTTCTCCTTCAACTCCTCTCACTTCCTCCAAATAAAAGGTGTGGCTATGGGTACCCACATGGGCCCCAGCTATGCCTGTCTCTTTATGGCGTATGTGGAACATTCCTTGTTCCATTCCTACTCCGGCCCCCTTCCACAACTCTTTCTCCGCTACATCGATGATTACTTCGGTACTGCTTCATGCTCTTGTCGGGATTTGGAAAAATTTATTAATTTTGCTTCCAATCTCCACCCCTCTGTCATTTTCACGTGGTCCATCTCTGACACTTCCCTTCCCTTCCTTGACCTCTCTGTCTCAATCTCTGGTGATAGACTGTCCACCAATATCCATTACAAACCTACCGACTCCCACAGCTACCTCGACTACAGCTCCTCACACCCCGCTTCCTGTAAGGACTCCATCCTATTCTCTCAGTTCCTTCGCCTCCGTCGCATCTGTTCCGATGATGCTACCTTCAAAAACAGTTCCTCTGACATGTCCTCCTTCTTCCTTAACCGAGGTTTTCCACCCACGGTCGTTGACAGGGCCCTCAACCGTGTCCGGCCCATCTCCCGCGCATCCGCCCTCATGCCTTCTCCTCCCTCCCAGAAACATGATAGGGTCCCCTTCGTCCTCACTTATCACCCCACCAGCCTCCGCATTCAAAGGATCATCCTCCGCCATGTCCGCCAACTCCAGCGTGATGCCACCACCAAACACATCTTCCCTTCACCCCTCCCTGTCGGCATTCCGTAGGGATCGTTCCCTCCGGGACACCCTGGTCCACTCTTCCATCACCCCCTACTCCTCAACCCCCACCTATGGCACCACCCCATGCCCACGCAAAAGATGTAACACCTGCCCCTTCACTTCCTCTCTCCTCACCGTCCAAGAGCCCAAACACTCCTTTCAAGTGAAGCAGCATTTCACTTGCATTTCCCCCAACTTAGTCTACTGTATTTGTTGCTCCCAATGCGGTGTCCTCTACATTGGAGTGACCAAATGTAAACTGGGCGACTGCTTTGCAGAACACCTGCGGTCTGTCCGCAAAAATGACCCAAACCTCCCTGTCGCTTGCCATTTTAACACTCCACCCTGCTCTCTTGCCCACATGTCTGTCCTTGGCCTGCTGCATTGTTCCAGTGAAGGCCAACGCAAACTGGAGGAACAGCACCTTATCTTCCGACTAGGCACTTTACAGCATTCCGGACTGAATATTGAATTCAACAACTTTAGGTCTTGAGCTCCCTCCTCATCCCCACCCCCTTTCTGTTTCTTCCCCCTTCCTTTTGTTTTTTTTTCCCAATAATTTATATAGATTTTTCTTTTCCCACCTATTTCCATTATTTTTAAATCTTTTATGCTCCCCCACCCCCACTAGAGCTATACCTTGAATGCCCTACCATCCATTCTTAATTAGCACATTTGTTTAGATAATATCACCAACTTCAACACCTCTGTGTTCTTTTGTTCTTTTGTCTGTGACATCTTTTGATGATCTGCTCCTATCACTGCTTGCTTGTCCCTACAGCAACACCTCCCCCCCTCCACTTCTCCACACCGCCACCTTAAACCAGCTTATATTTCCCTCTCCTTGCAACGAAAAATCAGTTCTGTTGAAGGGTCATGAGGACTCGAAACGTCAACTCTTTTCTTCTCCGCCGATGCTGCCAGACCTGCTGAGTTTTTCCAGGTAATTCTGTTTTTGTTTTGGATTTCCAGCAACCACAGTTTTTTGTTTTTATTTCTTTAATCTTATTTGTCCTATGCCAATTTGCATGTGGCTCAGGTAATAATTCAGAAGTTATTCCCTTTGAGGTTCTGCCTCTTAATTTGATGCCTAGCTCATCATAGTGACTATGCAGAGCTTCCCTCCTCAGCCTACACAACTTCCGCATATCGACATATCTATCACTTTCTTTAGTGTCAGTTTCTCATCTTTTAGTACACTTGCTGCCACTGAGGGATCTATTACCTAAGACCAGATCATCTTTTAGCTGTCCAAATTCACATGATTTTGCCAGCTGCGTTATTGCAATCACTTATTGCTCAATGGTCTCACTTTCACTCTGAGCTCTCATGTTGAATACATAAATTTGATATGTAACATTCAGTCAGGATTCAAAACATGCATTCAAGGCTTTCAAAATCTCTGTCACTTTTTTTCTTTGTTCATCTGTTAGATGTAGAGTGGTATACACTTTGTAGCAGTCCTTCCCCAGCAGTGTTAACAGTGTGGCTATTCTTATTGGTTCAGGCTTGTTCATTAAGTCTGTTGCCATCTCAGTTTTGCATTGTGAGTGGAAAAACTGCCAGTTTTGCCATGCAACATTTTTTAATGCCACTGGAGATGGGTTTCGAAAATTTGCTGCAGCCATTGTTTACTGACTCAGTATTTTTTACTTGCAGCCTCTGTCTGTGTTTCCTTTGTCCTTTTTTTCTGCAGCCAGTAATGTAAGGCAGCCTGTGCGTGTTTTTCCTTTGTTCTTTTCTCAGCAGCTTTTTTGCAGATTTGTACTATAGTGTCTGCCTTTTTGAGCTGTCTCACTTGCAGCGTTTGTCTCTTTTCCTTTGTTCTTTACAGTAACCTTTTTTTGCAGCTTTGAACCTTTCTATGTTCCTGGGTTCTCAGTGTCATCTCCAGTCCATTTGGCAGGGTTTAAAAATCTATTTTTTCTTCACTTCTGTACACCATACGTCAAGAATAAGAACAGCAGTCTCCTTTCGTGTGTGCCTATGAGAGGTCTTTATTGAACTGATCTTAAGATGTCTGGCCCCAGTGCCAGCGTGCATCATGGCATAGTTACATGACTATAGCAAGCCAGTTAGTCAGAACAGCATTGCAGTTCCAAAGACAAACATGGGGTGGAATCATCACAAATTTGCACTAAGTGCGGTAGCGGAAGGGGAAAACATTGTTTCACCCACCAGCCACAACGACAGCCTCTCATGCCATATCGTCCAAAACCCACCACATTAATTGTGCATTCCTGGAAAGCACGCTGTTTCGATGGTGGGCAGGCTCTCATTTGCCTGCCACGCCATCACCTCGCTGCTTCATCATACCGGGCACCACATTTAAAGTGCAGCTGCGCACGCACTTCTCAGTGCTTCCAGCTCAGGGCTGCTACACAGAAGACAGGAAGACAAGGCAAAAAAATTGCAGACCGCCGGTTTTGCGATGCATGCCTCAAGCGCCTTTTGGATGTCGCAGAGGCCCAATGTCCTCTACCCCGTTCTGGCAGCAGGAGGGGCAGCAGCATCACCAATACAGCATGGGAGGCGGCGGCAGCGGTGGTCAGTGTCTACACCCTACAAAAGAGGACTGCTACCCAGTGCCGTAAAAGGATGAATGATCTCCTCTGTTCCACCAGGATAAGTCACTCTTCTCATCACTCTCAACTCACGCACTCACAAACCCAGCACACATCTACAGAGGCCTTACTCACTGCCTTTTCAAGGGACATCATCATTCACTGTCTTACACTCATCTTCATTGTCCTCATCCCGTCCCTGGGACCACTCGCCACCCACTCAGGCCAGATATGCTTATCATCTGGCCTAGTAGGCATCCTGCTTACACTCTCTCCACCTCTATCCATGCAGGACAAGCTGGCACACAAGAGGGAGAGGTTACAGACCACTGGAGGTATTTCTGAAATCAAGGTCCTCATGGACTTTGAAAACAGCCATCCAGCTAGTCAGTGAGGATCTGGGCCATTCCTGTGCTGATGGTGAGGTCGGAGCTGCTCTACCAAGTGAGGATCCAGCAGTGCAATATCTGTCAGACAACCATGCTGTGAGTGATGTGTCCTGTTTCACAGGCCACTGCCATGCACCAATTATCTCTCCTTGCTTTTGCAGGCATATCTGGGAAACAGCCGACAGAGTCCATGACACAGAGCCTCCAATCAAGCCCAGAAGAAACCTCTGAAGAGGAATCTGAAGGCACCCTTATTGAAGACCGGTCACAGCGCTCACCCACAGCCTCCATGAGCACAGAGACACACACCTCAGTGGGACCTAGATCTAGAGCAGCCTCGGGATCACAATCTGGTGAGCACATCACACTGTCTGATCCACAGCAGGCGGAGGCAGGGGCTTCCCAGGCTTCTGGCACTCCGAGGACTGCTGGAGGCCAGAAATTTACTGAGCCTGAGTCAGATGACAAGCCTCTGGACTCGGGCATGTCACAGTTGATGGAGCTGCAAAGGCAAGCTCAGGAATATCAGGAAGGGATGTGCACTGCACTCCTCAGGTTGCAAGGCACGATGGAGGAGTCCATCTGCCTGACAGGCATGCCAACAAACTGAGGTCAACACTGGTAGGATGGCGGCTGCCATGGAGACCTTGGTCAAGGACTTCGGTCCTGCTCTGCTGCGCAGGCTGAACACCATTGCTGATGCCACAGTTGGCCTCCAACAGTGTGTACATGAGACGGGTGCTGAGCAGCTCAATCTCACTCCAGCTTCCCCTTCTCCTCAAGGAGTCAGCCAGGGGCCCTTGGGCACACATTGGGAGGAGGATCAGCAGGTGAATCCGCGAGTGTCCAGCCCATCTGAACCCTCTTTTCTGTGACCCAGCAGCTGCAGCCCCACAGGCCGAGAAGGGTGTCACTGCCACACAGCAGGATCCCGAAAGCAGGCCGGGGCCCTCCAGGTCTCAGTCCTCCAGAGGACGTTCATCAAGATCATCACAGATTGAGCGTAACAGTCAGCAGGCTGCCTCCACTTCCACTGTGGATGTCCGGAGAGCACCAAGACAGAACAAAAGGGTTAGGACGATTAAAAAGGTGTGGCTCTACAGCCTGGGCATGAGTGTTAACCACTTGTACATAATATTCACTATTGTAATTAAACTCTCAACAATGTCTTGCTGCCAAGGCTCCCTGTTCTGATGAGCAGTGTTAGTGTCACTCAGATGGACTGTATTGCAGGGCTCCACCAGACCGGTCCAGGCACCAGAACCTCATTTTCAGCATCCTGATGGTCTGCTCCACCAAGTTGCGAATTGCTGCATGAGTCTCATTATAACTTTACTCTGCTGCAGCCTGAGGCCACTGCACGGGTGTCATCAGTCACCTCCTCTGCAGGTAGCCTTTGTCCCTGAGGAGCCAACTCTGCAGCCTCTGTGGACCCTGGAAGACGTCAGGGATCTGTGACCGACTGAGGCATAGTGGACGCTCCCTGAAAACCATGTGCTGATCTGAAGGATGCATTTGTGGTGGTCACACACCAGCTGCACATTCAGCGAATGGAATCCCTTGCGGTTGACATAGTTAACCGCTTACTGCCACAAAGATCTGAGAGGCACATGATTGCAGTCGATGACACCCTGCACCTGATGGAAACCCGAGATCTGGGTAAGTTCAATCACTCTTGCATCCTGGCTGTCCTGGTCCCGGGCTAAATGCACAAAGTTGCGTGCCCTCGTGAAGATGGCATCCGTGACCTCATGGATGCATTTGTGGGTGGAGGCTTGCGATATCCCAGAAAAGTCACCATTGGAGCCCTAAAAGGAGCTGCTGGCGTAAAAATTGAGTGCCACATTCACTTTCACTGCCATGGGCTGTGGATGCCCTCCATGTCCCCGTGGCGCCAAATCCTGCAGCAGCTGGAAGATGTGACCAACCAGTACCCTAGACATGCACAGTCTTCGCAATACTGGTTCTCATTAATCTGCAGGAATGAAAGATCTATAGACCCTGGGTCTAGCTAGGCGCTGACCAGCGACGGCTCAGTGTGGCTCTTTGGCAGCGTGTGCAGGAATTGCAGCTGCCCCTTCTTCCTGAGGGTGCTGCTCCTCCCTCTGCACAGCCACATGCCTCAGTCACTCTCTTCTCTGTTGTCTTCACTCACTCTACCCCTTGAGGCATCCATGATCCTGATGTATCCTGCAGGATAAAAGAGAGAGACACATCCATTAGCTTGGGTGTACTAAGAACCTCTCTTGGTTAAGCGTGAAGGCCCCTTAATGCATCCCGGAGAGTGCTGGCCACCACTTGGATGGCCAGAGATTAGTGCGCTGCATGGCTGCCCAAAACCCCACCCACCTCCACCCCACTTCACCTGACCGATTGGTGGCAGTTTCGCCCACTGGACTGCATGCTGTGCTCTCAACTCAGGTGCAGGTATTCTCTTAACCCACACTGCAAGGCTGCACTGTTAGCTTGAACCATGGAGGAGATTGGTCCAAACCAGGATGCTGACATTGCAAGGGGCTGTGAGCACCTCTACCAGTGACTGCTCCATGGCCAGCTTTAGGAAGGAGATTGTACAATGTACCCAGTTGTCCAACTGTTCTGCAGTCCACAAAAATGCCCATTAGTTTGCAGACTGTGCATGAGGGGTGAAAAGCTCTGGAGTACTTGCTGGTACTCTCATGCCTCTGCATTGCTTGAGTGGACAGATAAGCTAGAGGCTGGACTCCACACATGTCAATGTGGCTGCATCTGAGTTGTCTCAGCTGCAGAGGAATGGTCACTCTATGCATGGTTTCCCTAATGTGTGGCTGCTGCCCTCCCCCACAACCTCGCATGTGCTTGTGCACCACCTTCAATCATGGGGCAGCCCTTGCCCCCCGCCCCAAGTTGCTTCAACCTTGAAGTCCAACTGGTGACCCTTGCGAATGCTGCGCAACGTTACTGTGCATTCACCTCCGACTTCCCCCTCAAAGTGCAGGGCACCAAGGGCACTCCTTTTATATGCCGTTGTGAAATACATCAGTAGGGAGGACAATCCAGTGGAGGGGGCTGATTCTGGCGGGCTTGCCTTATAATGATATGCAGATGTTTACAATAAAGTTCCCAACATCCAATGGTTGCAAATCCAGCCCGCTATTGACGGGCTGAGCGGACGATCACAAACTGTTTTCACAACTTTGTGAAACTGATTTTTGGCCTTCTCGCCATATTGTCTGTTAATGCCGCTGAACAGACCCAGTGCCAGAGGGCATGGAAAATTCTGCCCATGGAGTTTTAGAGGACCTAACTTGGTGCAATACTCCCTCAACACAAGAAAAAAATGGATTTTCAAGACTGAAATCTAGATAACTCTTCCCTGACGCTGGTATCTGCAAAAAAAATTGCACTTTGTTACCAACAATGAATGAGACCTGCCTCTCCTAAAACACCCAGTCTTAAACTTAAATCAAAGTCTGTGGATATGCTACAGTCACCTTCTTAATGGGCACCATCAGCTAAATTCATCTATGGTGTTATTCCAGGATAGAGGGTGTGAAGAGTTTAGCCTTTTTCTGTTTCTGACTATGTTCAGGAGAATTTTCTTGATCAGTATGTTTCTACCCCAATGAGGAAGGAGGCATTGCTGGATCTGGCTCTGGGAGATGAGGTGGGTCAAGTGGATCAAGTATCAGCAGGGGAACATTTAGGGAACAGTGATCATAGTATCATGAGGTTTATATTAGCTCAAGAAAAGGACAAGGAGCAATCCAGAATAAAAATATTCACTTGGAAGAGGCCAATTTTGTGAAGTGAAAATGGATCTTGCCCAGCTAAATTGGAATCAAAGATTGACAGGCAAAATAGTAGCAGAACAATGGGATGTCTTTAGAGAGGAGACGGTTTGGGTACAGTCAAGGTATATTCCCACAGGGGGTGGGGGCAGGGGTAGATAGGATGAATCCAGAGCTCTATGGATGATGAAAGAGATAGAAAGTAAGGTGAAGCATAAAAAGGGTGTATAAGACACATGTCAAGTTGATAATACATGCCCGAACCAGGTTAAGTGTAGAAAGTTCAAAGGGGTAGTGAAAAATGAAGCAGGAAGACATCAGCAACAAAAGGGATCCAAAATTTTTCTATGGGCATAGAAATAATAAAATGGCAGTAAGCAGATGAGTTGAAAAAAATATAAAAACAAAAAACTGCGGATGCTGGAAATCCAAAACAAAAACAGAATTACCTGGAAAAACTCAGCAGGTCTGGCAGCATCGGCGGAGAAAAACAAAGTTGACGTTTTGAATCCTCATGACCCTTCAACAGAACTGAGTGAAAATAGGAGAGGGGCGAAATATAAGCTGGTTTAAGGTGGGGGGGGGGAGAGAAGTGGGGGGGTGTGGTTGTAGGGACAAGCAAGCAGTGATAGGAGCAAATAATCAAAAGATGTCACAGACAAAAAAACAAAGAGGTGTTGAAGGTGGTGATATTATCTAAAAGAATGTGCTAATTAAGAATGGATGGCAGGACACGCAAAGTACAGCTCTAGTGGGGGTGGGGTGAAATTAGACTAACAGGACATAAAAGGTATAGATTTAAAAATAATGGAAGTAGGTGGGAAAAGAAAAATCTATATAAATTATTGGAAAAAACAAAAGGAAGGGGGAAGAAATGGAAAGGGGGTAGGGATGAGGGAGTGAGTTCAAGATCTAAAGTTGTTGAATTCAATATTCAGTCCGGAAGGCTGTAAAGTGCCTAGTCGGAAGATGAGGTGCTGTTCCTCCAGTTTGCATTGAGCTTCACTGGAACAATGCAGCAAGCCAAGGACAGACATGTGGGCAAGAGAGCAGGGTGGAGTGTTAAAATGGCAAGCGACAGGGAGGTTTGGGTCATTCTTGCGGACAGACCGCAGGTGTTCTGCAAAGCGGTCGCCCAGCAGATGATTTGGGCTGATTAGGGACCAAAGAGAAGGTCCACACATGGAGGCAGTGAGCATGGTTGAGGTATTAAATGTATATTTTACATCTGTCTTTAACAAGGAAGAAAATACTACCAAAGTTACATTGAAATGGGAGGTAATTGAGATACTGGATGGGCAAAGCAATGAAGGGGAGGTATTAGAAAGGCTGGCTCTGCTTAAAGTTGATAAGTACCAGGACCAGTTAGGACATATCCGAGGATACTGAGGGAAGTAGAACAGGACGTTGTAGAGTAACTGGCCATAATCTTGCAATCCGCCTTAGATATAAAAGAAGTGGAGAATTGTAAATGTTTCACCTTTGTTCAAAAAATGGGCGTAAGGGTAAACCCAGCAACTGGCCAATCAATTTAAACTTGGCTTAATCATCTTAGAGATGATAATTGGGACAAAATAAACATCACTTGGCCAAATGTGGATTAGTTAAGGAAAGCCAGCATGGACTTGCTAAAGGCAAATAAAAACTGATGAAAGGTCATTGACCTGAAACATTAACTCTGTTTCTCTGCATGGATGTTGCCTGACCTGCTGAGTAGTTCCAGTATTCTCCAGCATCAGCAGTAATTTCCATTTGAGCTGTTTTGTTGAAGGCATATCATGTTTCACTATCTTGGTTGAGTTTTTGGATGAGGTAACCGAGAGGATCGATAAAGGTAATGTAATTGATGCGGTGTACATGGACTTCCAAAAGACATTTGATAAAATGCCATACACGCGCAAAAGAGCACAGGCTCTGACTCTCCCTCTTCCCCCTGCCCGCAGTGCTACCAGGTGCGTGTCACGCTGGGCAAGCCTTAATTGGCCCACCCACGTAAAATGGCAGCACAGAGACAATTGCGGGCGATGATCGCAGGCAACAATCAGCTCCACGCCCGCCCGCACCCACTCCCAACCGGCCCGCCTGACAGGGAGAAAATTCTCCCCTATATTTTGGACTCTGGACTCGCGTGAAACAATAATTCTTCTGTTTTCTGTGGTCTTTGCCCTGTAGCTCTTTCTTTCCCTTATCCTTCTTTTACTGTGTGAATGTACCGAGGTTACATGGCGACACCCTCTCCCTGCATTTTGAGTGTGTTTAAAATAAATTAATCCTCTGATTTTACTCTATCTCAAGTTTGTTGTGGGGTTACTAATAGAGGATTGAATCACTTCAAAACTGAGGGGTTGGGGAAAATATACTACCACTCATAAAGGGGGAAATAAAAAAATCAAAAACACCTTTTTGATTACGAAAGGGTGGTGAGAGGAGAAACCAAGGCTGCTTGAAATTAAACCCTCCCCAGCATGTAACAGTAGTGATGGGAAAACTACTAGAAAGAATAGTTAAGAACAAAATTAATTCTGACTTGGAGAAGCATGCGTTAATAAAGCTTTGTTAAAGGCAAATCATGTCTGACTAACTTGACTGAGTTCTTTCATGAAGTAACAGAGAAGATAGTGTAGTTGATATTCTATATATAGATTTTAAAGGCATTTGATGACGTACCTTATTCCTAAAATAGAAGCACGTGATATTAAAGAGGATGTTGGTGACTTGAGTATGAAATTAGCCAAGGGATAGGAGGCAAAGAGTATTGATGAATGAATGTTTTTCTGACTAGAGAGAAGTATGTGGTGGGGTCCCCCATGGTCAGTTTTAGGACCATTCTTTTCTTGCTACTTATTAGTGACCAGGCCTTGGTATAGGGAGTACAGGTTCAAACATGATACAAAACTTGGCAATGTAATAATTAGTGAGCATAGCCAGCAGACTTCAGGGGGACAAAGACAGTCTGATGGAATGGGCAGATGCACGGTAGATAAAATTTAATGTGAGTAAGTTTGAAGTGAAGCACTTTGGAAGAAACAACAGGGAGAGGCAGTATAATCTAAATGGTGCTATTGTGAGGGGGGCACATGTGCAAAACAACCTGGAGGTGAATATTCACCAATCCTTGTAGATGGCAGATCAAGTTGATAAGTCAGTTACAGCCTACAGGATACCTGGCTTTGTAAATAGAGGCGTTGAATGTAAAAACAAAGAGGTCGTCATAAACCTTTACAAATCTCTATTTAGGCCTCAGCTGGAGAATGATGCACAATTCTGGGCACTACACTTTAGTAAGGATGCCGGGGCCTGGAGAGGATACAAAGGAGGTTTACCAGGATGATCACAGAGATCAGGGAGTTCAGTTATATGAAGAGATTGGAGAAGCTGGGGTTGTTCCCCTGAGAGCAGAGAATTAGGGGATAAGGAAATGCTGTTCCGATGAGAGGTTCTCAACCTGAAATGTTAACATTGTTTCTCTATCTACCTGAACAGCTGAGTATTTAATCCCAGCCTTCCAAAGTGTGACCCCAATTCAGCATTTTAGTAAAAGCAAAAGGCTGTGGACACTGGAAACCTGAAATAAAAAAAGTACGTACTGGAATGGCATCTGGAGTTGCATTTCTGAGGAAGAGCCATATTCTACTCGAATCGTCATCCACAGATGCTGGCAGGCCCATTGAGTATTTCTAGCACTTTCTATTTTTATTTATGTTTCAGGCATCCGCTATATTTTGCTTTTATTTTAGTGTTTAATTAACTGCCACTTCTCTTCCGGGAATTTGTCTCTTTTACCTTGTTGAACTTCACTGCTTTCCATTTCTCTTCTGTTGTTCGATAAGCTGTCTACCAAAATTCACTTTCATGCGGCCACATCTCCTTCCTCAGCGTCTGAATCCCGGTTCCAAAGAAGAGCCATATTAGACTGGAATTGTAAACTCTGTTTCTCTTTGTATAGATGCTGCCAGACCCGCTGAGAATTTTTGGCATTTTCTATTTTTATTTCAGAATTTTAGCAGTTAGTTTTTATAAATTAGCCCGTTTAGAAAAGAACTTTGCTCAATGGAAACACAGACTGGGAATTTTGGTGTGAATGTTAGTGTGCCCTGCATGAATTTCCATGGATGAAGTTCAGCACTGGGTGTGTTAACTTGCAAGATCTATTTGGGGGTATCTTGTTGGAGCTCCATAAAAAGACTGTATTTGTAAGTGATTCAGATCCAGCTTTGGGCTGATCTGCTCAGGTAATGCACTGCATAGGAACACAGAAACAGGAGGAAGTCATTTAGTTCCTCGAGCCTGTTCCACCAGATCACAAGATGACAGCTGTTCTGTGATTTAATTCCATATACTCACTTTTGTCCCATATCATTTAACACCTTGGCCAACAAAAATGACAATCTCAGATTTAAAATTAACAATTGATCTAGCATCATTTATCACTCTCACAATGGCTGACTTCCGGAGGCAGCACTGAGGCCTCACCTTGTTACCACCAGCTTTAACTGGTCAGGGATGTGAAGGCCTGAGAGTTCTATCCACTGTTCATTAAACACAAAATGCAACAGAAAAACACATTCAATTACGAAGTAAATTCAGGTTATTTCCTTCTCAATGAGCTAACTGGATGTCCTGCTGCATTGCAGCAGCTACACGCCCTCCATCTTTCCCACTGCCTGTAAAATCCAGAACCAAAGTCTCCCCAATTGCTGTTTGAGGGAGTATTCAAACCTCTACCACCCTTTGGGCTGAATTTTTTGGGGCCTGAAAGAGCGGGATAGGAAGGGAAGTACAGAGGGCCTAAAAATGGGGAGGGGCCACCCTTGCCTGGTAGCCTGGCATCATAAGTACCTGAATATACATAACAATTGATTGTGATTTTCCATACCATTTTGTATTTAGTGAACAGTGCATGGGGAATCACGGGCCTTCAGGCCCCTGACCAGTTAAAGCTGGCAGCAACGAGGTGAGGTTTCAGTGCTGCCTCTGGAAATCAACCATTGTGAGAATGGCGGGCAATCTTCAAGGGATGCAGAGAGACCCTGGCACATGTTGAAAAGGAAGTAGCAAGGAGGTCGAATCCAGGAACAGTGCATGAGACTCAAACACCCAGTCTCCATGGTCCCACCTGAGCGAAGGAGGACCAGTGCAGAGGGAGGGACTACCAGGCACTGGCAACTCCACAGCAATAACAGCAGGAGCAGCAAAAGGACCTGCCTCTGGGTGGGCACACTGCAGAAGCATGCATGGACGGAGTGACAACAACTTGCCACTCAAAGGGGCTATCTTCGACAGAGACTGTACCAAACATTAATCTAGTATGTACAGGTGTCTGAGCAACAATGTCAGCAAAGCCAATGGCCCTGCAGATTGACTTATGTGCAGGATGATCTGGGACCCATGGGCTTTAATGGACACACAATGTCCATGGACCTGAAGATCACCATGACACTTAACTTACACATCCAGATTTTTCCAAGGATCCACTGCGGACATGTATGCGATCTCCCAGGCTGTTGCCTATCAGTGCAACAAGGAGGTGACAAATGGCATGTTCAAGTGGCCTGGTGACCATGTGTGGTACCAAATCAAACCGGGCAGTCAGGTGGAGCTGCCCACTGGGTTTGATTACACAGGTGCAGGGTGGTGCTAACTGCATTTGTGTGTTCATCAAGGTTCTCATGGACCAGCCAATGACCTTCATCAACAGGAAGGGCTTCCACTTGCTCAACGTCCATCTAGTCTGCAACCACCAGAAGCAGATCCTTCAGGTGTGTGCATTGCTCTTGCACGGTTCTTGGGAAGCAGCTCCCACTCCGAGATACTTTGGCAATCCCTGGTGCCACAGTTTTCTCGTCCTGCATGTGTCTTCAGGGATGGATTCTTACAGTCAGGGGCTGCTCATCAAAGATAGTCATTTTTTAATGGGCTGTGAGCATTGCTGGCATTTTGTGCCCATCCCTAAGTGCCCTTGAACTGAGTGGCTTGCTCAGCCATTTCAGAGGGCAATTAAGAGTCATCCACATTGCTGTGGATCTGGAGATGCATGTAGGCCAGACCAGGTAGGGATGGCAGATTTTCTTCCTGTAGTGATTGGAAGCATTACCTTTCCTACTGCATTTAAGGGTCACATGTTTGTACTGACGAATGAGCCTTAAGCGCAGGTAATCTTCAGGACAGAGCTTTCTAGTTGTGGACCTGGTTCAAGCATGTAGCTTCTAAAAGAGCTCTGTAATAAAGTTATCTTTTTCAAGTAAGAAACCTGCCCGGTACCTCAAGTTCTCTACAATTGGCAATGAGAATAAATAATTCTGATGCTGCACCTCGCCTTGTGAATGTGAGTACCAATTCTTAAGGATAGAAAGAAAAATATACTCACCAGGCATGCCACTCTTCAACCCTTATGACGGGTCCATGGAAGACTGGAGCCAGTACATAGAGCACCTAGGTTTTTATTTTGTGGCAATTGAAATAACAGCGGAGGAGAAACAGGAAGCAACTTTTTTAAGTGTCTGTGGTGACAAGACATATAACCTCAGCCATTGTTTGACGGCCCCAAATGCTCCCAATTTTAAATCTTTTAACAAATTGATTGACCTCATGAAGGCGGGTTTTCAGCTGAAGCCATCGGTAATTATGCAGAGGTTTAAATTTAACTCCAGAGAAAGGGAGAGTCCATCGCAACTTATATAGCAAAGTTGAAGAAGTTGACTGAGCACTGCGACTTTGGAGATACACTCAATGACATCTTGCAGGATCAATTGGTTTGTGGCGTTCACAATGATGCCATTCAGCACTGTTTACTTGCAGAAGTTAACATCGATTTGAAGCACGCCATGGAAATAGCACTAGCAATGGAGAGTGCTGAGAGGGACTCAACAGGCTTTACAGAGCATGCAACATGGCACCAGCTGGGACGAGAACCTACTGCCGGGCATGGCACGAAAACCAGATAGACAGCCGCGGAGCGGGAGACAGTCTCTGCTGCTCGAAAAACGAAAAGGCATAGTGGAAGCATTTCAGCAGCGATTCAGAAATTAATCAGTTACAGATGTGGGGGTAACCATGTACCGGACACCTGCAGATTCAAGGAGGTAGAATGCCATTACTGTCACAAAAAAGCGCATGTAATAAAGCAATGCAGGTTGAAATCAAGATAGTCAATCAGACAGCAGAGCAAGATGAATGACGTGCACAACAGAACAGAACCAGAAGCTGTTGATACTCAAATCTATTCCCTATATAATGTCAAAGCAGTAAAAACTGAACCAATCACTGTCACCCTTCAAGTGAATGGGAAGCCTCTAGTCATGGAGGTAGCCACAGGATCCTCAACCACAGTGGTGGTAGAACATACATTTATATACCCAAATGAAGGTACTCAGTCACTGAATCTGGAGCAAACCGCAGCTCAGCTGAAGACATACACTGCAGAGTCAATTCAGGTAAAGGGCATCGCCAAGTATTTGTCTCCTATAGGTAACAGACAGCCCAGCTGCAAGTGATCATTGTGACAGGTGAAGGGTTTAGCCTTCTGGGTTACAAAAAATTATGCTCAACTGGTCAGAAATATTTCAAGTGAGAACAGAATGAATTTCTGGGCTGTTAAGATAGTACAACACCGTATTTCGTGATGAATTGGTAAAGATAAAAGGCTTACAAGCAAAAAGATATGTAGATTTAGAGGACACACCCTGGTTCTTTATGCCCAGACTTGTGCCTTATGCCCTAATGGAGAAGATGGATGCAGAATTTTGCCACTAAGGGAAGCTAGACATTATCCAACCAGTCCAATGTTTGGAATGGGCAGCATCCATAATCCCTGTGATGAAACCAGATCAAACTATTTGCATTTGTGGAGGGTACAAATTAACTGTGAACAAGGCAGCTGAACTACATAAATATCCTATCCCAGGATAGAAGATTTGTACGCTAAGCTAGCTGGAGAAAAATCCTATACCAAACTGGACATGAGCCATGTGTACCAACAGCTACAGCTGGACAGCAAATCCAGAGGGTATGTAACTATTATGATCTATTGTGGGGTCACTTTGCTTGCAAACCGGTTGCACACTTATCTGTCGACGGGTGAATTGATAACAATATACTGCAGATGCAGAGACCAATTTGAGGTGAAGCACATGCTATTTATTTACACAGACAATAGCGCACTAACATGATGTGTGCTTCTCCAACCAGACCCTACTCTAGACTAACATTAACATCGTAGCCCACATTACACAGCAATTAGGTCACACAACCACGCGTTCAATCTGCTCACATTCTCTGCACTTCTGCATCATTTCTAGCTGGTGCCTCCCTCCTGACACAAAGGATGGCGCCATTTTGATTGCTTCTGAATCCCTGACTGCGCTTTCCATTGCAAGTGATAACTTCAGTGCCTTGCTGAAGTCTAAATTTGTTTCTGACAACAACTTTTTTTGAATGGCATCTTTGATAGTCCCACATACTAATCGGTCTCTTAACATGTCATTAATCAATGTCCCAAGCTCTCAGTGCTCTGTCAGTTGTTTCAAGGCTGCTACATAGCAAGCGATTGTCTCTCCAGGGGTGCGACACCTCAAATTAAATTTAAAATGCTGCGTTGTTACTGAGGGTTTTGGCTGAAAGTGGCTTTTCACAAGATTCACCAAATCATTAAAGCCCTTGGAATCTGGGGCATTGGGTGCCATGAGACTACGAATTAGGCCATATGTTTTCCTGCCACATGTTGATAAGAAGACTGCTCACCTCATCTCCTCCCCCGATATGTTGCTAGCCAAAAAGAAAAATGTGAGGCATTCAATATAATGTGACCAGTCATCGATGAGCTGATCAAATGGTTCGATGCGGCCAAATTGTGGCATACTGGAGGGAGATAACTTTGACTACCATGGTGAGGGCTGTACTTACAATTGGCCAGCAAGGCACGGGCTGATTCACTTCAGTTTAGTTTTCACGGCTTTCCTTGGTGTCGTCAACTGGTTGTGTTTTTCCTCATCGCCAGCTGTAATGTTCTACTGTGGAGTCACTTTGTTTGCGAACCAGTTGCATGCTTATCTGTCAGCAAGTCAGTTGATAACAATATACTGCAGATACAGAGACCAATGTTAGGTGAAGCACATGCTATTTACTTACACAGACATAATATGTGTTTCTCCAGCCAGACCCCACTCTAGACTAACATTAACATTATAGCCCACGCTGCATAGCTTTTGGGTCATATATTCATGTGGTCAATCTGTTCACATTCTCTCAAAGGTGTATTGCACCTCAGATTACCAGAGTAAACATCGACATGCACAAGGGCCTGTATCAATATTGTCATGACTCACTGGGGATAGTGCACTGCAATATCAAGCCCCACTGCTCCCCAAGCCGTGACAAATGTGAAACGTTTGATCAAACCACCTAATTGTTTAATTTAGGATAACAGGAGATGAGCACCAGGATTATAAACTTAATAAGTAAATAGCTGTTTATTGAACAAATTGTCTTTAACCAGTGGCAAAAGAAAGAAAAATGAACTGCTAATTTCTAACTCAATAACCTAAACTCTATCCCTTCCTTAATCCCTATACACACACTTATAAGCCACATAAGAAAACCAAAAACATGGATTTTAAGGGTGGGATAAAACAGTTCAATGGTATTAACTCCAGAGTACAGGATTCAATGGGTTGATTTTGATCAATGTCTTCCAAATTCCTTTCAGTTCTTTGTTGATGACATGAGGTGGTCTTCCCAGCACTTTCAGTCTTTGGTTCACTGGTTGAGCATTTGCTTCTCAATGTCTCAAACGGTGATTTTCCCCTTTCCTCTTGACAGTGGTATTTCAGAGAGACGGCAGGTTATAGAGATATGGGGGATAAAAAACAGTTAGTTATTATTGTAGAATTACTGGAATCTGACAGACACAGGAGAAAAATGTTTTAGGTCCTTTCTCTTTTCAGGCTAGGAGTTTTTCTGCTGCACTGTCCTCCCAATCAGGAGCCAATTAAAAATGTTGCTTTGTAGTTCCCCATTAGACCAGACTCCTCCTTGGCACCATCCTGTCTTTCATGACACACTCTATTCCAGGACAGCAACATTGTATATATCCCTCACATTGTTCCAGTAGACATGTCTTTCAAACTGCAGCCATTGTAATTTTAATCCACTGTCCAACAGAAATAAAAAGATATGTTCTTTACAATATATGCACCTACCCTTTGGTGTATCATCTACCTGTGCAATCTTCCAAAGGATCATGGAAAGCCTATTACAAGGACTTACCTGAGTAGTAGTGTACCTGAATGATGTCCTGATCACAGGATCAACGGAAGCCAAACACTTGGCCAAACTAGAAGAGGTTTTAAGAAGATTTTTGGAAGTTCGTGTACAATTGATTAAAGAGAATTATACATTCCAAGCGACAGAAGTCACTTACTTGTGTCACCGAGTGGATGCCAAAGGGTTACATCTAGTAGAGGAGAAGGTCAGTGCAATCAAAGAGGAGCCCTCTCCTACCAGTGTCGCTAAGCTCAAGTCTTGTTCTGGGCATGGTAAATTATTATGGTCGTTTCTTGCCAAACTTATCAACAGTGTTAGCATCTTTACACCTACTATTGAAAAGAAACATCATTGGCCATGTAATACACAACAACAAGAAGCCTTCATGAAGGTCAAGAAGCAATTACATTCAGCTTGTCTTCTGGGACATTATGACCCATCAAAATAATTAATTTTAACCTGTGATATATCTCCTTACGGTGTGGGAGCTGTGTTGTCACATAGGATGGAAGATAGTTCTGAAAGGCCAGTCGGCTATGTCTCCAGAACCCTCTGCAGCCAAGAACAGCCTTTCACAACTTGAAAAGGAAGGTCTATTGGTGCATACAAGCAAGGAGCAGGAGTAGGCCATTCAGCCCCTCAAGCCTGCTTCACCATTTAATAAGATCATGGCTGATCTTATAGAAACCTGAAATCAACATTTGAGGCACTGCACCCAAGGCCGGGGACATGATCCCATGGCTGCTGACCTACTGTACACTCTCCATCCAGACTTGCATGGTCAGACAGGACAGTCTCTTATTGCTGTCCCCTGGGAAGAGGACATCCCACCTTTTCCTTGCAACCTGGAGGAGGGCCTGCAGGGAGGCATCACTAAACCGTGGGGCCACTCTGTGTCTTCCTTCCAGTATGTTTGCTGCATCTTGGTCTGTTCCTTGATTCCTCAATTGAGGGGTGCACGCTGAAAGCAAACTTATCCTCAGGGTAGCTGCTGCAGTGATAAGAATCAACAAAGCTGCACAGAATGCAGGGCTGACAGGCACCTACCAATGGCATCAGCACCTGCCTCTGCATCGGATGACACTGAGATTCGGCCTTGAGGTCTGTCCCCACTCAACCTGTTGAGGGGCCCTTAATTGGCCAAAAGACATATGGTTGCAATCAGCCAGCTGCATTTCTCTCGTGTGCTAACTACAACCTCTTCCAGTACCACCACTGAGATCTAAGCTGCGCACACAACATTCATTTTTATGCAGAAATGCTTTGTAATTTCACCCATAAAAGGTCTGGCTCTAATGTTTAGATTATATGCCCCCTAGTCCTAGACTCCCCAACCAGCGGAAATAAATTCTATCTACCTTATCAAACAGCGCTATCAAGTGGCACTTGCTTAGCAATAACCTGCTCACTGACGCCCAGTTTGGGTTCCGCCAGGGCCACTCAGCTCCTCATTACAGTCTTGGTTCAAACATGGACAAAAGAGCTAAACTCCAAAGGTGACTGTGAGAGCAATTATCCTTAACATCAAGGCAGCATTTGACTGAGTGTGGCATCAAGGAGCCCTAGCAAAACTGGAGTCAATGGGAATCAGGGGAAAAACTCTCCACTGGTTGGAGTCATACCTAGTACAAAGGAAGATGATTGTGGTTGTTGGAAGTCAGTCATCTCAGCTCCAGGACATCACTGCAGGAGTTCCTCAGGGTAGAGTCCTCGGTCCAACCATCTTCAGCTACTTCATAAATTACCTTCCTTCTATCATCAGGTCAGAAATGGGGATGGTTGCTGATGATTGCACTATGTTCAGCAGCATTCACGACACTTCAGATACTGAAGCAGTCCATGTCCAAATGCAGCAGGGCCTGGGCAATATTCAGGCTTGGGCTGACATGTGGCAATAATAAGTGCCAGGTAATGACCATCTCTAACAAGAGAGAATCCAACCATCACCACTTGATGTTCAATGGCATTATCATCACTGAATCCCCCACTATCAACATCCTGGGGGTTAACATTGACCAGAAACTGAACTGGCCTAGTCATATAAATAATGTGGCTTCAAGAGCAGGTCAGAGGCTAGGAATCCTGCAACAAAAAACTCACCTCCTGACTCCCCAAAGCCTGTCCACCATCTACAAGGCACAAGTCAGGAGTACGATGGAATACTCCCCACTTTCCTAGATGAGTGCAGCTCCCACAAGAAGCTTGACACCATCCAGGACAAAGCAGCCCGCTTGATTGGCACCACATCCACAAACATTCACTCCCTCCACCACCGACACACAGTAACAGCAGTGTGTACCATCTACAAAGTGCACTGCAGGAATTCACCAAGGCTCCTTCAATAGCACCTTCCAAACCCACGACCACTACCACCTAGAAGGACAAGGGCAGATGAATGTGAACACAACCACCTGGAGGTTTCCCTCCAAGTCACACACCATCCTGAATTGGAAATAAATCGCCGTTCCTTCACTGTCACTGGGTCAAAATCCTGGAGCTCCCTTCCTAACAGCACTGTGGCTGTACCAATGCCACAGGAGCTGCAGCAGTTCAAGGAGGCAGCTCATTATCACCTTCTCAAAGGCAGCTAAGGATAGGCAATAAATGCTGGCCCAGCCAGCGAAGCCCACATCCAATGAATACATAAAAGTAGGATGCATGGTCTAGTATTGAGCCGCAGAGATAAAGAACTTATGATGTCTTCTTGCAACTCTTACTTTGTTAGCCTTTTTGCATGAAGGAAAAGTTATTCAATACTGAATTGCCTCTCAATCACAGAAGGACATCCCATTGATGATGGGGTCAGGGGATGGTAGTGATGGGTATTACAAGCTCAGTGCTTGAGCCTCAGCTATGAGTAATCTGTGTAAATGACATAGAATGAAGGGACTGAGTGTAATGGAGCCTAGGTTGCTGACAATACAAAACTAGATGTGAAAGTAAATTGTGAGGAAGATATAAAAAGGCTCAAAAGGTTTATAGACAGGTTGAGTGAGTGGCAGGAACATGGCAGATGGAAGATAACGTGGGAAAGTTTGAAATTATCTACTTTGGAAAGAAAGCAGAAGAGCAGAATATTTATTAAATAGTGAGAGACTTAGAAATGATGGCATTCAGAACCATTGTACATGAATCACAGCAAGTTAACATGCAGGTACAGCAGGTAATTAGGAAAGCAAATGGTAGGTTAGCCTTTATTACAAAGCAGTTGGAGCACAATAGTACAAAAGTTTTATACTATTTGCGTAGGGCCCTGGTGATACCACACCTAGAGTAACCAGTTTTGACCTCCTTGCCCAAGGAAGGATATTACTTGCCTTAGAGGAAGTACAATGAAGGTTCACTGGAGTGATTCTTGGGATGTGTAGAATTGTCCAATGAGGAGAGCCGAGTAGGCTAGGCTAATATTTCCTATAATTCAAAAGAACGAAAGGGGATCTCATTAAAACATTACATTTTTAAGGAGCTTCATAGAATTGGTGCTGGGAGAATGTTTCACCTGGTTTAGCAGTCCTGAACCAGGGACCATAGTCTCAGAACAAGTGATTGACTATTTAGGACTGAGATGAGGAGAAATTTCTTCACTCAAAGAATTGTAAATCTTTGGAATTGTCTACCCGAGAGAGTTGTCAATTCTCAGTCATTGAACACATGCAAAATAGAAATTAATAGATTTTTGGATGATAAGGGAATTAAAGATTTGGAAATACTACAGAGAGGTGAATTAGAAGTAGAAAGTCAGCCATGATCGTACTGAATTATGGAGCAAGCTTGAAAGGCTGAAAGACCTATTCCTGCTCTCATTTCCTATGTTCTTATGTTCTTAAAATGAAACAGGTTGAATGACAGCAAGGCTGGGACTATTGAGTTTAACACTAAAAAATCAGCCTAGATCTTTGGCACAATCACCGATGGCAGTGTGGTGGGATAGAATTGCCATCACCGATGGTAGTGTAGCGGGATAGAATTACCATCACCGATGGCAGTGTGGTGAGGTAGAATTATTATCACCGACGACAGTGTGGCAGGATAGAATTATCACTGATGGCTGTGTGGTGGGATAGAATTACCATCACCGGTGGCAGTGTGGTGGGATAGAATTACTATCATTGACAGTAGCGTGGTGGGATAGAATTATCATCACCGATGGCAGTATAGTGGGATAGAATTACCATCCACCCAATTATCACAGTGCTGAGCCTGCTTATGCTTCTGGCTCCATGCTGAAAATGCATCTGATGTTGGGTTCAACCTTTGGACTGGGAAATGAGGTGCTGGTGTACGATTTAAATGCCTGTTATGGCTTAACGGGTCAGGCATCAACAGAAAAACAGTTTTGGTTTGGAAGCTGTGCACATTATCTATGAAGTCATCCACAGAGGCCCAATGTTTTCAGAGGCTGCAGTGGAAGAGCTTTTGACCCAACTGAGGTAGAGAATGGGGGCCCCATTTGGAACTGGGAGGAGATTCTCAGGGATAATATTCAGGAAAGAGGGGTGAGGGCCTTCGGCATCAACTACATGACCATTGCATGACAATTCAGTGTAATAAATTTAATGACTTTACAAGATAAATGTAAGGAGACAGCCACAGCTTCTCAAAATACATAGAACTATATCTGCCAGCTAACTCCTCCCCTCCCTAACACTGTGGGAACGTTTCAAACATTTATCATTAATACACTAAAGGTATTATGGGTGATTTAACACTCCAGCCTTCACCTATAAGTGACCCTTCCATCCAGTTCTATTTGCCAGCACAGGGTACATAGTTCTTCAGCTTGAATAGATGTCATCACCTCAATCATGACTTGCCTACTAGCATCTAGCTTTTATTGGCCTGAATCTCCCGAGGAGTAACAATCACCGTCAGGCCGCCATGTGGCACTACTTTTCTGTGCCATGCCAGAGCTCTGCATTTCTGGCCGGGTTTCCAATCCCAGATTCCCCAGAAATGTGGAGCATATCTGAAATGGAATTGCTTCTTCCATTTGCTGGATCATCGGGGCAAGACAAGCCATGCCCCTTTTTATGGCACTAGCTGTCAAATACTGGTAAGTAAAGAGTTTAAATGTCTCCAAGCTCGTTTGAAAAGTTAAGGAGAGAAAATGAGTTTGTAAGTGAGTAGGGTGGATGAGGTAAATGGATAAGGGGTAAGGGGTCAAGGTATATAAGATGGTAGGATGGGTAAGGGGGTAGGGGTGGGTAAGGGGATGGGGGTGGGTAAGGGGGTAGGATGGGTAAAGGGATAGGGGTGGGTAAGATGGGGCGGTGGCAGCTGGGTAGGGGGGTAATATCAGGTGAGGTTGGGTCAGGGAGGCCGTGTCAGGTCATGTTTCGGGGGATTTGGGGTATCAATGGGGAGTCGGGTGGTGAAGTCGGGTGAGGTCGTGTTTTGAGGGAGTCAGGATATCAGTCAGTTTTGAGGGAGTCAGGAGTCGAGGGGTGAGCTCGGGTTAAGGATTGTCTTGTGGAGTCGGAGGGTTGGCATGGGGGGGTCAGTTGTATAGTTACACTGGCATTAGACTAGGTTTTAATCTAACAGTTCCTTATCCAGGTAAGTAAGTGGGAACCGTCCGAAGTCTCCAACTCTAACTCAGGGAGCAGGGGAGTTCAAACTTCCCGCAACTTCCACAGAGTGGGATTTCTGAGGGTTCCCGTAGTGCATCTTGGGTAGTATGTCCGGTCTCTGACTACCTGGAGGACGGAAGATTTGGGCCAAAGTATCTTACAGAAAACAGGAAGCGTTAACAAATTTTGCATTCTTCTTATCGGAGTGGAATATCAAATTCTGCTAGATTATTTAGGTTTTGCATTGACAGGTTGTCAATTTTTACATTTGTCTGCTGTCAGTTTTTATTTTTTTACCTGAAACATTTGCAGAAGCTTTCCATCTGCATACCAGCCTTAATTTATAAGCTGATTTGCTTATTTTATTAGTAAAGAAAGATCATCGCTTTTACAAATGCGTAAATATTACATTTTTGAGACTTATCCTGAATTGGACATTTTCTAAGATCATGAGTTAACTTTAAATGTACTTACAATTCTTAAGGCTTTTTATTCCACCAATGCCTGTTTTGCGTATCAGGATGATTACAGCAATCACATTGCTTTTCTATCCCTTATTATTAAAGCACATCAGAACCCAAAACGGGATACATTCCCCTGACTTCAGTAATGAAGCAAAATTGAATTTTATTAAGCAATACATTGCTCATTCAGGAGGCAATTCTTTTATATTTTCACCAGAAATATTTAAGAGGACAGTCTACTAATGTGCTGTATAATAATTTTACAATGCATATGTCAGCAGAGCCAGGAAAATGACAGATTATAGTGGGGTTGGTTTGGGAGTGCGGTGAGAAAATCAAAAATTAACAGTGCCACAAAACGGACAACTGGTTATACAAACAACCTGATGTTCCTTTCCAATGAATTCCCTGGCCACCTTCTTCCTCTCGGCCTAGGGTGTAGGTACAATCTAGCCCACTGCTCAAAACCAACTTCAGCTTCAATAGAGACAAAAATCAGATGGGATAGATAAAGGCTGGCCAATCCATTACTACTGGTTTTGCACCCTGATCAAAGTTGAGTTTTACCATTTAGATGTCTCATATATTTTCGAGCATTGTGGAACTCCAATGAATGCAGCAATTTGTGCAACAACTGCATTAATTCTGACATGGGGATGGCCAATGTTGCATAAAAATTAAAATGAAACATTGAAGCGTATTTAATTCTAGAAACTAGATAGCACTAGAACTTAATGGGACTTCCTTACAGTTTTTATTTAAAACTGCTTTCCTCTATTTCCTTGGAAATAATGCAATAACTGCCAATCAAAATGGCAGCTGAACCTGATTGTTCCATGCTTTTGTGAAACATTTGATCAGTTGCAATGTACCTCTAATAATGCTGCTTTCACACTTTTCAGGTAGCCATTTAACTGCTTGACTGCTATTTCTGGTGCAAAGATTCAACATTGACACAATGTTGTTTGTAAAATCCACATTTAATATTACAGATTCTCATGTTGAATGCAGGCAACACGTCTAACCATCTCTCATTGACATTCAATGGCAATACCATTGCTAAATCCCCCACTACCATTGATCAGAAACTGAATTCCAGCTATTTAAATACTGTGGCTACAAACGCAGACCAGGGGCTGGGAATTCTATGGTGAGCAACTCACCTTCTGACTCTCCAAAGCCTGTCACCATCTACAAGGCACAAGTCAGGAGTGCAATAGAATACTCTCTGTGTGCCTGGATGAGTGCAGCTCCAACAACACTCAAGAAGCTTGACACCATCCAGGACAAAGCAGTCCCTCCATCACTGACCCAAAGTGACAGCAGTGTGTACGATATACAAAATGCACTGCAGCAACTCTCCTTCAACAGCACCTTCCAAACCCCCTAGAAGCAAAAGGGCAGCAAATGTATGGGAACAACACCACCTACAATTTCCCTCAAGCCACACACCGTCCTGACTTGGAACTATATCACCGTTCCTTCACTGTCACTGGGTCAAAATCATGGAACTTCCTTCCTAATAGCACTGTGAATGTACATGTTGTAGAGGGGTCTGGCACATACAGGTTTAATGTGGGTTAATGTGAGTACAGCACCGCCCACACAGTGATGTAAGAAGGCACATGACCTAGACCTCGAGTCAATGTGGTGTAGGCCAGAGATGTGTTAAGACCTAGGCCAGAATATTGCTGTCGGCATCCGGGAATGGGCCCAACACACCGACGTGCAAAATGACGCGTAATGATGTCGGGCGTACGTCCTGACATCATCGCGCATCATTTAGATCTTTCGTTCGGCAGTCGCGTGCCAGAGGCGGCTGGCACCCGCCGAACTGTCAACGGCCTATTAAGGCCATTAGGAAAGTAATTTAGATAATTAACAGCGCTGCCCATCCAACCTTAAGGTTGGTGGGCAGGCGAAGAGGCCAAGTGGCATTTGCATTTTTCAGGAAACTTTATCCACGGGCGGGATGAGGTTTCCTGAAGGTTTTATAAAATCAATAAATAAATTTTGCTAAATTGACAAACATGTCTCAGCTAATGTGACACCGTCACATGAGGGGACATGTGTAAATAATTTTTCTCTCACTTTATTAAAAAATTTCAATATATACTTAATCTTCCTGAGGCAGCTTTGTGAAACAGCACAGGCCCCGACTCGTCCTCCTCCACCCGCCCGCACAGGTGGCACTGAGCACCATCAGCTGTGTGTCATGCTGAGTGGGCCTTAATTGGCCCGCCCAGGGGCTCCGTGCCCATCCCTGCCCGCTCCCGCCCAGCCCACCCGACACAGGTAAGTTTCTGGCCCTACTCCAGGATTTTAATGCCCCACCCCGGCAGATGCAGTGAGCCATTTAAATCTCCGTTCAGCTCAGTGGAACCATAATATCCTGTGGAGCAGGAGAAGTTGTAAAATCCTGGCTCTAGGGTGGAGATAGCTCCAAGCCTGGAGCCTTTACTATATATTTGTATATAGTTACAAGTAGTTGAAGACTTGGTGTTCACATACAGAAAACTATGGAGAGTTCTTTAACAGACACGTTCTGTAGCCAACACCATCCCAACGTGGTGGCAGCTCCAGGTCAAAAGCCCTCATCCCCTCAAAAATGCTGAAAGACTAAGACAAAGGGCATCTTCCAACAAATTCTGAACTGAAAGAAGTTCCCAACTAAAGCTACAGAGGCTGAGAAAAAGTTCCAGATAGAAGAGCTGGAAGATAAAGGCAGAATTTTCACTGGAGCAGAAGGCACCAAACAACCTCCTTTAGAAGTCCAGCTTCAGCACAAAAAATTCATAGTTTGCAAGGGTGAGCTAAATCCATTTCACTTCCAGGCTGCAACCAGTCCTGGAGAAGCCCTGGAGAAGTGCCGTTTAAATGGAACCAGTCACTAATCCCAACTCCCCAACTCCGAGCCTCAACCTGGCCCCTCCACCCCCTCCCGAGTTAAACAGAAAAAAATAATAATTAACCTACTCAACTCTCAGGAACCTTGCAACTGTCCAAGTCCTTGAACAACAAGCCTGCTATTCATTTGGACATCTTGCTGCTTGCAGCTCTGCATCACTGATTGAATTGAGTCGGCAGACCTCCGACCCATGTAGCCAGTGTTGAAAATTCTTCTTCCCGAAGAATGCCGCCACCATTTTGCGAAGCCCCCCAAAACCAGCAAGTGTGGGAGTTCCATTGTTTTGCAGTGAATGGCAACACCATCTTGAAAGCCTGTAAGCCCTCAAAGCTGTACATCTTCAATGTGCATCATAATTCCACACTTGCAACTCCAGTGGGACTCATCCATGGCCCAGAACAGTCACAAAATTGAAGTCTTTGGAGGAAAATATTTTTAAGGTGTAACGTTCCTTCAGGTTTAAATTAAAAAGTCAGAAATGAAAATAGTAAACACGCTTCTTTACGCAATAGGGCCAATTGCAGATAACACCACTGCATGACAGTCATTCACCAAATTTGCGGAGGCTTTAACTTTAAAATTCTTTGACGTTTATTTCAACTTGCGATCCAACAAAATATTAGAAAGAGCTAAATTCAATAAGAGAGTTCAACTACCTGAGGAATGTATTGGTTCCTTCATAAATGATCTCTACAGGAAGGCAGAGGGATGTGAATATGGAGATTTAAAGTCTGAGCTCATTCGAGACAGAACCGGAGTGGGTGTTATTGACGATTTACTCTCTGACGGCCTACAAATTGAAATTGGTCTTACCCTGGACAATCATCTTACCCTGGACTGTCTGAGCCATGTGCAAACACAGGACCACCCTAAGGGTAGAGAATATAACATGGGGCAGAAGCCAACCCTCAGTCCAGATTATCAGGTCACAAAGACACAGGGACCATCAAAGTCAGGGAAACAATTCCTGAGCTGCCCAGCAGAGCGACCTTGCCAGCGCTGTGGTGTGAAGCACCCTCACAGGAGAGATCAATGTCCTGCGAGTACAGCCCAATGCTTCCACTGCAACAGAAGGGGACACTTTGGCAAACTGCGCAAGTCCTAAACCCCAGTACCACACAGGCAGCGCGAAGGTAATCCACGAGGTCTAGACCATAAACCCAGAAGACAGCCAGCCATGTTTCTTGGGTGAGGTTAAAAATTGTGGTTCTTCATTTTGGAATGTTGACATCCTGGTAAATGGTCATCTAACAAATTTTAAATTAGATTCAGGTGCTGGCGTGACAGTCCTGCCAGACAAGGAACCATGGCTCAAAGATCTATGGCTTTGAATGACAGAACTCCACTGCTGTCTTTGTGACCTGATAATCTGGACCGAGGGTTGGCTTCTGCCCCATGTTATATTCTTTACCCTTAGGGTGGTCCTGTGTTTGCACATGGCTCAGACAGTCTAAGTAGCTGGATTGCCTTGTCCAGGGTAAGATGATTGTCCAGGGTAAGACCAATTTCAATTTGTAGGCGGTCAGAGAGTAAATCGTCAGTAACACCCACTCCGGTTCTGTCTCGAATGAGCTCAGACTTTAAATCTCCAGGGGTTGGCTGACCCCGCAGTCATTGGCATGATCCTGGAACCACTGAGGTACAGCAGCAAACAAATCTCTGAGCTGATGTATGTCATCGTAACCAGCCTTTCTCTCTCCTGAGCAGGGACGCCTGCGTCGCCCTGGATCTCCTGCAGATGATGGAGGATGTAAAGACTACCACTGTTGTTATAACACCTGCCAGAACAGCATGGTCCTGAATGCTCAAACACTAAAGAATATTCAGACTCAGATTTCCATAAGACATAGGAGCAGAAATTAGGCCATTTGGCCCATCGAGTCTGCTCCTCCATTCAATCATGGCTGATAAGTTTCTCAACCCCATTCTCCCACCTTCTCCCCATAACCTTTGATCCCCTTACCAATCAAGATCCTAACTATCTCAATCTCAGTCTATTTCACCTTTGATCCGTCTTTTCTTTTTGCAGATCACATTTGTCCATTATCATTCCAGGTCCCAGAGAGTTCCCAGTGGTGAGATCAACCTGCCACTGATGAGATTACCACGGTACCTCTGGTGGAAGTGATACCAGAGAATGATCAGCAGTCTGAGAAGCCTCAATCTCCAATTCTGATGATGGTACAACTGGTTTACACATCAACCATGATGCACATACTGCAACCTCCAGCCAGCATGTCACAACCATAAGGACTCCTGCAACTGGGCAGGAGTCTATACCATCAACTTATTGTAATAATTAATTGTAATAATTAATAATTACAAATTATTGTAATAATTATTTGGTCTAAAAACTGGTGAACTCTTGAAGTAAAAAATGATAAACCATCATAGTAAAAATGCCTACTCCTTAAGTGCCTAATTTAAGATACCATCATTTGGATACAATGCACGTGCACATTGCCACCATTTTCCTGACCACAGCAGGGATACATTACTACCCACCACTATCAGCCCCCTCCACTGCTGCCATCATTCCAGCTCCTATGCCCACTACATGGTAGTAAAATTGCAGACAGGTCAGGGGTGGGTGGGAAGGCAGCATGAAGGGCACCTGGGGAATATTATGGGCCACCCTGCTGCCTGCAAACCCAGGGCTGCAAAATT
The DNA here is from genome assembly GCF_017639515.1 of Carcharodon carcharias. Lineage (NCBI taxonomy): Eukaryota > Metazoa > Chordata > Chondrichthyes > Lamniformes > Lamnidae > Carcharodon > Carcharodon carcharias. Next base: position 137,473,478 of record NC_054469.1, on the reverse strand, counting down.
CTGCCCAAGGTGAAAATCCAAATTGGAACATCAAAAAGAGCTTATACAAATGTTTTCTGCGCTAACTCATTCCAACTCATTCAAATCCCTCAAGATGCCTTTAAACATATGCCAGATCTCTACCAAACAATTAAAACAGTATAAATTCAACGATGCTGTGAAGGTTAAACTGGATTCACTACTTAAGATGTGTTATTGATTTATTTGTAAGAAATATGGTTTCAAATCAAGCAATTCTATCACAACTGTGCAATCAATCTATAGCTATTAAAGAAACAGCACCTATTTAGCTTTTGGCATGTCTTGCAGACATCCCAAAGTGTTTCACAACAACTGAATTGCTTTTGAAGTGCTTCCACTGTTGTTACGTAGGCAATCATGGCAACCAATTTAAATAAAGCATTGTCCCACAAGTACCAAATGAGACAAATGTCCAAATCTGTTCTGGTGATTGTGTTTGAAGGACAGGGCACAAATACCCACTGCTCGTCAAATAGTGTTAGGGCATCTTTTAGGTCAACATGAACAATCAAGTTGGATCACATCTCTTTTGAAGATGATGGGCTGGGGGCGTGGGGTGGGGTGGGTGGAGGTGGTAGGCAGATGGGTGGTTGGGTGTGGGCTGCAGTCAGGCCAGTTGACCCAGGGAAGAGCTCAGAGGCAAGCTACAGAGACTGCCAGGTGCTCAGGCGGCTTGTTTAAAAATCCTGCCTTGGTAATGTGGGGCTTTGTCCCAGTTATAATGAAAAATGTAAGGCCTTCTATCCCTCACCCCTCACATCCTCTCACAAACACCCCATAGACCCTCATGCCCCTATGCCAGGGTATGCTCCCTACATCCCCCAAGCACCCCATGCTCACACCTACCCCCTCTGGCCTCTCATGCTTCCATGGCAAGCTATGGCACCTCAATACCTATTCACACACAATACACTAACTACATGTAGCCAAGCCTCATTCTGCATTCTTAGTTGAGACCCCAGAATTCTATTAAAGTATTAGAACACCTGAGCCCCAGGGAAAACACTGTTTAATTGACAGCTCCGGCTCTTTAATTTCTTCTATCAATTGCACAATATTCATTTACATAAGGTAAAGAGATTTAAAGTGCTTACAGTTTCTGCACTTGACACTTTAAAGGACGATTGACACTTTTATTGCCCTGCAGTAAAAAGGAGTTTTTTTTTAAAGAAAGTGGAAAGTTATCAATGAATGGCTTTTTTAATTGCTTTTTTTAACACATCCTATTGTCACTATAGGGTTCATTAGTTCTCTACAGTGTATATTGGGTGAATGGGCATGGAAATGTAATACCTTTGCATGGGGGCAAGAGGGGTGGGTAGATAGCATACCTTAGTGTGGGAGGCATGAGGGGCCATAGGGAGTAGGTGGAGGGCATACCTTGGCATGGGAAGCATGAGGACCTTATGAACTTAACTTTCTAAAGGTTCCTTCATGCAGATTGTGGTTCATGACACCTCTGAGGCTTTGTGAACCATGACTTTTTGAAAAGCTGACCCAACTTCATGAAAATTATAGAGGTCTAGAACATGACTATCCCTGCAATAGAGCCGGCCAGGTCGGGAGTGTAGGGTGTGGGCTCACAACCCGCCCACAACCTTAAAAGGCTCTACTATATATCAGAAAACCCGGGAATAGAGGTAGGAATCCCATTGACATTTTCATCCCTCTACAAAGTCTCCCTGACTCCATGAAAATCCAGTCTGACATCTCTGATATGCATCACACATTCAATGATGCAAGGGAGTATCGGCCTAGGTTATCTACTCAAATAAGAGTTCTACCTGCTATAAATGGGCTGCAGAGAGGCTACTAAAGCTCTGGACCTACATCTATATTTGGAAAATCTACCAGCTAATGGGGGACAGGAGCTGGAGTGATGACAGGGTGGGGTGTGGGTGATGAGTGGTAGTGCATTCCTGCTGTGGTCAGGAAAATAGTGGCAATGTGCACATGCACATGCATTATATCCAAATTTATAGTATCTTAAATCAGGCACTTATGGAATGGGCATTTTTACTGTGATGGTTTATCACCTTTACTTGAAGAGTTCACCAGTTTTCAAACCAATTAATTTTTACAATAAATTTTAATAAAAAATGCTTTGCTGAAAAATCCTCATTTTTTCACCGTTATGACCAGCTGCAATCATCGTCGCACAAAAATAATTCTATGGGCAGATTTTTTCTGTTTGACGTGCAGCAGGGGAGCCTCGCATGGCCGCATGTAAAATAACACGCGGTGACTTTGGGCAAGTGTCCCGACATCAACCGGTGCTATCGCAATATTTCACTGGGCGGGCGCAAGATGAAGTCCGACGGATGCCCACCATTAATTAAGGGGCCAATAAAGGTTGCTTAGTCTTTAATCAACGCCAATTTTTAGGTACCCGTGCAACCATCGAGTCGGCGCACGGGTCAACGGGCAGGCGGACATTTCTATGAACTTCACCCGTGGCTGGGATAAGAGGGCTCAGTGGGGTCATGAATCTGCTCTGTGAGGTATTTATTGGAGAAAGTTTTGAAAACTTGCCTGTAGTACTTCAGAACGCATCCCAGCAGCTTTTTCTGGATTCTTAACCTTCAGGTCACCACTCTGCAGTGAGGAATCATTTCTGGGCCTGCAGGTTTCAGGAAGCCTTCCCTTAGCCTGGGAATGGGATCTGATCTGTCCACTGGAGGCAGGTCCTCTGAGGAAGAAGGGAGGGCTAGAAGGGGGAGGAGGCCAGGAGTGCACATTCAGCCTCCAGGGGAGCCACCTTTGGGAGTACAGGCGCAAGCACATGGGGTGCAGGGCCAAGACGTAGTCCAAGGTGGAAGGGGCTACGGAAGACGCCACTATCCTGCTGCTGGGGTATACAGGCTGCGAAGCAGTTACCTCAATATGTCTGAGCTGCAGTGCCAAAGGAGGCTCCATCTCTCAAGGGAGACAGTCAACTATATCTGTCAGATGATTGGCCCTGAGATCTCTGCTAACTGTGTGGGCAGACACCCCATGCCAGTGGCTCTAAAGGTCACAGCTGTCCTCAACTTCTATGCACCTGGCTCCTTCCAGGGCTCGGTGGGTGATCTTTGCGGTGTCTCCCAATCTGCTGTCCACACTTGTGTCAAGCAGGTCACAGACACTGTTCAGGCGTGCATTGACCTTCATCCACTTACCACTGGGATGATGCCAGCCATTGCTAGCTTCCCCCATGTCCAGGGTGCTATAGAGTGTACACATGTGGCCATCAAGGCATCAGCAGGTGAGCCCGGTGCCTTCATCAACAGGAAGGGCTTCCACTCCATGAACGGGCAGATAGTGTGTGACCACAGGATGCAGATTCTGCAAGTCTGTGCAAAGTACCCAGGCAGCTTCCACGACGCCTACATCCTCAGACACTCCCAGGTGCCGGGCCTTGTTAGTGCTCCAGCCAGCTGGATGGATGGCTACTGGGTGACAAGGGCTATCCCCTTGGCTCATGACGCCTCTCCACCATCCAAGAACAGAAGCTGAGCAGTGGTACAACAGGAGCCATGGCACCACAAGGGCTGTGGTGGAGAGAGCCATCAGTCTTCTCAAGATGCCCTTCCGATGCCTGGATGCTCAGGGGGCACACTCCAGTACCCCCCAGGTGGTGTCTCGCTGATAGTGGTAGCATGCTGCACTCTCCACAATCTTGCGCTGGAAAGGGGGGAATGCAGTGGACGATGAAGACTTTGACACAGTGGCTGCGGCTGCACAAGATGAGTCCAGCAGTGAGTCCGAGGATGAGCGTGCACAAGGAAATGCTGAGGGGGTAGACGCTGACCCGGGCATACTCCAGGGAGGCAAGGACACACGGGATACTTTAATCCAACGAACCTTCAGCTAGCACAACACAGATGGATCACCAGGACAAGCCTGGGCTGCCTCCTCAATACTCAACACCTAAGTGCAAAATCTGCCGGGTCATCAGCACTAATTAAAGGCCTTGTGCATAAAGATGGATGTCCAAAGAAGCACTCATGACACTTTTCTTAAACAAACACATGCAGAAGAAATGAGGCACACTCAGTCATGGTCACACATCTGGCATTTAAAGTGTGAATCAGAAGTTATCACAATTATTAAACAATAGTGTAAACAATCAAAAAGAAATCATAAGGACCTAATCTCGGGCCAACACAAAAGCACCAGTGAAAAACCTGTGGTTTGCCTAAGGTGCCTTATGTTTTCGTTTCTGGGTGCTACGTCCCATCGCTCAGAGTCTCATCTGAGGCAGCCTGTTGACTCTGCTGTTCTGTTGGCTTCAATGACCTTGGCCATCGTCCTCTGGCCCGTGGAACCAGTGCTGGCCCCGCCTGGGTGGTAGCTGCCAGTTCCACAGCTGGCATCTCCCCAGTCGTCGCAGCCTCAGCAGATGATAAGGTCACTGGGAGAGGGGGAGGAGCTGCCGCCCTCATCCGAAGCGCCCTGAGAGGTGCCCGCAGAGAAGACAGGCAGCTGCTGCACCGATGTGAGGTCGCTTCGGACCTCCCTGCTCACTGTGGATGGATGGGCAACGAGCTGGGAAGCTTGATGCCCACACCATCTCCCACACTGGCAGTGACCAACAGGTCATTGCCAATGTGAGGGCTTGCTGGTCAAAGCACATTCCCAGGGAGTCCTGACGGGTCTCCTGGAGTAGGCTGTCCGCAAGAGTCGCTACTCTCTCCACGGAGGACGCTTGGTGCTCGGACATGTGGGTCATTGCTTCGGTGATCGTCTGAGTAGACTCCTTCACCACAGAGACGAAGCCAAGCATAGCCTCGTGTATTTTCCCCAGATGCTCCCGCACACCCAGCCACATTTCCTGCACCTGCTGTGTCACGGACGACTTCAGAGGCACATCATCAGTCACCGACTGAGCATGTGCCTGGTCCCCTGCAGCCCTCCGATTGCTGGCGCCATTGGCACTCTCTGTCTCTGCCAGCTCCTCCAGCAACTGTGCCCCAGGACACTAGCTGATGTTCTAATTCCCATCGAGGTGCTGGTATCTGCGCTGGTGCCTGCCTCGCAGAAATGGTGTGATGCTGGTGAGACTGCAGGGCCCTCAGGTGTGAGAGATGGCAGCTGCTGCTCCTCCTCCTTGCCCTGCTCTGCTGATGCTGAAAGGAAGAATAAGGACAGTGGATCAGTTAGCGTGCAGACAGTGACAAAGTTCATCCCTGTACACCCAGCTCATTATGTGTTCAACCTTCCATAACTAATGGCCCAGCCATGTTGCAACAATAATTAATTTAACAATCATGAGTGCTATTGCTGTTGGGAGGACAATGCAGATCTCACTGTTGGCCTTAAATACCTGACTGTGCCACCCCAGCCTCACCAGTAGACCTGGGTTCATGGCGCCTCTCCAGCTCAAGGGCCTCCTGCTTGAAGCAGCTTAATATGCAGAGCTGTGCCTGGCCACCGCCAGTCCTCACACGCTCAGATGTGTTATGAGCATTCTTCTCCAGAAAAAGAGAGAAGACCATTGATTAGGGCAAATTGCACATGGACTCTGCTCGTGCACGGCCCACCCCAATCAGAGTGGGGCATATCAGGCCTCCAGTGCTCCTCTCCCCGCTGCTGCTGATCATTCAGATAAAGATGCTAGGCCTGCTCCCCTCCACCCCCCCAACACCGCTCCCCACCCCGCACCCACCTCCCCCTCCGCTCCCCACCCGCCGCCCCCCCCCCCCCCCCCACCCCCCCCCCAGTGCCCCTTGGACACATGCTGCCTATATCACTTTAGGAACCACATGGTATTTCCTCCCATAGCTAGGAGGTGCAACCATGTGCAGCTAGAGGGCAGCAGATGGTTCGTTGCCACACCACCTTGAGGTTTCCCTTCCACCATCTCATCACTCTGAATAGGACTTGTCATGGAGTTCTACCACAGCGCCTAGGTGCAGCTCCTACAGGTTGCCCCCAAACCGGTCATGTGGGACTAAGAACAACACATGGTGCGGGTGAGAACTCATCTCCTCATGACCCGGTCAGGCTGACCTCAGCATGAGCAGTATCTGCTTGCCCACACAGCAAAGGAAAAATGCCCTAAATGATTCAATGCAGTTACAACAGTAAGACTTGGTGGCGGGGGGGGGGGGGCTCAGAGGGTAAGACCACCTGCTGGGTTAAATGCCCAATGCAAACATGGTACTCACCCTGCCAGAGCGCAACAAATCATTGAAGCGCTTATGGCACTAGATCCAGGTACGCCACACCACATTGCAGGAGCTCATCACCTCCACCACCTCCTCCCAGGCACATTTAGTCATACTGGGGGGACCGCCTCCTCCCATCCCAGGGGGACCAACACTTCCCTCCATGCTGCCACCACCTCGAGGAGGGCAGCAAGGCATTCATCAGAAAAATGAGGGGCACACTGGCCCCTTGCTGGCCTACCCAGCAGCCTGTCCTGCTCCTCTGGCCTTCCCTCCAGCCTGGCCTGCTCACCTGAACTCCTCTGGTGTGGCCTAGAACTGACCATCGTGAGCAGCCTACAAAAGGCTACCAGGCCTTCTTTTAAACAGACTGCCGGGTCGCCATTGGACCCTGCGTTCTGTGCATGCCCACCACTGCTTGCATACTCCTGCCATTCAGGAGAGTCGGCAAATAAGCTGGGCGGGCCTTAATTGGCCCACCCGTGTAAAATGGCGGCATGGACCCAATCGCGGGTGGTGATCGGGTCCACGCCCACCTGCGCCCACTTCCCCCTCAAACAGAAAATCCTGGCCTATATAACTAAAAACTTATACTGCATATGATTAGGAAACTAAATTCCCACAGCAGCTGCATCTTGCTCCATTAAAATGTCCTTGCTGTGCAGTTTTCTTCCAGTGGGCTGGTACTATTCTGGAAATGCAAATCCTATGATCGTCATGTGCAAGCCCAGGTCATACTTCAAAATTATTTCTGTGGCTGTGAAACTCTTTGTGATGACCTGAGGACTTAAATTGTTTTAAATAAATGGAATCTCATTATTTTTTCTTTTTATTCTAGGTCTACACTTTGGTAAGAAATTCACCTTACACTATGTCCCATAATTGTGGAACACAGCACCCAACAAGCTGCTAAGCTCAACTGCCTTTTTCACAAACATATTGGAACCCTCTCAACCACATTTTGTGAAGTATAGCCATTTATGTTGCCAATTCCTGCTATTGATTCCTACCACAAACTCTGTTTTTAAGCCACTGACTCCATCCTGCTTCCTTGCCACCGTCTGAGGCTAAACTGGGCTTTTTGCAGGCTTGGTGTTGTATTTGACCTCGGACTGAGCTTCTGACTCCATTTCCTCCCCATCACGAAGACCACCTACTACCAATTCAGTAATACCACCCATCTTTGACCCTGCCTCAACTCATTTGCTGGTCAAACACTCAACCTCCTTTACTACCTCCAGACTCAACTATTCTAATATTTTCCTGCTTGGTCTTCCAGCCTCTGAGCTTATCCAAAACTCAGCTGCTGGATCCTAACTTGCACTAAAACCCATTCACCCATCACCCTTATGCTCACTGACCTGGTTCGGCAATACCTCGATTTTAAATTTCTCAACCTTGTGCTCAAGTCCTTCCATATAGCCTTACACCTCTCTACATCTGTAAACTCTCCCAGCCTTACAACCCTTTGAGGCTTCTGAACTCCACTAATTCTGGCCTCTTGCATATTCCTGATTTTAATTGCTCCACCATTAGCAGCTACACTTTCAGCTGTCTAGGTCCTAGGTTCTGAATGTTTCCATAAAGCTTTCCACTACTCTATCCTTTAAGTCATTCCTTAAAATCTACCCCTTCGATCCAGCTTTTGGCCATCTGTCCTGAGCTTTACGTAGCTCAGTTTCGAATTTTGTTGGTAATGTCTCTTTGAAAAATTAGAGATGTTTTCAATGCATTAAAACTGCTATATAAATGGAAGTTGTTGTTTTGAACACTGTTTCTTTTTTACCACAGTTACTGTTTTGTAAAGCTACATGAACAGAGGTATGTTGACCCCTGGAGTTAGTTGATGTGATAATTTTGTTACCTAGTGGTAATACTCTTCATGTTAAATAATTGAAAGCTAAGAAATTAGACATTACAGATGGAAAAGGATATTTGCACAACACCCCTAGCAACATAAATCATCAAACAACGGCAAACATTACTTGAAATTAATACCTGAATAAGGTCACAATGCAGAATCACTTGCATTTTAATGATGAAGCTTTTCAAAATATAACTGAAGTAATCATACTGTGTATAGCCTCAGAACAATAGAACATAAACTTTCAAGAGTGTCACCGATTGAAATCATATTGTATAAGCTATTTCCATCTTTACTGAGCTGAAAATATATTTTCAAGCTATGTACTTATTTTTAGGCTGTAAAATGGATGAAGAAAAGATTTGTTGAAGTTGTAGCTAGGCAGCCAAAAAGCATTCTTAGATCAAAGCTATGGTTAGATCAGAATGCCTTTTAAAGAAAACTACTGGTATAAACAACCAATTTATGATACATTGTAATGCACACCATTAATTATTGATTCATTAATTCATTCTGAATGAAAACCAAAGACACTGAAATCATTTATTGTACACAGAAATTAAGCTTTTAGAATGTAGTTACTGGAGGAAATTTTGCAGAGAATTGATTATACTTAATGAACTAAACATTAAAACTAAATAATTAGGGAACATTTTATACTTGGATGAGCATTTTGCATTTAATTTCGGTTTCTTTTCCATGGGTATTCTCATAAATGGAAAGTATTTGATACATTGCAACTCGGCTCGATGCCAGTGCCCATACATCAATAGTTGACTAGTACTGTGTTGCCCTATAGATTAACCACTAACCTCATGTAGTTAATTGGGAACCCAGATGTTGCAAAGTACATTTATGATTAGTAAATAAAAATGAGTAATAGATTCATCCCTGGGCACATAGAACAGAAACATAGAATGGCTACAGCTCAGAAAGCGGCCATTTGGCCCACTGTGTCTGTGCTGGCTCTCTGAAAGAGCAACTAGTCCCACTCCCCACCTTTCCCCTGAATATTTTTCTCGTCAGATAATTATCCAATACCCTTTTGAAAGCCACAATTGAATCTGCTTCAACACACTCTCAAGCAGTGCATTCCAGATCCTAATCAATCACTGCACAAATAAAAATTGTCCTCATGTCAGCTTAGTTTCTTTTGCATGATCTCAGTAGCAATATTTATGTGCACTCTACCCTTTGTTTGCATTTGTTGGTAAAATTGTAATGTGAAAAACAATATGTGCAAATGTTTTTGATCATTGAAAGTGCGTCACTTCCTTAGTTGCTGAATAGTGGTAGATGTTTGTTAAGTAAATATATACACAAGGTTTATTTACCTGAATTGTGCAAGTGTATGTGACATTTTGTACCAATATTAGTGCACATGGCTAAAGTGCTGTCACCTTAGCCATACCTATGCTTTGTCAGCAATGTCCATTGGATAACACTGGACTAGTAGTAACTGGATGAAGCAATTAACACAGCTGTTAGATTTCACCTCATTGGCAATTTGTGCAATTATCAAATTGTATCATGAATCTTGGGGTATGTTGTTGATAGAGTCTTAAATTGGAATAGCTAAGTGCCAAATGCTGTGATGTAGTTTTAAGAAAGAACACATGGGTCCTTTAGGGGTTGAACTGAAGTCCTGGCTAGGACACATTTGGGCTCCGGCGAGTCTAGCTTAGCAGTAAATGGAAGCCAAAGCTGATTGGCCAGGAAGGTGGCCTGAGGACCAGATATTCCAGGACCTCCGGTAAAAAACACAAGTTATAGTTTAGCACTTCGAAGGGAAGACAAGCCTGCAAAACTGATTGACTAGAAGAATGGTCTTGGGGCTAAAACATTCTGAGGACCTCTGGTTAGAGTTATAAATTAAGGGTGGATTGCTCTAAGGAAGCTAGAAGTGCTCTTGCTATTGGTCAAGAGTTGAAAATATCAGGTTAGAAGGTGTTAGTTGTATTGATCCAGGTACACATATTTGGACTAAATGTTACACAGCTACTTGCAAAAAGGGCATAAAAATAAGGGTGCATCACTGAGGTCTTTACACTTTCCAAGGGTTAACATTTGTCAGGTCAGAGAGTTAGGAGTAGGGCATTTGCCAGGGCTAGGGTGCTTATTGGGGAGTTATCATTTGCGCAGGACATTGCCAGTCAATGGAATTTTTCATGGGCTCAGGGATTGCCGTAAGAAACCAGCATTAGACTTAGTGACTAATATAATTGTCACAGGTTGGACAGTTGCTTTAAGAATCCAGGAATAGAGATCAGTGGTTCAGGTATTAACAGGATTTCCAGGGCTAAATAATTGCCTTAAGGGAAAGCGACTAGAAAATGTATAACCAATTAGTGTAAGGGGTTTGATCAGTGCTCGTTTACCCTTACTGTTGGTTCTTGACTTCAGGATTTTATTTAAGGGCAAACTCTTAGGACAAAGGGGTTTAGGCTCAGCCACAAACTTATTTATTGACAGAACACCTCCACTGCCCCTAATACAAGAGCTCTAAACTAGTGTAATGATGCCACACAACACTCTAAATCACAAAAGCAAAATACTGCAGATGCTGGAAATCTAAAACAAAAATAAAAATAGCTGGAAAAACTCAACAGGTCTGACAGTGTCTGCAGAGAGGAATACAGTTAACGTTTCGAGTCTGTATGACTCTTCATCAGAACTAAGGAAATATAGAAATGAGGTGAAATATAAGCTGGTTGAAGGGGGGTGGGACAGGTAGAACTGGATAGAGGGCAATCTCTTCTTTGCCTCCACCTATCACTGGCCCTCTATCCAGTTCCACCTGTCCCACCCCCCTCAACCAGCTTATATTTCACCTCAATTCTATACTTCTTTAGTTCTGATGAAGAGTCATACGGACTCGAAACGTTAACTGTATTCCTCTCAGCAGATGCTGTCAGACCTGCTGAGTTTTTCCAGCTATTTTTGTTTTTGACTCTAAATCATGAACTCATTTATAAAACTCCACTGAAAAGTAGAACCATAGGCAAAACCCCACGTTTCTGCCCCAAAACTTACTTGGTCCAACTCAAACCCCCTTTCAGGATTTAGTTACTACCCTTAAAGATATCCTCAATTCTCAGCCCCAAAGTCCATGGATCTTGCTGATGCTTACAACTCCCCACGTTTGGTCATTTAGGTGCGAGCTGTAGATCCGTCAATCAGGTTAATCCTCCTTGGTGACTGCAGTACTAGACCCCACAGCCTTGGCCTTTTTATTACAAATCTTGTTCATAGTATCAAAGTACATTTCCTGGAGCACAGTCTGTTTGGATGGTCGGCGCTTAGCACCTTTTAATTTCTTTAGCCTGGTTCCTGCCTTGGTTTAGACAACCCATTCGTCGCAATCAAAAACAGAATTACCTGGAAAAATTCAGCAGGTCTGGCAGCATCGGCGGAGAAGAAAAGAGTTGACGTTTCGAGTCCTCATGACCCTTCAACAGAACAGTTCTGTTAAAGGGTCATGAGGACTCGAAACGTCAACTCTTTTCTTCTCCACTGATGCTGCCAGACCTGCTGAGTTTTTCCAGGTAATTCTGTTTTTGTTTTGGATTTCCAGCATCTGCAGTTTTTTGTTTTTATTCATCACAATCTTGTTTCCACGACCAAAACAATGGACCCCACCCCAGTGTGATGTCTTTGGATCTCAAGTAAACGTACATGTGATAAGATCTATTTCTCCTTAGCTGTTGTCTATGTTTGTTTGTGTGATGGCTGTTGTTTAAGGCCATTTGCCGTGATGGTCTCCCAGTTTCTTTAATTGGATTGTCTGATGGCACGTGCTTTGTGTCTTTGAGATGATAATGTCCCAGTATCGATTTGGTTTCAGGATTGACATGTTTGAAGATTAACCCCCTTGCGGTACAGCCTGCCTCTGTGTTGAGGTTTGGCTTGTTTTGCTTTGAGTTTATGTCCATGAAGTGAGGTCTTGGGGTTTTTATATTTAATAAAGTCCAGCTGGAAGGGATTCCAAACCCATATTAGCTGCTGAAGAATCAGTCAGTTAAAGTCTAGCTTGGGAGCATCGGCAGTGAAGTCATTTTGGGAAGTTAGTCTTTTTTAGAAAGCTATTTCCACCACAGAGAGAGAAAATACTCAGCAGGCAGCTGTGAAGTGTGTAACTTCAGCAGTGAAGGTGGACTGGAAGCTTCAGCAGTAAAGGTATACTGGGAAGTTGTGCGTTGGAAAATAATCTACTAGAGTTGAGATTTTAAAGCTGTAAAGGCATTTTAACGTATGCTAGAGTTTGGTTGGCTAAGCTAAAATTTCAAAGGCTTTCGTGAGTCAAGAGACCAGGTTCAAGGAACCAAGAAGAGAAGACCCCAGAAGTCCCGGGATCCATGGGAAAGACACACCAACCCGTTTTGAACTTACGTATCATGCCATGCCCCAGTTAATGAAATGTTCAGTATCAATCTTTATTGTCCAATAAACATTAGTTTACATTCTAAACTAGTGATTGTCCTTTTTGCCAATATTGTTATTCCTCAACCAGAATTTTCTTTATTGGTATAGAGTCCAAATCCCTACCTAGCACATCTTTAGGTAAAGTTCTTTAAATTAAATGATTGAGTTACTAACAGGTCATAAAAAGGTAAATAATAATGTTCAAACAAAAGACAATGTCGATGTTAAAATCCTGTAACTGAAGGAATTATTCCTCGAAGGTTGAGTGAGTTTAAAAATGAAGAATCGTTCAAAGTTTCAGCTCACTCTATAGTTTTAGACTTAATAAGAGTGTTCTCATTCTCTATTATTTTGGCAATTGTTTATAATGAAAGCTTTCACTCTACGGGAAAACCATAGCTCCATTATTCAATGATGGAAATTTGAAGACCGTGGAAAGGAAAATGAGAGAACAGAAGCAGTTGCTTTTTCAAATATTTGTAAAGATTTAATTGAACCATTTCTTAGTAAAGTCCCCAAAACTGTGGCCTACCAGATTAAAAAAAAAATCAAATATCGAACTCAAGTTCATGGGTGTTCTTTGCTTGTATCAACTGTTTTTTTGATGACTTAGGTATAATAAAAGTCTAAAGAGTCTTCAAGGCTTCATTAGTGAAACTTCCGTATTAATAGAATGAAACATACTTCGAGTCCAACAGACACTGTTATTCAAAATACATGGCTTTGTTTATGTAATTACAAGGTTCTATGTAGGATTCACTTCTCCTTTATTGCAACGAGCTGAATATATAGCAGAATTCAGAGCTGAGATGTTGATTGGAAGGCTGACAGCTCTGAAGACTGACAGCTCTGAAGACTGACAACTGGAAATGCAGATCAAAGGCTACAAATTCCAACCTAGCAGAAATGATCTCCAAAGTCTTGGAATTCACCTCCTAAACAGAGGAGATGCTCAGAACAAAGGTTACAAGGACAAGGCAGGAGAATGGGGTTGAGAAAATTATCAGCCATGAATGAATGGCAGAGCAGACTCGATGGGCCGATTGGCCTAATTTCTGCTCCTATGTCTTATGGTCTTAACAAGCCCTAAGAGCAAATGTTTTTCACCTAGGCAAAGAAGCAGCTGTCATATATCTATATTTAAAGGCTTCCCAATGGAAAGTTCAGCTTTCCAAACTTGTCAGTTTCTCAGAGCTATCAATGCCTGCTTGTCCTCTCGTCTCAATTCAATCAAACCAGCTCCGGGAGGCCTAGAAAACATGTGCTTACAGTAAAACCCAAAACCAATGGTTCAAGGTACAATTAGCTTTTAGCATATGTTAACAACTGACCTGCTTGTCCATTTTGGATTTCTCACACACCCACAAATGCGCTTAAGTTAAATTGTGCAGATCACAGAGGTTTTACAGTGCAGGGGGAGGCCATTTGGCCCATTGTATCTGCACCAGCTCCTCGAATGAGCAATTTACTTAGTGCCATTTTCCCATTTCCTCCCCATATCCCTGCACAGTTCCTTTTTGAAAATAAAAATGGTCTCATTCCCTGTTGAGTGCCTCGATTGAACCTGCCTCCACCACACTCCCAGGCAGCCCATTTCAGACCTTAACTATTCACTGCATGAAAAAGATTTTTTCTCATATTGCTTTTGCTTCTTTTGAAAATTACTTTAAATGTGCCCCCTCATTCTCAATCCTTTCAAGAACAGTGGGAACAGTTTCTTCCTATCTACTCTGTCCAGACACCCCATGATTTTGAATACCTCTATCAAATTTCCTCTCAATCCTAATTCTCCAATCTATCTTCATAACCGGAGATCCTCATCTCTGAAACCATTCTCCTGAATCTTCTCTGCACTCTTTCCAATGCCTTCACAACTTTCCTAAAGTGCGGCACCCAAAACTAGATGCAATACTCCAGCTGAGGCTGAACTAGTGTGTTAAATAAGTTCAACATAACCTTTGCTCTTGTACGCTATTTCCCCAAATTAATAAACCCTGTGCTTTATTAACCACTCTCTCAACCTGTCCTGCCACCTTTAATGACTTATGCACATGTACCCCCATTGTACCCTTTATCTTATATTCTCTCTCCATGTTACCTCCATTTTACTATTGATATACTTATAGAAGACTTTGGGATTTCTTCGCTGTTTCGTCTCCCCTCAGCCTTCTATATTCAACTTGGTTCTCAATTGTATTTTCTATCTGACATCTGTCATAAGCATACTTTTTCTTCCTTATAAAAAAATTTGGTGGGTACCTTTTGACTTCCCAATATGCCAACACTTTTTGATGTTTTAACTTTGGACATCCTCCTCCCTAGCAAGTTAAAATTCTCCTGTGCCCGCCACCCCCCCGCCATAGCTCATTTAAACTCCAAGTGTAGCACTTTGCATGAATCATTTACTCTTTCAGAATTGAAGTAATCACAAGGTTAAATGGAAGTTCTCTCCTGCTGTAATTTCTAACCAAAAATGAGTGAAAGTAGCATAAGCAGCCATTTACACAGGGTTCCCAAAAACCCTTTATAAAAGCATACATTGTTGAGGCAAACATCCAACTCATACCATTTCAATGATCTATCGTATCATTATCACCTTGAACTTCACTCCGATAAATCTGTTTAAAATGTTTGGATTGAGCAGAGGTTGAAATATTTTTTATTTCTAGCTTGAGAAGATTTTCTGTAAATTGATAGTTTTACATTTTGAAAGCCAAAATTGCCCACAGAGAAGTGACTCATTTTTCCAAGGACCTGGTACCCAATTGGTGAAAGGTGAGCATCAGTTCTTCAGTAACCTCTGTGATGCTCTGCTTTTAAGCCTACATCTAAGCAATCTGAATCTTTCAAGCTACTAATAGACTGCTCCTGTTTTCTAATTCAGTACCACAGGGTCTTGTGCTATTAGTTTAGCGGAAATTGATTTTCTTCCCCAGTGGAAAACTTGTATTCCATTTTCATCTGACATTCACTGGATTGTCACATGATTTTTTCCAGCTCTGAAGAACTCCCACCGCTCTCCCTTCCACCTGCTCGACCCCGCCCCTCCCAAACTGGGCCCAGGGACATGCACTATTTTTATCCTCATGCAACATCCAAGTTCCATTGACTGAAGCAGTTCAGTCCATACCAGCATGTTCTGCCAGTGTCTCCCTGACACACTGCATTTCTCTATGCTCAGTAGCATAAAACTTGTGTATTTCTTTTTGTCCCTTTCTTCCTCAAGCGTGTAAAAGTTGACTTTTCTTCTGATGTAACTTTTTTTTGTGGCTGGATTTCTAAAGTTTCATGCATTTGTAAGGGGTAAGCAGATTTTGCAGACAGAACAAATTTACAAGAATGTTGCCAAAATTGAAAGGATGCAACTGTCAGGAAAGACGGACTAGGGTTGGCATCTTTATTCTGGAAAAACGAAGACCAAGGAAACTTGATCAGTGTGCTTCAAATTACGAAGGGATTGATAGGATGGACGTAGAGAAACGTTCCAATTTATGGGAGAGTCCACACACCAAAACAAGATAAATATAAAATAACCACTGTGCAAAAAAATGGAAGAATTTCTTTAGAGTGGTGAGAATGTGGGAATCAGTGGCCCATGGTTGAAACAAATGGCATTAACTCACTTATGGGGAGGCATGATGTATACATGAAAGACAAGAAATAGGGAGGCTATGAGAACAGGGCGAGAAGAGGTAATTAAAGGGGGAGGTGCCTTGTGTAGAATATAAATTCAAGTATAGGCCAGTTGGCTGAATCGTAATGTAAGAGCGAGGCACAAAAGCATTTGATGTGCTCCAGCTAGCTCTGGTGGCAGATGGCTTAAAAAGTTGTGCAACACCAGATATAATCAAATATGCACCCCTTAAAGCTGAAGGAAAATTGGGGGCTATGCCATGGAAATTAGCCAGGATGGAAAAGAGAGTAAAGGTGTTGATGGGGACCAGGGCACCAAAGGTTGGCATGAGAGTGGTTAAGCAGATTAATAGCTACAGAACTAGAGGTGAATGGAGACTGAAAGGCTAGCTAGATAAGATTTAGAAAATGCAGTTGCAAGTGATTTGGAGAAGGTTTTTCCAGTGACAGACACAGTAGGGAAGGGAGGTGGAAGGGGATAGGGGATAGGCGATGTGGTGCTGAGGAACACAAGAAAATGGTCAGATATGAATATTAAGGTGCAGGTTTTGTTCCTGAAATAATCTCCAATTCGATGTCCCAGCATTCACCCACACTGAACCTTCCCTATGCAATGTTTCACCCACAGGCCAAGAGTTTTCAACTGCCAATGACTGCATTCAGAAATTATCCTCCTGAATCACATTGCTCTGTTACATCTCTCCCCACCTTCAAAACCTGTCTTTGCGCACCTCCAAGAACGTCCTTATAATCAGGAATAAGCATCACATTGTAATAGCTCTTAGAAACTTCAAATGGGACACTTGTTCTGGAGTTTTTGCCACTAATAGCACCAGTCCATTTACTACCATCAACATTTGAGGTGTTATTATTGAGCTCACAACAGCAGTCAGAGAGCCTTTATTCTTTATTAAGTACACTATTAGAACAGATCAACACATTGCAGGACAAAATATTACTAAACTGGAAAGGCTTTTTGACTTTAATGTTTGCTTCTGAAACAAAGTTGTGTATTTTTTTTTGCCTCTTTCTTCCTCAAGGGTGCACGCTGATTTTTCTTCTGCTGTAACTATGGGCGGGGTTTTCCACACCCACCCATCGCCACGATCTTCTGGTCCCGCCTATGGATGGGGCGCTGCCTCTCCTGCATGGGGTCCCACCTGCGATGGGGCTGGAAAATCCCAGCCCACGTATTTTTAAATTTTTCCTAGATCATATTCACAATTATTTGAAGGCCACTTACATTCCCACCCCCGACCACCCCCCTCCCCACAAAGTACACATTAAGCCAATACACAATACAGGTCTCTCATTAGTGGCACAAGCATGCACCACTTGTTAACCTCTGCATTAAAAAGTTTTGGCCCTGGCCGAAACACCATAGGCAGCTTGCCTATGTACAGAAGTCATCAGCAAGTACTTTCATCTAATCATTGAAGAGAGCACACCAGGAGTACTTCAACTTGTCCCCTTGTTTCCTTTAAAAATAACTGGGTATTCTGAATGAAAAAATGGCACCAATAATAAACAGATTGGGCTGGTCATTTTCCAGTATCTTTTTGCAAAAAAAAAACTAGAGTTTTCTCAAATTAAATAGTAACCTCAGGAGAAATTTAAAAACAATTAAAAATGAAAAGAACTCTACCCCACCTACTGTTATTCATGGGAACACTTTCCCAAAGTTGTACTAAGCATTGAGAGGCAGCCTCATGCCCTAATGAAATTATCAGAAACATTAATGCAAAACATATTTGACACAATTAATGAAAATAAGCTGGAAAGCATAAATTTGAGAAAGGTGTTATGTTGAATATTCACTCAACAATTCTGATTTGGTTTCATCTGCAAATACATTGGTCACAATGGTTTCATCAGATGCAGAAGCTTTGGTTTCTTCATGAATAGGGTCAGGAGTTTTAATCTCCAAACAGCAATCTTCCTTTAACATCTGGTCAATTCTCAACCTGTCATTAGGCTTGAAACAAATCAACCTCGACACCAGGCTCAGCAGTTTTGGATCCTTTAAAAAAAGTGGAAAAATTATTCCTCAGTACTAACAATAGGAAATGATTCTATTACAGGTACTCTTGATTCACTGTATCATGGATTTGTATTTTTGACACTTCTGCACCCACCCCCCACCACAGCACAGGAAATTGTTGAGGTATTTGTTATTTTAAAATATTATTTTAGTCAAAACCTAAAGGGTTGGCAGTAAATTGTTTTAGGTTTCAAATGGGGCATCTGGCACCAACATCCTAGAGTTCACAGAAGTAAATGTGACGTTCTAGCCACCATTCATGTGCTTTGTTACTAGGACAATTCCATTAGTTTGAACTCAGCAAAGGTTATTGGCCTGTGGATGTGGGAGGGGGCTGGTGGGAGGGGTGTTTGGAGAAGGCCGTCAGTTTTGACTAACAGTTGAAGTAGTCAGATTTTTAATAATAGAAATGGACATCAAAAGGCAAACAGGCCCTTTTTTGGCATAGGATTCAACATGGGGAGGCAGAAGGCTGCAATGAATGCAGACTGCAGGACAGAACGCAGAGGGTTTCCTGTGTTTAAGGTCAACCAAAATGGATAGAGTCAGATGTTGTTTATTTCTCATCATATGTAGAGTGCACCGACTATACTAATAACTGTTCAGCCTCATTGTGGAATACAGCAATCCAATAACATTTTTCAACATTCAGTGTTACTTCAGTCCATTTTC
Source organism: Carcharodon carcharias (assembly GCF_017639515.1). Classification (NCBI taxonomy): domain Eukaryota; kingdom Metazoa; phylum Chordata; class Chondrichthyes; order Lamniformes; family Lamnidae; genus Carcharodon; species Carcharodon carcharias. The sequence continues at coordinate 137,454,676 of NC_054469.1, read as the reverse complement.
AGACCTTGAAGAATCAAATACATGAGCAAAAAAAAAAGATTTCCAGCCCAGGATGCAAGGCAATGCTTTATTGGTCTCATTACCATACAAGTAGATATAGTGAATCAACCCCACAAAGATAATACTCAGATTACTTAGGGGAGCAACTAACACCACTGAACATGTATAGATATCTACGACAGAGTTAATTTCTTAAAATAACACTTAATTGGATAAATTCTTGAAGTAGAAAACATTGAGGGATATGGGGAAAGAGTAGGGGAATGGGACTAACTAGATAACTCTTTCAAAGAGATAGCACAGGCACAATGAGCAGAATGGTTTCCTTCTGTGCTCTATGTTTCTATGAAGATATTATCAATAAAGTGCATCAACTCTCACATATTGTAATCACTCTTCACAGTGACTGACAAGCTAATAAGGCTCTAAGGATAAGGGTTTCTTTTCCAGAAGTTGTATGAAGCATCTGTTTTCCTTGTAGAAATCAAAAGATTCAATGGAACTTTAGAAAAGCATGAATTTGAGGTTCTACAGGAAATGTCACCCAGCGCTACATTCAGATGGGTATGCCCAAGGAAAAACGCTGAAATTGAATAATTCAAGAGAGATAAATTTAGGCCCAACGCCCCTCAAAATTAAGCACATCAGTTTCATTTTAATTGTTAAAATGCATTTATTGGCAAATTTTGTGGTCAATGATGAAGGAATGGTGTTTGCTGAAAACTGACTTCAGGCCTTTGAGTGGCATTTCTGCCATCGGACACCTGATCCAGTGGTGATACCTGCTACAGGGGATCAGTGATGTGAGAACACAGGTCAAGTGACAATAAGTCTTCAACAGACTTAAGAATCCTCACTGAGACATGAAGGATCTTGAGCAGGGCGAGATCTTTGGGGATTGAGTACGAAAATACATATTTAGGAAACCTGAAAGTCTGACAATGAGGTTCTTCTTATAAGTAGGCACCCCGCCCAGAAAGCCTGACAGATGGACTTCGCTCCCTGTCAGGTGTAGAATGCTGGTAGGGAGCCTTCAGCTGGATTAATGGATCCTGTCTAGGTTGCAGGTGGGGAGAGAGAGAAAGTGAGATTCACTTTGCAATCTCGATATGCAAACCCTAGGAAGGTGTTGGTCTGATGGCAGGTAGGGAAGAAAGCAAGTTTAGAGACCTGAGTAGAAGCACCCTTGTTCCTCTTTGTCCACAGTGCTGTAAAGGCAATTACTTTTATGACAAAGCCATCCTCGCTTCCCTTTAATTGCAAGATTAAACTTGGAAGATAGGCACAGTCTCAATATAATATTTAAATGGTCAACCCATCCCTGATTGCCCAGTCTTTTAAAACAGGAAGCGGGCAGATCAGAGACAAATTTGAGGTTTTTGTTTTAATTTTAACATTTCCCTGTCCCTCCTCCCCCATCCCTTCCCCACCTATTTTCTGTGCTTAAAAATACTCCTGCAGAGTCTAAATCAGGAAGTTTAAAATTAATTTAATTCAAGGTAAAAATGGTGTACAGAAAGCAAAATAGAGACGGGAAAAAAAAGATGGGATTAAGAAAAAGATAAAACAGTCAGTTTTTTTTTAAATTCTCCAACACTAATTAAATGATGAATGAATGAGGCTCCACATTTATAAAATCAATTTTTCAGAATCAAAAACATTGTTAGGCAGTAATTATAACTAAAATTGTTAAACACTCACTTACTGAATGCACCAGCCATAACTTTTCCTGCCATTTTGGTGACTAAGTACTGCAACTTCATGCTTTTCAAGTGTTTCACTTTACACTTTGCCAAGTATCTTGGTGAGATACTGTTATACTTCAGCTGTTCCAGGTCTTTACCAATCGCTGAGCTCTCACATACCCCCCCTTTATCTCTTGCCAAAAACCTTAAAGCTGTGTCTCCTTGTCCATGTACCATTAGCTAATACAAACAGCTTATGTCTACTTTATCCAAACCTGTCATAATCTTCTTCTATCAAATCTCCCTGCACTCTTTTGCTCCAAGGAGAACAACCCCAACTTCTCCAATCTTACCTTGTAGCTAAAATTTTGTTAACCAGCTTTTTATGTGGTACTTGTCAAACACTTTCTTAAAATCCATATAGACAACATCCATTACTTTCCTTTCATCAATCTTCTCTGTTACTGCATCAAAAAATTAGATCAGTCAAGCACTATCTGCCTTTGACAAATCTGTGCTGGCTCTCTAAGTAACTCAAACCTCTCCAAAAATCTGTTGATTTTTCCCCCTGATTATTGTTTCTAAAATGTTACCCACCACTGATGTTAAGCTGAGGACCTGTAGTTGCTAGGAAGGTCCTTACTTTTTCTTGAATAACGGTATCACATTTGCTCTCCATTCCTCAGGCACCTTCGCAAGTATCTGGGGTAAGATTAGAAGATTATGGCAAGTCCTTCCGCTATCTGCACACCCACTTCCTTCAGTAGCCTGGGATGCAAACCATCTGGCAACTTATCGACACTTAAGCACAGCCAGCCTTTCCAGTACATCCTTCCTATCTATTTTCACCCCGTTCATTGCTTCTAGCATCTCTGCTTTTACTGATATTTTGACAGCATCTCTTCTTTAGGAAAAATTGATACAATGTACTCAAGTATTCTAGCCATGCCCTGCACCTCAGCACACATCTTTGTCCTTAATAGGTCCTACTTGCTTTCCACTTCTTATTTACATGCCGGTAAAAGCTTTTTGATTTTAAATGTTAATTGCCATTCTATTCTTATATTTTCTGCAACTTTTTTCCCTTCAGATAAGTATCCAATTCCCTTTTGGAGGACATGATTAAAGCTACCTCCGCCATTTTCTCAGGCAGTGTATCTCCAGATCCTATTCACTTGTTGTGCAGAAGTATTTTTGTCATGTTGCCTCTGGTTCTTTTGCAATCTTTACCTTCTTTCAAAAATTTTAATGAAATTCCTACTTGCTTAGCACAAGAGTTTCCAACAGCTGGTCAAAACCCAACTACAGAACAGAGTGAAGCCAAAGCTAGGCAGCAAACATCAAAAGTGATGTTTTTGTGCCCAGTCTGCACCTGAAATTGGGGTATACCAAAAACTAAAATCAACCATGGGAATGTACAGTGAGATCCAATAGCTTTTCCAATGACTAAGCAATTGACCATTTTTTTTCATTTCAGCTAAGTAAATTGCATTCTCAGGTACGCAATTCAAAATCACTGGTCCACACAATTTTGTTAATGGATTGTAAATAATGACGGAAATTAACATTTATCCCATTTGACAAAAGAAGTTTCACCAACTGACTGCACCTGTGGTCATGTTGCACTGTACAAGAGTATAGACAGCAATAAATTCTACAATCTGAAATCTAACTAGAAATATACTAGAACTAAACTTGCTCGTAGCGATGAAAAGAACGATGAGGCATGAGTCAACTCTCAAAGTCAGCAAATGTAAAAAAGTTACAAACTGAAACCAAACCTTATTAGCCCTTAAAAAATCAAAGTACTGGAAAAACTTGGCAGGTCTGGCAGCATCTGTGGAGAGAGAAACAAAACATTCCAAAGAGTCATATTGGACTTGAAACATTAACTCTGTTTTTCTTTCTCCACAGTTGCTGCCAGACCTGCTAAATTTTTGGAGCACTTTGGTTTTATTTCAGATCTCCAGCACACGCAGTATTTTTCTTAATAGCCATAAATTAGCTTACCATACTTAGCTCACTAACATCTGGAGTTCCATCAGGGTTTATTGTGAAGTCATTCTTGGGGAATTTCAGCTGCAAAAGTATGAAACAATATAATAGTTTCAAACATGAACATTTTGTTGTCCTATTAATTGGGAACTTAGAAATGGCCAAGAGCCCCTCGAGCCAGTTTTGCTATTCAATGAGATCATGACTAATTTGTGACCTAACTCCATACATCTGCTTTTGCCTTGTATATCTGAATAGCTTTGGTTAATATCAAGCTATCGATCTCAGGTCCAAAATTAACAACTGACCCAGCATCAACAGCCATATGCGGAAGAAAGTTTCAAACTTCTACTACCCTTTGCATGTAGAAGTGTTCCTAACTTCACTTCTGAAAGACCTGGCTCTGAAAGACCTGGCCCTGAAAGACCTGGCTTAATTTTTAGGCTATGTCCCCCATAATTTTTTTTTGATCTACCCTATCAATTCTCCTTCATATCTTGAAAACTTGAATAAAATCACCTTTTAATCTTATAAATTCTAGGGAATACACCCCTAGTTTGCATAATCTCTCCTTATAATTTAACCCTTGGAATCCAGGTATCATTCTGGTAAATCTATGCTGCATTCCCTCTAAGGCCAATACATCTTTCCTAAGGTGTGGTGCCTAAAACTGAATAGAGTACTCCAGGTATGGTCTTTGTATAGCTTACCGTGACTTCTAACCCTGTGTATTATAATCCTCTTGATATAAAAGCCAGAATTCCATTAGCAATTTCAATTTATTTTTCATACTTCTCCACAACATTTTAACCTTCTATGTATCCGAAGCCCCAAAGTCTCTTTGGACTTTTGGTATGTCTACCTTTCATCAGTTATCAGCACCTCTTAGTATTCTATGCCCCCATCTACATGACTATCTTTGTGTCATCGATAAACTTGGATGCTTGGCTCCCTATTCTCATCAAAGTCTTTAATAAATACAGTGAATAGTTGAGGCCCTAACACAAATCCCTGCCAATAAAGAGAAACTGCCCAATATCCCTACTTGTCTCTTGCCACTCAGACAATTGTCCAACTCTGTTGACTATTTGTCCTCAACTCCAGGAGTGCTAATTTTAGATTAACAATATCTTACGAGTGATGTTATCAAATGCTTTCTCCAAGTCCACATACATAGATATTACTTTACTCACCTCTTCAAATAAAAAAAATCATGGTTGTTTAGGCATGGCCTACCTTTACAAATTCATTACATTTGATATAAATTAGAACATACCCACAAAAGCAGGCAGCCATAAGCAAAAACATCAGTTGCAGGCACAGCAGATTGGCCGTTTCTTACTTCTGGGGCTACAAGATCTAATTTATCAGCTACCATCCAGCTAGCAATATTACGTTGATCCTACATACACAAAAAAATGCAGTTATACTTTTGAAATACATTGCATTTCAATACATTACATGTGACTTACTTTATTGGCTGTAAAGCATTTTGAGGCATCCTGAGGTCATGAAAGGCACTGTATAAATATAAGTCTCTCTTTTTGGAATAGGTACTTGATTCTTCATACATGTTTATTTCTTTGCTGTGCTTTATGAGGTTTTCAATCTATAGCAACACGGTAGTTCATTGTTGCTGAAACTTATATTAACCTGTCGACAGTGGCAAATGAAGGTCAAATTGCTCAGAAATTAGACTTTTTGCCATTATAAAGAATGAAAATTGACCATTTCTGAATTGGCTCCAGGAAAATAAGTTTCATCAGATGTGTTTCTTTTTAATTCATTCATGGTATGTGAACATCGCTGGCAAGGCCAGCATTTGTTGCCTATTCCTAATTGCCCTCAAGAAGATGCCATCTGTGCAATGTAGGTATACCGGCAGTGCTGACAGGGAGGAAGATCCATAATCTTGACCTGATGACAGTGAACAAAATGGTGATATATTTCCAGGTTGAGACACAAATGGTAAACAGGTATATATACTAAGTTATTAAATTCCCAGTTATAAAAATATAGCAGAAAACATTCTGATAGTTACAATTCACTTTGTCCACTGCCAAACAAACTAAGTCCAAATCACAGAATGTAACATTTAAGAAGTATTTAGATATTTGCTTGTGTTGCCATAGCCTCTAGGGCTATGGGCCAAGTACTGGAAAATGGGATTAGTGTAGTCAGATCTTTGCTAACTGGCGTCAACACAATGGGCCGAATGGCCTCCTTCTGTGCTCTAAACGTCTATGAGTCACTGCAATGAAGCAGGCCAGTCTCTGCTGGAATTTACCTCCGCATGAGCCACCCAGTCTAAACTCACTCTCCTGTTGGATTTCTACATCATAGACCTTTAGAGAAACGATTTGGCTCAGAGTATATGTTTTAGGTCTTTGAATGAACTAGCTTCACTAATTTTTATTTCCATATTCTTTCCTGACAGAAATACAGCAGCCAAACGCAATAGAAATAATGTGAAAAAAGGGAGTGGTTGTTATATGCCTGACAGTTAATATCCCACAGTGCTGTACACGGAGTCAAGACCAGAGCCAGAATTTTTAGTTCAGTTGGTGGCCGCGCGCCCAAATTGACCGAGTGAGAAATGACACGCGATGATGTCGGCCAAGTGTGCCGATGTCAACGCACAGTTGCACGATAGTTCGGTCAGCATGCGCACACCAGAGCCAGCAGCACACCCGCTGACAATTAAAAGGCCTATTAAGGCCATTAAGTTATTACTTTAATTTTTCACTGCCCGTTCAACCTAACTGTTGGCAGGCAGACGAAAAGGCCAAGCGGCCTTTGCATATTTTTGGAAACCTCATCCATGGGAGGGATGAGGTTTCCAAAAGCAAATAAAAATAAAATAAAAACTTTTACTTTTTAATTAAAAACATGGCCATGCTCATGTGACAGAGTCACATGAGGGGACATGTTTCATTACATTTTTATGCTTGTTATTATTTTTTAAAATATCTCTCCATCTCAGAGGCAACTCCGTGCCTCAGAGATTCTGTGCTCTCTCTTGCACATGTGCCAAGTTCATGCTAGTCCTGCTCGCCTCCACCTCCCCCCCCCACCCCACCGCCTGCACAGGCAGCACTCAGCGTTGCCACTTGCTTATCATGCAAAATCGTACACAGTGCTGTCAATCACGGGCAGCGGTTGGCTTCCCAACTACCGCTGCATGCCAAGGGCAAAATTCTGCCCCAGGTAAAGCTCGGCTAGAGGGCAGGGATGATCAGACCAGGACCTGTAAAGATAATGCAGTGCACAATTTAAAGCCATGCATTCCCTCCCTGTTTATATAATTAATTTTAGAACTTTCTATGTACAAACAACCCAAATAAACTGGTCACATGGTAATTTTACCAATCTACTGCTGGGCTTCCACATGTTGTAAAGTATGTAATTATGGAAAACAAGTTGGATAGGCAATTTCTATTCTAAACGCAGAGGAATCTACTATTAAAAACATTTTGTGAATTAAAAGATTATTGCACACATACACACAAAGATGTCATGTGGTATTGTTCATGCTAATTAAGAGAATTCACTGGTTTGTAATAAATAGGGATGTTCATGTCATTTAAGGGATGACATTAGGGTCACTGATTTACACCAACTAAAATCATTTTTTTTTAAATTAAACTGCGTATTGGATTTTTATAGGCGCTTTGGGGACTGAACTTTACAACTCTGGCGAAAACCAAATAAATAGCCTTTGTCCCCTATTCAATTCTTTACCTCCATATTTAATTTTTCATGTCAAAAATACACATTTAGTTCACAAGATGCTCCAAATGGAGGTTTAAATCTGGTATTTAGCAGTAAGAAGAAATGGGGAATAAAAGAAAGTGCTGGAAATACTCAGCAGGTCTGGCAGCACCTGTGGGGAGGGAAACAAGTGTCAACATATCGAACTGAATATAGCTTCTTCAGAACTAAGGAACATAAAATATGATGGGTTTTATGCCACTGAAAGAGGGAGGAGGAGGTAGAACAAAAGGGAAGGTCTGGAATAGGGTAGAGGGTGGAAGAGATTAAATGGCAAAGATGTCATGGAACAAAAGGCAAAGGGAGTGGAGACAAAGTATTGGTCAGAGTGCGTGTGAACCGCAGAATAATGAACAGCTCTGTGAGAAAGCAAAAATATGACAAAACAAGTCTAAGACCAGCACATATTGCAAAAAGAAAAAAGGATAAAAATGGGTGACCAGAGTTCATGGTCTGAAATTGTTGAACTGAATGTTGACTCCAAAAGCCTGTAAAGTGCTTAATCGGAAGGTGAGGTGCTGTTCCTCAAGCTTGTGTTGTCACTGGAACACTGCAGCAGGCAGAGTACGGAAATGTGAACGAGAGCGAAAGTGGTGACACAAAATGGCAAACAACCAGAAACTCAGAATCATCCTTGAGAACTGAGTACTGGTGTTCCCGAAAGCATTTGGTCTCCCCCAGAGTAGAGGAGACTGCATTGTGAGCAGCAAATACAGTAGGCTAAATTGAAAGACGTACAAGCAAATCGTTGCTTCACCTGGAAGGAGTGTTTGGGGCCTTGGTCTGCAATTACATGGGGAGATACTATGGGAAGGGAGCAAAGTGTTGCAGGGTGACTGACGAGTGAACCAGGATGTCATGGAAGGAACGGTCCTTTTGGAGTGCTGCAAGTGGAGGGGAGGGGGAAGATGTATTTGGTGGTGTCATCATGCTAGAGGCGATGTAAATGACATAAGATGATCCCTTGAATGTGCAGGTTGGTGGGTGGAAAATGTGGACAAGGGCAACCTTATTGGAGTTCTGGGAGGGAGGGAAAGGGGTAGTAGCAGAAGTGCAGGAAATGGGTTGGACACGATTGAGAGCCTAGGAGCCACAGTTTATGGGGTGGGGGGAGGTTTCCTCGGATGAAGAAAAAGGAAGGCATGTCGGAAGCATTGTTGTAGAAAGTTGCATCATCAGAACAAAGGTACAAAGACAGAGAAACTGGGAGAATGGAATGGAGGGAGAATGTGAGGGAGTGTGGTCGAGGTAGCTGTGGGAGTTGATGGGCATATAATGAATATTAGTAGACACTCCAACTTCAGAAAAGGAGACAACAAAGTCAAGGAATGGAAGGAAAGTGTCGAAGATGGACCATATGAAGGCGAAAGGTGGAAATTGGAAAAAAAAATTTGATTAAGTTTTCCAGTTCTGGGTGAGAATACGATACAGTCAATGTACTAGAAAAACAGTTGGGGGAGGAGGCCTGAGTAGTACTGGAACAAGGAATGTTCCACATACTCCACAAGATAGGCATAACTAGAGTTCATGTAGGTACCCATTGCAACATCTTTTATTTGGAGGAAGTGGGACAAGTTAAAGGAGAAATTGTTCAATGGAAGAACAAGTTCTCCCGGGAAGAGAGGGTTGGTGGTGGATGGAAACTGGTTAGGCCTCTGTTCAAAGAAGAAATGGAGAGTCCTCAGGCCATCCTGGCAGGGAATGGAGGTATAGAGAAATTGAACGTCCATGGTGAAGAGGCAGCAGTTAGGGCTAGGAAACTGGACACTGTTGAAATGATGTAGGATGTCAGAAGAGTCAAGGATGCAGCTGGGAAGAGACTGGACAAGGGGAGAAAAAAAGTCAAGATAGGGAGAAATCAATTCAGTGAGGCAGTAACAGGCTGAAATGATGGGTTTACTAGGACAGTCCTGTTTGTGGTTTTTGGGAAGGAGGCACAAGTGGGCTATACAGGGTTGGGGGGACAATGATGTGAGAGGCTGTGGAGGGAAGATCTCCAGAGGAGACTAAGTCAAGACAGTCCCGAAAACAATGGCCAGATGTTCTGTGGTAGGATATGATTCAGGGGGAGGTAGGAGGAAGTGTTGGAGAGATGGCGCTCAGCCTCTGCAAGGTACAAGTCAGTATGCCATACAACAACAGTACCAATTGTTAGCAGGTTCAATAAAGTTAGAGTTAGACCTGAGGAAAGAGTGCAGCAAGTTCAGAGGGAGACAGGTTAGAGTGAGGAGAAATGGGTTCCATTGCCCTTGGGAGTCCAGGGCTTCAGTTGTATTAGAAATGTCATAGAGTCATAGAGGTCTACAACACAGAAAAAGGCCCTTCGGCCCATCAAGTCTGCACCAGTCAAACAAGTACCTACCTATTCTAATCCCATTTTCCAGCACTAGGCCCATGTATGCCATGGCAATGCAAGTGCACATCCAAATACTTCTTAAATGTTACGAGGGTCATAAATGTTGTGAGGTGATGCACTGGGGCAGGACAAACAAGGCACGGGAATACACAATGAATGGTAGGACCCTGGGAAGTACCGAGAATCAGAGGGACCTTGTTGTACATGTCCACCGGTCCCTTAGGGTAGCTGGACAGGTAGATAAGGTGGTTAAGAAGGCATATAGGATACTTGCCTTTATTAGCTGAGGCATAGAATATAAGAGCAAGGAGGTTATGCTAGACTATTGTGTGCAGTTCTGGAATCCGCATTACAGGAAGGATGTGATTGCGCTAAAGAGAGTGCAGAGGAGATTTACCAGAATGTTGCCTGGGCTGGAGAGTTTTAGTTATGAGGAGAGATTGGATAAACTGGGGTTATTTTCCCTGGAACAGAGGAGATTGAGGGGGGGCATGATTGGGGTGTATAAAATTGAGGGGCATATGTAAGGTAGACAGGAAGGAACTTTTCCCCTTGGTGGAGGGGTCAATAATCAGGGGGGAATAGATATAAGGTAATAGGCAGGAGGTTTAGAGGGGATGTGAGGAAGAATTTTTTTCACCCAGTGGGTGGTCAGAATCTGGAACTCACTGCCTGAAAGGGTGGTAGAGGCAGAAACCCTCATAACATTTAAGAAGTATTTGAATATGCACTTGCAATGCCATGGCATACAAAACTATGGGCCTAGTGCTGGAAAATGGGATTAGAATAGTTAGGTACTTGTTTGACCGACACAGACTCGATGGGCCGAAGGGCCTTTTTCTGTGCTGTAGACCTGAGTCTATATCATCCCTCCTTACTGTTGTAATTGATTCCTTGATCAATATTGCAATACTCCCTCCTCTTTTATCTCCTTCCCTGTCTCACTTGAAGACTCTATATCCTGGAATATTGAGCTGCCAATCCCACCGCTCTCTCATCCATGTCTCTGTGACAGCAATGACATATTTCCATGTGTTAATTTGTGCTCTCAACTCATCTGCCTTAGTCGTCAGATTCCTTGCATTAAAATAAATACCATCCAACCTTGCCAAACTCCCTTGTGCCTTAACCGGCCTATAATTTCTATGCCTTCCAGACTAATTTGTTCTCTCTTCTAATTTTGGATGTGCATCTCCCCTGCTGAACCTCCTCGCAGAATCCCATCCCCCTGCCAAGTTAGTTTAAACCCTCCCCAACAGCACTAACAAACCTCCCCACAATGATGTTGGTCCTATTCTGGTTCAGGTGCAACCCATCCAGCTTGTACAGGTACCACCGACCCCAGAAACAGTCCCAATGTCCCAGAAGTCTAAAGCCCTCCCTCCTGCACCATCTCTCCAGCCATACACTCATCTGGACTAACCTCCTATTTCTTTACTCACTAGCGCATGGCACCGTAAATAATCCAGAGTTTACTACCTTTGAGGTCCTGTTTTTTAATCTATTTCTTAGCTCCCTAAATTTTGCTTGCAGGACCTCATCCCTCTTTTTACCTTTGTTGTTGGTACCAATGTGTACCACGATCTCTGTCTGTTTGCCCTCCCCCCATGCCCTGCAACCGTTTAGTGACATCCTTGATCCTGGCATCAGGGATGCAACATAGCATCCTGGAGTCACGTCTAAGACCGCAGAAACACCTGTCTGTTCCCCTTACTATCGAGTCTCCTACCACTGTTGCTCTTCCCCTCTTTTCGCTCCCCTACCATGCAGCTGAGCCAGTCACAGTGCCATGAGCGTGGCTGCACTCCCCAGAGGAACTGTCACTCTCACCATTTTCCAACACAGAAAAATGGTTCTGGAGCGAGATACACCCTGGAAACGCTCCTGAGCTTTGACAGAATTGGGATGGGGGTCCTCAAGTTTAACAGTAATGCAGTAGAGTCTGGAATTTTATGCTAAATTTAAGAACTTCCTGTGCTGCTAGTGTGGAGGGAAAACTTGTGATCAGACAAAACTGGGAGCGGAATGTGATACTTTGTTTACTGGTGGATTCCCAAGGAACAAAATTCAGATCTGTAGCATTGGATGCCGATCGACCTCCTGGGGGTGCGCCAGCCCGTGGGTGTAGCCGTTGTGATGCACCATCCTGAGAAGGACGCTTACATGGACATCCTTTGTGAGGGTTGGAATCAACTAAACTGGTCATATATTGACATTACACAGCCCTAGTGGCGAATATGATGTGCATTTTCCAATTGTAGGCTATGCAGGTCAATTCAACGAATCCACGCATCATTCAAGCATTCAACTGCAAAAGGGACCTAGCACTAATGCTACTTAAAGGGCCAGGCACCCAACTTGAAGGGAAGGTGATTTTGAAAAAGATCTGTTACTGCAAAGTGTCTGAAAAAGCTCCCCTGTTTTTGGAGGTGTTGCGGTGGGTTCCTGAATTTGCTAGATGTTTCTACTAGTGGGGGAATCTCAAACTAGGGGACATAGTTGCCAGAATAAGGGGACATCATTTAAAACTGAGATTTGAAGGAATTCCTTTCTCTCAGAGGGTAGTGAATGTCTGGAATTCTCTACCCCAGAGCTGTGGAAACTAGATCACTTAAAGTATTCAAAGAGGAGGTAGATTTTTGAAATATCGGGGAGTTGAGAGCTATTAGGAGCTGGCACAAAATAGGAGTTGAGGCCTGGGGCAGATCAGCCATGAGCTTATTGAATGGCAGGGCAGGTTTGAGGAGCTGAATGGCTTACTCCTGCTCCTATTTCTTATGTTCTTATATTCTGCATCCTCACAGGGATGGCAGAGCAGTAGATGAGCTGCCACACAAATGCTGCAGCACGTATGGAGCAGGGGGTGGGGGGGGGCAGCAGTAGCCTCTGGGTCTACAGCACAACAGGGAAATGGAGCAGAGGCTACAGAGAGGGCAAACTCCTCATGATGCCCTCTGGCAAGTTGCAGCCTGAATCCTTCAACACTTTTTGAATGTGACTGTGGCAGGCCAGTCGATGCCCCCAAAGTCTTGGTGTGCAAGTTCTCCTGTGTGTTGCTCCACTGGGGTCCACATTTAAGTCCTCTGTAGCAGAACTTCTGTGACCTCCAGTGAACTGATCCATAGTCATTCCGACTCGAAATGTTAACTGTTCCTCTCCGCAGATGCTGTCAGAACTGCTGAGTTTTTCCAGCTACTTTTGTTTTCGTTTCATTAAACCTGGCTTGTCTGCAGTCCACTTGCACCTGCTATCTCACCACAACTTGATCCTAATTCCATACTAGTCTTTAAGTGCCAATATCTGAGCCTGCGAGGGTCTGATCAACTGATCATCAGTGCTGTGCTGTTAACTCTCTTTCCTCCTCCCCTTGTGACTACTGTGACTGGTCACATGGCAATTCTTGAGTGTCTGAAAGCAGAAAATCAGAAAAGGAAGGTTGTATGAGGGAAGGGGGCGTGGAGTGGAGACAACATCTGTAAGCTCGCTCAACATGCCAGCCAGCAGATGATCTGGGAGTTCAGCAGGGGCAAAAAAGCAACAACATACTATCGTCCTCAATGTTCTCAGCAATGCTGAATTCAACAGATTCTGCCACGGCCAGCCTCAAGATGTGAGGAACCACCTCAATCATAGAGCTCAGGAAATGCAGGCGCCCACGTCCAATGCAACTGTGTGCTACTTGTTACGCATGAATGCTGAGTGCAACAGACTAGTGCCTGCGTGCGTTGCATGTGCAGAGTGAGAGGCTGATGGGTATATGAACATGCATTCACTGGCCTTGACTACCCACATGCAGCACTGCTGCCAGGTCCTTGGGTGCAGGTGATGGGATCCCTGGCCACCTGCTCCCAATCCTTTTTGAGGGTTGTTCTCAAGGACCTCCCAGCTTTCTGCAGTAGCATGGCAACTCTGCTGTCCACTTCCATCACTAAGACCTCAGCACCACATCCGAAAGCCTGGAACGTTCTCACTGTCCCTGGTGTTCCATTTTCTTCGATTAGAATTGCAACAATAGTATTCAACAGCAATCTCCCTTCATTCAGTGCAACTTTCCTTCAAGGGAAATAGACTGCTTCTAAGAGCATAAGGCTGATTGCACGATGTGCTACTAGTACACACTGCTTGACTCCCTGCTGAACCCAGAGGCAGTCAGCAGTGCAGTAGACACTTAACCCTCCATTGCAATAAAGGTAAATGAAGTGGCAGCACCAAATTCATTTGCTGCCTACCTCCACCAGAACTGATACAGGGAGGTGGTGAATCACTAATACTGGACCCAAAAAAGGATGTACACTAATTTTTAGTCCCTGATGTCTGTCAGCAGTGAGGGGAGAAAAGGGAATGGCTCATGTCCAACAGCTTTCCTAGTGATTAAAGCAAAATACTGCGGATGCTAGAACACTGAAATAAAAACAGAAAATGTTGGTAAAACTCAGCAGGTCTGGCAGCACCAGCGGAGAGAGAAACAGAATCAACGTTTTGAGTCCATGTGACTCCTCTTCTCTCCACAGATGCTGCCAGACCCAAGTTTTGCCAACATTTTCTGTTTTTATTTCAGCTTTCCTAGTGATTTCTGTAAACATCAAATTTGATGTTTTCTGATTATCATTGGACGTGCACTGGTGTCTGTCTTTGTGTCTCTCTCTTTCTCACAACTGTAAGAAAATATAAATATTTTATTTACTATAAAAACAGATAATAAAAGCTTTCTAAATTGAACTTAATTGTTTAAGTTTCAAAAGATAATTTATTTCTGTTACGCTAACGTGTCACTTTTGGAGAGGGTAAGGAATATTTACAATTTGGCAAGCAGGTAGCCGTCACTCCCTAGAAGCCGCCTCCCAGAAAATAGATCAGAGGTGGAAATATGCTGGCATTCTGGCACACCGGCTACTGGCACACAATTGCCACTTATCACCTTGCTCACATGGGATGAAAATGCAGCCTAATTATCTGACTTAAAATTCAGAGAGTCAAGCCATTAGCATATCATTGGTAGGTGCCTACATCAGTATTAACAGAGTTAAGGCATTCAATAGGTAGGTTGGTGAGGAGGGGGAGAAAATGGAGGATAAAGAAGATGTGGCACTGGGAGTATCAGTAATAGGTCCAGTAGAAGATTTCAGTTCAGGTAAATTAATGATCTCCTGGGATGGTAATTTCAGTGGAAAAATATTGCTTGTTTTAATGTACTGGGTTCAATCTGAAACAATACTGTGAACCCCATTTCTGCCTTTGAATATCTATATACTTTTTTCTGCAAGTGTATAAGTATTTTGGGAGCACTGGAGGCTACCAGAAATTTTGATGGACAATGTCACTCTGCTCATTCCATATATATATCAGATATCAAGCTGCAAGGGGGCAGACACAAAGAACCGTTGAATGCTGTCCTTAAAGAAACCCCAGCATATCATAGAACAGGCCACAGGCCAAGGATAACCAGTCCCAGCTGAAATAAATTCCCATTAGTTCTGCTCTGATTCTATCAAAACAGACAATTTTCTACCCGCCACAACCACCACCTCCCCACCACCACTCAGCTTTTCAAAGTTAATTGAACACAAAACAGAAGCAAGTCTGTAAATAAATCACCTTTTCTCAAATGCACACAGATATTCAGGGAAAACAAACTGGATAAAGCAATTTTTTAAAAATTCATCCCCTAACTTTCTTCAATTAATTTTGAAACATGTAATGCACAGTGGTTTAAATGGGGGATTTTAACTTTCATTTGGATTGGGAGAAACAGACATGTAGTGAATGTCTTGGGTAGTTTAATATTTATCCAATAGAGGTCACAATACAATTGAGTTCAGCATTGGATCTGAAAGGGAAAATGTGAAACAGCTACCAAGATTCTAGTTTTAAGTAATGTTGACTTCAATGGGATGAGACAGGCTGTCAGAAAAGTTAACTTAGCAAATCTATTAATGGATAAACTGGCAGAAGATCAGCTAGAGATGTTCAAGAGAGAACTTAATGTTATACAGAACCAATTTATACCTAAAGGGGATGAGGTCTAGTTACCCAAAAAAAAGCTATGAATGACAATGTCACGAAACTGTTGAGTGCGCTGAAAACAGCAAAGGCTATGGGCCCTGACAATACCCCAGCGGTAGCACTGAAGATTTGTGCTCCAGAACTATCCACACCTCTAGACAAGCTGCCCCAATTCAGCTACAACACTGGCATCTACCCAACAAAGTGGAAAATTGCACAGCTATGTTCTGCCCACCAAAAGCTGGATAATTCCAGCTAATTATTGCCCCATGAGTCTCCTCTCAAGCATCAAAGTTATGGAAGGTATTGTCAACAGTGCTCTTAAGCCAACATCCTGTTCACTGATGCTCGGGTTGAGTTTTACTAGGACAACTCAAGTCCAGACTTTAGTATAGCCTTGGTCCAAACATAGAAAAAAAAAAGAGCTAAGTTCCAGAAGTGAGAGAGAGTGACTACCCTATCATCAAGGCAGAGTGTGACATGAAGGAGCCCTAGTAAAATTGAAGCTAGTGGGAATCACTGGAAAATTCTCTACTGGACTCATATCTAGCACAAAGGAAGATGGCTGTGGTTGTCCAAAACCACTGATATCAGCCCCATCACATCACTGCAGGAGTTCCTCAGGCTAGGCCCAACCTTCTTTAATTGCTTCATCAATGGTCTTCCCTTCATCATAAAGTCCCAAATGAGGATGTTCACTGCTGATTGTACAGTGCATAAGACACTTGCCATCCTGACTTGGAAATATATTGCCGTTCTTCCATTGTT
Source organism: Carcharodon carcharias (assembly GCF_017639515.1). Classification (NCBI taxonomy): domain Eukaryota; kingdom Metazoa; phylum Chordata; class Chondrichthyes; order Lamniformes; family Lamnidae; genus Carcharodon; species Carcharodon carcharias. Next base: position 137,438,098 of record NC_054469.1, on the reverse strand, counting down.
GCTGGGTCAAAACTCCACAAAGCCTTATTTCAAAGCAGTGCAAATAACTTCAACACATGGACTGCAGCAGTTCAAGCAGATGGTTCACCACCAACTTCTCAAGGGCAATTAGGGAAAAGAAAATAAATGCTGACTTCACCAGTTATGCCCAAATCCAATGAACAAATAAAAAAAGGTGACTAGTGGATAGCAGATGTCTATGGATGTTACTTACATGAGCAAACGTCCCGACATCATTGCACACTCATGCGATATTTCAGTCAGTGGGTGCGCTACTGAAGTTCATGTGCGCCCGCCGACAATTAAAAGGGCTATTAAACCCATGAATTACTCAATTAAATTACAGCTGGTGGACAGGCGATGGGCCAGGTGGCTTTTGCATCTTTTGCAAAACCTCATTCACAGGCAGAATGAGGTTTCCAACACTGACTAAAAAAAAATAAAAAATTTTAAAACTCCTTTCTCTGTTCATGTGACAGAGTCACATGTAGGCACCTTTTCCTTATTTTAAGTCTTTATTTTTAATGTCAAAAATTTTCAGCTCCCTGTGGCAGCTCTGTGCCATCAGGTAGCTTTCACTGAGCACACATGCGCAAACTTCAGTGCTCGCACTCTTCCTGCCCCCACCACAGCAGCGCTGAGATTACCAGCAGGCGTTTCATGCTGGCTGGCCGTTAACTGGCCAGGCAGCGTGAAATTGTGGTTGGGGCTCGATCACAGGCAGTGGACCATTGCACAGCCGCTCCCAGGCCCGCCTGCCTGATGAGGGGAAAATCCTGCCCCAGGGGTGAGGTTCAAATGACTGCCCTTCACATCAAGGCAGCATTTAATCAAGTGTGGCATCCCGGAGCCCTATAAAAACTAAAGTCAATGGCAGCATGGGGTAAACTCTCCACTGGTTGGAGTCATATCTAGCAAAAAGGAAGATGGTTGTGGTTGTTGAAGGTCAAACATCTCAGTTTCAGGATATCGCTGTAAGAGTCCCTCAGAATAGTATCCCAGACCCAACCATCTTCAGCCCCTACAAAACCAATCTTCCCTCCATCATAAGATCTGAAGTGGGGATGTTTGCTGATGACTATACAATGGTGGATACCATTCGTGACTCGTCAGATACTGAAGCAGTCCATGATCATATCCAGCAAGACCTGGACCACACTCAGGCTTGGGTTAATAAATAGCAAGTAACATTCGTGCCACGTAAATGCCAGGCGATGACCATCTCCAACAAGAGAGAATCTAAACAGCTCCCCTCTATATTCAATGGCATTACTGTCACTGAATCCCCCACTATCAACATGCTGTGGGGTTACCATTGACCACAGTAGCGACAAGGCTAGGAATTCTGTGGCGAATCTTACCTCCTGACTCCCCAAAGTCTATCCACCATCTGCAAGACACAAGTCAGGAGTGTGATGGAATACTCTCCAACTCCAATAACATTCAAAAAGCTCAACACCATACAGGAGAAAGCAACCTACTTGATTGGCAAATCATTCACCACCTTCAACATTCACTCCCTCCACCGTCAACCCAGAGAGGCAACAGTATGTACCATCTACAAGATGCACTGCAGTAATTCACCAAAGGTCCTTCAGCAGCACCTTCCCATGACCTCTAGCACCTCGAAGGACAAGGGCAGCAGATGCATGTGAACACCACCACCTGCAAGTTCCCCAACAAGCCACACAATCCTGACTTGGAACTATATCACCGTTCATTCACTGTTGCTGGGTCAAAATTCTGGAACTTTCTTCGTAACAGCATTTTGGGCGTATCTACACCACATTAACTGCAGCCATTCAAGGCAGCGGCTCACCATCTCAAGGGCAATTAGGCATGGTCAACGCATACTGGCCTAGCAAAGCATGCCCCCATCCTGTGAATGATTTAAAAAAAATAAACAACATTTTTCATCATGGAAGTCACATGAATACCTGCTCTAGTCTTTTGTGCCTTTTCCTGAAAATATCAAATACCAAGCCATCCTTCCCCTATTTGACTTGATTTTTGTTGTGTACAAGATTTTAAATGTTTTTCCTGTGGCATTAATACATTATCATACCCATCTTTGCAAAAGTAAACTGAAGCTCTGAATTTTTAAGCTTATTTCTAATTCCCTCTTATTATTTATTTTATCCTGTGCATGTCCGGACTTATCATGATCAGATTTAGAGATCCCCAGCCTGACTCTGCTAGCTCTGATGAAGAATTATATCAACACTGCTTTCTCTTTCAGGTGCCGATTAACCTTCTGTAAATTTTACACACTGTGTTTTTGTTTCACCACCTAGAATGATCACTGGTACAGTGAAATTCAAATAGGGTGATTTGTGGTACAGAAAAATGAAAGTCAAAAAGAGACATTTTAAATTAGCTAAAACTATTCATAAAATAAAAGAGGAAATAAAAGAATAGAAGTTTAAAAACAGTGAAATACAGAAAGAGACACCAGGTTGCAATTCTCAGAAAGTACATAATTGCAGCAAATTTTGCACCACACCCAAATACTTACAGCAGTCTTGGTAAAATCAAAGTCTCCAACAATTCCACGTTCACGGTTTACAGCAAACACATTGTGAGCATGGAGTGCGCCATGAACAATGTTTGAGTTGTGAAGTGTCTGTAGGCCAACTGCCACACCTTTCATTACGTTAGTAACCTCCTTAAAACATAAATGCAAATGGAATACATTTTAAGTAGGCAACCTGATCCGTTTATTGAAAATAGGGTAATTTTCTGAATTGATTTCTGGAAACTGATGTTATACTTATTTAATTTTGGACAGAGTATCAATTGGCAATCCGCATACAGTTTTCCAATACATACTGCTGGATGGTTAGGTTTCTCACAAAAAGTTTAAACTCAAAACTATCCTCACAATAGGAATCTACATACATATCTAAGATAAAGTAAGATTCCGAAATCTTATCACACACGAAATAAAACCAAAGCCATCTTATACGGAAACTTATCATGGCCAAGAAACAAGGTTTCAAAATAAATCTTTCAAACCCTGCATCGAGCAACGCGGTTTTCAAAATGGTGCATAGCAATTTTCAAGTTTTACTACTAGTGATGGCTTCCAGCAAAGCTTACCAGTAAGTTTGTTAAAATATTGGGCCTGCTATTTCAGAAACGTTGAGTCACCACTTTCGTGAGGGAATAATTGTGCCTATGCAAGTAATAATTACACCACCATTGCACACTTATCTATTTAATGCAATTCCTCAGCAAGAACACTGATTATGGCAGCATTTAGTATGCAGATTGACAGGAAATATAGTAGCAAAAACTAAATGAGAGAAAAAAAAGCAAAGGTTTGGTGTACATATCACTTTAGAGTATGGGCTCAGAAGTTACTTAAAATACTCTAACATTTCTTGACAATTATGGCTGCCACTTTAATGTTATCACCATTACCAAGATTGATCCTAGCTGCTCTCTTTGTTCTTTTGATGATTTTAAAGTTAAGGCATCCCAGTTACCAACTCATGGGAGTTGATACAAATTCAGTTTAGATGAAGCCATTTGTTCATTTGGTTTGGGGGGGGGGTGCGCGCACAACATAGGCAAAATGTACTTGCTACCTATCCTTAGTTGCTGTGAGGGCATTAAGAATCAACCAGCAATTCTAAAAATGCAGTCACATGTAGGCCAAACTGGGTCGTATTGACATTTCCCTTAAAAAAAACTGCAGAACCAGTTGGGTTTTTACAATATTCTGCCAGATGTTGCAGTCATTTTCTGGCATTAGCCCACTATTTACCAGATTTCAAGTTAATTTCACAATTGCTGTGCTGAGATTTGAGTTCATGATCTAGTCCAGTGCTAAATCCATGAAGCTAGTGTGCAGGAATTCGTCCCAACACCCTAGGAATCAGAACTTCCATTCTACTCCATGTTTCTATTCATAAGTTGTGATATTTAGACTAAGAATATTTTTTTAGATGCTATACAGCCTCCCAAAACCCTAAAATGACATGCACGAAGCCCAGGCATATTTCTGACAGAAGTGCACCAGCCACCAAATTGGAAAAGGGCAACAAGAACTGTCCTATACCCATGCCCAAGGAGGAAGTTAGGGGCTTTGCATATGAAACTCAAGAGCCCAACATCTGCTTCAAATCCCTGCTGCAATAGCAACTTGACCTGAAGCAGCTGGCTGCACTGAATAAAACAACCCTAAAGAGGCTTAAACTTTAAAATATTTCTAGAAACATCAGAGTCAGGCAAAGCAGATACTTACGTCTGTTCTCCGTAGCTTGTTTTTCCTGGAACAGATTGCTAGCCTGAATTAATGGAAATGTATTAAGCTAAAGGCCTGAAGCTAGAGGGGCACCACTCTGCATCAAATATGGCTGACCAGGAGTCTCTCCTGCTCTTACCATAGAAGTGCTAGCAGGTTGACAATCAACCTGTTTGGCCATGTTACGTACACACCTTCTGTGGCGATCAAGTTCTGGAGTGGGAGTCGAATCTGGAGTTTCTGTCTCAGAGGTAGGAATTCTACCAACTGCGCCAGATGGCCTCCCCAACCCTAACGGTTAACTGTAAAAAAAAAGGAATTTGGTAAAGCAACAACCCAATATCACCCCAGGATCTGACCTACCTTTTGCCAGGTTCTGATCACATTCCTCCGCCCCAAAAACACGCAACACCTAGTTCTTGATTCCAGGAGCTTGAGCTGCTAAGTGGCAAGTAACATTTCCATCACACAAGCAACCAACAATCTCCAATAAAAAAGAGCCTAAACACCTCCTCTTGACGTTAAATACCATTATAACTGCTGAATGTCCAACTGTATCCTCAATGGGGTTATCACTGACCAGAAACTCAACTGGGCTAGTCACCCAAACGCTATGGCTACCAGAGCACAATGGATATTCTACGGCGAATGGCTTACATCCCGAATCCCAAAGTTGTTCCATCACTAACAAAGCATATATGTCAGGAGTGTGGTTTTCTCCAAATGCATCAATCTTGTGGCCTACTGTGCATATCCAAAGCTTTAATATATTTCAAAATGGAGGTTGGTGTGATAGGATTTTAATATGGAGAGATACTGAATTAAATGCCTAATTTTATTATGAAGAGGAGCTAAATTAAAAACCCAATTTCCACGTGCCCTTCATAAATAGATACCACAAGACACTTGTCTTGACAACTTCACCATCTAGAGGGCGGCAGCAATCCAAAATACTTGCCCTGTGAATGTTAATGGAGAGGAGTTTGAAGTTCCAGTTGATCAGCAACATAAAGATAAGATTGCAATATCATTAAAGACCCAGTGGACAGTTTCCGGCTTCCGCTATGAGAACCATGCTGAAAGAGGTTTTGGAATTAAAATTCAATTGAATCTTATTTTTTATCTCATTGGATATTAATCCTGGAATTTATCCATGAAGTATTTTAAATAAAATTATTAACCCATTTACTTTACTCTAGGTATCAAGATCAGATTAATCACTAAATGAAACTCACGACTGAGATTAGAGGGTTGGTGGCCTGCAAAGTTTTCAAACAGCATCCTGGATAAAATGGCACCATAACGTATGTCACTGGTTCAGACTATAGGAAAAATATGAAATAGAACATGAGTTCAGTCAGCAAAAATGATCTTTACTCAGATGTAATATTTATATTTACTGATTTACTATTACTGAATGGACTGTAACAATTACACTAAGCTACATATTTATCAAAATAAAATACACAAATCATCCATCAGTACATGAAAAGGCAGATTAATATTTTTCGTAGTACTTTGTGGAGAAAAAAGGTTCTGAATTTTAGCAGTGTCCCACTGGACCATTAGCTTTTCTTTGAGACACTAGCAGACTTGCTGTGTATTTCCAGTTTTTTTAGTATATATTTCTGATTTATAGCAATTACTGTTAACATTGACAGTGACTTTGATCATGGTGTATTTTTGTTCCTTGTCCTCTTCGGTCTTTGACACAGACAAAACATTATTCCCCTCCAATGCCTTCACTCCACTGTTCAGCTCAATGGAACCACCCTGAATTGTTCCCACTCTTAATGCATGAAATCATCACCAGATTATCTCCAAAAATAGTTAGTCTTTCTGCCCCCTCAGCTTTACACTTGAGCCAAGAACCAATCCATTGTCCCCTCCTCTTACTAATGTAGCGGTGACAACATTATCCAAAGACATGGGGTTAGATTCCACATATATACTCATGGCATGCAGTTCTCTCTCTCTCTCCATTCACATTGAGGATACCCTCCATCAAGGGTACTGTGGCACTTCCACAGTGCTAAATAGGACAGGTTGGTCACCTTATTTAAGGAAGGATGTTGGAAGCAGTTCAGGGAAGGTTTACCAGACTAATACCGGGAAGGGGTGGGTTGTCTTATGAGAAAAGGCTGGACAGGCTAGGGTTGTATCCACTGGAGTTTAGAAGAGTAAGAGGTGACTTACTTGAAAATAAAAGATCCTGAAGGGTCTTGACAGGGTGGATGTGGCGAGGGTATTTCATCTTGTGGGAGAATCTAGAACTAGGGGTCACTGTTTAAAAATAAGAGGTTACCCATTTAAAACGGAGGTGAGGCAAAATTTTTTCTGAAGGTCGTGAGTCTTTGGAACTCTTCCTGAAAAGGCGGCTGAAGCAGTGTCTTTGAATATTTTTAAGGCAGAGGTGGATAGTTTCTTGGTAAGCGAGGGGGGGGTGATAGGTTTTCTGGGGTATGCGGGATGCAGATCTGAGGTTACATCAGATCAGCCATGATCTTATTAAATGGCGGAGCAGGCTCAAGGGGCCGAATGGCCTACTCTTGCTCCTTGCTCGTATTACCCTGACCCTTCCCCTGTTGCTGTGTTACGAGACTACTGGTCTGACATCCAAATATTAGTCGAGCCTCTGTTTCCTCTAGTTAAGCATTGGAAGTCCAAAGCCATCATCTCTGTACCCTCACAACTAATTCCATTCCCCTGCCACTTTGATCCCAAGCTGATCTACAGACCCAATATCATCTCCAGCAGAAAGATGTCCTATTTTCACTTTCATAACACAGGCAGTCCTGCCTCCCCCTATTTGCTGCTGTAAACCTTATCCATACTTTTGTTATATCCAGATTAAACTACTTCAATGCTCTCCTGCCAAGATTCAATTCTCCATACCCTGCAAATTTCAGTTCATCCAAAGCTCTGTTGCCTGTATTCTATCCTGCACCAAGTTCCACTTACCCAATATAAAATTCTCATCCTGGTCCCTTCATGGCCTTTACCCTCTTCATCTTTGTAACTTTAACTCAAACTCCTACAGACCTGGATTCCTCTGATTCTGACTTCTTGCGCCACCATTCATTCCTTCACTCCAGATGTGTGCTTAGTCACACATTTAAATTATCTTCACCTCTTTCCCCTCTTTTAAGACCTGCTTTAAATGCACTCTTTGACCAAGGTTTTGGTTAACAATCTTTAAATTCCCATGCTTTGTCTCTGCCTCAATTTTTGTCTGATTATGGCAAATGTTAAGCACATGGCATCTTTTCCTACTTTGAAAGCATTATATAAATGTATTTTGTTGTTGCTTTTGTCTCTCCTAGTTTATTATTAGTGCTTTTTAACCCACCTTGCAAGCAAACAAGTACAGAATAGGTAGAAGCCCAGATTCTTCTTTCAACACAGACCAAGCTTGGTGATATTTTGCAGCTCTTTCTATCATTTTGGCTTCTGTGGCAGTATCTACAGAATAGCCCTAATAAAGGAATATAGCACTTTCATCAGGGAACCCAAGAAAAAAAAACATGTCCACAACAACATAAGAGCAAGAGTTAAAGCTGTCCCCAAGCTATTTATGAATTCAGAAATAATATGGAGGGGTTGGGATGGAGGGAAAGAGGGTGCAGAGGAGGAATGGATATTCAATAGAAAGGTTGAAAGGGAATTATATTTTTAAAAAATTTACAACTCTACCTCTAACAAATATTACCTTCAAGAGGATTCTCTGGGATTTAATTTCAGAGCACACCAATGGTCGCTTGCTGCTCAGTTCTCTCATGGGTTCTGGATCAAACAAATCACGCTCTAGGCTGTCAGTGAATAGTCCAGCAGATTGCTAAAAAAAAAAAGGGGGGGCAATACCAGGGCATGTTAACGACTATGAAAAAGATACCCTCCTTCTATTTTGGTGAGGGCAGGGTCGGGGGAGGAAAATATATTGAACACCTTAAATAAAATGTTGATTTATTTTTTTTCATCTGCAAGTTACAGCCACATGTTACCATTATATCCCATCCGCAGAATTTTCAGTCCGTAACTTTAATTCATTTTTTATAACCAAACTTCCGTCATCCTTCCAATTCCACAACAGCTTGTTATGAATTAGACATTATATACTCAAGCAGCACATTAAACACATATTAGGTTACCAGGTACATAATTGACAGGGGCTGTGCAATTGTGTGTTTGGGGTCAGGGGCAAAGTTCATCTTAGGCTTGATAAGCGTTATAAAAACTTAGAATATACAAACTAGAAAACATCCTTAGGACTCTCTCTCCGATACATACAGTGAAACCATCAGTGCACATTTGCTTTTTCATTTATTAGGTTTACTTTCCCGCTTCCCTACAAAAGAGAGCTACTATATCCTAGGTCAGTCAATTTGTGCCCAGCATATTAAGTACACTCAAGTTTGATGCAGTGGCAGCATATTAGTACCATAGAAATTAATTTTCCAGTTTAAAAAAATGATTTGGAGCAATATTTTCCTCAAAAAGCATCATTATGCCTTCAAATAGACACACTCAATCTAATTACCATGTAAGTCTTGATTGCTGCTTCAGGATGGAGGACAGGAAGTTCAGGAAACCAATTCCGAACTACATTGTCAAGTTTTTCCTGAAAAGCAAAAACAGATGCATTGATCTAGAAGACTTGGCAAAATTAATGCAAGCTTAGACACATTTCCCTTAAATGCCTTAAAGATGCACATGCAATCTTGCAATTCGCATCTACAAGCCCCCATATGTAAATTCCAAGGTAAATTTCTCAATTCTTTCAGCTCTTGGAGTTGGGGTCAGAATCTTAGGGATACTCACTGGCTATAAGCAGGTTGAGGGATTATAAGAGCAAGGAGTGAACTAACTTTTAGCACAGATGCAGAGACAGGTCTACGGCTGTTGCAAGTTACAGTGACCAAATCACTTCAAGTCGTAATGCCACTTGATTTGTTTTAAAGGGTGCTTCACCTGAATCTTGATCTATGTTGATGAAAAACTCCCAATTTGTCCCCTACTTTGTCTAAAGCACCAACTAGACAAAACTACATCCAGGTCTATCCATCATTCCCATTCTGACAGTGGTTGAAAACAATAATCATGCATTTATATAGTACCTTGAATAATGTAAAACATCTCAAGATGTTTCACGGATGAATTATCAAACCACATTTGACAATAAGTCACAGAGGAATATTAGGCCAGATGGCCAAAAGCTTAGCTGAAGAGGTAGTTTTTATGTCCTCTTAGATGCTCCTTAAGGAGGCAAGGAGAGATTTAGGGAGGGAATTTCAGAGCTTAAGGTCCAGGGCTTTTGTGGGGTATGGGGGCATAATGATTACACTACTGGATTAGTGAACCAAAGGCTCAGATGAATGGTCCAGAGGTGTGGACTGGATTTAGCCACCATCATCTCCCACCATCACCCCCACCCCTCGCTACTAGGTGTGTTTTTGGTGGGAGGACAGCTAAAATATGACAGGTGGCTAGCACACTGCATTCCTGCCCACCCAACCCGGTACCCATAACACAGTTGGCCAAAATCGATAGCCTGCTCGCCTTTTTAAAATAAATAATTAACAGGTAATTGAGCTCATTAACAAACCTGGCCTAAATAATAAAGTGCCCTCACCATAAAACAGCTGGTGTGGTCAGACAGGCATGATTCAGAATGCCATCTTTTAAATAACTGTGGAAAAAAGGCAAGAAGAAAGAGGTGGTCCATCTTTTGGGGAGTGTCCTGTGCACTTCAGGTCCCCTTCCCCCCAAGATGTTACCCCCTCAGTATTCCTCCCCAGCTGGCTTTGAAAACCCACTGTCCCAGGCTCCCTGATTCCTTCCCACCCTAAAAGCCCAGGATTTAATTTAATCCAAGATTGATTGGTTCTCCGTGACCCTGCCTGCAGTCCCAGCAGTGCCCACTACCCGAGCTCTGGTGCTGCTGGGACTGCCGAACAATCTGATTAGGTGGCAGCTCCTGAAAGTAAGGCTTCCTTTCACTGAGGGGCAGAAGTCCAACTCTCAACAGCTTAAGGCCACCCGCAGTATTATTGTTGCAGGACAGTCTTATCGAGCTTCAGTCAGTGCGGGCACCAACTTTCCTTCTGGGTGGAAGTGTGCCCCCCTTCCCTAAATTTCAGCCTGTGAGTTTGAATCTCACCGTGGAGGCTGCGAAATATAAATTCAGTTAATTCAATAAGATCTGGAAGAAAAAGCTACCAGATTGTCATATTAAAAAAAAAACACCTGGTGCAATAACATATTAAAGGAAAGAAATCTGTTCTTACCCAGCCTGGCCACGTATGAGTTCAGATCCAGAGTAATATTGTTGACTCTTAACTGCTCTGTGAAATGGTTTAGAAAGCCACTAAATTGTATCTTAAGGGTAATTATGGATGGGCAATAAATGCTGACCTTGTCAGTGATGCACACATCCATGGATAAACAGAAAAGACAGCTGACTGCTGAAGGGTTCTCAAAATTAACACATTTTTCATATCATCAACAAGGATATGACTTTTGGACTTTTATGGCAGAGGACCGAACTGCTGAGTTACGTGTAGAACCCTGCAGACAGGAGGCTAGACCCATGAAGGCCTGGGACTGGACATGCCTGGGCTTGTTGAGTGCAGTGTGGATTGTTGCCTGAAGCCAGACAATGAGAGGAGACAGAATACGCATTCTTCCCTTTAAAACAATCAACCCAGAGAAATATTTTATCTTACATGAAACTAAAGCCCATCAAAATCTTGCCTGAATAATCACTACTAACTACTACTACTAACTACTAAGGCAGGAAGGCAGCAATCAATGCAATTATGTGAACTTATCAATACTCCACATATACAATGGCTTTCAGTTCAAGACTAGTTACGGGGGCAGAAAGACAATGATAAACATCATATGAGCCCATTTAAAACAACGAGACAACAATCACCTGAAGAAGCCCACCAAAATCAAACAAAGAACTAACCTTGATTTGGGCTGAGATAAGAAATTCGAAAAACAGTATAACTGGGTCACCAGTTACGAAGGTTGAGTAGTTTTTGGGGATGAGCAGTTTTGGAGCGGTTGAAGCTGAGTTTAAGTAGGGAGAGGTAGCTGAGCCAAGCGGAGGGAGGAGATCTGAAGGTTTGCAAGCCCGCAGGCAACATCACAGCGAGGGGCACGGAGTAGCAGGCTCAACCGAAGACAAGGCCGCAACCGTAGCCCTCCACGAAGATCGACTACCCACAACCGCGCCCTCCACCCAACTGAACAACCTTCGCAGATTCCACAGACTAGGACCACGTGGGGACGCCAGGCTCTAGAGGACACAAAGAGCATACCCCAAAACTGCAACCGGCTTACCTGGCTGGATTTCAAACTGTCAAGGAACCCTGGTTGGTGAGCATGATCCCTGACCTCTCCTGGTTCAATTTAGTTAGGTTTTGGGGGTGGGACAAGGGTAAGAGGATTAGTGGCGTGATTTTCACTCGTTATGCTGTGTTCCCCATTCTTAACTAAGTGTACTTTGTAGGTCTGTATAATCTCAGTGTAATCCTAATATTATAAGTTCATTTGTGGCTCCAATAAACCCAGTTTTTTTTTTCTTGCGCCAAAACCAATTGTCTGATGCACTTTGTCACAACCCCCAAATAAGTCCAAGGTCTAGAACCCAGGGAGTGGGAGCGATTTGGACCACTCAGAAGTCAGAGGTGAAGCTGACACACACCACCACCCCCTACACTTCCAATTTTTTCTGCCTCCTTAAGTGAATATGCCTGGCTTCTGTTCAGGATCTCTGTATAACAAGGAAACTAGGAAGCCAAGAGTGGCAATAAAGAACTTGCATCTCACTAAGCAGCGGCACTGCAATATTCTGCTCCAAGGTACACGACTGTGCATCAATTCTCCCCTCATCATCCCTTTACACAAGATGGATTTGGAACTGCAATATTTTATGCATGGAACTTGTGATTTCACAGACTTGTATTAATTAAAATCTACAAAACTCTTCTATCAACAATATAAATCGGATCAAGTGCATCAGAGTTAGATTGTAGTTCAGGATTATAGATTATGTTTCAGGATTATAGATCATGACTCAACACTTGAAATTCACAGAAAATTATGGTTCCAACATTAGTTGAAAGACAAATCTAATGGAAAAAACAGCAAAATACAGTACGTGCTGGAAATCTGAAACAAGAGCAGAAAATGCTGAAAACATTCAGGTCAGGCATCATCTATAGAGAAAGAGAAAAGCTTAAAGTTTCATGTAGAACCTTTTGTCAGAGCTGGAATATATTACAGATGAACTGCTTTTAAAAAGATATAAAAGAAACAGAAAGAGACGGGGAAAACAACATACAGAAGAAAAATGATGACTTGTAAAGTGACTAGATGGCGACAGGAGATGGTCAACTGATAGAAGTGATAACAAGGAAACAATGACAGAAATTGAAAATGTATACAAGAGACTGGAAATATGTGACCAATTAAAGCAGGTTGGCAAAGTGGAGAGCAAAGCATGAAAAACTAGCAAAGCAGAACACATTACAAGTGGAAAGAAGCAGACTACTGCACTGGTAGTTTACCAACTGGGGATCCCTGTCTCAATCACCAGCTCACTTCCTTCCTCATCCCTATAAGTGCTACTACATCCATTCTAATTATTTTCTCCTTTTTCCCCCCAAGTGCTGCCTGACCTATTGTGCGTTCACAAATACGATTTTGTACACTTCAAGTATTCCTTCAAATTCACTAGGAAGAATAACATTCACATAACAGTGAAATAAAACTTTTTATTTCCACATCTCCTACCTTACACTGAAACAGTGCTATTGCCAGACAGTTTATTCCAGTTTTTGTTCTTGAAAGTTAGTTATTTAAATTCAAAATAAAAGATGATGTAAACAGTATAACAAATAGATGGAACAGAAACAGAAAATGCAGGTGGCACTCAGCAGGCCGGTCAGCCTCTGGGAAGAGAACAACCAAGTTCACGTTTCAAGTATGGATCCTTCATCAGAACAAATGGGACTTATCTGCTCTGCCCATAGATGCTGAACAACCTGCTGGGCATTGCTAGCATTTTCTGATTTTGTTTGAAATTCCCAGTATTTGCAATTTTAGTCTTTTGTTGACCACAAAACTTGCCAAATTCATTAACAGAAAATGCTGGAAAAACTCAAGGTCTGAAAGCATCTGTGGAGAAAGAAAGAGTTAACATTTCAAGTCCATATGACCCTTCTTCAGAGCTAAAGAAAGTAGAAATGTGCTGAAATTTATACTGTTTAAGTGGGGTGGAGCAAGTGAAGCTGGATAGAAGGGCAGCGATAGATAGGGGCTAAAGAGAGATTGACAAAGATGTCATGAACAAAAGGACAAGGGGAGTGTTAATGGTAGTGGTAAAGGCCAGAGGTGCTGATATGGCATAGAGATAAGAAAGCAGAATGTGTGAATAGCAGAACAAGAGTCAGCATTCTGTGAAAGAACAACATGGAACAAGTAACAGATGGCACTTTTGGGAGTGGGATGGGGGGCAAGGGGCAGAGGTTGGGGAAGGATAGAAAAAGGGGGCGAGCGAAAAAGGGGGACAGGCGAGGCGGCTGGATGAGAACCAAAAGGGCAGGGGGAAGCAGACCAAAAGGGCAGGTGTGGGGTCCAAGCAGGGATCAAAAAGGGGATAAAAAGGGGTTAAAATTAAGGAATAAATGAATAAAAATAAAAATAGGTGGATAAAAAATAAAAATAAATTTTAAAAAGGAATTAAAAAAGGTGAAATGAGGAGAGAGTTCATGGTCTGAAGTTGTTGAACTCAATGTTAAGTCCCCGGAAGGCTGTCAAGTGCCTAATCGGAAGATGAGGTGCTGTTCTTCCAGTTTGCATTGGACTTCACTGGAACATTGCAGCAGACCAAGAGCGAGCATGTGGGCATGAGAGCAGTTTGGTGTGTTGAAATGGCAAGTGACAGGGTCTGGGTTATGCTTGCAGACAGACAAAAGTTGTTCCGCGAAGTGGTCACCCAATCTGTGTTTAGTCTCCCCAATGTAGAGGAGACCACATTGGGAGCAGCAAATGCAGTAGACCAAATTGAAGGAGGTGCAAGTGAAGCGCTGCTTCTCCTGAAAGGAGTGTTTGGATGGTGAGGAGGGAGGAGGTAAAGGGACAGGGTGTTGCACCTTTGTGATGGCATTGGAAGGTGCCATGGGAAGGGGATGAGATGTCAGAGGTAATGAACCAGGGTGTCCCAGAGGGAACAGTCCCTACAGAATACTGACAGGGGGATGGGGGATGAGGAGAGGATGTGTTTGGTGGTGGCATCATACTGGAGTTGGCGGAAATGGCGGAGGATGATTCTTTATACTGTTTAAGCGGAGTGGAGCAAGTGAAGCTGGATAGAAGGGCAGTTCTTTGAAAGCGGAGGCTGGTGGGGTGAAAGTTGAGGACAAGGGGGACCCTGTCAACCACATCAATGTCAATCTCTCCTTAGTCCCCACCAATCGCTGACCTTCTATCCAGCTTCACCTGTTCCACCCTCCCTTAAACAGTATAAATTTCATCACATTTCTACTTCTCTCTAGCTCTGAAGAATCATACAGACACAAAATGTTAACTTTCTCTCTCCACAGGCGCTCTCAGACCTGCTGAGTTTTACCAGCATTTTCTGTTTTTATTTCAGATTTCCAGCATCCACAGTACTTTGCTTTTATGCCCTATTCATTAATGATTTGTCTCATTAACCTACATCACAGAAGTGAACAACAGCCATTCAGTACCTAACATAAAGAAACAATAAAATAGTCTCAAATACTGCATATAAACACTGGTTCAAAATCCTTACATATTCTCTTTGCTCACAGCAGATCTCTTCATAGATGTTATCTCTAAGTCTGCGTATTTCTTCCTTCATCCCCTGCATCTTTACTTCATCATAACTGCCCAACTATAAGAAATTTTTGTAGATGTTACACAACATTCATACAAAGCAAAATAACTTATTCGTTATATACTAAATTCTAATTAATGCGCAAGATCACTTGACATCACGTTAAACTGCAGCATAGCATTTCCCATCACCATAATTCAAGCAGATTCAATTTGTATCAGGTATATCAACAGTGCCTCAAGCGAAAGATCTGGAATCCATTTACAAGGAAACAATATTTGACGTTTACAGCTGATTACTTACTGCTCCAAACTCAGACCTTCAAATCAAAAATCAGTAACACTGACTATTGATACAATGACAATTTAAAACGAGGCGTGCAGAATCTTTTTCAAATGACAGTTTGCAAGGAGTGAAATTTTATACAAGCCCAACATGCCAAAAATATTTAAATTTTATCAATGGGCAGTGTTGTTTTATAAAAAGGCAGGAGGGTTGACTATTATGCAAACGGCAAATGGACTTGTAACTCTAACTTGGCAGGTGGGTAATACAAGGCTGCAACTTCACAAAGATCTCAAAATCAACTACATTCTGAAATTTATCTCAACAGGTACTCTGGTCAGTTAGAAACCAGGCTTACTTCTTTCTTATCAACATTATTCCTGATTTCAGTTGAAAGCATTTTTATACCATGTGCAGCATATTGGAGGCTAGTTGTCTCAATCAACATTAAAAAAAACATTTATTTCGGTCATTATCACACTGCTGTGTGCAAATTGGCTGCTGTGTTTCCTACATTACAAGGGTAACCACGCTTTAAAAACGTATTACTTTACATTGGATCCAAAGTACTTTGGGACATCCTGTGGTTGTGAAAGACGCTATATAAATTAAAGTCTTTCTCTTTGTGGGCTCTCAGGACAAATTAAGGCCAGATAGCAACTGTAATAGCTTTTTAATTTATAAATGAAAGTAGGACATAGAATTCTTGCAGGTGAGCCTTATAAAGTGTGACAGACATAAATATATACTAGCTTCACCATTTAACAAGTACTCAGAATGTGTACATACATCTTCTAGATTGTTCTTTTCAACAAGTTTCCACCTCAATTGAGCTTTAAGACTCTTCACTGATCTTTTGATTGACAACAGATCTCCAACATTGGGATAAGTATTAAGCCACTGTCCAACTTGCTCCTTAAACTACAAAGGATGGAGGGCAAAGGGAAATAAAAAAATAGGAAGACACTAATTCCAAAATATCAAAAATGAAACCAGTACATTTTATAATGAATGCACCTTGAAAACTGACACAAGAGAAGAAATAAAAATATCATTTGTCACTATAAACATTGAAATATTTATTAGGCAAAGGAAAGATTATACAATAGGAAAACAAAACTACCAGTACAATTAATTTATAGCTCTGTTGGAATTTGATCAGTGATCAGATAGGAAGAAGAATCCATAATTAGCACATCAGTGTAGAATACCCTACACAGTAGTTCACAACAGAAACATTCATGAATTTCCATTGTTATTTGCAGAGTGTGCACCAAAAGTAACATTAATAGCATGCAGAAAGAACACATAATTCCTCTCCATGTTTTCAAGGTGTCCATATAAACAAACACGAAGCATTCAAAGTGAAACATATTTATGTATTAAGTAGCATATAGGAAGAAAAGTAAATTAAGTTCTAATGGATTTATTGCCAGTTTGGAACTACCACTAAAATGGATTTACAAAAAAATGAAGTCAGGTGTCGAGTATACAACAATAAATTTACCTGAACACTGGCTGCATATTTATTTTGTACAACCAGAAGGAAGTCCTGCTCCTCATTGATCTTCTTCATCAGTTTAATAAAAGCACTATGGATTATCTTCATATCAGCTTCATCTTTTTGCTTTAAAAAGAGGTAAGTTGCATTATGAGGTTACTATTCCATGACCAAAAATTCTCCTTTTCCCCAACCAGTAAAAACAACAAAATTCATATATGTTGATACACATAATGAATGTAGTTATTATTTAGTAGACAGTTACAGAAGAATATTAAACAGTTGCGCTAAAGCAGGAATTGGATTGCAATACTTTAGGGAGCAGCTCTTTCACCTCTGGAATTCTGCATCAATTCAACTCAAACTGGTAAGACGAAAGCCTCTTAAGGGTTCTAAATGAAGCGAGATTAGGAACTCAATTCAAGTCCTAGTGATTGTAGATTGCAGAGGAGAAAACTATCAATTCACAAAAAAACACACAAAAGTAATACATTCTTGAAGTATGAGCAACACTGGCAAGGCCAGCATTTATTGCTCATCCTTAATTACCTTTGGGAAGGTGGTGGTGAGCCACCTTCTTGAACCACTGCAGATGGTATAGGTACACCCACGGTGCCAAGAGGAAGGAAGGTCCAGGACTTTGACCGAGCAACAAAGGAATGGCGATATAGTTCCAAGTCAGGATAGCGTGCAACTTGTGGCGAACCTGCAAGCAATGGTGTTCCCATGTGTCTGCTGCCCTTGTCCTTCTAAGTGGCAGAAGCCATGGGTTTGGAAGGTGCTGTCAAAGGAGCCTTGGCAACTTGCTGGGGTACATCTTGTACATAGTACACACTGCTGCCATGGTACAAAGTGGTGGATAGGGTGATCAACAGAGCTTCCCAGGTGTTGCTGGAGCTGCACTCATCCAGGAAAATGGACAGTATTCCATTACATTCCTGATGTGCCTTGTAGATGGTAAACATGCTTGGGAGTCAGGAGGAAAGTTACTCGCTGGGGAATTCCCAGTATCTAATCTCCTCTTGTAGCCACAGTATTTATATGACTGGTCCAGTTAAGCTTCTGATCAATGGTAACCCGCAGGATGTTAATGGTAGGAAATTTAGCGATGGTAATGTTGTTGAACTTCAAGAGGAGGTGGTTAGGTTCCCTGTTTTTGGAAATGGTCATTCCCTGGCACTTATGTCGCACGAATGGTACTTGCCATTTATCAGCCCAAATCTGAATATTGTACAGGTCTTGCTGCATTTGGGCACGGACTGCTTCCGTACCTACAGAGTCGTGAATGGTGCTGAACGCTGCAATCACCAGCAAACATCCCCACTTCTGACCTTATGTTGGAGAGAAGTTCACTGATGAAGCTGAAGATGACTGGACCTAGGACACGACCCTTAGGAAATCCTGCAGCAAGGTAGTGGGGCTGAGATGATTGGCCTCCAGTCATCACAACCATCTTTTTTGTGCAAGGTATGACTCCAACCAGCGGAGAGTTTTCCTTCTAATTCTCATTGATTTCAATTTTGCTGAAGTTTCTTTATGCTACACTCCCTCAAATGCTGTCTTGATGTAAAGGTAAGTCACTGTCAACTCAGCTCTGGAATTCAGCCATTTTGTCCACGTTTGAACCAAGGCTCTAATGAGATCTGGAGCTGTGGGGCCCTGGTGGAACCCAAACTGCGCGTCAGTGAACAGGTTATTGCTCAGCAAGTGTCACTTGATAACATTGTTAATGACACCTCTCATCATTTTGCTGGTGATTGAGAGTAGACTGATTGGGCAGTAATTGGTCAGGTTAGATATGTCCTGCTTTTTGTGGACAGATATATTTGGGTATTCTTCCACATTATCAAATAAATGCCTGTATTGTAAACTTATTGGAATAGTTTGGCTAGTGGCGCAGCTAGGTTTGGAGCAGTAATCCTCAATGTGCCAGGTAGGATATTATCAGGATCCCTAGCTTTTGCTGTATCCAGTGCTTTCAGCCATTCTTGATATCATTTGGAGTGAATCAAATTGGCTGAAGACTGGCATCTAAGATTGTGAAAATCTTGAAAGGGGTGGAAATGGATCATTCATTTGGCACTTCTGGCAGATGATGATCACAAACACTTCAAACTCGTCTTCACATTGAGGTGCTGGGCTCCCTCATCATGCAGCATGAAGATGTTTTTGGAGCCTCTTCTGGTTAGTAATTTAATTGTCCACCACTATTCATGACTGGATGTGGCAGAGGTCTGCAGAACTCTGGTCAGATCCGTTGGTTGCGGGATGGCTTAGGTCTGTTAATCTCATGCGGTTTCTACTGTTCAACATGTAGGTAGTTGTGTGATGTAGCTTCGAAAGGTTGGCACCTTAATTTTTACATCTGCCTGGTGCTACCCCTGGCATGCTCTTCTACACTCCTCATTGAACCAAGACTTGTTGATAATGGCAGAGTGAGGGGTACACTGACCCATGAGGTTACAATTATTAGTTGAATATAATTCTACTGCTGACAATAGCCCGCAGCACTTTATGGATGTCCAGTTTTGAACTGGTAGTTCTGCCTGAATCTATCCCATTTAGCGTGGCAGTAGTGCCACACAACATGATGGATGGTGTCCTCTGTGAAGATGTAACTTCATCTCTACAAAGACTAGGCAATGGCCACTCCTACCAATATTATCATGGCATCTGCAACAGGTGGATTGGTTAAGGCAACGTCAAGGGGGTTTTTTCCTCCTGTTGGTTCTCTAACCACCAGATGCCAAGACAGTTTGATACAGGTTACGACAATGGTGGGAAGATACTTTAAATTTCAATTCAGCAATTTGCTTGAACCACATATAAACAGTTTAAACTTATGCCTAATCAGGCTTGACGATATCAACACCAAGTACAAAAAGCTTTCCATTCCCACACAAAAATTCTTAGCATGCTAGTCAAAATTATTTAAAGAGATGCTCTAGCTGGAAACAAAAATATGTTACAAAAGAAAATCTACTCTAATATGAATTCAGAAAAAAAAAACGATACTTAGTTTTCATTTATGTAACAAAAATTCTTCAAACTACAACACTAGGTGAAAACTTACTGTGGTTGAAATTTCAAGTTCTTTGCAAACATCATGTTCAGCTTGATTCAGTAAAACATCAACACCTCCAATTACCTCCATTGAGGACAATGAAGCACTAGAGTTCAGGTCAAAAAACTGGAACAAAAACAAAACAGTAACCTGAATGCTTGAGCACACATGGATCCAGTAAGCAGCCTTGAAATAATGTGAAAAAACATCTGACAAACAGCATATCACAGAAAAGGTCCAAATTAGGTACAAATCTTTCACTGATAATTAGTTGAGATATGTGAGGAATCATTTGTATTTCCATAATTCTAATATGTAATTTTAAAAAAGCAAAAAGAAATACAACACCTATATTCAACTGTTTGATTAAAATAATATATTTAAATTCTTGTTGTAAATTGGCTGAGTGACTAGAAAACAAGAATAATGGTTAATGCAAGTTTTTTGCTCTGGAGGAAGGCGTCGTCGTGGAGTTCTCAGCACCACTAGTTACAGGAACATCATCAGCTGGAGCAGCAGCCGTCTTCTCCTGAGCCAACCACTGTTCCACGGGACAGAAGAGATAGACACACAGTTCCAGTTAACAGGAGGCGATATCACCTAGCTCAGGATGCACCAGCAGACCTTTTGACACATTACTGAGCACCAGGAGGTTCAAACTCTCATGTCATGTCCAGTCATTGCTGATGTTTGCAGCCTCCTGGAAGATCTCTTCCCATGATGGTCCGGTGGCTATGCATTGTCAATGTAAATGCAAACCTGAATTTCTTCACATTCAGCTCCATCCAGGGATTTGCTGGTGACATCTATAGAATTTCCCACGTGATGGATGCCACATTTGCCTGGGCCTTCATTTATGTCCATTCTGCTACAGTTGAGTCCAGTAAGAATGAGAGAGCCCTCAGAGTTGCTGTGCTGGCTACATTCCCACAGGTCCCGAGAGGACAGATTGCACCCATATGGCAATTAAGATCATACATTACCCAGCATGACTCATCAATCAAAATGGAATCCACTCCATTAATGTTCAGCTGGTATTAATCACCAAAATATTATCATGCATGGCTGTGTAAGATACCCAAGCAGCTTCCATGATGCTGATCTTTCAAAAGTCTCCCACAGACATCGTCATCCTGAATTCTGCATGGTGTGTTGTCCCACTGGTGCCAGGGTAAAGGACATCAAGGTGAGGGTGCAGAATATTCTACAAGAGGAATGGAGTGAGCCAGAAGTTGTGGTACCCGTCGGTACCAACGACAGAGAGAGCAAATATTAAGGTCTTGCGGTCACTTTCAGGAGCAAGTTTAAAAAAGGACCTTCAAGGTATTAATCTCTGGATTATTCCCGTGCCACATGCTATTGAGAATAGAAATAGGAAGACAAGCACAATCGATGCATGGCTTGAGACATAGTGCAGGAGGGAGGGTTTTAGATTCTTGAGGCATTGGGATCAGTTCAGGGACAGGAGGCACCTATTCAAAAGGAATGGGTTGCACCTCAATAGGACTGTGACAAATGTACTCACGGCGAGATTCACTAATCTGGTTGAGGAGGGTTTAAACTAAATTGGCAAGGGGATGGGCACCAGCGTATAGAAGTACAACAGGAATAAGGTGCATAAAGGAGTGGTAATATCAGATAGTAATATAGAAGGAAGTATACCATGTTAGACAGAAGCAAACTAAGAGGGACAATGGGAAGTACAAAGACAAGTTTACAATGCATGTATGTAAACATACAAGTTGTGGTGAATAAGGTTAATGAGCTACAAACAAATGGCCATGTGAGAATATGACGTAGTGGCAATAATGGAAATGTGGCTAAAGATGGTGAGGATTGGATGCCTAATATTAAAAGAATCTGAAGTGTTCAGAAAACATAGGAAAGGGAAAAAGGGAGGTGGTGATTAAAGAAGGCATCAAAAGTTGTTTGAATGTTTTCATGGTGAGGGAAGACTGAGTAAGATGATTTTGCATTTACACCATGTGAAATTTGCTCTGAAAAGAGCAGTGTTACCTTAAGAGTTCCTTGAACAACTGGTAGGCCTCAACGTTTCAGACAACATACTCTGCCTTCCATCTGGAGGAATGACTGGAACAAATAAAAGTGGTCATTATATATGATGGAGGATGGAGGTATGGATGGAATCTTACTGTTGATTGGTCAGGCTATTGTGTTTGTAATAGGGTTGGTACATGCTAACATTCTTGCTGCCAACTGGTCAACATTGTAGATTGGGTCGAAATGTGTTTCCTGAGCAAGGGTAACCAGAGGTTACTGGTGAGACATCAGATCATCACTCGAGTGACATCTAACTACCCTTACTTAAATACATCATCCATTCTGCACAGTCAATACTCGAGCAAGAACAATCAGTGGTTTAAGGTATAGATTGGTAATGGAGAAGACGAAGGTACAATCTAAAGTAGAACTTCTAAATCGGAATGCTAACTTCAATGGGATAAGAGTGGATCTAGCCAGGGTAAGATGGAACCCAAGATTGGCAGGAAAAACTGTAACAGAGTAATGGATGATCATTAAAGAGGAGATGTTTCAGATACAGGCTAGGCACAATCCAATAAGGGAGAAATGTAAAGGAACCTAAAACAGCGCTCCTTGGATGTCAAGGGAGATGGAGAATATGAGGAAACAAACAACAACTAAAAAAAAGAGGG
Source organism: Carcharodon carcharias (assembly GCF_017639515.1). Taxonomy (NCBI): domain Eukaryota; kingdom Metazoa; phylum Chordata; class Chondrichthyes; order Lamniformes; family Lamnidae; genus Carcharodon; species Carcharodon carcharias. The sequence continues at coordinate 137,415,454 of NC_054469.1, read as the reverse complement.
TCTGCGACCAATGTCAGGTCAATCTTCAAGAGAGATCCTGGCCGAATAAAACAGGTTGAGAAGGGAAGAGAAGAGGAAAATAAGTCTGGAAGTAAGAAAATATGAGAATAGAATGACAGTGAACACAAAAGGGAACCCAAAAATCTTTTATTGGCATGTCAGTTGTAAGAGAGTAATAAGAAGTCAGGTGGGTCACTTAGGGACAAGGAGGGCAAATTATGCTTAGACACAGGGAAAGTCTCAAGTACTTTGTGTTGACATTTCCTAAGGAAGAGGATGCCAACAAAACATAGGTGGAAGCGGGAATGGTACAGATAATGGATGAGTGAAAATCATAAGGGTGTACTGGAAAGGCTGACTATGCTTACGAGTGGATAAGTTGCCTGGTCTGAATGGCTCACACCCCCATTTGCTAAAGGAAATAGGAGTGGAGTTGGCAGAAGGGCTTGCCATAATCTTCCAATCTTCCCTAGGATTGGAGAGTGGCGAATGCGACACCCTTATTTAAGAAAGGGAGACTGGTTAGTTTAACATCTGTGATAAGGTTTTAGAAACGGTAATCAGAGGCCAAAAAAAACAACAGGCATTTGGGGAGGGTTGAGTTAATTAAGGAGAGCTAGCATGGATATGTAAATGGAAGATCATGCTTGACTAGTCAAATTCATTTTTTTTGAAGAGGTAACAGAGGCGGTTAATGAAGAGAATGCAATTCATGTTGTCTGTCAAACACTTTCTTTAAATCTCTACAAAGTACCAGATAAAAGCTGGTCAATAAAATTGAGGTTCATGGAATAGGATTGTGCAGTGTCAACTTGGATAAAATATTGGCTTAAGGGCAGAAAACAGCTAGTCATGGTAAACTGTTGTTTTTCAGCCTGGAAATGACCACTGCTTTTTTGATATAAAATGACTTGGATATTTGAATACAGAGTAAACTTTCAAAATGTGATGATACTAAACTTGGAGGCATGGCAAACAGTGAGGATGATACCAACTGACTGCAACAGGACATAGATAAGCTAATAGTTGCATTTTGGCAAAAGGGATAGGGCAAGGAAATACCGACTAAAAGGCACAGTTCTAAATATTGTGCAGAGACAGAGGGGCCTGGGACTCAAGTGCATCAAGCAATGAAGGTGGCAGGACATATTGAGGGAGTAGTTCACAAAGCACATGAGATCAATTGAGTACAATAACAGAAATTATGCTGAACTTGTATAGAGCTCTGGTTCAGTTACAACTAGCTTTTTGCATCCAATTCTCGTTCCCATACTTCACGAAGGATGTGCAGGTCCTTGAGAGGGTGCAGAGGAAATTTACCAGAAAGGAGTTCTAAAGAAAAGAGTCATATTGGACTTGAAACATTAACTCTGTTTTGCTCTCCACAGATGCTGCCAGACCTGTTGAGTTTTTTCAGCACTTTGTTTTTATTACCAAAATTGCTCCAGAATGAGTAACTTTAGCCACAAGGTTAGGTTGGAGAAATTTGGGTTGTTCTCCTTGGAGCAAAGTAGGTTAAGATGAGATGTGATAGAGGTGTACAGACTTACAAGGTTATGACAGGTTTAGATAAGGTAGGCAAAGAAAAGCTGCTCCCATTAGCTGATGGTACCAGGACTAGGGGACATAGATTTACGGTTTTGGGCAACAGATGCAAGGGGTGGGGAGAATGTATAGAACAACAACATAATGACCTGCTTAAGATAGTAGTGGAAGCAGGGATAATGAATGATTTCACAAGAAAATTGGATGGACACTTGAGCGAAATAAACTTGCAGGGTCACCAGGATACAGCAAGGGATTGAACTGACTGCTCACTCTACAAATTGCTGGCATGGACTCAACAGGCCAAATAACCCTCTTCTGTGCAGTAATGACTCTATATATGTACCGCCAAACAGAGTCAGCAGGTGGCTCCTTGCAGGGAAGAGCTACTTTCTAAGCATCTGACCCCTGTGGGAGGCCCTAGCATTAACGCATAGCAAAAGTCCAACAGAGGCCACATGAACATAGCAGTGGTCATTGAGCAAGTAATTGAGATGCTGAAGATGCGATTCAGGTCCCTGGATGGATCTGGGGTCACCCTTCAGTATGCACCAGCAAGGGTTTCCAGAACGATACTGGTCTGCTGCACCATGCATACCATAGCACAGCAGAGGGGACTGGAGCTGCAGGAGGGGGAAGATGACAACCATTCTGCATCTTCAGAAGAGACTAATATGGCCAGGGTACGTGCAGCTGCAAACTAAACTGCCAGGGATGCACTAAGTGGACATAGTCGAGCATGCTTCACCTAATCTGAAGCAGTTCAGTCATTTGGCACTCCAAAGCTGAACCACTCTATCCACTCCAGCCCCCAGCATAATGCTGTCTCAATCATCAATCCATCCCTCTCACTGACACCCAGTGCTTGTCTTCTACTCATCATACTATTTTCTACAAGGCCGAAAGCCACTTAGCAGGTGACAGAAAATAAAGAGGGATGATCAGGCAATGGAGCTCTGACAAACTTGGTGGTGCATTAACACAGACAATAAAACTGACAATTTAACAAACCTTTAAACACCCAAGTGATTTCCCTTGTGAAACTACAATATCATTTTCTTCCTTTTCCAATTACGTCATGGTGATAACACCCATGGCTTCAGCAGTGCAACAGGTAGGTTGTTTGTTCCCTGCTTTAACAGCAGAGATGCTCATGGCTGATGTCCTCTTGTGTGTTGGAGCCCATGAGGGCCCTGTCAAAGAACCCCCACCTGCACCTGTGTAGGTGCAGACTTGGCCACTGGGATATGAAGCAGCTCTGAGTGACAGGAGCAAGGGAGGAGTGCTTTGAGCAGAACCCCCTTTTTCCATTTTCTCCCATATGGCCCATCTCTCTTTATTTGTTCATGGGATGTGGGTGCCACTGGCTAAGGCAGCATTTATTGCCCATGCCTAATTGCCCTTGAGGTGGTAGTGAGTTGCCTTCTTGAACCGCTACAGTCCATGTGGTGTAGGTAGACCCACAGTGCTGGGGGGGGCGGTTGAAGTTCACCCAGCGACAGTGAAGGAACAGCAATACATTTCCAAGTTTGGGGGAGGGGGGTGGAGTTCACCCAGCGACAGTGAAGTAACAGTAATACATTTCTAAGTTAGGATGGTGATTGGCCTGGAGGGGAGCTTCCAGATGGTGTTCCCATCTGTCTGCTACCCTTGTTCTTCTAGATAGTAGTGGTTGCGTGTTTGGAAGGTGCTGTCGAAGGAGGCTTGGTGAGTTCCTGCAGTGCATCTTATAGATGATACACACTGCTGCCACTGTGCGTCAGTGGTGAAGGGAGCAAATGTTTGTGGATGGGGTGCCAATCAAATGAGCTGCTTTGTCCTGGATGTTGTCAAGCTTCTTGACTGTTGTTGGAGCTGCATTCATTCAGGCAAGGGGAGAGTATTCCAGCACACTCCTGACTTGTGCTTTGTAGATGGTGGACAGGCTCTGGAGAGTCAGGAGGTGAGTTGCTCACTGCAGGATTCCTAGGCCTCTGACCTGTTCTTGCAGCCACAGAATTTATATAGTTAGTCCAGTTCAGTTTCTGGTCAATGGTAACCCCCAGAATGTTGATATTGGTGGGTTCAGCGATGGTAATGCCATGGAATGTCTCAGAATCACAGAGTGCAGAAGAGGCCCTTCGACCCATCGAGTCTGCACCGACACGTGAGAAACACCTGACCTACCTACCTACCTACCTAATCCCATTTACCAGCACTTGGCCCATAGCCTTGAATGTTATGATGTGCCAAGTGCTCATCCAGATACTTTTTAAAGAATGAGGCAACCCGCCTCCACCACCCTCCCAGGCAGCACATTCCAGACCGTCACCACCCACTGGGTAAAAAAGTTTTTCTTCACATCCCCCCTAAACCTCCTGCCCCTCACCTTGAGCTATGTCCCCTCGTGACTGACCCTTCAACTAAGGGGAACAGCGGCTCCCGATCCACCCTGTCCATGCCCCTCAATCTTGTACACCTCGATCATTTCACCCCCTCAGTTTTCTCTGCTCCAACGAAAACAACCCAAGTCTATCCAACCTCTCTTCATAACTTAAATGTTTCATCCCAGGCAACATCCTGGTGAATCTCCTCTGCACCCCCTCCAGTGCAATTACATCCTTCCTATAACATGGCGACCAGAACTGCACACAGTACTCCAGCCGTGGCCTCACCAAGGTTCTATACAATTCCAACATGACCTCCCTACTTTTGTAACCTATGCCTCGATGATAAAGGCAAGTGTCCCATATGCCTTTTTCACCACCCCACTAACATGCCCCTCCGCCTTCAGAGATCTATGGACACACACGCCAAGGTCCCTTTGTTCCATAGAACTTCCTAGTGTCATGCTGTTCATTGAATACTTCCTTGTCAAATTACTCCTTCCAAAGTGTATCACCTCACACTTTTCAGGGTTAAATTCCATCTGCCACTTCAGAATTTTCTCCAATAGTTTCCCTACCACTGACAGGAGACTCACTGGCCTATCTCTACACCTTTCTTAAAAAGCAGAACCACATTAGCTGTTCTCCAGTCTTCTGGCACCTCCCTTGTGGACAGAGAGGAATTAAAAATTTGGGTCAGAGCTCCTGCGATCTCCTCCCTTGCCTCCCTCAGCAGTCTGAGACTCAAATCATTCGGACCTGGAGATTTGTCCATTTTTAAACCTGCCAACACCTCTAATACCTTGTCACTCCCTATATCAATTTGCTTAAGAACCTCACAGTCTCTCTCCCAGAATTCAATACCTTCATCCTCATTCTCTTGGGTGAAGATGGATGTGAAGTATTCATTCAACACTCTAGCAATGTCCTCTTGCTCCACCCAGAGATTGCCTCCTTGGTCCCTTATGGGCCATACTCTTTCCCTGGTTATTCTCTTCCCATTGATATACTTATAGAATACCTTGGGGTTTTCCCTACTTTTACCGGCCAGAGCTTTCTCATATCCCCTCTCTGCTCTCCTTATTGCTTTCTTAAGTTCCACCCTGCACTTTCTGTGCTCCACTACTGCCTCCGCTGATTTTCTTCCCTTGTACCTGCTAAAAGCCTCTTTTCCTTCTCATCGTAACCTGAATATTTCTGGTCATCCATTGTTCTCTGGGCTTGTTATTCCTTCCAATCACCCTAGAGGAAATATGTTGAGCCTGTACCCTCCCCATTTCCTTTTTGAACACCCCCCACTGCTCAAGATTTCCCTACATGTAGCTGTTCTCAGTCTACCTTGGCCAGATCCTGCCTTATTTTACTAAAATCCACTCTCCCCCAGTCCAAAACAATTTTTTTTGCAACTTGTCTATTTCTTTGTCCACAACAAACTTAAACTTTACCACCACCCCAGCCACCTGTCCAGCTTCATTCCCCAGAATTAGGTCCAACACTATGCCATCCCTTGTTGGACCCTCTACATATTGACCTTAAAGATTCTCCTGTACACATTTCAAGAAATGCACTCTATCCATGCCCTTAACACTATGTCTATCCAAGTTAATGTTGGGAAAGTTGAAATCACCTAATATAAATACCATATTGTTACTGGTTTTACACACCTCTGCAAATTGTGCACATATTTGCTCCTCAATTTCCCGCTGACGATCTGGGGGTCTATAATAAACACCAATGTGGCTGCCCCTTTTTTATTCCTAAACTCTACCCACAAAGCTTCATTCGATGCCCCCTCCAAGATATAATCTCTCCTTACTGCAGTAACTGACTCCTTAACTAATAATGCAATGCCTCCTCCTCTTTTATCCCCTCCCGTCTCGCCTGAAGATTCTATATCCCGGAAAGTTGAGATGCCAATCCTCCCCCTCCCTCAACCATGTCTCTGTGATGGCTACTATATCACAATTCCACATGTCAATCCTCACCCTTAAGTCATCTGTTTTACCTGTAATGCTCCTGGCATTAAATTAGAGGCCATCCAGCCTTACCTTACTCCCTTGAAATTTAATGCAGCTGTACTCTCTCCGACTTGACTGTTTTACTCCATTGTCATGGGACAGTGGAGATGGTCACTGTCTGGCACGTGTGTGGTGCGAATGTTACTTGCCACTTGTCTGCCCAAGCCTGGATATTGTCCAGGTCTTGCTGCATTTGAACATGGGCTGCTTCTGCATCTGAGGAGTTACAAACTGTGAACATTGTGCAATCATCTCCACTTCTGACCTTATGATGGAAGGAAGGTCATTGATGAAGCAGTTGAAGGTGTTTGGGCATAGGACACAACCCTAAGGAATTCCTGCAGTAATGTCCTGGACCTGAGGCGATTGACTTCCAACAATCACAACCACCTTCCTTTGTGCGAGGTATGACTCCAGCCAGCAGAGGTTTTTCCCAATTCTCAATGGCCCCCATTTTGCTAGGGCTTATTGATGCCACACAGAGTCAAATGCTGCCTTGATGTCAAGAGCAGTCACTCTCCCCTGACTTCAGGAGTTCAGCTCTTTTGTTCATGTTTGCACCAGACAGTAATAAGGAGCTGAGTAGCCTTTGGCGGAACACAAACTAGGCATCAGCAAGCAGGTTATTGCTAAGCAAGTGCCACTTGATAGCGCTGCTGATGACCCCTTCCATCACTTTCCTGATGATTGGGAGTAGATGGGTTGACTGGGTTAGATTTGTCCTGTTTTATGTACAGAACATATCAGGGCAATTTTCCGCATTGCCTGATAGATGCCAGTGTTGTAGCTGTACTGGAACAGCTTGACTAAGGGCGTGCAAGCTCTGGAGCACAAGTGTTCAGTGCTATTGCTGGAGTATTGCCAGGGCCCATAGCCTTTGCAGTATCCAGCGCCTTCAGCTGTTTCATGATGTCAAGTGGACAGAATCGAATTAGCTGAGGACTGGCATCAGTGATGCTGGGGACCACTGGAGGAGACCGAAATGGATCATCCATTCGATACTTCTGAAGATTGTTGCAAATGCTTCAGCCTCATTTCTTGCACTGATGTTCTGGGCTTCCCCATCATCGAGGATGGATATACCTGTGGAACCTCCTCCTCCAGTGAGTTGTTTAATTGCCATCCACCATTCACAACTGAATGTGGCAGGACTGCAGAGCTTCTCTGCTAGCCAAGAGCTGGTGAGTAATTTGTTGCGCTTCACTGAGAGGCTGAATGACTAATGGCCAAAGTGAGGCCTTCCTCTAACCTATTTAAGCTGATGGCGTGTGTGCAGCCATCAAGTCCAACAATGCAATCAGTTGCCTGTCGTGACTGATGCTCCATGCAAGTGGTCCCTCATTCCATGGAGGTAGACATCAGCAGAAAGGCCTGACACATCATGGCAGTTATGCTAGAGGATGGATTCCTCCAATCTCTCTCCAAGGGTATGCTTTGCCTATGGAAACACAGACAGAATTGCACATTTTCTGCTGCTGCTCCAGGATTGTCCTTTTAATCGATGACCCGAGGCTCAGCAACTGCGCCTAGCTGAGCAGAGCTTGGAGGGTTCTGCACCCTAAAAGGGAGTCTCCATTGCTGTTCCTGTCCCCAACACATGCTCATTTGATAAATGTAGCTCACCACATGAAAACCCAGCTACCTGCCTTGGAGACCCACCCCTTCCAAGTTTCACTGATGGAAGGTGCTTGAATCATGTGAGTGTTTCCTCAGAACGCGCGAACTCCTCTGAAGACTCTTCAGCTTCCTCTGCCACTGGTTCCTGAATGACACTTGATGAACCTGTGGGAGATGAAAGACTTCAATCAGGGCTAATAAAGGGGAAACAGCTCAAAGTCATCATTGGTGCAGATCATCAATTTTCAGTGACTGCTGTCATCAAGTCAAATTGAGTTAATGTTCCGTGCCCTATGCCTGTGCAATATCTACTTCTATCATCAGACAGCTGGGGGACCACCACCTTTCCATCACCAATGACCCTGCATATTGAGGTTCTGCTTATCTCCAGTGCGTCTTCTCCATAGAGGGCATGGTGCCTGTGACTGGAGGGTGACTACTCCCAGTTCTCCGTCTCTCCATGACCTTCTGCGCTCTATTCTTCTTTCTTTTCTTGCTTGAGAAGAAAGTGAGAGAAATACAATGAGTGGAATTTTCCATTTCTGTGACAGGCAGAAAAATTGGAGTGATTCCCGCTGGGTGGCAGAGTGGATTTTCCCGCCAGATCTTCCACTTTTCAGCTCATTTATGCATCAGCGAGGAGCTTGCCAAATTTTGTAGCAGAGCTGGCACTTTGTCTGCCTCCCTATTACCTCATGGAGACAAAGGTCCTTGCACCATATTTAAACAGCATCCTCACAGACATTCACACACTACAGGTCAGGTGCGTTGTTCAGGTTCTCAATGGCGCCGAAAAGATCCAAATCCGCCACTCCATGGTTCAGCGAGGCCCCCCTCGGGGTTCTCCTCCAGGCTGCACAGGAAAGGTCCTCTTGCCGAGGGACAGGAACAGGACATTCACCAACCTGGCCAAGGTGGCCTTGGAGGTGGTCGCCAGGGAGGTCAGTGCCCGTGGGCCACAAAAAAGCACTGCCCTGAGGTTCAGGAAAAGGATGAATAATCTGATCTGTTCTGCCAGGGTAAGTGAACCTTCTCCTCACTCCAAATTCTCACTCCCATAAGGGCATCAGGCAGGCTAAGGGTTAGAGTTCACAAGGATGTCACACACTACCAGCAGATGGGACATCAGCACTGAATGTCTGCCAGCCACTTATCATCTCCTGTAAGATCCTGCACAAACAGCGTCGTCGTCAGTTAATTGGAGAGGGCTCAGAACACACAACAAGCATGCATGCTTCTGAATTGCTCTTCCATCTGTAGTGCTCACAGTTAATCCACCTGTCTTCATGCAGGATAAGATTTCCCACTACAAAAGGGAGAGACTGAAGACCGAAGAGGGGATCCCAGAGTTGAGGGCACTCTCCCCATATAAAAAACAGGCAGAGCCGGCTGGAGAAGTTAAGGGTTCTTCTTGCATGGAAGACAAAATCAGCCAGCCCCAATAAGTCAGTGAGTTTACGTCAACAACATGCAGGCAAAGACCATGAGTGACCTATAAGTTGAGCCTGCCTAGTCAATCATTAATCATCACTTTCCTCTATTCCAGCCACCAACAAAGCAGAGGGAAAGTTCCAGCAAACGTCTCAGCCCCAGCACCCCTCAAATGAGGATTCTAAGGAAGCATCCAAGGAAGACCCATCACTGTGTTCACCTGCACCCTCCACCAGCGCAGATCACACCTTGGGGTGGGGGTCCTAGTTCTAGAGTGGGTTCAAGTTCACAATCTGCTGATCACTTCACCGACACATGTCCACAGCAGGTGGAGGCACTGAGAGGCGAGGTCTCTGACACTCAGAGGACTGCAGGAGACTAGGCCCCTGCAAAGTCTGAGTCCGATGATGAGTCTCTGCAATGGGTCCTGAAAGAAAGGGTGGAGATGTAAAGACAGGCAGGGGAACATGAGATAGGGTTGTCAAAGGCCATCACCAGGCTGGAATGAAGGATGGAGGGGACGATAAATATTCTGCCTAATGTCTTGGCTCTGGCATGCGAGCACATAGAAGTCTCCATGGGAAAGGTGACGGCCATCTTGGAAACCCAGGTCCAGCAGTTTCTGCTGGATTTGCGCATGGGTGCATTCCAGAAGTGGCTAGGCAAGAGGGTGACGGGAAACCTCAACCTCCCTCCAGGTGCCCCTTCGCCTCAAGGAGTCAGGGAGGGGTCCCTCTAGCCCAAAGGGAGGAGCAGCTCCAGCCAGACACCCCAGGGGCATCCACCCAGGAGTCTCCAAAGGCGTCCTGCCGCTCCAAATCCCCTCTGCCTGAGAACCCATCAACTCTAGCAGTTCAGGCTGAGAAGGATGCACCCGCCCCGGAGCAGGAGACCCTTAGCAGGTCAGGGCCCTGCAGGCCTCGAGCCACCAGAAGAGACAAAGTCATCTAAGACAAGATGGCATGGTAATCGTCAGGCTGCCTCCACCTCTGCTGATGTTGGGGCTGGTGGACAAGGGAAAATTAAAAAGTTGTGAATGCACAATAGTGGCACAGGTGTTCAATCACTGTACATACTTTTCACTTTTGTAAATATGTTTCACATTTATGCCTCTCCAAGTCTCAGGTATTGAATAACTTATGCATGTGATGCAATGTCCCACATTCATTTAAGGATACCAAATGCCAACCCCTCCCCACCAATTATCTCCCAACTTTTGTCTCAGTTCTATGTGACTCACTCAATCACCTTTAGTTCCACATAAGCGACATGAACAAACTCAGTTCCTAACTGGAAATAATGGTTCTGCAATGCAGAAACAACCCTTCATCTGAGGCTCACCTTGTGACCTCATGAGATTCGTTCGTGGAAGGTCAGTGATTATCCTCATGCTGCAACACTGAAGTCTGTTCTTTGTGATTGTTACAAGTATTTATTGCAGCCCATGTTGGAATCTTTTCACCCAATTGCACTCTAATTTTTTTTTTAAAATCATTTTATGGGATGTGGGCATTGCTGGCTAGGCCAGCGTTTATTGACCATCCCTAATGGCTTTGAATTTATGACAGAGGTTTTGGTAAAAGTATTAATCATCGTGGACCACCATAGTCTTTCATCCCTCAATGCAGCATTATTTCGTCTCTGCTTTTAAGGCTCAACATTACTCCTTTATTAGTTCCCACTCTCCCCATGTAAGATGTTGAACAATGCAAGTTGGTTACACTCGGTGACGTTTTAAACGTCTGTGTGACAAGCATGAGCCTGTGATGTCAAAAGTGTGTACTCATCCTGATGAAGCCATCCGATTACCTGCAAGGATCTTACTTTGCTCCTGAATGGCTGGAAGCATTTTTTGACGGAATCCCTTATTGAGGTAACAGAACACCAATCAACATGGATTTCATTATATGACTGAGCAATGCCCTAGAGTTCATAGCAAGAATTGACCTTTGTGAGACGAACAATTTAAAAGAACTGTAATGATATGAAAGCGATGCTCCGAAACATCACCCAAGTGCTCATCAGTATCTATGAGAAGAGTAAGTCATCATTGACTGCTGTTTCAAAAGTGACTGGGCCATATCTCTTCCAGGTGCCAAGGCAATATAGGATATAAACTTGGCAGGCTTCCAACGAATGCAGGTTCATGAGTGATTGACAATAATCACACAATGGTCCTGCTGAACCAGAGTACAATGCTAACATGGCTTGGCCTAAATAGCCAAGTGGTTATGGTACTGGACTTGTAACCTCAAGATCAAGAGTTCAAATCTCACAACGGCAAACTATGAAACAATGTAACTTCATCTGAATAGGAACAGATGGAAACGTGTTTGTACTCGAAAGAGTTACAATGCTAACATAACTCTTGGATTTGCATCCATGTTGCTATGTTACGGATCACTGCCTTCTGATGTCTGATGGCATTTTGGGGCTCAATATCAAGCGAGCTGGTGTTTGGAGAGATGGTGCTGTCCAGATGTAGCTCCATCTTAGACAGTCAAGTGATAGCCAGTGACAGAATTTTTCTTCTCAGAACTGCCTTGCTAATCTCCTGTCACACTTATATGAGTGCATCAATGTGTGCAATAGCGCTTTTCCGTCTTGAAGGCTACCATGGCCACTGACTTAGCGCTCCATGGTTGAAAGGACAGCAGTATGCGTTGTTGATTAATGATGTGCCCTTGTGAAGTGCTTATTTCCTTACACAGTAGCCACATGATCCTTAGGCTATTGCGCCTTCCAAGACTGCCCCCATAAGTTCAAGGGTTCAATGCTTCTTCCATTTTCATTTTCAGACTGATGCCCTTTCATGGAGATGTTGAAGATGGCAATGAAGGTCTTATTGTCTCCCCTGCATCGAACAGGAGCATAACTGCACTCATATCGACTTGTCTTCACATTATTCTTCCTAGAATCTTGTAGCTTTGAGGTTGTCAGGGGCACATCTTCCCTATCATGCACACGCAATGACTTCCTCATGTGGCTAGTCTGAATTATCACCCTCTGCAAATTCATCACTTTCAACATCCTCCTCATCCAAGGAGATGTGTAGCTCCTCCAGGTCTCCCTCTGGTAATGCATACCCCTTTCTCAGTGCTAGGTTGCACAGGGTGCAGCAAACAACAATGATGCAGGTTACCCTGAGTACTGAACAGTCCTGCCTGATCGGTCCAAATATCTGTAAGAGGCCAATAGTCTGCTCTATTAAGGACATTGTGACTGAATGCGTTGCACTGCATTTCTCCTCAGATGCACTCTGTGGACGTTGAACAGGCGTCGTTAACCAAATCTTTAGAGGTAACCCTGATCATCGAGGAGCCAACCCTCTATGCACTGAGGGCACTCAAAGATCCGTGGCACCTGCGAATGACTCAAGATGCAAGAGTCTTGAGAGCTCTCTGGGTCGCTAGCACAAACATGCATTATCTGCTTTCTGTGATCACAGGTAGGTTAGGCATTGAAAGAGTGAAATCTTTTCCTATTAAAAAATCTCAGAAGCTGCTGCCAGGGAGCTCTCAAGGCCACATGCGCAGTTGATGGCACCCTGCACTTGCCTGAGGTTACTGCAAATCTCACAGCTCTGGTATTCTGGCTTGGTTCATCCATGTGGGATTGCACGTATTGACAAGCTTTATTGAAAAGGCCATTGGTCACTCCCTTACACATTTATGTGTCGCTGATTGAGGGATTCCTCAGAGGTCCCCAGTGGAGCCCTGGAAAGATCTGCTGGCAAAGAAAGTTCTGTGTGGTGGTAACTAAGTAAAACCAGCATTGGATGTCCTCCCAGTCTGCGCAACATGGGTTCCTCACAGAATGTGACAAATATGAGCTACCACATCCCTCAACAAGCGAAGATATCTGAGGCACTGTATCTCATTCATCTCCATGTACGAGCAGTGTCTTCTGTAGGCCCTTGGTTGTGCCAATCATCTTTGTGGATTTGGTCCCTCCTTTTCAGCATCTGGGCTCCCTGTTGGCTCTTGTTCCTCAAGTCGACTGTCTTCCCTGAGCTGTGACAAACACCGACGGGCCTTTCTTCTCTTCATTTGCATGAAGGCCATCAAGAAGGCAGTGTTGCATGCAGCCTGCATTCTCAATCCTCGTTAGTGTAAAATGATACAATTCAGCAACCAATGTTAGTTGCCATTTATTCATGTTCCTCTATATACAAGGCAGCTATACATTCTTGACTTTCCCTTGGTCTGCACATCACATGCCAAGGCCACCACCTGCAGGTTGATATCATCCTGGAGGACGAAAGCTGCCTGATCTCCTCAGTCAGATGTGAATGTGCACTCAAAAAAAAAAAAGTGTGCATCAGGGTCCAAAGACCCAAGTCCTAGGAACCAGTCAGCCTTATAATGGTTGTCCTCCAGTGGCTTTTACATCAACTATGGATACCAACTCCTTGCACTTCTTTCCTGACTGCAAGCATGGTGCCTTCAATGCAATGGCCAATGCCCTGGGAAGATGGAGGCTTGGAGGGCCCATGCTGCCTCTGCGCATATGTGGCCATTTATTCTTGGGGCATGCAACCATACTGACATGTCTCTGAGAATCAGATGCTAATTAAGACCATAGGAGAATAACACAGATGAACACATTACTTAAGAGTTAGTGCAGGAGGGAGGGTTTTAGATTCCTGGATCACTGGGACCATTTCTGGGGATGGTGGGACCTGGACAAGTGGGACGGTCTACACCTGAACCAGAGTGGGATTAACATCCTTGCGGGTGGGTTTGCTAATGCTGTTGGGAGGAGTTTAAACTAATTCAGCAGGGGGTGGGGACACAATGTTAGCAGAATAGGGACACATCATAATATGGTAAAACAATCAAGTCAGAGGGAGTACAGCTGCATTAAGTTTCAAGGGAGTGATGCAAGGCTGGACTGCCTCTACTTAAATGTCAAGAGTATTACAGGTAAAACAGATGAGTTAAGAGTGAGGATTGACACATGGAATGTGATATAGTAGTCATCACTGAGACGTGGTTGAGGGAGGGGCAGGATTGGCAGCTCAACATTCCGGGATATAGAATCTTCAGGCGAGACAGGGGAAGGAGTAAAAGAGGAGGAAGCATTGCATTAATAGTTAAGGAGTCAGTTACTGTAGTAAGGAGAGATTATATCTTGGAGGGGGTATCGAATGAAGCTTTGCGGGTAGAGTTTAGGAATAAAAAAGGGGCAGCCACATTGTTAGGTGTTTATTCACATCCATCTTCACCCAAAAGAATGAGAATGAAGATACTGAACTCAGGGAGTGAGACTGTGAGGTTCTTGGGCAAATTGATATTGGAAGTGACAAGGTATTGGAGGTGTTGGCAGGCTTAAAAGTGGACAAATCTCTAGGTCGTGATGATTTGTGTCCCAGACTGCTGAGGGAGGCAAGGGAGGAGATCACAGGGACTCTGAATCAAATCTTTAATTCCTCTCTGGACACATGGGAGGTGCCAGAGGACTGGAGAACAGCTAATGTGGTTCCACTATTTAAGAAGGGTCGTAGAGAGAAGCCAGGGAACTACAGGCCAGTGAGTCTCACATCAGTGGTAGGGAAACTACTGGGGAAAATTCTGAAGGAGAGAATCTATCTCCACTTGGAGAGGCAAGGTTTGATCAGGGATAGTCAGCATGGCTTTGTCAGAGGGAGGTCATGCCTCACAAGTTTGATTGAATTTTTTGAGGAGGTGACCAGGTGTGTAGATGAGGATAGTGCAGTTGATGTAGTTTATATGGATTTCACCAAAGCCTTTGACAAGGTCCCACATGGGAGACTTATAAAGAAGGCAAATGCATATGGGATGCAGGGTAATTTGATGACATGGATTCAAAATTGGCTTAGTTGTAGGAGACAAAGGGGGTTGACAGAAGGATGCTTTAGTGACTGGAAGCCAGTGTCCAGTGGCATACCAGAGGGACCTGTGCTGGGTCCCCTAATATTTGTCATTTACATAACTGACATAGATGACTATCTGTGGGGGAGGATTAGTAAGTTTGTGGATGACACAAAGATTGGCCGGGTGGTTAACAGTGAGGTTGAGTGTCTTGGGCTACAGGAAGCTATCGACGGGATGGTCAATTGGGCAGATAAGTGGCAGATGGAATTTAACCCTGAAAAGTGAGAGGTGATATGTTTTGGAAGGAGTAATTTGACAAGGAAGTATTCAATGAACAGCATGACACTAGGAAGTTCTGAGGAACAAAAGGACCTTGGCGTGTGTGTCCATAGATCTCTGAAGGCAGAGGGTCATGTTAGTGGGGTGGTGAAAAAGGCATATGGGACACTTGCCTTTATCAATCAAGGCATAGATTACAAAAGTAGGAAGGTCATGTTGGAGTTGTATAGAACCTTGGTGAGGCTACAGCTGGAGTACTGTTTGCAGTTCTGGTCTCCACATTACAGGAAGGATGTGATTGCACTGGAGGGGGTGCAGAGAAGAGTCATCAGGATGTTGCCTGGGATGAAACATTTAAGTTATGAAGAGAGATTGGATAGGCTTGGGTTGTTTTCGTTGGAGCATAGAACACAGAGGGGCGACCTGATTGAGTTGTACAAGGTTATGAGGGGCATGGACAGGGTGGATAGGGAGCAGCTGTTCCCCTTAGTTGAAGGGTCAGTCACGAGGGGGCATACGTTCAAGATGAGGGGCAGGAGGTTTAAGGGGGATGTGAGAAAAACTTCTTTACCCAGAGGGTGGTGATGGTCTAGAACGCGCTGCCTGGGAGGGTGGTGGAGGTGGGTTGCCTCACATCCTTGAAAAAGTACCTGGGTGAGCACTTGGCACGTCATAACATTCAAGGCTATGGGCCAAGCGCTGGTAAATGGGATTAGGTAGGTAGGTCAGGTGTTTCTCAAGGGCCTCTTCTGCACTGTGTGATTCTGTGATTTGCACTGCAGCCCCTAAACATAACAGATTGCCTCCTGAATGCACATCACTAGAAAAGCAGCCAAGCTCATTTATTGTGCGTGAGGCCCTAGAGTCCAGCACTATGCTGAGCTATGCTCTCCATGGTTTGAACAAGACAGTTATAGGGTGCCCCTACAATTGGCCAAGATTTGCTGTGCTAAACTCCTCCCTCACGCCAGATACCCCTCCGACCCCGACCTATTTTTTTCTAGCTCGATTTTTAAACTGTGTTACTTCAAGGTAAAGTGGAAAATGCTGCTGACATTTTTGTGGGAGGCCAGCTTCCAACTTCCCTCTATCACCTAGCAAATTCTTCCTATCCACCTCTATCCTCACTGCCTTCTAATTCCCCTTCCTCCCATCACTCTCCAACCTCACCATGTTACGCTTGAACCCATCGTTATTCTTCTTGATATTCCTGTCCTCCTCCCCCCTCCCCAACCCTTTAATGCTGATGTCCCCATGTCCTTTGTTGACCTGACCCCTCTCCTTCTGGAGGCCACATGCACCGTGACTTCCTGGGAACCCACCCACTCCCCAATGATACCATCCAATATTCTTCCGTGGCTTTTCAGCTCCTGACTTACAGGAAGCAGATGCCTCCCCTGACTGTGACTGTGCCAGCTGCCTCTAGCATAGCCAGCATAGTCACAGAAGTCTGTTCAAAATAGCCCCGATAACATGGCTTCAGCCCCAGGACAGTCTCTTACTCTCCCCTGGACAGTCTTATAACTCTTGGCCCAGGATAGTCTGTCACTACTCCATTCTATTCCTTGTACACCACCCACCCACCCCCAGCACCCCCCACCCAGTCCTGACTCCATCTTCCCCCTCCCCACTGGTCTTGCCTCTTGTGCCCAGCCTTGGCACAGCTTGTGAAACAAGCAATCAAAATCTCTCTGCCCTCAATCTGAGAGGAGAATTTAATTCTGGAAAGTTGGCTTTTTAACGAGTATTCAGGGGGTGGAAATGGATGCAAACGTAGTTCCTAACATAAATCAGCAGGAAAGTAAACCCTCCTTTAACCCGCTATGAAAGTCAGAAGAAAAAAATTCCAAACTAAGTTCCCGCTGGGGGGAAACCAACTTTTACCATCATGTCAAATTATGTGCCCCCACCTGCCACTGGCGGGAGTGGAAAATTCCACCTAATGCTTTGAGAGGATGGAATGATTAAGGTTACAGGAAAGCTCTGAGGTGTCAATAAAGTGATGATGAACGATAGTGGTGCCTGTTTAGGTGGGGGTGTGAGAAAGTTCATCAGCAAGATGACTAAGCGGAGCTGCATGGTGTGTTGATCTGAGAAGTGCTGTGCAAAAGACTAGAAAATGCAGCATGTCACTCATCTATCCTGCCCTGATGAGGTCACTGAAATTCTTGTGGCACTCAGCCCATGAATTAGGTCACAGATCTGCCACGATCTCATTGAATGGCACAGAAGGCTTGGGGCAAAATGGCCTACTCCTGTTGTTCACTTCCTCAGCCACGCCTTCCTGGTTTCTGGGGCAGACTTCTTCCTCCCCTTAATTGGGAACAAACTGTCTCTGAGGACCCTCATAGCCTGCAGCATGATGTCCAGGGATAACTCAGAATCACAGGGCAGCTTTCCCTTATTGAGAATCAATCGTCCGAGTTGCTGTCTCACTTACCAGTTGTAGAATGGTCCCATCTGTTTCTTGAAAGGATTCCTTTAAATATTGAAGCTTCAACGGGCAGGTGAGAAATGTGATCACACCCATCTGCTTTAAATGGCTGGGAAACCTTAAAGTGGAATGCTTAAATCGTGGCTCAGTTAAAGAGCCACTGTAAAATTCATTCCTTGAAGTTCCAGGTTCCTGACCTGTTGGTGACCTCCCCTGCAGTGCATGGGTCTAAGTGTTACAACTCATTCCATTGCATAGCAGTGCACGCTGTTGGCTGCACCTCTTCCTATAATGGCAGAATGAGGGTGGGGAATTTGAAATTATCTTACAATATGTTATATTTTATGTATTGTTCTAAATTGGCCCTGTCTCATTATATTGCAGATAATGGTCACCACTTCTTCCAGCTATGACATTTACGGTTAAAATAAATTCTTTCACAACCTCTGTAAGCTTTCAAAGGTATCTGCATCATGAAGGTAACTATAAAGCAGAAAGTGGAAGTATTACAAGTATTACTGGTTATTCCAGTCACAAGAAGCTTAGGTCAATAAATCATACTGTGTACTGGATCTAGTGGAGGAGAATGGAGAGTGTTATAGATTTAACTGCTTGAAAAATCACATCCTGGTGGTGTATCCTGCCCACTTGTCAACCCAAATCATGAATCTCCTTGTACTAAGTGCCTCAGGAGGTTGCTGCAGCACCAAAAAGGAAAAAGAGTGGCCAGTGGTATGCAAAGATATTCAAGTTAGAGTTTACCTGGAGAAGAAATGAATAGTTCTATTCAAACTCCTACAGTAAGGAGACTGGAGTTATCAGCTTTAGAGAGTTTAAAATAAAAACAACGAAAGTGCTTCCCTCCTAATATATGAAGTCTGCATGCTTTGTGCTTTTCCCAGCCAAGAGCAGGTTAGAAAATTATCCCTAAGCTTCCATCAATGTTGCAACAGGCTGTAGGTTATGACAGATACAGTGGCTTCAAGTTAAGTTCCTTTCTCTCTCTCTGTAGGGAGCACTCATCATAGACTGGACATCAATCCACACCAGCAACATAGGATCAGGAGTAGGCCATTTCGCCCCAAGCCTACTCCGCCATTCAATGAGATCATGGCAGATCTGTGACCTAACTAGGTATACCTGCCTTTGCCTCATATCCCTTAATACCTTTGCTTAACAGATTTAAAATGAACAATTGATTTACATCATTTGCCATTTGAAGAGACTTCCAAACTTTACTAGCCTTTGTGCATAAAAGCATTTCCTAATTTCATTCCTGAAAGATCTGGCTCTAAATTTTAGACTATGCCCCTAGTCCTAAACTGCCCAACCAGTGGGAATTGTTTCTACCCACCTTTAATATCCTGAAAACCTTGATGAAATCATTCCTTAACTTTCTAAAAACCAGGGAATACAATCATAGTTTTTGTCATCTCTTCACATAATTTAACCTTTGGAGTTCAGATATCATTCTGGTAAAACTACATTGCAATCCATCCAAGGCTAATATATCCTTCTGAAAGTCTGGTGCATAACTGAAATCAAAACAGACACAATGTGCTGAAGCTCCAGGTACAAACTCTCATCCTAACAACCTGTGGTACATTTTCTTGTGGTATTTTAAATTTAGCATGATTATAGCAAGTTTACAAATAAGTTAACCAGATAGTTACCTTCATGGTTTTACTAAACCACTCAGACAACAGTTGCAGAGAACTCTCCGTCCTATGCTTAATATTATTGAACTCCTGTAGTTTACTATTCCTCCATTCAAAAAACTGATCAAACGCTTCATTTGAGTTGTGCTCCACTTCATAAGGGCCATATACAGCATCCAGTGAACAAGCTAAAAACTGAAGATATATGCATGTCAATTATCACATTGTGGTTTTGAACACTTAGCTTTACTTCAATATTTTTATTTACAAGAGATTGCAGCACACTTGTGAATTTTCTAACTGTAATCATCTGGAAGCATCTATCAGATTTATACTATAAAAAGTAGCTTAGATTGATATTAAAGCCGAAACGAAGGTACAGACTATAGGATAATTTTAACTTTCAGCAATAGTATACAATGGGTGATATGGAATCAGCTGGCCGTTTATAGGCCCCACTTGATTTTCAAAAGATGTGAGATGTATAATGGGGTGTTGATCCGAAATTGTCCATTTTACACTAGTCCAAAGTTAAACTGACCCTGTATACAAGTTCAAACTTGGTTAATGTAAATGCTGGAAAGAAAAATTGAAATCTTGTTTAAAATGTACAATAATTATTCACTTCACCGAAGCATTTAATTTTTGATTGACACAGTGTAAAATATATCCAGTGCACATGGAATGTTTTTCAGGTTTGAACGCAGTTTCTCAATTCTTTAAATTGGTGATAATAGAGAGCAACCATTTTGCTTTAATAGGAATCTTATATGAACATGTTCTTGGGAATCTGTACAAAGTTAAATAGAACAATCCACGTTGAATTATAAATGAATTAATTTATTCATACAATGAAACCCATATACTGGGGACACCTAAGGGACTTGTACCAGATGTCCTTTATGTGCTGGTGTCTTTATTTTCAAAATGGTCATTCTATGCACAGGAAATCAGATAAGCCAAATATTCCAGGGTCAGCTTTATCTTCTACAGCATTCTTTCATTTTTCACCCTCATGCCTAATTCCAGAGCCCTTCCAGTGGGATTTGATTTCAGTTCATTATCTGTTGCTGGATTTTCTAATTTATTGCCATCCCAGCATCCTTCTTCATCAAGGGAGGGCAGGCAGTTGCTGCAAGGCCAGAATGTCTGATAGATCCCAGTCAAATTTGGTGAGCTGAGGGGTTAACATCCTGCAGACTCCTATCCAGGACACGTTCCCTCCATGTGCTACAAGCTACTGATGTTTGAAGTGCTGGGAGGTTGGATAGGGAGCTATTGGCAATGCATCAACATCCAAAAGACTGGTGAGGTAGGTTGCCAACTCTACTTGGAGGCATTCCTGGAGGTTTGATCACATGATGTCCTGACCACAGGACATTTGACATCACAAATCATCACATGAAACTACAAATATTATTGGATTTACTTTACAACGGTTGGATCCCATGTAGCTGAGAATATTTGTGGTTTCACACCAGCAGCTGTTGTATAAGTTCCCAAGAACCAGGAGGCCACCAGGAACAGGTGAGGCAGAAGAGAGGCTAAAAGAAAAATCATTCTCTCTCTCCTCTCAAGCTCTCATTCTCCATCTCTGTCCCATGGACCCCATTCTAGTCTCTATTTCCTCCAACTCGACTCCCCAGAGTTTCAGCTCTCAGCACCACGATTTCAGGGGTTATGATTCCCAGCTTCTTGCCCCATCTCCCCCGACCAGCATTTCCTGGATTTTGTGTAATGAGGATCTTTTTACCCAGTATCCACTGTGGAAGAGAAGCTCCTCTATCCCTCGGATAGAGCTGTGCAAGCATTCAATCCCAGAGATTTTAGTCAAGGGTCCTCTTTCACTATGTATGCTACATAGAGATCTACATTACACAAAAGTTGTTTTTTCCATCTGCTGCCACCTGTGATTTACCCACGCGTCCAGTGTTTCAAATGGGAAACCAACATTGAAGGCTGTTTGTAGCTCATAATTTGGAAGTGTCTATCATTTTGAGCAGCAGTTTATAACTATTATAATGTAAATTATTTGGGGCTGTCGGTAAATGTCTGTTTTTTCAGATATCTATTTGTACAAATCTCACTATGAGAAATAATGAGACATAAAATGGCCAGTTTTCTCATCATAGGCAATGCATAAAAATACATATGCACACTTTTGCATTTTCTCTCTCCATAATTTCCCTTCCTCTCTAATTTCATCTCCCCACTCAAAATCGCAAATCAGTACATGGGCAGTAGCCGGAATTAAGTGTATACTGTTCTACTGGACCATCCCCAAACTACAAACATCACCTCTTCTTACCTCCCGTCATGAAGAGATATTAATGTCTATAGTGTAATTGGAAATTATTTTTTAAAATAGAGTTCAGTGGTGTCTGTGTATGTGTTTGTATTTTAACTGGATTAAGGCCAGCTGGTCTAGAGGCTTTGATGCATAGAAAGAAGCAGGTTTGAAATGGTAATTTCAATGGTAGATGAACATGAGGAAGTTTAGAAACAAAACAAAAATAGAAATACCTGGAAAAACTCAGCAGGTCTGACAGCATCTGCGGAGAGGAACACAGTTAACGTTTCAAGTTTGTATGACACTTCAACAGAACTAAGGAAAAATAGAAAAGTGGTGAAACATAAGCTGGTTTAAGGGGGGGTGGTGGGACAAGTAGAGCTGGATAGAGGGCCAGTGATAGGTGGAGATAGCCAAAAGATGTCATAGACAAAAGGACAAAGAGTTGTTGAAGGTGGTGATAATATCTAAGGAATGTGCTAATAGATGACATTAAGGGTAGAAAGCAGGACGAGCAAGGTACAGATAGCCCTACTGGGGGTGGGATGGGGGAAGGGATCGAAATAGGCTAAAAGGTAGAGATAAAACAATGGATGGAAATACATTTAAAAATAATGGAAATGGATGGGAAAAGAAAAATCTATACAAATTATTGGAAAAAAGGGGGATCGGAAAAGGGGGTGGGGATGAAGGAGAGAGTGCATGATTTAAAATTGTTGAACTCAATATTCAGTCTGGAAGGCTGTGAAATGCCTAGTCGGAAGATGAGGTTTGCATTGAGCTTCACTGGAACATTGCAGCAGGCCAAGGGCGGACATGTGGGCGTGAGAGCAGGGTGGAGTGTTGAAATGGCAAGCGACAGGGTCTGGGTCATGCTGCGGACAATTTCTCCTTAAATTCCTCTCACTTTCTCCAAATAAAAGGTCTGGCTATGGGTACCCGCATGGGTCCCAGTTATGCCTGTCTCTTTATGGGGTATGTGGAACATTCCTTGTTCCAGTCCTACTCCAGCCTCCTCCTGCAACTCTTTCTCTGGTGCATCGATGATTACTTCGGTGCTGCTTCATGCTCTCGTCTGGACTTGGAAAAATTTATTAATTTTGCTTCCAATTTCCACCCCTCCATCATTTTCACATGGTCCATCTCTGATACTTCCCTTCCCTTCCTTGACCTCTCAGTCTCAATTTCTGGTGATACACTGTCCATCAATATGCATTACAAGCCTATCGACTCCCACAGCTACCCCGACTACAGGTCCTCACACCCCGCTTCATGTAAGGACTCCATCCCATTCTCTCAGTTCCTTCGCCTCCTCGTCGCATCTGTTCTGATGATGCCACTTTCAAAAACAGTTCGTCTGACATGTCTTCCTTCTTCCTTAACCGAGGTTTTCCACCCACGGTGGATGACAGGGCCCTCAACCGTGTCCGGCCCATCTCCCGCACATCCGCCCTCACACCTTTGTCTCCCTCCCAGAACCATGATAGGGTCCCCCTTGTCCTCACTTATCACACCACTAGCCTCCGCATTCAAAGGATCATCCTCCACCATTTCCGCCAACTCCAGCATGATGCCACCACCAAACACATCTTCCCTTCACAACCCCCCACCGCCCCCCAGTGGCATTCCACAGGGATCGTTCCCTCCAGGACACCCTGGTCCACTCTTCCATCACCCCCTACACCTCAAGCCCCTCCCATGCAACCTCAGAAGGTGCAACACCTGTCCCTTTACTTCCCCTCTCCTTGCCATCCAAGGGCCCAAACACTCCTTTCAAGTGAAGCAGCATTTCACTTGCACTTCCCTCAATTTAGTCTACTGCATTCTCTGCTCCAGAATCGGTTTCCTCTACTTTGGAGAGACCAAACGCAGACTGAGTGACGCTTTGCGGAACACCTTCGGTCTGTCCACAAGCATTACCCAGACCTCCCTGTCGCTTGCCATTTCAACACCCCACCCTGCTCTCATGCCCACATGTCAGCCCTTGGCCTGCTACATTGTTCCAGTGAAGCTCAACACAAACTGGAGGAACAGCACTTCATCTTCCGACTAGGCACTTTACAGCCTTCCGGACTGAATATTGAGTTCAACAACTTTAGATCATGAACTCTCTCCTTCATCCCCACCCCCTTTCCGATCCCCCTTTTTTCCAATAATTTATATAGATTTTTCTTTTCCCATCCATTTCCATTATTTTTAAATGTATTTCCATCCATTGTTTTATCTCTACCTTTTAGCCTATTTCGATCCCTTCCCCCCACCCCGCCCCCACTAGGGCTATCTGTACCTTGCCAGGTGTCCCTTTTAATCTATGAGATTTTGTGTTGCCTTAACGGGGATGTAAGAGAGATTAATTAGGGGATTTTTGTAGTTACTATAGTAGTTATTTTGTAGATGTATGTATGTGTTTACAATCTTTCTTCTATTAATAAATGTTTAATTTAGTTTTATAAAAACCCTCTTGAGACTCGATGGTCTTATTTCTACTGGATTCAAAGCCTGCATCTCGAAGCATACAAATTGCAAAAATGGGTTATGACAGTTGTTTCCCACTCCAAAAGCACACACAAGAGATCCTGCTTCTACCAGAACTTAAAATATGAACACGTTTTTTCAGATCCTTTCTGAAGGATAGCAACTCTTTTCTCAAAGGGACCTGGTCATTAACTTATTTGAAGGAGGAAAGGAAATGTAGCACAATGGTACTGTGTACTGGAGCTGAATAGACAGTAAAATTTAAGTTTGCCACCTTAACCCCAGCTTGCCGAGCTCTGTCTTTATCTCAGTGAAGCCGACAAATTCCATTAGGAGGGTGAAGAAACATGATCAGCTCACCTCCAGGCAATCTGTTAGTGCTGGTTTAGCAGCAGCACTGGGAGAGGCTGGGGTTATCTCATTCCAGTAATGCAGATTAAGCAGTATGAGAAGAATAAGAAAGCAAGGAAATAAAAGGCCAAAAGGTCACTTATTGCAATATGCAAGCACTGCAGCTTTTTATTGCATTTTATGTTATATAAAATCAATGCATCCTTGCATCATTCATATCAATTTGTAAATCCAGTATATGTTTTCCCATTAAATGTTAATAAACCAAGTAACCAAGGAAATGGCTGTTGCAACAACTACCACTTTCAATTAGCTTTTCAGCATCCACTGAAGTGGTAAATTAGCACTCAAAACCGTTATTGCTCATTATTAATACTACAGAATCTTATGCTTGGAATCAGCTGAAAACAAAAAATTCTAACCTTTAGAACATTCATACGATCCTCAATAGGCAACTTGTCTACTTCAGAGATAAACTCCTCTGCTGCAGCATAAAGTGTGCTGCGCATTTCATTTCGCTTGTCCATTAGGCTGCGCACATCATCCTGAGAGTTATAATCAAAATGTGTCATAAATATTACACACAATATATACAACTACAGTTAATTGTCTCCTCACAATGACTTTCAGATATGGACTGTTAAAATAATTTTGGAAAACACACAGAGATAGAAGACATAACACTTCCAAAGCCTTTGCAACAAACGTAATATGTATTTCAGTCTTCAGAAAATGGCCCCGGCAGGGTTGCCCCCAGCTTTCAGCCAATGGACGGGACCACTGCCAAAGCCATTAAATTCAACCCACTGTCTCCTCAGAGGCTACCAAAATGACCATTCATCCACTCCAAAAGAAGCCTTCAAAAACATCTGTAAAGTCATCCCATCAAAGCTGAGAGAGAGGCAGTCTCACTGGCCAAGCAAATATGCAGAATAAATACAATCTTACGCAATAGAAACAATAGTAAACTCTATGATTCTCTGAAATCAATTTTTGGGTCCAGAGGCTTCCAGAACTACTACTACTCCTCAGCACTGAAGAAACCACAATGATTACAGACGCAACTAAAATCTTGCAGAGATGAGCAGGACACTTTACCGATGTTCTGAATTGGCCCTCAATAATCAATGCTGAGGCAATGACCTGCTTGTCCCAAATCGAAGTCAGCACATCACTTGCTGACACTACTAACAAAGCCGAGATCATGAAAGCTATCAGTCTCCTGTTGAGCAGTAAGACACCAGAATCAGATGCAATTTCAGGTAAAATAATACCAGGAGGCACAATACTCACTGACAAACTCACCAAACTATTCCAGGCAATATGGAAGCAGGAAGCCATTCCTCAGGAATTCAAAGATGCATCGGTTGCCATCTTCACAAGGGGGGCGGGGGGAGCAGGGGGTGCGCTGGGAACTCCCCACACCTCCAAACCCAGAAGTCCCATGGTAAGGATCGCACAGCAATTACCCGGGAAGTTCAAACTTCTGTTGGGCAATTCCCCTGCAATCAGAACCATCCCAAAGCATGATTTTAAACTGCCAACTTCGGGTGGTTCCGACTGTCTTACCAGAATAGTTGCCCAGGAAAAGTTAGAATAATTAAAACCACTTTT
Organism: Carcharodon carcharias; assembly: GCF_017639515.1. NCBI lineage: Eukaryota > Metazoa > Chordata > Chondrichthyes > Lamniformes > Lamnidae > Carcharodon > Carcharodon carcharias. The sequence continues at coordinate 137,389,539 of NC_054469.1, read as the reverse complement.
AACTCCTAGGTAACCGTAGTACTGACACCCCCAACCACCCCCACAGGACTCCCACCACCTCCCTGACAGGAGCACCCCTCACCGACTACCTCCTGCCTCTCCCCTCGTTGACCACCCAATGCGCCCCCACTGACCACCTGACTGAACCCCCAACTCTCACTCAACCCTCCAACTGACTACTTGACCCTCCTCCACTGACCACCCAATCCCTCCAACCGACCCCCCGATCCCTAACTCCACCACCCCCCTCCCCACACTGGCCATCCAACCACCAACACCATCCCCCTCCCCTCCCAATGCCTCCGTGCCCCCACCCCCACCTCCCAATGCCTCCGCACCCCCCAAATCCTATCCACTTACCTTACAAGCCTACCTTCATCATGGCTTCTGAAAGTGGTTGGATCTTTAAACATAACAGTATTAGCTGCCATAAAGCAGGTATGAAAAGGGGGCATGTCTTCCTTACCTCAGACTCTGCAGCCCTTGACCGAAGGCCTCAGATGCACACTGCCCTACACAGTTCTCGCCTGGCCTAAGTCAGAAGGTCGGGCGAGAAAGGATCGGCTGGATTTCGAGGTAATAAACTAGGAACAGAGTGACAATCTGACTCTGATTGCCACTCTGTGGAAGTTCAGGCCCGACATCTCAAACAGGACCTTCTAGCAAAGCCACTACTGTGCTTTCTGAAGCACTGTGTTATCTAATGTGGATGCCACTTCTGTTATCGCATAGACAGCAAAGTCTTCAATTTGAGGAGAGGTTTGTGACTTCTTTTCACTGATAACTGTGCCCTGAATGCCTGTTCTGATCAATAAATGCAACATTGCATGGATCACTTCTCATCTGCACACAATAACTTTGGTCTCACTATAGGCACCAAAGAAAACAAAAGGTCATGTACCAATCTGCCCCACAAAAGCAGTACATGAAGCCAACTATTACACTCAATGGTCAAAGGCTTGATGTAGTCAACAAATTTACCTGCCTCAGCAGCATTCTGTCCAGAGTAGTTCACATTAATGACAAAGTCAATGCCAGGATAGCTAAGGCCAGTATTGCCAGTGGTAAGCTATGAACAACTGGGAGTGAAAAGGAATCAGTCTTTCAACAAAAGTGAAGGTATAAAGAGCAGTTGCCCCTCCCACTGTCCCTTGTATGCCTGTGAGACACAGACAATTTACTGCAAGCACACAAACAAGCTACACCACTTTCACCTGACCAGCTTGCCTAAGCTGCTAAAGAACAGACAAGATAGGTTCCTAATGCTGATATTCTCTCCCTGATCGACATGAACAACATACACACTCTCTGAAAAGAACTCAGATGAGATGGTAGGACATGTTGCCAGAATGCCTGATAAGTGCTTGCAAAAAAAATCTCTTCTATGGCGAGCTAATTGGAGGAAAATGTTCACGTGGCCAGAGAAAGTGCTTCAAGGACACCCTGCTGGTCTCATTGAAGAATTTCAACATCACTGTTGAGACATGGGAGAACCTCATAAAGGGTCACTTTATATACCGCCATCTCGTCAGCAAAGAACAGTCACACTGGCCAAAAGGAAACGTGAGCTTCACAAGTCCAGAACTACAAACACCGTTTCAACACCAATAACACATGTGTCCAACATGCAACAGATCTCTTAGCACTCAAACTGGATTGATTAGTCAACTTCAAAGACATCACATTGAAACTTAATTCATTGAATTCTAGTTGACGTCACAGTCATCTTTCAATATTCCACAGCAAGGGCTAAACTTGCCAGGCTTGTTCATGATTCACAAAACATCTTATAATCACAACTCTTTTTAAAGGCATTGCTTTGCGGATCCATTGTACGCAACAAAAACTTGCATTCATATTGCAGCTTTAACATAATAAAATGTCCCATTAGGACAGCTGGCCAAAAGCTTGGTCAAACAGGTAGGTTTTAACAGCATCTTAAAGAGCAAAGAGAGACCGGAGGCAGAGGGGCCTGGTGAGGGAATTACAGAGCTTAGGATCAAGATGATTTAAGGCATAGCTGCCAATAATGGGGAAAAGGAAGTATGGGATGCACAATAGGCCTGAGTTGGAGGCGCGCACAATTCTTGGAGGGGTTGGAGGACTTTGAACAAGGATGTGAATTGTAAAAACAAAGATAAACAATAAATTGAGAATTGGTGGGCTGGGAGCCAACGTAAGTCAGCGAGCATAGGGTGACAGGCAACGTTCCCTTTAAGTTGCGCGACTGTGGCCCATGACAGGCACAAATCGGCCCCTTTAATTCTAGGAACAATTATAAAGGCTGCGCACTTAAAGAAATTGCCTGTGCACTGGAGAAAGAGAGCGCGCATTGCTGATGGGTGAATAGGACTTGGTACAAAGGCAGAAAGGTTTTAAATCAGCTCAAACTTATGAGGTAGAAAATGGGACACAGGCAAGGAAAGCAGTAGAATAGTTAAATCCAGAGGTAACAGGTGTGGATGAGGGTGCAGCAGCAGAGGGACTGAAATAGGGATACAGATAGATGATATATAAGGCAAAAGAAAATGGTGCTTCAACTTTAGTAGACAAAATGTGTGGTGTATTCTGAGGGGTGGGAAAACATGAGGATTTGCCTTGCAGCAGAAGCAAAGCAAAAGTGTCAAGAGTGTCTTTTCCTGGAAGTAGTTTGTGATCACATAATTTCATATCAATTATATCAATTTAGTAAGTCATGTCTATAGTGACTTCTTACTCTCCTTATCTTCCTTCCATGCACCTAAAACTTCATGGACCTTTACACTGCTCTGCTGCATGCGGATTTCTTTTTGGATCGCAAAATTATACAGGTTGCAACAGACTTATGACGATTTGAATTTTTGGTTGCTCTATACAACAACACCATGTGTGAGCAACAAATCACAGCTTTACCACCCCCGTGGTATGCTCAGCAATACTTCAGGTCAAAGCATGGTCCTTATTTGTACTTGTGCTTTCTTACTCTGAGATGATCAGTAACTATGGGCAGGATTTTTAGGTTGGCATGCAGGCGCAATCAACAGGCCCAGGAACAGCCGTGGAACAGATCGCCACCCAACTGCAATTTCGCGCTGGCTAGCCAATTAACATCCAGTCAGCACGAACCTCACGTGGAAATGCTCAGAACTGCCAGAACGGGGGCAGGGGGAGGGCAGGCATTGACATAGGCATGGGTGAGCACACAATGAAACCTCCCTGAAGGCAGAGAGCTGCCTCAGGGAATTGAAGACTTGAAAACAATTAGGAGTGTTTTTAAAATCAGGAGCAAAATGTCCACTCTTCACAATCAGTTACCTGAACATATACATGATGAAAATTCTGTCCAAACATTTTTATTGTTTTCTGTTTAATAACAGAAATCTCATCTTGCCCTTGGATAAGATTTTGCAAAGTCCATCTGGCAGATTCGCCCTTCCGCCAACCGTAAGGCTGGACGGACCATGAAAAATCAGGGACAATTGGAACTTTAACAACTTTAATTGTCGGCAGACTTGCTTCCCACACTTGCGCGAGTCTACCAACCGAAGTATCACGCGAGCGAGGGATGATGTCAGAATGCCCAACATAATCCCGCGCGATTTTGCATCCAATTGGGTCAGGCGCACACCCACACACCAACCTAAACATTCTGCCCCATGTTTTCTAACAGCTACTTGTTCATTTTTTTTTGAGACTGCACGTATTGCGAGCTTCTGCATAACATACAGATCAGAGGTGCTGTTTGGATAAAAGGCAGGGCCCGGAATATCAACCCAAGTCATGAAATTCAACAACAACCTGCATTTCTACAGTATAAAGCAAAATTTGAGCTACATATGTAGATGTTATGGCAGATGACCATAGCTTGGTCAAAGAGGTAAATTTTAAAGAGCGTCTTAAAGTCTTAAAGAAAAGAGAAATAGAGAGGAGGTGAGGTTTAGGTGGGGGGGAGGGGGGTGGAATTCCAGAGCTTAGGACCTAATAGTGGAACAAGGGAAATTAGGAATGCACAAAGTACCAGAATTAAAGCAGCGCAGTGCAGATGGATAAGAGTGCAGAGATAAGGAGGGGTGAAACTGTGGATGAATTTGAAAACAAGGGTGAGAGTTTTAAAAATAGATGTGTTGCTTAACCAGAAACCAAAAAGGGCAGCGAGCATAGGGATGATAGGTGAACAGGAGAAAAAACAAAAATAAAAATACCTGGAAAAACTCAGCAGGTTTGGCAGCATCTGCGGAGAGGAACACAGGTAACCTTTCAAATCCATATGATTTTTCAACAGAACTAAGTGAAAATAGAAAAGAGGTGAAATATAAGCTGCTTTGGGGAGGGGGGGTAAGAGCTGGATAGAGGGCTAGTGATAGGTGGAGATAGCCAAAAGATGTCATAGACAAAAGGACAAAGAGGTGTTGAAGGTGGTGATATTATCTAAGGAATGTGCTGATTAAGGGTAGAAAGCAGGACAAGCAAAGTACAGATAACCTTAGTGGAGGTGAAGGGAAGGGATCGAAATAGGCTAACAGGTAGAGATAAAACAATGGATGGAAATACATTTAAAAATAATGGAAATAGGTGGGAAAAGAAAAATCTATATAAATTGGGAAAAAAAGGGGGGATCTGAAAAGGGATGGGGATGGAGGACAGAGTTCATGATCTAAAATTGTTGAACTCAATATTCAGTCCGGAAGGCTGTAAAGTGCCTGTAGAGGAGTTAGTGAGAGTTGGACAGAGAGTGAAGTGTTTTCGATGATCTGAAATTTATGCTGGGTCAAAATTGGAAGGCTGGCCAGGAGTACATTGGAATAAAGAAGTCTAGAGGGTAACAAAGGCACGGATGAAGTTTTCAGCAGCAGGGGAATTGAGACAGCAGTGGACTCAGGCAATGTTATATTGGTGGAAGTAAGTGGTCGTAGTGGTGGCAGAGTTATGTAGTCAGAACCTCAACTCAGTCAAATATAACCCATAGTTTGCCAACAGGCTGGTTTAGCCTCAAGACAGTTTCCATGGAGAGGCTGGACTTGGTGGCTAGGAAATGGAGTTTGTAGTGGGGTAGAATACAAAGGTTTCAAGTCTTCGAAATATTTAATTGGCTGAAATTTCTTCTCATCCAGTACTGGAAATCGGACAAGCAGTCTGACAATTATAAACAGTAGAAAGGTTGAGACAGGTGGTGGTAAGTTAGAGCTGGGTATCATCAGTGTACATGTGGAAACTGGTATCATTGAACATAGGGCCTAATTTACATCTGGTTTGCCTATAAAGCTGGTTCCTTTCTCCACCCAAAATCATGTGTCACAAAATGAATGCAAGACCATTTTCCAGCCTGGGCCCTTCAGACTGAATAGTAGTTTTATCATGAATACAAACACTAGTTTTTTAATCCTGGCATTGAGATTTATCAAATAAAAACATGTGTCAATGAATTGTGGGCTAATTCAAGAATGTGTTACAATGCAAGAGACAAACTGCTGCATGTTTTACTGAAGGATATCCACATGTCCCAAACATCCTTTGTACATATATAATTCCGTTAACAAAATGAACTAGCCTGGACATCAATCCAACTCACCACTGACTTGCATGTTTGAAGTGTTTCCTGAGCAGAGTTATATTCATTCCAAGCACTTTCTAGATCCTTCATTGAGTGTACAGTGCAAAGACATCCCTCAGTGATTACTTTCACTGCTTGAGATAGGTCATCTCCAAAATGATTCTCATTGAACTCACTCCTAATGTTCAAACAAGATAAAAACAGTTTTAAAGAAGCGTTTTCAGGACTGATTTGGGTATTACATGTGAGGCTTTTGTTAAATGAAACAAAGTATATTTTATTTAACTTTTCATATAAAGGAAAGTTCAATCAAAAGATTAATATATTACTTAAGTAGAACAGAAAGTTACAAATTTTCAGTAACAACAGTTTTCAGTTGTGCAAAAAAACAACAGAACTTTTCTTATTTCCTTACTATTTTTTTCCACCACCATCTAAAACCTCATCCATGCAAGTTATTTATCTGCAATCAACAACAATGGTGACCAAGGGTCAAATATTAGATCTTCAATTTGGCTCAACTAGTTACTGGAAAACCTCACTCAAGCATCAGAAGAGCCAAAACTCAATTCCATTGCTGAAAAATGAACAACTTGTATTAATATAAAGCTTTTATCCTAGTAAAATATCCCAAAGTGCTAACAGGATTGTTGTCAAATAAAATTTGACACTGAGCCACATAACAAGATATTAGGACATGTGACCACAAGCTAGGTCAATGGAATAGGTTTTAAGGAACATCTTAAAGGATGCAAAAGGTTTTAGGGAGGGAATTCCAGAGCTTAGGCAGCTCAAGACACAGCCACCAAAGGTGAAGTGATTAAAATTAGGATGTGCAAGAGACCAGAGTTAAAGCTTAGCGATCTCAGAGGATTATAAAGCTGGAGGAGATACTGAGATAGGGAAGGGTGATGTCATGGGGGGACTTAAAAACAAGAGTGAGAATTCTAAAAAAAATTTAATATAAAAGGGCATGATGTCTATTTTCATAAAAGTTGAAAAGAATGGATAATGCAATCCATGCATATCATTTGACATGGATTGAGTATGCAAAACTAGAGGATATAAGGAAACTCAGCAAACCAATGGAAAACAAAGTACATAAAAGACAACTGAAGCCAAGTCCCAGCTAAGAATATTGCCCATTCTGCTCTCAGAAAGCAGAGTTAAGAGCTGGCGCAGTATCAGGGGTGTAGTCAAATTTTGCATATTACAACCAGATGTTCTGGAATTTACAGTGGTGGCTAATGTTTGGTTCCAAGCAGTTATAATCATTGAATTATAAAATGGTTACTGTATAGAGGGTCATCATTTGGTCTGTTGAGCCCACGCCTGCTCTCTGCAAGAGCAATTCAGCTAATCCCAATCTTTGTCCTTTCCTCGTAACCCTGCAATTTTTTTTTATCTTCAGGTGGTTATCCATTTCTCTTTGAAAAGCCACAATTGAATCTGCCTCTACCACACTCTCAGGAAAGCATTCCAGATCCTAACAGCATGCTGTGTTGAAAAAATGTTTTCGCATGTATCCTTTGGTTCTTTTACAAATTACCTCGGTTAAGGTTCTTGATCCCTTTCCCTATCTACTCTGTCTAGACCCCTCATCATTTTGTACGCTTCTATCAAATCTCCTCCTAACCTCTTCTCCAATGAGAGCAACCTCAGTTTCGCCCATCCACCCTTGTAGTGGAAGTCCCTTAATGTAAAACTTTTCTGCACCCTTTCTAAAGCCATCAAATTAAAGTATGGTGCCCAGAATTGGACATAATATTCCAATTGAGGCCGAACCAGTATTTCATAAATGTTCACCATAACTTTCTTGTTTTTGTATTCCATGCCTTGCAACCCTAGAGAGCATTAGATTTAATTTTTCTTGTGGTATCTAATATTTCCTCAAGGAGAAACATCAGTCAGTGCCATGGCACTAAAAATATCTATCAGCACCAGCAAAACTCTAAAAGCAACCTTAATGCATTGGGCTAGTGCAGATGAAAAGGGCACCACCATGCAGTGCCAAAAGGGTATTCACGGTTTATATACTTTGTCCATTCATTATACTCATAGTTCATAGAAATTCAGCACACAACCAACCAAATTTTGATGACGAGAACATTATCTGTAAAAGATCCGTCAGAATTCATACGTCTATTTTTTTTAAATACTGTATAAAAAGTGTTAAACTAACGGTTTCTGCTTTCAATAGAAAAATCAGACATTGTAGTCTATTTGCAAGCAATTTATTATACTTAGCTTTTTCTATCCCCATGTGTTTCTTAGCAGTTCATAGTGATTACTGCCACTTAACTAGGAATCTCACCCAACTTTTGACCTAGCCAGATAAAAAAAAATCTAGGTTTAACAGAAGGTAACCAATAGGCACCAATTGTCAAATCCCCACTGATTTTCATTTTGTTTATCCACTTAGGTGTCAGCTTTGTTTCAGTGGTCACAGTCTTGCCGCCAAGCTAGAAGTTTTGGGCTGAAGCCCCAATCCAGAGCCTTGAGCTGCTAACCTAGGCTGACACTTTAATTCAGTACTGCAATGGTGGAAGTGGTGTCTTTCAGATAAAACATAATGCAAATTTGGGAAAATTCCACCCAAAGTGCAGTCGCGCGCAGGCAAAATGGAGTCCTATCCACCGATGGCAATGGTGGGTTTTAATGCCATATTATCTCAAGCCATGTTTAAAAGGCAGCTGCCAGCTCATTGCTACCAGCTCACCACCGCTACCCAGGAGACATGGCCAACAAAGGAAAAAAGATTGCAGCCTCCCGGTTTAATGACGGGTCCCTCGAGTGATTGCTGGATGCTGTGGAGGTCCGCCAGAATGTGCTCTATCCCCTGCTCTGGCCACAGGATGAGCAGCAATATGACTAATCTGACTTGGGAGGCGGTGGCAGTGCCAATGCCCTTCAGAAGAGGACTGCCACCCAGTGCCACAGGAGGATGAATGATCTCCTCCATTCTGCTAGGTTAGTCACTCTTTTCATCACTCTCAATTCACACTCTCAAACCCAGTACACATTCATAGGGTCCTCACTCTGCCAGTTCAAGGGACATCGCCATTCACTCTCGCTCACACACGCCTTCATTGTCCTCAGCCCATCCATGAGGCCACTCCCCAACTGCACAGGCCAGGCACATTGATCATCTGGCCTGGCAGGCATCCTGCTTACACTTTCTCCATCTCTATCCATGCAGGGCAAACTGGCACACGAGAGAGGTCACATACCAGTGGCGGAATGCCCGAAATCAAGGTCCTCACGGACTTTGAAAATAGAGCCATCCAGCCGGCGAAGATCTGGACCAGTCCTGTGTTGACGGTTAGGTTGTCGCTGCTCTACCAAGTGAGAATCCAGTAGTGCAACATCCATCAGACAGCCATGCTGTGAATGATGTATCCTCATTCACAGGCCATTGTCATGGACGAACTGTCTCTCCTTGCTTTCGAAGGCACATCTGCTAAACAATCAACAAAGTCGATTAACCAGGGCCTCCAATCAAGTCCCAAAAAAACCTCCAAAGAGGAATCTGAAGACACCCCCCACGAAGTTCCATCACAGCACTCACCCAGACCCTCACCAGCAAAGAGACACACACCTCAGTGGGACTTAGCTTTAGAATCGACACGGGATTACAATCTAGTGAGGACATCACACTACCTGATCCACAGCAGACGGTGGCAGAGACTTCCCAGGGGTCCGGCACTCCGAGGATTGCTGGAGCCCAGAAATTTGCTGAGTCCAAGACAGGTGACGAGTCTTTGGACTCTGTTATGTCACAGTCGCTGGAGCTGCAAAGGTAAATTCGAGAAGACCAGGAAGGGGTGTCTGCTGCACTCCTCAGATTGCAAGGCATGATGGAGGAGTCCGTCCGCCTTCAGGCTGAAGATATACTGGCATTGGAGGCAGTCAAGAGAAGGTTCATTAGGTTGATCCCAGGTATGGAGGGACTTTCTTATGCAGGAGAGATTGAGTAGGTTGGGCTTGTACTCATTGGAATTTGGAAAGATGAGAGGCGCCCTTATTGAAACTTATAAGACTCTTAGAAGGCTTGACAGGGTAGATGCCATGAGGTTGTTTCCTCTTGTGGGACGGTCAAGGACCAGGGGGTGCCCATTTAAAACAGAGAGGAGGAGGAATTTCTTCTCTCTGAGGGTAGTCAATCTGTGGAATTCTTTACCGCAGAGGGCTATAGAGGCTGATCGCTAAGTATATTCAAGGCTGAAATAGACAGATTTTTAATCAGCAAGGGAATCAAGGGTTATGGGGAAAAGGCAGGAAAGTGGAGTTGAGGATTATCAGATCAGTCATGATCTCATTGAATGGCAGTTCAGACTATGATCCAAATGGCCTGCTTCTGTTCCTACATCTTATGGTCTTATGATAGCGCCGGCATGCCAACACACTAAGGTCAACACTGGTAGAATGGCAGCCGCCATGGAGGCCTTCGTCCAGGCACCGGAACCTCATCTTCAGCATCCCAATATTCTGCTCCACCAAGTTGTGTGCTGTAGCATCAGCCTCATTATACCATTGCTCTGCTGCTGTCTGAGGCCGCCATATGGGTGTCATCAGCCATGGCCTCTGCGGGTAGTACTTGTCCCCATGAAGCCATCCCTGCAGCTTCAGAGAACCCTGGAAGGCTCCAGGGATCTGTGATCGAGGATGTAAGCGTCGTGCTCACTCCTGCAGGATGCGTTTCTAGTGGTCACATACCAGCTGCACATTCAGTGAGCAGAATCCCTTGCGGTTAATGTACTCCACTGTGTGCAGCGACGGAGACCTGAGCGCCACATGGGTGCAATCGATCGCACCCTGCACCTGTGGGAATCCAGAGATCTGGGCGAATCCAATGGCTCATGCATTCTGGCTGTCCCGGTCCTGGGCGAAATGCACAAACCTGTGTGCTCTCAAGAAGATGGCCTCCGTGACCTCACAGATGCATTTGTGGGTGGTCACCTGCACAGCCCTAAAAGGAGACACTGGCATAGAAATTGAGTGTTGCGGTCAATTTCACAGCCACTGGCAGCGGATGCCTTCCATGTCGCCAAGTGCTGCAGTAAGTGGCAGATGTGAGCGGCCAGGTCCCTAGACATACACAATCGTCAGCGTCACTGGTTCTCAGTCATCTGCAGGATGGCCGAGTCTATACACCTTGGGTGTCACTAGGCGCCGACCAGCCACAGCTCGTTGTAGCTCCTGGGCAGTGCGTGAGGAAGCCCCAGCAGCACCTTCTTCCAAAGGTTTCTGCTCCTGCCTTTGCAGGAACCTCAGTCGTTCTCTCCTCAGTATTCTTCACTCCTGTAGGTCATCAGGCATACAGCTAGGTCACCAGGCTCCATGCTCCTGATGTGGCCCACCTGTGGCACGAAAGAGAGATAGGCGTGGTTAACATAGGTGAACTTAGCACCTTTCCTGGCTCTGTGTGACAGCCCCTTAACACTCCCCGGAGAGTGCTGGCCACCCCTCGGATGGCCACAGATGAGTGCACTGTATGGCTGCCCTGTCAGCCTGCGACATAGGGAAAGACAGTCCTAACCGGGTTGCTGAGATTGCAAGGGGCTGGGAGCACCTCCAGCAGTGACTGCTACATGGCCAGCATTGTTGAGGAGATTGTACAACGTATGCAGTCCAACTGCCCCGCAGTCCAGTAATGTGGTCGCGGACTCGCCATCTGTGCTTGGTGGAGCGGGGGGGAGGGGCACGTGTCAGGGGGCAGAGGGGATAGGGGCTAATATTTGGAGCACTTGGTGGCACTTCAATGCCTCCACATTGCTTTCGTGGACGGGCAGGCCAGGAGCCCGGTCCCAATCACATCACTGTGGCTGTGCCTGAACTGTCTCAGTTGCAGAGGAATGGTCAGTTTATACAGGTATTCCTATTGTGTGGCCACTTCTCACCTACCCTGCCCCCCACTTTGATTTCTTGTGCGTAGGATCCAACGCCAGGGCAGAGGTTGTGCCCCCAGACCTTGACAACAGCAACAGTTCCCCCAATGTGAAGACCGCCAAGTGCACGTCACCTGTGTGCTGTTGTGAAACACATCAACGTGCTTTCCCACCGACGTGGATGGACGATCCAGTGGGGTCCAATAGCCTGGCAGGGTGGTCTTTTAATGATGTGCTGATGTGTTACAATGACCTCCCCGACAACCATTAGCGGAAAACTTGACCCGCCATCGGTGGGCTGAGCAGAAGGTCACGACCTGCCTTCCCGCAGACGTGAAACTGATAACGCAATACTGTCCATGCACGCCATCTATCACACCCAATACCAGCAGGCATGGAAAATTCTGCCCATTAAATCTAGCCTTCGTTGCCCGCTCAGAGAACTGTAAAAGATCCTATGGTACTATTCAAAGAAAAACAGGAGAGGTGTCCTGGACAACATCTATTTCACAGCCACAGCACTAAAATGGAATATCCAGCCATTTGTTTCATTGGTGATTGTGGGACCTTGCTATTTGTAATTTGCCTGTCTCATTTCCCTACATTACAAAATTACTTTGTTGACTGGAAAGTGCCAGACTCAGAACCTTTGCAAATAATCTGAATTTGAATATCACATATACTTGACAAATATTCGATGCGTGAAATATGAACACACGAAATAGGAGTAGAAGTGGGCCATTTGGCCCCTTGAGCCTGTTCCACCATTCAATAAGATCATGGCTGATCTGCTTGCATTTCGTGTTCCACATTCCCATCTATCCCCGATGCAGGGAGATTAACAATGAAAGTTTGAGGGAATTAGAATCTTGGGGGTCAATTGAACTATTTGGACTGGGGCATTTTACAACTGACGACAGGCGTAACTCAGTGCAAGAGTATTTGATACGATGCATTTTGGTTAAAAACAGCAGCAAGTATCGACTTTTAGGTCTCATTGCAAGAGATACAGGGCATAAATGCTAAGCGGTAATGCTGTGCCGATGTAAAATCTTAAGTTGAAGTATTGTGTAAAATTTTGGGATTCATACTAAATATGAAGAATATTGAGGCTTCAGAGAAGGTACAATATGAAATCTGTCCAGTCAGTATAAGGATAAAAAAATACAAAACGGCTTTAAAAATTGAGGCTTTTTTTTTTACAATAGAGCAGCACTAATTATAGGGAGTACAATAGAATAATTTAAAATTATGAAGAATGGGGCAAGTCTGCTAGAAGCGGACTGTTTTCACTCATTCATGAGTCTAGAATAAAAGGTCCATAAAGATAAAATTAAATAAAAATTTAGTACAGACAGCCAGAGAAACATCTTTATAGTCTGAGGCTTTGGATTCACCTCGAAGGTTAGTGGTTAAAGTAAAATCCATGTCAACCTTTAAGATTAGGCTGGATAGGTGGATGAAGGAAAAAAGGAATAATGAAACATGGCAGGTAACTTGCTTATGTTTGTTCATGTGGAGGGGAAACAGCAGCAAGGGCTGGCCCTGTTTGAGTCTTGTAAATTCTATGTTTATCTGCATTTTGTATTTGTAACCTAATTTGTACTTTTACTATTGAGGGAAAAAAAATTGCAGAAGGAGAAAAAATGGAGTGCACCATAGAATAAAAATTCTGTCTTGTACTCCAACGCCAGGGTATCCAAGTACTTGATCTTGCCACAGTATAACTATGCCAATCAAATTTCCTGCTCCCCTGGTGCCCAGGAAGCCTCAACAGAACAGAAAGACAGCAGGTGCTAGCAGAGTGATAAACAGTTCAATTGCGTTCCCAATAAAATTCAGGTATAGCAGGACTCCCCATTCACAACATAGCTTTTTATGTGTGGTTTGTGAACAACCTTAAAATGAGAAAAGTTACACATTTCCTCAAGTCTGGAACCACAAGAAAGTTCCAAAATTGATACTCCATAAATTCTAGTCATACGTTCAGTACATTTTCTTTGCAAGAATATGCATTGAAATTTTAAATAACTTCTCAGTCATGAGTGTTTGGCATTGCCAACCAACTATATTATCACACAATGGTCTTTAAAATGTCAAAACTCCAGGTGGCATTGATAAAAATTAATATATACCTGGCAAGCAAGCAATGTAAACTCTTACCTAACCTCTCTGAGTTTTTCAACCTTGCTCGTCAAACATTTGAGCTTCATTTCAACAGCATGTTTTAGCTCATCTGCTAATTTCAATTCTGCTTCTTGATGTTGTTTTAATTCTTCTTCCATTTTCTAGAACAAGAATGCAGATAATGATGACTTTCACCATGTTCAACTATTGTTCTAACAACTATGATATGACTCTATTCAAAAAGAAATTTTAAATAAACTTTCATTTTGTATCTTCTTATCTCCAAGCCTTACACAAACTGGAGCCGTCATTGGTCCTGACTCAGCTACCATTTGATATGTTACAGCAATCTTCCTCAGCTCCAGAAGAAAATACCTGACACCCGTTTGACACCAACGACACAGCTGGAACAGAGGGCTAAAATTGTTGCCAGCCACAATTTTTTTTAAAATCAGGGGATAGAAATGATGTAGGAAGCCAAGGTTTGAAAACAGAAATGCTCTAGGGCAGAAGCCTCATGACCACTTATTAAAGAAATTCTGCTATTAATAGGCTGAGGTGCATGTTGGGAATTCTAGTCTGTCCGTGTGGATCGAGAAGTGGAGGAGCCTCAGCCTTTGCAACTGTCCAACAGCTTCGAGTTACTTGCAACCTGTACGGATGAAAGTGGAGGTTGCAGGGTGGATGAACGAACTGACCATGGCACCATGGTACCATGGTACAGGAAGCTATTCAAGCAGAGGGTGCGAACAGGAATGTAGTGGTAGTCGGGAACACTATAGTCAAGCAGATAGACACAGTTCTCTGCAGCCGAGAGCGAGTGTTTAAAATACTGTGTTGCTTGCCTGATGCCAGGGTTCGGGATACCTGCTCTGGGCTGGAGAGAAACCTGCAGTGTGGGGTGAAGATCCGGTAGGTTGAGGTCCATTCACGTACCTACAGCATAGCAGAACTTCTTTTTTAGTTCTGCCTGAGGGATACTGAGCAGTGAAGGGCTAAATTGAAAAGCAGAATCTCAAAAGTAATAATCTCTGGTTTACTACCTGAGCCACGAGCAAATTGGCGTAGGATAAATAAGATTAGAGTGTTAAACGCATGTCTTAAAGATTGGTGTGGGAAAATGCGTTTCAATTTATGGGGCACTGGCACCAGTCCTAGGGAAAGTGGGAGCTGCACCATTGGGATGGCCTTCACCTGAACTGCGCTGGGGCCAGTGTTCTGGCCAGTCATATAACTAGTGCAAAAGAGCAAGGTTTAAACTAAATAGTGGGCACGAGGAATCAAGTTTGAGAAGGTGTAATAAATTAAAGGAAGAAAAAGTAAGAGAGGAGGGTAGCAATAAAGAAAATGATGATCAGAGCTTGACAGCGAGGAACAGAACGTACAAACCTAAGTGTGCAGCAGCAGATAAGGCTAAAGGTTACAAAAATAGTAAAAAGGACAGAACTAAAGGCCCTATATCTAAATGTATGTACCATTCATAACAGAACAGATGAATTGAGAGCGCAACAAAAATAAATATGTATGATCAGATAGCTATTACAGAGGCATAGCTGCAAGGGACTTTTCAAAAAGAGACTTCACTTTCTGGGAAGGGCAAAGGGCCATTTCAGGAATGGCTCTTTTTTCACCCTCCCACTTCTCAGGATGCAGTTTGCTTTCAGGCATTGAAAACACAACCATTCATGATGCATCTCCAACCCACATCCTTCTCAAGCAGCCCAAACAAAAGCTGCTCCGTGGGTAGATAAAGACTGGAAACTGAACATTCAAGGGTACATGACATTTAGAAAGAACAGGAAGCTAGGACAAGGTGGAGGGGTAGTTCTGTTAATTAAGGATGAGATTAGTACAAGAGAGAGCAATTATCTTAGTTCTGGAGATCAAGATGTAGGGCAGGCAATGGGCCTGGGATCAGCCAGGAAAAGGTCCGCTGCCCGTGATCGGGCCCCAACCTCAAATTCACGCTGACTGGCCAATTAACAGCCAGCCAGCGTGAAGCGTGCGCAGCAACGCTCAGCGCTGCTGGGGGCGGGGGGAGGGCGAGCACACAAGTCTGCACACGCGTGCGCTGATAGCTCCCTGAGGGCACAGAGCTGCGTCGGAACTGAAGAACTGGAGAGACAAAAATAAAGATTTAAAAGGTGATATAAACATGTCCCCACATGTGACTAAGTCACATGGAGAGGGACATGTTTGAAATGAAGTTGGAAACATTTTTCTGCTTCTTTATTTGCTGTTGGAAACCTCATCCCGCCCATGGATGAGGTTTCATAAAAAATGCAAAGGCCACCTGGCCTATTTGCCCACCCGCCAACCAAACGGTTGAGCGGACAGCAAAAAATACTAATTAATTACCTGCTTAAGGGCCTTAATAGGACTCAATTGTCAGGGGCCGCACCTGCCAACTGAAAGATCGCAAGTGCGCGCAATGACGTTGTGATTTTGCACCTGAGTAAAATCCTGCTCATTGAATCCGTTTGAGTAGAGATGAGCAATAGTAAAGGTAAGTCACTCATGAGTGTGGTTTACAGGCCCCCTAACAGTAACCACACTGTAGGACGGGCCATACAGGAAGAAATAATAGGGGCATGTGACAAAGGTACAGCAATAATCATGGGTGATCTCAATCTACATATAGATTGTACAAATCAGACTAGCAAAAGTAGCCTAGATCACGAGTTCATAAGAGTGTTTTCAGGACAGTTCCTAGAGCAGCACATTCTAAAGCCAACCAGAGAGCAGGCTACACTAGATCAGGTAATGTGCAATGAGACTGGATAATTAGTAACTTCATAGTGGAGGCATGCCTAGGTAGCAGTGATCTTAATATGATTCAATTTCACATTCAGTTTGAGGGAGAGAAGAGTGGACCTAGGACTAGTGTCTTCAACTTAACTAGGTGCAATTATGAGGGCATGAAGACAGAGCTTGGACCACCCAGCATCGAGCTAGGCACCGGAAACGATAACGGCAACTCAGCCATGTCGACATTGCAAAGTTCTCCTTAATAATATCTGGGGGTTAGTGCCAAAATTGGGAGCACCTTCTCACAGACTAGTCAAGCAATAGCTTGTAATGGTCATCCTCACGGGATCATACCTTACAGATAATGTCCCAGACGCCACCATCACCATCCCTGGATATGTCCTGTGCCATCGGCAGGACAGACCCAGCAGAGGTGGCGGCACAGTGGTATACAGTCGGGAGGAAGTTGCCCTGGGAGTCCTCAACATCGACTCCAAACCCCATGAAGTCTCATGGCATCAGGTTAAACATGGGCAAGGAAACCTCCTGCTGATTACCACATACCACCCTCCCTCAGCTGAAGAATCAGTATTCCTCCATGATGAACATCACTTGGAGGAAGCACTGAGGGTGACATGGGCGTGGAATGTACTCTGGGGTGGGCACTTCAACGTTCATCACCAAGAGTGGCTCGGTAGCGCCACTACTGACCCAGCTGGCTAAGTCCTAAACGACATAGCTGCTAGACTGAGTCTGCAGCAGATGGTGAGAAACCAACAAGAGGGAAAAATATCCCTGAACTGTTTCAGATTCAACTGTCATGACAGTATCAGTAGGAGTGACCAACACACAGTCGTTGTGGAAACAAAGTCCTGCCTTTACGTTGACAATACCCTCCATCGTGTTGTGTGGCATGACCACCATGCTAAATGGGATAGATTTCTAACAGATCTAGCAACTCAAGACTGGGCATCCATGAGGCACTGTGAGCCATCAGCAGCAGCAGAATTGTATGCCTACACAATCTGTAACCTCATGACCTAGCATATCCCCCACTCTACCATTACCATCAAGCCAGGGGATCAACCCTGGTTCAATGAAGAGTGCAGGGGGGCATGCCAGGAGCAGCACCAGGCATACCTAAAAATGAAGTGTCAACCAGGTGAAGCTATAACACAGGATTACTTGTGTGCCAAACAACATAAGCAGCAAGTGATCCCACAACCAACGGATCAGATCTAAGCTCTGCAGTCCGCCACATCCAGTTGTGAATGGTTCTGGACAATTAAACAACTTACTGGAGGAGGCGGCTCCACAAATATCCCCATCCTCAATGATGGAGGAGCCTAGCACATCAGTGCATAAGATAAGGCTGAAGCATCTACTCCAATCTTCAGCCAGAAATGCCAACTGGATGATCCATCTCTGCCTCCTCCGGAGGTCCCCAGCATCACAGATGCCAGTCTTCAGCCAATTCAATTCACTCCACACAATATCAAGTAACAGCTAAAGGCACTGGTTAGTGCAAAGGCTATGGGGCCTGACAATATTCTGGCAATAGTACTGAAGACTTGTGCTCCAGAACTTGCTATGCCCCTAGCCAAGCTGTTCCAAAACAGCTAAAACACTGGCATCTACCCAGCTATGTGAAAAATTGCCCAGCTATGTCCTGTACACAAAAAGCTGGACAAATGCAACCTGGCCAACTTCCTACCTCTCCCTGGACCATGACCCCACCACTGAACATCAAGCCATTGTTTCCAGGACTGTCACTGACCTCATCTCCTCTGGAGATCTTCCTCCCACAGCTTCCAACCTGATAGTCACCCAACCTCGGACGGCCCGCTTCTATCTCCTACCCAAAATCCACAAACAGAACTGTCCCGGTAGACCGATCGTGTCAGCCTGTTCCTGCCCCACGGAACTCATTTCTCGTTATCTTGACTCCCTTGTCTCTCCCCTTGTCCAGTCCCTTCCCACCTACATCCATGATTCCTCTGACACCTTACGTCACATCAACAATTTCCAGTTCCCTGGCCCTTACCGCTTCCTCTTCACCATGGACATCCAATCCCTCTACACCTCCATCCCCCACCAGGATGGTCTGAGGGCCCTTAGCTTCTTCCTCAAACAGAGGCCCGAACAATCCCCATCCACCACTACTCTCCTGCATCTGGCTGAACTTGTTCTCACACTGAACAATTTCTGCTTTAACTCCTCTCACTTCCTCCAAATAAAAGGTGTGGCTATGGGTACCCGCATGGGCCCCAGCTATGCCTGTCTCTTTATGGGGTACGTGGAACATTTCTTGTTCCAGTCCTACTTCAGTCCCCTCCCACAACTCTTTCTCCGGTACATCGATGATTACTTCGGTGCTGCTTCATGCTCTTGTCAGGACTTGGAAAAATTTATTAATTCTGCTTCCAATCTCCACCCCTCCATCATTTTCACATGGTCCATCTCTGACACTTCCCTTCCCTTCCTTGACCTCTCTGTCTCAATTTCTGGTGATAGTCTGTCCACCAATATCCATTACAAGCCTACCGACTCCCACAGCTACCTCGACTACAGCTCCTCACACCCCGCTTCCTGTAAGGACTCCATCTCATTCTTTCAGTTCCTTCTCCTCCGTCGCATCTGTTCTGACAATGCTACCTTCAGAAACAGTTCCTCTGACATGTCCTCCTTCTTCCTTAACCAAGGTTTTCCACCCACAGTCGTTGACAGGGCCCTCAACCATGTCCAGCCCATCTCCCGCACATCCACCCTCACGCCTTCTCCTCCCTCCCAGAAACATGATAGGGTCCCCCTTGTCCTCACTTACCACCCCAGTAGCCTCCGCATTCAAAGGATCATCCTTCGCCATTTCCGCCAACTCCAGCATGATGCCACCACCAAACACATCTTTCCTTCACCCCCCCCCACCCCGGCGGCATTCCGTAGGGATCGTTCAGTCCGGGACACCCTGGTCCACTCCTCCATCACCCCCTACTCCTCAACCCCTACCTATGGCATCTCCCCATGCATACACAAAATATGCAAAACCTGCCCCATCCTTCACTTCCTCTCTCCTCACCGTCCAAGGGCCCAAACACTCCTTTCAAGTGAAGCAGCATTTCACTCGCATTTCCCCCAACTTAATCTACTGCATTCGTTGCTCCCAATGCGGTCTCCTCTACACTGGAGAGACCAAACGTAAACTGTGCGAAAACTTTGCAGAACACCTGCGGTCTGTCCACAAGAAAGACCCAAACCTCCCTGTTGTTTGCCATTTTAACACTCCACCCTGCTCTCTTGCCCACATGTCTGTCCTTGGCTTGCTGCAGTGTTCCAGTGAAACCCAACGCAAACTGGAGGAACAGCACCTCATCTTCCGACTAGGCACTTTACAGCCTTCCAGACTGAATATGGAATTCAATAACTTTAGATCTTGAACTCCCTCTTCCATCCCCACCCCCTTTCCATTTCTTCCCCCTTCCTTTTGTTTTTTCCAATAATTTATATAGATTTTTCTTTTCCCACCTATTTCCATTATTTTTAAATCTTTTATGCCCTGCTAGTCTTTCCACCCCACCCCCACTAGAGCTGTACCTTGAGTGCCCTGCCATCCATTCTTAATTAGCACATTCATTTAGATAATATCACCACCTTCAACACCTCTTTGTTCCTTTGTCTGTGATATCATTTGATTATCTGCTCCTATCACTGCTTGCTTGTCCCTACAACCACACCAACACCCCCCATCGCCAAGACATCACTGCAGGAGTTCCCCAGGATACTGTCCTCAGCCCAACCATCTTCAGCTGCTTCATCAATGACCTTCCTTCCATAAGGTCAGAAGTAGGAACATTCACTGATGTTTGCACATTGTTCAGCACCATTCTAGATTCCTCAGATACTGAAGCAGTCCATGTCCAAATTCAGCAAGATCTGGACAATATCCAGGCTTGGGCTGACAAGTGGCAAGCAACATTCGCACAACACAAGTGCCAGGCAATGACCATCTCCAACAACAGAGTCCAAACATCGCCCCTCAATGTTCATTGGCATTACCATCACCGAATGCCCAACACCCTGGGGATTATCACTGACCAGAAACTGAACTGGACTAGCCATATAAATACTCTGGTGACAAGTCCAGGTCAGAGGTTAGGAATCCTGCGACAAATAACTCACCTCCTGACTCTCCAAAGCTTGTCCACCATCTACAAGGCACAAGTCAGGAGTGTGATGGAATACTCCCCACTTGTCTGGATGAGTGCAGCTCCCACAACACTCAAGCAGCTTGACATCATCCAGGACAAAGCAGCCCGCTTGATTGGCACAACCACAAACATTCAATCCCTTCACCACCGACGCACAGTAGCAACAGTGTGTACCATCTACAAGATGCACTGCAGGAATTGATCAAGGTTCTTTCGTCAACACCTTCCAAACCCACAACCACTACCATATAGAAGGATAAGGGCAGCAGATGGCTGGGAACACCACCAAGTAAGCTCCCCTCCAAGTCACTCACCACCTGATTTGGAAAACACATCATCGTTCTCACTGCCCCAGGTCAAAATCCTGGAATGTCCTTCCTAACAGTACTGTGGGTGTACATAGACCACATGGACTGCAGCAATTCAAGAAGGCATCTCACACCATCTTCTCAACGGCCACTAGGAATGGGCAATAATTGCTGGCCCGGCCGGTGAACTCCACATCCCTTGAATGAATTAAATAAAAGCTGACTGAAGTGAACTTGAGAGTTAGGTTAAATGATAATTCAGCAGAGATACAGTGGCAGATATTTAAGGAGATATTTTAGAATACTCAGAAAAATACAATCCAGTGAGCTGTGAGAAAGAAAGAATCTAAGGGAAGGGCACGCCATCTGTGGCTAACTAAGCTAAAGATAGCATCAAATTGAAAGAAAACGCATATAACACCAAGTTGAGTGGCAGGTCAAAGGATTGAGCAGAATATAAAGAACAGAAAAGATTGACTAAGAGATTAATAAAGAGGAAGAAATTAGAGTACAAGAAGACGCTAACTAGAAATATAAAAACAGATGGTGAGAGTTTCTACAGGTATTTAAAAAGGAAAAAGGTAAAGTGAGTGTTGGTCCACTAGAGTGTGTGCCTGGGGAATTAAAAATGGAAAATAAGGAAACGGCAGACCAATTGAACAGATGTTTTGTGTCTGTCTTGACGGCAGAGGGTACAATAGTGTCCCAGAAATAAACGTGAATCAGGTGAAAGGGAGGGAGGAACTTAAAACAATTACAATCACCAGGGAAAGGGTATTGAGAAAATTATTCAAACTAAAAGCTGACAAGGTTCGAGATCCTGATAGACTTCATCCTCAGATCTTAAAAAGAAGTGGCTGCTGAAATAGTAGACGCATTGCTTTTAACTTTCCAAAATTCCCTAGGTTCTGGAAAGGTCCCAACCGATTGGAAAATAGCGAATGTGAGTCCTCTATTCAAGGAGGGAAACACAAAGCAGTAAAGGCCAATTAGCTTAATATCCATCATAGGGAAAAAGCTAGAATCTATTATTAAGGAGGTTATAACAGGGATTTAGAAAATCTCAATGCAATCAGGCAGAGCCATCATGGTTTTGTGAATAGGAAATCGTGCTTGACTAATTTATTGGAAGTAACAAGCAATGTGGATATAGGGGAACTGTGAGCATGCTGTAATTAGATTTCCAGAAAGCATCTGACAAGGTACCACATCAAAGGTTACTATGCAAAATAAGAGCTCATGGTGTCGGGGTAACATACTACCACAGAGGATTGCTTAGCTAACAGGGAGTAAGCATAAATGGGCTATTTTTGGGCTAGAATGCTGTGACGAGCCACAGGTAGTAGTCTCGAGGGGCCAAATGGCCTAATCCAGCTCCTAATTTGTATGTATGTATGTAATTAGAACAGCATAGACACTACCCCCTTAATGTGCAGTTGGTGTGCAAGAGTGCAAAATGTTGTCTGATGCCCATTATCCTGGCAGCAGCTATGATGCTTTTATCCTCCAGACAGCTATTATCGTCATTTTTTAAACTACTGTGGTGAACCAGGGGGTGGCTGCTTAGTTATGAGGGTTACCCTTTCCACACACGGATAATGAATCTCCTCTGCCACCCAACCACAATGGACGTATGCATGTCTTGCTGAAATGTCGTGGAGCAAACCACGGGTGCTCTAAAATAACAGTTCCACAACCTCGACCACTTGGGCAGTGTCCTACTACCCTCGATAGTGTGTGTCGTTGAATTCCTGGTGGTCTGCTGTGTTCTACACAACCTAGCTTTCATGAGAGCGCAGCCCCTGCCACTAGAACTTTTGCCTTGGGAGGAGGAAGGGGTGATGACATCAGGACACCATCGCTCCAGACCAGCTGTCCAGGAGTAATTAATCAGACTCTGGTTCGTCTGAAAGCACCCGAAGGTTAACCATGCTCCAAAATTCTCATCTTTCCATTCCTCTGCGACTAGACCAGCACAACATCTTCTTGGTCAAAATCCTGAAGTAAAAGACACCCGCACAAAAAAAATGTTCCCTAACAACTTTATCCAACAGCACTTCCAATAACACATACAATACTGAACTAATTAGCCTTGTACTTCCCCATAGTGCCTGTCTTGTGGATGCCTTTGTCCTGGTGCTCCTGCACAGTGTTACCTCAGTGGCTGATGCTTGATTGATGGAAAGCTGCTGACTTTCAATGTGAGAAGATTATAAATGACCATACAGGACAACCTTGAGCAGCTCTGAGCCTTAAGGGCCTGGCTTCTGACAGCATCATCTCGGCATGGATGGAGGCAGTCTAGGTTGGTTAGCTGAGAGGCAGATGCAACATGGCAGTGGTGGGAGCACAATGCTTTCATGCTGAGAGGGAGCAGCAGGTTCTTGCATCAGAGAACCACTGCCACTCCCCAGAGGCAGCGGCAGTAGTTCAGCAATCCTCGTAACCTGTTGGAGGACAGATTGCTGGTCTGCTGTGAAAGCCTTTGAGCATTGGTATCTGCAGCTATGAAGGCAGCAGTCTAAGCCTGCAAAGCAACACATTGAGATTGTATAACATCAGCCATGGATCTCATGACCTCAGCCTGAGCTTCCACTGCAGCATTCAGACATTGAGCAGCTTCTGCCTGTGGAAGCTGAGACATCAACCATCAGACACTGCATCACTGCTGAGTCCATAAGTACTCTCATGGAGATGGCCATCACTTCCACACTGGAAAGTACAGTCGCCATGCTCTGCCTGAAGACCGATTACAAGTTGGAGTCAGGCTCCTCCGTGCTCCTCAATAGTGACAGAAGGTTCTGTAGCAATATAGCCAGCATTTTGGTGTGTATGCCCATCAACCTTCTCCTGTATGCAGCCAAGTCCTCATCTGAATCCTCTGCAACAGACATAGATAGTGATCGTGCCATCCTTTCCTCCTGTTCTGGCTGCAGCCCACTTGTGCCCAGTGACTCACTATATGCTGATCCTGCTTCTATGTTACTCTTTAAAGTATGGGTAGTGCCAGTATCTGAGTTGGTGACTACAAGAGTCAGAACAAATGACAGTGCTTCATCATCGACATCTGTTCTTGCTTGTGTCCTTCATTGTGAGACTCCGCTTGCTGGTCAGGTGGCAGCTCTTGGGTATCTGAAAGTATAAATGCAGAAGGGAAGGGTTGAGTTGAGGGAAGGGGAGTTGGGTGCAAAGCAAGAGTTCCATGGTCACACCTTCAACAGCCTGTAGTTCATGCCAGATAACTGGATGAGGGTGAAATGGAATTTGAGAAGGCAGTAACATATTGTTATCCTAGGTGTTCTCAGCAACACCACGTGCAGCCTCAGTCACTGTGAACCCATTAATTTGCAGCACCATCTCCTCCAACAGGCTCAGGAAGTATAGGCGTGAGCCTGTCTCCTGCTGGCTCTTTGTTGCTCCCTCCTGTTGTGCACCACCATGCCCTGCAAGGGGGAAGGAAGATTGTCAGTGAGTGCATTACAATGTGTTTGGATGACGACCCTGTCAAAATTGAATCGCTGGATGTATTTAAGAGTTATGAGGGGTGAGGTTTGCAGCAGTGCTGTGTGTGATGGTGAGATGGAGGATAAGAACATTATGCAATGTGCTTGGCTGCTAGGGATTGCTGATGGGTGAGTGATAGTGTGGTGCATTTCAGTAACGTGGAAGGTTGCTAGTTCAGTGTGTAGGAGATGGCATTTGATTCAATGACTTTAACCACTGTGAACTTTTTTGCAGCATTTTTTTGCAGCACTGCAGCCAGGTCCTTGGGGCCAAAATCCTTGAACTGTCCTCTGTGGCTAGCTGCTCTCATTCCCTTCACAATGTGTGCTTTGAGAGTCTTCTTTGCCCCCTGCAGAAAAACCAGGTCTCTCCTCCTATCCACCTTCTGGACTAAGACCTTCAAGGCCACGTGAGAGAAATTGGGAGCCCCCTTATTGGCCTTCTACTCCATCGGTATTCTTTTACTCTTGTGAAAAACATTCTTAAAGACATACTCAACTCCTCCTGAAGCTGGAAGACACCTCCCCTTTCAGAAATGCTGGCTCACTTTAACTTGTGCCATGCACCTGGGCCACCTGCTGAGTGTGCAGCCAGTCAGCAGCAGGTTTGGTGCTGGGTTGCACACCATAATAACAATGATAAGCAGGCAGGCCTTTAGCGGGCGTGAAGAAATTGTGCAACTCGATCCTGTAAACCGACACGGCTGAACTTTTAGCCCAGGGAATGAGTCAAGTAGAGAGAATTATGTATTGATAGGTTGCAAGGACAGGGCATAATTAAATCAGTATTGAATGATTCTGAATGGGAAACATGTACCCCTTCTATACGACAATTCACAAGTTTTGGAACAGATACTTCAGAATTTGATTATGATCTGATCAACCTGTAACTCTTTCGAGTACAAACACATTTCCATCTGTTCCTATTCAGATGAAGTTACATTGTTTCATAGTTTGCCATTGTGAGATTTGAACTCTTGATACTCTTTTTGAGTAAACCTGTTTCCATCTGTTTCAGATGAAGTTACATTGTTTCATAGTTTGCCATTGTGAGATTTGAACTCTTGATCTTGGGGTTACAAGCCCAGTACCATAACCACTTGGCTATTTAGGCCAAGCTACCAAGTTTAGAACTGTAACACATTTGACTTCTGCAGCTGAGTACACTTAATAATTGAATGCTTAAATCAGTAACATCTGGTATTTAACGTTGTGAGCCCATTGGTTTGAGTAAATCATAACCCACACACACATTTACTCCTTTTCTAACACTACACAGAGGCTCTCCTGCCTTCTTTTCATAATTTAAACTCTCTTTACTGGAAACATCTTTTCTCAGATTCTGGACTACAAACTGTAGCGTTTTACAGATTTTGGTTTTATATTCCTGCATTGGTAGCCCCTTCCTTTACATCAGAAACATGCTAAGCCAGTTCATTGTTAACACATCTTTAAGATTATACAGTAACAGATGCCACCACCACCTGGAAGTTCCCCTCTAAGTGATTCACCATCCTGACTTGGAAATATATCACTGTTCCTTCACTGTTGCTGGGTCAAAATTCTGGAGCTCCCTCCCTAACAGCACTGTGGGTGTACCTACACCACAAGGGCTGTAGCAGTTCAAGGTGGCAGTTCACCATCACCTGCTCAAGGGTAATTAGGGATGAGCAATAAATGCTGGCATAGCCAACAATGCTCACATCCCATGAATAAATTATAAACACGAGCTAAAATGCTAGTTTTTTGTTTTGAACCTTGCAACAGCTACCTGAAAGCTAAGCCTCACCACTTTTAGAACTAGCTTCAAAGCTGAAAGGCCAACAATAGAAACTTTAACAAACTAAAATGAAAATTTTTACAGTGAAATTAAGAGAGTCCCAAGGTAAGTGATCACAATTTAACAACAGCTTACCTTCACTTCAAGTTGCTGCTGCTTAAGCTGCCTTTCCAGTAAATGGCAATTTTGGAGATATTTGTTATTTTTTGCTCTCAACTTTTCAT
Source organism: Carcharodon carcharias (assembly GCF_017639515.1). Lineage (NCBI taxonomy): Eukaryota > Metazoa > Chordata > Chondrichthyes > Lamniformes > Lamnidae > Carcharodon > Carcharodon carcharias. The sequence continues at coordinate 137,363,226 of NC_054469.1, read as the reverse complement.
TTTGATCTTCTAGCAATCTTTGATCATGCTGCATCTTGATCATGTTGAGCTTTTGTCCTGAACGACATTGAATTGTTGTTTTTCTCTCCCTCAAAAGGGAGATTTAAAATGGTTACTGAAATAGTTTTATATTTCTCTGTAATATCCTTTAACTCCTTATGCGGTAAAACTTTTAACTTTAAGTAACTTGTTTAAACACAGTAAAAAAATGAGCATTTTGCACAACAGATCTGCCAAACCATTTTTTGCAAATATTCAACAAAAAAATTGAGATGCTTGCCTAACTCCTTAAGAAGCAGCAAAAGTGGCAATTAAAGGACTAAACTCTGTCTTTATCTTTTTATGCAGGAAGGGCTTCAAAAGTTGTGTGAACTTGGCAAGGCAGAGAACTCTGCCCGTTCCAAGCAATGGATTATGCATTAATTCACCACTTCCCAAATCCACAACCCCTACCAGCTGGAAGGACAAGGGAGTCAGGTGCATGGGAACATGCCCAGCACCTGCAAGTTCCCCTCCAAGTTACACATTATTCTGACTTAGAAATATATTGCCATTCCATCATTGCTAGGTCATAATCACGGAGTCAAAACCCCAGAACTCCCTACTTAATACCACTGTGGGTGTTCCTACACCACTTCAGCTGCAGTGGTTTGAGAAGACAGCTCACCACCCTCAGGGCAAATAATGTTGGCCTTGCTATTGATGCCCATATCCCATGAATGAATATAAAAAAACCTGGTGGAACTGCCATGTTACTAACTTGTGGGATAGAGAAGGATAAAAAAAAATTCCTTTATTTTAGCTACTCCCACTTTTGACTATTAAAATGTTATTTTAAACATCTCTAAATAGTCAGTGTCATTCAACTTATCTTATTAGTAAGTCCATTAATTAAAGGCTAGATGATCATAATTCGTCCTGTCATAGATATTGACCCAACACAAATCATCTTTTAGAAATTCTGTAACATCCAAGTATATGGCATAATCTGACAGGCACCATTTAATAACTTGATCACAAATGCAACTGCCGGTCATAAGAAATAGGAGGAGACCATTCCGCCCCAAAAGCCTGCTTTGCCATTCAATAAAATCATGGCTGATACGATTGTGGCCTTATGTCCCTTGTCAATCAAAAAACTTGAATGTATTCAAGGCTGAGTTAGACAATGACCCAACCTCCAATGCTCTCTAGGGAAAAGAATTCCAAAGTCTAATAACTAGAGGGGAAAAAATCCTCCTCGTCTCCATCTTAAATAGGAGGCTCCTTATTTTAAAACAGTGCCCCCTAGTTCTAGACTCCCCCACAAGGGAAAACATCCTCCCAGTATCCACCCTGTCAAGTCCCCTCAGTTTCAATAAAATCACCTTTCATTCTTATAAATTTCAATGAGTATCGGCCTAGCCTGCTCAACCTTTCATGAGATAATGCCTTCATCGCAGAAATCAGCCACAGATTTCTGCAGTCTCTCTCCATTTAAATAATATTCTGCTTTTCTAATCTTCCTACCAAAGTGGACAAGCTCACATTTTCCCACATTATACTCCATCTGCCAAATTTTTGCCCACTAATTTAACCTATTTATATCCCTTTGCAATTCCTTTGTATCCTCTGCACAACTTACTTTCCTACCTACCTTTATGTCATCAGAAAACCTAGCTACCATACACTCAGGCCCTTCATCCAAGTCATTGATAAAGACTGTAAATAGTTGAGGCCCCAGCACCGAACCTTGTGGCACTCCACTGCCAACCTGAAAATGGGACATTTATCCTCTCTGCTTCCAGTTAGCTAACCAATCCTCTAACTATGCTAATTTGTTACCCCCAACACAATAAGTTTTTATCTTGTGTAGTAACCTTTTAATGGCACTTTATTGAATGGCTTTACATCACATCTAATGGTTCCCCCATTATCCACCCTGCTTGTGCTTCCTCAAAAAACTTGAAAATGGTCAAAACACTACTTCCCTTTTCCTTTTTGCTCGATTATAATAGGATTTCCTTAGTGCCCTGTTACTATCTCCTGAATAATAAATTCAAGCATTTTTCCAATGACAGACATTAGATTAAGTCGCCTACAGCTTCCTGCTTTCTGTATCCATCATTTTTGGATAGAGGTGTTACTTTTGCAGTTTTCCAATCCAGTGAGAATTTTCCAGAATCTAGGGAAATTTGGAAGATCAAAACCAATGCATCCACTATTGCTGCAGCAACTTCCTTTAAGACCATAGGATGCAAGTCATCAGGTCCAGAAGATTGTCCTCAGCCTTTAGTCCCAAGTTTTCCCAATACCTTTCCCTAATGATTGTGATTATGTTAAGTTGCTCCCTCCCTTTCTCTCTTTGTTTTCAACTATTCTTGGAATGGTTTCTATATTTTCGACAGTGAAGACTGACAAAATATCTGTTCAACACTTCCACTATTTTCTTGTTTCCATTAATTCCCCAGTCCCACCCTCTAAGGATCCAACACTCACTTTAGCTATCATATACTTGTAGCAACATTTTTTTTATATTTCTAGCTAGTTTTCCCTCACTTTAATTTCTCCCACATTATCTTTAGTCAGTCCTTGCTGGTTTCTAAAATTTGTCCGATCTTCTGACCTACCACTAATCTTTGCAGTATTGTACATTTTCTTTCAATTTAATACTGTCCTTAACTAGTTTGCCCCATATGGTACATCCTTCTCATGGAGTCTTTCAATGGAATATAATTTAAAGAGTTAAAATATCTCCCTAAGTGTCTGCCATTGTTCCTCTATCATCCTACTTTTAAACCTACTTTCCCTGTTTACTTTAGACAATGCTGTCTTCATACCTTTGTAATTGCCTTTATTTAAGCTTAAGACAATTGTCTTAGATCCTGATGGGCCCAGTTCTTTTTGGCATTAAAAGGCACTTTGTCTTTACTACTAAGAAGTAATCTATATCCTTCATTTATTCAACTCTGTGACACTGTTGGATCATATCTCAGCTTCCCTGCTCTAGCAGGATTTGGTGATTTTGTCATTCTCTCCTTGTGCGGTGAAATCCTTATATTGTATACATTTATCAGCTACATCAGTGTCCGAATTTGGTAATCATATTGCTCGCTACTGTACATCCAGATTCACCATCATTTCTACTTCCATTACTTCATTTCTCATCCTCAAACGGAATATAAAATTCTATCATGTTATGATCACTGTTACCTAGAGGCTACTTTACTATGAGGTAATTAATTAATCATTACACATTACCAGGTCTAAAATAATCTGCTCCCTGTTTGGCACGCGAACACATTGCTCTAAGAAATTATCTATAAACTCATCTGTCAGGCTACCTTTACCAATGTAATTCACAGAATCTATACAAAGATTAAAACTGCCCACAATTACTGCAGTACCTTTCTTACAAGCCTCCTTTATTATTGTTGTACCTTGTTTACAAGAGCCTGTATAAAACCAATTTAACTAAACAGCAGTGTACTAAGTATCTTGTACTTACAATGCACGTAAAAGGGAATTTTCCTGATCCATCTTTAGATGTCTATTTTTATGTTCTACAGCGTCAACTCGTCCCTTTGTGCCATTTCCCAGCTGATCATTTGTTGAATCCAGCAAACTCTTCACTCTCTGTGAACCACAGTTGAGTCCCTGAAACCCCTCTGCATTCCAACCAGAAATCAGTGGGGCAGAATTACTCTTTATTCCTTCATAGTTGAGGATAGAAGCAACCTTGCATTTTTCAGCAAACCCCTTTTCAATAACTTCTTGACCAACATCTAGAGCATCACTTTGTGCATTAACAAGAAAGGCTCCATCCTGAGCTGTATCTCTGTGGCTGACCCGGATTATTTTGTCATTTATCAAACTGGCCAGAAATCTTCTTCCCTGAAAAAAGGAGAAAGGAAAGCCGTGCATTAGAACAATTAAAATGGGTTAACTATCCAGTTCTATATAGTTCTGTCAAAGGGTCATGAGGATTCGAAACGTCAACTCTTTTCTTCTCCACCGATGCTGCCAGACCTGCTGAGTTTTTCCAGGTAATTCTGTTTTTGTTTTTAACTATCCATTGCTGGATGTCCAGTAAATAAGGAACTCATGTGCAACGTTTCATCAGATAGGAAGATGAAGGAAAAGAAAATAACATATAGAAAAAAATTAACAAAATCTATTTCTGTAGCAGAAATCCAGAGTTTGTTTCCTTTCCCTTGTGCCTTTCAACCCAATGCAGAGGGTTTTCTCAATATCCACACCCAATTCTGATTGGCCCAGTTCTTTTGGTCATTAAAGGCAGTTTGTCTTTACTATGGAATAATCTATATCCTTCTTCATTTATTCAACCCTGTAGCACTGTTAGACCAAATGTATGTCATGTCAGTGATATCATAGCTTCCCTGCTTGAGCCATTACACCAACACCACAACTTCCATTTTATCTCTAAATCTTCTACCTTAAATAAATGTAATTTCTAGGCACCAATTATTTCCTAGACAGATGGATTTGGTGATTTTAAATTTGTCATTCTCACCCTGTGTGGTCAAATTCTTAGATTGTATACATTTATCAGCTGCATCAGTGTCTGAATTTGACCATCATCTTGCTTTGTATCGTACATCCAGGTTCGCCATCACTTCTACGTCATTACTTTATCTTTCTCTGCCCATTAGCCTCTCCACTCTAGCTTCAATCCTCTCCTATTGCCATATTTATGCTCTCTGAATTGGTACTTGTTGAATTCAGATAAAGGCCATCCCACCCAATCTATATAGTTTTCCCTGCCCTAGAATTTGTCCCAATGTCCTGAGGGAATCCGAAACCCTCCCTTCTACATCATTTTAATCAGCTGACCTGCTTAACCTGCCCAGCACAAATGACACCAGGGGTAATTAAGATAACTGTTCTCCAGATCTTGCTCTTTTATCTAGAATTACCTTCTCAAACTCTCTGCTAGAACTCCACCTTACCTTGCTTACACGTAAACCATGATTTGTGGCTGGTTAATCTTCTTTTCAGTGCAGAAGTGACATCCAGTGGTCAAACAATAATACTGCTCACTATGCTTCTTTTATAATTAAAAACATTTATTTTCTTAATGTGGGAATTGACTTGCTCTTAAACTTATAAATCCATCACAAATTTGCTACAGACCATCTAAGCTAACTTAAAGCAGGGCCCTGCTGGTACAGCACAAGCACAATGAAAATCAGTAATGCAACACAAATTTATAAACTTTACTAATTAAACCTGCACTACTACTCCTTTCATCTTTCCCATTTTATTACTTGATGTATAAAACACTATGTAGCACCAACTGTCCTTTGGCAAAAAGTGGTGACAAGCAGCCGTACAAGATGGGGGAGGAGGCAAGTTCTGGAAAGTTATCAATGTGCTCATTACTTGTACTGAAATCAGACTGACAAGTCGAATTGAGAAAGAGCATCATGACATAAACAGACTTCTCAATGTTCTACAGAAATAGGCAGGCTCCAACTAATTAATGGTAATAAGTGAAGTTCATTCACATTATTTTACCTTTAACACTTTCCACCATCTTAAGATAAGTTTTGTTTACTGAGTTGTATCAAGTGTGTGCTTATTAGAATATATGAACATAGGAGGAGTAGGGCATTTGGCCCTTCAAGCCTGCTCCACCATTCAATAAAATAATGGCTGATCTGGTTGCAGTCTCAACTCCACTCTCCTGTCTGCCCCCCACAACCTTTGACTCCCTTGCCTAACAAAAATCCGTCAAACTCTGAATTTATTCAAGGCAAAGGCCCAACCTCCACTACATTTTTGGGAAGAGAATTCCACACACCAATGACCCTTTGGGAGAAAAAGCTCCCCCTCATCTCTGTCTTAAAAGGGATACCTCGTGTTTTTAAACTATGTCCCTTACTTTAAGGCTCCCCCGCAAGAGGAAACATTCTCCGAGTACCCGCCCTATCAAGTGCCCTTGGGATCTTTTATGTTTCAATAAAATCACCTCTCATTCTTCTAAACTCCAATGGGTAAAGGGCTAACCTGTATCCCAGGAATGAATCCAGTGAACTTTCTCTGAACTGCTTCTAAAGCAATTATTTCTTTTTTAAATAAGGAAACCAAAACTGCACATCGTGCTCCAGATATAGTCTCACAAAGGCTCTGGTCAGCTGTAGTAAAACTTCCATGCTTATATATTTCATTCTTCTTGTAATAAACGCCAGCATTCCATTTGCCTTCCTAATCACTTTCTGTGCCTACATACTAACTTTCTCCATTTAAATAGAATACTACTTTTCTATTCTTCCTGCAAAAGCAATGGTAAATAGTCACTGTTCTACCATCTTCTCCATCCAGGAGGCAGCTGAGCGTCACCATGAAATTTTCCAACTTTGGAAAAAATGAACTATGAAAAGAAAAATAGAAATTAGGAGACTGTCTCTCACAACAAATATCCTCATATCTATATTAAAATTCATGTAGGGGTCTGGTGCTCTTAGAATATAAGCAAAGACAGTTTTTAAAGGAATTTGCAATATTAAAATGTTACAATTTCCCATCATGTCTACAGTTATCACTTTAACAGAATTTATTTTAAAACTGAGCCAAAATGAGTCATTTCAAACACACCAACAGTTCAGCTCTTCCGCCAGATACAATTGGACAGCGTCCCTAGGCTTTAGCGCTACCCAATAGATTTCTAGGCACCTCTTATTGTTATTCCACTAAAGCAAAAAGCTTACTTTGTTTAAAACTGTAATTTATTGTTTTCTCGTTCCCTACCACCCCAAATCCTGACCTACCCTCAATCATGCCTTCATTACCTCTAGACCAGGCTATTCCAAGCAATCCTGGCTCAACTCCCACATTCTACCCTCTGTAAACTTGAGGTCATCCCTAAACTCTGCTACCCATGTCTTACCTCGCACAATGTCCCATCCCCCATCACCCATGTTCACTCACCTACACTGGTTCCCAGTCAAGCAACATCTGAATTTTAAAGTTCTCATTCTTGTTTTGAAATCCCTCCATAGCCTCACCCCTCCTACCTATTATCTCCCAGATGCCTAACCCTTCATGAGATCTGTGCCCCTCTAATTCTGGCCTCTTCTGCATGCCTGATTTTAATTGCTCCACCATTGGTGGCTATGCTTTCAATTGCATAAGTCCCAAGGCTAGGAATACCCTTCTCGTACCTCCCTGCCTCTCTACCTCCCTCTCCTTCTTTAAGAGGCTACTTAAAACTCACCTCTTTGACCAAGCTTTTGTGGCTCAGTGTCATACTATGCGTTGTAATGCTCCTGTGAAACAGGACATTTAATTACATCAAATGCACTGTAAGTTGTTGGTATTACAAGTTCAACTGCTCATCGCTCCGATTCCTTTCCATCCAATGCACCCACCTGCCTGCCTACTCCTTTAGCAGCCCACTTCTCCATGTAGTCCATCAAGTCCTACAGCATGCTATCAAGTAGCCTAACCCAGTCACTGCAATGCCTCTTGCTTTGATTACAATTATCCATATTTCAAAATATATGACGTTTATTTTGATACATCAAAATATGCTAACCAAAACGTAGTTTTTCTAAAATCAAATTCCGTGCAAAAGGCTGAATATCCAAACCAATTTTTAAAAGTATATTCTTGCGAAGGAACGTGGTTATGGTGTGACAGGTGTACAGTCAAGTTTTCATTATGCTGTGATGCATAATTGTATTATGTATTGTGTAATGTGATTGTACTCTGTATTTGCTTAAAGTTTAGTTACAAACTACAAGAATACAGTAAATGCAAATGCATGAACAAACGCTAGTGTTCTATGCTTTTTCATTAACAAAAGGTTGACTTTCTATTTGTCAGAAAATACGAGTAATCCTTTTGGGCTGTCAAAAATTGGTGGAATTTATTAAATAAGAATTTTTCTCAAAAAGAGAAACATGAAGAAAAAAAACAATCACCACTGCCAAAACCATAAAACCAGTCTAAGACTAGCAAGGGGAAAAGATTCCTTCCCATACAAAGGTATTGATTAAACTAAAGTCTATTGCTGGAACTTGTTAATGAGATTGTAAACACATTTATAGGAACCAAGGGCCAGGTGTATGATTCATCTCGGTCTCCTCCTGAGGTCCCCAGCATCACAGATGCCAGTCGACAGCTAATTTGATTCACCCTCATATCATCAAGAAATAGCTGAAGGCACTGGATATTGCAAAGGCTATGGGCTCTGACAATATTCTGGCAATTGTGCCGTAGACTTGTGCTCCAGAACTAGCCATGCCCCTAGTCAAACTGTTCCAGTACACTACAACATTGGCATCTACCCAGCAACGTGGAAAATTGCCAGTATGTTCTGTCCACAAAAAGTAAGACAAATCCAACCTGGCCAATTACCACCCCATCAGTCTACTTGCAATCATCATCAAAGTGATAAAAGGTGTCATGGACAGTGCTATCAAGTGGCACTTACATATGTTATGACACAGCAGTTTATAAAGGCAGAGTTGTTTAAATCCCAGAAGGAAACTTGAACCACTGTCATAACCTATATCTTCAACTGCCATTTTTGAGATGCAGCTCTGAATTCAGAAGTGAAGCCACCAAGCCTCAAGGTTTTCTACATAAATTAAATATCTATTAATTTAACAAGAAATTAAACACATACGTCTACAAATTATTACCGCAATAACTTTTAAACAAATCCCCAAATGAATCACTCCCAGGTAAATCTTCACCAAGGCAACAACAACCTACACTTTAAATAGACATCAGGCAAAGCACATTTTATCTTACGAATTGAAAATGAGGTTGCTTTCAATTCGTTTCCTTTGCAGGCAGTTGTAGGACTTACAGGCTGCTTAGTTCTTACATGCCTCTGAACTCACACACAAAACTCCTCTCGAGTTACACCTCGCTTTCCATTTGAATGTAAATTCTCAAAGTATCATTAAGTCTTTGAACTCTACCTCTTCTAACAATAAACCCCTCTTCATAGCACCAATTTTATTAGTAATATATTGCTTGGTGTCTCCTAACTAGGTGCAAGATTTTACTCCCTTCTTTTGAATGGTTTATTCAACAAACGCAAATGCACTCTTTACCTTATCACTCAGCTCCTGACCTCATTACAGCTTTGGTCCAAGCATGGACAAAAGAGATGAACTCCAGAGATGAGGTGAGAGTGATTCCCCTTGACATCAAGGTGGTATTTGAGCATGTGGCATCAAGGAGACCTAGCAAAACTGGAGGCAATGGGAATAAGGGGGAAAACCCTCCCACTGGTTGTAATCATATCTAACACAAGTAAGATGGTGTGGTTGTTGGAGCCAATCATCTCAGTCCCAGAACATCACTGCAGGAGTGCCGCAGGGTAGTGCCCCATGCCCAAACATCTTCAGCTGCTTCATCAGTGACCTTCCCTCCATCATAAGATCAGAAGTGGAGAAGTTCGCTGATGATTGCAAAATGTTCAGCATCATTCGCAACTGCTCAGATACTGAAGCAGTCTGTACCCATATGTAGCAAGACCTGGACAACATTGAGGCTTGGGCTGTTAAACGTTAAGTAACATTCGCACCATACAAGTGCCAGGCAATGACCACCTCCAACAAGACAGAGTCCAAACATCTCCCCTTGACATTCAGTGGCATTCCCATCGCTGAATCCCCTACTATCAACATCCTGGGGTTACCAATGTCCAGAAACTGAACTGGATCAACCATATAAATACTGTGGCTACAAGAGGTCAGAGGTTGGGAATTCTGTGGCGAGAAACTCATCTCCTGACTCTACAAAACCTGTCCCATCAATTCCAAAGCAAAAGTCAGGTGTGCAACGGAATATTCTCCACTTGCCTGGATGAGCACAGCTCCAACAGTCGAGCAGCTCACCACCATCCAGGTCAAAGTAGCCCATTTGATTGGCACCCCATCCACAAACATTCACTCCCTCCACACTGACGCACAGTGGCAACAGTTCACTCCATCGACAAAATGCACTGCCGCAATTCACCAAAGCTCCTTAGAGAGCATCTTCCAAACTCACAACTATGATCTAGAAGAACAAAGTCAACAGATGCATGGGTACTTCAAGTTCCCCTCCAAGCCACACACCATCTTGATTTGGAATTATATTGCCGTTCCTTCATTGAAGCTGGGTCAAAATCCTAGAACTCCCACCCTAACAGCACTGCGGGTGTACCAACACCACTTGGACTGCAGCGGTTCAAGAAGACAGCTCAACACCACCTTCTCAAGGGCAATTAGGGATGGGCAATAAATGCTGGCCAAGCGAGGGATGCCCACATCCCATGAAAGAAAGAAAAACAAGAGTAGGCCACGAAGCCCCTCAAGATTGTTCGACCCTTCAATGAGATCCTAATTAATTAAAATCCTAGCTCCACTTACCTATCTAAAATCTATTTATCTCTGATTTAAAAGTATCAATTGAGTTAGCATCTACTGCTTTTTGTGGGAGAGAATTCCAGTTCTCCCATCCTTTACATAAAGATCTATTTCCTAACTTCTCCTGAAAGACATGACTCTGATTTCAAAGATCTAACCCCTCGACCTAGGCTTTACCACCAGCAAAAAAAGTCTGTCCTTATCTTCCCTATCAATTATTTTTAAAAGCAAAAACCTCAAATGAAATCACCACTTAAAATTTATTTCCAGGGAATAAAAGTCTGAAGTATGTAATTTCTCCTCAATTTAAACTTGAAGCCTTGGTAATATTCTGATAAATCTATCCTTTCAAAGCTAATGTACCTCTTCTATGGTGCAGTGCCCACAATTGTATATAACCCTCCAGATGGGATCCAACAAGACTTTGTAGAGCTGTAGCAAAACTCCCTCTGCTTTACAATTTAGCCTTCCAGATAAGAGCTATCAATCCAATAGTCTTTTATACCTCACATTTAGTGACAATTTAGTGATGTGTGCATGGATCAGTGAATCACTTTGGACCTCCACTAAGCCTAGCTTTTCACCATTTAAGAAGTCACTTTATCCTTTTTCACTCCAAAATAGATGACCTCACTCTTGCCTGCATTAAAATCCAATTGTGACAGTTTCACCTACTCAATTAATCAATGCTTCTTCATAATTTTATACTCTCATCTGCACTACATACAATGCACCAATCATTGTGTCATTGGTAAACTTGCATATGGGGATCCAGGAGCAAAGGAGCGTGGGAATATATGTGCATAAATCATTGAAGGTGGCAGGGTAGGTTGAGAGCTCGGTTAAAAAAGCATACAGCATTCTGGGCTTTATAAATAGGAGCACAGAGTACAAAAGCCAGGAAGTTATGATAAACATGCATAAAACATTGGTTTGGGCTCATCTGGAGTACTGCACCCAGCTCTGAGCACCATAATTAGAAAAAATGTGCAGGTAATAAAGAGGGGACAGAAAAGATTCACAAGAATGCTTCTCGGGATGAGGAATTTCAACCATGTGGATGGATTGGAGGAGCTGGGGCTGCTTTCCTTGGAGAAGGTTGAGAAGAGATTTGGTAGAGATATTCAAAAGCATGAGGGCTCCGGACAGAGCAGATAGGGAGAAATTGTTCCCATTGGTGGAAAGATTGAGAACCAGAGGACATTGATTTAAAGTGATTTGCAAAAGGAGCAATGGCGACACAAGGAAAAAAAAATTTAATGCAGCAAGTGGTTAGGATCTGGGATACACAGAGTGTGGCGGAGGCAGATTCAATCACAGTTTTCAAAAGAGAACTGAAGAGCTGGAAATAAGCAGCCTGGAAGATCAGCCACAGCGCTTACCCATACCCTCCACCAGCACTTGAAGAGAAAGGATTTTCAGGGCTACAGGTAAAAGGCAAGGAAATGGCACAAGGGGAACTGATCTTACAGAAAGCCACCACAGGCACGAGTTGCATGGTCTCCTTCTGTATCCATTTTATGATATGGTTCTTATTGTATTATTTTAAGTCATTAATGCAGTGAATAGTTGAGGCCCTAGCACGGATCCTTGTGGGACACCATTAATCACTTCCTTCTAACTCTGTGCCCATATCCCAACTCACTAAGCAGAATCATCCCAGATTTGCACAAAGTGCAGTAGCTGGCGCGAAAAAAGTAGTTTTACCCGCCGGCCGCAATGGCAGATTTTCACGTCGTATCACCACCCCATTCCCGGCCTCATTAATAATGCATTCACAGGAAATGCATCGGATCACTGGTGGGCGGGCTTGGATTAGCCTGCCACGCTGTGACCTCAGCACTTCCTCGCTCCGGGTGCCATATTTAAAGCGCATGCCTATTTCCTGTCTTCAAATTGCTTCAGGCAACAGATGGCCCCATGGCCCCTGAAAGCAAAGAAGGTGCAGCCCCCAAATTTAGTGACGCTTCTCTGGAATGCCTTTTGGATGCAATGGAAGGCTGCCTCGCGGTTCCCCCTACCCTTGTTCTGGCTGCAGGAGGTCCACCAGAGTCACCAATCCGACCTGCGAGGCGGTGGCAGTGGCAGTCAGCACCACCAGAGCACAGAGGTGGTCAGCTATCCAGCATAGGATGAAGATGAATGCTCTTATCTGCTCCGCCAGGATAAATCAACCACCCCATCACTGTCAACTCTCACACTCGCAAACCCATCACACATCCACAGGGATCTCACACCTTAAGGGACATCACTAACTCTCTCACACACCCTCACATCTCCATCAGGCTCATATCATCTGGAGTTCACATCCTCATCCCATCCATGGCTCCGCTCACTACATAAACATTCCATCCAGTGCCATGCATCTTGCTCAAAATCTCTCCATGTGTTTTCATGCAGAAGAATATGGCTCACAACAGTAGGGAGAGATCCCAGACCGGGATGGAGCGGCCCACATTAGGCCACTCATTCACTCTGAGGAGCGTGTCATTGCGCTGACTGGTAAGGATGTGGACTGTGCCTGTGGCAACAGTGAGGTCCACAGCAAACACCGACATGAGGATCCTGCACCACATCATCCCTCTCAACACAACTGTGAGTGCTCTCTCTCCTGCTTGTGGCTCTGCTACACTAATTATCTCTACTTGGCTCCCAGGGAGCTCTGCCAAGCAACTGATGCCTTCAATTAGCCAATCCCTCAGCTCCTTCCAGGTCCTCACCTCCAGCCAAGAGGGGACAACTTCCACTGAAGAGCTGGAAAAGCAGCCTGGACGATCCGCCACAGCGCTAACCCACACCCTCCACCAGCAAAGAGACACGCGCCTCAGTGGGACCTAAATTTGGAGCTGGCTCAGGTTCACAATCTGGTGCTCACCCCATGGACACGTGTCCGCAGCAGGAGGAGGCAGGTTCAGTCAAGGTCCCTGGCACACTTGGAGGACTGCTGGGGAAGAGGCATCTGTGAGGTCCAAGTCAGATGACGATCCTCTGGATTCGGCCTTATAACTCATCAGGAAGAGTCAGCAGAAGACGGGGGAACATCAGGCAGAGCCGTTGGCACCCTCTACAGAGTAGCACACGAGTTGGAGGAGTGCGTCCACCTGCTCTCTGATGAAGTGGTGCCCACATATGCACGTATGGAGGTCTCCATGGGAAGGATGGCAGGCACATGGAGACCCTGGTGCAGCAGAACGCACAGATGTGCAGTAGTAGTCGCGGTCAAGTTCCTGCAGTGGCAATACAAGGGGGAAAAGGAAGCACCTCGACATCCCTCCAGGAGCTCGTTCTCCTCAACGAATCAGGCCTGCGACCTTAGGCACCCAAAAGGGAAGAGCAGCAGCAGCAACTGGACACCCCTGGGTCATCCACTCCCTCCAAGTCCCCTTTGCCTGTGACCCCCTCAACCTCGTCCTCTGTCGCCGGAGAGGGAGCAGCTGGCCCACAGAAGGACAAGCAAAGCAAGCCAGGGCCCTCAAGGCCTCAGCTCTCCAGAGGACACACACTGAAGTCATCTAAGGCAACAGGGCCAACCATTGCACAGGCTGTCTCCACCCCTGCTGTGGATGTCAGGCAGCACGTAGAAGTGGTAGGCCTAGAAATGTTAAGAAATTCTGATCAAGTGGTTGCACAGGTAAACACATTCTTTTACTTTATAAATCAGAAAATATATTCACTTTCACTGATAATGTGTAATGTTGTCTTTTAGCTTCATTGACAGCTCCCCCACTAGCAGTTCAGTCGCAAGCAGCCAGACCACAACTGACTCTGGAGGGTGAACTGTATGTGTGGTAGGGCCTTTCGAAGACTCATGAAGCATTCTTCCACACATGCAGAGCCTTCATCCATCACACTCATCTCACTGTCCCAAACATTTTGAATTCTGCCTGCTGGGACTCTTTCACTTGTCCATCTGAGCTGACCAGCATCTCCGCCCACCCACTGACTGCACTCCTGTGCAACACTTGTGCCAGTCCAACAGAAGGCTCCACTTACTTTCAATTTCCACAACAATGGTCGTCGTCAAGTTTTTGAGCAGCTCCCCGTCCTTTCCTCCATCAATGTTGAATCTTAGTATCACCTTCCACCTCCCCACCGTCAACGACCAACTCGAACCCTCATCTTTTCAGGATGTCCAGGTGAACATGCACATTCTCTACCTTCTGAGAATCCCAACTCCATTGACTTCCCTGATCTCCCAGGGTCCATGTCTGCCTCTGAGGTCCCACCAATCACCCTTGCCATCCCTTCTACTACTAGTGACTCACCCTCCCGACTCCTTCTGCACCTTCTCATACTCACCATTCCCTCCTCCCACACCCACCCTTTACCTCCTGGGGCAGAAACTATCATCTCCACTGGCCCCTCCCTTGCACGTTCACATGGACCTCACCTCTCCGCACTCCGTCCCCCGTTACACCCTCCTTCCCCGTCCAACCTCATCTCCCTGACACTCTCGCTGCCCCCCCCGCCGATACACCTTCCTCTCCCACTCTCAGCTGGACCTTTCTCTTCCTTCACCCCCTCACCAATCATCCATAGCAGCCCATGGCCAAGACTGTGATGTTCCAAAGCTGACCCGAGACATCAACGGAAACCTCCCAACTTCCAAGAGCTGCTTCGCCGCAGAGCCATATCCATAAGAATCCACCCAGCAAGCGATGCACATGCTCCTCCAGGGTCCAGTAGCTGTAGGGCTCCAGCTTCTTTTGCTCCTCCGATGTCTGTCATCTGAGCAAGGCCCTAATGTTAAGTCCCAACTTCTACACCTCACACTCGCCCAGACATGTTCTGGACTGGTGTGTTTTCTCACTGGCGTAACAGTAAATCTGGCGTGGAGGGAGGGAATGATTCCAGTCAGGCCTTACTTTGCATTCCATTGCCGGGATGCAAATCGGGTTCACACTGGCCTCCAGCAGGATTTGGAAAATTCTGGCCACTGTCTTTTAATCACCTAATGTCCTAGCAAAGTGAATAATATGTCTTCAATTCCACGAGCTTACATTTTAGCCAACGGTCTCCTAAGTTCAACTAGTATTAAGTAAAAGGTCCACAAGCATGGTTTAAAAAAAAAAAGGAAACAAAACATTTCTAAATAAGTGGCTTATAAATTTCTCAGCATAGGCGAAATTTCTGTTATTGGGGAAAAAAAAAACAGCAACAGGTTAACAATGCTGATAACAGAAAATCCTGGGCGATGAGAAGAACAGCCAATGGACTATTCAAGTGGAAGGATCCAGGCGCTCTTGAAAGGAAGCAAGTTGAAGTCCATACACGATGTCAGACGAAAACCTCTCCACCTCTCTTCCTCCTTTAAGGCATTCCTTAAACCATACCACTTTGACCCAATCCCCTTATGTGGCTCAGTGTCATATTTTGTTTCATTATGCTTCTTTGAAATGCCTTGGGTAGCTCATTACGTTAAAGGCACTATATAAGTTGTTGCTATTGTAAATTCACTCAAATGATTATAAATAAACCTATAAATTGGATATATTAAAGTCTCTATCTTCCTCTGTTCCTGAGTTATATCCAGTTAATACCGGTCTTGGTTCTAAATGATTAAGATGAAGTCTTAAAAGTCAAGAACAGAAATAATCCAGTCAAGTTCAGACATAGTGCCTGCCTCCTGGACAAACACCAGTCCTGCTCTTATCCTGCAGGTAAAGCATCTGTCTTAGAAAAATGCTGTTTTCCAGAAATGACACCTTCCCATTCCAAATATATCTATTGACTAAAACATGCATGACAGTAGCTTCGCGAGCCCCACACAATAGTTAAGTATTAGATTGAAGGGGCACACTTGAGGGACAGCAAAGTCACATGTGGTTTGTGAGCAACATGGTGCACCACTGCTCCAACTACAGTGGCTTCGCCCTTAAAATAATGACTCTTTTTTAAACTCAAATAATTACAGTGGTTTGCCATCATCATCATATTTGCAGAGTTTTCAGGGTTGTCATGCATGCAATGAAGTAATGAGAGCAGAAGTTGAGCAGCATATATCACAACTTAACATCTCATTTCAAGAACAAAGTAATGGGCATTTGGAAAAGAATGCAGCCAATCTTCAAGTCAATTTTTTTTAATGACTTTTTTACCAAATTATATGCAGCATTTTCCAGAACTGCAAAAAGTCCATCAACAGGATATCTTTTTGGTTACACTTCTTAGAGGGAAAGCTGAAAGATTTCTACTGTTACACTTAATAAAACCACCAGAACACAACTCAAAAGAAAACAAGTTTTCTTATTCAACCCCTTCAGTTAAAATGACTTAAGTCATACAGATCATTTCTACTCACAAAGGAACCTTTATTATGAAACCAATACCTTTAATAAATTTTGCACATCAATACTCAAATTATGGCATCAATGTCAACATAGATGCCAATACATTTTGCTTTATCTTTATTACCATGTCTCTGCAATGGCTATCAGATAGCTGCAGGATGACATAGGTTGGGACCTAAATATTGAAGGGTACAAGACATTTAGGGAGGACAGGAAGCTAGGGAAAGGTGAAGGGGTAGCTCTACTAATTAAGGATGGCTTTGGCACAATAGAGAGAGATGGTCTAAGTTCAGGGAACCAGGGTGTAGGAGTGGTTTGGGTAGAGTTGCAAAATGATAAAGGCAAGAAGTCACTTGTGGGCGGCTGTACAGGCCCCAGAACAGTAACCATATGGTAGGACAGGATATATAGGAAAGAATAATGGGAGCATGTCAAAAAGGTATGGCGATAGTCATAGGAGATTTTAATCTACATATGAACTCGAAACTCAGATAGGAAAAGGTAGCCTAGGATAGCTTCTTGTAAAGTTCTGATGCCAACCAGGCAGCAGTCTATACTAGACCTTGTATTGATTAACCTTATCTCATTGCACAATGACCTCACAGTGAAGTCACCCCTAGGTAACAGCAATCATAATATGATTGAGTTTTAAATCAATTTGAGGGAGAGAAGAATAGGTCAAGGACTAGTATCTTAACTTAAATAAGGGCTTTTATTAGGGCACAAAAGCAGAGCGAACTAAAGTGAACTAGCAATTTAGGTCAAGGGATAGATCCATAGAGATGCAGTGGCGGACACTTAAGGGGATATTTCAGAATACAAACAGAATAGATACATTAAAACGAGAGGTAAAAATTTCAAATGGAGGACCCACCATCTGGGATTAACTGAAAAAGTTACACATTGCATCAAACCTAAAGAAAAAGCATATAATTGAGCAAAGACATAAGATTGGACAGAATATAAAAAGTAAAGAATGACTAAAAGATTGAGAAGGAAGGAAAAATTAGAATGAGAGAAAGCTAGCTAGAAATATAAAAACAAATAGTAAGAGTTTCTACACACATTTTACAAGTAAAGACTTAATAACGGAAATGTTGGTCCTACAGAAAGTGAGTCCAAGAAATTAATAATAGGAAATAAGGAGATGGCAGGTGAATTAACCAGGTATTTTGCATCAGTCTTCACTATAGAGGATACAAGTAACATCCCAGAAATAGCTACAAATCAGGAAAAGAAAGGGAGGGAGGAACACAGGAAAATTACAATCACCAGGCAAATGGCACTGAGTAAATTGCTGCAGCTGCGAGTTGACAAGTCCCCGGGTCCTAATGGGCTTCATCCCAGGGTCTTAAAAAAAGAGGGGGCTAGGGAGACAACTGATGTGTTAATTTTCCAAAATTGCCTTGATTCAGTAAGATTAGATTGGAAAGTAGCGAATGCAACTCTTTTATTGGAAAAATGGAGGGAGACAAAAAGCAATAAATAACAGGCCAGTTAGCTTAACATCTGTTATAGGGAAAATGTTAGAAACTATTATTAAATATGGTATAGCAGGGCACTTAGAAAAATTCAAGGCAATCAGACATAGTCAACATGGTTTTGTGAAAGGGAAATCATATTTAACCAACTTACTGGAGTTCTTTGAAGCAGTGACATACGCTATGGATAAAGAGGAACCAATGAATGTACTGCACTTAGGTTTCCGGAAGGCATATGATAAGGTGCCACATTAAAAGTAGTTGTGAAAATAAAAGCTCATGGGGTAACAAATTGGCATGGATAGAATATTGGCTAGCTAACAGCAAACAGAGGGAAAGCATAAAAGGGTCTTACATACGAATTAGGGGGAGTAAGCCACTCGGCCCCTCAAGCCTGCTCTGCCATTCAATAAGATCATGGCTGATCTGAATGTAACCTCCACATTCTTGCCTACCCCATAACCTTTCACCCGCTTGTTAATCAAGAATCTATCCAGCTCTGCCTTAAAAATATTCAAAGACGTTGCTTGCACCATCTTTTGAGGAAGAAAGTTCCAAAGACTCACTACCCTCACAAAAAAATTCTCATCTGTCTTAAATAAGCAACCCCTTATTTTTAAAACACTGATCTCTGGATTCTCCACAAGAGGAAACATCCTCACCACATCCACCCTGTCAAGACCCCTCAGGATCTTAAAGGCTTCAATTAAGTCACTTCTTACTCTTCTAAATTCCAGTGGACACAAGCCTAACCTGTCCAGCCTTTCCTCATAAGACTACCCACCCATTCCAGGTAATAGTCTAGTCAACCTTCTCTGTACTGCTTCTAACGCATTTACAGCTTCCTTTAAATAAGGAGACCGGTACTGTACACAATACTCCAGATGTAGTCTCACCAATGCACTGTACAGCTCAAGCATAACCTCCCTACTTTTGTAATCAATTCCCCTCACAATAAATAATATTCTATCAGCTTTCCTAATTACCTGCTGTACCTGCATTCATATTATGATTGCTGGTTCCTAGAGATGCCTTCACTATGAGGCTGTCAATTAATCCCATCTCATTGCTCAATACAAGGTCTAGTATAGACTGCTTTCTGGTTGGCTCCAGAACATGCTGTTCCAAGAATCTACAACCGAAAACATTTTCTGAACTCATCTACACTACCTTTGCCCACCTGATTTTTCCAGTCCATATGTAAATTAAAATCCCCCATGATTATTGCTATACCTTTCTGGCAAACTCCCATTATCTATTCTTTTATATTCTGTCCTATCGTGTAGTTACAATTAGGGGGCCTGTACACCACTCCCATATGTGACTTCTTGCCTTTTATCATTTCTCATCTCATCCTAAACTGCTTATACATCCTGGTCTTCTCTCTCTAGTGTGCTAATACCATCATTAATTAACAGAGCCATCCCGCCAACTATTCCTACCTCCCTGTCATAGAACCATAGAAAAGTTACAGCACAGAAGGAGGCCATTCAGCCCGTCTTGTCCATGCCAGCCCGAGGACACCCAGGTGCCCTTTCTAATCCCACTTTCCTGCACCCGGCCCATAGCCCTGCAGCTTACAGTACTTTAGATGCAGATCCAGGTACTTTTTAAAAGAGTTTAAAGTTTCTGCCTCTACCACCAACTTGGGCAGCGAATTCCAGACACCCATTACCCTCTGCGTTAAAAAGTTCTTCCTCACATCCCCCCTACACCTTCTGCCACTTATCTTGAATCTATGTCCCCTGGTTCTAGAATTCTCCATCAAGGGCAACAATTGTATCCTGTCCACTCTATCTATTCCCCTCATAATTTTGTCCTTCCTAAATGTCATGTACTCTTCAATATTCAGGTTCCAATCTATGTCATCCTGTAGCTATGTCTCTATAATGGCTATCAAATCGTACTTATTTGTTTCCAGTGGTGCTATCAGTTCATCTGTTTTATTTCGAATGCTACCTGCATTTAGATACAGTTTAGCCTTTAGTTTTGTCTTTTTATTATCTTTGTAGCCTCTAGCCTTACCTGATTTACTTTTAGAATTGTACTCTCTGTCCCTTCCTGTCAGAGTCAGTTTATCATTTCCCATATTAATACCCGTCACTCTTGCCTTGTCTCTATTCTTTGGTTTACCACATCTTCCTAACTTTGATCCCCTGCCCCTACTATTCATTTTAAAACCCACTACTTCCCTAGTTAGGCAGCTTGTGAGGACACCAGCCCCAGCATGTTTCAGGTATAGACCGTCCCAACAGTACCGATCCCACTTTCTCCAACACTGGTGCCAATGCCCCAAAAACCAGAACCCATTTCTCCCACACCAGTCTTTGAGTCATGCATTCATTTCTGTAATTTTATTTGTCCTATGCCGATTTGCACATAGCTTAGGTGATTATCCAGAAAGCACCACCTTTGAGGTTCTGCTTCTTAATTTAGCACCTAGCTCGACGTACGGACTATGCAGAGCCTCCTTCCTCATCCTGCCTGGGTTGTTGGTACCTACATGGACCACAACCATTGGATCCTCCCCCTCCCATTGCAAGTTCCTCTCCAGCCCTGAGCAGATGTCCTGAACCCTAGAACCAGGCAGGCAACAAAGCCGTGTGGACTCTCGCTCTTTGCTAGAGAGAACAGTGTCAATCTCCCTTACTACATTGTCCCCTACTACCACTACATTCCTTTTTGCTCCCCCCACTTGGATGGCTTCCTGTGCCACGGTGCCATAGTCAAGTTGCTCATCCACCCATTAGTCCCCACTCTCATCTAAACAAGCTAACAGAACCTCAAACCTGTTGGACAATTGCAGAGGCTCATACTCCTGCCCTCTGGGTCCCCTTACCTGCCTCACTCGGAGTCACACTCTCTAGTCCTTGGCCACTGACCAAATCAGAAGACCCTTTCCTAAATGGTGTGACTGCCTCCTGATATAAAGCATCCAGGTAACTTTCTCCTTCCCCAATGTGTCGCAGAGTCTGCAGCTCATCCTCCAGCTCGATGACTCTGAGCCGAAGTTCCTCAAACCACAAACACTTAGTGCAAACGTTTGCCCTGGATCACAATGTTATCCAGGAGCTCCCACACGCTGCAGCCTTGACACACCACCTGTCCTGCAATCCTTAATGCCTTTTAAATAATTACTGAATTATATTCATCACTTATTTAATGCTGCTTTCTTATATATTTACCACCAAATTATGTACTATTTCAAAGCTAAGGGATAGACTAGAACTTACGCACTTACCAGATACTCACAAGACAGCTGGCTCCTTTCCCTGCAATAGAGCAAGAACCAATTTCTATGGGGTGAGAAAGATAGAGGGAATAAACTCCATCTCCTCCTAACTCCCCTCTCACCAAACTCCAGGGGCATAATTTTTGCCTCATCAGGTGGGCGCGGGCCAACCCGAACGAGCGTAAAATGACGTGCAATGACGTCAAGCAAGTGTACCGACATCATCGCACACTCACGTGATATTTCGGTGGGTGGGCCTGCACAGGAGTCAGCAGCTGACAATTAAGCGGCCCATTAAGGCCCTTAATCAATGAATTGATATGAATTTTTCACCGCACGTCCAACCATTCAGTTGGGGGATGGGCAAGGTGGCCAAGCAGCATTTGCATTTTTGGCAAAACCTCATCTACGGGCGGGACAAGGTTTCAACCAGTGATTTAAAAAAATAAAAAACTTTTAATACTCTTATTTAACATGTCCCAGCTCATGTGACAGATTCATTATTTTAAATATCTTTATTTTTAAAAAATCTTCAGCTCCTTGAGGCAGCTCTGTGCCTCAGGGAGCTTTTCCTGTGCGCACTCGTGCACATGTGCGAACATTCGTGCCCGCCCTCCTCCCATGCCCCCCACCCCAACAGCGCTGCTGCGCTCATTTCACACTGGATGGCCGCTAATTGGCTAGTCAGCGTGAAATCGCAGTCACAGGCAGTCAACTTCGCGACCACTCCCGGGCCTGCCTGTTGCACCCGCCCAACAAGGGCAAAATTCTGTCGCAAGTCTTCACTTTGTTAGTCAAGGCTGCACTAAAGAACCCTGAATTTATAATAAACTGAACGGGGGCTACAGTAACCAGGGGGCTTGGCCTAAATAGCCAAGTGGTTATGGTACTGGGTTTGTAACCCCAAGATCAAGAGTTCAAATCTCACAATGGCAAAACAATGAAATGGAAGAGACATTGAACAAATATTTAGCTTGGCCTAAATAGCCAAGTGGTTATGGTACTGGGTTTGTAACCCCAAGATCAAGAGTTCAAATCTCACAATGGCAAACTATGAAACAATGTAACTTCATCTGAAACAGATGGAAACAGGTTTACTCAAAAGAGTATCAAGAGTTCAAATCTCCCAATAGCAAAACTATGAAATGGAAGAGACATTGAACAAATATTCGCTTGGCCTAAATAGCCAAGTGGTTATGGTACTGGGTTTGTAACCCCAAGATCAAGAGTTCAAATCTCACAATGGCAAAACTATGAAATGGAAGAGACATTGAACAAATATTCGCTTGGCCTAAATAGCCAAGTGGTTATGGTACTGGGTTTGTAACCCCAAGATCAAGAGTTCAAATCTCACAATGGCAAACAATGTAACTTCATCTGAAACAGATGGAAACGTGTTTGTACTCGAAAGAGATTTAAAAGATTATCAAGAGTTCAAATCTCACAATGGCAAACTATGAAACTATGTAACTTCATCTGAATTGGAACAGGTGGAAATGTGTTTGTACTCGAAAGAGTTACAGTAACCAGGTTCAACCAGTTAGTTAATTAACTACTCTGCTCCTACAGCTGAGAAGTGAGCTTATCTTGTCTGAACTGAAAGAAAGAACTTAGCCTGCTTACACAGTTCTTTACATTTACTGCTAATTACAAACTCCATTCGATTTTAAGAGCAAAATTTAAGAACAAAATTAACACTTAAAACTCCCCTCTCACCAAACTCCAAGTCTTTTTCTGGTTGACAAAGTGTAACGAGTGGTGTGCCATAGGGATCAGTGCTAGGGCCTCAACATTTTAATGATTTATATAAATGACTTGGATGAAGAGACCGAAGGTATGGTTGCTAAATTTGCTGATGACACAAAGGTAGGTAGGAAAGTAAGTTGTGAAGAGGTCATAAGGAGGGTACAAAGGGATATGGATAGGTTAAGTGAGTGGGCAAAGATCTGGCAAATGAAGTATAATGTGGGAAAAAGTGAAATTGTCCATTTTGGCCAGAAAAATAAAAAAGGAGCATACTATCTAAATGGTGATAGATATCAGAGCTTTGAAGCGCAGAGGGATCTAGATGTCCTCGTGCATGTATCGCAAAAGGTTAGTATCCAGGTACAGCAAGTAATCAGGAAAGCTAACAATGCTATCATTCATTGCAAAGGGAATTGAATACAAAAGGAGGGAGGTTATGCTTCAGTTATTTAGGGCATTGCTGAGACCACATCTAGAGTACTGTGTACAATATTGGTCTCCTTATTTAAGGAAGGATGTAAATGAGTTGGAAGCAGTTCAGAGAAGGTTTAGTGGACTAATACCTGGAACGGGTGGGTTGTCTTATGAGAAAAGGCTGGACAGGCTAGGCTTGTATCCGCTGGATTTGCAGGAGTAAGAGGTAACTTGATTGAATCGTAAACGGTCCAGAGGGGTCTTGACAGGGTGTATGTGAAGAGGATGTTTCGGCTTGTGGGAGAGTTAAAAATAAGCATCGCCATTTAAGACAGAGGTGAGAGGAAACTTTTTCTCTCTTCCTCAAAAGACTTTGGTAGCAGAGTTCTTGAATATTTTTAAGGCAGAGATGGATAGATTCTTGATAAACAAGGGGGTGAAAGGTTATGGGGGTAGGTGGGAATGTACATTTGAGGTTACAATCAGATCAGCCATGATCTTATTAAATAGCGGAGCAGCTCGAGTGACCGAGTGGCCTACTCCTGCTCCTAATTCGTATGCATGTTTGTATGTACCTGGTCAAATGGTGTTACATCTTGATTAGGTGGAATCTGAAGACCCCAAAGTCTGAACCTGCTGGCCAATCCAGGATACTGCAAGTCTTCTGGAAGTTCAACAATACATGACTTTTTTAAAGTCTCAGAATTTCCATAATCGACATAAGTCATCAGACACTGAAAGATTAAAAAAAATTGGCGTCTTTTCAAAATGAAATTATACACAAACACTTAAAAATCAGTTTAGTCATAGATTCTTTAAAGGTTAGTTTGAATTAGCTGATACTGTACAGCTGAATATGCCACATCAAATTGCCATGTACCATGAATCTATTCTCATATTCCACATGCTAATCCTGCACAATATCAAGTAACTTAGGAAATGGTAGGCCAAGGCCTGGGGAAGAAACCACCAAGAAGAGTAAGGAAATTGGAGAAAGTGAGGAAACACTTTTTTTCCTATGTTTTAAAACAAAAAATCTTGAAAAAAAAAGTGCTCCAAGTTATATTCACATCATCCCAACATCACGTAAAAGGCTGCACTACTTGCACAATTTGATGTTCTATTTTTGAAGGTTTAATTTCAGTCTGCTTCATTAAAATAGGCATTCCAAATCCAGATTTTAGATACAGAGGTCAATTTTCACTCCATTTGCCTGGTGATAATGGCCTTGAGGTGGAATCGGTAGCCTTTTAGCTCTGTTCACACCAGTGATGTAGCTGGCACCATTTGAATAGAGACCTGCTTCCGGGTTTCCAAAGTGCCTGGCTAGTTAAGACAAAACTAGGATACTGACTGCCACCTTACGTAAGGACTGATCCCAGCCTGCACATTGCAAACTTCAGCCAGTTCCATGGGCAATGGGAAAGTAGAGGCCCAGCAATGATTAAGTCTTGAATTGTTTTTGTAGGTCTTGAAGGAGCATAAGTACACCCAGGGATGCACAAAAATAATCTGGGTCACTGCTGCCCAAAACCCCAAGGGAGCATTTTCTGTTCCTGTTGGTGGTAAGCGTGAGCGAACAATATGGCGAGAAGGCCAAAAATCGGTTTTATGCCATTATGAAACCAGTTTGCAATCGTCCGTTCCACCCATCAATGGTGGGCCATGATTCCCACCACTGTACGTCGGGAACCTAATTTCAATACTTCAGTATCTCGTTGTAAGCCTTGCTCGCTGGGATCACTCCCCCCACCATGCTGAACTGGTATGACTGCATGTTGACATGTTTTGCAATGGTACATAAGCGACAAGCACTTGGCGAGCAGCATTTTGCTCGAGACTTGGAGATATATTTGCCTACTTAGCTTCAGGTAGCACTCATGGTCATCAGCGCCAGGCTTCACAGGCAGTACCACATCACTTTTAGAGGGGCTCACTGGCAGGTCTCTACCTACCAGACCAGCAGTAAGGCGGAAGTGGCTTTTCAATGGCTGCAAGGCAAGGTCTTGCTTGGGGAAGGGGGAGAAGTAGCTTCAAGCAAGGGAAGAGGCTTCAGGGCGAGGGCTGTACTTGGGGAGGGGGATATCCCAGCGTGTATGTGGGGGCACATGTTGATCTGTGCAAGTGGCCTCAAGATGGTGAGGGCTGAGGAGGCAGTCTTAAGACGAAATGAGGCCAGATGGGAATGTGGGAGTATGTGAGTGAGAATGGGTGGTGATGTCCTTTGAGCTAGCAGTGAGTGAGATGCCAGTGAATGTGTAATGGCCTTGAGTGAGAGTTTAGAGTGCTGAGATGGTTGCCTTACTCTGGCGCACAGAAGAATTCATTCATCCTCTTTCTGCACTGGATGGCCAACCTCCTCTGTGCAGCTTTGGCACTGACCACCACTGCCACTACCTTACAAGTGGGAGTGGAGAGAGATTGCTGGACCTCCTGCAGCCAGAATGAAGGTAGGACATCATGGTGGGCCTCAAAAACTTTCCAGTGATGGGTCACTGGACTCTTCTTGACTTTCATGGCCATGTCTTCACTGGAGCAGTCCTGGGCTGCAAGCATTAAGAACTGTGTATGTGGCTAATTTAGATATGGCACCCAGAGTGAGGAAACAGTGAGCCAATGGCATGACGGGCAATTCAGAGGGCTACCTGCCAGCAAAATGGCACATTTCCTGTGGCTGCATAATTAATGGGTCGGGAAGGAGGCATTATGGTGCAAAAACCTGCCATTGTGTCCGGTGGGTTAAACGTTGTTTCTCACGCTCGCTAGCACACTTTGTGCAACTCTAGGGTGATTCCATCCTAAGCCTTTACAATCACAACCCTCTGTTGGGGTGTGGGGGCAGGGGGAGGAGGGAGGGTGGTAAAGGACTCTCCTAATTATTTATTTTAGAGATGATCTTTAATTTATGGTACCTAGATACCAGTCAGTAGATACAGTCATTTCATTTTTATCAAACCCTTCATAGTTCACCACTCTGACTTGGTGTACCTACACATGGACTGCAGCTGTTCAAGAAGGCAGCTCACCACCACCTTCTCAAGGGAAATTAGGGATAGGCACTTAATGCTGGCCCAGCTAGCGATGCCCACATCTCAAGAATGAATAACAAAAAAAAAAAGTTTTAAGCACCTGATCAGATCTGCTCTTAATGTCTGCTGTAATGAAATGTGGCCCAATTTCTCTAGACTCTCATCATAACCAATATCTCATTCTCAGTATCATCTTACTGAATTCGTTCTATATTTTAGTTAAAGTGGATGCAATGCTATAGAATGAATGGAAATCTAACTGGACAGATTCAAACAGAGTTGTGGAGAAGATGCACAAAGACGCAGAAGGGGACAACACAGTCATGGATTTGAAAGGAAAGGTGATTGAAGATATGATGGTGGCTTACAAAGCTTTGGGGTGGGGGGGGGGGTAGAGTATTTGAGGGAGCATGATGACAGCAGTTTTGATTAGGAGGGCAGTACTGAAGGAGAATGAACTGGTAACATTAGCTAACATTGGGACCAATGTAAGAAGGTGGCGATCAATGTTTTTGAAGGGAGCCTGGAGATAAGTTTGGCTTTATGATGATTGCCAGCTGAGGTTATCACTGGACTGGACAAACCTGACCCCAGGGTGGAACCCAGCTTGTCAGATCCTAACTTATATTTGTTTAGATACATGGAGGGGAGCTACTGAACAGTCACCGGAGCCAGCTAATGAACTTTTAACAAAAGCCTAATCTTCTCTTGTTTAATAAATGTTTTAACTACATTACAATACTTCTTCACCCACAACCATACCTTTACAGATATATACAGATTTGTAAGGATAACACAAGCTACAAAAGCTATTTTATACTTTATGTTCACAGTAAGTACAATCCATGTAAATTAATTAGCAACCTGTGGTCAGACACACCACATTCTGAAACTAAGTGACAGATGTCACGCCAGATGCTATGGATCTCTCCTCAACTCCCCCCACAGATGGTTGTTACACCGTGAGCCAACCAGTCTCACTGCACTCAGACTTTCACACGAGGATTTTCAATCTCAACTCTGGAAGAACTCGCCTTGGAATCTTCTCCCAAACCAATACTTTCTCTCGGATGCCTTCCACAAGGGTTCACCTCCAGGGTTTCGATCTCTCCTTCAAAATTGCCTCTGCCCTAGATCACCACACGCATTCAAGCTTTCTTCCACGCACACGCTCTCACCGACTCAGCTGTCAACAGTACACCACTGCTTCACGTGCCCATAGCAAAGACCTTCACTTGCCTCTTTGGGCCATTTGCATATCACTTTGACTCTGCTTCCTGCAGCCTGGAGCTTTAAGCTTGAAACTTCGTGCCTTTCTCTGCCCCTCACTCTTAACTTCACTTCACAGAACCTTTTCCAGGTTCCTGTCCTTCCTTTGGTTAGAAGATCTGATTGGGACTTTCACCTGTTCCACTCCCCTGGATTCTTGGGGGCTTTCTTCTTTAGCTTGAGACTGACTATGTGTCCCAATTGCTCCAGTCTGTCCCTGGCAGCTACTTTCAATTAACTTTAGCTTGGAACTGGCTATCTGTGCCTTCTAGGCTGCTTCTGCCTGACAGCTGACTTCAAAACTGAACTCAAAAACTGCTGTCCTTGTTTCTTGTGGGAGGGACCTGCCTGTCTGGATCCGTCGCTAGGCAACAGCCCTGTTTTTCTACTCTTGTGTTTGCTTAGCTTCTCAGTCATAAGCTCTCATTAGAAATGCAGGCACCTTTTAAAGTAAAACTAAAACTCAACTTGATCTTTTCTTAACACACACATACAGAAATACAAATCAAACTTAAACATTAAAGCTAAAACTCACTCCTAACACCCACAAATATAAATATAATTTACTTAAACTATATCTATTTCCTAACAGCTTCGTGAGCAAGGGAGTGGGAAGAATGAGTAGAGACAGTTGAACAGATGGTCTCAATCTTAAAGTTTAAAAAGTCCATGAACTGCTGTCAAATGTTGTTAAGCATGAAGGGAGTTCAAGAGGCATATAACGAGACAGCTGGCAGTGGAGTAAAGAAGCTAAGGGTTATTTTTGCACTCCAAGATAATCCTGGAGTAGTGGATGATTTTGGCAGAAGGCGCAAGTAGCACTTGACCCTGTATAGCCAATCTGGTAATAAATCATGTGTGCCAGATACGGTGAAGTCTGTGCCCTGGACAAGGAGTGAATATGGGGTCATAACATGAGAAAGAGTGCAGGTATTTTTGGGGACAGAGGCTTCAAACATGGAAGTTAGGAAATGCAAAGGTGCATCTTATTATGTATAAAACAAACAATAATGGCCATCACTAGCTTTTGAATCCTAAATTATGCTGCTTTAAGGAAGATAGGCTAGTATTCATTTAACCCACTGAATGTCATTGGTACCAGTTAATACATATTCAGGTTACAATATTCAGAAATCCAGGGTTGACTCATGCACAACGTTGTCAAGTTGATAACTGGAAATTGCTAGACTTTGATATTTTATGGGTTTTAGCCTTGTTATGATCAAGGAAAAGGCAAACAATAGATATTTCCAACAGAGGCAAGGCTTGGGAACTGAATATTTTTTCCACCCAGGTCCGCAAAATTACTTCTGAGCATTTTAAAAGACTTTGTTATATCTAAATAATTAAATGAACATATCAAAGTCACTTCCTTTGGGTCACCTGAGACAACCGCCACCTTCCAAAGCAAAATCAGCCATGTTGCAAGACTGGTTGGATGATTGGGTTATTAAACCTCTATTTTTGAAGAGTGACAGTATTTCCATGTATGCAATACCTTTTCATTAGTCATCATTTTTTTCAGCTTGCATCTATACCAACACTGGTCTTCAGAATATAATCCACCATAAATCTGTAAGAATAAAAACATTTGTGTTTTGGATCCCTCTAAAATAACGATTACATCATACATATGGAAGTAACATAAATATGTTCTGTCCAGGACAAGATTTAAACTAATACCCAATATCATTAACTTTAAAAATTGCAGTTGGGTTTATATGTTGCGTGGTTAAATTTAAGTATAAAATAAAATAAATTTCAGATCTTCTCAAAAATTTCAGATAGCACAAGTAAGATGTGAGCATAGATAAACTTTCAGAGAACACCATCCAGGAGAGCATTAATCACTGCTGTACAAGCAGGGCACAAATTTGATCTTGATTTCCCACATACCAATTTTTCAGCTGTGAGATTTAGAAGAGGTGCAAACACACCTCCTGAGAGCTAATTTGAACATTCCAATGAAGAAATGCAATACTCGGAAATATGGTTTTGAAACTGTTAAGTTTTAATACTGATACGGCGATAGCTTTTTAAGGACTAATCAATACTCAGAGGCATGGGGATGACTGAACATTGCAGCTCTCATTATTCTATTACAGTACAGAACTAACCAAACAACATGGATTCTGCAATCCCATAATGCACTGGCTTGCAAAGTATGGCAAGCCAAACAAGACATTCAATACATAACAGAAACCAAGTACATACTTCCGTTCAATTTGATGCTGTCTAACGGATCACAAAGAACACCACAAACTGAAATTCAAATACCAAATGAGCAGTGGACCAGCGTTTCGCAGAGCGAACAGTCCCTTCGGAATGCTGAAAGGGGAAGATGTATTTGGTGATGGCACCACACTGGAGATGGCAGAAATGGAGGAGGATGATCCAATGATTACAGAGGCTGGTGATATGCAGATGAGAACAAGGGGAATGCTTCAGGAGAAAGGGGAAGGGGTGAGAGCAGAATTGCTTGAAATGGATTGGTCATGGTGGAGGGCCCCGTTAACCACGTTGGATGGTAACGTTTGGTTGAGGAAAGAGGAAGAGGAAAGCAGCGGAACTACTGACGTGGAAGGTTGCAAACAGGTACAATGGAGACGGATAAACTGGGGGAATGGAATGGAGTCCTTACATGGGGCAGGGTGTGAGGAAATGTCGTCGAGGTAGCTGTGAGAGTCCATGGGTTTATAGTGAACATTAGTAGATAGCCTTTCTCCAGAATTAGAGCTAGAGAAGTTAAGGAAGAGAAGAGTGAGATGGACCAGGCGAAGGTAAGGGAAGAGTGGAAATTGAAAGCAAAATCAATTAAGTTTTCCAGCTCATAGTGAGAGCAGGAGGTGGTACCAATACAGTCATCAATGTACTGGAGAAAGATGAGGGAGGAGGCCTGACTAGGACCAGAATAATGAATATTCCACATGTCCCACAAAAAGGCAGAGAAAATGACTAAATCACAACATCAACACAGCCAGAGTTTGTCCAGGGGAAGGCAGAGTCTGTGGTAAAGACTGGATCTGGATGCTGGGTTCAGGCAAGCAGGGAGGGTGTCAACCATCAATAACATCAATCACCCACAACTTCCTCACCCAAGGGAAGATGGGACTTATCTAGAAGTCATTGCCTTACTGCTTCCAGGAAAGTTGCTAAGACTATCCCTAAACAGCACTGTCTGTCTCCTGGTGCATCCTTCACCACCATATGCTGCTTTATAACAATTCACCTTTCTCAAACATCGCACTGCTGCTGATAGCTTCGAATCACTGTCCTCTTTCCAGTGACCTCACTGTACCACAGGCTGGGTTGGGCTGATATGAGAATAAGTGCTGTCACATTTCATTTAGGCGCAAAATATATTACCTTTGCCTATACATTGGTGAACCCTTTGAAAGGTTTGAGTGACCCCTATTGAGAATTCCTGCTCTATATTACCCACCAAGTGAAAGGACCAAAAAATTAGACACAGTATTCCAGGCAAAGCATAACCAAAGTTTTATACAAGGACAGTATAGTTTTTGTATTTGATCGTCTGAGAAATACACCTTAATACTCCATATCTGTTTGTGCAACAGCTTGACAGTACTGATAATGAACCTTCAGAGATTCATGTACTATGAAAGTTAGGTCTTTTTCCTCATTCAGCATCCTCAAGATCACCACCCTGCATGGTCAACACATGTCCTGCAGTATTTCCACACACATGCATAACATGACATTTTAAGTTATATGCCTGTAATTAATACAGATCTGCTGATAATTTATTTTTCTTCCTTAAAGTCTGATCACCTGCACAAATCTTTGTATAGTCTGCAAACTTGCAAACTGTTCCCATGACAACTTCATCCAGATCACTGATAGAATGAAGAGCAAAGGCTTTAGCACTGATCCATTAGTAACCAGACCCCATGCATAACAAAGGCCATTAATACCAATTGTCTGCCTAGATCAATCAGTACACTCAAACCCAAAAACCTGTGCTACATTTATACCAAAATGGAGGCAAATTCAGTACCATGCTGTTGCACCAAGAATTTATAAGCTATTCTGTTAGAGGATGATGCAGGTAAGGAAAGCACAAAGTGTAGGGAGGGGGGATAAGTTCACAGTCTTTAACAGCTCCTTCATTCAATTTATCTTAATAAGTAAAATACCTTTTCAGGAGCAGGATCTCCAAATACTTTGGCAGCGAACGGGCAAATTTCTGTCAAAGCAGTAGATAGCTTAAGGAGGTCTTCAATTAATTCAATAGTCTGGGTATGAAAAATACACAAAATTAAAACTTAACATTTTAGCAGTTTAGAATTCAGGTTGAAGGCTGCGTTGTGCACTTGATTCAACTATGGAGCTCAATACGTAATAGAAAAGAGGATGAAAACTACATCACACATAATACCTCCCGCCATCTAAAATCCACTATTTCTAAGGTAACCTCAATGCCCATAGCGACCTCCATTACCAAGGGGGCCTGGGGCTGAATGGCATGGGTTCGATATGAACCCCAACTCGTGACCGGTAGCTGGGGATTTTTTTTTTAAAAATTGAATAATGCAGCCCCAATTTGCTGTATTCGCGCCTATTGCCATTTTAATGGCACCAGGTTTAGTGGTGTGCCTGCATCCCGTCTTGGAGAAGTGGGACACCTTATTATAATAATATTAAAATCAGGTGCCCATTGCAATTGGGAGCCTGATTTAAATTTAATGGTTGCCAGCCAGGTTTCTCAGGCCTTGGGAAGCTCAGCAGCTACATGGGGATTAAATGGCTGCACAAGGTCCATGCTTTTTAAGAGCATTGCTTCTGAGCCAGGGAAGTGTAAGAGTGCTCACCAAAACCTCTCAAGATCCATAAATGGCCAAGGGCCTCACCCACTGACACTGGTATTCAAACAGCTGACATTCAACCAACCTGTCAGGTTTGCCTGTGGCCTTCTTGGGGATTCAAAGGAACTCTGTGCCTGATCAAGGGACCCAGCATTGGGAAGGAGGGGCCCCACAGGAAGCCAGGGAGATAGGTAGGCCATATTGGAGATGGACACTTCTAATGGACCAGTACTTCCCAGCAAAGTTGTAAACCAACAATACTACTTGCATTTATATAATGTCTTTCACATGAAAAAATATTGAAAAGGACTTCATAACATGACTTTGTTTTTAAAGTGCATTTGGGACACCCAGCTTTTTTTCAGTGTAATGAGATCAATATCAACCAGAAGCGATAGGCCCATTTTAAAATCTCATCCAAAAGTCAGCATCTTTGACAATCCAAATTTCTTACCACTGCACTAGAATCTGAAGTTTGAAGTTTTTTTACATGAGCCTCAAACTCTCAATTTCCAACTTAGCAGAGAGAATACAACTACATCAAATACAACTGAACAGTTGGGAGATACACAATATTGCAGATACTGGAAACTTGAGAAAAAAAGCTGGAAGCCCTCAGCAGGTCACACAGCATCAGTAACAAATAGAAAAAGTTAATGTTTCAGGAGATAATGCGCTTGATAAAATACCACACCTCAAGAAGTCTTCCATGTGTCAACTGTTCATCATTCATACCTGACAGCTCAAATACTCAGTGCTTCATGCACATATACAAATATTTTATAATAGGAAAGCTATGAGCAAAAGGTAGATCAATTATAATACAAATCAAATGTTACATAGTATAATACTCTAGCCATTACAAAAAGGGCATATCACCTTGCTTCCATAGTAGCATTCTCATCAGAGTCAAAAGATTATGGGTTCAAGTCCCACTCCAAAGATCTGAGCACATAATCAGTGTTGTAATGAAGGAGTGCTGCACCGTTGGAAGTGCCATTTGTTGCATGAGATGTTAAAATGAGTGCCCTGTCTACCTGCCAAAAAATGCTTCAAAGGAACTACTTTGGCTTTTTGGGGGCATTCTGAGGAAGGTGCTATAGAAATGCAAATTCTTTCTTTTACTTAGTGAGCAAATTGAAGGTTCACTTTTTAAAATGTATTTAGTTGAGCTACCCTGTGGATGAGAGTACTGTTAGCATAAGCCAAAAAGTACAATATTAAAAGGAAGAAGGAAAAGGAAGTGGGTAGCTGTATTAGTTAGTAACAATACATCCTCACTGCCACACAAGGATTTAAAAACAAAACTAGTCGAAACAGAATCTCTTTCAATTAAATTGAAGACTAGCAAGGGACTAATCCGTCATTGGGACTGTGTACTGTTGAACAGTTCAAAAGAAATTAAGGATGAAATCTGAAGCAAGGTTAGACAAATGTGTTTTAACAATAGAATTGTAACTGTAGAAGACTTAATGATCTAAAATGGACAGAGAGAAAATGTGTTCGGTGAGAAACAGGAAGTCCTTTTTTGCAGTGTGTTCAAAATGTTTTGTCAGTCAAATTATTAGAATTAATGACTGAGAGATAAGAACAGATACTTGTGCGCAGTCCTAGTTAGCTGAACAGTATAAACATAGAGCCTCTTTCCTCAAGATAGAGCTCTTGGAATGGATGGAAGTATATTTGCTTTGAATAATAGCATGAGAAGGACCAGTCTGATCATCTTGAACTTCAGTGAAAACAAGCCGCAATAACACAATAGAATAGTTGTATAAGAAGAATATTAATGTACATAAAAACTTGTTTAATACCACTCAACCCTGAATCACGTGGAAGTTATTATTGCAGGGTTAACAACCCTCTATTGTGACTGTAATGACAGGAAATCCACCAACAGGTAGTAAGGTTTTAAAATAAAGGAACCTAGGTGGGCAGATGCATGGGTAAATAAATTTGGCAGCATAAGTAACTGCATAAAGTGGAATCCTTGATTTCATAAAATACAAGAGCAAAGAGGTAGTGCTGAACTTGTACAAGACATTAATTAGGCTACTGTTGATTATGTGCAGTTCTGAGCAGCACATTACAGTAGGCATAATAAACCAATGGAAACAGGGTAGCATAGATTCACTAGAAAATTATCAGGAATGAAGGGCTACAGCTATGAAGAGGAGCCTTGACAGGTTATTTTTCCCACTAGAGCTGCAAATGTTAATAGATAATCTGGTAAAACAAATGGTAATAATTTGCTTCTGTTTGTCAGCCACATGATAACAAGAGAGCACAAATTTAAGATAATCACATCATAAGTTCTCTAACCTCGTCATTAATCTTTGCTTTTACGTAAAGGATAGGCATAACGTGGAATTATCTGCCACAACCTGTAAAATCCATAACATTTTTTCAAAAAATCATGCTTGGGGAAAATGATGCATAAAATGGTGCATAATAGAAGACAATGGGCAACAAACAAGAGTGAGATTGGGCTAAGCAACCTGTGAATAAAAACGTTGATGTAGACCTGTGAAGTAACATTGTATAATTTATATGAAGTGGAGCTTTTGAGTTAGATAAATTCCTCATACTGTCCTTAAACTATACATGCACAAACTCTTTCCATAATCTATAACAGAAAACTGCATTTGTTGTGCATAAAGGAAAATGAACTTGAATTACCTGACCCCAAAAGGTAACTGGGTCTTCAATGTGACTTCCCATTACATCTTCAACTTTTAATACTAGAAATTATAAACATTTGACATTACCAAAAAGCATAATTCTTCAATATTCAAAACTTACACAGTGTGAAACAAACATAAAAATAGTGAATTACAGACTATGAAATAAATTCATTCAATTAAGGAACTTTACTGCTGACCTTCATGTTTTAGTATAGCATGAAAACTTGATAATTTTGGATGAACTCAACTTTCACAGCTTTCAAGTTTTTTGAGACACCAGGTGATGCCTTGTCATTTCAGTACTAGTTCCCAAGTTTAAATCCAATACATATTAATGGGATACAAGTTTCTTCATTGCCACATCAGGACCAGTACCTCAATTTTCCCTGCAGCCTCTGATCATTAACTTTAATAACCACAGATCTTAGTTATATCTATAATTTTCTTTGCGGCATGGCAATATGGATGACAGTCATCATTTGGGGAATGGGAGCTGATTTAACATTTCAGGTTTAGATTAACAGATCACAGTTTTAGTTGGAAAAAAATCTGTGCCGAGGGGGTGGGTCTGTCTTTTTCATTTTTGGTACCAGTGGCCTACTGTATTTTCAGCATTTTCCATCTTCCTTCAGTTCTCCAGATTTTTATTATGATATCTCGAATATCTTGCATGCAACTTCCATCTTGTTTCACTTCCCCCTTGGTTTTTACATTCTCTTATTATTTTAAGAACTTCCACTGCCTCGGTTAAATAATCATCTAAGATTAAAAGCAAAATACTGCAGATGATGGATATCTGAAATGAAAACAAAGCGCTGGAGAAACTCAGCAGGTCTGGCAGCATCTGTGTGGAGAGAAAAATAGTTAACGGAAACATTAACTCAGTTGTCTCTCCACAGCTGTTGTTTTCATTTCATCATCCAAGATTTTCTTAAGTGCTGTGGAGTTTTTTAACTTCCTTTCTAATTAAAGTATCTACTGTTCCTTCCCCTTCCTAATAAGCAGCTTACTTATCTTTTAGAATCAAAGAAGAGAAAAAATTATTACAGGTCAGAAAGAGGCCCGGGCTGTGTCGTGTCGCTGCAAGAGCAAATCAGTGAGTCCCACTCCACCACCTTTTCCCCATTGCCCTGCATTATTTTTCTTCAGATAATTATCCAATTCCCTTTTGAAAGTCACAATTGAATCTTCATCTGCAGCTCTCAGACAGTGCATTCCAGATCATTAACACTCGCTGGGTAAAAGTTTACCCTCATGTAAGCCGAGGTCTTTTTGCCATTCACCTTAAATCAGTGTCCTCTAATTCTCGACCCTTCCACTGATGCAAACAGTCTCTCCCTCAGTCTACAGCCCTCATGATCGAGCACCTTGATCAAATCTCCTCTCAACCTTCTATTCTCCAAGGAGAACAACCCCAGTTTCTCCAATCTATCCTTATAACTGAAGATCCTTAGCAATGGAAACATTCTCGTAAATCTTTTTTGCACCCTCTCTAATGCCTTCATATCCTTTCTAAAGTGCAGTGACCAGAACCAAACACAATACTCCAGTTGAGGTCAAACCATTGTTTTATAACTTATTTGCTTTTATACTCTATGCCTCTATTTATAAAACCCAGGATCTCAAACCATTAAGCACTTTCTCAAACTTCCCCACTATCATCGATTTTTGCACATATACCCCAAGGTCCCTCAGCTCTTGCAACCTCTTTGGAATTGTATCCATTATTTCTTTATTTTTTACTGCCTTTCCTTGTTCTTCCTACCAAAATGTATAACTTCAAACTTCTCTGCATTGAGTTTTATCGGCCATGTGTCCATACATTCCACCAATTTTTCTATGTCTTCGAAGTCTATCACTATCCTTCTCATAATTCACAAAATTTGCAATTTGTGGGTCATCCACAATGAAATTGTGCCCTAGACACCCAAGTCAAGAAAAGCAATGGTCCTAATACCAATCCCTGAAGAATCCCACTGTATACCTTTCCCCAATCCAAAACATCAGTTCACCACTATTTTTAGTTATCACTCAGCCAACTCCGGATCCATTTTGCCACTGTCCTTTTTATTCCATGAGCTTCAACTTTGCTGACAAGCCATCTAGCTTTCAATTTTTCAAAATATAATACAGGAAATGTCAAACTATACTTGTCTTTTAGCTGCTGATTGATCAAGAACTAATTTCCAGAAATCTCTAGCTTAGTAAGAATGTAAGAAATAGGAGCTGGAGTAGGCCATTAGGCTCTTTGAGCCTGCTCCGCCATTCAATAAGATCATGGTTAATCTTCTATATTATCTCCATATCCCTTAGGACCAAAAACTTATCAATCTCTGTCTTGAACACACTGAATAATTGAGCATACACAGCTCTCTTGGGTAAAGAATTTCAAAGATTCACAACCACTTGAGCAAAAAATTTCTCAGCCTTCTCAGGCTACAATGACAGCTGCTATGGGAACTGGAAAATCCCAATGTTATTTTAGTGATTTTTTTTTGGTGAGCTCATGTAAGATCTACGTTGAAAAAGTCTACTCTAGTTTTGACCATATTTGTCCCAATAGTACTCAGTACTGAAATAAAAAACAGAAAATTCTGGAAAAACTCAGATCTGACACCATCTGTGGAGAGAGAAACAGAGTTAACAGACGTTAACTCTGTTTCTCTTTCCACAGATGCTGTCTGACCTGCTGAGATTTTCCATAATTTTCTGTTTTTATTTCAGATTTCCAACATCCACAGTATTTTGCTTTTATCTTAGTATTCAGTACTGTCTCTTCAATGACCTGAGTGGGGAAATTCAGTGACAGTTTGAAAATGGCCAAACAATCTAAGGTACTACATTCTGTATCCCTTGGAGGCATGAGTTTAAATCCCACTTCTGATACTTAGTCCTTCACATATATGGAATTAAAAAGGAAGAAATGGTTCCTTTCCCGGGAATGACCACCTGAATGTTCCAGTTTGAAATGTTTTATCTAGACAATACAAATTTGGAATAAGATCTACAACTGTTACTATAGCCAATGCTCTGTTTTTGAAGTGGAAGTTCAAGTAAATTCCATTCTTTGAAATCCTCCTATATACAAGGTGAACATGGAAGAATCAAGTGGCACACCAAGTACCTGAATTGATAAAAACATTTCCACAACCTGAAAACTGACATTCCATATACAAGACTCTCTGCATAATTCAATCATTTTTCTCTTAGTGGAAGAGCCCAGGTACCTTTTTATTCTGATGGTGTTATCTACAATCGAAAACAAAGCCTGAAAGTTACACTAAACATACAAAATCAAAACAGAAAATGCTGGAAATGGACAAGAAGCCAGTTGGCACTGGAAAGAGAAAGACAGTTTCAGGTGATTCCTTGCATCATTTTGGTTCAATGCTTGTTGGCTAGGAGTGTCATTTTCATTGGCCAACACTGCAATTAATGGTATGTGATCATGAGCTCAAGAGACAAATGCTTGTTCAAGGCAGGAAGCAGGAACAGCAACAAATGAAACAACAGCCATTAAGAGTTTTATGCATGGCTTTAAGGATGACTGGACTCACTATAATAGGTGCCCTGGCTGCATATTCATTTTGCATGCCCCCACTATGCTATCAATGGCTCCAAACCACATCTCAATGCCCAATTGTTTGTTCTAAATAGGACAAGAGTATCCAATCATCCTAACAAACAAACATTTAGCAATTTAAAATAAACAAACTATTTTTAATTTTCTGTTTAATTAAACCAATAATATGATGGTGACATGACAAATGAAATGAAAGTTATACACATTAAATGACTACATTGCGCAAGGCAATTGGTAGCAGGCACTTGCCCTGGTGCTACTGGAATTTCTAATTCTACCAGCTGGATGTTTTTCCAGTAACAAAAATTCAAGATAACAGTGTAGGGAAGCAGCACTAGTCCAGCCATCCACAACATAAGTAAATGTCCCCTTTAAAACTATAACATACATTGGTCACTAAGCATTCCTATATAACAGTATATAATTTATTTAGCATGTATGGTTTTACAACTTTTTCTTGAGAATGTGAAATTTTTCTCAGTGGATGACACTCCTTAGTTTCTTCAAAATACAGTCAGTGTTTTGGCAACTGACTTGCTTCCAAACATTTACCAATGCTGAGCAAAAAATGTAGGGCATAACCCAACAATGGCTCTTGTCTTTGTTCTCCTCTCCCACCTGCCTCTGTTAAACAATGTAATAATTATGTACAATTTATTACCATTTTGGAAACATAGAAAATTACAGAGTAAATGTATAAATAAGTAAATAAACCTGAACCTATTGCTTCAGAAGCATTCATTTCCTTTCCGTCATCCATCTTGACAATTTGCTAGAAGAAAGGTGGAAAAGTATTATATGTATACATAAAGATATTTATTCCCCCAAGCTTTCTGCATGAAATAAACTTATCCAAGTCAACCTGACAGTTGAAGAGTTATATCACTACCACTCTATAGGTATCAGGAGGTACGCAAGAGGCGGTATAGTTTCCTCTTTGTGAGGAATACCCAGTACTTAGCACTGCCTCACAGCATCAACATTAGATCAACATTAGATCAAGAATCTCAAAGTATCCTTCAAATAAAAAGGAGCATTAAAACATTTTTCTGAGGGGAAAAACACACTTCCATTTGTCATACTGGATATCTCAGGATGTGTTTTATTCTACAGCATTAATTACCAAGTACTGATTCACTTCAATGCTGAAGTTGCCACATAGCCATGTAACGATGTAACTACGGTGCAGAGTCAAACTAGGTCAAAATATATCTAGGGCTGAGATCCTGAATGTTTTCTAAAACTTATCCAAGGATTTATGTACTCATGGGGTGGAAATTTCCACCAGCACTTTCAAAACATTTGTTTAATAGCTACAAGGAGGAGCTTTTGTACATGTAAAGCATGAGTGAATAGCTCTCTCATGCCTAAGAAAATTTTAATTTGAGTCAACATACAGCTTGGTTGGAATCTATTTTGTCACTAAACCATACATCCACCATTAGAAAGGTCTTTTCATCAAAAGGAACTGCAAACAATTTTTTAGAGAACACTTTTGTTTAAAAACAGACTACTGATGGAATAACTGAAACCAACATAGAAAACTCAATTGTCCTGAAATAGTGTTCTGAGATACATACCATTAAAAGCTCTTCTCTATCACAACCCCCTCACCTCATAACATTTTCAGCCTATCCTACTCCTTAGTTTAACTCAAAAGTTACATGCTAACCCTAATAACCAGATCAGTGTCATGTAATACATTAACTGAAAAAGATATAAAGCTTTGAAGCAAAGTAGATCACCAGTCTAAGTGCAAAGCAAATGGGAAAACACTTGGTTTTAAAACAAAATTGAAATACTTTCTCTAGGTTAAATCTTGTTCCAGTTTTTCCAACCACCCCCTCAGCCCCCTTCCCTCAACCACTGTGATTGCACATCTCGATGATCCAAGCAAGCTCGGTAAAAGCTACCTGCAACAGGCTAGCACAACCAATTGCAAGATGCTTCTGCCCGTGGTCCTCTGCAGATCTTCTACTAAAAAGCAGAACTTAAAAATAATCGGGACAGCGAGCAATGTTCAACCTCTGCCTAGAATTTGAGAAATACAACCTCACCTGGGGGTCCAGTCTCCGGCTCTCTGCCTCCCCACTCATCATTACAGCAAAATAGCTAATTGATAAAGGCCCAGTCCTCCTTAACTGACTTCTGCTAAGCAGGACCTCCTTCCTCCACTTTTTTCCATATCTGACTGCCCCTCAGAAACCAAAAACAAATTACTACAATTCTTCAACTCGCGTTGTTCCCAGTATAGGCACAATCATGCCACGAACCCTGACTACACCATTATAATTCTCTCAGACATCATCTTACCAACAGGTAGCGGGGGTGTGAATATAATGTAGAGCACGTGCCAAAATTTACTGTCGCCGCGAGCAGCAAGGCCGTGTTTAAAAATACCGACAATCAAGTCCCACATAACGTTCAAAACACAGCGTTTTTTTTTAAATAAGATTTAAATTCAAACCCGAGCACATCCCCTAACAGCAGAAAGTTCTGTGTTTCTTGCCAGCATAATTATAAATTTTTTTTAAAACTAGCAAATAACAAGCTTAAACCTGCGCTGCTCCCTTCAGGCTGTGATCCCTCGTGGAAAGCTGGATAAACCGACGACTGCACCGCTCTTCCCCACCTTACATCCTGTCCTCAGACACTCCACCAAAACACCCCCTTCCCCTTCCCCCAAATATGGAGGGAAACAATCCGGGCCGCCACAACACTAGGGGGAGCACTCCCTGCACATGCGCAGAGACAGTGCGCCTAGCCGGGAATGAGACATGCGCACTGACCTCTACCACGCGGAGGCTGAGCGTCAACTCGCAGACACTTCCTCCTACCTCTCCCTGGACCATGACCCCACCACTGAACATCAAGCCATTGTTTCCAGGACTGTCACTGACCTCATCTCCTCTGGGGATCTCCCTCCCACAGCTTCCAACCTGATAGTTGCCCAACCTCGGACGGCCCGCTTCTATCTCCTACCCAAAATCCACAAACAGAACTGCCCCGGTAGACCGATCGTCTCAGCTTGCTCCTGCCCCACAGAACTCATTTCTCGTTATCTTGACTCCCTTCTCTCTCCCCTTGTCCAGTCCCTTCCCACCTACATCCGTGATTCCTCTGACACCTTACGTCACATCAACAATTTCCAGTTCCCTGGCCCCTACCGCTTCCTCTTCACCATGGACGTCCAATCCCTCTACACCTCCATCCCCCACCAGGATGGTCTGAGGGCCCTTAGCTTCTTCCTCGAACAGAGGCCCGAACAATCCCCATCCACCACTACTCTCCTCCGTCTGGCTGAACTTGTTCTCACGCTGAACAATTTCTCCTTCAACTCCTCTCACTTCCTCCAAATAAAAGGTGTGGCTATGGGTACCCGCATGGGCCCCAGCTATGCCTGTCTCTTTATGGGGTATGTGGAACATTCCTTGTTGCAGTCCTACTCCGGCCCCCTTCCACAACTCTTTCTCCGGTACATCGATGATTATTTCGGTGCTGCTTCATGCTCTCGTCAGGACTTGGAAAAATTTATTAATTTTGCTTCCAATCTCCACCCCTCCATCATTTTCACGTGGTCCATCTCTGACACTTCCCTTCCCTTCCTTGACCTCTCTGTCTCAATCTCTGGTGATAGA
Organism: Carcharodon carcharias; assembly: GCF_017639515.1. NCBI lineage: Eukaryota > Metazoa > Chordata > Chondrichthyes > Lamniformes > Lamnidae > Carcharodon > Carcharodon carcharias. The sequence goes on along the minus strand of NC_054469.1, from coordinate 137,320,667 downwards.
CTGTCCACCAATATCCATTACAAACCCACCGACACCCACAGCTATCTCGACTACAGCTCCTCACACCCCACTTCCTGTAAGGACTCCATCCCATTCTCTCAGTTCCTTCGCCTCCGTCGCATCTGTTCCGATGATGCTACATTCAAAAACAGTTCCTCTGACATGTCCTCCTTCTTCCTTAACCGAGGTTTTCCACCCACGGTCGTTGACAGGGCCCTCAACCGTGTCCGGCCCATCTCCCGCGCATCCGCCCTCACTCCTTCTCCTCCCTCCCAGAAACATGATAGGGTCCCCCTTGTCCTCACTTATCACCCCACCAGCCTCCGCATTCAAAGGATCATCCTCCGCCATTTCCGCCAACTCCAGCATGATGCCACTACCAAACACATCTTCCCTTCACCCCCCTTATCGGCATTCCGTAGGGATCGCTCCCTCCGGGACACCCTGGTCCACTCCTCCATCACCCCCTACTCCTCAACCCCCTCCTATGGCACAACCCCTTGCCCACGCAAAAGATGCAACACCTGCCCCTTCACTTCCTCTCTCCTCACCGTCCAAGGACCCAAACACTCCTTTCAAGTGAAGCAGCATTTCACTTGCATTTCCCCCAACTTAGTCTACTGCATTCGTTGCTCCCAATGTGGTCTCCTCTACATTGGAGAGACCAAACGTAAACTGGGCGACCGCTTTGCAGAACACCTGCGGTCTGTCCGCAAGAATGACCCAAACCTCCCTGTCGCTTGCCATTTTAACACTCCACCCTGCTCTCTTGCCCACATGTCTGTCCTTGGCTTGCTGCATTGTTCCAGTGAAGCCCAACGCAAACTGGAGGAACAACACCTCATCTTCCGACTAGGGACTTTACAGCCTTCCGGACTGAATATTGAATTCAACAACTTTAGGTCGTGAGTCCCCTCCCCCATCCTCACCCCCTTTCTGTTTCCCCCTTCTCTTTTTTTTTTTTTCCCAATAAATTATAAAGATTTTCCTTTTCCCACCTATTTCCATTATATAAAATAAAAAAAAAAAAAAAAAAAACCCACTAGAGCTATACCTTGAGTGCCCTACCATCCATTCTTAATTAGCACATTCGTTTAGATAATATCACCAACTTTATCTTTAACACCTATGTGTTCTATTGTACTATTGTTGTTGACATCTTTTGATATTCTGCTTCTATCACTGCTTGTTTGTCGCTACAACCACACCAACCCCCTCCACCTCTCTGTCTCTCCGCCCCCCACACACACACCTTAAACCAGCTTATATTTCAGCTCTTTCCTGGACTCGAACTCAAGTTCTGTCGAAGGGTCATGAGGACTCGAAACGTCAACTCTTTTCTTCTCCGCCGATGCTGCCAGACCTGCTGAGTTTTTCCAGGTAATTCTGTTTTTGTTTTGGATTTCCAGCATCCGCAGTTTTTTTGTTTTTATGCTTTTAAACCTGCTGAGTATTTCCAGGTATTTTTATTTTTGTTTTGGATTTCCAGCATCCGCAGTTTTTTTGCTTTTAAATGCAACTGGTGTCTTATGATTTATGATTCGGAACTAGACAGACATCCTAAATTAAGTTTTCAGATGCAAACTGAAACCAGGCATTCGGGAGCAAATTGAAACAGAATCACGTTCGGATCGACTGTTCCCCAAAATGTTCTGTTCGTTTGCCAGTCATTATTATTATTAACAAAACAAAAACAGAATTACCTGGAAAAACTCAGCAGGTCTGGCAGCATCGGCGGAGAAGAAAAGAGTTGACGTTTCGAGTCCTCATGACCCTTCAACAGAACTGATCTTTCTTTACAAGGAGAGGGAAATATAAGCTGGTTTAAGGGGGAGAAGTGGGGGTGGGGGGGGGGGGGGGTGGGTGTTAGGATAGGAGCAGATCATCAAAAGATGTCACAGGCAAAAGAACACAGAGGTGTTGAAGTTGGTGATATTATCTAAACAAATGTGCTAATTAAGAATGGATGGTAGGGCACTCAAGGTATAGCTCTAGTGGGGGTGGGGGAGCATAAAAGATTTAAAAATAATGGAAATAGGTGGGAAAAGAAAAATCTATATAAATTATTGGAAAAGAAAAAAAAACAAAAGGAAGGGGGAAGAAACGGAAAGGGGGTGGGGATGGAGGAGGGAGCTCAAGACCAAAAATTGTTGAATTCAATATTCAGTCCGGAAGGCTGTAAAGTGCCTAGTCGGAAGATGAGGTGCTGTTCCTCCAGTTTGCGTTGGGCTTCACTGGAACAATGCAGCAGCTAAGGATAGACATGTGGACAAGAGAGCAGTGTGGAGTGTTAAAATGGCAAACGACAGGGAGGTTTGTGTCATTCTTGCGGACAGACCGCAGGTGTTCTGCAAAGTGGTCGCCCAGTTTACGTTTGGTCTCTCCAATGTAGAGGAAACCACACTGGGAGCAACGAATACAGTAGACTAAGTTGGGGGAAATGCAAGTGAAATGCTGCTTCACTTGAAAGGAGTGTTTGGGCCCTTGGACCGTGAGGAGAGAGGAAGTGAAGGGGCAGGTGTTACACCTTTTACATGGGCATGGGGAAGTTGAGGATGGTGGGGGTTGAGGAGTAGGGGGTGATGGAGGAGTGGACCAGGATGTCCCGGAGGGAATGATCCCTACGGAATGCCAACAGTGGACGTGAAGGGAAGATGTGTTTGGTGGTGGCATCATGCTGGAGTTGGCAGAAATGGCGAAGGATGATCCTTTGAATGTGGAGGCTGGTGGGGTGATAAGTGAGGACAAGGGGGACCCTATCATGTTTCTGGGAGGGAGGAGAAGGCGTGAGGGCGGATGCGCGGGAGATGGGCCGGACACGGTTGAGGGCCCTGTCAACCACCATGGGTGGAAAACCTCGGTTAAGGAAGAAGGAGGACATGTCAGAGGAACTGTTTTTGAAGGTAGCATTATCGGAACAGATGCGACAGAGGTGAAGGAACTGAGAGAATGGGATGGAGTCCTTACAGGGTGGGGTGTGAGGAGCTGTAGTCGAGGTAGCTGTGGGAGTCGGTAGGCTTGTAATGGATATTGGTGGACAGTCTATCACCAGAGATTGAGACAGAGAGGTCAAGGAAGGGAAAGGGAAGTGTCAGAGATGGACCACGTGAAAATGATGGAGGGGTGGAGATTGGAAGCAAAATTAAGAAATTTTTCCAAGTCCCGACGAGAGCATGAAGCAGCACCAAAGGAATCATTGATGTACCAGAGAAAGAGTTGTGGAAGGGGGCCAGAGTAGGACTGGAACAAGGAATGTTCCACATACCCCATAAAGAGACAGGCATAGCTGGGGCCCATGCTGGTACCCATAGCCACACCTTTTATTTGGAGGAAGTGAGAGGAGCTGAAGGAGAACTTGTTCAGTGTGAGAACAAGTTCAGCCAGACGGAGGAGAGTAGTGGCGGATGGGGATTGTTCGGGCCTCTGTTTGAGGAAGAAGCTAAGGGCCCTCAGACCATCCTGGTGGGGGATGGAGGTGTAGAGGGATTGGACATCCATGGTGAAGAGGAAGCGGTTGGGGCCAGGGAACTGGAAATTGTTGATGTGACGTAAGGTGTCAGAGGAATCACGGACGTAGGTGGGAAGGGACTGGACAAGGGGAGAGAGAAGGGAGTCAAGATATTGAGAAATGAGTTCCGTGGGGCAGGAGCAAGCTGACACGATTGGTCTACCAGGACAGTTCTGTTGGTGGATTTTGGGGAGGAGGTAGAAGCGGGCCGTCCGAGGTTGGGCGACTATCAGGTTGGAAGCTGTAGGAGGAAGATCCCTAGAGGAGATGAGGTCAGTGACAGTCCTGGAAACAATGGCTTGATGTTCAGTGGTGGGGTCATGGTCCAGGGAGAGGTAGGAGGAAGTATCTGCGAGTTGACGCTCAACCTCCGCGAGGTAGAGGTCAGTGCGCCAGACAACAACAGCACCACCCTCGTCAGCGGGTTTGATGACAATGTCAGGGTTGGACCTGAGAGAACGGAGCGCAGTAAGTTCAGAGAGAGAGAGATTAGAATGGGTGAGAGGAGCAGAGAAATTGAGACGACTAATGTCGCGCCAACAGTTCTCAATGAAAAGATCAAGAGAAGGTAAGAATCCAGAGGGAGGGGTCCAGGTGGAGGGAGAATATTGGAGGTGGGTGAAAGGATCCGTTGAACGGGGAGAGGACTCCTGCCCAAAGAAGTGAGCCCAGAGATGGAGACGGCGGAAGAAGAGTTCAGCATCGTGCTGAGCCCGAAATTCATTGAGATGAGGGCGTGTGGGTATGAAACTAAGTCCTTTGCTAAGCACTGAACGTTCAGCATCGGAAAGGGGAAGGTCAGGGGATATAGTGAATACACGGCTGGGGCTGGGATTGGAAGACGGAGTGGGGACGGAGGCACAGGCAGGGGTGGAGGGTCCTAGATGGGTGTTAGTGTCGATGAGTTGCTGGAGCTTACGCTCCTTAGCACTTGAGAGAAGAGAAAAAGTTTTTTGTTGAGGCGTCAGATGAGACGAAGAATAAAATGAAACTGGGGGCACGCGCAGCTTTGAAAAAGGGTACGGCGGTGCTGCTGGAGGGAGAGGTCGAGTGTGTTCATGTGGTGGCGCATGGCACTGAGTGTGGATCTCAGAATGTGACGGGAACAGCAGTCCGAGAAACATTTTATGTCCCGGAGATACCTGTAATCCTGGGTGGGTTCGAAACATGAGGGGTGGAATTTCAGTTGAAATCCACGTGGGGTAAGTCGGAGATGGAGACAGTCACTGAGAAAGGAGATAAGGCTGTGAAAGCGGGTTTTAGTAAACACCTTGTCAAACAAAAATTATTATTATTAAAGTTGTCACCGGAAATACATCAGAGTATTGCATTTTTAATTGGACTTTTTGCAGAAGCTATCAAAAAGACATTGAAAAGCATCAGAACATGCTGCTTTACGTGCAGATATTAATGCAAAATAATATCTTGCATTATTTATTAACATTTATTACTTTCTATAAATGAATGTATTCTTTGGTATCTTGGTTCTCCCGGGAAGCTCCCGGCAGTTCACTGCTTATAATTCTTGCTGCTGCCTCCTTTATTCACCACCATTTTTCAAGTTTTGAATAAAATGTAAATAGAAAATATTAAAAATAATAATAATTGCCTAATGTGGGGCTCAGGACAATGACTCTGGGATTAAGAGTCCTATCCACCATCAGACTGCAAAAATTGGATTTGGGTAACACTGATGCTCGAACCACGAGTGAAAAGGCGTTAGGACCAGTTGCGCATGCGCCGGCGGTTGCCATGCAGGCCAAGCGCGCACGCGCAGCCGTTTCTGACGTCAATCTGGTCGGTGGAAGAAGGGCTTCCCACGCTTTGAATGCACTGCAAGCTGAAAGATTTGCAACGTTGCTATCAGAGCTTTACAGCAGGGGAAGAGGCCTTTCGGCCCATCGTGTTCGCGCCAGTCGTGAAGCCTTTATCTACTCTAATCCCATTTTCCAGCACTTGGCCCGTAGCCTTGTATGCTATGGTGTTTGAAGTTTTCATCTAAATACTTCTTAAATGTTGTGAGGGTTACTGCCTCTTCTACCCTTTCAACCAGTGTGTTCCAGGTTACCCTCCCCCTACCACCCTCTGGGTGAAAAGATTTTCCTCAAATCCCCTCTCAACTTCTGCCCCTCACCTTAAATTGCAGTATCAGAAAGTTACAAATGATAGGAAAACACTGCAACAGAGTAATCTGGTGGTGAAGAGCCTACCTTACATTCAACAATTTCTAATGGGAATTTTGAGCATGTTTTATTGAGTTATAATCTACCATTAGATGTGCTGTAAATATCCAATGTCACAAATCCAATGCGAGGTTAATCATCTAAAGCTGTCAATTTTGGGCAAGTTCCCTTGGTACAGCAGTAATTAATTCATTTAAGCTTTTGATTGAACTTCAATTGTAACTTGAAGACTGTTTTCAAGATTACTTCAGAGACAATCTCATAGTATATTCGCTAAATTACAACACAGCATATGTAAAAGTTATCTGACTTGATGTACCTACATGGTTTGACTATGGATCAGACGATCTTTATAATCCTGTCACATAACTAACAGGTGGGAATTGCTCAGTTATTTTGACTGGTGGTCACTTAACGAATCTATTACTGGGATCGACAGTGCAAGTGGAAATCTAGTCAGTATAATGATATTGTTTATATTTTTAATAGACTAAGAAGCTGTCTAAGATGCACTCCTGAAACTCAACAGCACTTCCCAACCTACGACCGTGACTGCCTCCTTGTCCTTTGAAACAAAGGTGATTTGTTCATCATCTGGAGTGTTTGGTAGGGTTCTGTTGGGTACATGGGCAACTGCTAAGGCTGATCTGCATCCAGAAGGCTCTGCTGCAAATAGGACAAGATACCACAGACAATTGAGTTTTGGACGAGTTGCTGGCTTGGGATTTCTTCTGCGCTTTCTCTCCGCTTCTGATATGAGTTTGCTTTTGAAGGAGGCCACACAGTTTTTATTTGGTTGCACCACTTGCAGTGATCCTTGATGAGATTCTCCCAGGACTTGAAGTCAATATCAAAACTCCTAAGTGCATCCTACAGAGCGCCCTTGTAGTGCCTCCTTTGACTGCTATGAGAGCACACCCCAGAGTCAAGCTCTTCATAGAAGATTCACTTTGGGTAACCGAGTGTCAGGCATTCTGGCCACATGACCAGCCCAACTCAGTTGTGACTGTCTCAATATGATGCAGGTGCTTGGCATGCCAGCTCGGGTGAACATCTCAATGATTGTTATTTTGTCCTTCCATCTGATCTTCAGAAGCTTCTGAAGGCAGCTCAAGCGAAAGTGGTTGAGCTTCTTGGCATGGTGCTGATACACAGTCCAAGTCTCACATGCATAGAGAAAAGTGAAAAGGACCATTGCCCTATAGACTTTCAATCTGGTAGGCAGACTTATTCCTCTTCATTTCCACACTGATGTTAGAAATCTACACTTGCTTTGACAATTCTTGCGTGTGTCTCGTCATCAATGTAGACTGTCAAGAGCGTATGCAGCCGAGAAAAGTGAACTTATCCACTGCTGACAGTTTCTGGTCATGGACTGAAGCCTTGAGCTTGAGATAGGGCTTTCCTTAAGCAGGCTGGTAAATTACTTCAGTGTTCTTCATGCTGATCGTAAGGCCAAAGTTGTCGGGGATAGCACCATGGAACTGAAATGTTGCACTAAGTGGTTCAGAAGGATGCTGGCAAAGATTTTGTGGGTGATGGAGGGGAGTGAGATTCTTCCATGATTGCCACAAGATTGTCGAGTTCCTTTCTGCTTGTACAAGTGGACAATGTAGGCTTCTTTATATTCTCGCAGGATGATTCCTTGCTTCCAAATAGAGTGAAACAGTTCAGTGAGCTTTCTGACAGATGTTGACCTCCAGCCTTGGGACCTCAGCTGGAATAGCATCAGCTCCTGGAACTTTGCCACCAGACAAGAATTTGATTACATTGTCATTCTAACAGAGTGGGAGGGTCATCAAGAGAGCAGTTGATGGCAACGTGTGGAACTTGTTGATGGATTAAGGCCAATTGAGGATGCGGTTAAAGTGCTCTGCCCATCTTTCTAGAATTTGGGCCTTTTCTGTGACCATTGTTGACCGATTGGCACCAAAGATTGATGATGAAGCAGTAGATTAGGCTCCGTAGATAGATTTCGTAGAATCTCTTCCACTCTTTAAGGTCAGCATACAACTAAAGTTCATCTGCTTTTTGATTCAGCCTACTTGTCTTGCATCTCTCTGAACTTGTGTTGGATAGGCCTGCCGATGTTTTGGTAGGCACTGTGCTCGGATAGTGATGACTTGTCATTGAAGAAAACCCTGTAGAGATGATGATTTTCCCCCAGTAATTTCTGGATTACCTTATTGTTTTCATCAAACCCAATCTTAGTGCTTATGAGAGGTAGGGTCAAGATCTAGACCCAGTGGAGTACACTATATCCCTGAAGGTCATCCAATCATCCTCAATGCAGTGGGTGTCCATTTCTGCTGTACACAGGTGACTTTTGAGTTTCTCTGAGAGAGGTTCCTTCATGACTGCCTGTTTGAGCCTTGAGATATTGAGATGCTTATGGACCTTCATGCTTTGGGGGCATCTAGCGGGATAGATCTTGATGTTTAACTTGAAATGATAAGACGGTGGTCAGTTCAGCAGTCAGCATTGCACATGGTTTTCGTTACATGCACATCCTGTCTGTCCCTCTGCCTGGTGATGACAGTCAATTAGATGCCAATGCATAAAACAGATGGTGCATCCAAGACATTGAGTGATTAGGGAGGTGGAAAACTGTATTGGTGATATAAGAGCTCATGCTCAGCACATATCTTCAGCAAGAGAAGTCCATTTCTTCCAATGATCCTTTCCCATGCCTAGTGATCTGCACCAACTCTTGCACTGAAGTCCTCAAGAATAATTAGCTTTCCTGACTTTGGCACAGAAGCAATTAAGGCGTGGAGGTCATCATATAACTTATCCTTGACTTCATCAGGGTTGGCTATGGTAGGGGTGTGCACATGGATGAGAGTTGCTTGCCTTTCCAAGGGTGCTTAAACTCTGCTGCATGGCAACAGGCAAGTCAACTTACTGATGTTGACTTATGACAGCTTCGTGTTATTCTACTTTTCCATGGACACACTAAAAGAATGTGTAAACGGCATCGATTTCCTTGAGCTGATCCTCCTCAGGTAGACTAGTCTCATTGAGTGCAGCCGCCTGGACATTGTACTTAGCCAGACCTGTACCGACAAGAGCAGTTCTTCTCTCAGGTCTGTCAGCTGTGGTGTTGTCCATGAAGGGGTGCATGTTCCATGCGCCAATGATGATTGATGTCACCTTTACTTCTTTTTTTGAGATTGACTTACAACCACATTGATGGGGTCCCTGCCAACTACAGCCTGCTGGTCAGGAAGGTGAAGTAGACATTGCTTAGAGCACCTTTCCTGGCCCCTTCCTCATCCTAAGGAGGTGAGCGGTGTGATCCTGAAAAGTGGCTCAAGGGGCTGCCAAGTTCCAATTCTGCTTCCAGAAAAATCTCATGGCTGGAGCCGCCTGTGTGAAGGTTCGCAGCTACAGCTCCCAGTGAATCCACACCTGCTGCTATATCGCACACCCCAATCACCACAGGACTTGTGACAGATAGATGGTGAATGATAGATGATGAACCTGTGAATTGGATTATAATGAAGCAGAGTTGCACATTTTAGCCTCAGTGTCTCGTTCTGATCTTGGTTCACTGGCAACACAAATCTAGACAGCTGGAGATAGATACATATGTACATATGAATTAGGAGCATGAGTCAGCCACTCGGTCCCTTAAGCCTGCTGCACCATTTAATAAAGTCATGGCTGATCTGAATGTAACCTCAATCCCACATTCCTGCCTACCCCTGATAACCTTTCACCCCCTTGTTAATCAAGAGTCTATCTAGCTCTGCCTTAAAAATATTCAAAGACTGCTTCCATCGCCTTTTGAGGAAGAGAGTTCCAAAGACTCACAACCTCCGAGAGAAAAAAATTCTCCTCATCTCTGTCTTAAATGAGCGACCCCTTATTTTTAAACAATGACTCCTAGTTCTAGATTTGCCCACAAGAGGAAACATTCTCTCCACATCCACCCTGTTAAGTCCCCTCAGGATCTTAAAGGTTTCAATTAAGTTGCCTCTTACTCTTCTAAATTCCAGTGGATACAAGCCTAATCTATCCCTTAAAATAACCTGCCCATTCCTGGTATTAGTCTAGTAAACCTTTTCTGAACTGTTTCTAATGCATTTACAGCTTTCTTTAAATAAGGAGACTGGTACTGTACACATTACTCGAGATGTGGCCTCACCAACGCCCTGTACAACAGAAGCATAACCTCCCTACTTTTGTAATCAATTCCCCTCACAATAAATGATAACATTGTATTATCTTTCCTAATTATCTGCTGCACCTGCATACTAACTTTTTGTGATTCATGCACTAGGGCACCCAGATCCCTCTGAATCTCAGAGCTCTGCAATCTCCCACCATTTAGATAATAAGCTTCTCTTTTATTTTTCCTTCCAAAATGAACAATTTCACATTTGCTCATATTATTCTCCATTTGCCAGATCTTTGCCCACTCATCTAACTTAACTATGTCACTTTCTAACCTCCTTAAGTCCTCTTCACAATTAACTTTCCTACGTATCTTTGTGTCGTCAGCAAATTTAGCAACCATTCCTTCGGTCCCTTCATTCAAGTCATTTATATAAACTGTAAAAGGTTGAGGCCCCAGCACTGATCCCTGTGGCACACCACTCGTCACATCATGCCAAACAGAAAAAGATCCATTTATGTTAACTCTCTGCTTCCTGTTAGCTAGCCAATCTTCTATCCATGCCAATATGTTAACCTTTGATGTGGTACTTTATCAAATGCCTTCTGGAAGTCTAAGTACAGCACATCCACCAGTTCCCCTTTCTCCACAGCACATATGACTGCTTCAAAGAACTTTAATAAATTAGTTAAACATGATTTCCCTATCACAAAACCATGTTGACTCTGCCTGACTGCCTTGAATTTTTCTAAGTGCGCTGCTATAACATCTTTAATAATAGCGTCTTAACATTTTCCAAATGACAGATGTTAGGCTAACTGGCCTATAGTTTCCTGCTTACTGTCTCCCTTTTTGAATAAAGGAGTTATATTTGCTATTTTGCAATCTACTGGACCCTACCCCGAATCTAGGGAATTTTGGAAAATTAAAACCAATACTCATTAGCCACTTCTTTAAAGACCTTAGGGTGAGGTCAATCCGGACCTGGGAATTTGTCAGCGCACAGCCCCAACAGTTTGCTTAATATCACTTCCCTGATGATTGTAATTTTCCCGAGTTCCTCCTTCTCTTCTATTTCCTGATTTACAACGATTTCCGGGATGTTACTTATGTCCTCTATAGTGAAGACTGAAGCAAAATACCTGTTTAATTCATCCTCCATCTCCCTACTTTCCATTATCAATTCCCCAGACGCACTTTCTATATGACAAAAGTTTGTTAACTTTTCTTATTTAAGTATCTACAGAAACTCTTAACATCCATCTTTATATTACTAGCTAGTTTTCTCTCCCTCCTTATTAATCATTTTGTCATTCTTTGCTGTTCTTTATGTTCTTTCCAATCTTCTGACCTGCCACCTGCTTTTTCTTTAAGAACCTCTATTGATCTATCCCTTAACCTCATTTGCCAGTTCACTTTAGCTAGCTCTGCTTTCTTGCCCTCAGAATTACCCTTTGTTAAGTTTAAAATACTAGTTTTGGACGCACTCGTTTCTCCCCAAAATGAATGTAAAATTCAATCATATTATGATCGCTGGCCTAGCTCAATACCAAGTCTAGCCGGCTCTCTGGTTGGCTCAAGAACATGCGGTTCTAAGAAACTATCCTGAAAACATTCTATGAACTTCTCATCTGGGCTACCTTTTCCCATCTGATTTTTCATGTCCATGTGTAGATTAAAATCCTCCATGATTTTTGCTGTACCTTTCTGGCAAGTTCCCATTATCTCTTCTTTTATACTCTGTCCTACCGTGTAGTTATAATTTGGGAGCCTGTACACCATTCCCCCAAGTGATTTCTTCCCTTTTTCATTTCTCATTGCAATCCAAACTGCTTCTACATCCTGGTTTCCTGAACTTAGGTCATCCCTCTCTAATGTGCTAATACCATCATTAATTAACACAGCCACTCTTCCACCTTTTCCTAACTTCCTGTCCTTCCTAAATGTTACATACCCTTCAATATTTAGGTCCCAATCTATGTCATCCTGTAGCCATGTCTTTGTAATGGCTATCAGATTATATTTATTTCTATTTGCGCAATCAGTTCATCTGTTCTGTTTCGAATGTTACGTGCATATAGATACTGAGCTTTAGTGTTGTCCTTTTATTATTTTTGTAGCACCAAACCTTATCTGCTGATTTACTCTTAGAATTGTACTCTCTGTCCCTTCCTGTTACTGTCTATCATTTCCCATATTAATGCCTTTCTCTCTTGCCTTGTCTCTATTCTTTGGTTTACTACATCTTCCCATACTTGATCCCTTGCCCCCACTATTCAGTTTAAAACTCTCTCTACTTCCCTAATTATGCAGCTCACGAGGACACCAGCCACAACATGGTTCAGGTATAGACCATCCCAACGGTATACACCCCACTTTCACCAACACTGGTGTCAGTGCCCCACAAACCGGAACCCACTTCTCCTACACCAGTCTTTGAGCCACGCATTCAGTTCTCTAATCCTATTTGTCCTGTGCCAATTTGCATGTGGCTCAGGTAATAATCCAGAATCTGGTTTCAGAAGGTGACTAGGACATCCGCTGTGCCTTGTCGAGCTCTATATGTTCCACAACACAGTGCTGAACTGTCTTCAAGACTGTTGGACCTTAGATTGGAAGGATATACTTGCCATGAAGGGAGTGAAATGGAGGTTTACCAGACTAATCCCTGGGATAGCAGGATTGTCCTGTGAGGAGAGATTGCGGAAACCGAGCCTGTATTCTCTAGAGTTTCGAAGAATGAGAGGTGATCTCATTGAAACTTATAAAATTCTTACAGGGCATGACAGGGTAGATGTAGATAGGATGGTTGGTAAGTCTAGAAGTAGAGGTCACAGTCTCAGAATAAGAGCAGGCCATTTCAGACAGAGATGAGGAGGAATTTATTCACTCAGAGGGTGGTAAATCTTTGGAATTCTCTGTGGAAGGGCTGTGGAAGCTCAGTCATTGAGCATATTCAAGACAGATTTCTGGATACTAATGACATCAAGAGATATGGGGATAGCACACGAAAGTGGTGTTGAGGTAGATATGATCAGCCATGATCTAATTGAATGGTAGAGGAGACTTGACAGGCTGAATGGCCTACCCATGCTCCTATATTCCTGTGGTCTTATTCGCCTAGTCTGCCTGAATCAGTCTTCACATGCTAGGGTAGACAAATTTCTAAGTCGCCAAGGATAGGAGACCTGACTTCTACCTTCACCTGCTTGGCCCACCTGTTGAAGCAGTTCATCAGGGTTTGGCGACTGTTGCATCCTAACAACTACTTGAAGCCGCAATTGAGAGCTGGGTGAAGGCAAGGGCTAGAACAGGATGAGACACTCCAAAGGGTGCAGCGAGCCCAGCTGTAAGAGATGCTACCCCACCCTTACACCCTCGACTGCCTATAAGAACAAAGGCAGCAAGCACGAGGGAACACCACGAGCTCCAAGTTTCCCTCAGTCATACATCATCCTGATTTCGAAATCTATTGCCATTTCTTCATTAGTACTGTATCAAAATCCTGGGTAGTAAACGCTGGCCTTTTTTTGAAAAAGTGTTGTTTGAGCAACCCTGGTTTACTGAGTTGAGTGATTTGGGACATTTTTTCTATTTGTTTCTGTTGTTTCTATAAAATTATGAGGCATGATAAGATGTAGTGCTTGTGGCATGACCCCTCTCTGGCAGTATTTAATGTTTTCTATGCATGTTTTCTCAGATTCGGTGTCACAAGCCACTTCCATAAGCAGACAACATGTCCTCTATGATAAAAAGTGCACATTTTTCTGCCCAATATCTAGGTAAATGATAGTGAGATCCAGGATCATAATGATGAAAGCTAATAAAGCACTGTGGAACTTGAGCACAAATCTAGGTTGACACTCTTGTGTAGTACTTACGGAATTCTGCTTTATCAAAATCCTTTAGCTGAGACACTAATTTGAATTTCCATCTATCTATTCTGTTAGGTTATGTGGACGTTAACACTCCCATCTTTGGAAGAAGAGCAAGAAGTTCTCTGGCCAACATTTCTCTCAAAAAAATAACTCATGGCTGTTGTCTGATCATGTGTACAAAATAGATGCTGCTTTTAGCTATATAACAATAGTCACAGCACAATAACTTATGAGAGTTGCGAACTACAGAACAGAATTTTCCCCTTTTACTGTTAACACAACCAAAAAACCCAACTTTACAGGTACACATTACATTGTCCTTTAAGTAGACATTCAATTCTCCTGGAACCAGTGCAAAGTGATCCTTATCTTCTGAGGGTTTACTTCTGTTCTTTTCTTCTCACAGCCTGGTAATTTGTAACTCCAGAACTGCCCTTCATGTTGAGAATTTTTCTGGAGATTCTCTCTCTGGTACAACCTAGCTGAATTTTCCAACCTCATTTTAACTCCTCTCGAATTTGGTCTTTTTAATCTGAGCGCAAACTCCCACCCACATTCCTGTGCGGTGAACCACAGAGACTTTTGGCCTCTAGATGCTCTCCCAGATCCTGACAGATTGCCTGTGTCTGTAAGTTTTATCTTAGAAACTTTTGCCTTCTCAAAGCCTATCTCCATGGTAACGTGAATCAAATGGGCTTTGTATCCTTGTAGAAATGCTGATTGGCTATCCTTGAGACCCCATTTCTCTTTTATCTGGAAGTAAACAGACTGCTTAAAGTATAACTGTTCTCACCCAACATTCTCAACACCTTCCTGTGATTTTGGAGCCTAGCAGTCTAATGACTGTAAACACAGATGCTGTGTCACCAAACGTGAACACCTTACACCTTTTCAGCAAAATAACCCATGCCTCTCTTTAGTCCCTAATAGCTATGTCACCCAGACTTGTTGTGAGGCAGGCTTCAGAACAGGTCAAATGATCCCCTTCCTTATATCCTAAATTAAAGACATAGTCCCAAAACATAACAATCTTATCAACCTTATATTTGTAACACTATCAAGCAGAATTTTTTTGCAGAGCAGCTTGGTAATGTCTGTATCTTAGGATAATAGCTGTTTGAAGGCATCGTGTGAGTACACAAACTCATATATCCAAGGTTCAGTGCTGACAATCACTAGGCTGAAAAGAAGCAAGCAATTGTTCCCAAACTCCACATTTTCAAATAACAAAACTAGCAGTTGATGATATTGTTTGTGTTCATACTGTGATCAAGAGGATGATGATAATATATTCAAGTTTTATAGTGAATTATGCTGCTCACCATGAGGTGTTTCAGGTATGTTATCTACCAAGCAAGAACTCAAACTTGTACTTGCTGATTTTCTAATGTCAAAATAGTGATTAATGACTATCATCTTAAAGCAGGAGGAATATAGTTCTTTTTGGGGTGGGTTTGTTCCAAGATGATATTGTTGGCGATGAAGATTTGCAATGAGTTAACCATCTATGGCAGTTACTAATCAGATACAGGAGTCAACTAACTTGGCTCAATAATAAAATCTGGAAGGATATTTCTGTTGCTATGAACTGAGATTCATTCTATTTGGCTTCATCTAATACTGCAAGACATTGCCCCAATGATAGAATAGTACTATTTGGACAAGGAACAAGAATCTTACCAGTATCACAGCATCACAGTGCAGAAGAGGCCCTTCGGCCCATCGAGTATACATTGACACGTGAGAAACACCTGACCTACCTACCTAATCCCATTTACCAGCACTTGGCCCATAGCCTTGAATGTTAAAGAGAAAGACAGAGTTAATATTTCAAGTCTGCGTTCTATGAAAAGTCACAGTCCTGAAACATTAACTCTGTTTCTCTCCCTACAGATGCTGCCAAATTCAAAGACAATGGCTTCAATCTTCCTAATATTTAACTGGAGAAAATTTCTGCATATTCCCTAATGGACAAGTAATGTGACAAATCAGAGGCAATGGAGGGGTCAAAAGCTGCTTAACATAAATACAAATTGCTTACTATTACATTTCTATCACAGAAGTTTATTCATAGGTTAAAAACCTTCAATTGCTGACTTTGAAATAATAGCAACCACTGGATAAACAGAGTAGGTCTGTCACAATCTATGTACAGATCCTAAGAGAGATGCTGTGTATTTCCAGCAGTAGCTTGGTAGTTTGATTGCAAGCCAAAAATATACAAAACTCAGGATTTATATTACTTGTACAGTTATAGTCTATCTACATTCAGGGTTAATCAAGCAACACTGCATAGTTTCACAAAGATAAATGTTTGCATCAATAAACTTATTGCATCTTAATACGATGGCTCTCAAAAGAACTTACATGATTTTCAACATCATAAGTGGAAATCCTTAGTCTAGTTGCCATGAAAATATTCTTAGCCAATGTATGGTGTATTCACCTCCTAATCCTGTATTCAATCCTGCTAACACGGAGTGAATAAAGGTGGCAACTTTCTGGCAATCATTGATGGCAGATATTAGTTCCAGGAAGATTAAATCCATTCCACTGAAGGTTGATTCACAGTCTATAGTCAGATTCAGAGAAGTATCCCTTCCTAAAAGCACTGTGGATGTACATAGGCTGAACTGGTTCAAGAAGGTGACTCAGTACCATCTTCTCAAGGGCAATTAGGGTCAGGCAATAAATGCTGGCCTAGCCAGCGATTCTTACATCCTGTGGAAGAATTATGCAAAGTACATATTACAGGTAAAAATGGATTTTTTTTTTTTGTTCATTGTCAGATAGCTCTCAGCAAACCACAACTGATCTG
Source organism: Carcharodon carcharias (assembly GCF_017639515.1). Classification (NCBI taxonomy): domain Eukaryota; kingdom Metazoa; phylum Chordata; class Chondrichthyes; order Lamniformes; family Lamnidae; genus Carcharodon; species Carcharodon carcharias. The sequence continues at coordinate 137,304,160 of NC_054469.1, read as the reverse complement.
GCAGTAGTTTATGTAGTCATTGGATATACAGGAAAAATATTCATGACCCTACATCAGCGCATATTGAACCTTTCTGAAATAATTTAAAATGTCTTTTGGAATGACTCAAAGTCCAGCAATGTGCCTTTTGCTATCTCTACACTGATGGTAAACTGATTGTTGATGTTTAAACTCTATTCGTGATTCTGGCCTCAATTGGAGATCTTTAAGCATTGACTCTTGCCAACCTGCACCTAAGCTCTCCAAGCTGATATGTGACTTTTTTTTCTAAATGTGTTCATTGTATGGGGGAGTCACTGGCTGGGCCAGCATTTATTGCCCATCCCTAATTGCCCTTGAGAAAGTGATGCTGAGCTTCCTTCTTGAACAGTCCAAGTGGTGTAGGTACACCTGCAGTGCTGTTAAAGAAGGGAGTTCCAGGATTTTGACCCAGCAACAGTGAAGGAATGGCGATATTGTTCCAAGTCATGGTTGGAGGTAAGAGTTGATGGGGAACTTGCAGGTGGTGGTGTTCCCATGCATCTGCTGTCCTTGTCCTGCTAGGTGGTAGAAGTTGCAAGCTTGAAGGATACTGTCAAAGAAGTCTTGTTGAGTTGCTGCAGTGCATCTTATAGATGGTACACACTGCTGCCACCGTGTATTGGTGATGGAGGGAGTGAATGTTTATTATGGTAGTGGGGGGGCCAATCAAGTGGGCTGCTTTGTCTTGGATGGTGTCAAGCTCCTTAAGTGTTGTTGGAGGTGCACTCATCTAGGTAAGTGAATAGTATTCCATCTGACTCCTAACTTGTACCTTATAGATGGTGGACAGGCTTTGGAGAGTTAGGAGATGAGTTACTCACTGCAGAATTCCCAGCCTCTGACCTGCTGTTGTATCCGCAGTGTTTATATGGCTGGTCCAGTTCAGTTTTTGGTCATTGGTAACCCCTGAGGATGTTGATAGTGGAGGATTCAGCAATGGTAATGTCATTGAATGTCAAAGGGAAATGGTTAGATATCCTCTTGTTGGAGATGGTCATTGCTTGGTACTCTGAACATGTGTCTCCAGACCATTAGCCTGAGCCTCTGGATTACTAGTCCAGTGACATTGCCACTATGCCCACCGCCTCCCCCCTAAATTATGACCATAAGGGAGAGTGCTTACACTCCACAAAGTGCAAGTTAATTGTTAGATGTGTGGCAGTTTCTGTAGCTTTGCTTCAAAAGCATGGTAATGGGTTTTTGTGCATGACATTTTCTGACTAGCAAATGTGTGAATATGCTTGAGTACTTGAAAATAGATATCTTTGGAATAATACCTTTTATTACTAAAGAATGTATTTTCCTGATAGATGTCAGCTCTGCTCAAAGATAGTACATTTATCTCGGAGTCAAAGGTACTGGGTTCAAATTGTACTCCAGTGGCCGCATTTTCATGTCGGAGACGGGCATCAGGAGATGGGACTAATACAGCCAACGCAATCCTGCCTCCATCTTGAGACTGCCAGCAGGCGGGATCTTTCAGGGTCCAGGCCGTAAGTGGCTTGGAGGCAGACATCAGTCTCAAGGTGGGCCAAGTACAAAGCGGGCAGGTTAAAATACCTGCCTCCATGCCCAAAAATCCTTGGCTCAGTGTTTCTGAGGCAATCAGTGGCACATTTATGTCCAATTGAAACCTTCTGATCACTTTAAAACCCCCTGACCCACCTCATCCCCTCACCTTCACCCCCCCTCACCCATTATCCACTTTATGAACAGAATTCATAAGCCCTATTGTAACAGTTGGAAACCATTGACTAGCTCATAAAACTCCCGAGTAAACAAACAGACTCTTCAAACAAGCTACTTAAACAATGAGTTGACGTTTCGAGTCCTCATGACCCTTCGACAGAACTTGAGTTCGAGTCCAGGAAAGAGCTGAAATATAAGCTGGTTTAAGGTGTGTGTGTGGGGGGGCGGAGAGATAGAGAGACAGAGAGGTGGAGGGGGTTGGTGTGGTTGTGGGGACAAACAAGCAGTGATAGAAGCAGATCATCAAAAGATGTCAACGACAATAGTACAATAGAACACATAGGTGTTAAAGTTAAAGTTGGTGATATTATCTAAACGAATGTGCTAATTAAGAATGGATGGTAGGGCACTCAAGGTATAACTCTAGTGGGTTTTTTTTTAATAATGGAAATAGGTGGGAAAAGGAAAATCTTTATAATTTATTGGAAAAAAAAGAAGGGGGAAACAGAAAGGGGGTGGGGATGGGGGAGGGAGCTCACGACCTAAAGTTGTTGAATTCAATGTTCAGTCAGGAAGGCTGTAAAGTGCCTAGTCGGAAGATGAGGTGTTGTTCCTCCAGTTTGCGTTGGGCTTCACTGGAACAATGCAGCAAGCCAAGGACAGACATGTGGGCAAGAGAGCAGGGTGGAGTGTTAAAATGGCAAGCGACAGGGAGGTTTGGGTCATTCTTGCGGACAGACCGCAGGTGTTCTGCAAAGCGGTCGCCCAGCTTACGTTTGGTCTCTCCAATGTAGAGGAGACCACATTGGGAGCAACGAATGCAGTAGACTAAGTTGGGGGAAATGCAAGTGAAATGCTGCTTCACTTGAAAGGAGTGTTTGGGTCCTTGGACGGTGAGGAGAGAGGAAGTGAAGGGGCAGGTGTTGCATCTTTTGCGTGGGCATGGGGTGGTGCCATAGGAGGGGGTTGAGGAGTAGGGGGTGATGGAGGAGTGGACCAGGGTGTCCCGGAGGGAGCGATCCCTACGGAATGCCGATAAGGGGGGTGAAGGGAAGATGCGTTTGGTGGTGGCATCATGCTGGAGTTGGCGGAAATGGCGGAGGATGATCCTTTGAATGCGGAGGCTGGTGGGGTGATAAGTGAGGACAAGGGGGACCCTATCATGTTTCTGGGAGGGAGGAGAAGGAGTGAGGGCAGATGCGCGGGAGATGGGCCGGACACGGTTGAGGGCCCTGTCAACGACCGTGGGTGGAAAACCTCGGTTAAGGAAGAAGGAGGACATGTCAGAGGAACTGTTTTTGAATGTAGCATCATCGGAACAGATGCGACGGAGGCGAAGGAACTGAGAGAATGGGATGGAGTCCTTACAGGAAGTGGGGTGTGAGGAGCTGTAGTCGAGATAGCTGTGGGAGTCGGTGGGTTTGTAATGGATATTGGTGGACAGTCTATCACCAGAGATTGAGACAGAGAGGTCAAGGAAGGGAAGGGAAGTGTCAGAGATGGACCACGTGAAAATGATGGAGGGGTGGAGATTGGAAACAAAATTAATAAATTTTTCCAAGTCCTGACGAGAGCATGAAGCGGCACCGAAATAATCATCGATGTACCGGAGAAAGAGTTGTGGAAGGGGGCCGGAGTAGGACTGCAACAAGGAATGTTCCACATACCCCATAAAGAGACAGGCATAGCTGGGGCCCATGCGGGTACCCATAGCCACACCTTTTATTTGGAGGAAGTGAGAGGAGTTGAAGGAGAAATTGTTCAGCGTGAGAACAAGTTCAGCCAGACGGAGGAGAGTAGTGGTGGATGGGGATTGTTCGGGCCTCTGTTCGAGGAAGAAGCTAAGGGCCCTCAGACCATCCTGGTGGGGGATGGAGGTGTAGAGGGATTGGACGTCCATGGTGAAGAGGAAGCGGTTGGGGCCAGGGAACTGGAAATTGTTGATGTGACGTAAGGTGTCAGAGGAATCACGGATGTAGGTGGGAAGGGACTGGACAAGGGGAGAGAGAAGGGAGTCAAGATAACGAGAAATGAGTTCTGTGGGGCAGGAGCAAGCTGAGACGATCGGTCTACCGGGGCAGTTCTGTTTGTGGATTTTGGGTAGGAGATAGAAGCGGGCCGTCCGAGGTTGGGCGACTATCAGGTTGGAAGCTGTGGGAGGGAGATCCCCAGAGGAGATGAGGTCAGTGACAGTCCTGGAAACAGTGGCTTGATGTTCAGTGGTGGGGTCATGGTCCAGGGAGAGGTAGGAGGAAGTGTCTGCGAGTTGACGCTCAGCCTCCGCGAGGTAGAGGTCAGTGCACCAGACAACAACAGCACCACCCTTGTCAGCGGGTTTGATGACAATGTCAGGGTTGGACCTGAGAGAATGGAGTGCAGTAAGTTCAGAGAGAGACAGGTTAGAATGGGTGAGAGGAGCAGAGAAATTGAGACGACTAATGTTGCGCCGACAGTTCTCAATGAAAAGATCGAGAGAAGGTAAGAATCCAGAGGGAGGGGTCCAGGTGGAGGGAGAATATTGGAGATGGGTAAAAGGATCCGTTGAACTGGGAGAGGACTCCTGCCCAAAGAAGTGAGCCCGGAGACGAAGACGGCGGAAGAAGAGTTCAGTATCATGCCGAGCCCGAAATTCATTGAGGTGAGGGCGTAAGGGTATGAAACTAAGTCCTTTGCTGAGCACTGAACGTTCAGCATCGGAGAGGGGAAGGTCAGGGGGTATAGTGAATACACGGCTGGGGTTGGGACTGGAAGAAAGGGTGGGGACGGAGGGACAGGCAGGGGTGGAGGGTCCTAGATGGGTGTTGGTGTCGATGAGTTGTTGGAGCTTGCGTTCCTTAGCACTTGAGAGAAAGAGAAAAAGTTTCTTGTTGAGGCGTCGGATGAGCCGAAGGATAAAATGAAACTGGGGGCACGCGCAGCTTTGAAAAAGGGTACGGCGGTGCTGCTGGAGGGAGAGGTCGAGTGTGTTCATATGGCGGCGCATGGCACTGAGAGTGGATTTCAGTATGTGACGGGAACAGCAGTCCGAGAAACGTTTTATGTCCCGGAGATACCTGTAATCCTGGGTGGGGTTCGAAACATGAGGGGTGGAATTTCAGTTGAAATCCACGTGGGGTAAGTCGGAGACGGAGACAGTCTCCCAATGTGGTCTCCTCTACATTGGAGAGACCAAACGTAAGCTGGGCGACCGCTTTGCAGAACACCTGCGGTCTGTCCGCAAGAATGACCCAAACCTCCCTGTTGCTTGCCATTTTAACACTCCACCCTGCTCTCTTGCCCACATGTCTGTCCTTGGCTTGCTGCATTGTTCCAGTGAAGCCCAACGCAAACTGGAGGAACAACACCTCATCTTCCGACTAGGGACTTTACAGCCTTCCGGACTGAATATTGAATTCAACAACTTTAGGTCGTGAGCTCCCTCCCCCATCCCCACCCCCTTTCTGTTTCCCCCTTCTTTTTTTTTCCAATAAATTATAAAGATTTTCCTTTTCCCACCTATTTCCATTATTAAAAAAAAACCCACTAGAGTTATACCTTGAGTGCCCTATCATCCATTCTTAATTAGCACATTCGTTTAGATAATATCACCAACTTTAACTTTAACACCTATGTGTTCTATTGTACTATTGTCGTTGACATCTTTTGATGATCTGCTTCTATCACTGCTTGTTTGTCCCTACAACCACACCAACCCCCTCCACCTCTCTGTCTCTCTATCTCTCCGCCCCCCCCCACACACACACCTTAAACCAGCTTATATTTCAGCTCTTTCCTGGACTCGAACTCAAGTTCTGTCGAAGGGTCATGAGGACTCGAAACGTCAACTCTTTTCTTCTCCGCCGATGCTGCCAGACCTGCTGAGTTTTTCCAGGTAATTCTGTTTTTGTTTTGGATTTCCAGCATCCGCAGTTTTTTTGTTTTTATCTACTTAAACAATGTCAAGGATTACAGCCAAGAGCCCATGAAACTCTTGAATAAACAAACAGAATTCACAACTGTTACCTCAACAGATATTTAAATGGAGTACATAAAAGTAATGGGAAAAGATTAAACATTTACACTTGCTTATCACACGAGGCTACCCTTTCAAAAGTACTCTACCTTTTTAGATGAACTTTAACTCAGCTGAAGACTTTACCATATTTAAAATGTTGACCTTTTATTTGACATCTAGCCAGTTGGCAGAAGTAACAATTTGGCAAGTACATTGTTTAAGGGATAGCTACATCTTCTAATCACAAGACTATCATAATTCACCGTACTGAACACAGATATAACTCATGCTACATTTCACAATGAACTGTAAAGGAGGCAAAAGCATTTTATTTTCCTTTTAAACTCTTTCTACCTCAAATCCATGGTTCATGCCTCCATGCAACTGGTGGAAGTCCAGCCGCCTCCATGAAAATTAAATAACTTACCTGGGGTGGGCTCTCAAGTATTCTTCATACGAGGGGCAGGTTCCAGGGCTTCCTCTTTCCCTGCCCTGGTGAAAATAACTGAGGGCTGGAATGGAGGTGGGAGCTCTGGCCACCCCACTCAGCAGCCAGTTTTTTTCTAGTCCTACCTCCATTTGGTCCTGACTGGGAACATGAAAATCTGGCCCTATGTCTCAAAACACATAATCCAGACTTCCATTTACAACTGCAGAAGTTCTGCATTATCTTAGGTGCCATTTTTGGCAAGATGTTAAGCCAATCTTTCTGCTTAGATGGATCTCTTTTCCAATCCTCTCTGCCTGCTGCTCCATCCTCCATGAGTTTCAATTCATCCAAAACTCTACCATCTATAGTTCATACTACACAAATCCCACTCATCCCCGTGTTCTTTTGACCTACATTGGTTCCCAGTTCCTCAATGTCTTAAATTTAAAATGTTCATGGCTAAATCCCTTCAGAGACTTAGTTGACCCTACCCTCCAGCCCAACAACTCCCACCCTCCCCTCAAACGCTTCTGACACTGATCTCTTGTGCAACCCTCCAACCGCCACCCATTTGTCCCATCAGTTATTAGTGGTAGCTTCTGCTGCACAGGTCCCATGCCCTGCAATTCCCTGCCTCTCCCCTCCTTTAAGGTCCTTCTTAAAACACCTATTTTTAAACAAGCTGTTTGTCACCCCTCCACATATCTGCTTCCTTGGATTGTCAATTTTTTTACCACAGCTCTGTGAAGTGCCTTGCTACAGTTTTTCTCCTTTGAAGGTGCTACATTTTTGCATGTGGTTGTTGTTGATGTTAAAAAAAACAGTTCAAAGAAGAGCAGGTGAGTTCTAGTACCTTGGTCAACATTTGTCTCTTAACCGACGTCACCAAAACAGATTATCTGGTCATATATCTCATTGCCGTTTGTAGGATTTTGCTGTGTGCAAATTGGCTGTCACGTGTATCTCAAAATAATGATGCCTACAGTGGAAAATTAATTCATTTGGAACCTCCTGGGTTGAGAAAGGAACTAAGAAACAAAAACAGAAAATGCTGAGAACCTTCAGCAGGTCAGCTGGGAACTGTAGAGAAGAGACCAGTTAATGGTTCAGGTGCAGATCCTGCTTCAAAATGCTTCCTTCTATTTTATCTTTGAATTTTGTCCCAAAATTTTCCCATTATTTCTTACCCATAACTTGTCCAACCGTAAGAGAAAGGGTGATCCTCCCGCTGCTATTAACGGATGAGGATGTGCCTCTCTTATTGAATGTGAATGAGGCCCATTGTTCAAATACCTATGAAAAACAGCAACTTAGCAATTCTTTTGGCACATTTTTTTGTCCTGAATATATGAATATCATAAAAATGCCTAAAAAGATCTGTTTCTCAGAAATGACTTTGCAGAAGTTTCTAAACAATTTACATTTTTCATGTCCAAGATGTTTATTTGTATCAGAATGACAATGTCAAAGGTACATGTGTTGATGAGGCCCAGTTAACTATTTTCAAATCTGAAATTGACAACAATGAAAGTTTGCAGTGTGAAGTAGAATGGGTTAAGGACATCAATGATGTTCTTACATACATGGCAAGTAAGAAGGCAAATTCAAATGCATGTACGTTCTTAAGACTTTCATTATTTTGGTCCTCTTGAAGGTTTTGGCACTTGTGAAGTTTCACCTTTAGATGCAGGAATTTTTTTCTGTCCCTTAGCAGCAGCCTTTTCCATCTTGAGCTGAAATATAGGATTGTGCATTATCTATCATAATAAATGTAATACTGCAACAACCATGGGTAAACTAATTTGCATGAATGCATTACACCCACAATCAACTAAAATCTAGTCATATGATTGAATATTAACTATTCTCGAATCCACATTCTGACAGGGCATTATAGATTATCTTCACTTTGCAAACTTTTTTGTTTGACTTGGACCTGTCATGCACCTAGAAACAACTTTTTAGCACTTTCTACTTAGTGTAATGTAGGTGCAACCTCTATACTCCTTTTCATGATACCTTCTGACATAATATAATACCTGTGCTTTTCTATTTTAGCTCCAAATGGCACAAAATTCCTTTCTAGTGATAACTGCATGGCTTTAATTAGACATAAATTATACACAACCAGAAATTTTATAGAGAATATTGAAATACTGTTTAGTTACTATGTAAAGTGAAATAAGTTATATAAAATAGTGTATTCAAAATATGTAGTGCATAATAAAAACTGTTAAAATATGTAATGTGTTATATTGTCGATGGCCAAGTGCCTGGAATCGGATGAAATATCTGATTCACCAGCCAAGAAATAAGTGACTCTTATGGGGTGGTGGAACAGTATCCTTGGCCAGAACACGGAGGTAAGAACATCTTAAAAGTTGAGCTAATAGGGGCTTATCAGGATGATTTTCACCACACTAGGTGAAATTCAAAAGTATTTGTAGGAGAAATTAAAGTGGGCATAAACTTTTGTCCACAAAAGGAGGACCTTTCAGTCTCAAGCTTTCATTCTGAAGCATAAATATAGATGTTGATCATTGTCCAGAAAGCTAAATAGGTCTGTCTCTGGAATCTGCAGGCTGGAAATATATGGTGGATCACCTCCTGGTGGATTTTCCATTTGTGCAGGTAGTGGTCAGGTGACTGAGATCATTGTCATCTTATTGTTTATTTCTGTGAGATACTGTACTAGCAAGGAAGTGATATTTTCATTTCAACAATGAGCTAGATGGACCACAGTCAGACAGAAAAGTGAGCAAATCTCTGCTGATTTATGGAATACACTACCATTTGGTGTCTGGCCATATGCATATTGAGCTTCTTTGAATATGTGGTTGGAATTATTCTAGGGTTAATATTACTACTTTACAGGTAGAGATGCTTAATACATCAGATGAACTTGGCCAGTCTCTATTTACCATGCATTCACTCTCCCTATAGGTAAGCACCGCTGTCTCACTGCACCCGATTCCAACATATGTTACCACAGTTAACTGTGGCTGGCATTGAATAGGCTATTTCTCTACAATTTTTCCTGCAGTGGAATTTTACAGTCCCCCACCAGCAGGTTGACACTGGCCTTTTTGCCATCCTCCCACCGACCCCCGACATGTCTGCAATTTTACACAGGGTAGGCGAGGCCTAGGGCCAATTATTGGCTACTTAAAGCCCGCAAGCTGGTGGGAGGAGCTCAGGAGCAGGGGAGAAGTTCTGCAGGGCTCTTGGGCCGGAAGGGGGAAAGGCACCTCTCTCAACAGCCCCCTTTCCACATTGGGTAACACCTGCGCCACCACCCACCAACACCCCCTGCCCCCTCCCTCCCTCCACCCCCCCTCCCCCACCCCACCCCAACCCCCACCCCCACCCAACAAGGTGTGTTCCCTCTCCCCTTGGGGCTCACCTCCCATTCCTGCCCTGAGATCCCCCACACTTACCTAGTCCTGGACTCTGGAACTTAAAATCCAGGGACTGCTTGTAGCCCTGGCCATTGCTGCCACCATGAGGTGTGAAAGTCCCATTTCCAATGATGTGGGGCTGCTGTGATTGGCAGGGATGCATTCCCCACTGACTCTTCAGGTGGTGGGGAGGGAAACCTTGGCATTCAAAAAATCCTTCCCCTGGTTTCTCTCTCATCTCTCTCCATTTCCTCTGTAAGCTCATCTTATCCATAAGGGACACCTTCTTCTTTGATCCCAATTCCAAGAAACTTCTGAGTATCCAACATTCCTTTCTGGCCTCCATGCTAGCTGTTGCCCCTTCTTATTTTCAAAATCAATCAAATCACATGCCCACCCACAACTCCTCTGTACTTACAAACTGCCACTTCCCCCTCACCTCTTTCTTCTTGTTACCTGGTGGTTCAATAACTATCTATTCCACAACTGTCTATTTGAACTCCTCCAATCAGGTTTCCTTCCCACAGCACTGAAACAGCCCCAACCAAAGTCACAATTGAAATTATTAGTACTATAATTATGATGTATTATCTCCACTTGATTGTTCTACAGTCTTTCGCACAATTAAGCACACCATCCTCCTCCATACCTCTCCTCCATTGTATAGTTTTTTGCAACAGCCCTCACTTATCTCCAATCTTCTCTATCAAATCATCACCTTAGCATATCCTGTAATATATTCTTTTCACACCTTAGCACCACCATGCCAAGACCCTTGGTTTCCTGCTCTTCCTTGTCTCCTTATAAGTCTTTGTCAATATGATCCATAGACATTGGGTGAGCTTACACAACAACACTGAGAACACACAGCTCCACCTCTTTAAAAATATGTTATACCCATTAGTCCAACTATACGTATTTAATTTATATATACAAATTCAAGAAAGGACAGAGATGATTGTACTTGAGGATGAGAAACTTACAGGATTATAGATTTGAGAAAAAAGGGGTGTGTGGCTAAGCACAACTGTTCTTTTAAAAAGCCAGCACAAGTACAACAGACCAAATGGTCTCCTTCTGTGCTGTAAGTTTCTATGATTCTATAAGGCTTGGTCAGGAAGACTTCTTTCTTTCTTGATAGTATATGCCATCCTTGTGAGCCCTAAGCTGACCATTGAGGGTCAGAATAGCACCCCAGTTTTAAACTGGTATTTCTGTAGGTAATTAAGAAGCATAGGACTGCTGATCATAATCTTCGATTACCTAGTTGTTCAAGTAAGAATAAACAAAGATATTGCATCCTAAGTTGCCCTGCACTGTAGACAAGTCATCAATGAAAGCTCTAGAAGACAAGGAGTACTCTGAAACTGCACTCTCAATGGCGCTTCCGGATGGTAATGAAGCATCTTTTAGATCCATGGTTGTCAGCAAATCCTTCAAAGCTTTAAAAATATGAACTCAGATAATCTTTTTCACGTTTCAGGGCCCTTAGATGCAAGATTGGATGGAATTGTTCTGACTTCTTGGCAAAGTCCCTTCATGTCTCTCAAAAATCAGATTCTAAGAACACAAGTAGACCATTTAGTCTCTCAGGTTGTTCCTTCATGCAAGGAGATGATGGCTGAACTGCAACCTAACTCCAACCTTTGCCCCATATCCCTCAATTCCTTCAATTAACAAAAATTGATCAATCTCGTATTTAAAATTAACATTTGATCCAACATCAATTACATTTTTTGGAAGGAAGTTCCAAATTTCTACCATCCTTTGCATGTGAAAGTGTTTCCTAATTTCACTTCGAAAAGCCTAACTTTAATTTTTAGGCTATGTTCCCTTGTCTTAGATTCCCCAGCCAACGGAAATAGTTTATCTCTATGTATCCTATCAGTTCCCCTTAATAGCTTGAACACTTTGATCAGATTACCTTTAAATCTTGTAACTTCCAGGAAATACAACAGTAGTTTGTGTAGTCTCTGCTTGTAGTTTAACTCTTGGAGCCCAGATAACATTCTGGTAAACCTACATTGTATTTTCTCCAAGGCCAATATATACTTCCTAAGGTGTGCTGCCCAGAACTGAACACAGTACTCCAGGTGTGGTCTTTATATAGTTGCAGCATGACCTCTACCTCTTTGTATACTAGTCTTTAGATATAAAGGCCAGCATTTCCTTAGCCTTTTGATTATTTTTTGCACCTGTCCATTTTTTTTTAAATCAGTGTACGGACATCTAAGTTTCTTTGGAACTCAAGTGCTTCTAACTTTTCACCATTTAGAAAGTACTATGATCTATCCTTTTCAGGTCCATGGTGGAAGACTTCCCAATTTCTCGTATCGAAATCCATTTGCTGAATCTTTTGATATTGTTTTGTATGATCTACACTGCTCACAATGCTGCTTATCTTTGCATCATCAGCAATCTTAAATATATAGCACTCTATCCTGTCATCTATGTTGTTAATAAATAAGATGCATAGATAAAGTCCCAGCATAGATCCTGGTAGGATGTCACTTGTCACATCCAGCCAATTAGAGTACTTGGCCACTATTTCTCTTCTCCTGAAACTCAGCCAATTGAATAACCAGGCTAATAATTTGCCCTCAATTCCATAAGCTTCAACTTTAGCTAACAGTCAGGACTTTATCAAATACCTTCTGGAAGTCCATAATAACACTCATAGACATTCCCCTGTCTGATACTTCAGTGACCCCTTTAAAAAATTGAATCAGATTTGACCTATCCTGTATAAGTCATTGCAGGCTTTCCCTGATCAGCTGAAAATTTTCACATTTTTCAATCACTCTAGCCTTAATTATAGATTCTAGGAATTTCCCAACAACAGGCTGATTTCACGTTCTCACCTTTCTTAAATAACGCACTGATATGCAACTTTCCAATCTAAAAGAATAGTTCCTGAATGGAGAGAACTTTGGAAGTTTATTGTTAGGGCTTTTGCAATGTTCTCACCTACCTCCTTTAACATACTCGGATGAAAACCATCCGGTCCTGGGGATTTGTCACCTTTAATGACATTATTTACTTAATTACTGTTAATTTGATTATCTTGTAAAATTTTAGTGAATTCCTGTTTCAACACCAGTTTCCTTACAATGTCCACCATGTTGTCCTTTTTCTCTACTGTAAATACTGATGCAGAGTAATTATTTAATATGTTCCCCATTTCCTTATTTTAATTTATATCATTGTCAGTTTTTAAAGGACCCACATTGCTCTTAACCACTATCTTTTTTCCTAATTGTAAAAGCTGTGTTAATTTCCTTTGCAAGTTTCTTTTCATATTCCCTTTTTGTAGCCACTACTGTTTGTCACCCTTAGCTGCTCTTTGTCTCCAACAAAAGAATACATTTGCATTTTAGAAAAGCTATTTCAAAAAATTGAAATTGCTACTCAATGAAATACTTCATAGGTTCTTTTTGTATTTACTAGACTGATGTGACCATACCCGTTCTTGGTAACGGCTTTCAAAGTAAGCCATGTCTCGTTCCTCGGCTGTGGGAAGGTGAGCGAATCGACTTAAACCATAAACATCTGCAGAGATATCAGAAAGTTTATGAAATAAAGTTATTCATTCACATATTCAACAATATGAATAGTTTAATTTGTAGAGATTTTATATTGGGTATAAATATTTGAGTATCTTTGGTGCAAAATTATGTTAAGTTGAAAGCTGCATACATCTTTCAACACTAAGAAGATTTGAGAAAAGAAGGGAAAAGAAGTGATACAATTATAGCTGTTCAGAAATGTTTGTTATAGATTATTACTGTTTGCGGCAGTGTAATTAAATATTTAGAAGAATCAGGAATTTGCTGTGGATTGACTGTGAGCAGAGTAGAACAACATTTTTCCCCCACGTATGTTCTATTATATTTTATGCACTGAAAGATCTTTATTTCTTTTTACAAATAAATATTTATATTGACATAATGTAAATTTTGTCCGTGTGCTTTTTTCTCTTTTTTTTAAACATGTTACCTAGTAATTTATTATACTCATGCTCCACAAGAACAGAAGTGGGCCTGGCAAGTCTGTGGCTTACGTAGGCAGAGTTGGGGGGGGGCGGGGATTGGTGTTGGTGGGGGAGATGAAATTTTGAACAGAAACTCCAGATTTCCCCTCATTCCGTAAAGTTTTACATGTCTTTTGACCCTGATAGGTGCCCTGTGCAGAAGTCAGCCTGATTGACAGGCTTGGCTTCCAACTGAGTGGGGAGCACTCTGGATCAGGTACTGGGACAAGGTAAGGGATGGGAGGGTGGCAAGTTTGATACCCTCCAATGATGGGGTCCACACCTGCCACAATACTGAAATGGCCCTTATCAAAGTCACAAATGACATTGTGTGTGACTGTGACTATGGTAAACTCTCCCATCACCTTTTTTCAACCTACCTGCAACCTTCAATGCAGCTGACCACACCATTCTTCTCCAATGCCGTCATCCAGCAAGATGGGACTGCCCTTGCCTGGCTCCAATCTGATCTATTGAATCACCTTGTAACTCTTCCCACAGCTGCACCATTACCTCTGCAGTTGCACAAGGAACTATCCTTGGCCCCCTTCCATTCTCCATCTACATGCTACTCCTTGGTGAAATCATCTGAAAAAGCAACATCAAGTTCCAAAAATACTGACCACACTCCGCTCTATCTCACCACCACTCTCTAGATTCCTCCACTGTCTCTGATGTGTCACGCTGCTCCTCCAACACCCCATATTGAATGACCTGAAATATCCTCCAGCAAATATCAGGAAGAGTGAAGCCACTGTCTTTGGTCCCTGCCATTCCCTGACTACTGTTTCCATCTTGGAAACTCTAAGAAGCTGAGCCAGACCTAGGTGCTAATTGCAACCTAGGTGTTGTCTTTGATCCTGAGATGAACATCCGACCACATATCCACTCCATCGCCAAGAGTGCTTCCTTCCACCTCTGTAACATCACTTGATTCTGACCCTGCGCTTGATTCTGACCCTGCCTCAACTCATATTCTGCTGAAATCGTCATCCATGCCTCGGTGATCCTTGTTTTCAAAATCTGCCATACCCTCTTCAACCTCCTGCAGCCCTATAACCCTTCAGTTCTGGCCTCTTGCACATCCCTGATTTAATCACTCCATCATTGGCAGCCTTCAGCTTTCAGCTGCCTTGGCCCTAAACTCTGAAATTCCCTCCCTGTCTTTTGCTCTCTCCACCTCACCTCCTTTAAAATCTAGCTTGTTATTCAATGTCAAGAACGTTTTTATTGTGAACACTCTTGTTAAGTTTTTGGGAAAATTTGTTATTTAATTTTTTTTGCACTATATAAAAGCAAGATGTTAAACTCTGCACCTTTTGGATTTTTAAAAATGTCTTTCCACTTAAATAAGAGTCAAGGAAGAGTATTTTATATGTTAAAAGTGAAAATTTTCTGAGGGGAAATATCGCTATTTTCAGCATTGCTTCCTCCTTTTCCATAGAAGCCTGACAGCACTCTTGTCTTTTAGTCATAAATTGTGGTTCAAACCCCATTTTGGATCTGAGCACATATGCCAGGCTGACACATTAAGCCCATATTGAAGGAGTGTTGCATTATCAGAGGTTGATGTAAAAGATCCCATGACACTCCCCACCTCTTCCTCTTGCCTCCCCGCTCTCCCCATGTCCTTTTATTTTCCTGCATCACCTCTTCTTCTTGCCTCCCTCTCCGCCTTTCTCCCCATTGCCTCCCCACTTATTGTCTTCTCCATACCTTCTCCTCCCACTCTACTTCCTCTCTTCAGTCCTCTCTTCCTGGCTAAAGTTTCAAGTGTTCTATTCTTGCAATTCAGTAATTATATCAACATCAAATTTTGTCTATCTGAAAATAGAATTCTGGAATAGAGAGCTTTGAACTGCTTGAGTTCCACTTTAAGCAGATTTCACGAGAGATTTTGCACAAACCGGTAAGAACTTATAATTTAATTGAGCTACAATTCTTATTTGTACGAAAGAAAATTAAAATAATACAGGCTGTCGTAAACAGTATTTATTAATTTATTTAAACATTCATTATGACAACATCAATATGAAGTATGCAAAGCTATAAGTTACATTTAGATTAATTCTGTTCACTAATGCATGTGAAATCCTGTAGTGTATAAAAAAGGTATTTTCATGTAACCTCACAAAATACACAATTTTCAATAATTAAAATAATTTGAAATTGTGCAATTGTCTTTTTATTTTATTTCTTACCATCTGCAGACTGTCCAGCATTTACTGCATCCATTTGTGGTCCATACGCTCTCAGAAAAGGGTGGTCCATTGAAGTAGAAGGTGCATCAAGAATTTCATTGCTTGGTGCCCCTGAAAGAATGAGTACTTCACTTTATGAACAAAGACTTGAATAAGCATCTAGAGAGTTAAATTGGATAAGACCTGAAAACAGGCACTGAAGTTATGCTGTGGAATTAACCCATGCCCAATTGTGTTGCAGGCTTGCCTGTTGTTTTACATGACTGCTGCATGCAGCCAATGAACAGAAGGGGTTTGTCTTGGCCGCACCGATCACCAAGGGGCTTGACATCGTGAGTAGAAAGTGCTACTTTAGGTAGCCTGCACCTCTTAAAGGGGAGGTACGTTATGGTTTCAAGAAGTGGTTGGAATGGCTCTGGGGGCCTTGGTAGAAGAGATGGAAAACAAGAAAAGTATCCTGCAGAAGGCCTTCCACACAGGATGTTGCTCCTAGAATCTGAATGTAGTACGGGAAGAAGGTTAAATGATCTCACATGAGATGTCAAGCTGCACTACTTGTCTGATCCACTGCTCAACTTACTATACCCGCTTCACCCATCTACCAAAAATCTCTATCAATCCTTAGTCAACCCGAACATTCATATGCTTTACTTCACCTTCACACATACATAACATTATTACAAGTCTCACACCACAACTCACAGCTTGTACACACTGGCAGCTAGCTATTCTACCCTATCCCATTGCCGAAACATATTGCTGGACATTCACTGACACACATTGGTTTTTCTTGTAGGAAAATGCGGCAAATGACAGCAGGAAGCACCAAAGAACTAGAGGTGCACAAGCACGCTTGCAAACTTTACCCCCATGGAGGAAACAGTTCTGGCCATCATGGGAAGCAACATCACTGAGGCCCTGTACACCGGCTGGGTGGATGTGATCGGTGATGAGTGTATCCGTATACTTAATCCACCTTCACTCGTCCCATTTCTCCATTTTCCGTCAATCTCTTCTGACTTAGAAACTGTGGATGTTGTATGTACCCACTTATTACTTTCTCCTCTCTCCTCATGACAATCCAAAACTTGGCTCTTTCTCAATGTAGATGTTTAAGAACAGGAGCTTTGCAGTGACGCAAAAGAAAAAAACTGGAGGACTGATAATGTTGTATCATTGTTCAAAAATGGAGGAAGAATAGACTGAGTAATTACAGGCCAGTTAGCCTAACCTTAATGGTGAGCAAATTGTTGGAAAAGATTCTGAGGGACTGTATTAATTGTCATATAGAACGGCACAGACTATTCAAGAACAGTCAGCATAGATTTGTTAAGGGAAGATCATGTCTAGCTAATCTGATTGAATTTTTTAAGGTAAAAAGGAGGGTTGATGAGGGTAATGTATTTGATGTAATCTACATGGATTTTAGCTGGGCTTGTGACAAGATCCCACATGGCCAACTGATCAGATAAGTAGGAACTCATAGCATCCAAGGGCAGGTGAAAAGTTGAATCCAAAATTGGCTCAGTGGCAGGAAGCAAAGAGTAATGGTGGACTGGTGTTTTTGCAGCTGAAAGGCTGTTTCTATTGGGGTTCCATGTCATTCAGTGCTCGGTCCCTTGCTTTTTGTAGTTTTTACCAATGATTTAGACTTAAATGTAGGGGATATGATTAAAATGTTTATAGATGATCAAAATTGGTTGTGTGGTTGATAGACAAGAAGGAAGTTTTAGACTCCAGGAAGATATCAATGGGCTGGTCAAGTTGGCATAGAAGTGACAAATGGAATTCAGTCTGAAGAAGTATGAGGTAAAACATTCAGAGAGGTCAAGCTAAACAAAGGAATGCATCATAAATGTAGCAGAAGAGCAGAGGGACCTTGGAGTGCATATCCACCTAGGTGGGATAGGTGGATAAAGTGGTTAAGAGGGCCTAAGGAACAGTTTCCTTTATGAGTTGGCATAGAACATGAGAGCAGGGAGGTTGTGCTAGAACTGTATATAACACTATTTGGTCCATAGATAGAGTACAGTGTACAGTCCTGGTCACTGCATTACAGAAAAGGTGTAATCAAATTCGATGGGTACAAAGGAGGTTTACAAGAATAACGTCAGGAATAGAGAATGTAGCAGTGAGGAAAGATTTGATAGGCTAGAGTTGTTTTCTTTGGAACAGGGAGGTCCATCAGAGATTTAATTGAGATGTATAAAATTATGAGGGACCAAGATAGAGTGGATAGGAAGGACTTAGTTTCCTTAGTGCAGAGGTCAATAGCCAGGGGCCATAGGTTTAAAGTAATTGGCAAAAGGATGAAAGGAGAGTTAAGGAGGATTTTTTTCACCCAGAGGGTTGTAGGGGTCTGGAACACATTGTGTGAAAGGGTAGTAGAGGCAAAAGCCATCATCACATTTCAATCAGCACCACTTGATTACACTGTCAATGACACCTTCCATTACTTTGATGATGATTGAGAGTAGGCTGATGGGGCAGTAATTGGTTGGATTAGATTTGTGCTGCTTTTTGTGGTCAGGACATACGTCGGCAATATTCCACATTGTCAGGTAGATGCCAGCATTGTAGCTGTTCTGGAACAGCTTGGCTAGTGGGTGCAATTAGTTCTGGATCACAAGTCATCTTCTATGCTTCAGCCAGGATGTTGTCAGGGCCCATAGCCTTTGCTGTGTCCAATGCCTGCATCCATTGCTTGATATCATGTGGAGTGAATTGAGTTTACTAAAGACTGACATTTGTGATGGTACATTTGGCTGAAGATGGTTGCAAAAGCTTCAGCTTTGTCTTTTGCACTGGTGTACTGGGTTTCCCCATTTTTTTTTTCTTCCTTAGTTCTGTTGAAGAGTCATACTGACTCGAAACGTTAACTATATTCCTCTCAGCAGATGCTGTCAGACCTGCTGAGTTTTTCCAGGTATTTTTATTTTTGTTTTTGTTTTGGATTTCCAGCATCCACAGTTTTTTGCTTTTATGCTGTCCTGCAATCCTCATTGAACCAGGGTTGATCCCTTGGCTTGATGGTAATGGTGAGTGAGGGATGTGCCAGGTCAAGAGATTACAGATGGTGATTGAATACAATTCTGCTGCTGCTGATGGCCCATAGTGCTTTGTGGTGCCCAGTTTTGAGCTGTTAGCTCCATTCTAAATCTAACCCATTTATCACAGTGATAGTGCCACACATGATGAAGGGTATCCTCTGTATGAAGACTTTGTTTCCACAAGGACCGTGTGGTGGTCACTCCTACCAGTAGTGTCACGGATGGATGCATCTACGATGGGTAGCTTGGTGAGGGCAAGGTGTATTAGCTTTTTCTCTCTTGATGATTCTGACTCAGGCCCAGTTTGGCAGATAGCACCTTCAGGACTCAGTCAGTAGAAATGCTACTAAGCCAATCTTGGTGATTGCCATTGAAGTCCCCCCAACCCTTGGCAGTGTACATTCTGCGCCCTAGCCACCCCCTGCTTCTTGCTAGTGGTGTCTAACATGAAGGAGTAGTGATTCACCAGCTGAGGTAGAGTGGTACACAGTAATCAGCAAGACGTTCCCTTGCCCTCAATTGACCTGATGCCATGGGACTTCATAGGATCCAGAATCAAAGTTAAGGAGTCTCATGGCCATTCCCTCCTAGTTGTATACCCCTGTGCCACCATATCTGGTGGTCTGTCCTACGGAGGGACAGGACATACCCTGGGTTGCCAAAGGAGGAGTCTGGAACATTGGCTGTAAGGTATAATTTGGTGGATATGACTATGTATGGCTGCTGCTTGATTAGTCTGTGGGACAGCTCTCCTAAGTTTGGGACAAATCCCCAAATGCTAGTGAGAATGCCTTTGCAAGGTCCATGGGACAGTGCCAGCAGTCCATATAGTTTATTCTATTCTTGACTTTTTTGTAAGTGTTTGATACCACTTATTAGGCCATTTCAAAGGGCAGTTAAGAGTCAACCACTTTGCTGTAGGTCTAGAGTTACATGAAGACCAGACAGGATAAGGACAGTAGATTTCCTTTCTTCTTCTTGAATGCTAGTAGCTGTGTTTAAGTAGAGCTATTTTTCTATATTTTCACTTATAAAATCTATCAAATTGGTTTTGAATATTTTGGTTACACCTGATGGTGACCATTCTGATTTGTAAGGCCAGATTTTATAAGGCTCCACCTTTGCCATGAAGTCTTGCTATTGTCAGGCATTGGTCAGGAAATTACATTCCCAGCTTTGCCTGCACAATTCTGTACATCTGATTTTTTTTGTGAGGTGAGCAGTGGAGAGGTTGGATGTTAAGGGAGAAAATTGCACAGGAAGCAAGCCAAACCTACTGCTGATTACCATATACTGCCCCCTACCACCACTTTCCCACTCAGCTGATGAACCAGTACTCCTCCATGTCAAACACCACTTGGAGGAAACACCGAGGGTGGCAAGGGCACAGGATGTACTATGGGTGGGGGACTTCAATGCCCATCACCGAGAATAGCTCGGTAGCATCACTACTGGCCGAGTCCTAAAGGACGTAGCTGCTAGACTGGTTCTGCGGGAGGTAGTGAGGGAACCAACAAGAGGGAAAAACATACTTGACCTCATCCTCACCAATCTGCCTGCCATAGATGCATCTGTCCATGACACTATCGGTAGAAGTAATGATCGCATAGTCCTTTTGGAGGCAAAGTCCCATCTTCACATTGAAGATACCCTCCATCATGTTGTGTAGCACTACCACCATGCTAAATGGGATAGATTTCAAACAGATCTAGCATCTCAAGACTGGGCATTCATGAGGTGCTGTGGGTCATCAGGAGCAGCAGAATTGTACTCGACCACAACCTGTAAGCTCATGGCCTGGCATATCCCCCACTCTACCATTACCACCAAGCCAAGGGAATCAACTCTAGTTCAATGAAGAGTGCAGAAGGCATGCCAGGAGCAGCACCAAGCATATCTAGAAATGAGGTGTCAACCTGGTGAAGCTACAACACAGGACACTTGTGTGCCAAAGACTATAAGCAGCATGTGATAGACAGAGCTAAGCGATCCAACAACCAATGATCAGAGAACCATAGAAAAGTTATGGCACAGAAATAGGCCATTCAGCCCATTGTGTCTGCATTAGCCAAAAAGGAAAGAATAAAAAACTAGCTTCCCGTTCTAATCCCACCTTCCAGCACCCGATCCGTAGCCTTGCAGGTTACAGCACTTTAGGTGCAGATCCAGGTATCTTCTAAGTAAGCTGAGGATTTCTGCATCCACCATCAAACAAGGCAGCGAATTTCAAGCACCCGCCACCCTCTAGCTGAAGAAGATTTTCTTATGTCCCCTCTAACCCTTTTTCCAATCGCCTTAAATCTGTGCCCTCTGGTATTTGTCCTCTCTGCTAGGGAAAGCAGTCTACTCTATCTAGGCTCCACATAATCTTGTACACCTCAATCAGATCACCCCTCAGCCTCCTCATTTCCAAGGAAAACAACCCCAACCTATCCAATCTTACTTCATAGCTGCAATTTTCAAGCCCTTGTAACATTCTTGTAAATTTCCTCTGCACCATTCTCTCCAGAGCTATTATGTCCTTCCTGTAATGAACAACCAGAACTGTACACAAAATTCCAGCTAAAGCCTAACCAGCATTTTATACAGTTCCATTATTACATTCCTGCTTTTGTATTCTATACCTTAGCCACCTGTCCTGCCACCTTCAGGGACCTGTGGACATGCATGCCAAGGTTTCCTCACTTCCTCGACCCGTCCCAATATCCTCCCATTTATTGTGTATTCCCTTGCTTTGTTTGCCCTCCTCAAATGCATTACCTCACACTTCTCTGGATTCTCTGGATTGAATTCCATCTGCCGTCCACTCAACCAAACCATTGATATAATTCTGGAGACAACGGCTATCCTTTTCACTATCAACTACACAGCCAATTTCTGTGTCATCTGCAAATTTCACATTCATGCCACCCACATTTAAGTCTAAATCGTTAATATATAAAACAGAGACTAAGGGACTCCACTGAGCCCCGTGGAATGCCACTGGAAACCGTTTTCCATTCGCAAAAATATCCATCAACCATCACCCCATGTTACCTGTTGCAGAACCAATTTTGGATCTAACTTACCACATTCCCCTGTATCGCATGGGCTTTTACTTTTCTGACCAGTCCGCCATGTGGGACCCTGTCAAATACCTTACTAAAATCCATGTAGACAACATCCACTGCACTACTGTCATCAATCCTCCTTGTTAATTCCTAAAAAAAATTTGATTAAATTGGTAAGACACGACCTTCTCCTAACAAAATCATGCTGACTATCCCTGATTAATCTGTTCCTTTCTAAGTGACAGTTTATCCTACCTCTCAGAATTGATTTTAATAATTTGCTAACCAACGAAGTCAGGCTGACCGGTCTATAATTATTTGGCCTATCTCTTACACCCTTTTTAAATAATGGTACAATGTCCGCAGACCTCCAGTCCTCTGATACCTCAGCTGTAACTAGTGAGGATTGGAAAATGATCCTTGAGGGATCCACTATTTCCTCCCTAGCTTCCTTTAACAGCCTGGGATACAATCCATTCAGCCCTGGTGCTTTATCCACCTTCAAGGATGTCAGTCCCTCCAGTACATCCTCTCTCACTATGCTTATTGTATCTAATACTTTACACTCCTCCTCTTTAACCAGAATGTCGGCATCATCCCTCCCCTTAGTGAAGACAGAGACAAAGTACTCATTGAGAATCCTGCCCACATCTTCAGCATCAGCGCACAAGTTGCCATGTACATCTCTGCTAGGCCCTTACCTTTTCTTAGTTATTCTCTTGCTCTTAATACACTGGTAAAACATTTTTGGGTTTTCTTTGATTTTACTTGACAATATTTACTCATATCCTCTCTTTGCCTTCCTAATTGCCTTTTTTAATTCACCTCTGTACTTTCTATACTCCTCTAGGCATTCTGCAGGGTTAAATTTTTTGTGACTGTCATAAAATTTCTTTTCCTGCTTTATCTTACGCTGTATGCTTCTAGATAACCAGAGGGCTCTACTGCCTTTTCTCTTTGTGAGGACATGTCCACACTATGCCCGTAGAATCTCTCTTTTGAATGCCTCCCACTGGTCTGTCGCCGATTTCCCTTCAAGTATCTGTAACCAGTCCACTTTCACCAGATCACCTCTCAGCTTCATAAAATTTGTCTTTCCCCAATTTAAGATTTTTACTCCTGTTCTGTTTATTCTTTTCCATAATTATGCTAAACCCAACTGTATTATAGTCACTATCTCCAAAATGGTCACCCACTGCTACCTCATCCAGTTGCCCAACTTCATTTGCTAATACTAAATCTAAAATTGCACCCCCTCTCATTGGGCTTGCTACATGCTGGCTGAAAAAGCTCTCTTGAATGCAGTTCAAGAATTTGTGCCATCTGTGCCTATTACACTGCTCATTTCCCCATTGATATTAGTGGAGTTGAAGTCCCCAACTATTATTTGCCCTATTGTTTTTGCACTTAACAATTTGCCTACACATTGGCTCTTCCATCCCCCTCTCACTATTTGGGGGTCTGCAGTACACTCCACTAGTTTGGCTGCCCTTTTTTTATTTCTGAGCTCAACCCATATGGCCTCATTTGGTGATTCATTTAGTATATCATCCCTTCTCAACAGCTGTAATTGAGTCTTTAACCAATAATGCTACACCCATACCTTTTTCGCCCCCTTTCTATCCTGCCAGAAAACCCTATATCCAGGGATGTTGAGCTGCCATTTTTGTCTCTCCTTAAGCCATATTTCCGTTATAGTAATGATGTCATGCTGCCATGTGTCTGTGCCCTCAGCTCAGTTGTTTGCTATACTCCTTGCATTTAAATAAATATCTTTTAGCATTACCAAATTCCTGTGCTGTAAACCTTTCAATCTTTGCTTCTTCTGTTTTCAGAGTCACTTGCCAATTTTCCATCTTCAATGCCAAAGTTAAGGCTGAAGCATTTGCAACAATCTTCAGCTGAAGTGTCAAGTGGATAATCTATCTTCTAGAGGTTCCCAGCATCACAGATGCCAGTCTTCAGCCAATTTGATTCATTCCACATGGTATCAAGACACGGCTGAAGGCACTGATATTGCAAAGACTATGGGCCCTGACAACATTCTGGCAATAGTGCTGAAGGCCTGCGCTCCAAAACTTGCCGTGATGCTAGCCAAGTTGTTCCAGAACAGCTACAATGCTGGCATCTACTCAGAAATGTGGAAAATTGCCAGGTATGTCCCATCCACAAAAACCAGGACAAATCTAGCCTGGCCAATTACCATCCCAACAGTCTACTGTCAATCATCAGTAAAGTGACAGAAAGGGTCATCAACAGTGCTATCAAGCGGCATTTGCTTAGAAATAAGCTGTTTACTGTTGCTCTGTTTGGATTCTACCAGAACCACTCACCTCCTGACCTCATTGCAGCCTCGGTTCAAACATGGAGAAAAGAGTGGAACTCCAGGGGTGAGGTGAGAACGACTGCCCTTGACATCAAGGCAGCATTTGACAGAGTGTGGCATCAAGGAGCCCCAGCAAAACTGGAGTTAATGGGAATCAGGGGGGAAACTCTCCACTGGTTGGAGTCATACCTAGCACAAAGGAAGATGGTTGTTGTTATTGGAAGTCAGTCATCTCAGCTCCAGGGCATCACTGCAGGAGTTCCTCAGGGTAGTGTCCTAAGCCCAACCATCTTCAGCTCCTTCATCAATGACCTTCTTTCCAACATAAAGTCAGAAGTAAGGATGTTCGCTGATGGTTACACAATGTTCAGCACCATGCGCAACCTCTCAGAAACAGAAGCAGTCCATGTCCAAATGCTGCAAGGCCTGGACAATATTCAGGCTTGGATTGACAAGTGGCAAGTAACATTTGCACCACACAAGTGCTGGGCATTGACCATCTCCAACAAGAGAGAATCTAACCATCACCCTTTAACATTCAATGGCATTACCATCGCTGAATCCCCCACTATCAACATCCTGGGGGTTACCCTTGACCAGAAACTGAACTGGATTAGCCACATAAATACTGTGGCTACAAGAGCATGTCAGAGGCTAGGAATCCTGTGGCAAGTAACTCATCTCCTGATGCCCCAAAGCCTATCCAATATTTACAAGGCACAAGTCAGGAGTGTGATGGAATACTCTCCACTTGCCTGGATGAGTGCAGCTCCAACAATGCTCAAGAAACTCAACACCATCCAGGACACAGAAGCACTCTTGATTAGCACCCCATCCACAAACATTCATTCCCTCCATCACGGATGCACAGTGTGTACCATCTACAAGATGCACTGCAGGACTCACCAAAGTTCCTTCGGCCTTCCAAACTCATGACCAGTACCATCTAGAGGAGCAAGGGCAGCAGATGCATGAAAACACCACCACCTGGAAGTTCCCCTCCAAGCCATACATCATCCTGACTTGGAAATATATCACCATTCCTTCACTGTCACTAGGTCAAAATTGTGGAACTCCCTCCCCAGCAGCACCATGAGTGTACCTACAGGGACTGCAGCGGTTCAAGAAGGCAGCTCACCATCACCTTCTCAAGGGCAATTAGGGATGGGCAATAAATGCTGGTCCAGCTAGTGACACCCACATCCCATAAATGAATTAAAAACACATTTAATAATTCTTAAAATGAGATTCCGTGCTTATTAATGACCTTGTGCAAGTTTCTGCTTAATCCATATTGAAACAAGTGAAGAGGACACTCAGTAGAGCTCAAACCTCCACCACGCTGTACTAACTCAACGTTATAACAATGACACATTTCTTCCTTAAGGATTTTCCCTGCCTAGATGATGCTTTGTAACTTCAAAGCTGAAGAAAGAAATATTTTTATTAAGAGCCTCCATCTAAATGAGGCTTCAGGCCAATCCACATTAAGAAACCTACTCTGAAAAATCTGCTCACATTTTGATAGCTGTGACAAATTGCACCACAGCAGTCTAAACCAATCAAAATTCTAAATAAAACAACCCACAACATTCTTTTTAAAAAAGTCAATTCACTCTATCTCCCAAAGTAACAAGTCTTTTAAAAAATTCCAGGCTCTAGATCCGTATCCACAGCTTCACCAAACTTAATCAGTTCTTCCTTGGGCCATACCATATTTGTGTTCCAAGCTTCGCTAAAAGTGTCCATTAGTTTTTGAGATATAAGTTTACAGGCAGCTGCAAAAACATTACCTTTGCCCACCTTCAGTGGCAGAGATAGTGAGGAACTAACATCTCAGTGAGACCGATCTCTTTTGGACTAACCCTTAAAACAAGTTACTTGTGTTTCTGTTACTGCTGATCAGGGGGCTTTTACCCCCTCAGTGAGCATGCCTCTACAAAAAAAATGACATTTTTTTTTCCCTTGTGTACTTAGGACTTCATGTTTAAGCCTTCAGTTTGGTTATCAAGAAATTCCTGAAGTACCATCAATTGCTGCTACAATATAAGTTGCAGCAAACAAAGCAGGAAGATGGGAATCCCTTTGATTGCTCATGTGGTGCTTCATCAATTGAATAAGGAGCAGAATTTGAGAGTGGACCAAAATCACTCAGTGCAACTTTCTCAAACACAGTCTCTACGTTTTCCAATGCGCTGGAATCTGTGATGGTGCAAAATGCCAGGGAGCTTGATACAAGCTGCTATGATGTGCCAGGATCCACAACGCCACTTGTTCTTTCCTTGTCTGGGGAAGAACTTACAGTAAAGAAAATCAATTAACAATGCATCCCCAAGACAATGTCTTCAAACAGGGGTAAGGTATTTTGTGCATCATGTATCTGCTTAGCAGTTTAGCCACTGCCGTAAGGATCGAGAGAGAGGAAGGTCAATAATAAAAGGCCAGCTGAATGGTGGCATCATGCTTTAAAATTACCCTTGGCAATCCTCAAAAAAAATTGCACGAAAAAAGGCCAGTGCCATTTCCTTATAGTGAATGAGCTACTAAGCATGGCTAACTACTGCCTGTCCTGATCCTTTCTTGGTGGTTGTGTGCTGCCTTGACCTGTAAACATAACACATTTAGGAAAATGATAGCAACTACCCAAGCATCCTAAACAGCATCCCTGTTCACTAAAATTAACCGCCTAGTGCCAGGACATTGCAAATTAACTAGAATTGTGTTCAGGTTGGCAGTAGTTTTTGTAAACTGAACTTTAAACTCCCATGTGAGAGCTACTGGATCTGTCAGCAATGGGATCCTGCAGCTTCTGTTGTGTATAGGAGTGTTGGAATTGAAGGCAAATTATTAACTGGTCCAGTAATTAGCTGAGAGACAGGAAACAGGAGACAGAGTAGGAATAATGGGCAGGTACTCTAATTGGCAGAATGTGAATAGTGTCCTACCAAGAATCATGGTGGGCCCTCAAATATTCACTGTATTTATGAATAACTTAGTGGATGGGATGGAAAGCCACAAATCCAAATCTATGATGACACAAAATTAGGCAGCTTTATAAAACAGTGTAGATGGAAGCATAACATTACAAAGAGATATCGATGGGTTAAATTAATGGGCAAAACTGTGTCAAATGGATTTCAATGTAGGTAAAGTGAGGTAATCCACTCTGAATCTAAGAAAGATAGAGATGGGCACTTACTAAATAGTGAAAAGCTAAAACCAGTGAAGATCTAAAGAGACTTCGGGGTCCATGTACATATTTAATCAAAATGTCATTAAGAAGTACAGGAAAATAATCAAAAATGCAAATGGAATGCTACCTTTATATCTAGAGGAATACAACTATGCCTCGTTTAGCATTCCTAATGCGTTCCTAAAAAGGCCATGCTAAATGAAAATATGGAAAAATGATTTTTCATTTTGCACAAGAAAACACTTAATAAGGGCGGGTTACTTTCCTGACCTGTAATGTTTACATTAAAAGCCTAATGGCTGCCTTGAACCTAACTGGCCCAAAAATCCTCTTATGAGCTTACTATTACTATTGTATTTACTTCCTCCGTGCTGCTTCCAGCCTCCTGCTCGCCACCTCTCTTGTTCCCTCCCACTTATCGCTTTCCTTTCCTGAACCTCTTGCTATCTCCCCCTCGCTGCCCCTCTTCTGACCCCCCTATTCCCTCCCACTCACCACTTCCCTCTTCAAACCCCCTCACTCCATCCCACTCACTGCTTCCCTTTTCCAACCCCCTTGTGCCCTCCCACTTGCCGCCCCTCTCCTGATCCCCTCGTTCCCTCTGACTCACTGCTTCCCTCTACAAACCCCCTCGCTCCCTCCCACTGACCACTTCTCTCTCCCAATCCCCTCACTCCCTCCCCCTCGCTGCCCCTCTCCTGACCCCTCAATTCCCTCCCATTCACTACCCATCTTGGAGCTTCCCTTTCTGATCTTCTTGTTGCTTCCCACTCAGGGGCAGTGAGTGGGAATCAGCGAGGGGGTTGGGAGAGGGAAGCAGAAAGCAGGAGGAAACAACAGGGAAGGAATGGTGGTGAGTGGGAGGGAATGAGAGTTGGGAGAGGCAGCGAGGAAAGCGGTGGTGGATTTAAAAAAAAGACTGAGGATGTGCTGTTACAATATGTTTCTTGGTACATGCGCAGTAGCTGTGCTAAAATGAAAATGGAGGCAGCCCTATTTGGCTAAGTTCTGTTATTTAAAAACCACGCTAAAATGAAAACGTGCTATTAAAATGCAGTAGAATATGAAGGGGTAAAAATCATGCTTCAGCTTCAGAAATTCCTGATTAGATCACACCTGCAGTCCTGTGAACAGTTTTGGTCACCACAGCTTGGGAAGCATATGCTGGCTTTGGAGATAGTGCAGTATAGATTTGCCAGCATGGTACCTGGACTCCAAGGATTAAATTATAAGGAGTGATTACACAAACTAAGATTGTATTCCCTGGAGTTTATATGATAAAAGATAATTAAAGTTTTCAGTCCACTACTATATGACTGGGGGCATTGCCTGAAGATTAGACCCAGACCTTTCAGGAGCAAAATTAGGAAATACTTCTACACACAAAAGGTGCTAAAAGTTTGGAACTCTCTTCTGCAAATGGCAATTGGTGCTCGATCAATTGTTAATTTTAAAACAGAGATTGATAGATTTTTGCTAATTAAAGGTATTAAGAAATAAGGGGTAAAGGCCCATATGGAGTTAGGTCGCAAATCAGCCATGATCTCACTGAATGGTAGAACAGGCTGCTGTTCCTATGTTGTGCGTTCTATCTTCTTGTAGGTGTAGAAAACAAACATTTACACTTCCTATGGACAAGGAGAAAGCATGTACCCAAAGGTAGAGACATTTATCTTGGTGTTTCTCAATGTGCTATTAAATTTTGTGTCTTTGATCCAAGGAATGGTAAACGCTCACTTAACTACATTCATTCATCTCTCTAGATCCATCCTCATTTACATTGCACCTCTGTTTTTAACAGGTAATTGGACTTCAACACCAAACAGTGCTACCATCCTTTGCAGCATATTGTGCAACATGATCCCTAAGAAGTCTATACTACATGCCTGGGTCTTCCCCACTGCCTTTGTCACACTCATCTTGCCTATTCAATATTACACTGATACAACATTTCATAGCCACTACACCCCTTAATGGTATTATGGCACAGACAGTGGTAAATGCTGAACTGCTCAAATCCCAAAGGGAAACTTGAAACATCTGCCACAACTGTTTTGCAATTTGTATAAATTTTGAGATGCATGCCTTGATTTCAGCAGTAATAAGACCACCAAGTCTTACAGGTTTCTTACAAAACTAAATTAAGCCTTTATTAATAGAAGAAATAATTTTAATACATATGTAGATCTGCAAATTACTACTATATCTTCTAAATCCCCTAAATAGTCTAAATCCCAGTTACACTTTCATTAAGGTAACAGCAGGACA
The DNA here is from genome assembly GCF_017639515.1 of Carcharodon carcharias. Taxonomy (NCBI): domain Eukaryota; kingdom Metazoa; phylum Chordata; class Chondrichthyes; order Lamniformes; family Lamnidae; genus Carcharodon; species Carcharodon carcharias. Next base: position 137,274,510 of record NC_054469.1, on the reverse strand, counting down.
CATAGATTTTAAAAGACCTAGGCAAAGAAACATGATACCCTAAACAATCCAATTCAAAGTAAGTTTTCTTAACTTCAGTTCTTTGTAGACAGCAGCTTGAGGTGTAGATACTGGAGGCTTTTCACATGTTAGATCTTAAAATGCCTACCCTTATACACAGCCTTCGCTCCTTTATACATATTTTCCCCTTTGAATGCAAATTCCCATTGTTTCACTAGGTCTTTGGGCTTCACCTCTCTGACAATAAAAATCTCTCATAGTACCAATTTTACCAGTAATCTTTGGGAAAAATAAACACTCTATTTCTTACATCTCCTGGCTAGGTGGCACATTTCACTCCTCCTTTGAAATCAATCTAGTCTGGTTTATTTAAAAATGCAAATGTTGCCTTTACCCCTGTGTTTACCTACTTAACATTTCAAACCTACCTTATCTTCTAATACATCAAAGCCTTCAGACCAGCTGCCTTTAATTCAATTAAGTCACACACCCACACACAGACGCAGACCAATAGACACAGACCCCATTATTCATCTGCTTTAAAATAAATTCCAATAACGTTATCAGAATCATTATATCTTCCTGACATTGTTGATACTGAGAAGGTTCACAGTACCTTTTTATAATGACCAGCAGTGACTCTGAAAGAGCTGCTGGCTTGCCCAAACTTGTGACTCAAAGCCAAACAATATGCAGCTGTCCCAGCCTGCACAGGGAAACATTGCAGCACATGGAACTGATGAGGAGAGAATCACTTTGCAAAATTCAACAAGACCAGTGTTCCCTGCTGGTAGTGTAGTTCAGCCCAGATCACAAACAAACACAGCCCCAATTTTTCCAGTCACATCAAATTGGGGCTATTATTCCAGTTTGCCTCATGACCCTTTTTAAAAATAGAGTTCTATTAGCCAATTTCTAATTAATTGAGATTACATCAACGTGGTCTAGATATGGTGCTTTGCACATTTCAAACTAATGTTCTTTTTTAAAAAAACATATCCACAGTTAATGGTAAAGTGTACCATTCATGGAAATTTGATTTGTGACATAGGCAATGTTCCCTCCTTATCTTGGGTAAATGCAGATGCTGCAGCTTTCATCATTGTTAGTAGATCAGTATTTTATTTGGTCCTGTATTAAATATGTAAATGCTTTTTGGGAAAGTAAGCCTTGATTGTTACTTTGGATCTTCTGAACATTCTTAAGTTTTATGTTCCTCTTATATAATTGTAATGTTATCACTAGTTTTGCTTGTTTTTATAATCAACCCAAAACTTATCTATAAGGTTCTACATATGTTTTAAAAGTTAGCTGTTTATCTTCAATCTGTTTCTTTACATTGCTCCTTAATTGCATTGGCCTTCATTGACCTTTATACTGATTTGCCGATGAAATGTGATTGAAGGATCAACAACAGTTCCTTAACTAATTCACACTCCTCTACTGTACATTATCCAACCATTATGGTATCACAATGAACCTGTTCAAACTCCTTCCTTCAAAGCTGTCTCTTTTTAAAGTTTAATTTTAACATTTGTGCACCTATGTGCTTTATTCATACTTTTCTGAGCAGTTAATTTCAAATGATATTATGATTACTGGATCTTAATTCTCCTTCATTTGTGCCTTACTTACAATGCTTAAAGATTAGATCCAGAATAACCTTCAACCACAATCACTGCTCAACAACTAAGCAGTTAGCATTTACCTACCTCCTTGAAAAAGTTCTGTTCTTCTCTGCGACAAGATTTCCGTACCTCTCTTTTCTTATATTTCAACTCTTTCTTGGACTCGAACTCAAGTTCTGTCGAAGGGTCATGAAGACTCGAAACGTCAACTCTTTTCTTCTCCGCCGATGCTGCCAGACCTGCTGAGTTTTCCCAGGTAATTCTGTTTTTGTTTTGGATTTCCAGCATCCGCAGTTTTTTTGTTTTTATCTCTGTGTTTAATTGACTGCCACTGCTCTTCAAGAAATGCCTACCTCCTTGAAAAAGTTCTGTTCTTCTCTGCGACAAGATTTCCGTACCTCTCTTTTCTTATATTTAAACTCTTTCTTGGACTCGAACTCAAGTTCTGTCGAAGGGTCATGAAGACTCGAAACGTCAACTCTTTTCTTCTCCGCCGATGCTGCCAGACCTGCTGAGTTTTCCCAGGTAATTCTGTTTTTATTTTGGATTTCCAGCATCCGCAGTTTTTTTGTTTTTATCTCTGTGTTTAATTGACTGCCACTGCTCTTCAAGAAATGCCTACCTCCTTGAAGAAGTTCTGTTCTTCTCTGCGACAAGATTTCCGTACCTCTCTTTTCTTATATTTCAACTCTTTCTTGGACTCGAACTCAAGTTCTGTCGAAGGGTCATGAGGACCCAAAACGTCAACTCTTTTCTTCTCCGCCGATGCTGCCAGACCTGCTAAGTTTTCCCAGGTAATTCTGTTTTTGTTTTGGATTTCCAGCATCCGCAGTTTTTTTGTTTTTATCTCTGTGTTTAATTGACTGCCACTGCTCTTCAAGAAATGCCTACCTCCTTGAAGAAGTTCTGTTCTTCTCTGCGACAAGATTTCCGTACCTCTCTTTTCTTATATTTCAACTCTTTCTTGGACTCGAACTCAAGTTCTGTCGAAGGGTCATGAGGACTCGAAACGTCAACTCTTTTCTTCTCCGCCGATGCTGCCAGACCTGCTGAGTTTTTCCAGGTAATTCTGTTTTTGTTTTACCAAACATGTGTTATTCCATTAGGTTTTCATCTCCTCTTTTTTCAATCAACACCTGGATAACTGAAATCCTCCAAAACATTGTTATCACATTTTACAGTCATCCCTTATCTACAATGGATGTCTGTAATAACAGTCAAAGAATGACTTTTTTCGTGAACTGCATTTGCTGCATTAAGCAAGCCTTATTTCTTTCTGAGAATGTAACATCCTGGTTTAGTAAAGTTTCAATTATTCAGCTCACTTTGCACCTTTCCTTCAATAAGTTTCCAATTCTGCAAACCTGTTTTGAATGCTCTTTATATACAACTTCAAATCTCAAAATAACCCCCAGAAAAACTTTACTAAATATTTAGAAGGTTTAATCAAACTAGCCAGATTAAATTCAGCTGTGTTTATAATTAATTATTTGTAAGTAGATAAATAAAATGGAATTTGATCAGAGTAAGGAAGGAAAATTATTCCAAAATAAGTACTGTATCATGCTTTTTTAACAATAGGCTATAACTTAATTGAGTGGCATCAAAAACAATTAGAGACATCAAATTAGAGAAACTTTCAAATGACCTCAGAATTGTGGCCAATACAATCTGCAAGCAAATGTTCGGTTACAATTGATAATACATTTTCAACTGTCTTAATTTTGTTTAAAAAACAAATTATGCACCTATCATAGTTTGACCTATTAAGATTAACCTCAGTTTAGATCCATACACTGTGGAAACTGCATTACAGTCTTTGTATTTTACAGCCAGCTTCCAGAAAAAGAAACCAAATGATGCTTTGAAATCCTCTGAAAATAATCTAAATTCCAACAAAAATTACTTCAACTATGAGACATTGCAGCTGTAAAAGATAAAGGGCCAGGTCTTCTGGACAGTGGCAACGCTGCACACAATAATGCTGCCCACAAAGATTTTTGTAACCCAACCCTTTTGCAATTTTTATCCGGGACTTCTGATGTCAGCCAAAGCATTGATGGGTGAGCACAGGCATCTATGGAGAAGACCGTCAAGCGCAAGAAAAGTTAGATGAAGAGAGAACACATCCCATTTTCATGACATATTTCCTGCTATATTCAGGTAAGTTTTTAAAGGTCTCAAGTCTTTCAGTAAGTGACTGGGATGGTGAACGATGAGTGGGTGGAATGGGGGAGTGAGTGAGTGAGTGGGTTAATAAATGAGTTAGTGGGGTAATGAATGAGTGAATGGATAGTCAGATCAGGTCAGAGGGGGTTGTGGGGTGTGGGTAGTCGGGTCAGGTGGGGGTGGTAGTTGGGCAGGTCAGGGGGGGTTGGTGGGATGGGTGGTAGCCGGGTTGGTAGGGTCATGGGGGTATTCGGAGGGGGGCTGGGTATTCAGGTGCAAGGAGTTGGGGGGTAGTCAGGTCAGGGGTATAGTTGAGTCAATAGTCAGGTAGTTGAGAGGCAGTCAGGTTGGGTTGGGGGGGGTGCTTGGGTGGTAGTTGGGTGGGGGGGTATTGTGCAGGGCTGGAGGGTTGTCGGAAAGTCAGGGGGTTTCGGGTGGGGGAATGGATGGATTGGGTTGGGGGTTGATGGGGTCAGGGGATCAGTTGTGGTGCTCAATTGCGTTATGATCCCAGCTGATGTTACAACTGGACAAGCCTGATCCCAGGGTGGAACCTGGCTTGATAGATCTTAATTTCCCAAACCAACGCTTTCTCTCAGGCACATTCCGCAAGGGTCCACCTCCAGGGTTTCGAACTCTCCTTTCAATGTTCTTCTCCCCAGGTCATGACGTGCATTCAAGCTGTCTCCCACACACACTCTCTCACTGACCCAGCTGCCAACAGTACACCACTGCTTCACATGCCCATAGCAAAGAGTTACAGACCTCAGTTGTCTCTTTGGATCATCTGACTTCTTACAAGCCTCTAGATTGCTTTAATCCTTAAGCTTGAATGTGTGTGTGTGTGTCTCCCTATGGTATATGCTTTAACAAACTCATCAGAAATGCAGGTATACAAACAGTTTTAAACCAGCTGTCTCCCTCAAAAATGAAACTAATTTACAGGTTTCACCTTTTAAAATGAAACTAAAACTTAAATTGACCTTTTCTTAACACACAAATACAGATACACAAATCAAACTTAAACATTAAAGCTAAAACTCATTCCTAACACCCACAAATACAAATATAACTTAATTAAACTGTTTCTATTTCCTAACACATTAACCAGTGTAACATTTCCAAACTATGTATGAGGGTAAGTCCCGTGTATCTGGACCAAGTCTCTGACACTGAGCTCAGTATCGGAGAGATTTGCAGAGTGGAAATCAGCCCATCAGAAGTTTAAACTTCCCGGATAATTTCAGCACATATGTGCATCAGAACTTCCACAGGGTCCTGGCACGCATGTCTCGAATTAAGTCCAGATTTCAACAATCCAGAAAATTTAGGCCAATCTATTCTTTATTTGCCTATCCAGCATTAGAAAATTTTACAGGATGCATGCATTTTGCAAGTTGAACCTTCTTTAAATTGGCAAAAGGTTACTTAATGTGTTATAACATTATCAGATATAATGGCTTTAAAAGATAATATTCTAAACTGTTTGATAACAAAGACTCAAAATAATTCAACATTCAACAATTTTCCCATTTTTGCTGTGCAAAGTATTCAGCACTTCAGTTTCTGATAATTAAATACCTAACAAACTTCAGTTACATTTTAAAACACATTACTATTGTGTGAATGACATTTATCAAGTAACTTAGTCAATCTTTAATTGCACTAGTTGAGTAACAGATATATTTATTTGTTTTTCTCCAAAAGGCGGACACACATTCTGGGGTACAGTTGAAAGGAAGCCTGCTCATCTAAGTGACTTGTTGTTGAGTGATCTCACCATGAGTCCCTGGATGTTGATGAGGAGCCTGACCCTTTGCTATATTTTTCAGTTTTAATTCCAAGATAGAGGGGGAAATCTTCTCATGTTGAAAATGCCAACAATGGAACCAGTAGTGCACAAAATTTCCACTCGGAGGGGGAAGCAGCTGGCCACATGTAATCACATGGCAGCCAGCAAATTAGCTACACAGAGGTGAGGACCCTGGCCAACCCCACCGTTGCATCACAGGGTCGAAGGTTCGGGTGCTATATTTGAACAGCAACCTAACAGGCATCCACTCCTTGCCATCCAGCAGTATCACTCAGGCTGTTGTTGAGGAGTTGGATCTGCTGGCACTTACACAGTGACAATTCATGAGGAGATCAAGAGATCTTGCAGGGACCTCATTCTGGCTGGAATCTGGAAGTAACAAAAGGTCATAGGCCTGTCTGGCTTGTTGCTCCATCACCCTTGCCCTACCTTTGGCAATCCTTAATCCACCCCCATCACTCTTAAGCAACTATCATTCACCCTACAGCTTCCCCTTGTCACCATCAGTCAGCTCCCAAGCACACTGGAACTACCCCCCATTACCCTCAACCTGCTAGCCTTGATCCCTAACCCTCCCTCTATCATCGTTGACCTTCTCTCTGTTACCTTCAACTCTCAAGACCTTACCATTCACTTCCCCTGTATGTTCCTTGATTTCCCCACAATCATGCTTCACTACCCCCTGAAGGTATTGACCTTACCCGTGTAGTCAAGTGTCTGTCCTCCACGAGCCTTTGCAGGGCTGCCATCTCCCTCCCTCTCTGTCAGTCATGCCCCTTTCCCCTTTTACAGCCACCATCTGATCTCAATGCATTAATGCCTCCTTGTTTGTGCTTCATTGAAGCTCCTATACAAGAAAACTGTTCCTACTCAAGTCCAAATCCACTAGGAAGACAATCTTGCCTGCTGTATGCCACCTTTAACCAGTCATGAATATGATGGCGCATGTTTCTTGTTTGCTGCATTCTTAATTCCAAAGGTACAATTTAATTGGGCAAAGTTTTGAATGAGCATGCATGAAATGCTAATATATTAAAAATAGGTTCCTGCAGCTTACCATTAGGGAGCATGATCCACCTTCAATCTGTGGCTAAATTAATAACCAACTTTCATCCCACCATCGGGAAGCTGACATTTTCTCTCCGGTTCAATTAAGTGCTCCCACCCGCCACATTTCCTGCTTCTGGAGCTTCACAAGATTCTGCCCCTAGATTTTTTTTGAGCTTTAACCTACCTCATAGTTCCTCTCCTATCCTGAAAACCTTTCTTTATGCCTAAGTATAGCTCCACAGATGTCAGTGCCATTCAGTACTGTCCACAAGTGGGTCTGGACAGGTTACTTCATCACAGGGTGTTTTAAAGTCAATCCTAATCCTGTTCTGATCTGATCCACATGCAAGTTTACTTGCTAATGAGCAACATTGGAAATGGTAACTCCAACAGATTATTTCTTAGTTTAGGACAACGATGGTCAAACATCATGTGCCAACTGTTATTCCAAGTAACCCAGAACAGATTGTGGATCAAACCTGGGGCTTTTCTGATTTGTACAGCTCAGAACCATATGTGCTCTTAATTTAACAAGCAAACAATCAGATGGCTGTGTTGCATTTCAGTATTCACTGAACTACTCAGTATAGTAAATAACTAGCAAGAACTTAGGACGTTAACCCTCACTGCACACAAGACCCTCAGAATCAGTCAGCTGTATCAGAAGTATAATCTTGCAGTTCTCTCCATCCACTTTCCTGTATTTACTACATGCAAAGCACTGAAACCACAAACCTATTCCACTCGAGTCTAGCCGCATATATCCTTCTGTCAATGCATTAAATCCGGTCAGTCCTCCCATGGCAGCATAGGGAACATCTGGTCCCACAGATCTTCCTCTAGCCAAGCGTTCTTCTTTGGTCTCGACAATCATTGTATGAGCATATGTTGGGTGGCTACAGCCACAGGTGAAGGAGCTGTGAAACCCAGCACATCCTGCACCTATAAGAAACAAACCTTAAGTTCTGCAGGCAATTTCAATTGTAAAAACATATCGGAACAAATCCAGAACTTGCAAAAACGTACAACTAGGCATTTCTGCAGTTAAAAAAGTAACTGCATTACATTTCAACCCCGCATCCTTCCATTGAGCAAAGGAACACATTAGTTATCTAACAAATGAAAATATACAAGCAATCAACATGTAGGTATAATGATGTGCTGTGTAATGATTTTTAGACTCGTGATTTTCATTGCATCAGGTTTCCGATTTCAGCCAGACCTTCATGGAAAATACGCTTGAAGACTTCTTCCAGATGCATCGAAAGAAAAAAAACAAAAAAACAAAAAAAAACTGCGGATGCTGGAAATCCAAAACAAAAACAGAATTACCTGGAAAAACTCAGCAGGTCTGGCAGCATCGGCGGAGAAGAAAAGAGTTGACATTTCGAGTCCTCATGACCCTTCAACAGAACAGTTCTGTTGAAGGGTCATGAGGACTCGAAGCATCAAAAGAAAATCCTTCTTACTTGTATTTTATCACTCAGTTACTCGACATCATCATCTTAGACTTAGCAGCGTATCATTAGCCTGGCCTGGGAACATGTGTTGGTGGATTAAAATAAATTTGAATAAATAATTATTATAAACGGCAGATGTGACTGATTAATTCAATTGAACTTGTTTTTTCAAATCAAGACCAAGTTGAAAATGTACTCCATGGTGTACATTTAAGAGGATTAAATTATATTTTTCACTTTATACCAATTCTAAGGAAGCACTAAAACTGACTTTGGGCAGTAATTTATGGCATGGAAATCTCAGCCTGAGAGACATAATGGGAAGGGCCCAGAATTTCCTTGGAACTGGTTCCACTCACTGCAGTTATTTTGTTGATGGTATTCGGGTATTCCCATTTACGCATCTAGTGGAGTGTTAACCACATTTCCTGTGATGCTGCAGTGGCAGAGCCAGAGCAGCAGCATAGAAATTTCAGGCCCTTGCCTTTATGACTGCTGTACACTTAGTGATGAGCAGTTTACGTTCTGACCCATCAAAACCTCTCCATGATCTGCAACTTTGGCCTGCATTTCCCGGGATAAAATACCAACATCAGTGAGAAGAGCAGTGAGGCCACGAAGGGCCTCAATTGGCCTAAAGGTGGGCACGCCACCTGCCACATTTTCTGGTAAAATGACAGCAGTGGTGGGAAGGTTGTAGTCATGCTACCATATGTCATCTCAGCCAATTTTAGACCCTCCTCCCACTGCCTTCTAGCACACTTTTTGGAGCCCTGTAAAATCCCAGCTATTAAGTCAGAAACATCATAGAAACATAGAAAACAGTAGCAGGAGTAGGTCATTCAGCCCTTCGAGGCTGCTCCTCCATTCAATATGATCATGGTTGATCCTCTATCTCAATGCCATACTCACGCTCTCTCCCCATACTCCTTGATGCCTTTAGAGTCTAGAAATCTATTTCCTTCTTAAATATATTGAATGACTTGACCTCAAAAGCTTTCCGTGGTAGAGAATTCCACAGGTTCACCACCCTCTGAATGAAGAAGTTTCTCCTCATCTCAGAGAGGTTAAAAGTTCCATGCAAATCAATAGATGAGAGATTAATATGTTAGCTCTAAAAGTGAGCCTTGTATTTTGCACCTGTATGATTAAAAATATCTAAGCATGTTCAGGTGAAATAGTTCTTTTCTAAAGCCATGAACTCCTTACTTGAGTTTGCTCCTACGGGAGCTGGTTGCCCAAGTGTTTTGTCCAAGTGGCCATTACTCAAGACATCATTTGTTGGAGACTATCTGACTAGCAGGCAGAATGAAATCGAAACCAAATCCTGCTAAAACTATACCAGGCATTCATAGTCCTAAATGGCCTATCCTATATCCTGAGACTATAACCCCATTTTTCTAGACCCCCCAGCCAGAGGAAACATCATCCCTGCATCCAGTCTGTCCAGCCCTGTCAGAATTTTATATGTTTCAATGAAATCCCCTCTCATTCTTCTAAACTCTGGTGAATATAGGTCTACTTGACCAGATCTCTCCTCATAAGACAATCCTGCCATCCCAGGAATCAGGAATTCCACTATTCAACTGGATGGGTGCAGTTGCAACAAAGCTCAAGCTCAATACCATTTGAGAGAAAGAAATTCATTTAATTGGCATCTTTGCCCCTGGACTCAATATTCACCCTTTCCACCAGCACACTGTGGCTGGATATGTTGCAATTATCAGAAGCACTGCAGCAACTCACCAAGCATTGCAACAATACTGACCCAACAAATTTCATCAGTGAGAAGGACAAAGCAGCAAAATCATGGGAACACAATCACCTTTAAATTCTCTCCCAAGTCAAACAACACACTGACGTGGGCATATGCCATTGTACCTCCATCATGACTGGAGCAAGATGCTGAAAATCTCTACCTAACACCAGCACAGGAGAACCAGCACAAGAAGTGCAGTGGTTCAAACAGTAGGCTAACCACCACGTTCCCACTACAACTAGGGATGGGTAATAAGTACAGCTTTGCCACCATTACCCACAACCTGAGAAACAAATTTTAAAAAAACTTTTGACTACTTTTATTTTTTTCAGCTGCAAAGTTACCAACTATACCTGTGCCAGCAATTTCCAGGATGCTGCAGTCTGTAATAATGCAGTGTGGAGAATTTCCCAGAATAATTTTAAAACAAGCTGATCCATTAATTTTAGAACCTTTTTTAAGGTATCAATTTAGAAGCATTTATTTTGGAGATTGAAAGACTGGTAAAGGAGACAGACAAAGAAAAAAGATGATGATGATTAATGCATCTGTGCTTCATCTTCTTTATAATCAGAATTGGAAAACAATTGCTGTTTACATAAATATTTACACATTTTTATTGGTATAAAACTCAAAACCTGTCCGGCTATTATCAGGGATTATCCTTCCAAATGATTTGAAAATGAGCTGGCAGATCAATTTTGGAATCTTTTTGAAGTGAAGTTTAATAGGAAAACTAACAGGTGTTTTTTTTTAGTTCAGAGAGACGCAAGCACACAGAAAGTGAGAGAGAGAGAGAGATATACTAGTAGATAAAGGAAAGAAGAATGAAAGAACAATGCACATGAGGCAGGGAGGAAGGTGGCGGGGCACTTGCTCAGATAGAGATTCTTATGACCTGAAACAGAACTGACAGCAACCTATAATTCACCCATACATCTGGGGAAATGTTACCTCATTGGTCTCATTTGTGGAACTGGTAAGAACTCCATCAGCAATTTATTTGTATGAACTGCCTACAATAATGTCAATAAATCTGTCCTGCTTCAGTTCTCCACAGGAAACTTGGAATCTTATCTTGCCTTTTATACAGAAAGGCATTACACGGCCAATTCAGTCAGATAGCATTGGCTGAAATCACTGCATGGTTTCACCACCAGAGGTCTCAATTTGTGATACATTGATAATTAACATTTTAGTACTTTACAGCCAGATTTTCATCTTGGAAGTGGGAATCAGAAGTTGGGAGCTTTGTCAACGTCCTGATCCTGCCTCCTGTCTGGCAGTGCCCGACCATGGCATTGTGGTGGGGGTGGGTTGAAATCGAGGACATTGCCTCTGATAGCAGGCCCAAGGTGGAGACGGACGCAGATGGATGTTGAGGCAGCAAGGGACATGGCCCAGTTCTGGAGATGAGTGTGAGCCCCTAAACATTCACTGCCTACCTCCCATACCCTCTCATACCTACTATAACTCTCACACCCAAATTTCATCACTCCTATACCTTCCATAACACCCTCACCACCCCCACACCACTCGCTCAGTATCCACTATATACAGAACTCGTGAGCTCTATAATAACATCAGAAAGCATTTGAGAAGCTCATAAATCTATCAAAACAAACAAAGAATACCTCAAATGCACTTTAGAAACATCATCTTCTTAACTGCTCATAAATCTGTCAATATAACCAAGCTCATAGTCCCTTGAGAACTGTGTCAACGGCCTCTGTTGAGTTGAATTCAGGTGTGGGTCTGGAACTTAGCCAAGCACTCAATGAAATTCCATTCAACAACCATGTCAACAAAATCTCCAGAGCTGAATTTACCAAAGCCTTTGAAATCAGCCAGAGGCTCAGCTATCTGCCAAAGCTTTGAAACAACCTAGTGGATGTCTGAGCTAAAATTTAAGGAAAACATCAACGCAAAGAGGACAATTGACACAGTCAATTCGGAATTTCACTTTTGTGCAATGCAAAATAACATTTTCTTCAGTAGACAATGTACTCTAATGAATCTGAAGACATTCCACTTTCACAATGCTACTTAATTTAATGGTCACATCTTTTCCAAACAAAGCCATGTCAACAATCACTGAATTAAAATATATATAACTTATAACATTGAATATCATTATGATATGTAAAGCTGGCAACACCTTTTGAACTTACCTGTCACACAGTTCCCAACTCTAAATCATGGTTCCCCCGTGGTGTATGAGACCTCTGAGCTGGTGTGAACCAGGTTGCCTTCAAAACCGGCCCAACTCCATGGGGTTTAAAATGCCCACTTACACAATAGAGCCGGCATGTCAGGACAGCTAGATGCGGGCTGGTGACCCATCCCCTTATCAAACACTGATCAAAATCACTGGTGACAGGAACGGGAGTGGGAACCTTGGAATTGGGACCCCCACTATTCTTAAAACCCGCATCCCTGTGTCGGGACAGAAAAATGTGTTTTACAGGCTTCTGTAGCACTCAAAGCTAGTACAGATGGTCCATCAGGACTGATCTCTGTCCATTTTTATGCATTATTACAACTGCCTACACCTGTTTCCAAGTGTAATGGATTAAAATTGGCTCATGATGCAGAAATCAAGAAGGTAATGTTGAACTTTTGCAAAACCATATTTAGAAAATACTGTGTTTTAATCAACTCAATATAGAAAGGATACAAACATAACAGAAAAGGTGCAACATAGGGATGGATTGTGCTGTGGCAGAGCATCCAACAACATTTGCAACTAGTTGTCTTTCCCTTGTACATTCAGTTCTTTTTTTATTTCTCTCTGGCAAGTTACTCTAAGTGTGAAATGAAAGTATTGCAGTGAGGGTTCTGAATGAATAGGAGAAAACAGCTTGAAGGATTGAGAAATAAACATTGCAAGGGCTGAGAAGGAAATGTAAATCAAAGTGGGTGAATTCAAGGTAAAATCAAGTACAGAAACAAAACTAAAGAGAGGGAAGCAAAAATTACATTAAGAGGCCGAAGGGAAAAATTTTTTAAAAATCATTTAAAATTTTACATTTTCAAAAATTTCAACAATTAATACCTGAAGGAATGAGACTCCATACTTGTAATGCTTAATTTTCAGTGCCAGAAGCCGATTAGTAGTAAATAACTCATATTACATCATTAAATGGGTATCTACACTTGAAATGACAAGACTTAACTTTCTGTGGCAAGTTTAGTTTATATCTACAAAGCAAATGCAGCAACTTCAATCACAGATAAGGCCATCCCTGATCACTTCCTTGCATCACTCTCCACCCACAATCCATATCAATTCCCCAGCCCTACTTCCATATGTATTTGGCCTTGGGGGGGAAAAAATCCCCAATTTACTTCCAACTGCATTTTCAAAATTCTAGCTGTCGAGCCTTTAGCCCTCCATTCCCCTCAACATTTCTGCAGCTACTGATTTGCTCAACCTCAACCTCACCTCCATCTGTGATGCCAGAGTCCCTACTAAAACCATTACTCCCCCTCACCCTGGCCATTCCCCCAGTACAGCTCTCATCTTTGCTGCCTCAAGTCCAAGGGATACAGACATGTCATACATGACCTCAGGCTGAGTTTCAGACTACATATCCATGCCATCACTTAGATCACCTATTTCCATCTCTATAACATCTCCTGACTCTTTCAGTGCCTCCAGTCATCAGCTGCTGAAAATCTTATCTCTGCCTTTGCTATCTTTAGGCTTGACTATTCCACTACACTCCTGGTCCACATTGACATTCTACCCTCCGCAAACTTGAGGTCATTCATATCGTGGAGTTTTTCTTTCTAAATGGATTATATCTTTATTGAGAGTCATGAAATGCCTTCGTAAACTTCTGCCACTGTTCATCCACCATTTTACCTTTTACCTATTTTCCATGTCTACTTCACCCAATTCTGTTTTTATACCTTTGCAATTGCCTTTATTTCAGTTTATTACACTTATTTCGAACTTAGGTTTCTCACCCTCAAATTGAATGTAACACACTATCATGTTATGATCATTCTTCCCTCAAGGATCCTTTACAATGAGATCGATAATTAGTCCGGTCTCATTACACATTGCCAGGTTGAAAATAGCCTGCTCCCTGGTTGATTCCACAACATAATGTTCTAAGAATCTCCACACACTCAAATACACTCTATCAACTCATCCTCAAGGCTACTCCTTTGCCAATTCAATTTAAACAATTGATATGAAAGTTAAAATTACCCACGATTATTGTTTACAGTATTCAATGCATTTCAATAGTGAGGTAGGCAACAAAATGTTGTTTCAGTGCAGCTAACATTGAAGTGGTGCAACTTAGACAGCAATCTTTGGTCATTCATGTTTAACTGCACATCTGCCCCTCACCTAAAGTTGCTATGGTGTTTATGCATAAAAATGTCAACACCATTATTTTGACAGCAAATTCTGGCCCAGTAACTCGATGCTTGTTGTGAGGGATGGGGGTTACAATTACGAAGTAAGACTAGAGATGTCAAGGCTTTTTTCACGAGAATGGAGAAGACCAATGGGGGGGTCTTAACGATTATGAAGGCTTATGATAGATTATTTCCAATAACAAGCAAGATTATTAAAAGAGATCAGTTACCTCAAAGGAGAGATTAGAATTAAAGAGATAAGAGTTAAAGAGAAGATTAGAATTAAAGGGAAGATAAGTACTAAAGGGGAGTTTAACAGAAACGTCTTTACCCAATTACAAAATTTTTATTGATATTGAACTATAACACAAAGAACTCACAGTTTTTGCATTTATATGGTGCCATTTCATTATGATCATCTGCAAAATGTTTGCACCTGCAACGAATTGGCTGAGTTCCATTCAGTGGCACATAATTAAAAGAAATACAACGGCAACCTGTTACTCTGCAGGGGAGCAAAATTGGACGCTCTATTGGAATTTCTTTGTAATCGGTTTTGTGCTGTTTATATCTGTGGGAACAAAATGGGGCACATTTCAACATGTTGTATATGTAATTAAATGGTTTAAAAATGTGGATTAAGCAGCTCAGATCTACACTTTTACCAACATACATTATATGCTCACATATCCCACTATCTATCAACATAACTAAAAAATTTGCATATTTTCTGTCAATTCTTCCATTATAAGTGCAGGCAGTAATTTCTAATAGAAACTGTCTGCGCAGTCTTGCTACTCTATTATTTTTACCTTCCTGACTGTGCAGTACTAGCAGTGGTGGGAGGGTGTATTATAGCACAAATTACGTAAGCAATGTCCAAACAAACGTGGACATAAGAATTTACAATGGTAATATAAAAATAAGGTTAAATTGTATGACTTACAATAGGTTTAATGATATTGTGAATTGTGAGGAGCATAGTCATAGACATCAAAAGGATTTAGTCTGGTGGAATGGGCAGACACATGGCAAATGAAATTCAATGCAGAGAACTGTGAAGTGATACCTTTTGATAGGAATAACGGGGAAGGGCAAGATAAACTAAAGGGCACAATTCTAAAGGGGGTTCAAGAACATAGGGATCTGGGGCAGTCTGTTGTCTCTCCCTCTCCCCCTCTCATCCTCTTGCTGGTTCCAGGCCCTAGGCCTCAGGCTAGGAAGGCCTTTTGATGGATTCACAGTGTTCCTGGATCCATTCCATGAAGAAAAAAAGAAAACTGCTTTCTGCAGTTGGATTTAAGTTGAAAAAAAAGTTTTCTCAACCCACCCAATGGGCTGAAATCACAGGCAGTGTAGGACAGAACTGTGAACTAAGTCTGCAAACCCTTCTCTCTCTCCTCACTCCCTCTCTCTGGAGTGACTGACTTGTTCAGTCTCACAGCTCTCTTACACAACCCAGTGTTCCAGCTATCTTTATTTATAGACTCTTTTTGAGAAACAAAAATCAATAAATGAAACTAAATATCTATAAATGAGAGGGGGTGACTGCCCCTAGTGGAGCACTGCAACTAAACTTACAAAATCAAATCAAAATGTCATTTTCTGGATGGTGATGCACCCCAGCCTCCACGGTGCCCACCAATCGCGGAAAGCCTTTAGCATACCAGTGGAAATCTGGGGGTACATGTACACAAATCATTGAATGTGGCAGGGCAGGTTGAGAAAGCAGTTAAAAAGCCATAGCGAATCCTAGCTTAATAAATAGAAGCATAGTGTACAAAAGCAAGGAAGTTATGATGAACCTTTATAAAACATTGGGTTTGGCATCAACTGGAGTATTGTATCCAGTTCTGGACACCATAGTTCAGGAAGAATTTGAAGACTTTAGAGAGAGTGCAAAAAAGATTTACAAGAATGGTTTCAGGGATGAAGGACTTTGGTTATGTGGATAGTTTGGAGAAGTCAGGCTTGTTCTTCTTTGAGAAATTTGAGAGGAGATTTGATAGAGAGGGGCCTCTAGACAGAGTAGATAGAAATTGTTACAATTGATGGAAGGGTTGAGAACCAGAGAATATAAATTTAAGGCAACTGGCAAAAAAAACCAAAGGTGACATGAGAAAGAACCTTTTTACGCCATGAGAGATTATGATCTGGAATGCACTGCTGACTGCCTGAAAGGGTAGTGGAGGCAGATTCAATTGTGGTTTTCAAAAGGAAATTGGATAAACACCTGAACAGAAAAAACTTGCAGGGCCACAGGAAAGAGAGGTGGGGGAGCAGGGGCAGGTGGTGATTGGGACAAGCTAAATTAATCTTGCAGAGAACTGGTATGGACTTGGTGAGCTGAATGGTTTCCTCCCGTGCTGTAACAATTCTATGATTATACGACTCAATGAGTCACTTACAGAACTAAGAAGCACTAGAGCAGTGAAGTTGGAATAGCAAAGAAAAATATCAAAAATAAAAGCATGGCAATGGAGATATGGAGCTAATTCAGGAAGCTGAAGGTTTCCAATTAAAGGTGGAAAAGTATCTGTGAAGAAAGTGGAAACTTGGGCATGAAGCCAGGAGGAGGAAAACATTATTCAGAGCAGAGACAGCTGGTTAAATTCGGGGATGAATGGCACTGATGTGGCAGTTGGAGAATGGAGAAATAGCAGAGAGTGGGTTCGTTTGTGATTAGTGAACAGCCTGCGCAGTTTTTAAGTCAAGCTGCATTCATACAGGGAAGGCCAAGTGAGCCATCAAAGTGGACTGTGAATGGGTAGGGAAAACAAGGATCCTCTGATGTTATATATAGTGAAATATTGCTATAAAAGTATATATTAAAGTCCCTCCATATCTCAAACCTACAAACTGCAGATCGGGAGAAACTGTTCCCACCAGTAGGAGGGTCAGTAACATATATAAGGTAATTGGCAAAAAAAGAAGGGGAGGAGAATTTTCTTTACATAGCAAATTATGATTTGGAATGCTTTGTTGAATGGGTGGAAAAGGCAGGTCAAATACTAACTTTCAAAGGGGAAATGAATATATACTTTAAAAGGTAAAATTTGCAAGGTCTATATCGAAAGGGCAGAGCAGTGGGACAAAGTGAATAGCTCTTTCAACTAACCTACCATAGACACTATGGGGTCAATGGCTTCTTTTTGTACTCTATGATTCTATGATAACATAAACAATATATTTTATAAATATTGACTCATGGCTGGGACTTGCTATTTAACAGCCCAGCTGCTTGTCTTCTTTCCACCATGCCCTCCAATTCTCCACAGCCATCTGACAGGTTTGCATGTAAACGTGCACTTGAAATCTGAGGGCAACAGGAATGCCCATGATCAGGTTGGCAAGTGAATATTAATGCTACTTAGAGACCCAAAATTACCCAGGATCACAAAGGTATGTAAATAGGAGTAGGAAATTTTTTGTGGTTATAGCCTTTGTAGGATAAAACAATAAGCTGGGAAAGAAACAGAACATGGCAGGAAGCAGAATGGTCCGAAACAAATAAATAGTTCTATAAATCACACAGAAACGGATACAATAAATAAAAATACAATGAAACAATGTTCGGGATTTTACAGGGGATCAAATGGATGGTGATGGATGCAGGGGAACCATGAAATTGCAAGAGGTGGTATTGGGTCAGGCCCCCAACGTAATCACGCCAGGTCGCAATTTCACGAGTGGCAGATGGCAAGCCACATGGAGGCTTTACTCGCATTTCCAAAACAAGCAATTAAAAAGTAATTAAGTTGACTCAGGAGGCAGCTGAAATCGATTTTACAGGTGCCTCAGAATTTTGCAAGTCGTGCATGGGAAACAGGGGAAGTGGGGGGGCTGGAGCCTTGGCAGCTTTTAAAGGCCAACAACAGGCTGGCAGCTGATGCTGTACTTGGCAGCGCTTCATCGAGGCATTTCCGTTTCATTGCAAGGAAGGAGTAGGGCAACCATTTGTTTGGAGTCGGGGCCTCCTTGAGCAGCTATTCCTCCTAGCAGGAGGCTCAGTGCAGAGAGACTTGAGAGGGGGTGGTGGGCATGGTAGCAGAAGGCTGCCCCCATTCTAGCAACAGTGCCAAGCTTGCATGGGAATTTAGCATTATGGAAGAGGTTCCTCCAGCAAGGAGTAGAACCTAAGGAGGAGGAGAGGAGAGGGAAAATGGATCCAGACAGCAGCAATGTCCTGGCCACTTGCAAGGGCAGCTTCATGATGGGGAAGCAGCAGAAGGCCACAGAGGGAACCACACACAGAGAGCAGTGCAAAGATGAGGGTACCAAAGATCAGAGTGTACAGACAACAGATGAGCTACCTCCAAATGTCAGATCAGCAGTGTCACCAAAGACTGCCCCTGTCCTGAGAGGCCATGGCTGATATGTGCGCCATAATAGTAGAGGGGATGAGTTCCAATTGTATTGGTGGGCATCCAATGCCAGTGGCTCTCAAGGTTACTATGGCCCTGAATTCTTATGCCTCAGTTTCATTCCAGGGCTCCAGTAGAAATATTTGCGGCATCTCCCAATCAGCCACAGATCACTGTATCAAGGTAGAAACTGATGCCCTCTTCAGCAGGGCCAATCAGTACATCCGTTTCCAAAGTGACACAGACAGTCAGGGCAAAATAGCCAGAGGTTTTGGCACCACAGCTGGATTCCCCCTGGTGCAAGCCCTCATAGACTGCATGCATGTGGCCATCAATGTTTCCATAGGCTAGCCAGTGGGCATCATTAACTAGAAGGGATTTCATGCCCTCAAACTGGTGTGTGACCACCGCTGATAGATCTTGCAGATATATGCTCGTTATCCTGAGATCAACCACAATGCTACATTCTTGACACTCCAGGTGCCACAGCTTTTCATCCCCCATGCACCTGCAGGGATTGATACTTGCAGACAAGGGCTACCATTGAAAAGGTAGCTGCTGACACTCGTGAGGAACCCAAGAATTGAGGCAGAGGAATGCTCAGAGCACTATAATATGAGCCAGAATGCGATGAGAGCAACCAGTGAGCAGACCACTGATCTCATCAAAATGAGCTTAGGTGTTTGGACTGATCAGATGGCCCCAGCAAGGGTCTCCCAGATTATGGCGGTTGCTGCATTTTGCACAAGCTGATGCTGCAGGAGGGAGACCATGGTGCCGAAGACATTGTGAAGCATGAGGCGCGAGACAAAGAGGAAGGCGAAGAAGCTGATGAGGCAGCATCCTGATAGACATGAGGGACCAGCTGGAGGGCCCTAAGATCCAGGCACAAGGCATAAACTCACACCTTTTGCCTGATCCTTACTATTTCAGCCATCCAAACAAACAAAGATCCACACTCCAAGCATACAGAAGCCACTCATCTCTGTTGGAAAAGCCAGACCCCCTCATTCACAGCAGCTTGCAACATGCAAATGATGAGCACATCCACCATGGTCAACCCTAGCCAGCCCCTAGGTCGACACATGCCATTCTTGCACTGCTGAATGGCCACCAACTCTGCAGGGAGATGTTTATAAAAATCAAATTAATCATTTATTACAATAATCACAGCACACAAGTGGTGATTCAGTACTTTTATGAGCCCTGTGAGGCCCAAGTGCATCTACTATGTTTTCTTAAATTTCTTATGTGTGCTCCTACATGGTATTCCCCCTTCACTGCCAGCTGCAATAGAGGAAGGCTGATGACCTTGCTGCCCTGAGGCCTAGGATGACCTTGGTGGCTATCGTCTGGCTGCCTGAAGTCTGGTGGGCCCCTGCAAGCTGAAGGGGTCCTGTACAAGAACCTCCTCTGTCATTACAGCAACTTAAGACACTGGCGTCACTGTCAGAGGGGCTAAAGAGCTACTATCCACATCTGGAGCACACTGAGAGAAGCCCCCAGATTCAAACACAGCCCTCCTCCTGCCTTGCAAGGCACACTTGTACCTCCTCCTGACCTGAGAAGGACGAAGATCTGGTGGACATTCCAAATGCTTCAGCCTCCTCTTGCTTTGCCACTGCTCCCTTGAGCTCTTTTGCAGATGTGTGTGCCCGGCACCCACTGACTGGTTTGCTGTATGTGGCTTCCCTGAACGTTGCCAATCTCTCATTGGATGAGGCCAAGCATACAGATGAGAATGTTATCGCAGCACTCATGGCCTGGATGGACTCCGATAATGTTCCAGCCTGGCCGCGCACACCCTCTCGAATCTCCTCCAGATCTTTACACACCTCACACTGTATTTCCAACATCTACTGCCTCACAGACAACTCCAAGGCACATCTTCATACTGGGGTTCAGAATAGGCCTGGCCTTCCACACTCCTCAGAATGTCAGGAGCCTCAGCTGTCACAGCCTCCAACAGCTGGTCAGGTGCATGTGTGTTGTTCGAATTAGTTTGTGACTCCAAATCTACTTGCGAGTGGTGACAGTATCTGCATTGCTGGACATTATGGGGGAATATGACACTGCACTCTTCGGGGTCCCTCCTTTCTCCTCAGAAGAGGAGAAATGTCCCCAGGAGATGGTGGCTTGATGCTCTTACGATTGACCTCTGTGAGAAAACAAAATGATCAGGCCCACTCACTCCACCAAACAGGATACACAGAGTTGACTGCAGCTCAAATTCATGCCTGTACACTGGAAGACGCAACCAGCCCTCATGTTTGTCTAATGCTTCCCTTGTACACGGCTCGGAGGTGACTCGCCCTCCTGTGATTGAACTCTGGTCTCATCATCCACAATGGAGAGGCTGCCCTGATAACCTGCCAGCTGAAGAGCCTCCTTCTCCACTGGAGTCAGGATTGTGATGATCAGCATGCCCCCACCAATCCAAGCCCTTTCCCTGGTATTCTTGGACATTTTCTCTTCCAAAAACACAGGAGAATTATGTTAGTGGCCGCACTAGAGCAAATACAATGTCTAAACATTTTGCACAATTGCTGAAGTGCCTCAGGCAATGGCATTCAAGTGGCACTGGGCCAATCTGGACTGCCCTTACACAGGACCAGGCATTGTCAGGCTAAAGGGGGTTGATTTCAGACAGAAGGGGTTTGATTTCAGACCGAAGGGGGCTGCTCTCAGGCCGAAGGCGGCTGGTTGCTGCTGACAGGCTTCCTGCCAGCCAAAGCTCAATTCAGGGTGCAGGTGTTGATGACCCTTTAAAGTCACCAGTACTTCCTTCCGCATCTGGTGACATCACGGTCGCTGCCTCAAGGCCTGCCTCCAGAAGCAGAGTGGTCAGCGGCTCTGCCTTCCAGCATTACTTGCCCAGCCAGCACAAGATTGCTCTGCGAATGGAGGTGAGAGCAAGAGGACCTTTGCCACCCACTTCCAGTCCTGCCTCTACATTCCCACCACAACACTTTAAAATCTGGCCATTAGAGATACATCTTGTCTTTTTTTTTATTTGCAATTTTTGTTAAATATCCTCTTAAGGCAGTAACATGCTAATATTCAGGCTAAAAAGCAGTAATGTCAAGTGTAAACATATCGTAACCAGATAAGGAAAGTTGTTTGATCCATTTTAGCTATTAATCTGTGATTCATCTTGTCTCTTCCCCCAAAGTACTCATCTATATCTTAAATTACTCAACTGCCTTACCCAAAAATGTTAATCGTTCTTTGCATAAAAAAGAACTTCTTGACAATTCTAAATTAGCCACACACAAATTTGTCCATATAGCAGTGACTACACTTGAACAGTAATTCATTGCTTGTTAAGCATTTTGAAATGTCTCAAAAACATAAGATAATATGTAAATGCTTTGTCACTGTTCTATCAAGGTTTACTTGAAATAATGCTCAGGTTTCTCTTTTCGATATGGTTTACTTTATTTTTATTATTCCATTGAAGTTTATTTTCTGTTGCTTTCTTTCAAGATGAAAGAATTCCAAAATTCTCCTAACTTAATCCTTTAACATTAGTGATGAGTCACACTACCGCCAGGCAACTAATGTTTCCAGTAATCAAAATGTCTACAGGACAAAATGTGGTGTAACCAGACTCCTCTACATTTGTAACATGATTCAGCATTATAGCTGTTTCACAGGTTGCTGCTCTGCACTCACTTAACATGTTAATTGCTGAATATCCTTAAGATAAAATACTGTAGCTATTTTGGAGCATCTTTGTCATTAATAAGTGGACAATGTCGACTTTCTAAGCAGTGAAGGAATGGAAGCCTTACATTATCATTCATAGCTCCTTAACCAAAATAAGCCTCCTAACTTTATTAATGTGTCCAAGTTTGGAGCTGTCAAAGAAGAGACCAAACATCAGTTAAAAACAGCAAGAAATCTCTGATGGTGCTGTAAAGAGTATCACAATGACAAACTTGGCATGCAAGAAAGAGTTATAAATAAGCAGAGAAAATAATTAAACAAAAAGAACAAATAAGCAGATATTAAGACATTTGTTGGAGAATTCCACTTAGACAGTAAATATAGACTTCAGGTCTTAAAGGACATTGCAGGAAGTGAGGGAAAATATTGCATGACTGAAGGAAAAACACCAAGATCAAGGTCAATATATTACTGTAACTTGCAGCAGATGAAAAATAAACACCTAACTCAATTTTACACTTTTAAATAAATGATACCCAAAAAGTTATACTGACACAAAAAATGTTACCAGGAATGTAGCAATAGGGTAAAAAAAAGTTAAAGGAACAAATTATGTTAAACATATGGTGACTGACAGAACGTACGGCAAAGATTACTTTTAATAAGCTAAATCACCATTCAGTCTCATTGTCATTATTGTTCTGTTGAAAGGCAAAACTGACATACATTAGCAAGATATAAAGTCCACAAAATGCTAACCCCACAAAAGAAACCTGAGGAATGCCCAATTGATATTTAAGCAGGACATTCTTCAGAGGGTAAGGAATAGCACAGAGTTCATACTAGGTACCACAATATTCAGGTATAATTTGCACGATATGTTAAAGGAACATGTCCACACATTGTGATTGAGTACATAATAGTTCCGTCACTAGAGTAGTAATCCAAAGGCCTGGACTACTGATCCAGAAACACAAGTTCATACTCCAACACGTCAACTGGTGAATTTAAATCCAGTTAATTAAAAAATAAAATTTGGAACAAAGAGCTAGTGTAAGTAATGGAGACCATAAAACTAATGGATGCTGTAAAAATCCGTTTGTTTCAGCAATGTCCTTCAAGGAAGGAAATCTGCTGATTTGGCCTATATGTGACTCCAGACCCACAGCAATGTAACTGACTCTTAATTGTCCTTTGAAATGGCCCACCAAGCCACTCAGTTGTGTCAAATTGCTGCAAGAAACAATAAGAATAAAGCCAGACTGACCATCCAGCAGCTACCTTAGCATTGGACATAACAAAGGCACACACACCCCAATCAACCCTGAAAAGCCCTCTTTACTAACATCTGGGCTGTGCCAAAATTGGGAAAGCTGTCCCACCCACGAGTTAAGCAACAGCCTGAAATATTCATACCCACAGAATCATACCTTTAATCCAACATCGCAACCTACTCCATCACCAAACCTGGATGTGTCCTGTCCCATTGACAAGTCAAACTGACCAGAGGTGGCGCCACAGAAGTATACAGTCAAGAGGGAGTCATTCTTGGCATCCTCAACATTGACTCTGTATCTCATGAAGTTTCATGGCATCAGGTCAAACATGGCCAAGGAAACCTCCTGCTGATTATCACTCTTCCTCATCAGATAAATCAATTCTCCTTCATGTTGAACACCAGTTGGAAGAAGCACTGAGGATAGCAAGGGCACTGATTGTACTCTCATTGGGGGATTTCAATGTCCATCACCAAGAGTGCCTTGGTAGGATAGCTACAAACCAAACTGGCCAAGTCTTAAAGGACTTGGCTGCAGGACTGGATGTGCAGCAGGTGGTGGGGGAATCAACATGTGGGAAAAAAACCTACTTGACCCTCACCAATCTAACTGCTGCAGATGCATCTGTCCTTTTGAGTATTTGTAGGAGTGGACACTGCACAGTCTTTTTGGGGACAAAGTCCTGTCTTCATATTGACGGCAACTTCTATTGTGATATGTGGAATGTTCACTGTGCTAAATAGGATAGATTCAGAATTGGTACGGCAGTTCAAAAGTGGGCATCCATGAGGAACCGTTGGGCATCAACAGCAGCAGAATTGTACCACCCCAAGTTGTAACCTCATGACTCAGTTTATCCTTCATTCCACCATTACTATCAAGCCAGGGAACAAACACCATTGAATAAGGAGTGTAGAAAAGCATGTCAGTAGCAGCAAAATGAGGTGCCAACCTGGTGAAGCTGCAACACATGCATGCTAGATGGCAGATACTTATGTTATATGCAGAGCTAAGTGATCCCACTACAAACAGATCAAATTCTGCAGTCCTGCCACATCCAGCCATGAATGATGGTGGCCAATTGAACAACTAACAGTTGGAGGAAACTCCATGAACATTCCCATTCTCAATGATGGTAGATTCTAGCAGAAGACACAACTGAAGCATTTGCAAGTATCTTCAGCCAGAACTGCCATTTCGGCCTCTTCCTGAGATCCCAACCATCACAAAGGCCAGATTTCAACCAGTTCAATTTACTCCACTGTGATATCAATAAAAGCTGAGTGCACTAGATGCAACAAAAGTTATAGACACCGACAACATCCAGCTTTAGTGCTGAAGATGTGTTTCAGAACTAGCCGTGTCCTTAGCCGAGCTGTTCCAGCACAATTACAATGCTGAGGTCTACCTGACAACGTGGAAAATTGCCCAGGTTTATCCTCTGCAAAAATCAGGACAAGTCCAATCTGCCCGATTACTGCCCCATCTGTCTACTCAATTATCAGCAAAGTGATGGAAGGTGTCTTTGACAATAGGCATTTATTCATCAATAACTTGCTCATGGATCCTCGTTGAGTTCTGCCAAGATCACTCGGCTCTTGACCTCATTACAGCCTTGGTCCAAACATGGACAAAAAAGCTAAATTCCAGAGATTAGGTGAGAGTGTCTGTCCTTGACAGCAGGGCAGCATTTGACCATGTGGTATCAATGAGCCCTAACAAAAATGAAATCAATGGGAATCAGGGGGAAAACTCTCTGGTGGCTGGAGTCATACCTAGCTGAAAGGAAGATGGTTTTGATTGTTGAAAGCCAATTATTTCAGACCCAGGGCATCACTGCAGGTGTTACTAAAAGCAATGTCATAGGCCCAACCAACTTCAGCTGCTCCATCAATGCTCTTCCCTCCTTCATAAGATCAGAAGTGGAGGTGTGAATACACAATTCAGTTCTTTTTACAACTCATCAGATAATGAAGCAGTGCATATCCACATCCAGCAAGACCAGGACAACATTCAGACTTAGGCTGTTATGTGTTAAATAATATTTGTGGCACAAAGGGCAGGCAATGACCACGTACAACAAGACAGAGAGTCTAACATCACCATGACATTCAACAACATCATTCACCATCTCCAAATCCCCAATCATCAGCAACCTGTAAGTCACTATTGACCAGAGACTTAACTGGATCAGCCATATTAACACTATGGCTACAAGAACAGGTCAGAGGCTGTGTATTATACAGCAAGTGACTCACATCTTGACCCAAAAAGCCTTACCATCAAATACAAGAACAAGTCAGGAGGGTATTAAATACTATTTCCACTTGCCTGGATGAGTGTGGCTCCAACACTACTTAAGAAGCTCAGCACTATCCAGGACAAAACAACCTGCTTGGTTGGCACCCCATTCACCACCTTAAACTTTCACTCCCTCCAATACTGGTATACCATGGTTCCAGTGTGTACCATCTACATTCTGCAGCAACTAATGAAAGCTTCTAGAACAGCACATTCCAAACCTGCGACCTCCATTCCCTAAAAGGACAAAGGCAGCACCATCACCTGCAAGTTCCCCTCCTAGTCACACGTTACCTTGATTTGGACAAATTTTTGCTATTTCTTCTTTAGCACCTGAAACCTGGCACTCCCTATCAAACAGTAGTATGGGAGTACCTTCACCACACAGACTATAACAGCTCAAGATGTCCACTCACAACCACCTTCTCCAGAGCAATTAGGGATGGTCAATAAATAAATGCTGGCCTTGACAGAAATATCCACATCCCATGGACAAATAAAAAATAAATAGAGAATGTAATAACAATGCAACGCCAAGACAGGTAGGTGGGGTTATCTACTCATAAAGTATAATCTGCTCTGATCTACCATCACAATTGAACCAACAGAATCAGACAACAGTCACCAACAATCCAAATCTCAACTTTCGCCAAGCAGCAGACTAAGGTTACAGTAATGCAGTAGCAATGTTACTGCAGAAATAATAATATAGAATATTAGATAGAACATACAGAACAAAAACCAGTCTCCCTCCGATCCATCTACCTTTATCTTAGCTGGGTCAAAATTCTGGAACTCCCTCCCTAACAGCACTGTGGGTGTACCAACACCACATGGGCTGCAGTGTTTCAAGAAGGCACCTCATTACCACCTTCTCACGGGCAATCAGGGATGGGCAATAAATGCTAACCTACCCAGTGACACCCATATTCCATGAATGGATTAAATAAAAGCCTGTCTTTCTGTTCCTTTTTCTCTCCTGAAAGTAAACTAATTGCCTCAACCACTTCCTGTGGGTAGTGAGTTTCCGCTAGATATGACTCCAGCCACCAGAGAGTTTTCCCCCTGATTCCCATTGATTTCAGTTTTGTTAGGGCTCATTGATACCACATGGTCAAATGCTGCCCTGCTGTCAAGGACAGACACTCTCACCTAATCTCTGGAATTACTGGGGTGCAAATCGGGATCACCATGGCAAACCCCATCAGATGATCCTGCTGTGCTTTCGCGCTGGCGTGAAACCGATTTCTGCTCCTCACGCCGAATTGTATCTCCTTGCCTATCCAACCTCAACAGGACCGGACGAGTCCACCCTTAGTCTTTTGGAATTCATGCTGACTATTTTTTTGCATTATATTTTCTGTCTCTAGATGCTCTTCTAACACTTCTTTTAGTATAGATTCCAGTATATTTTTAGAATTGACATTAGGCTGACTGGTTTATAGAAGGGAACCATCTTCCTCTTCGTATAGGAGTAACATCAACAATAATTTAAAGAAAACATGTACAAATCACACCATGCCAGTTTGAGAATTTTAACTCCAATCTTCTTAAAACTTGAAAATAAATAGCTGATATCAGTAAAAGAGCCCATGAAACTGTCAGATTGTTGTAAAAATCCAACTGGTTCACTGGTAGGGAGCAAATCTACTATCTTTACCTCATCTAATCTATCTGTGACTCCAGTCCTACACCACCATAGTTGACTCTTAATTGTCTTCTGAAGTGGTGAACAACCAGTCTGTGTGGGACTGAAGCCACATGTAGGCTATATTGAGTAATAACAGCAGGTCTCCTTCCCTAAAGGACATTAGTAAATCAGTTGGGTTTTTATAACAATGTGCCAGATTCATGGTCACTTTTACATTATCCAGCTTTTTACTTCCAGATTTTAAAATTAATTCAAATTCTCAGACTCACAATCCGTGAAGTTCAGGCCTCCAGATTACTAAACCAGTAACATAACCATTAGACCATCTTACACCACATGTACTGTTGCAGTTCCAGGTGACTCACCACTGTCTTCTTAAGGGCAATTAGGAGTGGGCAACAAATGCTGGCCTTGCCAATGACACACACATCCCGTGATAAAAAAACCTACTCAGTCACCCAATACATATAAAAGGTAGAAGGTATGAATGAGAAGGAAGGACATAGGCAAAAATATAAAACATAACACATAAGTAAATATATCAAAATGAAAAAGAAATAAAATGAATAATAAATAGACAAATGAAAAACAAAGCAAGAAAAAAATATGAAAATAAAAACAATAAAAGTGCTTTGAGGTTACAGCACCACCTTTTTTATCATCGTCTTTGTAGCATGGAACTATTACTTTGACCGGGCAAGTAACATTCATGACTGCAAGTGCCAGTTAATGACCATATCCAACAAGAGAGTATAACCACCCTCACCCTGATGGTCAGCGACATTGCCATCTCCAAATTCTCCACCATAAATACCCTCGAGGTCACCATGAAGAGTTTTATGCAGGATCCAACATAAGAAATTTCTGTTAGTTGTTGATTTTGGTCATTTATGCTTGACTGGCATGTTGAGAGATTTGATTGATAGCTGAAACCATCTGTTCGCCCAAAAGGGAAACAAGATATACTAAAATTTTAAAAATATATAAACAACAAAAACAAAAAATACCTATCTAAAAAACTACCTGTGCTGGCAAAAACATTGTGTTTCAGGACCAATTAATTTGCAGTCAATGCCATTGGGCGATGTCCAGCTGACAAACAATCGATTTCGTAATCGTGTTGATAATACTTCCTTCTTGTACCTTTCATACTCCTCTGGTGTGAAGAGGGTGCCACCATCATCCTCACCAACAATTCTATGAACAAAAATAACTAAATTAAATCTACAATCACCAATTCAATTCGTGAACAAATAATTGGCAATGTATATGGATTCAAAGGCTGTTATATTTTTAAATAAGGTGAAGACAAAAACTATTGATTTCTTTTTTGCAATATTCAGGAAGTGTACTTGTTTCAAAATGTATTGAAAAGATCAACCCCATTTTCTTCCTCTTTCATTATTTTAACAAACTTTATAGTGGACCCACCCTAAAGGGTTGCACAATTTTTTCAACCTTTGCTAATACCATAAAAAAGTTGCTACTCATGATTTTGATTTATACATCCAGCCTCCTAAGAAGGTTCAGTTGGGACTGGCTATGAATCTTATTACTTTATTTGTTTATCTTGTGCAGAGTTCCTTACATACTGAGGAGTAGAGCTCAGGGGTGAGTAGAAGAACAGGAATGAGACAAAACAGAAATGGAGAATCAGTCAAGGCCTGAGGCTTATCAGACAGATTACTGATAAAGAGGTGATATATGCCAGTGGGATATCTGAAAAAGTTTTGGGGGGGTGGTGTTGTTGACAATGTGACCAGGAAAGTGCTGGTAATGTTGCAGAGGCAGGTGGTAACTTAGTTCTTTTTTGATCCCCACAACAAATTGTAATGATGACGGAAAGGGAGATCAATTTTTTTTCTAAAATTTGATTGATTCATTGAATTACTGAAAAAGAATGTAAAAAGGTAACTTATCTGCTAAGGAAATAATATGGAATCCACCAAGCTATGAAATACATTAGGGTGTACCAAAGCATTGCTTACCATGTTTGAATGGGTAGGGAATGCTTTTCCAGTGCAGCAGTTAATGATTCCCCTCATATAAGATATTGCACTTCTACAGGATACACAGGGAAAAACCATACACTCAAAAGGAAGAATGAAAAATATTACATTTGACTCGTACTCATAAGAGAGAATGGCTTTCTTGAAAGCTTGGAATAGAGAAGTCATTTGGCAGCCTAAAGCTGTTCCTCCTACAACTAGCTCTATCATGCACTTTAACATTTATTTAATCTAGTGTAGAGAGTTTTACATTATAAAGATAAAAACTCTAGAACCCAACTCCTTAATTTAACTCTGCTCTATTGCCCTTGAGATATTATGTTTGAAACCTGTGTTCCTCCCACTCAGGATAGAATTATAATTTCTTGTGAAATGCTTGATCATTTTGGTCTATTCTACTTCTTGTAGAAAGGATAGGTTGACTAAACTTTAAACAGAAACACAGTTCATTTCATCATTTTCACTGAGTAAGTCCTTGCTCAATTGGATAAGGACAGGCTATCTGGAACAAAAGTTAATTTTTCCATGCAGATGCAACCTCTTTTATAAACTATTTGTAACCACTTGTAACTGAAACAATAGGTATTAGCAGCATAGGGGGCCATTCACCCCATTGGCTCTTTGGTGGAGCAATCCAAAACTAATTCCACTCCTCTTCCCATAGTTTTGTGCTTCAGGTATTTGTCCAATGATGCCATATAAGATGCAATAGTAATCATTTAATTACTTCTGTGTCAAAGCATAGAGTCAGAGAGTCATTTACAGCACAATAGGAGGTCATTCAGCCCATTGAGTTCATGCCAGCTTCCCATGGAGCAATCCAGTCAATCCATAGCCCTGCAAGTTTATTTCCGTCAAGTGCCCATCAAATTTCCTTTTGAAATCGTTGATTGTTTCCACATCCGCCACCCTTGTGGGCAGTGAGTTCCAGGTCATTACCACTTGCTGCCTAAAAATGTTCTTCCTCACCTTTCCCCTGTACAATCAGCTAATTGGAAATGCTTTACCTTGTGTATCTTATCCAAGCCTGTCATAATTGTGTACAGCTCTATCAAATCCTCCCTCTATCTCCTTTATTCCAAGGAGAGCAACCACAGCCTTTCCTTGTAACTAAAAGCATCAGCCTGGGAACCATCCTGGTAAATCTCCTCTGCCTCCTCTCCAGGACCTCCACATCTTTCCTAAAGTGCAGTGACCAGAACTGGCCACAATATTAGAATAGGGGCCGAATCAGAGCTTTATAAAAGTTCAGCATAACTTCCCTGTTTTTGTACTCAATACTCCTACTTAGGAAGTTGAAGATCTCATATGCTTTGATAACCACTCTCTCAATATGTCCTGCCATCTTGGTTGATGCACTCCGAGGTCCTCCTGTTCCTTTTTCAGAATTGTGTCATGAAGTCTACATTGCCTCTCCCCATCCCTTCTGCCAAAATGCATCGTCTCACACTTCTCTGTATTAAATTCCATCTGCCACTTGCCTGCCCTATTAGTTAGCCTATCTATGTCTTGTTGCAGTTGATTGGTATCATCCTCACTGTTTGCCCTTCTCCAAGTTTGGTATCATCAAGAAAATTTTGAAGTTTTACTGTATTTCAAGATCCAAATCGTTTTTATATAGCAATAAAAACAGTGGTCCTAGGATTTGGGGAACACCACTGTCTACCAACCTCCAGTCCAAAAGACAACCATCTACCACAAATCGCTGTTTTCTGTCCTTAAGCCAATGTTTTATCCAATTGCACACAGGCCCTCCTATTCCATAAGCCTCAACTTTGATAACCAGTCTTTTATGTGGTTCTTTGTGATACGCTTTCTTAAAATCCATATAGACAACTTCCACTACAGTCCCTTAATCAACCTTCTGTTACTTCATCAAAAAATTCAATTAGATTAGTCAAGCATGATCTGCCTTTTACAAATCTGTGCTGGCTCTTCTTAATTAACTCAAACCTCTCCAAGTACCTGTTGATGTTTTTCCCAGATTAGGGATTTCAAAACCTTACCCACCACTGATGTTAAACTAACTGGCCTGTAGTTGCTAGGACTGTCCTTGCATCCTTTCTTGAATAAAGGTGCCACATTGACCACACCCCAATCCTCTGGCTCCTCCCCCACATCTAGGGAAGATTTGAAAGATTAAGGCATGTCTTTCTGCTATCTTCACCCCCACTTCCTTAGGCAGATGCAAGCTATCCAGACTAGGTGATTATTTACCCTAAGTATAGCCAGCCTTTCAGTAAATCCTCCTTTTCAATTTCACACAATCCATTGCCTCCACTATCTCGACTTCTACCAATACTTTGTTAGATTGCTCTTCCTTAGTAAACACCGATACAAAGAACTCATTAAGTATTCTAGCCTTGCCCTACACCTCTAAGCATATATCATCCTGTTTGTCCCTAACTGAACCCACTCCACCTCTTACTACCTGCTTTCTATTTAAATGCTTTTGGTTCCCTTATCTTTCACCCTTGTTGGAATGTACCTAGCCTCTACCTGAAGCATCTCTTCCATAAAGATCATCCATTGTTCTGTTACAATTTTGCCTGTCAATCTCCAGTTCCATTTTACCCTGGCTAGATCCCTTCTCATCGCATTGAATTTAGCCTTCTTCCAATTTAGAAGTTCTATATTAGATTGTTCCTTGCTCTTCTTCATTACTAATCTAAACCTTATGATACGATGATCACCCTTACCCAAATGCTTCCCCACAGATATTTGGTCCACTTAGCAAGGTTTGAGTTAATTAAGGAGAGCCAGCACAGATCTATAAAAGGCAGATCATGCTTGACTAATCTAAATTGAATTTTTTGAAGTAACTGAAGGTTGATTATGGCAATGTAGTGGAAGTTGTCTACAAGAAATCTACACTTAGCTTCTTCCTCATTTGCCAGCACGAGATCCAGCAATACCTCCTTTCTAGTTGGCTCGAGAATCTACTGATCAAGGAAGTTCTGAACATAATTCAGAAATTTTTCCCCCTCCTTTACTCTAACATTATCCCAGTCAATATTTGGGTAACTAAAGGTGCACAATATCACCACTCTACAGTTCTTGCACATCTTTAATTTTCCTGAAGATTTGTTCCTCTGTCTCTCTCTCACTATTTGGAGCTGTATAGAATACCCCAAATAATGTGAAGTTACCTCATTAGCTTCTTAACTCTAACCAAATAGACTCTGTCCTTGCCCTCCCCCCAAGAAAATCCTCTCTTTTCAATACTACAATGTCTTCCCTAATCACTACTACCACCCCACCTCCCTTTCTTCCTTCTCTATATTTTCTGAACATGTTATATATCCTTGTACATCAAGTTCCCAGACCTCAATATTTTAAGTAATATTTCCATTACTGCCTGTATTCCAACATTCTCAGTGATTATTTAAAATTAATACCTCATTATTTACTTCCAAAATAATAGGTTGTCCCTATTCATTATCAAAACCTTCATAATTTGAAAATCTTCCATGAAATCTACACTTAGCTTCTTATGTTCCAGTGAAAATAATCCCACTGTCTGCTGCCTCATCAAAACTAGTTTCCCATCAATGGCATTTTGTCCTAGTGAAACAATGCTGTCTATGAACTGAAATGTCATCTTGTCACATAAACCAACAGAATGAAGGCAACAATGGTTTAGACACAGAGCAGACTGATTGGTTTATAGTCCCACACAGACCCCCATCCTAGATGGACTCCAATCCAAGACTAGCCCTGGTCCCAGGCAGACACCAATCCCAGACAAACCTCGTCAGAGACAAAGCCAAATGCCAGACAGACCCTGGTCCCAGACTAACCCCGGCTGAGACAGATCCCGATCCAAACAGACTCCGGTCCCAAACAGACCCAGGTCAGCTACTGTCCACTGTGCCAAGAAATCCGGAGTGTGTTTGCTCATGGAAAGCCTAACTGTGGCTCCACAAAATGAGCCAGCGTCAATGGCAGCCTCCGTTCCGGGATCTCGCTCTGTGTCACCGGGATCTGTGTGGGCCGCTCCTGACCGCTCCCTGCACCCACCCCCAGCCCAGCCTCCAACAGAGAGAAAGACAGGCCCACACTCTGACCCAGTCAGCTGGTGGCGGTTATAGAGCGGTTTCTAACCTCCGATATTCTACAAAAGAGTCAACGGCGGTCGCCGCCTCCTTGTCCAGTCTGATCCGCTCCATCCGCCTGTTGCTAAGCGACGGAACGCCCAGCAACCACAGCGGGACGCGGAGGTAAAACGAGTAAATGACGGTGCAGAGTACACAATAAATATAGAGTACACCATAACTATAAAGAGTACACAGTAAATATACAGAGTACGCAATAACTATAACGAGTACGCAGCAAATATAATCTACAAAGTACTTAGTGAGTGTCGAGTACACAGTAAACATGGTGACCATGACCGAGTATTGCAGACTGGCACATTCCAAGGTCTAGACTACGTGCTGAGGGACGCACTAAAGCTTGGGGCAAGCACTGCAAAGGCGCAATGGGGAAAGGTCGTTGTGAGTCCTTTCTGCCACAGTGCACTGAGGGGCTGGGAATTGTATAGACCCCTAGAGCTGTACAACTCACAATGATTGTATGTAGTGAATTCTAAATGTATCATAATTGTATTGAAGCCCCTCAGAGTGCAACATGATGTATGTCGATAACTTCAAAATCATTGCACTGCCTTACTGTCTGTAATGATCATATTGAAATGACTGTAATATCCATTGATTGTATTGGAGTATCTCGTGACCCATGGGTAAAAGTTGAATATGATTGCACTTTTTGTGATGGCCATTTAGAAATATTTTGTAATGTTCTTTCAGATATTTTATGAATAAAGTATATTTTTCCAGAGAAAAATGGTGACCATGATAACTATCATCAATTGTTGTAAAAACCCATCTGCTTCACCAATGCCCTTTAGGGAAGGAAATCTGCTGTTTTACCTGGTCTGGTCTACATGTGACACCAGACCAACAGCAATGTGGTTGACTCGAGCAAATGGCCTAGCGAGCCACTCAGTTCGAGGGCTATTAGGCTGGAGCAACAAATGCTGGACTTACCAGTGACACCCGTATCCCATGAAATGAAAACAAGAGTATACAGTAAATATACAGAGTACACAATAAATATACTCTTCAGAGTACACAATAAATATATTATATGGAGTGCATATTCTACAGGGAATACAGTAAAATACTATACAGAGTACACAACAAAGTGTGCAGCATTCGTAACAAAATGGATGAACTGTTAGCACAGATAGAAATAAATACATATGACATGATAGCTATCACAGAGACATGGTTACAGGGTGACAGGCTGGGACCTGAATGTTGAAGGGTATTTGATATTTTGAAAATATCTCGGAAAAGGATGTGGCGAAGCTCTGTTAATTAAAGATTAGTACAGTAGTAAGATGACCTTAGATCAAAAGAGCAAGATGATGAATTAGTCTGGGTAGAGATAAGAAATAGGAAAGGTAAGAGGTTGCTTGTGAGTGTAGTTTATAGGCCCCTTAACAGTAGTTACTCTGTGGGACAGAGTATACAGGAAGAAATAAATGGGGCATGTAAGAAAGGTAATGCAATCATCATGGGTGACTTTAATCTACATGTAGATTGGATTAATCGGTTTAGGTAAAGGTAGCCTGGAAAGTGAGTTAATAGATTGTATGCGGGACAATTTCTTAGAGCTGTATGTTCTACAGCCCAGTAGGGTATTCAAAATCTGGTAATGAGCAATGAGGCAGGATTAATCAATAAAGGAGCATTTAGGCGACAACCATCATAACATGATAGAATTTCATGTTCAGCTTGAAGGGGTGAAATGTGGTTCTAAGACTAGTTTTGAACCTGAATAAAGAAAATTATAAAGTATGAAAGCAGAGCTAGCTAAATAGAAACTAATTTAATAGGCAAGACAGTAGAGATGCAGTAAGATTTATCCCAGTAAGAAAGAAAGACTATTTGAGAAGGATGTATCATCCCTGGTGGAATAAAAAAGTTGAGGATAGTATCAAATTGAAAGAAACTAATCTGCAAAGATTAGTAATAGGTCAGAAGATTGGTCAGATATTAAGCACTAACAAAAAATTATTATTTAAAAAAATGAGGACATTTAAATTACGAGCTCCCTCCAGTGACTTCCAATTTTTGAACGCAAGCTTCATGAACCCCAGAGTGCGCAGAGCAGTAGGGGTAAGAGGAGGTCTGAACTTGGTGGATTCTTTAGATAGCCAGGCTACACCTTTGGAGAGGTAGGGTACTCCTTTGTATAGTGTTCTGGGACAGCTTTGGGAAAGGTAAAGCACCCTTTGGGAGAGGTAAGGCACCCTTTGGAATTCTTAGAATTAAACATGATTATGCACTTTTTATACACAAACTGATTGGAACGGTCAAACTATCCAGGAACTCTCAAGCTGTCAAGGAAATGTCAAATTATCCAGGAAGTGTCAAAGCTGTCAAGAAACTGCCAAGGATACTAGGTGATTTGGCATGGAGGGAGTAAGGGCAAAAGGGTCATGGGTGGGGGGTATGAGTTGGCTCTAAGTTGGCATGGGTGTGATGAAAGTATAATAATCTTCATAATATTTTTTTGATTCAGTGTGAAGTAGGTTTATGGGTGGGATTTTTGTTGAGTTTACCTGTTTGATTCGATTACTTTTGGAGCCAAGTAGACTGCCAGTTTAAAATCATCAAAAGAAGGTAGGTATAGAAATGTACTTGACATGCTAATGCGTAAACATGGATGTTGGCTTAGCATGTAAGAAGTGAAGGGAATTTGCATTTTTAGATAAATGAAGGGATTATTTGGATTTCAAAGGGATCTTAGTCTGTTTACAACTAGCCAGATAAGCAGGGCTAAGAAGTGTGTTTATTTTTCCCAAACATTGCTGACAATATTGGCAACATGAAAGTTTTTATATTATGAGGAAGATACAGTTTCAAAGATATATGGAACAATAGTATTTACATTTTAAAAAGTGTTATGACATAGCAGATAGTAGTGCTGAACTGTTCAAATCCCAGAGGGAAACTTGAAACAACTGTCACAACTAACTTTCAATCTGTATGTTTCGAGATGCGGGCTTTGAATTCAGTAACATAAGACCAACGAGTATTAAGAGGATTTTATAAAACTAAATTAAACATTTATTAATAAAATAAAAGATTTTAAGCACATACATATGTCACAAATTACTATTACAATAACTTCAATTCCCAGTTACACCTTCGTTAAGACAAAGGTAAAACACATAGATTTTAAAAGACCAAGGCAAAGTAAACAGTACCCTGAACAGTCAAAGTGAATTCTCTTAACTTCTGCCCCTGGAGGCAGCTGTTTGGTATATATAGGTTGAAGGCGTTTCATACTTGTCGAAACTTAGACTGCATTTCCTTACACACAACCTTCACTCCTTTATAGATATTTTCCCCTTTGAATGCAAATACCGTTGTTTCACCATGTCTTTGGACTTTACCTACCTGATATTAAAAATCTATCATAGAACTAAGTTTCACCAATAAGCTTTGAGACAAATAAACACACTGGGGAGAATTTTTCCTATGGCAGGCAGGCTGGGCAGGAGAGGGCGGGGTGAGCTTGGAGCCACTCGCCGCCCGCGATCGGCTGTGTGTCACCATTTTACGTGGGTGAGCCAGTTAAGGCTCAGCACTACCTGTACGGGCAGGGGGGGAGGACGGAGAGTCAGGGCCTGTGCTCTTTTGTGCATGCGTGTGAAAGAATGCACTAATCTCCCTGAGCACAGAGCTAACTCAGGGAGATTGAACGGATTAGAAAACGTTTTAATAGATAAAGTAAGAAATAATTTAAACATGTCCCCTCATGTGACAGTGTCACATGAGCTGGGACATGTTTGTGAAGTTGAGAAAATTTATTTATTTATTTTATAAAAGCTTCTGGAAACCTTATCCCACCCACAGATGAGGTTTCCTGAAAAACGCGAAGGCCGTTTGGGCTCTTTGCCTGCCCACCAACCTTAAGGTTGGATGGGCAGTGTTCTTAACAAGTATAATTACTTTTTTAATGGCCTTAATAGGCCCTTGACAATTCAGTGGGCGCACAGCCACCTGTAGCACAATCCCGCTGAACAAAATATTGAAATGATGTGCGATGACGTTGGGGCGCACACATGACGTCATTGCACATCATTTTAAGCGTCTGAGTGGGCTGAGTGGTTCAGGTTGGGCTGAGTCAAGCCTGGTTTGGGTGGGTGGCGGGGGGGGGTGGGTGGCGGTGTGAGTCGGGACAGGCCTTGGGGGTAGGGTGCAGCCTTGGGGGGATGGAGTTGGTTTTGGCCTTGGGGAGGAGAGGGTCTGGGTCAGGCCTTGGAGATGAGATTTAGGCCTGGAGGAGGGTGGGAAAGACGAGTTGGAGGAATCCCATGGGTTGGGGAGTTCCTGCTGGGGGTGTAGTCCCTTGGCGATAGTAGTCTGGGGGTGGGTGGTGACCCCTGGGGGGGTGGGTGAGTCCAATGGGGGGAGTAGTCAGGGGTGGTTGTGGGAGTAGTCATGGGGTTGAGGGAAAGGTTGTGGGAGATGGCGGGAGTCCCCTGGGTGGTCGAGGTGTGTGGGGAGTCCCGTGCGGTTTGGTTTGGGTCTGTGCAGTGGTTACCCAAAAGTTTTGAATTTCTAACTTTTTCTGAGTAATTATTGACGTAACCCAATTGGAACTATCCGAAATTTGCAATTTAAATCATATTTTTGGATGGCTCCCAGTGCAGGGTAATTGTCTAGGGGAAGTTTGCACTTCCAGGCAATTGCTGTGCAAACCTTACCTGTGAACCTTGACATGGAGTTGGGGGGTGGACTTCCCTAGCACATCTTTGGGGCTCCCCCTCCCCACCCCCCCACCCCCCACTGTAGTAATTATGGTTTTATTTAGTGTGCAATGTACCTTTAAGGATAATACTTGTTGAGGAAGATCATATGATCTATAGAAACCAATAGGAGTGTAGTGTGGGTTACCTGAATAGTTAGTGGTATAGAAATAGAGTTGGAGTCGAAAGCACGTGTAGTAGCTGCTGAGCACCATGTAAATAAACTTAAAGTTTCCACCCAAGATGTGTCTGTGGGTCAACTCTATCAATAGTACCAACTTGGCCACCGCTCACAACAGACCCCCCCCACCCCCCCCGCAACCCAATACGACGACTTGGAGCTCAAAAGCTCATGATTGCTTTCGAAGCAGTACAGAGAAAGTTCACTTGATTCATTCCTGGGAATTCTTCATTTCCTATGCAGAAAGGTTGAACAAGTTGGGCCTATACCCATTGGTGTTTCGAAGAATGAGAGGTGATTTTATTGAAATTGTAAAATCTTGAGGGGACTTGACAGGGTAGACACTAGAAGGATATTTCCACTTGTGGGGAGACTAGAACTAGAGGTCACAGTTTAAGAGTAAGAGGTCTGCCTTTTAAAACTGAGATGAGGAGAATATTTTTCTCTCAAAGGGTCATTAATATGTGGAATTATTTTCCCCAGAGAACAGTAGAGGCTGGGTCATTGTATTTATTCATGGCAGTGTTAGACAGATTTTTGACAGACAAGGGACTCAAGGGTTATGGCGGGGGGCAGACAGGAGAATGGAGTTGAGACCGCAACCAGATCAGCCATGACCTTATCGAATGGCGGAGCAGTCTCGAAGGACCAATTGGCCTACTCCTCCATGTAAGTCATGTGTTCCCAGGTCCAATGTTCCTAAGCTATAGGAGTCCTATCAATATACAGTGTATACAGCAAAGCCATGTGAGCTGTGTCAATAAACAGTATATACAGCAGTTACAGGAGCAGGTTCAATTTCCTTTGTCCACAGCACAGCTATAAGCTCATATATCTGTCAATATACAATACATAGAGCAACAGTGTATTAATTGTGCTGAATATATACCCTCTCCTATCGAACACACCCTATCCTCTCTCCCACCAACTCCTTTCTCCCCTCCACTCCCACTCCTCTGCCACCCTCCTTTCCTGAACTTTCTTTCCCCCATTCTTCCCTGCTCCCCACTCTCTCCGCCCCCCCTTCCCACTTGCTCCTCTCCCCTTCTGACTCTTTTCTTTCCCCTTCCCGTACTCCCTCCACCCCTTCCCACTCCCTCCTCCCTCTTTCCCACACGCTACTCTGCCCACTCCATCCTCCCCTTCCCACTCTGTCCTCCCCACTCCCTCCTCCATTTCCCTCCTCCCTTTTGCCCTTCCCACTCTCTCCTCCCCTTCCCATTCCCTCCTCCCCCTTCCCACTTCCTCCTCTCCACCCTGTACCACTTCCTCCCACTCTCCCCATTCCCACTCCCTCCCCTCCCCCTTCCCACTCCCTCCCCTCCCACCATACCACTCCCTCCCCTCCCCACTCCTACCCACTCCCTCTCCTCCACCCCTTCCCACTCCCTCTGTTCCCCCTTTCCAATCCCTCCCCTCCACCCCTACTCACTCCCTCCCCTTTGTCCCAACTCACTTCCTCCCCTTCGCCCCTTCCCACCCACTCCCTGATCTCCTGACTCCCTTCCCCCTCGCCCCATTCCCATGCCCTCCCTCCGACTCCTGTCCCCACTCCCTGGACCCGTTCCCTTCCACCTCCCTTTCCCACTCCATCCCCTTCCCACTCCCCCACCTTCCTCTTCCTACTCATTCCCTTTCCCCTTCCCACTCCCTCCTCCTCCTCTTCCCGCTCCCTCCCCCTCCCAACTAGCCCTCTCCCTCTCCTTTCCAGTCTTTCCCCCATCCCCTTCCCACTCCCTCCCTTCTGTCCATCCCACTTCTTCCCCTCCCTGACACTCCCTCCCCTTCCCTTTCCCACTTCCCCACTCCCTCTTCACCCCTCCCCCAAATTCCCAATCCCCATTCCCTTCCCTTTGCACTCCTTCCCCCACCCACTCCCCCGTCTCTCCCCTACTCCCCCCTTTTGTTCCCCCCATCCCTCCCCTGCTCCTCACACTCCCTTCCCCATGCCTCCCCACTCTCTCCCCTCCCCAACCCCCTCCCCTTCCTAACCCTAACCCACCCCCTCCTCTTCCCAACCTCTACACCTCCCTCACTACCCTTACCCTTCCTACCTCTACTCTCCCCTTCCCACTTGCTCCCCTTCCCCCTCCCTCCCTCCCCTTCCCACTCCCTCCCCCCACCCACCCACCCCCTCTCCCCTCCTTTTCCCACTCTCTCCCTCTCCCACTCCCTTCCTCCCTTCCCACTCCCTTCCCTCGCCCCTTACCACTCCCTCCCCCCTCCCCTTCCCACTCCCTCCCTCTCCCACTCTCTTCCCTCTCCTCTTACTACTCCCTCCCCTCTCTCCTTCCCACTCCCTCAGCCCTCCCCGCCTTCCCACTCCTTCCCCATCCCCTTCTCACTCCCTCCTCCCCACCCCCTTCGCACTCTCTTTGCCCCCTCCTTCCAACTCTCTGCTCCACCCCCACACTCTCCTCTTTCCCTCTCCCTCATCGCACACTCTCCCTCCTCGTGGAAAATGTCCCTGACCTTCAACCATGTTAATAGCAAGGGAGCTTGAGCAGTTTCATTTAAAGAGGTGATTTTATTTGGATAAATTTCACTCCTAAACTTCTTTATATTTAAAAGAGCAGTGGCGGGAGTGGGGTGGAGTGAACCTAAGGGTGAACGGTGCCAGCGGAGTTTTTCAATAAAAGCCTGAGGGTCGAGGCCCAGATCAAGCCAGTTGAAGCAGCAGCGGGAGTGGAGTGGAACAAACCTGGGGGTGAATGGCATCAGCAGAGCTTCTCAATAAAAGCTTGAGGGTCAAAGCCCAGATCGAGCCAGTCGGAGCAGCAGCTAACCCCAACAGGAACTCCAACAGAATTCAAAAAGACTGATGAAAGTGACAACAGCACGAAGCAGAGAGCTGGTTGGTAGGTAGTGGGTAGGTTGTTTTCCTCCACTTTAAAGCTACATTAAGGAAAGGTGAGAGTTCTAGCTTTTATTTTAAAAAAGAAAGAAATTTAAATAATTTTCTACTTGGCTTAAATATAAGTAAGGTAATTTTAACTAAAGGTATGGCAGGGGAGCTCAGTCCCGTGTGTTGCACAGCCTCCAGAATGTGGGAAGTCTTAGATGCTCCTTGCAGTCTGGATGACCACATCTTCAGGAAGTGCCAGCAGTTTGACGAGCTTGAGTGCCGGGTTTCAGAGCTTGAGTGTCGGCTGGAGGCACAGCAGTGCATCCGCGAGGCTAAGAGTTACATGGATAGCATATTTTTAGGCGTGGTCACCCCGCAGCTTAAGGAAGTGCAGTCAGAGAAGGAATGGGTGACCAGCAGTCAGAAGAAGGAAGGCAGGTACGTAGTCAGGAAAGCCCCAGAGTGCATCTCACTCAAGAACAGTTTTTCTGTGTTGGAAAACAGTGAGAGTGACAGTTCCTCTGGGGAGTGCAGCCAGAGCCCAGCTGCACAAGGAGGGAGGAGAAAGAGGGGAAAAGCAATAGTGGTAGGAGACTCAATAGTGAGGGGCACAGACAGGCGTTTCTGCGGCCGCAGACGTGACTTCAGGATAGTGTGTGGCCTCCCTGAGGCCAGGGTCAAGGATGTCACTGAATGGCTGGAGGGCATTCTGAAAGGAGAGGGTGAACAGTCAGAGATCGTGGTTCACATTGGTATCAACAACATAGGTAGAAAGAGGGATGAGGTCCTGCAACAAGAATTTAGGGAGCTAGATAGCAGATTGAAAAGCAGGACCTCAAAGGTTGTAATCTCCCGCTGCCACTTGCTAGTGAGTATAGGAATAGGCATTTAGAGCAGATGAAAGTGTGGCTCAAGAGTTGGTGCAGGTGGGAGGGCTTCAGATTCCTGGATCACTAGGTCCATTTCTGGGGAAGGTGGGGCTGTACAAGCCCAATGGGTTGCATCTGAACCGGAACAGGACCAACATTCTTGTAGGGTGTGTTTGCTATTGCTGTTGGTGGGGGTTTAAACTAATTTGGCAGGTTACGGGATACAGAGTGGAGGTATAGTAGTGGGTGATGTACAGGCCACAATGTTGCCTGGGCTGGAGCATTTCAGCTATGAAGAGAGACTAGCTAGGCTGGGGTTGTTTTCCTTGGATGAGAGAAGACTGAGGGGGAACCTGATTGACGTTTTCCTGATCTCGCCCTTCAGGCATAAAGTTGGGGTGGCTGGTTTTCTTGGGCAGCAGCACAGCCTGGATTTTGGGCAGGACCCCATGCTGGGCTATATGATCTTACAGCGCTGACTTTGTCTGCACTGGAGTGCTGCTTTGGGCTGCAGTAGAGTGCTTAAGTTGGAGTTTGTTGACTGAGGGAGTCGGTGAGGAGAGAACGAGCTGATCCTTTGGGTACCGTGAGTACGTTCAGGTAAGTATTTACTACTTTTATTGCTTATAGTTTTTAAGGTCTTATTTTGTGGTTCATCGTTTGTAAGGGCTATATTCTGTAACAATGAGGAGCAGGGAAGAAGGGCCCTAGAGTAATTGATATTATTGATATTAAGTATCTTCCAAAAGGTTTAATTTAATTTAAGGGGTAAGTCATGGCAGGAGAGCTCAAAGCCATGGTGTACTCCCCCTGCTCTATGTGGGGAGCTGGGAACATTTCCAGTGCCCAGGGCCAGCATGTGCACATTAAGTGTCTCCAGTTGCAGCTCTTGGAAGCCCGGGTTTCGGAACTGGAGCGGCGGCTGGGGACATTGTGGAGCATCTGCGAGGCAGAGAGTATCGTGGATAGCACATATAGAGAGGTGGTCACACCGCAGGCTAAAAGTCCACAGACAGGAAGGGAATAGGTGACCACCAGGCAAAGCAAGAGGAAGCCAAGCAGTGCAGGAATCTCCTGTGCCTATTCCCCTGCAAAACAGATGTACTGCTTTGGATACTGTTGAGGGGAATGGCCTCTCAAGGGAAAGCAGCAACAGCCAAATTCATTGCACCATGGTTGGCTCTGCTGCACAGGGGAGGAGTAAAAAGTGTGGGAATGCAATAGTTATACGGATTCAATTGTAAGGGGAATAGACAGGCATTTCTGTGGCCGCAAACGAGACTTCAGGATCATATGTTGCCTCCCTGGTGCTATGGTCAAGGATATCTCAGAGCGGCTACAGGACATTCTGAAGGGCGAGGGTGAACAGCCAGTGGTTGTGGTACACATTGGTACAAACAACATAGGTAAAAAAAGGGATGAGGTCCTAAAAGCAGAGTATAGGGAGTTAGGAAGTAAGTTGAAAAGTAGACCTCAAAGGTAGTGATCTTATCTTATCCTCCTTACCTGAGGAAGAATGTTCTTGCTATAGAGGGAGTGCAGTGAATGTTGACCAGACTGATTCCTGGGATGGCGGGACTGACATATGAGGAGAAATTGAGTCGGTTAGGATTATATTTGCTGGAGTTCAGAAGAATGAGGAGAGATCTCATAGAAACTTATAAAATTCTAATAGGACCATAAAGGGTGGAAAGGGTGCAGGAAGAATGTTCCCGGTGGTAGGGGAGTCCAGAAACTGGGGTCACAGTCTGAGGATATGGGGTGGACCATTTAGGACTGAGTTTAGAAATTTCTTCACCCAGACAGTGAAGAGCCTGTGGAATTCACTACCACAGAAAGTAGTTGAGGCCAATACATTGTATGTTTTCAAGGAATTAGATATAGCTCTTGGGGTGAAAGGAATCAAAGAAAATGGGGAGAAAGCGGGAGCAGGCTATTGAATTAGATGATCAGTCATGATCATAAAGAATGGCGGAGCAGGCTCAAAGGGCCAAATGGCCTACTCCTGCTCCTATTTTCTATGTGACCCCTCCCAGCAGCTTGTTGAGCACCTCATCGTTGCAGATGGTGAGCTGCAGGTGGCAGGGAATGATGCAAGTCCTCTTGTTGTCCTGGGCCACATTGCCTGCCAGCAGGAGGATCTCAGCCATCAGGTACTTGAGACGGTGGCCAGGTAGACAGGGGCTCCGGCCCCAACACGCTTGACATAGTGCCCCTTGCATAGCAGCCAATGGATACGGCCTACAGGAAACTGGAGTCCAGCTCTGGAGGAGCAAGTCTTGACCTTGGTGCGCCCTTTGCCTCTTGTTTTACCGCAACCGGGCATCTTGTTGCCCCTGCTGAAAATCTTTGTACAAAATTATGAGGGGCATAGATAGGAAAAAACTTTTCCCCTTGGTGGAGGGATCAATAACCAGGGGGCATAGATTTAAGGTAAGGGGCAGGGGGTTTAGAGGAGATTTGAGGAAAAAAAATTCACCCAGAGTGTGGATAATCTGGAACTCACTGCTTGAAAGGGTGGTAGAGGCAGGAACATCAGAACATTTAAGAAATATTTAGATGAACTCTTCAACCTCCATAGCATGTAAAACTACAGACCAAGTGCTGGAAAATGGGATTAGAGTGGATAGGGGCTTGGTAAACGGCGTGGACACGATGGGCC
Source organism: Carcharodon carcharias (assembly GCF_017639515.1). Classification (NCBI taxonomy): domain Eukaryota; kingdom Metazoa; phylum Chordata; class Chondrichthyes; order Lamniformes; family Lamnidae; genus Carcharodon; species Carcharodon carcharias. The sequence continues at coordinate 137,229,602 of NC_054469.1, read as the reverse complement.
GAAGGGCCTCCTTCCGTGCTATAAAACTCTAAGACTTCTCAACAGCAATGTTCTGTATTCTTCCAATTCTATCCACCAACTCGCCCTCCCCCCGCCTAGATTTTAGGCAGGCGGCTACACATGCGCAGAGCGCGGAGATAGGGGTTGTTGGGATGGGGGAAGTGTTAGAGCCGGAAGCGATCGGAACTCGGAATCGAATGGGTAAGTGAGGGGAGCGCGCGGGTACTGCGTCACGATGGGTCGGGGGCTGCTTGGTCGGACCCCTGCTCACATCAGTCCTCTCGGGGGCACTCGGCTGTGCGTCTGTTGGAACCCCGCCGGCCGACCCCTGTCCGAAACCTCCGGGATCGGTCGGCCGGCTGGTTGGACTTCTACTCGCAACCGCCGGAATCGGCCGGTTGGCCGGACTCCCTACGAGGTTGCGGTTCCCCGTTTATTGCGCGGAGTCGAGCAGCTGCTCCGCGGAGAATGAGTACGCTGGGAAGTGAGCGTGACGGGCGGGTGGGACGTTGGCGTTGGGTAAAATAAGCGGTTGCTGGTCTCCGGTGCCTGGCAGTACAGAGGGCTGGTAAGCATATCAGACAGCAAATTGAATGCACTTGGCAAGGGTTGTTAGCTAACCGTTATTTTGGCTGCAGTTATGACCAATCTGCTGGCTATGTCTAATTATATCTAAAAACAGAGATAAAAACAAAAAACTGCGGATGTTGGAAATCCAAAACAAAAACAGAATTACCTGGAAAAACTCAGCAGGTCTGGCAGCATCGGCGGAGAAGAAGAGTTGACGTTTCGAGTCCTCATGACCCTTCAACAGAAGTGTTGAAGGGTCATGAGGACTCGAAACGTCAACTCTTCTTCTCCGCCGATGCTGCCAGACCTGCTGAGTTTTTCCAGGTAATTCTGTTTTTGTTCTAATTATATTTAGTTGGGAGAAAGGCAGCCTTATATCTGCAAGTCTCATGGTAAATATGCTCCTTATACAGGAGAGGGAGTAATATTGGTCCATATTCTGCAATAGTAATCACACTGGAACTGTCAGCATTCAGCATTACTCTATTGAAATTATCTTCAACATCTGAAATGCACATATAAGGAAATTTGGATTTATTCATTCATGGCATCTGGATGTCGCTGAATAGGTTAGCATTTATTGCCCATCCCTATTTGCCCTTGAGAATGTGGTGGTGAGCTGCCGCCTTGAACCGCTGCAGTCCATGTAGTCTAGATACACCCAAAGTGTTGTGAGGGGGGGAGGGGAGGGGGGTGCCAGGATTTTGACCCAGCGACGGTGAAGGAGTGGCAATATATTTCCAAGTCAACATGGTGAGTGACTTGGAGGCAAACTTCCAGGTGGTGTATTCCCTTCAGTGTATTGAGGTGGATAGAAAACTGATCGGCTGACAGGAAACAAAGAGTAGGAATAAACGGGTCTTTTTCTGAATGGCAGGCAATACCACAGGGTTCGATCCTTGGGCCCCAACTATTTACAATCTATATTAATGACTTGGCTTCAGGGATAGAAGGTACTTTAGCTAAATTTGCAGATGACACCAAAGTAGGTGGGAAAGTAAGTTGCAATGAAGAAATAAGGAATTTACAAATGGATATGGAGAGGTTAGGTGAATGGGCCAAAATTTGGCAGATGGAGTTTAATGTGGATAAGTGTGAGATTATCCATTTTCGTCGAAAGAATAAAAAGATGACTTATTTAAATGGAGAGATGCTTCAGTGCAGAGGGATCTGGGTGCCCTCATGCATGAATCGCTGAAAGCTAGTATGCAGGTACAGCAGGTAATAAGGAACGCAAATGGAATTTTGACATTTATTGCTAAAGGAATAGAGTATAAAAATAGGGAAGTGTTGTTGCAACTGTACAAGGCATTGGTGACACTGCACCTGGAGTACTGTGCAGAATTTTGGTCCCCTTACTTGAAGAAGGATGTAGTTGCATTGGAGGAGGTTCTAGTTGCATTGGAGGAGGTTCATTAGATTGATTCCAGAGCTGTGGGGTTCCTCTTATGAGGAGAGATTGAGCAGTTTAGGCTATACTCGCTAGAGTTTATAAGGATGAGAGGAGATCTAATTGAGGCATATAAGAAACTAAAGGAAATAGACAAAGTAGTTGTGGAGTGGATGTTTCCCCTTGTGGGGCATTCTAGAATGAGAGGCCATAGTTTTAGGCTAACGGGTGGTAGATTTAAATCAGAAATGAGAAGGAATTACTTTTCTCAAAGGGTCGTGAATCTGTGGAATTCACTACCTCAGAGGGTATTGGATGCAGGGATGCTAAATAAATTTGAGGAGATAGACGGGTTTTTAATTAGTAACGGGTTGAAAGGTTATAGGGAGAGGGTGGGAAATTGTTGAGGGTGAAATGAGATCAGCCATGATCGTATTGAATGATGGGGCAGGCTCGAGGGGCTGAATTGCCTACTCTTGCTCCTAGTTCTTATGTTCAACTTGTACATTACTAGATGTAATTCTGTGCTTCCCCAGAGGCTGCAGTGTTGCGGTGTCCTGGAGAAATCGTTTGAATTGATGAAGGCCCATAACTTAACATCTCTGGGACGTCATATGTGGACGGGGGGGTTCCTCCAAAGACGCACTGGGGGACCATCCCTGGCAGTTCCCACATAAGCATTGCACAGCAAATGCCCAGGAAGTTCAAGCTTAGGTTGGGTAATTGCCCTGCACTTGATACTATAAATTAAATCACAGTTTGGATGGTTCCAACTGTCTTACAGGAATGGTATCCCCAGAAAAGTTAGAAGAATTAAAACCACTTCTGTCTCTGGGTAACTATTGTCCTGAACCCCCACGGGACTCTGAACAACAACCCCAATCTCGACACCCCTCTCCCCCAGACATTCCACAAACATTCATTTGTGACACCACTGACGCACAGTGGCAACAGTGTGTACCATCTACAAGATGCACTGAAGTAATTCACCAGGCCTCCTTAAATAATACCTTCCAAACCCATGCCCACTACCATCTAGAAGGACAAGGGTAGCAGATACATGGGAACACCGCCACCTGGAAGTTTGCCTCCAAGTCACTCACCATCCTGACTTGGAAATATATCGCCATTCCTTCACTGCCGCTGGGTCAAAATCCTGGAACTCCCTTCCTAACAGCACTGTGGATGTACCTACACCATATGGACAGCAGTGGTTCAAGAAGGCAGCTCACCACCACCTTTTCAAGGGCAATTAGGGCTGGGCAATAAATGCTGGCCCAGCCAGGAAAGCCCACATCCCATGAATGAATAAGTAAAACTCCACTGTCCACCCAACACCCCTTCCCCATCCACCCACCCACCCCCACCCCACTGTCCACCCAACACCCCTTCCCCACCCACCCACCCCCACCCCACTGTCTACCCGACTCTCTTCCACCCCCAGGCAACCTGTCCGGTCCACCCGAAGCTTTCCCCCCATTATGATATAAATATTCCGATCTTAAAAAAAAATTAAACAAGTTTGCTTATCTTTGCTTTTGCTTCAATCTTAACCCAATCATCATCATTTATGTCACCATGTGGAAATTTAAAAGTGAATATCGTTAAGTGCTTTTAGCTTCCTGGTTTATGTATGAATTCTTCATTGAGATTTGCTGTTTATTTGTTAGCTAATATCAGTACAGCTGCACACCAAGACATCACTTTATTTGGCACCTCATTTTAAACTACTGTCTGAAAAAGGAAATATCATGTCACAGAGATCACTAGATCTTTCTGGGCAACACTGCACAATCCAAGCTCTTGAGCGTTATGTAAATACTATTGCTACCTGGAATAACACTTGTAATTGTTGCTTAATAGTACACAGGTAACTTTTGTATTTGTTGATATACATGTTTTAGGTTCTCATGATTTTAGTATGGCACTGAACAGTGGAAAATTATTAAATGCAGTAAATTTGTTTTATCAAATAAACCTGTTGGATCCCATACCCTGGTTTGCTGGGACTAAAGGATCCAGGCTGCATGCTTGTTTCAGAGTGACCAAGTTGGTACCATAGACAGAGAAGATCACTAGACAGTTCTTAGAAGAAACACGTTCTGTTTATTTATAAAAGGAACTCAACAGCTACACTTCAGACTCTAACTCAAGACCACTGATTACAGAGGTAGCCCTTGCTACTCTGTTATTGGATACCAAAATCATGTGATCTTTTATTTCAACATTCGCCTTAAAGGTATATTGCACATCAGATTACTACCTCCCTCCCCCTTTACTCAGATACATTTTACAATTTTTCTCAAAATATCAAAGTTTTCACACAGATAAGTAATTTACAAAGTCAGTCTTTCTGGGGCTTTTCTTATGTGTGTAGAACATCTCAGCTCTACAGCTTCTGATGTTTGATCCGGAACCTCCTTCGCTAGAATTGTCTGAGCATTCGTCTCTTTGGTAGGTACCTGCAAATCTGTCGTCTTGACTCTTTCAGATATATTCGACCCTTCAGACACATCTGTACTCAGTTGAGCTCTTTCAACAGGAGACATTGGCTCAGTCGTGAACACTGGTGGAATCATTTCTGGGTATTTTGTTTCTCCTCTTATATGATCCACATGTCTCTGTAGGACTCTATCTTTCACTTGATAGGAAAGAGGTCCAGTTATTGAACTTATTTCACCAAACAACCATGTTGGTCCTTCTCTAAAATTCTTCACATATACCTTCTTTCCTACATTAAACGTCCTGTCACAACTGTGCTAGTCATGTCCAGTTTTCTGATTTCTCTCCACCTCCCGCCCCGCCCCTTCTGAAGTTTGGCATAATTAGGCTCAATCTCGATTGGAGACTGCGCTTCATCAACAATTCCGCAAATGTGACACCTGTTGTATGATGTAGCTTGTCAATTGTAACAGGAGATGTCAGTGACTTCACTTCATATATGTCCATCCATTTTGAGTGAGCATCGACGATAAGTAGAAACATTGATCCCATAAAAGGTCCCACATAGTCAATGTGTAATTGCACCCATGGCCTTCCTGGCCACTCCCAAGGGTGTAATGGAGCTTGCTGATACTGCATACAACTTCTCACTAAGTTCTCTATTTCTCCATCCATCCCAGGCCACCATAGATAGCTGCGTGCTATGGTCTTCATTTGGGAAATTCCTGGATGTGTGCTGTGAATTCAGACAGCAATGGCTTTCGTCCTTTTGGAGGAATAATCACTCAGGCTCCCCACAATAAGATACCTTCCTGGTTGGTTATCTTGTATCTTCTCTGAAAATACGGTTTCATTTCATCAGATTCCTGTTCTCGTGACCAACATGAAGAACTTACTCTTGTACTTTGGATAAGACTGGGTCTCGATATGTCCAATCGCTAACCTGTCTAGCACATGTCAATGATGAATCCAGGAAGTTCAGTAATAAAATGAATTCTTAAGGAGTTGGAACATTCTCACCATTTACTTGCATGGGCAAATGACTAAGCACATCAGCATTTGCAGTTTGACTTCTGGGCCTATGGGTATACTCACATGCTGCCAAGATCAATGTCCATATTTGTATTCTTGCTGAGGCTATAGGTGGTATAGCATTGTCTTGACTGAACAATCCCAGCAATGGCTTTTGGTCCAATATGATAGTAAAATGATGACTATACATCCTGGTGAAATTTCTTAACACCTAAGATGATTGACAGGCCTTTTTCTAACAGAGCACACCTTTTCCGCTGTATTGAGTGTACTTGATACGTATCCTATAAGCCATTCTGATCCATCTTCCGTTTGATGGGAGAGCGCTGCTCCCACTCCATAGGGAGATGTGTCACATGTCAACACCAACTCTTTCTTCAGGTCAAAATGCACTAGAAGGGTAGATGATTGCAACAACTGTTTCACTTTTGTGAAAGCTTCTTCCTGTGGTGTTTGCCAAGACCATTTTCTTGAGAAAGCAACACACTGGTGCTAGTTCTGTTGACAAATTAGGCAAGAAGCACCCATAGTAATTGATCGTCCCCAAGAATGATTTGAGTTTGGATGTATTCTTTGCTGGCACCTCTCTAATGGCTTTCACTTTTTCCTCAACTGGGTGTAGGCCTTGTGAATCTCCCTTGTGACCTAGGTAGGTTATCTTCTTCTAGAATGTGAACTCTTTTTATAAACACGATCCCACCTGCAAAAAATGTTTCAAAACTTCTTCCAAGTTTACCAAATGTCCCTTTTCAGTGAGTCTTGTCACCAGAACATCATCTAAATAAACTACAACATGGGGCAGTCCCTGTAGTAAACTTGCAATGGTTCTTTGGAATATGACACAAGCTGAAGATACGCCGAAAGGTAAATGGGTATATTAGTATGACCCTTTGTGTGTATTAATGGTAACGTTCCGGGAGGCCTTCCCTAATTCCAATTGTTGATAAGCATGACTCATATTAGGTTTCATGTAAGCAGTTCTACCTACCTGTTTAGTATACAAGTCTTTTTGGTAAGGGTTGTCTGTCGAACTTTATTGACTGTTAATTTGTAGTCTCCACATATTCGAACATATTCAAACACTTTGGTCAGGTTTGAGAACAAGCACAATTCTGAAAATTGCACTGGTTGTATCACTCCTAGTTTTCCTAATCTGTCCAGTTTGGTTTCTACCTTTTCCCACCTTGCATAAGGCACTGGTCTAGCCTTCATGAATCTGGGTGTTGCTTCTGGGTTCACATGAATTTTTGCTCGTAGCCCCTCGATCTTTCCAAGTTCGTCCTTGAAGACTGAGGCATGTTTTTGTAGTAGCTCTTAATAGCCCATTAGTTCTCAGTTGGCAGATTTCAGCCCATTCCAATTTAATTTCAGCTAGTTTCATCCGAGGAAGCTAGGTCCCTCGCCTGCTACCACCATCAAGGGTAATTTCACTGTTTGACCTCTGTAGTGTACTGTGACTTTACTTATGCCCTTATGTCTTCTCGGTGTAAGTTTTCAATTTGGCATCTGTTTCTTCCAAATTTAGTTACGTTCCCCGTGATTCAGGTATTTAAAAGTATGCTCACCTATCACCATAGCGGGCACTCCTGTATCCACCTCTATTTTGATTGGCCTCTCATTCACTCATGGTTACATAGGTTCGACCTTTAGATTATACGACGAATAAATATCTGAATCTATTACTTCAGGTTTTTCAATGCTGTTGATCACATTGGGTTTTTGCTTTTGTTTGAAAGTCTGCCTGATTCATGACAATGTCTCATGAGTTATCAGTTTCGATGACAGAAAAACATTCAATTTTTTTAAACTGTGGTTCATTACAAGGCTATCTGCTTCCACCTCTGTTGCCATTATGCCATGTTTTAGCTGCTAAGTTTTTATTTTGCCTGCTAATGGTGGCTGCTTCCCACTTCTGAGTAAAGCTTGCACTTTTGTGCTCCTTTTGGCTGAGGCTTCCCACCCAACATGGAGGATGGTGTCATTTTGTACTCCCTGTATGGCCTTTGAGTCCCTCACTGCACCTTCCATTGCCAGCACAATTTCCAATGCTTTCTGAAAATCCAAATTTGTTTCAGACAGTAATCTCTTCTGAATCGCTGTTTCTGAAGGTCAAAAATTCCTATGTTGTGAGCCATAACTGGTCCTGGCTTAAAACCTTTGTCCAGTTCTTTAAAAAAAATAATTTTACAGATTAGCCAGGATGATATATTTTTATAAAAATATAGAGTGAGATCTTAGCCCCCTGACACCTCTCTTTTCCTTCCTTCCTTCTAAAGCAAGTGAAACGTGCCCTGCTTAGTAGGGAAAATCTTCACACATCCAACTCAAAAAACCAGCAGCCTTTGTTGTCTGGTAGAACAACCGAAGTTTGCAAGTCAACAAGGCAGCATTCCAGCTGTTCAAGGCTGACAGCCAAAGACAGTAAAGGAAAATAAAGGACAAGTGGGTGAAGGGAAAACCGAAGAGGTCCAACATTATGCTGGCCATCATGGCATGCCTTGTGGCTTTTGAAGCTACTAGGGGCATCTATAGACCAAGGTCAAATGTACAAAATCCTCTTTGCTCATCTTAAGGATGACAATGCCATCCATCAATGCAGGAAAGAACATTTACAACAACTCCTCAACCATGAATCCACAGTGGAAGCTGATACTCTCCAGGTTATTCCACCACACCACACACACACACACACACACACACCACCCCCTCCCACCCGCAGTATTCTGTGATGGAATCTATGGGTGAACCACCAATGATGGGAGGGCAGCAGATAGATGGGAACACTACCACCTGGAATTTCCCCTCCAAGTCATTCATCATCCTGCTTTGGAAATATATCGCCGTTCCTTCACTGTCGCTGGGTCAAAATCCTGAAACACTCTCCTGAACAGCATTGTGGGTGTACCTATGGACTGCAGCGATTCAAGAAGGCAGCTCAACACCACCTTCTCAAGGGCAACTAGGGATGGGCAATAAATGCTGGCCCGGGCAGTGAAGCCCACATCCCATAAATTAATAAAAACTTATTTGAAAAAAAACAAGCAAGCAAATAGATGAAAAACAACAAAGCCTGTGGCTGATGTCTTCAAAGCTGGTAGCTTTTGCTCACATCAAGACTCCATGCATCTGTCTTACGGATTTGGGAGGGAAAAAAAACTCATCCTTCCCCTTCCTGCAACAGTTGTCACTGTCTTCAAGGGAGATATATCATGCTGTGGGAACTATCGATGTATTTCCCTCTTGCCCGTAGCAGGGAAAATGCAAACATGCATTCTCCTGAATTGCCTACTTCCTGTGGCTGAAGAAATCCTCCCAGAGACACAGTGTGGCTTTAGAACTTCCAGAGGAACCTCTGACATGGTTTTTTTTGTTGCCAGACAAATCCAAGAAAAATGTTCAGAACAACACCAAGAACTCTTAATTGCATTCATCAACCTGGCTAAAGCATTTGACTCAGTAAATCACGAGGCTCTATGGATTGTACTCCAGAGATTTGGATGTCCAAGAAACTTCTTCACAATCCTGCATTTTTTTTTCATTCATGGGATGTGGGCATCACAGGCTAGGCCAGCATTTATTGCTCATCGCTAATTGCCCTTGAAGGTGGTGGTGAGCTGCCTTCTTGAACCACTGCAGTCCATGTGGTGTAAGTACATGCACAGTGCTGTCAGGGATGGAGTTCTAGGATTTTGACCCAGCGACAGTGAAGGAACGGTGATATATTTCCAACTCAGAATGATGTGTGGCTTGGAGGAGAACTTACAGGTGGTGTGTTCCCATGCATCTGGTACCTTGTCCTCCTAGATGGTAGCGGTCATGGGTTTGGAAGGTGCTGTCTAAGGAGCCTTGGTAAGTTGCTGCAGTGCATCTTGTAGATGGTGTACGCTGCTGCCACTATGTGTTGGTGATGAAGGGAGTGAATGTTTGTGGATGGGGTGCCAATCAAGTGGGCTACTTTGTCCGTGATGGTGTCAAGCTTCTTGAGTGCTGTTGGAGCTGCACTCTTCCAGGCAACTGGAGAGTATTCCAGCACACTGCAGACTTGTGCCCTGTAGATGGTGGATAGGCTTTGGGGAGCCAGGAGGTGAAGTTACTTGCCATAGGATTCCGAGCCTCTGACCTGCACTTGCAGCCACAGTATTTATATGGCTAGTCCAGTCAGGTTTTGGTCAATGGTAATTCTCCCAGGACATTGATAGTGGGGGATTCAGCGATGGTAATGCCATTAAATGTCATGGGGCGATGGTTAGATTGTCTCTTGTTGGAGATGGTTGTGGCCTGGCACTTGTGGCGCAAATGTTATTTGCCACTTGTCAGCCCAAGCCTGGATATTTTCCAGCTCTTGCTGCATTTGGACATGGACTGCATCATGATGCTATGACTGCAAACTGTCTTGAGTGGGAGACCTGAAACAGTCCATTTCTAAATCCAGAGAGCTGTCAAGCAAGGCTGTGTCATAACCCCCTTCCTATTTACAATCTGCCTGACAGTGGCTATTCACCTCATCAAAGATCAACTGCCCTCTGGTGTGAGTATTAAAGACTGGATAGATTACAAATTCTTTAACATGAATTGCCTCTATGCCAAAAACTAAACTGACCACCATAGACATCATGGTCTAAAGTTTGCGGATGGCTGCAGTAATGTTGCCCACTCTGCACCAGATTTGCAAGCTATTCTTCATCTCTTCAATTCTGCATACAAGAGGCTCAGTCTGTCCTTGAATGTTGCTAAATCAAAACTCCTATCAACCCAGACCTGTACAGTTGAATATTGTTCCTCCCATATATGTTGAAGGAGACACTCTGGAATATGTTGAACACTTTCTATGCTTAGGCAGCCTCTCTCAAAAGGCACCCATTGATGAGATCTAACAGCAGATCAGCTGCGCCAGCTCAGCCTTCTGCAGGCTCTGACAGTGAGTGTTTGACAACAAAGACCTCCGCAAATCAACAAAAATCCTAGTGTACAGAGCAGTTGTCACCGTGCTCCTGTACTGCAGTGAGACCTGGACTGTGCACCAACGAGACATAAGAGCATTAGAAAAATTCCATCAGCAATCCCTTTGCTGCATCCTCTGAATTCAATGGGAGGACCATTGAACAAACCATCCCCCTTAAAGCCAATTCCACGAACATTCAGGCAAAACTCCTGCAAAATCAAATACATTGAATTGGACACTGTCTTGATGGCTGAAAGTTGTCTCCCCCGCCAGGCATTGTTTTCTCAAATGGCCAGCATTCCAGGGAAGAATAAAGAAAATGCTATAAAGACACACCGAAGCTCTCGTTGAAGCCCAGCAAAATTGACATTAATGACTGGGAGGAGCTTGCTACCAATTGTTAAAACTGGTGACAATTTATCCATCAAGCTGCACCATGCTTTGAGTCCAAAAGCCTTGATGATGACACAGAGCAATGGCAGAGAAGGAAAGAAAAGGAAGCAAATCCTACACTTCGGATCCCACTACATTGTGGGGCAGCTCTTCAATCCTGCATACAAGAGGCTCAGTCTGTCCTTGAATGTTGCTCAATCAAAACTCCTATCAACCCAGACCTGTGGGATCCAGGTTCAGCCTGTTTAGTCATATGACTTGCGAAAAGGAGGAACTGAAATAAATTAATATTAATAAAGAGCTAGTGCTCAAAAAATTAATTGGTTTTGAAGGCTGATAAATCTTTGGACCAGATGAGCTACATTCTTGAATGTTGGATGCACTGGTGGTTGTCTTTCAAAATTTTATCGATTCTGCAAGTGGGAGTGTAAGTTGAGGAGGATGCAAGGAGGCTTCAGTGGAATTTGGGCAGGCCAAGTGAATAGGTAGGAAGACAACAGATAAAATATAATGTGAATAAGTGTGAAGTTATTCACTTTGGTAGAAAAAACAGGCAGAGTATTTCTTAAATGGTGAAAGGTTGGGAAGTGTTGATGTCGAAAGGGACCTGGATGTTCTTGTTCATGAGTAACTTTATAATAGATTCTAGCATTTTCCCTATTACCCGCATCAAACTAACAGGTCTGTAGACGTCTCAGTTTTGTTTTGAAGAATAGTCATAAGGACTCGAAACGTAAACTCTGCCTTTCTCTCCACAGATGCTGTCAGACCTGCTGAGTTTTTCCAGCAATTTTTGTTTTTGTTTCAAATTTCCAGGATCAGCAGTATTTCGCTTTTTTCTCAGTTTTCTCCCTCCCTTCTTAAAAAGTGGGGTTACTTTTGCTAATTTCTAGGTGCAGCAAGCAATTAGGAAAGCAAATGGTATGTTGGCCTTCATTGCAAGGGGACTTGAGTATAGGAGTAAAGATGCCTTGCTGGAGCCTTGGTGAGACAGCACCTGGTGTATTGCGTACAGTTTTGGTCTCCTTGTCTAAGGAAGGATATACTTGCCATAGAAGAAGTGCATTGGAGGTTCACCAGACTAATCCCTGGGATGGCGGGATTGTCTTATGAGGAGAGATTGAAGAACCTCGGTCTATATTCTCTAGAATTTCGAAGAACAAGAGGTGATCTCATTGAACCTTACTAAATTCTATCAGGTGTAACAGGGTAGATGTGAATTGGATGTTTCCCCAGGCTGGCAAGTCGAGAACCAGGAGAGACAGTCTCTAATAAGGAGCAGGCCATTTGAGTTTGAGATGATTGAGAGGATCTGATTGAAACTTACAGAATACTGAAAGGCCTGGATAGAGTGGATGTGGGGAAGATGTTTCCATTAGTAGGAGAGACTAGGACCTGAAGGCACAGCCTCAGAGTAAAGGGAAGACCTTTTAGAACAGAGATGAGGAGAAACTTCTTTAGCCAGAGAGTGGTGAATCTATGGAGTTCATTGCCACAGAAGGCTGTGGAGGCCAGGTCATTGAGTGTATTTAAGACGGAGATAGATAGGTTCTTGATTGGTAAGAGGATCAAAGGTTACGGGGAGAAGGGAGAATGGGGTTGAGAAACTTATCAGCCATGATTGAATGGCGGAGCAGACTCGATGGGCCAAATGGCCTAATTTCTGCTCCTATGTCTTATGGTCATATGGGAGGAATTTCTTCACTCAGGGTGATGAATCTTTGGTGTTCTCTTCCCCGGAGAGCTGTGGAAGCTCAGTCATTGAGCATGTTCAAGACAGAAATCAGTGGAATTCTGGATACAAATGTCATCAAGGTATATGGGGATAGTGAGGAAAAATGGCACAGAGGTAGATGTTTAGCAATGATCTGTTTGAATGGCGGAGCAGGCTCAATGGGCTGAATGGCCTACTGCTGCTCCTATGTTCCTTTGAAGATCCATGGTAGAAACTCGTGACCCTGAATAGATGTCATCCTCGAATCGAGGGTCAGCTGACAGAGTAGGGAAAAATTGAGCTTACAGTTCTCATAGCCTTCTTAGAGATATGGAATTTGGAATCTTGAAAATTGCCCAAAGACCTAATTTAAATGAGAACCTGTAGTTGGCATTATGAGTATCTTTCATATAGACTTTTTTTGGTGCTGCATGTTCTATCATCTGTAAATTTGAGATCACCTAAAACTCTGCTTTCTTTGTCCTAACTTGCAGCAAGTCCCTTTGCCTATCATCTCTGTGCTTGTTGGCTTATGTGACTCCCAATTAACAATGCCCCGATTTTAAAATTCTTGTATTTTTTTCCAAATCCCTTCATAGCCTCCTTTCTCCCTGTTTCTGTAATCTTCTCTAGCACCACAAGCCTCCATCTGGAAGGACAAGGGCAACAGATGCATGGGAACACCACCACTTGCAAGTTCCCCTCCAAGCCATGCACCATCCTGATTTGGGAATATATTGCCATTCCTTCACTGTCACTGGGTCAAAAACCTGGAACTCCCTCCCTACCAGCACTGTGGGTGTACCTACATCACATGGACTGCAATGGTTCAAGAAGGCGGTTCACTACTGTCTTCTCAAGGGCAATTAGGGATGGGCAATAAATGCTGGCCTAGCCAGCAATGCTCACATCCTGTGAGAGAATAAAAATAAAATACCAGTTCATTACACCTAAGCACAGACTTAGTGGGATTTTACACTAACACATTGTGATCAGAAAGCCATTTTGGGGCAAACTCTCTACAAGTGGTCTAGAATTGTCTGAACAGGGGAAGGAGCCATGTGTATCCTTAATGAATCTGACTTGGCAACATTTATTTATTTAATTTATAACTAAATTATAATTAAAACTTAGCATTAAAAATTTATTTATGCAGGAATGGAAGAGCCGTAACTTTTTCTGGCATGTTTCATGGGTATCTATCACTCAAGTACAACGTCACAATGCCGAGCATTTTGGTGAGAGAACACCTTGCAGCTTCTGGAGGAGTAACTTGAACAGCAACTTCTTGAATTCCATGCCTTATTGCATATGTATGGCTGCCAGAAGTTGCTATTTATTCTTTGCAATTGAAATAATGGTCAATAGTAAAATCTGGGTCAATTGACTGCAATTTTAGACTCTAATTAAACTGAGATAGAGGTTTGGAATTAAGGTTCATAACCTATCACAACAGGACATCAGACATTTGTTTAAACTAGGATCTGAGAAATTACAAATTTCAATCGGGGTAAGTAAAACAGTCATTGAAGTAATGAGAGTACTAACACAGAGCAGGTCTACAGGCAGTTTAAACAAGCTAAGAATTAGATTTTGAAAGAGGGCTGATAGAGATCTTTTTAGACCAGGGATGGGCAGCTAAGACTGGTTGCTTGCATTTTCTGTGCCATGTGGGATTGTTATGATGTGGCATATGATGTGTGCCAGGCAGACCAAATCCACAAGGGAAACTTGGTCGCGTTATTGCAATGGTTTTGCAATTTGTATTTATTACAAGAAGATATGTGTGCTGAACTCAGAAGTAATAAGTTCACAAAGACCTTTAACGATTTTAAAAATTAAGTTAAAATATTTATTAACAAGACAAAAGATTTTAAGCACATACATAAGACTACAATTACTTACTACTATAATAACTCCTAAAATTCCTAATTAACCTGACCCCCAGTTACACCCCTTTTAAGGCAACAACCCAAAATAGATTTTAGATTTAAAACAGCCAGCAAGTTCATACAATACCCACTTGACAGTGGGATTCCAAATGGCTTTTCCCCAACTTCAGTTTTGTTAAATAGCAGACTTATGCACAAATGGCCGGCGGCTTCATTAAGGCTATTTCTCGCACTCCTGTTAGATCTTACGTGGCCTTCTCCCACATAGCCATTCATTCCCCTTTATTTATATTTCTCTCTTTTTAATATGTAAATTCTGTTGTTCCATATGTCTTTGAAACTGTATTTTCCTCATAGTATAAAAACTTTCATGTTGCCAATATTGTCAGTTACCTTTGGGAAAAATAAACACATTCCTTAGCCTTGCTTATCTGGCTTGTAAACAGACCAAGATCCCTTTGAAATCCAAATCCTTTCATTTATCTAAAAATGCAAATTCCCTTCGCAGCTTATATGCCAAGCCAGCATCCATGTTTACCTATTAACATGTCAAGCACTGAGCTTCTTTTGATGATTTCAAGCTTGCAGTCTACTTGACTCCACATGTAATTAAATCACACAGATCCAACTATACTTACACCTATAAACTATTTCATAATAAACCAGAAAAATAATATGAAAATGATTATGCTTTAATCACAAGGAACCTCAGGGCACTTTGTATATAGGGTGACTACATGTGTAGGAAGTGTCTCCAGCTGCTTGAGTTTGAGCTCAGGATCACTAAACTTGAGGGGCAGCTGGAGTCACTGGGGAGAATGAGAGTTTCCAGGATTGTATGTTGCAGGAGGTGGTCACCCTACCAACTGAGAATTCAGGATTGTGGAAGGGTGGCCATCCAGAAGAGTAGGAAGTGCAGGAGTCTTCCGGCTGTGTGCCAGTCTCAAACAGGGACTCAGTATTGGAGACTGCTGGGAGTGTCAGTACCTTGAAGGAGTACTGTCCAGACCATGGCAGCAATGGACGAGAGAATGTACAAGAGGGAACAGCAAAGAATAGAAAGGTTAAAGAAGATTCTATAGTTTGGGGGACAAGTGGGCTTTTATGTAATCATTATAAGCCCTGCATGATGTGTTGCCACCCTGGTGCCAGGATAAAGGACATCATTGAGAGGGTGCACATCATTCTGCAAGGGAAAAGGAGTGAGCCAGATGTTGTGTCATTAGCCATGAGGGCAGGCATTAATATCCTATGGTCAGATTTTCAGGAACTCTGGAGGAAATTAAAAGGTAGGACCTCAAAGATAGTAATCACTAGATTACTCCCAGTGTCACATGCTTGTGAAAGTATTAATAGGGTGATCATGAGGATCAATGTGTGGCTTGAGGCATAGACAGGAGATGGGGATAGAACAGCAGAATGGGTCCGATACTTTGCTCATTGCCAGCATGGACTTGATAAGCTGAAAGGTCGCTTCCGTGCCATAATGTTCTCATAATTAACACAAGAAATTAGAAAAATTCTCCTGTCCTCTTTTAACTGCCACCTTAAAATTTGTGGGCTCTAGTTACCAAACCAGTGGAAATACTTTTTTTCTTATTTATCTTATCAAAACCCTTTAAACTATGAACACCTGTATCAGGTTGTCTCATGACCTCTTCTTTGAAAAATCACCAATTTCTCATATCCAAAGCCTCTCACGTTTTAGATTATCTTGGTGTTGCAGACATTGTGGGGGGGCGGTGCTGATTAATTTAAACAGTCCTGATTTGTCCCCTCACTACCCATTCATAAAGGTGCTTTTGATTTCTGACTTCCCCCTTTATAAAAAGTGGCACAGTTTTCCCAACCCTTCAATTTGGAGCAAGCCAATCCTCTATTAACCTCACAGCAATCTCAAGGTAAGGTAAAATAAGAGGATTGGTTTATTTTTACACACACAACGCAAGACGGGGTTTTGCAATGTTTGCCCCTTTTTGCACTCATGCAATAAAAGAGGGATAAGGGAAAGAAAGAGGTACAGAGCAAGACCACGATAAAAATAAGAGTTATGATTTCACGTGAGTCCAGAATCAGAAGCCCCATGGGGGTATTCCTTGAGAGGTTAGCAGGCTGAAACTTTTTGCAGGGTGACCTGTCTTCCCAGAAGCAATGATTTCCTCCCCGCTGGAAGAAGGCATGTCGAAATGAATGACTCTTATAGGCACAGATACAGGAGTTCCGATGTTCCGGTAGTACACAGCATACATTAGGGCCAGGCACTTTACCTGGACAGAGCTCTTTCTGCTGCTGCCTGTTGGTAAAATGATAGACTGCCTGGGTTCAGTTCCACATGGCAATATTACAGGCTCTAGCAGCTTGGGGGAGGTCATGTGACATACCTCCCACTCCTCCTCCTGGGTTTTGGACAAAAGATGTATGTTTCCAGGTCTGGAATCTTGAGGCGTTTAGTATAGGAGACAGGGTCCTTTTGTGCTTGTAGACATACCGCCTCTGCTGGCTGGAGCTGTCCCATAGAAATGTAAAGGTGCATTTCTTCGGAACTTGATTTCCTGCAGTCATGGGGCATTAGCACCTCTTTAAAGATAATGAGGTCCCTGCTGGCTTCTGAAGGTTATAAATTCCTCTGCTATGAATAATGGTTAGTCAAGCATGTCACGGTAAAGCCTTTGTCCATTTTAAAAATAAAATAATCATTTCATAAAGTAGCTAGGTTGATGTAGATATATATTTTCCTTCCTACCTTCTTGGCGGGACATTAGTAAATCTCTTCTTTACAATCTTTCAAGCTTTGACATCCTTCTGAAAATAGAGTGCCAAAATGAGGTACAGTATTCAAATTGAGGCATAACCTACTGTTTGTGAATGTGTCACATTGTCTTTTCCTTTGCATTCTGTGCCCCTGTTTCTAAAACCTAGGATTGTTTATGATTGTTTTTAATG
Organism: Carcharodon carcharias; assembly: GCF_017639515.1. NCBI lineage: Eukaryota > Metazoa > Chordata > Chondrichthyes > Lamniformes > Lamnidae > Carcharodon > Carcharodon carcharias. The sequence goes on along the minus strand of NC_054469.1, from coordinate 137,212,284 downwards.
CTTCATCATCAACTTGTATTATTTTTTTAAAATTGTGTATGGGAACCCTCAAGTCTCTTCTGCTAGTTTACTGCTTTTAAAGTTTTATCAATTGGTATGTGTTTCCTCTCTCTGAAATGTATCATCTTAATCTTAACATTGTGTGTCAGCTCTGGCTCAGTTGGTAGCACTCTTGCCTGAGTCACAAGGTTAAGGGTTCAAGTCCTGTTCTGGGGCTTGAGCACAAAAAGCAAGACTGGCACTCCAGTGCAGTACTGATGAGTCATTAAACTATGAGCCAACCTGCCTGATTAGGGATATGTAAAAGATCCCATAACACATTCGAAGAAGCATAGGGAGCTACCCTGTGTACTGGTCAATGTTTGTCCCTCAATCAACATCATACATACTAACACACGAAATAGAAGCAGAAGTAGGCCAGTCAGCCCCTCGAGCGTGCTCGACCATTCAATAAGATCATGGCTGATCTGTGTGTTTCGAATTCCACATTCCCAACTATTCCGATAACCTTTGATTTCCTTGTCCAACAAGAATCTATCTACCTCTGCCTTAAAAATATTCAATGACCCCGCTTCCACCGCCTTCTGAGGCAGAGTTCCAAAGTTGCACATCCCTCAGAGAAAAAATTTCTCCCCATCTCTGTCCTAAAATGACAACTAATTTTAAATCAGTGCCCCTCAAGTTCTGGACTCACCTGCAAGGGGAAATGTCCTTTCCATGTCCAACTTGTCAATATCGTTCAGGATCTTTTAGACTTCAATCAAATTACTCCTCACTTTTCTAACCTTCAGTGGAAACAAGCCCAGTCTGTCTAACCTTTCCTCATAAGACAACCTGCTCATTCCAGGTATCAATCTGGTAAACCTCCGCTGAACTGCCTCCAATGCATTGACATCCTTCCTTAAATAAGGAGGCCAAAACTGCACACAGTATTCTAGATGTGGTCTTAGCAATGCCCTGTAAAACTGAAGCATAACAATCCTTACTTTTTTGTTCAATTCCTCTCATAATAAAGGAAAACATTCCATTAGCCTTCTTAATTACTTGCTGTACCTGGGTACTAACCTTTTGTGACTCATGTAGTAGAACACCCAGATCTCTCTGCACCTCGGAATTCTGTAGCCGTTCTCCTTTTAAGTAATACTCTGCTTTTTTATTCTTCCTGCTGAAGTGAACAACTTCACGTTTTCCCACCTTGTACTCCACATGTCAGATTTTTGCCCACTCTCAACTGATTTATATCTGTCTGCAAACTCCTTAGTCATCTTCACGACATATTTCCCACCTATCTTTGTGTCATCTACAAATTTAGTTACCATGCCATCACTACCCTCAGCTAAGTCATTGATCTAAATTGTAAAAAGTTGAGGCCCCAACACAGACCCCTGCGGGACTCCGCTATCACATCCTGCTAATCAGAAAAAGACCCATTTATGCATACTCTGTTTTCTGTCAACCAGCCAATCTTCTATCCATGCTAATATATCACCCCCTACACCATGAGCTTCTATTTTCTGCAATAACTTTTGATGTGGCACCTTATCAAATCCCTTCTGGAAATCCAAGTACAGTAATGTCTACAGGCTCCCTTTTATCCACAGCACATGTTACCAGTTCAAAGAATTCCAATAAATTGGTTAAACATGATTTCCCTTTCACAAAACCATGCTGACTCTTCCTGGTTACCTTGAGTTTTTCCAAGTGCCCAGCTATAACCTGCTTAATGATCAATTCTAACAACTTCCCCCTGATTGAGATCAAGCCAACTGGCCTATAGTTTCCTGTTTTCTGCCTCCCTCCCTTCTTGAGTCATAGAGGCCTACAGCACAGAAAAAGGCCCTTCGGCCCATTGAGTCTGTATCGGTCAAACAAGTACCTAACTATTCTAATCCCATTTTCCAGCAGTGTGCCCATATCCTTGTATGCTATGGCATCGCAAGTGCACATCCAAATACTTCATAAATGTTATGAGGATTTCTGCCTCTACCACCACTTTTAGGCAGAGAGTTCCAGATTCCCACCACCCTCCGGGCACCTCAGCACCTCCAGCTGTCGCTCAAGCTCCAAAAATCGGAGCTCAAGTAGATGAAGCTGGTGGCACTTCCTACACATGTGGTCAGTCAGAGCGCAAGGAGCGTCTAGGACTTCCCATGCGTTGCAGGTGGTACATAACATGGGACTGAGCTGCCCTGCCATGCCACTGGTTGAAAAAAAAACCCTTATAAGTTAAATACGGTAAAAAAAAGTTGTTATTTATGTACTTTAAATAAAAACTAGAACCCTCACCTTTCCTTAGCTTAATCTATTTTAAACTGGAGAAAAACACTTACCCACTACTCACCAATCAGCTCTCACCTTTGTGCTGATGTCACTTTTTGAAACTTCCCCGTATTCACGCTGGTTCTGATCTCTCCGCTGCGCTCTCACGCTGTTTTTTGATGTCACTGTTGTTATTTTCAACAAGAACTGACTGCAGGACACTCTTCCCAGGCTGCTTCATCGTGATGCTGACTGCAGGACTCTCTTCCCAGCTTAAGGAAAGGATCAAACTTAAAGGAAAAGCATATGACTGCTCAAAGATTGACCAGAGGGGTTATATTTGCTACTTTTCAGTCTGATGAAACCTTTCCAGAGTCAAGCAAATTTTGGAAAGTTAACACCAACACATCTATTACCTCATTAGCCACCTCTTTTAAGACCCTAGGATGAAGTCCATCAGGACCTGGCTGGCGACTTGTCAGCCCGCAGCTCCATCAGTTTGCTCAGTACCGCTTCCCTTGTAATTGCAATTTCACCAAGTTCCCCTCTCCCTTCCACCTCCTGAGTTACAGCTACTACTGGAAAGTTTTTTGTATCCTCTATAGTGAAGACAGAAGCAAAATATTTGTTCATTTATTCCTCCGTTTCCTTATTATCTACATTTAACTCCCATTGTCACTTGCTAGAAGACCAGCACTCACTTTACTTACTCTTTTCCTTTTTAAATACCTGTAGAAACTCTTGCTGTCCATTTTTACATGTCGAGCTAGCTTCCTCATGCTCAAATTTATTTCTCTTGATCAAACTTTTGGTCATTCTCTGCTGTTCTTTATATCCAGACCAATCATCTGACCTGCCACTCATCTTTGCGTACTCTTATGCTTTTCCTTTAAGTTTGATGCATTCCTTAACTACCTTAGTTAACTGTGGATGGTGGGTCCTCTCTTTAGAATTTTCCTTTATAGGAGTAATATACTTATTCTGAGTATTCTGAAATATCCCCATAAATGTCTGCCAAGGCTTCTCTATTGACCAATCCCCTAGCCTAGTATACCAGTTCACTTCAGCTAGCTTAGCTTTCATGCCCATATAGTTGTCCTTATTTAAGTTTCAAATACTAGTCTTAGATCCACTCTTCTCCCTTTCAAACTGGGTGTAAAATTCAATCATATTGTGCTCACTGCTACATAATGGTGCCTTCACTCTGAGGTCATTAATTAATCCTGTCACATTACATGATATCAAGTCTAATATAACCTGCTCTCTAGTTGGGCCCAGAATGTACTACTCTTAAAAAAACTATCTCAAAAGCATTCTATGAACTCCTCATCCAGGCTAATACTGCCAATCTGATTTTTCTGGTTTATGTGTTGATTAAAATCACCCATGATTATTACCATCCCTTCATCGCAAGCACCCAATATTTCTTCTTGTATACTTTGTCTTACATTGTGATTACTGTTAGGGGGCTTGTAACTACTCCCCACTAGTGACTTCTTTCCCCTATTATTCCACATCTCCACCCAAACCAATTCTACATCCTGATCTCCTGAACCAAGGTCATCTCTAACTATTGCACCAACGTCATCCTTGATTAACAGTGCTACCCCTCCACCTTTACCTAGCTTCCCATTCATCTTGAAGGTCATATACTCCTGAATATTCAGGACCCAATCTTTGTCATCCTGCAGCCACATCTCCATAATGGCTATTAGATCATATTTATTTACTTCAGTGTGCGCTATCAATTCGTTTACTTTGTTATGAATGTTACGCTCCTTTTTGTTATCTTTGTAACATCTAGTCTTGACTGGTGTATTCTTGGGTTTTATCTCTGTCCCTTCCTGCTATTTTATGATCCTCATTTACCATATTACTATTATGGTCTCCTGCCTTGAATCCATCCTTTGGTTTGCTACATCCACCCAAGCTTGATTCTCGCCCCCCCCCCCAACCTCGGCCCTGCCAAACCCCCATTTAGTTTAAAGCTCTCTCAACTTCCCTAGCTATGCGATTCGCAAGAACATGCATCCCAGCACAGTTCAGGTGTAGACTGTCCCAATGGTACAGCCCCCACTTTTCCAATATTGGCGCCAGTGTCCTACGAAGTGGGGAACCCACTTATCCCACAACTTTCTTTGAGCAATGTATTCATCTCTCATCAAATTTGCCTTTGCCAATTTGCACGTGGCTCAGATAATAATCCTGAGATTATTACCTTTGAGGTTCTGTTTCTTATTTTGGTGCCTAGCTTCTCGTACTGACTATGCATAACTTCTTTTCTTGTTCTGCCTATGCTGTTGGTAACTATGTGGACCACGATGACTGGATCCTTCCCTCCCACTGCAAGTTCCTCTCTAGCCCTGAGCAGATGTCCTGAACCCTGGTATCGGGCAGGCAACACAACCAGCCTTCTGAACTCTCGCTCTTTGCTGCAGAGAACAGTGTGAATCCCCTCACTACATTGTCCCCTACTATCACTATGTTCCCCTTTGCTCCCCCAGCTAGAATGGCTTCCTGAACCACAGTGACGTGGCCAGCCTGCCCACCCACCTTGCAGACTTCGCTTTCAGCCACACTGGTTGTAAGCACTTTAAACCTGTTTGACAATTGCAAAGTCTGAAGCTCCTCCACTGCTGTGCTCGTTCCCATTACCTGCCTCACCGTCACATCCTCCTGCCCCTCACTGCTGACCAAAACAGATGAGCCTATTCTAAGAGGCATGACCATCTTCTGGAAAAAATTGTCCAGGTATTTCTCCCCCTCCCTTATGTTGTGCAGTGTCTGCAGTTTGGCTTCCAGACCAATAATTCTGATCCAGAATTCCTCTAGCTGCTTACATTTTCTGTAGACATGTTTGTCATGGATCACCTTGGCATCCAAAAGCTCCCACATTCCACAGTTGCAATATAACACTTGTCCTGCCATTATACTTATGTTATTTAGTTAACTTAATTTAGTTACTCACTTAATTAACTTGGAAAAATTCCTGTGTATATCACACCTCTTTCCCCCATGCACCGAATTCCCACGTGAACCTAATTCGCTATTCACTCAGTCTCCGTGTCACTCTGGTGTAGTCGCCTGTCTCCTCACGCACCCCTTACTGATCACACAAATAAACTCTGGTCATTATTATACTGCTATTTGTGGGAGTTTGCTGTATGCATATTGGCTGCCACATTTTCCTACATTACAACAGTAACTGTACTTGGCTGTAAAGCTTTGAGATATCCTGTGGTCGTGAAAAGTGTTATATAAGTGCAGGTCTTTCTTTCAATCTGAATGCCCAATCTGAATGTCTTTCTGAAGTTGCTTACCAAGCTTCCATGTCAATTTTGCCATTGTGCTCTCTATACTTTAGTTCAGAATGAAGAGCACTTTTATTGCCCATCCTGGGGAGATGATGAACCACCATTTACATTCCTCCCGTGACTACTATTCTGTTTTCTGTCCTTTAGACAACATCCCATTCAGGCTACTGCATGACGCCATCACCTGCAAGTTCCCCTCCAAGCTACTCACCATCCTGACTTGGAAATATATCACTGTTCCTTCATTATTGCTGGGTCAGAACCCTGGAACTCTCTTCCTAACAGTACTGTGGGTGTACCAACATCACATGGATTGCAGCAGTTCAAGAAGGCAGCTCACCACCACCTTCTTGAGGGTGATTAGGGATTGTCAATAAATGCTGGCCTAACCAGCGAATCCCACATCCCATAAATGAATTTTTAAAAAATTCCCTTTCTTAGCACGATTACACCTCTTATCCAACACCATATCAAACTCATTCAAAATCCTTATCCCCAACACCCAGTGCATTTCTCTTCATTTGTATATTCAGTTATTTCCTCCAAGGTCTCTTAAATTTGTCAGACACAATTTGCCTTTTATAATTCTGTCTGCTGTAACTCAAGTCCTTCTGTTGCAAATTATTTCTACAGAGATGTTACACTGACAATCTTCTGACACCAATTTTATATCCAAGGATCTCTGGGAAGATTGTAGTTGGGAGAAGGGGGAGGATCTGTGCTGTTTTCTCTCTGACATACATTAGAATTTTAGTATGGCTGAATTTGGACCTGATATTTAGACTAATTTGAGTTCCCCAGCTTTTTCCAATTTTTCAATACTTGCATAAATATTTTATTGGTTGTGCACCTGCATTTTCTATGGTTCTATAGGTCTGGCGGGTTATGGACTAGGTGCAGGTCAATGGGACTAGCGGAATAATATTTCAGCACAGACTAGAAGGGCCGAATGGCCTGTTTTCTGTGCTGTAGTGTTCTATGGTTCTATTTGTTACTGGAAGTAATCAAAATACACTTCTCTGTGCCTATCAGTTGCAAACTTCTTTCCATGTCCTGTTATTGGTGATTTGCCTCTTACAACAATGTAACCTCTCACTGTGAGCAGTGCTGTTGGAGATCTGCTATTAGTTACAAATTTTGGGAAGGAAATAGCATTCAAATATTCAATCTGAGTGTGATCTGCAATGACTAATACTCTTGCTGCAAAGAGTAATAATCTTGCTTCTATACAGATTGGTTGTTAGCCTGAACATAATCTGACAGGGTGATATTTACTGCCATTCATGGCAAACCTGAAAACAGTGGGCAGCCTACATGATCTCAGTTTAACAATGCAGGCAAAGGGTCCCTTGGATTATTATTCTATTAAACCGCACATAAAAACTGCAGGTTTCAGTTTTTGACTTGATCTGCTTATGCTTTTTACTGTCATCACAATTTTAAACTGTCAAGGAAGAGCTTGAATCAGAACAGGAACTTAAAGTTAATAGTCTTTGAGCCCAAATGGTGCTATCCTATGAAAACATACTAGATAAGCTTAATTACACAGATGCCAAGCAGTAGTGGAATCCCATCTGTCACTGTCCTTGTTAGTTATATCGCAGCACCTATGACCTTTAAAAAAAAGTGCATGTAGTTGCAAGTGTAAATATTCATACCCCCACCCAACCTTAGTCTTCCCCCTTGAGGCTCCCTCCACACCAACACCCAGCCTCCTGCTGAGCTATTATTAGAAGTCCTGCCTATGGCATGTAGTTTTGTGCACATTTCACCTTATTTTCCTGTCATGACTGATTCCATCATGACTATGCCAACTGTAGGTGTTATACATCAATATTAAATTTAATCTGCAAAATACTGTAACTTATCAACATAATTGCCTTTCTGTCCTCTTAATACTATTTGGTATTGTTACTCCATCAACCTCCTCTAGGTGATATTGCAAGTAAATTTTACTAAAATTTAACACTTTCCAACTCTGCTCCCTGCCTCAGGCTTCTTCTTTTTCTTCTGTCTGCTGAGATTCCTGACCCTTCCTGTCACTTGCTCACAGGTTTTTGCCTCTTAACAGTCCCCACTTGGGCTCCTAAGGATTTCCACCTATTTCTCATTACTTCAGGACTCCAAGAGCCATCCTGGCATTCTTCCAGGCTCCCCGAGCAACTAAGAGAGTGACATTAAGGGAGGGGTATACATTCAAGGAAGATGGAGATCGGAGATGTAGAAGAGACCTGAGGATAGAGGATAAGAGCTCAGCAGGAGGCTGAATGTGTTGTGTGGAGGGAGCCTCATCAAGGGGGAAGACTAAGGATGAGTGGGGCTATGAATATTTACTTGCAACTACATGCACTTCCTGTTGTCAACTTGTGTATTAGTTTTGTTAAACTGGTGGCATTGTTTAACTTAATATCTGAGTCATGCCTGCTTGAGTAAGACTTACTTGCTTCACCCCTAAACTTATCTTTCAGTTCCCCAATCACTGGGTCGTGGCCCTTTTAACATGTACCTCTGCCAGCAGCTTTTCCTAGAAGATGCAGGCCACTGGCAAAACTTGCTGAACAATTTTTTTACCTGTATAGTTGATGGCATTATTCGTGACTAAGTTTATTTTATATTCAAGTTTACTTCTACTGTTTTGAGTGTTTTCTCCTGCTCTGCTAATACTGACGTTCAATCTGCTACAATTTACTTATATTGTGGAAAAGATTAGGTTTAAGAAAAGGCTTGAATTTTACAATGCTGAAGGCAATTAAGAACAACCCAAGGAAGAAAAGATAAGTTGGGTGCAGACTTGAGGTGGACCACTTAGAGGTTCAAGGGCCTCATGCCATTCACTGATGTGTGACTGAATATGGTATCACGTGCACAGGTTTGGTATAAGAAGAGAGCACAAAATTAATGTGGGAAGAAGGAACACATTGTCTAGTATTTCGCAAGCATACCTCTTGTATTAGAAAATGGAATGTCATCCCCATGACATTGAAATTTGCTTTCACTCTAACTCATCGCCATAAGTGGTTTTCAAGCCTTGTCATGCCGCTCCACTGCAATCGCAATCTAAACTTGATTATACCTCTCTCTGAAATCTTTCCATTGCACAGACCTTCTACAGATAGAACAAGAAATGGGCAAACAAAGATGTACAGACAAGTCAAAACATACATTAAAAAAACAGAAAATAAGGCCTGGATAATACATAGTGAGATACAAACCAAAATAAATACTGTTGGGCCATATGATGTGTATTGTTTGACTTGCAGTGGGCAGGACCACAGGAGATCCAATTGTCTATTCCATATGTGTCAGCTACTGGAAAAAAGTGCTTTTCTTTGGTCTAGTCACAATTTATATTATTAGTCCATAAACAGGAAGAAAGTCTGCTTCTGCAAATAAAAAGTAGCATGAAATTGGTTTCTATACTCGGCATTATCGAGAATAACACATGACGGTGTCAAATTTAAAAGGTATAAATATAACTTGCAGTATTGTACATGTAATCTGTTGCAAAACATTGTAATTAGGTGTTTGCAACTGATGTAAAAGTTGATGACTACAAGATCAAACATGTCTTTGAAAGGAAAGCTTCTTAAACTGTTCATCTAGAAAACAAATGCGCATCAGTCATGTTGATTTTGTTTATAATGCAAAATGATTTCCTTGATCATCTTTCCCCTTAGCAAATCTGTTGCATTAAATAGAGCACTGAAAATTTGTATAATGGAATTCAGTAAAACATCTGCATTTGAGTTTTCAGTATACAGTAGAATCCTATTAATTGGGCATTCCTCACAACCAGTTGTAAGTTGATATTAGATTGTTTACTGAAGTCACATAGAGAAATGCATTTCTAAGCAATTATTTCATTGTTCTGGCTGTTTAAAGTAGTAGACCATAACTTTTCTCATAGAGAGATACATTACAGAAGGCGGCTGTTTGGTCCATTGTGCTTGTCCCACCTCTTTGAAAGAACTATCCAATTAGTCCCATCCCTGCTCTTTCCCTATAACCCAGCAAATGTTTCCTTTTCAAGTATTTATCCAATTACCTTTTGAAAGTTGTTATTGAATCTGCTTCCACCACCCTTTTCAGGCAGTGCTTCACTACAAAAAGAATCATATTTTCTCATATTGCCTTTTTTCTCTTTCCAATCTTTTTAAAACTTCTATTTATCAACTCTACTGCCACTCAGAATAGTTTCTCCTTATTCACGCTATTAAAACCCACCAAGATTTTGAACACTTTTATCTCCCTTTAATCACCTCTGCATGATGAGAACAGCTCCAGCCTAATTTCTCTTAAGTAATTGAAGCCATTTTAGTAAATCTCTTCTGCACTCTTTCTAAGGCTTTGATATCCTTCCTAAAGTGTGGGACCCAGAATTGAACACAATTCTTTGACTGGGGACTAGCCAGTGTTTTAGAAAGGCTCACCATAATTTATTCAGTTTTGTAGTCCATCACTCTATTTATAAGGCCAAGGATTTCATATCTCCTTTCTCATCCTGCCCCATCAAAGATTTGTGTATGTACACCAGTTCTCAGTTCCTGCAGCCCCTTTAAATGTCCAATTTTAATATAAATTGCCTCTCCTTATACTTCCTACCACATGAATCACTTCTCTGCATTGAGTTTCATCAGCCATACATCTGTCCACTTCACAATACAACAAGGCACTTGGAAAATCATTATGATTTGACAAATTCATGATTTTATGAAAGGGAAATCAAGTCTGAAAAATCAGTTTTTGAGTGTGTAACTAGCAAGGTGGATTACATGAAGTATTTATGGATGTTCTTGGTGGTTAATTGTTAGTTGTGTAACTTGGCTCACTTCCATATCCTAAAGAATATATTTCTCCCTACTTTTTACAGGGCAGAAGGTGAACATCAGCTGAAAAGAATTTAAAGAGATAAACTGCTTGAATGTTCCCGCATCAAGCATTCAAAAGATTAAGATGTTCATAATGTGACTGGTTTGTCTACAAAAGGAGGCGGTGGTTGGACAAACATGTTTGGAAGTCTGTTCAGAAGAAATGCTTCTCAGAAACTAAGTGCTTTGCTGCTGATTTTTGGGTTTATTTGGGGGTTGGTACTACTTCGATATACATATCAGCACCCAAGGCACCAAAACAGTGTAGAACTGCGTGAACAGATTCTGGAACTGAGTAAAAGATATGTACGAGCTCTAGCAGAGGAAAATCAGAATGCAGTAGATGGTCCTCATGGTGCTTCAATGGCAGGATATGGTAAGAGCTGAAATTTTTCTGTGTTGCAAAATGTTTTTCTAAACTTTCCTGTTGGCAAGAAGAATCATGATCAAAATGTCTGTGATCTTTGAATTGTGTTAACTAAGTGTTGGGGTTCTAATACTTAATAATTGGAGGAACTCATGTTTTTGATACATGACATGTAGGGCACAAGAAATGAGCAGGTCTGCGTGGTGAAAAATTGTATTTTTTAAATTCATTCATGGGATGTGGGTGTCAGAACAAAGCCAGCATTTATTGTGTATGTGTAATTACCCTTGAGAATGTGGTGATAAGCAGCTACTTTGATTACGAAACAAAAACAGAAATACCTGGAAAAACTCAGCAAGTCTGGCAGCATCGGCGGAGAAGAACAAAGTTGACGTTTCGAGTCCTCATGACCCTTCAACAGAACTAAGTAAAAATAGGAGAGGGGTGAAATATAAGCTTGGTTTAAGGTGGGGGGAGAGAAGTGGGGGGGGGTGGTTGTAGGAACAAGCAAGCAGTGATAGGAGCAGATAATCAAAAGATGTCGCAGACAAAAGAATAAAGAGGTGTTGAAGGTGGTGATATCTAAAAGAATGTGCTAATTAAAAGTGGATGGCAGGACACACAAGGTACAGATAGCTCTAGTGGGGATGGGGTGAAATAAGACTAAAAGGGCATAAAAGGTATAAATTTAAAAATAATGGAAATAGATGGGAAAAGAAAAATCTATATAAATTATTGGAAAAAACAAAAGGGAGGGGGAAGAAACGGAAAGGGGGTGGGGATGGAGGAGGGAGTTCAAGATCTAAAGTTGTTGAATTCAATATTCAGTCTGGAAGGCTGTAAAGTGCCTAGTCGGAAGATGAGGTGCTGTTCCTCCAGTTTGCTTTGGGCTTCACTGGAACAATGCAGCAAGCCAAGGACAGACATGTGAGCAAGAGAGCAGGGTGGAGTGTTAAAATGGCAAGTGACAGGGAGGTCTGGGTCATTCTTGTGGACAGACCAAAGGTGTTCTGCAAAGCGGTCTCCCAGTCTCCGTTTGGTCTCTCCAATGTAGAGGAGACCGCATTGGGAGCAACGAATGCAGTAGACTAAGTTGGGGGAAATGCGAGTGAAATGCTGCTTCACTTGAAAGGCGTGTTTGGGCCCTTGGACGGTGAGAAGAGAGGAAGTGAAGGGGCAGGTGTTGCATATTTTGCGTAGGCATTGGGAGGTGCCGTAGGTGGGGCTTGAGGGTTTGTCCGGCCCATCTCCCACGCATCCGCCCTCACGCCTTCTCCTCCCTCCCAAAAACATGTTAGGGTACCCCTTGTCCTCACTTATCACCCCACCAGGCTCCGCATTCAAAGGATCATCCTCCGCCATTTCTGCCAACTCCAGCATGATGCCACCACCAAACACATCTTCCCTTCACCCCCCTGGTGGCATTCCATAGGGATTGTTCTCTCCGTGACACCCTGGTCCACTCCTCCATCACCCCCTACTCCTCAACCCCTACCTACGGCACCTCCCCATGCATACGCAAAATATGCAACACCTGCCCCTTCACTTCCTCTCTCCTCACCATCCAAGGGCCCAAACACTCCTTTCAAGTGAAGCAGCATTTCACTCGCATTTCCCCCAACTTAGTCTACTGCATTCGTTGCTCCCAATGCGGTCTCCTCTACATTGGAGAGACCAAACGGAGACTGGGAGACCACTTTGCAGAACACCTTTGGTCTGTCCACAAGAATGACCCAGACCTCCCTGTCGCTTGCCATTTTAACACTCCACCCTGCTCTCTTGCCCACATGTCTGTCCTTGGCTTGCTGCATTGTTCCAGTGAAGCCCAACGCAAACTGGAGGAACAGCACCTCATCTTCCGACTAGGCACTTTACAGCCTTCCAGACTGAATACTGTATTCAACAACTTTAGATCTTGAACTCCCTCCTCCATCCCCACCCCCTTTCCGTTTCTTCCCCCTCCCTTTTGTTTTTTCTAATAATTTATATAGATTTTTCTTTTCCCACCTATTTTCATTATTTTTAAATCTATACCTTTTATGCCCTTTTAGTCTTATTTCACCCCACCCACACTAAAGCTATCTGTACCTTGCGTGTCCTGCCATCCATTCTTAATTAGTACATTCTTTTAAATAATATCACCACCTTCAACACCTCTTTGTTCTTTTGTCTGTGAAATCTTTTGATTATCTGCTCCTATCACTGCTTGACTGTTCCTACAACTAACCCCCCCCCCCCCCCCCCCACAATTCTCTCCCCCCACCCCATCACCTTAAATCAGCTTATATTTCACCCCTCTCCTATTTTTATTTAGTTCTGTTGAAGGGTCATGAGGACTCGAACGTCAACTTTATTCTTCTCTGCCGATGCTGCCAGTCCTGCTGAGTTTTTCCAGGTATTTCTGTTTTTGTTTTGGATTTCCAGCATCTGCAGTATTTTGTTTTTATTACTTTGATTACAACTGAGTGCCTTGCTGGACCATTTTAGACAGTAGTTGACAGTCAAACACATTGTTATAGCCTGGAGTCGCATATAGGTAGGCCGGATAAGGACAGCAGAATTTAATAGCTCGGATTTAAGTGCAGAGATACAGGAAATAGCCCTGGAGTAACAATTAATAATATTCATTTTATACAATTGAATCTGCTCCAACTACCCTTCAGTCCCATGATTTTATCCTATTATCCAAATTAAATTGCACGTGTGATTATGTTCATTTCTTTTCCATGATTTATAAAATGGTTTCCTCAAATCTTTTCTCCAGCAAAAACAATTTTAGGCAGTTTAACTTTCTTAGAAACATAGAAACTAGGAGCAGGAGTAGGCCATTTGACCCTTTGAGCATTCATCATGATCATGGTTGACCATCCAACTCAAAGCCTGCTCCTGCTTTCTCCCCATATCCTTTGATCCCTTTTGCCCCAAGAGCTATACCTAACTCCTTCTTGAAAACATCCAATGTTTTGGCCTCAACTACTTTCTGTGGTAGCGAATTCCACAGGCTCACCACTCTCTGGGTGAAGAAATTTCTCTTCATCTCAGTCCTAAATGGTCTACCCCGTCTCCTCAGACTGTGACCCCTGGTTCTGGACTCCCCCACCATCGGGAACATCCTTCCTGCATCTACCTTGTTTAGTCCTGTTAGAATTTGATAGGTTTTTATGAGAACTCCCTCATTTTTCTGAACTCTGGTGAATATAATCCTAACCGACTCAATGTCTCCTCATATGTCAGTCCTGCTGTCCCAGGAATCAGTCTGGTAAACCTTCGCTGCACTCCCTCTATAGCAAGAACATCCTTCCTCAGGTCAGGAGACCAAATCAGCACACACTATTCCAGGTGTGGTCTCACCAAGGCCCTGTATAATTGCAGCAAGACATCCCTGCTCCTGTATTCGAAACCTCTTGCTATGAAGGCCATCATACCATTTGCCTTCTTTACCACCTGCTGCACCTGCATGCTTACCTTCAGCGACTGGTGTACGAGGACCCTCAGGTCTCATTGCATATTCCCCTTTCTCAATTTATAGCCATTCAGATAATCTGCCTTCCTGTTTTTGCTAACAAAGTGGATAACCTCACATTTATCCACATTATACTGCATTTGCCATGCATTTGCCCACTCACTCAGCTTGTCCAAATCACACTGAAATCAGCCATGATTATGCATTCTTCATTACTTAGCTGATACACAGAGAGGAATCTGAAGTTGGGTGGATCTTGCATGTGATCAGCAATGCCCACGTTACAACAATAACAGACCTTACTTATTCATATAACTCACTTTGATTTGTTTGGAAAATATGATAAGGCAGAATGTTAATTCAGGCCTTTCTTGGGATTTGTTCACAGAATCATGAGCACAGAAAGAGGCCATTTGGTCCATCATGCCTGCCGGCTCCCTGGCAAATCTGCCAATTAGTTCCACTACCACCCCCATGCCCAACCCCTCCTCCATCCTGCTCTTTGCCCATAGCCCTGCGAACGCTTCTTTAAGTATTTATCCAGTTGCCTTTTGAATGTGTTTCCACCACATATTCAGGTAGTGCATTCTAAATCATAATAAATAAAGCTTAAAAAAAGTTATCTATTCCCCCTAGCTTTTTTGCTAATTATCTTAAATCAGTGTCCTCTGGTTATGAGCCCTTGTCCTGGTAGAAACTGTTCTTTGTAATTAGAAAAAACTCAGTTTAAAATTGATTTTCTTTTCTAAGTTCTCTTATCCAAAGATTCTTATGTATATTTTAATTAACTTCCCTTAACCAACTTGTTTCACACTCCACATAACTCGGTTCATTATTAAAGCCCGAATCTGTGAAATCCTAACTTTCTACCAAGGATGGTATCAGCTAAGTAATGAAGAATGCATGATCTTGGCTCATTTCACACTGATTTCAGTATGATTTGGACAAGCTGAGTGAGTGGTGCCTTGTGCCTTGTACAGTGTTGTCTTATCTAAGCAAAATTATAATTAAGGGGTGTGGGACTTTTTTCAAAATTAGGTGTCCAAGTCTCAGTTGTAGCCTGACATGTTGCCCTTTGACCTGAGGCTGAAGTAATCAAGTAGTCAGTGCTGAAATATCCAATGACAAGGCAAGATTCCATTTTGTTTTATGTTTCCTGAATGGATTATGCCCGTCATGTGCTGTTTTCAACTACTAGATAGCACTATGATGCAGTTTCACACAAAGCAAAATTGGTATATTTTTGTGGGTAGGGGGGGCGGGTGGGGGGAATATGCTCCCTACTGTCACTTGCCTATCCACTTTAAGTTTGTCAGCTAAGCGTCTAGCATGCAGAATGTAAGAACACAAGAAATAGGAGCAGGATTAAACCCGATGGTCCTGTTGAGCCTGATCCATTCTTCAATACGATCGTGGCAAATCTTGGACTTCAACTCAGCTTTTCCATCCACTCCTCATATCCCTTGATTCCCTGAGACCAGAAGAGTGTCTATCTGCAGCCTTAAATGGATTCAATGATGGAGCATCCACAACCTTTGAGGTAGAGAATTCCCATGGTTCGCAACCCATTGAGTGAAGTAATTTCTCCTCATCTCAGTTC
Organism: Carcharodon carcharias; assembly: GCF_017639515.1. Lineage (NCBI taxonomy): Eukaryota > Metazoa > Chordata > Chondrichthyes > Lamniformes > Lamnidae > Carcharodon > Carcharodon carcharias. The sequence continues at coordinate 137,196,413 of NC_054469.1, read as the reverse complement.
TAAATGATCGGCCTCTTATCCTGAGACTGTTTACAGAAGTTACTATGTTCAGGTCTCCAAATGAAGCTACTAAGTACGCTCTCCTTGCCCAGTAAGGTTAAGCGCACGTTAGCAGATTCACAGTTCAGAGGCTCTCAAACAGGCAAGGGGTTAATCAACTAACTTTAAAAATAGGCTGTTCCTTCATTGGAATGTTGAGGGAATGCTGCATAGTCAGAAGAGCCATTTCTCTGATGAATCGAGATCCCGTCTGCTGATGCAGGTGGATATAAAAGATATCACGGCACTATTTGAAGATGAGTAAAAGAGTTTTTCCCAGCATCCTAGCTAAGACTTATCCCTCCTTGGTGCTAACAAATTATTTGGTCATTTATCTCATTGCTGTTTGTGAGACTTGGCTGTGTGCAAAATGGCTGCTTCATTACACCAGTAACAAAGCTTTAAAGATAGTTGATTGACTGTGAAGTGTCTTTGAAAGTCTTGTGCTTGTGAAAGGTGCTATATAAGTTCAAGTTCTTTCTTTTCCTATTTCATGAGGACTGTAATTTAGGAGATTGTTTTGGCTTTCAAATGAAGATAGATCTTTTGGTGGAAAGTCCAGAGTTGAAATATTAGAGAGAGGTTTTGCATGTGTGATAATGGATGTTTTTAATATTTTTGGGAATATGGTGGTATTCTGTAAAGAAGATGTGTGTGTCCATGATTAATTAATGTGTGGGAAGGTTAGTAAAGACAGTTTATCTGTGGGAACTGAGAAATAAAGATAAAGGTTTAGGTTCATGCATTTGTAATGAGAGGTTGTGTGAGGTTAGATTTACATTGAGATAAGTGAAGACTTGCTTTTAAAGCTGTTGAATTTCTAAGGGAAGATTAGAAGTGACGAGGAAATTTTACAGCTTGCGAGTTTTTCATAGGTGAACGGGGAAAGTAAATTAAATTTTATTGACTGGAAAGTAGAGAGCGAATAGGAAAACATAATAGATTTTCATATTTGGGGAAGTTATGTTCAAAGAGGTGTGAGGACAACGGAATCTGAGCTGAAAAGAAAAAAAAATTCAGAAAAGATGTTTAACTGAGTTGAGTGGCTGTTGGGGAGAAACCACTGAAGGCAGCATCTGTATGCTGGAGTGCTGAAAAGGATTTGAATTGAAGAAAGCCACCCAGTTTCAACCCAAGAAAAGTCTTTGTTTTCAGAAAGTAGTCTGTTTCTGAACCTTTCTTTTGGGTTTCCACATCTGAGTGTAAGTGTTTGAGGAGTTGTGTGGTATACATTTTAAAGTGACAAAATTCTTTGCCTTGGTTAATATTACTGGATTTTTATAGCTTAAGTCTAGAAGGGAGTTGTTACTTGTGTGTTTTAGCTAAGTGGGTTTTTTGAGTCGTTCTGAAAGACTGTTTTAACTATGTAACTTTAATCTTATAGGCTTTAGTTTTTTTCTTTAGAATTTTTAAACATTAAAAGATTTATTAAAAAGGTGTTACTGGAGTTCTATGCTTTTGGGGTGAGGAGCTTTTCCTCCTTGTTTTCAAAATACAAAAATGAAAGGTTTATGGAAAGTAAGACAGGTTTCCTTCTGGGATCTAGTTTGCTCAGCAAATAACATCTGTTGTAACACATAATTGATGAATAATGTATTAAAATAATTTGTAAAGAGTAAATACCCAGAAAGAAACTTAGCAAACAAGGAATACTGTTGGCTAGACTTGGCCATCACAATATTAGTGATAGATACCTTTCTCTATCTTGTCTCAAGGTAGATGGAATAATAATGCTAATGTTAGAGCATGGTGTCCTCTGTACTGCTGTTTATGCACTGCCCGATTAAATGGTTCATGTTGAAAGTCTGACCAATTGAATTAAATTCTGCAAAATTTACATGCTTTCTTGGATCATTGTACATCACAGATTACCCAGCACTTGCGGGTGTATACATTGAGAACCTTATACTGTTCTGCACATTTAGTGAACACTGTACAGATCTCTCTGGGCTATGAAATGAAAGGACTTGCATGTATAGGATTCATGTTTCTAATCACAATTGAGTTCAGCTTCAACAAGGAAAAGTTTCACCACCGCTCATGATGTTCAGAGGCATTACCAGTACTGAGTCCTGCACCATCAACATCCTGGGGATCAGAAACTTAACTGGACCAAGTTGCTGTGGCTAGTAGTGTAGTTTGGAGGCTGAGCATGTCCAATGAGTGGCTCACCACTTTGACACTGAGTCTCTCCATCACCTCAGAGACTCTGTACCGATTTGCCAAATTCTTTTTTGCCTGCTAAGCCTAGGACCACCATTGCCCACAAATCCAAGGGCAACAAGTACACTGAAACATCCAACTTCCCTTCGAAGTCGTACACAATCCCAACTTGGCTAGATATAACCTTCATCTTTCCTGCATGAATTGTCAAACGTGACTGTCCATAAAGGTGTGGTAGCCCTTACTAATGGCTTGCAGGATTGATCAAAATCTTGCCACCTCTTTTCCCTGCTGATGTTCAGCAAAGTGCTCTCCAGCTGATTACAGGTAGGTGGACCAAGAGAGGGAATATGGAGGAAAGGAACATGGAAGTGGGGCATTGCTCAAACTTCTGTTGACCCCTTTCCTTTCAGTCAGTGGCTCTTCTACTGCCACATGTCCCTATGGCCGAATGTACCTCTGTACAGATACAGTGGGGGGGAATCTTTGCAGGCCCTCATCGGCTTGCCAATCGATAAAATGTTTAAGTCACGTAGAAGTTACTAGTTTGCATCAGCTTTCCATTCTTGCCCATTTTTGCCTGCTGCTTGGCAAGAGGCCTTCTCACCTGTGATGAATGCTAAGGCAAGACTTGAAGCTGAGCAATGAGTATCTGTTATTGGAATAATTTGATTGTAGGACTGTTTTGTGCTGGGAGAGGGGTGTTACAATGGCTCAGCCTGTGGCTGCCAGATGGGAAGAGTTAATGTGCCCCACACCTCATTTATCCTACAGCTCCAAAACTCCCGACCGTGCACTGTTGTTCAGAGAACAGCTCAGAGACTCTGGCTGATGCGTATTGAAGGGCACCTGAAAATATCTTCAGTACCTCAACTGCTTGCTCTATTACACATCTCATTATCACCTGCTACATTTGTAGCATTCTTGGCCCTCATTGCTTGGACTCCTAATGGGCGTCATCAATCTCGTGCTAAGTGGATTTAAGTGGGTAGTCTTTGTCCACAAGGAGCCCACAGGTACTATCTGTACTGAAGTCTAATACCCACAGCAATGTTACCTCACCCTACACACATCATTGTTCTCTGGCAGATGATGCTGTGTAAGTGACCCAGATTTTGTCTCTAAGAAGGTATACAAGGCACTTTGTAAAGACATTTATTTTGAGGATGGATTATTCTTTTTGGTGCGGCATTTTGTGTGCTATTTATGTTAGTAATTTTTTGTATGTTTTGATATTCTGGTTAAAAGTGAATATTAAAGGAAAAATTGCGTTCGGATGGGAATTGATTGAAATATTAAGCGTCCAAGTTTTTTTTTTTTCCTCAGCTGATTTGAAAAGGACAATTGCCATCCTACTTGATGACATATTGCAGCGCTTGGGAAAGCTGGAAAACAAAGTGGATTACATGATTACGAGCAGCTTGACAAATAACACCAACAGTACCAACAGCAATCCTGTGTCAGCAGCTTCCAATAAACAAATGAATGTTCAAGGTAGTATTAGATAGCATGTCTGAAAAGGGGGTTAGAAAATGGGATGCTATTTTCAGTTCCCTTTCTGTTTTGGTGACCTTCAAATCTTATTGGGCATTTTTGAAGGTTTCATTGACATTTCTGTCCAGTTGAAGTTTAGTAAGTATCTGCTGCTCTGTACAGACTCAATTCATTTTGAGATTAGTACATTGTGTTAAAGCTTATTTGAACAAAAAAGATATTTCAATGCAATGTAATGCTGGGGCAGACTGCATGCGAATGCAAATCTATGGACATCTGGCTCATGGTTCATTGCGAATTCTAGCTGGCTCGGTTTTAAAAAGCTATGCTTGTAGAAAAAGGAGATCTGCTGTGTGAAATGGGATTGGCCTCTTGGCAGTAGTCAGTAGATATTTATATCCTTATAATATGTATTTAAAATTGTCACTTCTTTACTGACTTAAAAATCATTACAGTTTAAAATAAACCATTCTAAGTGCACTGAACTTTGCATGTTAACACAAAAGTCATTCTGAGTAATGGGTCATTAATCTTATGTTTCTATGTTACTGGTATATCCTGGGATTGCATTCAAGTATAAAGGGGGTACATAATTACTAATTTTAAAATAGCTCTCCCCATTTTCCTTCCATATCACCTGCTCCAAGGTTGTATTTGCACTGATGCTTCAAAGCTATATAGGTTCTTGAAATGACTCATTGAATGTACTGTACCAATTAGAGCTGTTGCAGATATTTTGCAATAGATGTGGGTAGAGAGAAAGGGACCCTGATTATTATTTCCTAAATTCATTAAGACATAGCTGAACAAATATTTTTTTTCAATGTTGATCAATTTTTTGTACGTTGGACTACTACCATTACATTAACTTTCTGTACCCCTTGGCACCTGCACAAAACTTCTGCTTACTTTATCTAATTTGGTTTCTTTTTTAATGTAGGTGTTGCTTTACTTTAAGTCTGCTTGCAAAATTTGTAATTGCTATGCAAATTCACCTTGTACACAGTATATTTCCTCCAAGTGTAATTAAAACTGCAGTACTTTATAGTAAAACATATCGTTGGAGGATAAGGTATCCATCTTTAAACATATGAAAAAATCACTAGGACGGTTAACCTTTGAAGGATATATATGGTAATAATGGGAAAAAGCCTGCAGGTATTCACACTAGTGCTGCAGGTAACATGTGTAAAACAAATATATTGAACTGGGAGAATTTGCAGGCATTTTATGTCTGTATATTCAACTCTTAATTTCTGTAAATACGTTTTTAGTGTCATTAATTTGTCAGAAGCTGTGCATTGCACATTTAAAAAAACTGCACAGAAAGACAAGCGTAAAATGTTTCCTACACAGTGTTGCAGATTTAAGTGTATATTTGCTTTTTGTAATTCTGTGCTTTTTGATCTGTCAATCTGCTGAGCAATAAACTTCCATTTTTGGGGCTTGGGGTTTGCAATTGCTTTGTGACTTTATGCTTTATTTAAATGTTTCTTTTGCCATGCTGTCAAATGTGTTTTGCAAAACAGTGAATATAACACGAAAAAATGTACAAAATGAATTAGAAAGCATTTATCAGCTACTCAGTTTTATACTGGTGCTACACATACTATCTCTTTCAATGATTGGCTGCAGCAATGGACCGTTGTAATTTCCCTTTGCCTCCAAGAGTAGGGCTTAACGTTTCCCTTCTTGGCCATATGTAAGGGTCCTGTGTAAAGAGAGTTTGAACAGTTTCAACCCAGCTTTTTGTGAACCTAAGCAAGCAACATAATATTCACAAATTCACAGTATTACTCAGGGAAAGAACAAGAGTGGCTGGTGAAGGAAATCAAAACATTCACCGTGTACAGTAGGGGTACTCTTCTAAGATAAGGCACAATAATGAGGCAGCGTAGAGGGTGATTTATTTTGCAATTCACCTGAGAATAGTTCACGTTAACATTGAGTCAACAAAGTCGAGATTCCATTCTCTAGCACTGTTGCATCTGATTTTGAGCACAAAAGTTCGCCGAGACCATTTTTAAAACTTTAAAACGCAATCCTTTTCCAGCTTACTTGCACTATGGTCTTTTCAAATTAATTTGCAGTAAAGTCAATAGTTGGAATGTTGGGTGTAAAATCTAAATTATCTGCAGTATAAACTGAACTAAATTTTGTTGCATTCCTCAAAGGTAGCTTATTATATTTGACCATATAGTTTTGAATCAAATTGATTTTCTCAATTTTCGCTTAGCATGTCAACTTTTTGGAAATTCCATTGCTATCTTAAAATTAAACACTGAATCTAGATGGAAATCTAATTTGAATTATAGCAATGTAGGAGAGAGAAGTTAATCTCTACAGAACATTTACTTACTGAGCCCAATCCAGTTCTGAAGTTGATAGCTTTGTACTGCATTAGTATTTTCTTACTCCTCATTATAATTTCCTATGTCTCTTTAATGGTGATTTGCAACGAATACATCAAGTGACTGTGTATAATATAAATGAAGGAGAAAATCCAAATCCTAAGTTCATATTTTCACTGCAGCAAAATTATTAATACCACACCATTTAGACCATTGTACTTCTACCCATTTCTTTCCAAAGGAATTAAATAAACGGATAAGCACCTAAAGAGAGAGAATTTGCAGGGCCACGGAGAAAGAGTAGCGAAGTGGGGCTAGTTGTGTTGCTCTTGCACAGAACCAGCATAGATGTGCAAATGTATCAAATGGCATCCTTTTGTGCTGTAAATATGTGCAGTAAGTCATTTAATGTTGAGTTTACACAAAATTTAAATGAATTTAAGAATTTATTTTGATAGCACAAGTCTCAAACTTTTGAAGTTCCAACATTTCAATCTGTTACAAATTTGATTTGATCAATATTTAACATCAGAACCACATTTTCTTCCTGTTCGCTACGTGAATTAAGTTGGGCCTTAAATTAAGTACAACATCGGTTTTACTCATTCTTGGGATGTGGATGTGACTAGCAAGAGCAACTTTAATTGCATATTGCTGAGAATGTGGTGGTGGGGCATCTCCTTGAACTGCTACATTCTCTATGGTGAACATCATTCTATTGTTGCTGCAATTCTTACCTTTTCCTGGCTGCAAACTTTTCATTAACAGAGAACACTATGCTTTGTGCAATATTTGTTGCTTCGCACTTATAACAGAAACTTTTGTACTTTTGTGCCACTGCTGGATTAACCAGTGTTTCTTGCAATTTGCACAGCTGTAATATCATCTCCAAGACTGTTTAAAAGTCTATTTCAATATTAAAATCAATATATATGAACTATTTTTGAGAATTTAAAAATATTGGAAGTAATTGTAATTACCTAGTAGTTTTCTTTTTAAAATTGTAAAACAAAATAATGTGCTGCTGCAAAGCTTAATCATTATTATGTGATATTGTTTCTGGAGCTTTGTGGTTGGAAGAATCTTTAATAAAGTTCATTTAAAAGGCTTATAGCGCTATATTTCACTTTTCTGATTTGTCTGGTTCTTTTATATAATTTTTTTTCACAAGGGGTCTTTGCTATTTAATACATTTTCTTGGCTTCTTTCCTTCTGCTTGCACTTCAAAATCAGATTTTGGGAGTTTCTGAAATAAAGCTGCACAATCTACATTGATACTGAGTGCAGAGTGCCCAGACTATTTGCCATTTGTTTTGAAGGAGATTGTTCTCTTTTTTAAAAAAAAATTGTTGATTTTGATGTTTTGATTTTCTTCAAACCTTAAAACAAAGAAGTGGCTAAGTATTTCAAATGGGAAAACTCAGGGTTATGAGAGGAGGCATGGTTTAGTGGAATAAGTTAGGAGTGCTATCAAAAGGCTGATATGAACAGGATAGGCCAAATAATCTATGAATTTATATGGTTTACAGAATTTCACAGATAATGGACATGTTGAAACAACCCAAGTGCAGTTTAGATGTAAAAGAAAAGAACTCCAATTCCTGCAGGGTCAACATAAATACAATATGGTTTTGTTATAATCTTCTAATTTGCATGTGATTTTTCTGAGCATGTTTTTTTTTAATTCATTCTTGGGACATAGGCATTGCTGGCAAAGTCAGCCTATATTGACCATCCCCAATTGCCCTTGAGTAGAAGTGGTGATCTGCTGCTTTGAACCACTGAAATCCATGTGGCGTAGGTATACCCACAGTGCTGTTAGAAAGGGAGTTCAAGGATTTTGACCCAACGACAGTGAAGTAACAGCAATGTAATTCCTTGTCAGGATGGTGAGTGACTTGGAAGGGAATTTGTGGGTGCTGCTTTTCCCTTGCTTCCACTGTCCTTGTCCTTCTAGTTAGTAGAGGTCATGTATTTGGAAGGTGCTGTCGAAGGAGCAATGGTCACCAAATTAAGGTAATTCAGGGATAATCATTTTGTGCAGAGTAAAGCAAAGTTCTGAATTTAAAAAAGACTTTTTAAATAAAGTTCATACTTTGTCATGTATATGTGTGGACTATCACTAATTCACCTGTTAATTGAGATGGCTTGTGTTGAAAACCTTGGATTATCTATTTCCTATTGCAATTGTACTATTAATGAGCACAGGTCAATATAAATATCTCCAGACAGCGTATTTTATTTGCCTATAATAGTGCAATTTTACAGGAAGGGAAGGAAACATTTGTTTACATTTTTATTACTAAGACTGCTTTTATGAAATCAGTATAATTGCTGTTGGTACTAACACAGGCTAATTTGCCTAAGAAATATGCTTTGTATGATTTTAGTTATTGCATTTTGAGAAGTAACTTTATGATATTAAGAGGTAGCCTATATGGAGGATTTGTAACTGGACAGATTGAAATATGTATTATTCCATTAGTGAGGTGTAGTCATCCTTACAATTTAAGGCTATGAATGAATTACATAAACTAACCTTTGCAATAAAATATAAATAGGTACTACTCATCATTTAGGTCTACATACTGTTGTATGTTATATTTCCTATTATATAAACATATATGACTAAACTGTGCCCTAATTTTCAACAAAATAAAACTTAAAACTAAGATCTAATGATATTATTTTTGCTATCTTGGGCTTACATTTGAAATGGCAATTACATTTTCATCTTTTTACTGCAAGTAAACATTGAAAGTTTCACCAAAACAGTAAAAATGCATTTGACTAACAAAAGCTTTTGAACGTTGTCAGCTTCCAGTGCAACACCTTCCCTTGTTGCTGATCAAAACTCTATTCAGTTTTAGAAAAAATTCCAAAGACCTGGAGTTTATTGTGTCAATACAAAGTTAGTGATATACTTCACAGTTAGGTCTCTTTTCCTTGCATGTGTGAGGTTAATTATGTTCTAAAATATCTTCATTCATTATAGGAGCTGGGTCTGAATCACACTTCTCCTCTGAAGCTCTTAATTTGTGAAAGTTATGAAAGCATTATGATAGTTGGATTCAAAAACATCACCCTTAATTTCTAACAGATAAACAATTTTAATAATCAATGTACCCAATGTTCAAAACTCTGAACATGTTATTTCAACTTTTGCTTCACCTGGAAGATGGCATTATTGGTAGTCACTGAGCTAGAGAACTGCCGATTATTTATTACTCAAAATTGATAGTTCAGTTGATAATTAAACTTAGTGCTTTTTCCAAATATTCCTTTTTCTAAAAAAAGAAGCTACTTCAAACAATCCAAATATTTCAACATTGAAACATAATGTAGAATTGTATTAATCTCACTTATTATTCCAACCTGGTTGATAGTCAAAAAAAAAACAAAAAAACTGCGGATGCTGGAAATCCAAAACAAAAACAGAATTACCTGGAAAAACTCAGCAGGTTCTGTCGAAGGGTCATGAGGACTCGAAACGTCAGCTCTTTTCTTCTCCGCCGATGCTGCCGGACCTGCTGAGTTTTTCCAGGTAATTCTGTTTTTGTTTTGGTTGATAGTCAACCTGCTAATCCTTCCAATATTCCTGTGGCAGGCAGTAGGAGCCGGGGGAGATTCCTGGTCAGCCATGCTAGATGAGGAGTGATGCCCCTTGAGCTATAATTGTCTCTCTCCCGAAAATGGGGAAAAATACTTTCGTTCTTTTGCACCCTATGTCTAATGATGAATGGATGGAAGGACTGTTTACATTTGCTGGTGATGCAATAACCTATGGCAAAAGTCTAAAACAACAAATTATTTGCATGTGAACTGTTATTGTTACTAAATTCAATGTACGCACAAACTATGGGCTTTCAAAAGAGCACTTCAACTGTGAGCTTCTGTATCAATGCAGATAACATTTGCTCCAAATTCATATTTGAATTATAATATTGAAATCTTGCTGCATTTATATTACAATTAAACATTTAAGCATATCTGAAGTTCTAGACATAAAATTTTGATATAATCATTGCCAAGTCTGATTTATTCCTGACTTGGTCTAAATAAATTATTGCAATAATATAAAAGTTTATTTAAAATAAATATTAATGTTTTGTATGAGCTATTATTATTAGTGTGTTTATGAACAGATGAGCTACACAGACAAGGAAAATCCCAGATTCTATCCACCATATGCTGAGTTTAGCTTAGGGAAATGATATTAGTGCTAAATTTTGCCTCTGTGCCCCTGAGTTAAGGAAAATAAAAATCAGCTAGGATTCCTACATCCGGTTGCCATCTAGCAATCCTTCCTGGAAATGTGGGTGTCGGGTGAGGACAAACTCGTGCTCAACTATGATGCCCTAGCATTGAATACTTTCCTGCCAAAAATTACTGTCAACGCCATTTGTGCGAGATACTGGAGGGTGTCTAGTGGCTGTGGATTCATATTCTGGTGAAGAATCAACACCTTCAGGAGAGGAGATTGGTGAGGAAAAAAAAATTCCATTTTAAGAAAGCAACTCTATGACCCAACTTAGTGTTTTGTTTGTAACAAGGTTCCATGGTATTCTCATAACTAGTTTTGAATCTAGTTTAATAAAGTATACTTTACTATTCTGGCTTCCATATTAATTGATAGGCTTTGCAGAGGAGATTCTGACTCTTTTGATTTTGTTATTTACCAGAAAAAAATGCTATTTACAAATAGATTGTTTAGGTTTATACTTTTCTAATCTGTGGGACATGTGGTTATCAGTAACAGGTAACAAAGATGGCATGCATTAACAGACATGTATGAATACATGTATGAATAATACAGAAAACATTCGCAGAAGTATAAAATAATAGTTGCTAAAGAAATGAAAACATTTCTTTGTAATTCAGATAACTACTTATTTGATCATTTATGCCATTAATCAAACTTATTATCGTTACAGAATTTTCAGCCTTGTGTGGTTTAACCTCAATAGATGGTTTTCCACATTGTGAAGCAAAAATAAAGGTGAGAAAATAAACTTTTTTGATGAACCTGAGTGGTTAAGATGATTAAAAAAAAAACTTAACCAATTTTTGAAGAGCTCCTTAAACTCAATACATCCGCGGGGCGCTTTTTCATCTATCACATAGTGTGGTAGATGCAATACTATGTTTATTGTGTTCGTAATAATCCTGTGGAACTTTCTTAAAGTGGCATTAGTGCACAAGTTAGTGTTGCATACTTAAACAAAACTTACATTCATATAGTTCCTTTCATGGTGGAGTAGACTCAGTATTCACAACCTAGCTTAGATGTAAAGAATGGCCACTCTTGCATAGTACTGGATAGCATTCAGTGCCCATGAAACCATATTTCGCCAGAAATGAAAGAATGGGTAAAAAATTGGTGAGTATATGTACTTAAAAACAGAAATGAATTTCTAATGCTCATGTGGTGTTGAGCATTTTTGATGTGTGCCACCTGGTAGCCAAATATAAGTGGCAGCAGCCTAGGGAGCAGGCTTGTCAACCATGTGTTTCGTGGCTGTTAAGAACCTGGAAGCAGTAAGAAAAAGTATACATCTCAAGAACACATTGTTAAAAATAAATGTGCGTGACCATGCAGTCCTGTGGGGTACATAGAGAAGCTATAGCTACTTTTGCTGCTGTAACCATTCTGCTCAAATAGACACAAAATACTAATCTCCATTCAACAAACATTAAAAACATACTTAATGCAGAAAATGATTCATGGTGCTTCACACTTGAAGATCAGACTTGAACAGTAGTTAGACAGTGGTCACATGGTTTGGTTGAAGCTGCAGCCAATGGACTAGGATTCAAGCCTGGTTTTGGAGGTGGAATAAATATAGCATGGTGGAAAGGTTTTGGGGACAGAAGCCTCTACAATACCAGGTTTGATATACCTGACCCAATTGCCATGTTGAGACTTTTATAAAAACAAATTAGGTCATCGATGAGGCTCCAGCGAAAGGCAGGCAGAGGCCTAACTAACATTCAAAAGTTATGGCCCACTGATATTATTGCCATGGCTTAACAGTAAGTTATATGGAGACCCACACCTTTTCATTTTATAATTTGTTCATTCTTGAGATGTGGACATTGTTGGCATCCCTAGTTGTCCATAAGAAAAGGTGGTGGTGAGCCTCCTTGAAAGCTGCAGTTCATGGAGTGAATATACTCTCAACATGCTATTGGATATGGAGGTCCAAGATCTTGATGAAGGAACCAATCGTGGTGAAGGAACATCAATATATTTCCAAGTCAGGTTTGTATTTGACTTGGAGGGGAACTTGAAGGTGGTGCTGTTCCCACATGCCTGCTGCCCTTTTCCTTCTAGGTTGTAGATGTTAATAGTTTTGGAGGTGCTGTCAGAGAAGCTGTGGTGAACTGTTAGAGTAGATCTTCAATATGGTACACACCACTGCCACAATGCACCAGTGGTGGAGGGAGTGAATTGTTTAAGTGATGGACAGGGTGCTGATCAAATGGGCTGCTTTTGCCTGGATGGTGTTTGGCTTCTTAAATGTTGTTGGAACTACACTCATCCAAGCAGATGGAGAGTATTTAATCAGACTCCTGATTTGTGCCTAATAGGCGGTAGGCAGGCTTTGGGCAGTCAGGAGGTCATTCACTCTTCACAGAATTCCCAGCCTTTGACCCTCTCTGGTAGCCACAATATTTATGTGACTGGTCCAGTTATGTTTTGGGTCAGCTTTGTTCGCCAGAGTACCAATGGTAGCTGTTTCCTTGATGGTAATGCTATTGAATGTCAAAAGGAGGTGGTTAAAGTTTGGAGATGGTCATTACCTGGCACTTGTGCAGCATGAATGTTACCTGCCCCTTATCAGCCCAAGCCTGAATGTTGTCCAGATCTTCCTGCATGGAAGTGTGGGCTTCTTCATTATTCGTGGACTTGCAAATGGAATTTGAGCATTGTAATAATTAGCAAATATCCCCACTTTTGACCTTTATAATGGAGAGATGGTCATTGATGAAGTGACTGAAGATGGTTGGGCCTACGACACTATCCTGAGGAACTCCTGCAGTGATATCCTAAGCTTCCCAACAATCACAATGATCTTCTTTTGTATTAGGTATGAATCCAGGCAACGGAGAGTGTTCCGCTGATCCCAAGTGACTTATGTTTTGGTCAGACTCATTGATGCCGCACTTGGTCAAATGCTTTTGTGTCAAGAGAAGTCATTCTCATCTCGCCTCTTGAATTTACCTCCTTTTTCCATGTTTGGACCAAGGCTGCAATGAGGTCTGGAGCCAATACCACTGGGGAAGCACAGAACATCAGTGAGCTGATTGTTAGTGCATAAGTACTGCTTAATAGCACTGTTGATAACCTCTTCTATCACCTTGTTGATGATTAAATGTGTGAACCTGGCATACCTGTAGTATTTATAGCAACAGATCCAATTCAGGAGTGCTAACTGGTCAAACTAAGTATTGACAATCAACGTCTTGTTAGGGAACAGGAGTGATTCCCCCACCCCACCATCCCTCAGATAAAGACCTTCAGCCTCCCCAACCTCTTTCAAGGCACCAGTGACCTGGCTTTTTCCCCCCAGCCTGAATTGCAGCCCTTGACTGCCATGGGCCTCTGCCATGTTTCCTGCTGCTTGATTGTACACCATTCTGCCAGCCAGGCTGTCATTTTTGCTGGCTGTTGGGCAGATTATTTAAATAACTTACCCTTAAGATTGACAAGGCCATCATGGCCCTGGCTTTGCTGGTTTCCTCACATAATAACACGCTCCCTCACATCTCCCCACCTTCACATTCATATCAGGATCAGAACGCTATAGGACTAAGGTAGCTGAAGAGTCTGCCATTGCATTTTGTTGACCCTCCCTAATTTTCCTCTTCCTTCTGTTCCATTGATTATGTGGAGTATAGCTCTGAAGGATGATATTGGAAAGCATGGACCGCTCTGTAGCAAGTATGGTGAGATAGGAATTGAGGTAGACAGAACTTAAGCAAGATATGTAGACTATTGATTGGTTGGATATGAAGTTTCAAATTCAGCTGATTATAGCACAATTCAACGATTGAATTTAACTTAAACAAATATCCGGGAAGGAGGATGGGATCAGGAAGCTAAGGTGTAGTGTTTCTGGCATGCACTGAACAGGATGTCTTTCATCTTGCCATTGTCAAGCATTGTGAATATCTTGTTCATAATTCGTGTTTGTTTTACAATATAACTTAGTTTTTAAGAATTTAAGTTTTAACTGTAGAAAATTGAGGTATCTGATTGAGAAACTGGTAAAAACAACCCTGAGGTAAATGCAATTCAAACAAGCTTGGAGTTTATTACATTTCAAAAGTTGGGCCATGTTGATTTAAGAGGTTAACAGCTCAAAAGGTCAGATCAGCTTAGCTACAGAACTGGAGAAATGGTGTTTGCAGTTATTCCACGAAAGCAGGGCTTCCCAAACTGTGGATTGTGACCACCCAGTGTGGTCACCAAATTTTGGGATTGTAAGCTCAGAGACATCAATGGCTGCCATGGAGCTCCAACTGAATGTTAACAACTGCAAGGCCCCTTTAAATCCTCATGTCGTTTTTCAATGGTGGGCGTGGCCTGACTGACCAATCTTTGAGGCCTGATTCCTGTTTTTAAAAAAAGTCAGTGAAAAACCCTGAAGTTCAAACAACCCTCTGCTCTCACAGCTGACCAACCCCACACCACAGCTCTATCTCCCCACCTGGCTCACATCCTGGGGTCACACCAAATTTTAAGCCTCAACATGGGGTCATGGTGGCAAAAAGTTTGGGAAGCACTGCAGTAAAGGATAAGTTATTCACATGGTATCCCAGAATTAAAGAAAGCTTTGGAATTAAAAGGTAGTTAATTTGCACCTGGGAACAGGCCGTGTGTGTCAGATTGCCATGGAGACGGGTGGAACTTAGTGAGATTCTTTGTTTTGAGTTTATCTCTGAATTCATTTTGGGCATAGCCAGCAGTCAAGGTTGGTTGATGTTTGGAAAAGCAGCTAAGAGACTGTCAACTTGGGTCTTATGTAGCTTGTAGTTCCTTGAAAGTCGAAAGGTAAAGCCAGACCTGCACCTGAAACAGAATAAATGCTCAATCTATCATCGATGCCTCAGCCTGTGGATGGGAACTGGTATTCAGCATAAGAACAAGTTGTTAAGGAGAAAAAAGACTGGAAGATTTGTTTAGCTGGAAGCTAAAGAAAGAAATCTACAGTAATTCTCTCAATGAAACCTTGCTGCAGTTGGAGCTCTGGAAGTAATCAGCTTGGTTGCAGTTTGAAACTATAGCAGTGGGCTATTGTTTCCTAATGTTTTAAGCCACCTCGCTTAAGCTTGAGCTGCGGAATCCAGAGTCATGAGATTGGTAAAGAAATTGGAGGGTTGCTTAGCCAAAAGCTAATGGAAGGACCCCCATGAAATCTTGTACCTTGACGAATAGCTGGAACACTGAAGAGAAATCAGAATGAACTGTGCAGAGTGGCGATACATCCATGATATAATTTTCTTCTCCCAATTTATTTTTGCTGCAGTGGATGAACGAGATGTGGAAGTCTGAACCTTGCTATGCCAGCTATGGTGTCAATGGAACTGTGTGCTCATTTATTGTATATCTCAGTGAGGTATGTTATTTTTACTTCTGTACAGAAATTTCTTCTACCCATGTGGCCTTCAAGTTCTGGGTTTACAGTCAATGTATGCACAAATTGGACAGGATATAATTTGTACTTTTCTTTTGCAATTATATGCCTTACCTACAAAATAGGGTGATATTTTTCTCTAATTCCTATAGCATCTAATTTTTAATCTCTATGAGTAAGTCTGTCAATTAGTGCAATGTCATCACAATTTTGTGATGCATTTTAATTTGGAAAAGATTGAGAATGGTCACATTCATTTCACTTTGGATTATTACAACTACCAGAGATTGGAATTAGACTAAATTTAAATCTAGGGCTGAAACTTAGACTCAAGCGATGAATAGAGTTACATCCAACAAGCTTATCACTCAGTTCCAACAATATTTTATTTTTCAGGTTTACAAAATTCAGCAGAATATTCATTCTTGCTTATTTTAAATTAGTTAATTGTTTTGTATACAATATATTGTAGATAATGTATTTATAATGTCACTGGTGTTAAATGTCTTTAGTTTACAGTGCTCTGTGGTATTTTTGAAAATTCAAAACAATTGCATAAGGTTTATGCTATTCATATATAAAGAATGTGTATTCTCAGTGAACATAGCATAAGAAATGGGAGCAGGAGTAGACCATAAGGCCCATCAAGCCTGCACCACCATTCAGTATGATAATGGATGATCATCAGCCTTAACTCTACTTTCCTACCTGCTCCCCATATTCCTTAATTCAATGAGAGGGCAAAAATCTGTCTATTTCAGCTTTAAATATATTCAACAATGGAGCATCCACAACTCTCTCGGGTAAAGAATTTCAAAGGTTCACAACTCTTTGGGTTTGGAAACTTTTCATCATCTCACTCCTAAATGATGAACCCTTTATCCTGATACTGTGCTCCTGTGCAGTTGATTCCCCAGCCAGGGGAAACAGCCTCTCAATATCTACCCTGTCAAGCCCAGTCAGAAACTTGTATGTTTCACCTCTTCTTGTAAACTTCAGAGAGCATAGGCCAAGTTTACTCAGTCTCTCATCCCATGAAGCAATCTAGTGAACCTTTCCTGCACTGCCTCAAAATTAAGTATATTCTTCTTTAAATTTGGAGACCAAAACTGCACACAGCACTCTAGGTGTGGTTGCACCAAAGCCCGGTGCACTTGTAGTAAAACTTATTTATTCTTGTACTCTAATCCCTTTGCATTAAAGGCCAACATGCTATTTGCTTTGTCAACCTGAAAATGTCCCCACCTCTGCTCCTTGTTCATTAACCAATTCTCCATCCATGCTAATATATTACCCCCAACTCCATGAACCCTTATCTTGTGTGGCACCTTAGCAGTGCCCTTTGGAAATTCAAATATACTACATTCATTGGTTCCCTTTTGTCTACCCTACTAGTTACATCCTCAAAAAACAAACTAATGAATTTGTCAAGCATGATTTCCTTTTCATAAGACCATGTTGGCTTTGCCTCATCATATTGTGATTTTCTAAATGTATTGTTAAGACATTTTTAATAAGAGATTCCAAAATCTTCCAGTTGACTGAAGTTTGGCTAACTGGCCTGTAGTTCCCTATTTTCTCTCCCTCCTGTCTTGAATAGTGGAATTGCATTTGCTAACTTAACTGCTGGGACCGTTTGCGAATCTAGGGGATTTTGAAAAATCATAAGCAGTATGTCCAGTGCCAATTTATATACGTGTCATTAATCAAAATTTATTTTCTGCATTTGTATAGATTGAATTCTCACCAATAAAATTCCACATCCTACTTATGTTTATACTCTAAGCAAAGCAGTAGTAATGCTTATTTTTTTAACAAGCCAATACCAAATATTAATACATTTGAGGTACAGTCACTTAGCAATATGGAGCTTGAATATTGCTGAAAAGAAAGACATGTTACCAAAGCTTTTCATCTTGCACTATTCAGGACAAAAGCAAGAATGCCAAATTTCAAATGATCACAACAATTTATTCTACAGAAGAAAATGGGGGTCTTCGTTGTTTTATATTTCTCTAGCTAATCACCCTATGATGTAGGACCATGTTTTAGTGAGATAATTTATGGAGGTACCCTCTTGTCTCACCTCTTCAACTTTTGGCACTAGATTTCAGGCTATTCTTTAAATTATTAAAAGAATCATTTAATTGTGATCATCAAATAAATATCAGATGATTCAAAGTCTAAGCATACCATTTAAATGTAAAACTAACTGGAGTTCATCTCATCAGAATGGCTTAAAATTTAAAATGGAGAGAAAAATTCTGAATGGTGATGACCCTAAATTCTTTGTAGCTGCAGTTCCAAATTTTATTTTATGATTTTATGGTTACATTTTTGAGTTGTACTTTCTAAAGAAGGAACAGTAGGTATTCTAAAGGATGTTTGTATTATAATCTTGGGTATTATTTAAGCTATTGAAATAAGATGTTGCATATTCTCTATTTTCAATCCATGTGAATGACTTAGATAAGCAGAGTGAATGTATCCAGATTTGCTGATGATGCAGAACTAGGTGGGACAGTAAGCTGTGAGGGGAATGCTGAGGGGAGGTCGTGTCAGGGTGGTAATGTCACTGGACTAGTATTCTGGAGGCCCAGGCTAATGCTCTGGGAACACAGGTTCAAATACCACCTTAATAGCTGGTGGAATTTTAAATTCTATTAACGAATCTGGAATTTAAAAACCTAGTATCAGTAATGGTGACCATGAAACCATCATCAATTGTAAAATTGCATCTGGCTCACTAATGTTCTTTAGGAAAGGAAATCTGTCATCCTTACTTGGTCTGGCCTACGTGACACACCAGACTCACAGCAATGTGGTTGTCTCTTAAATGCCCCTCTGAAATGGCCGCTCATTTTTATCAAACTGCTACAAAGTCAAAAGGTTATGAACCAGGCGGACCACCCGGCATCGACCTAGGCACTGGAAACAACAACAATGGTGCACCAAGCCCTGTCGACCCTGCAGAATCCTCCATACTCACAGCTTATGCCAAAATTGGGACAGCTGTCAAGCAACAGCCTGACATAGTCATGTTCAGGGAATCATACCTTACAGACAATGTCCTAGACATCACCATCACCTGGGACAGACCCACCAGAGGTGGTGGCACAGTTGAGAGCAAGTTGCCTGGAGGTCCTCAACATTGACTCCGGACCCCATGAAGTCTCATGACATCAGATCAAATATGGACCCAAGAAACCTCCTGACTACCACCTACTGCCACCCTGCCCACCCTGTCATATTCCCCACAACCCTTAGCTGATGAATCACTACTCCTCCATGTCAAACACCACTTGGAGGAAATACTGAGGGTGGTAAGGGCATAGAATGTACTCTGGGTAGGGGTCTTCAATATCTATCACCAACAGTGGCTCCGTAGCGCTACTATTGATCTGGCTAACCAAGTCCTAAAGGACATAGCTATCAGATTGGGTCTGTAGCAGGCAGTGAGGGAACCAATAAAAGGGAAAAACCTACTTAACCTCATCCTCACCAATCTACCTATTACAGATGCATATGTTTGTGATAGTATTGGTAGGAGTGACCACAAAGTGCCATCTTCACAATAAGGATACCCTCCATCAAGTGTTTTTGCACTAGCACAAGCTATTGAAGATTTTGAACAGATCTAGCAACTCAAAATTAATCACCCATGAGGCACAGTGGGCCATCAGCAGCTGAATTGAATTCAAACACAATCTGTAACTTGATGGTCCGATATAACCTTACTCTACCATTACCATCAAGCTGGGAGATCAACCCTAGTCCAATGATGATTGCAGGAGGGCACGTCAGGAGCAGCATCAGGCATGCCTAAAAATGAGGTGAAGCTACAACACAGAACTACTTGCATGCCAAACATCAGAAACAGCATGCGATAGAGCTAAGTGATCCCACAACCAACATATCAGATCTGAGCTCTGCAGTCCTGCCATATCTAGTTGTGAATGGTTGTGGACAATTAAACAACTCACTGGAGGAGGAGCCTCCACAAATATCCCCATCCTCAATGATGGGGAGAGCTCAGCACATCAGTGCAAAAGCCAAGGCTGAAGCATTTGGAGCCATCTCCAACCAGAAGTGCCAAGTGGATGATCCATCTTGAACTCCTCTTGAGGTCCCCAGCATGATAGATGCCAGTCCTCAGCAAATTCGATTCACTTAACCCCCTCAAGAAAGGGCTGAAGGCACTGGGTACTGCAAAGGCTATGAGCCCTGACCTATCATTCCATAATACGACTGAAGATTTGTGCTCCAGGACTAGCCTTGCCCCTAGCTAAGCTGTTCCAGTACAGCTACAACACTGGCATCTACCCGGCTATGTGGAAAATTGCCAAGTATGTCCTGTACACAAAAAGCAGGACAAATTCACCCTGGCTAATTACCACCCCATCAGTTTACTCTCAATCACCAGCAAAGTGATGGAAGATGTTGTCGACAGTGCTACTTCCACAGCAATAACCTGCTCACTGATGCTCAGTTTGGGTTCTGCCAGAGCCTCTCAGCTTCTAACCACATTACAGCTTTTTTTCCAAACAGAGACAAAAGAGCTGAACTCCCAAAGTATGTGAGAGTGACTGCCCTTAACATCAAGGCAGCATTTGACCAAGTGTGGTATCAAGGAACCTTAGCAAAACTGGAGTCAATGGGAATCAGGGTGAAAACTCTCCACTGGTTTGAGTCATACCTAACACAAAGGAAGATGGTCGTGGTTGTTGGAGGTCAGTCATCTCAGTTCCAAGACATCACTGCGAGTTCCTCAGGGTAGTGGCCTAGGCCCAACCATCTTCAGCTGCTTCATCAATGACCATTTCTCCATCATGAGGTCAGAAGTGGGGATGCTCGCCGATGATTGCGCAATGTTCAGCATTCATGGCTTCTCATACTGAGGCAGTCCCAGTCCATATGCAGCAAGACCTGGACAACATTGAGGCTTGGGCTGATAAGTGACAAGTCACATTCATGTCACACAAGCGTCAGGCAATGACCATCACCAACAAGAGAGAATCTAACCATCTCCCCTTGGCATTCAATGGCATTACCATTGCTGAATCCTCCTCTATCAACATTCCAGGGGTTACCATTGACCAGAAACTGAACTAGACCAGTATATAAATACTGGGCTACAAGAGCAAGTCAGGGGCTGGGAATTCTGTTCAACACCTGACTCCCCTAAGCCTATCCACCATCTACAAGGCAAGAGCCAGGAGTGTGCTGTAATACTCTCCAATTGCCTGGATGAGTGCAGCTGCAAAAACGCTCAAAACGTTCAACACCATCCAGGACAAAGCAGCCCACATTATTGGCACCCCATGCACCACCTTAACAATTCACTCCCTCCACTACTGACACACAATGGCAGCAGTGTTTACCATCTACAAGATGCACTGCAGCAACTCTCCAAGGCTCCTTCAACAGTACCTTTGAAATCTGCAACCTCCACTGCCTAGTAGGACAAGAGCAGCAGATGCACCACCAGCAAACTCCCCTCCAAGCTACACACCATCCTCACTTGGAACTATATTGCTGCTCCTTCACTGTCATTGGGTATCCTGGAACGACCTTCCTCATCGCAGCGTGGGTGTACCTACACAACAATGATTCAAGAAGGCAGCTCACCGCCTGTTCCTCGAAGGCAATTACAAATGGGAACAGATGCTGGCCCAGCCAGTAAGACCCACATCCTGTGAAATAATAACTATAATAAAAAGAGATATAACCAATTAAGAAAGTGGACAAAGAAATAAAAGACAGAGTATAATGTGGGGAAATGTGAAATTATCCACTACAGTGGGAAATTTTTTTTAAAAACTTAAAAGGTGAGACACTAGTAAATACTAGTACTCAAAGGAATTCGGATTCCTCGTACATGTCACAGAAAGTTAAAGTGCAGGGAAAGTGAACAATTAGGAAAGCAAATGGTATGTGTTAGTCTTTATTGGATTGGGGCTAGAGTATGAGAGAAAGGAATAGAGTTTTGCTGAGACCCCACCTGGAATACTAGTGTACAGTTTTGGTCTCCTTGCCAAGGAAGTATATACTTGCCCTAGATGAGATGCGACAATTGTGCATTAGACTGATTCCTTGGATGAAAAATTGAGTAGAATGTGCCTATTTTCTCTGGAGTTTAGAAGAATTAGAAGTGATCTCACTGAACTGTATAAAATTCCTGAAGAATTTATTTTTATTTATTTGTTCATGGGATGTGGGCATTGCTAGCTGGACCAGCGTTTTTATTGCCCATTCCTAATTGCCCTTGAGAAGGTAGTGGTGGGCTGCCTTCTTGAACCGCTGAAGTCCATTTTTATAGGAACACCCACATTTTGCCAGTGCCTAGGTCGATGCTGGATGGTCCGTCCGGTTTCATTCATTTTAGACTTCATAGCAGTTTGATATAATTGAGTGGCTTGCTAGACTATTGGACAGGATAGGTATGAGAGGCTATTTTCCCTAGCTGGAAAGTCTAGAACTAAGGGTTATAGTGTCAAGATAAGTGGTTGACCATTTAGAACTGAGATGAGGAGAAATTTCTTCACTCAGAATCTTTGGAATTCTCTACTGCAGTGGGCTGTGGATGCTCAGTCAATGAACATACTCAAACCTGAGTTCGATTATATTTTGCACATTAAGGAAATCAAATGATTTGGGGACTGGGAGGGAAAGTGGAGTTGAAGTAATGTTTAACTATGATCTTATTGAATGATGGAGCAAGCTCAAGGGCCACATGGCCCACACCTGCTCTTATTTGTTATGTTCTTATGTAACTAAAGTATAGAGCATAGTTTTATTAAATGTATGACTTGTAAATCATTTTGATTTTGATCACTTTGTAAATCATCTCCTTTGCCAATGTAATTTATACATGTGGCAAATCTTAAATTCTGTGAAAACAGTAACTCCTTAAAGTACATTAAAGCAGTATTTTTTTAAATTGCTGGCATATTAATTTGGTGTAGGTGATGCTCAAATGAATGTGCTATAATGCATTTGAAACTTGGCTAGGAAATTTTGAAATTCATAAATTGCTAGCTACTCTATACCATCGCACTGCCAAACAAATGTAAATTGTTCATTTTCATATATCCTGCCTAAACATTAGAAGCTTAGATCAAAATTAATTATAAAATGTAAACTTAATGCAAAAATTTGTACAGTTACACAAGTTCACTGAGCTCTCAGTGATGATGTATATTAGAGAAAGCCAGTAACTGCCTCCAGGCTGCCCTATAAGAGTTAACCAATGTAACAAGCAAAACTACCCTTTGCAGAAAGCATTGAAAATTCCTTACTGTTAAAAGATTCAGCCTCTTACTGCAGGAACTTTATTATTAAATGAAAAGGTACAACTCAGTTACCTATGAACACAAAATAACATTGAAGTAGTTACTTCCCAGTGATTTATCTCCAAAAGGAACCTAACAGATGAATAGATGAACCACTGTTAGAATCTCTGTAGAGACCAATAACTTTTAAAAAGAAATATGAATTTTCCAGCGACTGACGGAAAACATTGCACGACAAGATTTCCCGTGTTAAAACTTTACCTGGAACAGACACACTAAAACGAACATAGATAAACATTATTTAGTAGATAGCTAATACACTAAATTACAGAAAAAGTACTTTCCCCATTAACACAGCTGAAAATCCCACTCCATGTTTATACATTGTGTCACAGCAACTATCTAGCCTTGTAGATAAAGTCCAAATCCCTCTCAGCATTTCAGCAGGCTCCCTTCTCTCTGCCATGTCAGGGCAAGTCTTCTAGTGTCCTTTTGAAAATCCCTTCACTCAATCTCCTGAGTTTCATTAAACTGACTTTCAGTGGTAAGACACCCTCAGGCGACATCTTGGTCTTTAAATCTCTACAAGTCTTGTTTCTTCAAACAGAGAACCGTTCCCCCCCACCACCCACCCCCAGCTTTGTGCTTGGGACTAACACAACACCAGTGATTAATGGACAAAGCTCCACCACAAGTTTTCATGTTTTTAAACAAAAACAAACTTTATTATATATCAAAAAAAATTAAACAAAGTAAGCACGTTTAGCTTAACACTGTAGTTTATAAAGACTTACGCTATAAACTCAGTTCTACTTTTTACTTCCTCGCCCACCCCCCACTTTGTAACGATATTTGTAACGTTACCACCTCCATCCCCCTCTTCACGACACCATGTTTTACCTTAAAGAAAATGTTTTAAACTTAGCCATCCTATAAAGTCTTGCATTCGTAATGCAACTAATATAGAATAGGATTTTGGTAATGCTCATATAAATTGAGCTTTTCTTCCTGGTGAACTTGTTATAGCACGAATGTTTGCCTTTGGGCACAGCAGTAAAACAATTGACTTGGACCATCCCTTTTAGTAAAAACAATATATAAGTGAAAGGGAAGCCCAAGTTTAGGATAAACTGTGAATGAATATTGTGTATGTCTTCATGAGTAATGATAGAAGTGTCTATCCTTATTTTTTTTTTAACTGTTCATCATCATGAAGCCAGTGAATGTATGTTTCAGGGAGAGGCAGTGACATAGTGGTATTGTCACTGAACTAGTCTAGAGACCCAGGGTAATGCTCTGGGGACCTGGGTTCGAATCCCACCACAGCAGATGGTGAAATTTGAATTAAAAAAAATTATTGAATTTGAATTCAATAAAAATCTGGAATTAAAAATCTGATGATGACCATGAAACCACTGTTGATTGTTGTAAAAACCCATCTGGTTCACTAATGTCCTTTAGGGAAGGAAATCTGCCTGGCTTATCTGGTCTGGCCTACATGTGACTCCAGACCCACAGCAACGTGGCTGACTCTTAAAATGTCCTCTGATCAAGGGCAGTTAGGGGTGGGAAATAAATGCTGGCTTAGCCAGCGACACCCACATTCCCTGAATTAATATATTTTTTAAAAATGCATAGAGTGGAGGAGACTTGCAAGAACTGAGCAATCTTCAGCAGTGATATAGGTAGAATAGAATAGAATGGTAAATCTGCAAAGATGATTTAACAGATTATGGTATTGCTGATGCTGTAAGCTGGAAGAATGAACAATAAACTGAATGGATGGCTTTAGATCTAGGTTTGAAGTGTAGTTGGAAAATGTGACTTGTGCAGTTTCCGGCAACTTGGTAATGAGCAAGAATCCACCATTTAGGAAAGCAACAGTTGAGTTCACCTGTACAAGAGCCAGGCACATCCACTAAGAAAGAAAATTGAAGGGACAATCATCCAGGGCCTTTTTTGTATGCCTTCTAACAACTAGTTTCAGAGTGAGAGGATTAGCAGCAGGTTCTTATCCAAGTTACAGAAAAAACAAACAAAATGTCTCTCTCTCTTTTTTGTGTTACGTTGTTCCATTTTAATGCTGTGTATTCATTGTTTAAATTTTAAAATTCTTCAGGTTGAAAATTTCTGCCCCATGCTTCCAGTAAGAATAAATGAGATAGCTGATAATGATGCCTTAAAACCCAAGGTGAGAGAGGCGAATCATTAATGTATTTTAACTGTTTTTAGAAACACCATCTGTAGCAACAGTTTTCCCTAATTCTAATATAGTTATATTTTAAGAATCATATCGTTTACAATTATCTGCATATAATTTTTTTGTCTTCCACAGTCTTTCCATTAATACAATAAATGTATTTTGTATTGTTTATGCTTGGCAGTGATTTTTGTGAAAATTGTGGTATTGGGAAGATTGTAATGATTGTTTTTGGTCCCTGCTCCAAATTCTGTTAACTAACCACCAACTCTATCCTTCTCCTTGGCAACAGTCTGAAATTAAACTTGTTTGTTTGCAAAAATTGGTGTCATATTTGATCCCAAGATGAGTTTCCAACCACTTATTCATGCCATTACTAAAACCGCCTATTTCCACCATGTCCCAAAGGCAATTCACAGGAGCATTATAAAACAAAATATGACACTTAGCCACGTAAGGACATATTAGGTCAGGTGATCAGAAACTTGGTCAAAGAGGTTAGTTTTCGGAAGTGTCTTAAAGGAGAGAAGTGAGGCAGAGAGGTGTAGGGAGGGTATTTCAGAGCTTAAGGCCTCGGCAACTGAAGGCACAGCCACCAATGGTGGAGCGATTAAAATTAGAGATGCTCAAGAGGCCAGAGTTGGAGGTGTGCAGGTATCTCTAGGGGTAATGGGGAGATGAATGGATAAGGCAATGACAGAATTTAAAAACAAGGATGAAAATTTAAAATCGAGATATTGCTTGACCAGAAGCCAGTTTAGGTCAGTGAGCACAGGGGTGATAGGCGGTCAGGGCTTGGTGCAAATTAAGACAAGGGCAGCAGAATTTTAAATGACCTCAGGTTTACAGCAGTTAGAATGTGGGAGATCAGCCTGGAGTGCAGTGCAATAGTCAATTTACAGGTAATGAAGGCATGAATGAGGGTTTCAGCAGCAGATGAGCTGAGATAGGGGCAAAGTCATGCAATGTTATGGGGGTGGAAACAGGCATTCTTCATGATGCATGAATCTGCGGTCAGCAGCTCATCTCGGGGTCAAATGTGACACGAAGTTTGCAAACAGACTTGTTTAATCTCAGGCTGTTGCTAGATAGAGGGGTCAATAGCTCGAGGATAGAGTTTGGAGCGGGGACTGAAAACAATGTCTTCAGTCTGCCCAATATTTCATTCAGGTGAAATCATAAAGGCTGCCTATTCTTAAACTTCTGGGTTACCCTATAATATAGTTAGATATTGCACAATACCCAAATGTAAGTAGATATACTCCTTATTGCAGTAATCAGCACTGCTGCACCTGAGAGAATACCTGATGCTGAACCAAAATTTGCATCAGGAAGCATTCAGGGTAATAGCAGCAATGTTGGTACAGGAAAGAAAATCACAGTACTTAATTATTATTCTTTATCCCATTTCTACATTTTTTTCTGTACTGTTGGTTTGGAATCACTATTATCTTTGTTGTTAGGCCGAGGTTGTCTCCAGCCTGGGCGGTTTGCTAGAAATACTGGCTGCACGTGAAGAACTCACATGGGTAAAACTAAGAATAGAAAGGATGAAGGAGAACTGGATAGCAGATATGAAAGCACTGGCAAAGAAACAGAATTTAGAAAATCGACCAAAAAAAAAGGTACAACTTTATTGACACGTTAGCTTAAAATACTTAATTTTTTTTGGGAAAAACATATTTGCAAGCCATTTAAGAAAAGACAGGTTAAAATGCAATTGCACTTGCGTTTAATGTGTATTATTACTTACATCATATGTATTATGCACCTAAATATCTGATTTTTATATAGTGAACAACTTTTTTCAAAGAAAAAGATACATGCATTTGGTGAAGTTCCCATACAATTTTGTTGCATGGTACTTAGAGGAGAAAACATTGACATGGTTGTTTGGAACATAGGAATATACAGCAACTTGCATCGATATAGCATCTGTGGACACAGACAGGATATCAAGGTGTGCTTTATGAAAATGAATGCTAAACCTAATCAAGAGATAGTAGGAGAAGTGAAAACCTTGATCAGAGACGTTGGCTTTAGTTAAAAGAGGAGGAGGAAGGCGGAGTGGTTCAGGGAGGGAATTCGAGAGTGTGGGGTTGATGCAGTTGAAGTCATAGCTGTCAATGGTAGGGAAAAGGGGAGGAGATGCCAGAAGAATGGAGAATTTGGAGAAGAGTGAGATTGTAGCATTGGAGGAGGTTACAGAGATGAGGGGACATTCACAGTATAAATGGATAAAAACTTTAAATTTTAGTTCTTGTAAGGTCAAAAACCAATGTAGGTCAGTGAGGCCAGGTACGTTGGTGGAACTGGTACAGGATAAGTATGACAAGGATGCCTTCATCCACACTCACTGATATGGCAACAGAGATCCTGGAAGCAAGCCCTCAACCATGGAACAGATGCTGAAGGAGACAAATGCAAATATCAAATTTTTAACAACATTCTGTTTTAGGTAATTGGCAGAAGGCGAGATCTTGTGGGTCCCCAGTGCAGGTTCCCCCATTTGCTGCTTTCCCACAAGGAAAAAGCACAATATTCTCCTTTGCAAACCCTATCCTTATTGTAGCAATATTTAATCTAATATTTGATTAGATGATATAGCAATTGAGAACAGTTTACATGTTGCAGAGTTATCAGGACCAGAGAATGATTGCTTGACTTTCCATAATGTCAAAACCATGAAAACAATTGGCTGCACTATTTAACAGATTTTATCTGTGATATGTGTAATTCTCAAGTTTTTGAGCTGTATGCATACACAGGACGTCTAGATTTTATTGTTATTCTGCAATTTAACAGTAACCACAGGCTGTGGGCATTCTGACTGTTTCCCAACTAAATAATGAGAAGACAGAGGCCATTATCTTTGGTCCCTACCACAAAGTCTATCATTCTCCCTGGCAACTGTGAGGCTGACCAAAACTTTTGCAATCTTGGTGCCATATTTGACCCTGAAGTGAACTTTCGACCACATTTGTGCCAACACTAAGACCACCTATTTCTACCTCTAACATTGCCCAACTCCTCCCCTGCCTCAGCTCATCTGTTGCTGAAATGCTCATCCATACCTTTATTATCTCTAGACTTGGCTATTCTAATACAATCTTAAGCAGCCTACCACAGTCTACCATCCCTAAACTTGGAAGTTGTTCAAAACTCTTATGCCCGTGTCCTAATTCGTGCCAAGTCTTGCTCATCCATTATCCCTATGCTCATTGGCGTAAATGGGTTCCTGGTTAAGCAATGCCTTGATTTTAAAACTCACATCCTTGTTTTCAAATCTTTCCATTGCTTCACCCTCCCTATCTGCATCATCTCCTTCAGTCCTAAAATCCTCCAATATATCTCATCCAATTCTGGCCTCTTGAGCATTCCCACTTTTAATCACTCCATCATTGATAACCTGCCTTCAGCTGCCAAGGCCCTAAGCTCTGAAGTTTCCTCCCTGAAACTCTCTTCCTTAGGATGCTCCTTAAAATCTACAACTTTGATCAAACTTTTGGTGAATGCCTTAATAACTTCCTAAGTGGCTAGGTATCAAATTTTGTTTTATAGCTTTCTGTGCAGCGGCTTGAGATGTTTTACTACATTAAAGGTGCTATGTAAATACAAGTTGTTGGTGTTTCTGAACAGCTTTTTGTCTATATGAATCTTAGTTTCCCAGTCATGATCACACATGTTGCCTTTAGACCTGGTGCAGTCAAAAACCACATAGCTTAATTAAAGCAGGCTTCTATCATATATGTGTATTAAGTATTAGAACAAGCTAACCCAAGATAAGTCTGTCAGTAGTGTGTAGCTAGTAAAGGTATCAGTGTGTAGCCAGTAAAGGTATTGTTACAAATAATCAGATTTTCCAGAGAGGCTGATTAGCAGTAATGAACACACATCACATCATTAAAAGGGTATTTGCACTGAAACAGACAAGATTTACCCTTCTGTGATGAGTTTCCTTCATATCTGCTGTGCAAATAAAGCAACCATACACCATTCAAAGCATTGCAAAGGTGAAGCAACAGCAAGATGCCATTATCACAAATCTGACATTGGAGCTGAGTGGCAAAACTTGAACTGCAACTTTTGGATGCCAGGGTTTGATTACAAACCTGCCCTCACCTGAAGTTGCCACAGTATTTATATATGAATAGCAGTAAGCGACATTATCCTTGTCTTATTTTGCTGTAAATGGAGAATGCTAGGAATGTCAAAATGTAGGGCTTGGCATCTGAATGTGTTATGTCACTCACCTTTCCCACACTCCTGAGGTCCTGGATCATCTTGGTGCACTGTCCCTAGGTTGGAGGGATAACACTTAGATTGCTGACTTCTTCGGTCACTTCCATCCACACCTGCTTGGTTGGCGAAGTTATCATCTTCCTCCCATTGTTGGAAGAGCTCATCTCACTGTAGCCCTCGATCCCACAGCAGCACCTCCAGGTAAAGAGTGAGACCCCCAGGATGCAGCTTTCCCAGCTCTCCTCACCATTCCTGTGGTAGCTGCAACCTCATTAAATCTAAGTGCTGGTAAGCCCGTGCAACACAAGCTGTAGTCCCTTTAACTAGAAATCCTTCCTTTGACAGTTTGGAAATTTCCTGCCAAACCCCCGAATTGGCCACAGAACCCGGAGGCGCCACGTTAATGCTATGGCTCAGGGAAAGAGCCGTGACTAAGCTCACCAATTAAAATCTGGTTCCTCACCCACAAATAGTCTTCGCCCTTCCAGCAGGGACTAGATCCACAAAATTCTGCCCATAGAGTTCAATCTACACGAAAGGAGAGGTCACGATGGGCAGCAAATCAGCTATTGTACTAAGAAAAGTAAAATATTTTTTCCCTATTAATTGTTTTTCCCCCTCCTCTGCTCTTCTAAAAGTTCTACATCTTACCAGAATATGGTCCTATGGATGCTGGCAGCCCTCTAATAGCTTGCCCAACTTCTCATCGTTCAACGGGCTCTTCAACCATGAAGTGCTTTCTGATCTATCTCAATCTTGTCCTCATCCAGTATCTGCACAAATGCAAATCTATGAACATTTTACAGCAGAAATCACTGAATAGTAATCAGGAACAATAGCTAAATGTTCCCTTTCTTTCAAATAGGAGCCTTCCTGTCTGTATATTTAAGTCCCACATCACATGTGCACTTACACAAAGAGCCATTCGGGATGCCCATTTGAAATCAAGTACAAGCAAAATATGCTAACAAATCTAATGTAATTTCATAAGTACATCATACATCAAGATCAGTTTGCTTTACTTTGTGTTATTATTTATCTTTTAACAGGAAAGGATAATCCATTTGGATTTTTTTAAACATTCAATCACACACGTTACATTTATAGATTCTTTGTGTGCTGTTTCAAAGTTTAATTTCTCTGCCTCTCTTGATTTGTAATGTGTGGTAAAAATTTCAGTCAATTATGTTCATGATTATTTTATTGCTGACAGTAATTCATCAGACATTTTCTTGAACTGGAGTTTGCAGAAGTGTCCAAATCCAAATTTAGATTGGGATTGACTCAAGTGTCAAAGAAATGTGAATTAAATTAGTACAAATTCACATAAACAAAATCTAATTGCACCTTTTCAACTATAAATTAGAGCCTCAACAACCATCTTAGTAATCCTTTATAATTTGTTTTTTTTAAACTACCATTTATTTTGTGAAAAGAACTAATCATTTTCTTTTTTTTTGTTAGATTTTACTTCATTTAGGCCTTTTGACAAAGGAATCAGGATTTAAGATAGTCGAGAATGTCTTTAAAGGAGGCCCACTTGGGGAATTGGTGCAGTGGAGTGATCTAATAGCCTCTCTGTACTTACTAGGCCACAACTTGATACTTTCTACATCCATAAATGAGCTGAAAGGGTAAGATATGCTGAACAAGCAACACAAGACTCTTAAATACCTGGCAAGAAGTAACATCACAAGCTGAATAAAAGAATTGTCTGTTTGCTGGCTCATTTCAATTGGGTACAGTTTCTGCTTAAAGTAATAGCATCATGAATAACAGTGGCTGGGATTTTCTGTGTCCACTGGCATCGGGTGTGTTCAGTGGCATGAGTGGACAATATGACGAGCAAGGCAAAAGTTGGTTTCACGATGTTGTGAAACCAGTGTGTGACTGTCCGCTCAGCCTTTCAATGGCGGGCTGCCTTCCCCGCCATCAGATGTCAGGAAGCTCATTGTAATACATCAGCATATCATTATAAGGCCAGCCTGCAGGATTCATCCCCCCATGCTGAATTATCCACCCACGTCGGCAGGAAAACACACCAACATGTTTCACAGCAATGTATATAAGGCAAGCACTTGGCGAGCTGCACTTTGCTTGGGACTTCGAGGTTTGTTTGCCTATCTTGCTTTGGTCAGCATTCACAGTCATCAGCGCCAGGCTCCACAGACAGCACCACATTACTACCACTCTACCTACCAGGTCAGCCAATTGTGGGTGGTTTGTCAATGGCTGCAGGGCTAGGGCTTGCCTGGGGAAGGGGGCGGTGGCTGCAGGCAAGGGAAAAGGCTGCAGGATGAGAGCTGTACAGCAAAAGGGGGGTATCCCAGGGTGTGTGTGGGGACAGATGTTGATCTGTGCAAGTGGCCTCAAGATGGTGAGGTCTGAGGAGGCAGTCTCCAGAGGAGATGAGGCCAGATGAAGATGTGAAGGTATATGTGTGAGAACAGGTGATGATGTCCCTTGAGCTGGCAGTGAGTGAGATGACATTGAATGTGTGATGGACTTGAATGTGTGAGTTTACAGTGATGAGATGGTTGCCCTATCCTGGCAGCATGGATGAGATCATTCATCCTCTATCTGCATTGGGTGGCTAACTTCTTCTGTGCAACACTGGCACTGATCCCCACTGCCATCGCCTACCAAGCCAGAGTGGTAGTGTTGCTGCTGCTCCTGCAGCCAGAGCGGGGGTGGAGGACATCACAGTGGGCCTCCATGGCGTTCAAAATGTGCTGCAGGGCTGCAGTCGTCTTGACTTTTGGGGCCTTTTCTTCTTTGCTGCAGTCTTGGGCTGGAAGCACTGAGCACGGCTGTACTTTAAATGTGGTGCCTGGCGTGATGAAGCAGTGAGGTGACAGCGTGATGGGCGAATCGGAACCCGCCTGCCATGGAAATGGCGTGTATCCTGGGAATGCATAGTTAATATGGTGGGATTGGGAGGATATGGCATGAAAAGCTGCCCTTGTGGTCAGCAGGTAAAGCGTCGTTTTTCCCGCCCGGTACTACACTTAGTGCAAACCTGGGACAATTCTGCCAAATATAATGAATGCTAAGAGTGAAAACTAAAGCAGAAACTGCTTTTCCTTCTATAAATACAAAAAGAAATGTGAAAATAAATATGGAATATAATAGAAGTTCCACAATGTTACTCAATTACATGGTGTTTATTGATGGAAAATAGACTGTACTTAAATGATAAATGTATAGCATTTATAGTGGTACTGTCTATTTGTTGATGGATAATGTTACATGTGACATTAAGAAGCAGATGAGTGCGTTGACCACAGCATAAGTCTATATGTGCTGACAACATCCTGGTTGTAGTACTGAAGACCTATGCTCCAGAGCTAACCACTTCCATAACCAAACTGTCGCAATACAGCTATTACACTGGCTTCTTTTTGACAATGGAAAATTGCTCAGATGTATTCTGTCTGCGAAAAAATATCTAACCTGATCAATTACTACCCTATTGGTCTCCTCTCAATCATCATTAAAGTGATAAAAGGTGTCATCAGTAGTGTCATCAAGCAATACCTTCTCATCAATAACCTATTCCCTGATGCTCAGTTTCAGTGCCAGACCTCATCAGAGCCTTGATCCAAACATGAACATTAGACCTGAATGTCAAAAAAGAGGCAAGAGTAGCTGCCCTTGATATCAAAGTAGCATTTGACCAAGCATTGTACCAATGAGATTGCTGAAGGGAAACACTTCAGTACCTGATGCAAAGGAAGATGTAGTTGTTGGAAACCAGTCAGCACATCCCCAGGACATCACAGAAGTTCACAGAACAGCATTCACAGTTGAACCATGTTCAATTGCTTGAACAATGATCTTTCCTCCATCATAAAGTCAAGATTAGGGTCGTTTGTTAATTATTCCAGTGTTCAGTTCCATTCACAACTCCAGTGATGGTGAAACACTACATGCCAGTCTGCTGTAGGATCGGCATAAGACAAGCTTGGGCTGATAAATGACAAGTCTTGGTATCGACAGAGCTACTTTCCTAAGTGATGCTCTGGAGCTAACTATGATAATGATTAATCATTGTCTACTTTCTTCCTAGCTTAACCTACCTGGCATATACATTCTTTGTTGATTGTTGCATTATTTTTCTTAGTGCTTGTAAAGTTTTGCTGTTAACGCTTAACATTCTGAACAGCAACATTTATATAGACACAGAAAAGGTTGGAAATAGCAAGTTTAGCAGCATCTGTCGAGAAAGCAAAAGAGTTAACATTTCAGATCAATGACCTTTAACTGGAACCTGATCAGGTTCAAAGAAATGGGTCCTAATAAGAGAACAACTGAGATGGGTCAGAGTAAAGGTTTTGCTGAGACAAAGGCATCAAAGGTAGAGGTGAGGGAATGGTTGAGCAAACCAGTGAAGGCAGCAGTATGTTTCGGAACAGAGGGCAAAAGTACAGTTGGGGTTTGAAAGTGATGTTAAGTGATGTGGGAGAGAATTATTTTCAGAATAGGCACAGAAGGAAGCAGGGTAGAGGGATGTGAGTAATGAGGGATGCAGGAACCATCCAGATATGGCCTTTTTTGTGACAAACCATAGGAGTAGAGAAACCCTAAACCTC
Organism: Carcharodon carcharias; assembly: GCF_017639515.1. Lineage (NCBI taxonomy): Eukaryota > Metazoa > Chordata > Chondrichthyes > Lamniformes > Lamnidae > Carcharodon > Carcharodon carcharias. Next base: position 137,162,399 of record NC_054469.1, on the reverse strand, counting down.
TGAATCTTTATCTTCCTTTCTTTCATAAATGTAGTCTGGCCGGGTAGGGCGAAAGACAGAATATTTTAATCTTTAATCTGGGAAATACTTTTAAGCCCCAAATCAAAATGTTACATTTAATTTATTGGACTTATAAGAAACTCCAGGCATAAACCAAAATGGAATTTTATTATATGCCAGAAAATTATGGACCATGGATTACTAATAGATCCTTTAGTATATAACCAGAAAATTACAGACCTAGATTAAATATCTACAGCTCATGCATAATTGAGAATTGCTTCATAAAAGAAAGAGAATCTTCTGACTCGAAAATGCATACCCCTATTAGAAAAGGTGACTTGTACAATACTAATACTTTAAAAGAGCTTTGTACATATATTTAGGGTTTCCTAGGACATTTTGTTGAGGCCCAATAGATGGCCTGTGTAGTAGTGTAGCACATGTTCTCTTCTTTGTATCAGAACAACTATGGAAGAGTATTCTGGAAGAATCAGCAAGGCAGAACAAGGGCTTCCTGCACATCCTCTTAATAGCATCCCAACTTTGGCATATCACCTATAGTCTTTGAATATAGCTTAGGAATAGATTGACACCCCTTGTATTAATTGTCCTCGCTGTGACTCCGTTATGAAAGTTTCCATGGTGACAAGTCCTTCTTTGTATCAACCACAAGGTGTCTCTCCTGAGTCCTACTCACTTCAGCCTATTCAGGGCCAAGTTACCATTTTATACAAAACTTTCTTTTTATATTTTAACTGCAAACTTAAACGCCCACAAATATGATCCCACTTCAGAAGACCAAGCCATTTGATTACAAGTATCACTCAAGTACATTAACACATTTTGGAAAGTTGTAACTGTGCCTGTGGGAACTTCAGCAAAATAATATGCTATGTTAATAAGAGTCAAGATTTTTCATTGCACAGTGCCTAAATCACAAGACAGTTTGGTTTCTTCTTAACCTAGCCCAAGCTGCTTGACACATAAAAGAAAAGTTATTTGTTTGGTCAACACTCATATATTTAGTTAAGCACCATTTTCTTTGATTACTGAATTTAGGAAGGGAATTAACTGTTTTGGTGTCATGCTTCTTTATACCAATAAACCTCCCCTGGCAAGGTAGTTCAGGACCTTATGTGTGGTTTCTGATCACAATCATGCCGCAATCTAAGCTTAGCAGCAGATAGGCAACCACTGAAATACAGCAAATTTAATGAAGCAACATATGACTGACTTAAGATGTAACACATTGAATTATTCAATGGTACAGATATTCAACCCTACCTACCACAACAAAACTTGTTTAAGAGCAAATATCTTCTTTCCTCAAATTCTCTTATTCTCAATTATTTGTATAATAAATCACATTTTGCGCTATCTAAAATTTGCTTAAGATACTGTTAGGAAATAGAGATAGTTATGCGTGTTTGGGTGTGTTAGTGATAAGGTATATCTTTAAGTTTAATGTATATTTTCTATTTGTGGGTTAAAAAGCTGAAACCTGGGATCTAGTTTCATTTTAGGGTGAAGACAGGAGGTCTAAGGCTTTGTTTGTGTGGCTGCATTATAATGAGTTTTATGACCCTTGAGGTGGAGAGCTGTGTTATCAAGATGGGTAATACTTTAGGGAAGTTAAAACAAAGTAGCAAAAACTATGCTGTTACCTAGCAACAGGGTCCAGAGAGAGAGACCCACAGAGACAGAGAAAACTAGAAAAGCAGTTTCAGTTCAGTTGAATCCAGTATTCCAGGCAGGCTGCACAGGAGAAGGAACTGCAGGAGCAGGTTCCAGAAACTAAAGAAGGAAGTCCCAAAATCCAGGGGAGTGGAACAGGAAAGGTCTCAAGAGGACAGTCCAGTCAAAGGACAAGGATGGGAAATAAAAGTAAGGAGCAGAGAAGAAGGCTTCATGCTTAAAGAGAAGAAAGTTATAGGAAGCAGACTTGAAGCAAAAATGGCTTGCGAGAAGCCAGAAGATCCAAAGGGGACAGCCGAAGGTCTGTAACCTTTTACAATGAGCACACGAAGCAGTGGTGTTTTGTTAGCATGGCTGAGTCAGTGAGGGAGAGTGTGCATGGAAGAAAGCTTAAATGCATGTGGCGATCCAGGGAAGAAGAACAAAAGAAGGAGAGTTCGAAATCCTAGAAGTAGACCCTTGTGGAAGGCATCTGAAAGAAAGCGTCGTTTAGGAGAAGATTCCAGAGCGAGCTCTTCGAGAGTGGAGATTGGAAACCCTCGTGTGAAAGACGGAGTTCAGTGAGACCAGTTGCCTCACAGTGTGACAAGCATTTGGGGGGAGTTGTGGAGAGATCCATAGCATCTGTCACTTGGTTTCAAAGCGTGGTGTGCCTGTCCAGATGTCACCTATTAGTTGACTGTGTACTTACTGTGAACATTAGGGTATAAAATAGCTTTTGTAAATCTAGTTATCCATAGGAATCTGTATATATCTGTAAAGGTGCAGTTGTAGATGAAGGAGCAATGTAATATAGTTCATCTTTTCTGGTTTAATAAATGTTTTATTGTTTTGTTAAAAGTTCATCAACTGACTCCTGTGACTTTTTCAGTAACCGCTCTCCACGTATTTAAACAAAAAATAAAAGTTAGGATCTATCAAGCCAGGTTCCACTCTGAGATCTGGCTTGTCCAGTAGTAACATCAGCTGGGATCATAACAATACATATTCTTTATTTTCCCTTCCTCCAAAACTTTTTTCTTATTTGTTTGCATGACTATATTTTTAAAAGTACTTGTCTCACTGTACATTGTTCTTCTAATGTGTTATGAAGTTGGAGGTGGGAAGCAGCTTCAACCCAGTGAACTCCTGACCTTTTGTATTTCATTAAATATACACTGAGAAGCCAGAGCTATTCTTCACAGACTAGGTAACACCTTACAGCTGTCCTTGCACAGGCTAGCTTGTGTGTAGAAATGGCAGAAATCTGCTAGCAGTTTTGTTTTACATTCTTCCTTGGGGTGTGGGCCTTGCTAGCTAGGCCATCATTTATTGCCCATTCCTGATTGCCCTTGGGAACATGGTTAGCCGCCTTCTTGAACCACTGCAGACCATGTGATGTAGTTTCACCTACAGTGTTGATAGGAAGGGAATTCCTGGATTTTGATCCAGCGACAGTGAAGGAATGGTGATATAGTTCCAAGTCAGGGTGGCATGTGGCTTGGAGGGAAACTTGCAGGTGGTGGTGTTCCCATGCTGTCCTTGTCCTTCTAGATGGTGGAGGTCACTGGTTTGTTAGGTGCTGTCGAAGGATCTTTGGTGAGTTGCTGCAGTACATCTTGTAGATGGTACACACTATTGCCACTGTGCGTCAATGGTGAGGGAGTGAATGATTGAGGTGGTGGATGGGATGGCAATCAAGCAGGCTGCTTTGTCCTCGATGGTGTCAAGCTTCTTGTGTGTTGTTGGAGCTGTACTTATCCAGACAAGTGGAGAGTATTCCATTACACTCCAGACCTGTGCCTTGTAGATGGTGGACAGGCTTTGGAGAGTCAGGAAGTGAGTTATTTGCCACAGAATTCCCAACCTCTGACCTGCTCTTGTAGCCACAGTACTTATATGGCTGTTCCAGTTCAGTTTCAGGTCAATGGTAACCCCCAGGATGTTGATAGTGGGATAAAAGCAAAAAACTACGGATGCCGGAAATTCAAAACAAAAATAAAAATACCTGGAAAAACTCAGCAGGTCTGACAGCATCTGCGGAGAGGAACACAATTAACGTTTCGAGTCCATATGACTCTTCAACAGAACGAAGGAAAAATAGGTGAAATATAAGCTATATGTTGATATTGGGAGATTCAGCGATGGTAATGCCATTGAATGTCAAGGCTCGATGGTTAGAATTCTCTCTTTTTGGAGATGGTCATTGACTGGCACTTGCTACTTATCAGCCCAAGCCTGAATGTTGTCCAGGTCTTGTTTCATATAGACACAGACTGCTTCAGTATCTGAGGCGTCACGAATGATGCTGAACATTGTGTAATCATTCCCAAACATCCCCACCTCTGACCTTATGATGGAGGGAAGGTCATTGATGAAGCAGCTGAAGATGGTTGGGTCTGGACAGTACCCTGAGGAATTCCTGCAATGATGTCCTGTGACTGAGATGACTGACATCCAACAACCACAATCATTTTCCTTTGTACTTGGTATGACTCCAAACAGCGGAGAAGTACCCTCTTCATTCCCAGGAGTTATCCAATCTATCACATTGGCTGGGAAATGTAAAGTAAGTTCTGACTAACTGACGCATTATTGTCAAGTTCAAGATCTAAAGTACATTGAATAATAAAGACATTGCAAATGTATGCAACACTTGCAAATTAATTCAAATAATGCAATGTTCAACATCTCCAACCTGACTATTGTAACAGTACTTTTACTTAACTTGAATTAGTCACTTGAGCATCCTGACTGGAAATAAAGATGGATGTCCAATCAGGGGACCAAGGCTACTGGATCTCATATACATTGACATCGTTGGATTAAAACAACTCCAAACTGTACTTGGAGCATCTTTCACCCACTATCGGTAAGATTATGCACCATCTTTATGCTTTGATTTTATGATAGAAAACAGCACACTCTACTGTTGAGCTCCCTTTAAAAGCTTTAGTTACAATGAACTTGAATCCAAATTACAGTCTTTGTGCATATTGTTGGGTTGGAAGTCTCTTTGCTCACAATGCCTTCAATTAATCAACCATCCACATAAGTTGAAAGGAAGCCTACAGTACCTGAATGCAAAGCAAAATTCTGTGCTGGCAAACTGGAATAAAAACAGAAAATGCTGGAAAACACTCTCAGATCAGGCAGTATCTATGAAGAGAGAAACGTAATTAATGTTTCTGGTCAATGACCGTTTGTCAGAACATAATGATTTAGTCAGTAAAGTTTCCTTCTCTCAGCATGTCAAAGCAAGGGTTAGTTTGGCACTAAGGCTTAAGGCTTCACTGGTTATAGCTCATGGAAACATTGATGTAAACAGCCGTAGTTTAATAATAAAAGGGAATGGGATAAAAAAAAAAGTTAAATTCCCTTCCCTTGGAGGCACAATTGATTATAATATGAAATTTGTCTAGGAGCACTACCCTTGGCCTCTGCCAATTGGGGGATGAAAGAAAATCAGCTGGGGTTTCTGCTCCAAAAGATCTTTGCCTAATGCATCATCATGTGATGTTCAAGTGCTTCCCCCTATGGAGGAAACATCAAAGTGACGAGGCATTTTCAGGGTACTGTTTCGCACATGAACTGTATCAGAGCAGCATTGAAAAAGGATACAGTGCAAGTTGCCTATCTCTCTCTCAATGAAGGAGATCAAGAAATTTGGAGCAAGTTTGGAAAAAAAGGAAACTGGATTTAAAAATATATTCTTTGGGAAAGAACAAATACTACAGGTGTGCAAACTAAATTGCGCATCTGAAGTTAATCCACACGAGTAAGCAAATTCATCCATGGCAATGTTGTCATATACAAGTTGTACCTTCCATGTAATGAAGTATCCCAGTACAGAATGTTGCTCCAGAACATAAGAAATAGGAGCAGAAGTAGGCCACATGGCCCATTTGAGCATGCTCTGCCATTCAACACAATCATGGCTGATCTTGGGCTTCAACTCCATTTTTCCACCCGCTCCCCATGTCCCTTAATTCCCTGAGAGACCAAAAATCTGTCTGTCCCAGCCTTAAATCTGCTTAACGATGGAACATCCACAACCCTCTGGGATAGAGAATTCCAAAGATTCACAGTCCTTTGAGTGAAGAAATTTCTCCTCATCTCAGTCCTAAATGATCGGCCCCTTATCCAAGCTAAACTAGTGTTTAGCCAGATCTGTGCTGTGCCAAGATGTGACATGACTGGTATGAGGAAGCATGGAAGGACAATGCTGCTGCAGTGGTTTCCCACCTGCGAGCATGTGTTTTGTAAGCCAATTGTGGGATACCTTTAAGTGGTATATACCCGCCATACAGATGCCTTAGTGGTAGCAAGTGATTCAAAATAAAGAACGAGTATGTGTAAGTGAATTGAGCTTTTAAACTGATTAGATTTTTTTAGATGTTTAGAATCAAGTAATAATGAATTAAGGAGTTTTGCATCGTGCAACTAAAATATATGGATAAGGAGCAGTGAATTGTTTTAGGGTCTGTGATGTTTGATGGTAGCAATATGGAATAGATTTGATTACAGCATCTGTGTTAAACAATGAAAGGGAAGCTATAAGGATTTTAAATTGCTTGATGTATAGTTTAGAAGGAGATGGTTGTGTTTACCTGTAAAACTGACAAATGAGTAAATAAAATCTCAAAGAACACTCGTCATCCCCCTCATAATCTGGGAATTTAGATTCTAATATCATACCACTACTTTACATTTAACATTCTTTCTTAGATGCTTATTGAGGGTCCTTGATTCTTTTGGAACTGAGCCAGAATTTAACCACGCTGAATATGCCAAGAAAAAGAACCATGGATCCCCTTGGGGCAAACTCAATCTGATTCCTAAGCAGTTTTACAACATGTTCCGTAAGTAAATACATACATAAATTGCTCTAGGGCTTTATATTAAGTGAGCTACAAATAAATTACTGATTTGGTTTACTGTGATTACTGTTCTATAGTGTGCCACAAATGAGGTGCAGCTATATATAATTCTCATTTCACAATATCTGCAAACATTTTTGTTTATAACACTTTTTTTGTCAAAATAATGCTATTATGTAAATTGCATGTTATGCATACATGTAAAATCCATTTAAATATTTTATATAAAATTTTGCTTATAATGTAAATCCGGGTTCTGGATCCATTTCAACATAAAATTGTGCACGATAAAAGCAAAAAATGCATAAAAATATTAATGGATGTTTTATTTTGAGATGGAGAGAGGGCCCATTTTGGTAGTGCAGCTAAATCCTTCCTTGATTGTCTGAACATGAATGTTTTGAAAAGGCTAAGAGTGTGATAATCTACATCCCAAAGTACTTAAGGAAGTGGCCCGAGAAATAGTGGATGCATTGGTGGTCATCTTCCGAGATTCTATAGACTCTGGAACAGTTCCTACAGATTGGAGGGTAGCTAATGTAACCCCACTATTTAAAAAGGGAGGCAGAGAGAAAACAGGGAATTATAGACCAGTCAGCCTGATGTCGGTAGTGGGGAAAATTCTAGAGTCCATTATAAAAGATTTAATAGCTGAGCACTTGGAAAACATTGGCAGAATCGGACAGAGTCAGCATGGATTTATGAAAGGGAAATCATGCTTGACAAATCTACTGGAATTTTTTGAGGATGTAACTAGTATAGTTGATGAGGGGGAGCCAATGGATGTGGTTTATTTGGACTTTCAGAAGGCTTTCAACAAAGTCCCACATAATAGATTAGCGTGTAAAATTAAAGCACATGGGATTGGGGGTAGTGTATTGAGATGGATAGAAAACTGGTTGGCAGACTGGAAACAAAGAGTAGGAATAAACTGGTCTTTTTCCGAATGGCAGGCAGTGACTAGTGGGGTACCGCAGGGATCGGTGCTGGGACCCCAGCTATTCACAATATACATTAATGATTTAGATGAGGGAACTAAATGTAATATCTCCAAATTTGCAGATGACACAAAGCTGGGTGGGAGGGTGAGCTAATAGGAGGATGCACAGATGCTTCAGTATGGTTTGGACAAGCTGAGTGATGGGCAAATGCTTGGCAGATGCAGTGTAATGTGAATAAATGTGAAGTTATCCACTTTGATAGCAAAACAGGAAGGCAGATTATTATCTGAATGGTTATAAATTGAGAGAGGGGAATGTGCAACGAGACCTGGGTGTCTTCGTACACCAGTAGCTGAAGGTAAGCATGCAGGTGGTAAAGAAGGCAAATGGTATGTTGGCCTTCATAGTGAGAGGATTCGAGTACATGAACAGGGATGTCTTGCTGCAATTATACAGGGCCTTGGTGAGACCACACCTGGATTTTGTGTGCAGTTTTGGTCTCTACCTGAGGAAGGGTGTTCTTGCTTTAGAGGGAGTGCAGCGAAGGTTTACCAGACTGATTCCTGGGATGGCGGGACTGAGGAGAGATTGAGTTGGTTAGGATTATATTCGCTGGAGTTCAGAAGAATGAGGGGGGATCTCATAGAAACCTATAAAATTCTAACAGGACTAGACGGGGTAGATGCAGGAAGGATGTTCCCGATGGTGGGGGAGTCCAGAACCAGAGGTCACAGTTTGAGGATAGGGGGGTAGACCATTTAGGACTGAGATGAGGAGAAATTTTTTCACCCAGAGTGTGACGAGCCTGTGGAATTCGCTACCACATAAAGTAGTTGACTCCAAAACATTGTATGTTTTCAAGAAGGAGTTAGATATAGCTCTTGGGGCGAAAGGGATCAAAGGATATGGGGAGAAAGTGGGAGCAGGCTATTGAGTTGGATGATCAGCCATGATCATAGTGAATGACGAAGCAAGCTCGAAAGGCCAAATGACCTACTCTGCTCCTATTTTCTATGTAAAAGTTGAGAGAGATTATGGGATCTTAGTGGACTCAACTCTGAATACTGCAGTGCAGCAATCAAGAAAAAACCAGGATCCTGAATTATAAAGCCGAATACAAGTCAGGGAAAGTCATGCTCAAACTGTGTAGTGCTCTAGTCAGAGTACTATGTCTGATTGTGCTCACCAAGGCACAATGGATACATACAAGTGCTGGATGCATTTCAGAAAACAGCAATGCAGCTGATGCTTTCTGTCAAGCTCTGAATTGTGAAAGTCAGAAAGGAGATACTTGGGATTTTCAACGTCTAATGGAGGTGTGTAAATAGAGGTGTTAGGTGTTGCGGTGGGAAAATGGCTCATGAGTAGACCGGCCAAAGGTTACATTATGGTAAAAACAAAAAAACTGCAGATGCTGGAAATCCAAAACAAAAACAGAATTACCTGGAAAAACTCAGCAGGTCTGGCAGCATCGGCGGAGAAGAAAAGAGTTGACGTTTCGAGTCCTCATGACCCTTCGACAGAACTTGAGTTGGACTCGAACTCGGTTACATTATGGTGTCAGTTGTGGGGAAAATGGTGATTTCAGTGCCTCCATTCACATTTTCATTCTCAATAACTCCTGTTCCTTCCACCTTCTTCAGTCTCACAGTGTCCTTTATCCCTTCATCTATCAAGCAACAATTCTACCAGTTTTGTTTCCATCACTACACCTATCTCTGAACTATCTGTTCAACCTTGATATCTTCCCCTTCTCAATATGGTGTCATTCACTTCACCCTTAACTGTCTATATACTGTCTCCATGGCCAGAGGCCCCTCAGTTTCATTTTTCCCTAGCTGTATTTCAATCAAAGATGTTTTTGTAGGCTTTCAAACTTCAAATTGTTTTTCTTTTCACAAGGAATAGATAGATATAATTAGAAAGAGAACAGATACCACCTGTCTGCCTGTCTCTGTGCCTTTCTTTCCTTTTTCACTGATGTAAGATCCTATCTATTTATCTATCCCTTTGTTTTTACTTACTCTCTCACACACAATGAAAGCAATAATCAGCATTGACTTTTCTGACTAACAATAAAAATGTGAAATACACAAATGTTGAAATAGTTTCAAAATTCAATTGATGTTTATTGGTATTTTGAACTAACATTAACTTAACAACTTTCATTCTTTCATTATGTGTGGCTCTTTAAGACACTTTCTGGAGTTTATAAATCACAAAACAAGAGCAGTGGATGTTTGATCAGTAATCTTTTATTCGTCTCTATCTCGCTCCCTCTCTTGCACAGCAGTTTACGTCTTGCAATTAACATGTTAGAATGCCCCAAATCATTCCACAGGAACGTTGTCAAGCAGAATTTGATACTGCCACATATGAATTTATAGGGGCCATTGACAAATAATCTTGGTCAAAGATGTAGATTTTAAGCAGCATCTTAACTGAGGGAGGAGAAGCTAGATAAACACTTGAGAGAGAAGGGAATAGATGGTTATATTGATAGATTTAGATGAGGATAGATGGATGGAGGCTCCAGAGGAGCATAAACACCGACATGGACTGGTTGGGCCAAACAGCCTGTTTCTATGCCATTTATCCTATGTAATACTTTGTAATCCTATGAGAGGTTTAGGGAAGGAATTCAAAAGCTTAGAGCCTAGGCAACTGTGACACTGCAACCCATGGTGGAGCAATAAAAATTTGAAATGCTTGAGGCCAATATTAGATAAGCACAGATATTTTGCAGGGTTGTTGAGCTACAGGGAATGGCAGTATTATGGAGGGCAAGGTCAGGAACGGATTTGAAAAGGTGGAGAATTTAACATTGAGGTATTGCTTAACCAGGAGCCAGAATAGGTCAGCAAGCACAGGCGTGATGAATGAACAAGACTTGTTTTTTTCTTTTTGGGAAATAGTGTCATTGGCAAGGCTGGCATTTGTTCCCCTATCCCTAATTTCCCTTCAGAAGGTAGTGGTGAGCTGTCTACTTGAATCATTGCTGTGCATGTTGTGTAAGTGTACCTACAGTACTGTTATAGGAACTTCCAGGTTTTTGTTTTCTGGTTAGGATGATGAGTGATTTGGAAAGGAACCTGCAGGTTGTGCTGTTCCCATTAATTTGTTGCCCTTGTCCTTCAAGGTGGTACAGCTCGCAGGTTTGGAAGGTGCTATCGAAGGAGCCTTGGCGAGTTGCTACAATGCATCATGGCGATAGCACACACTGTTGTCACTGCGCCAGTGGTAGAGGGAGTGAATGTTTAAGGTAGTGGATGGGGTAATGATCAAGCAGGCTGCTTTGTCTTGTTTATTGTCAAGCTTCTTGAATGTTGTTGAAGTTGCATTCATCCAAACAAGTGGAGAGTGTTCCATCACATTCCTGACTTGTGTCTTATAGATGGTGTGCCGTAATTGGCTGGCTTGGATTTGTCCTGCTTTTTGTGGACAGGACATAACTGGTCAAATTTCCACACTGTTGGGTATATGCCAGTGCTGTAGCTGTACTGAAACAGCTAGGCTAAGGATACAACAAGTTCTGCAGCACAAGTCTTCAGTACCACTGCTGGAATGTTGTCAGGGCCTTTTGCCTTTGCTGTCTCCAGTACCTTCAGCCATTTATTGATTTCATGTTATGTGAGTCGAACTGGCTGAAGACTGGCATCAACGATGATAGAGGATCTCAGGAGGGGGCCTCCTTATGTCCTCCTTGTAGCCTCCTTTTTTCCTCTTCACAACTTACTTTTCCACCTACCATTGTGTCATCAGCAAATTTAGCAACCATACCTTCGGTCTGTTCATCCAAATCACATATATAAATTGTAAAAAGTTGAAGCCCCAGCTCTGATCCCTGAGGAACACCACTCGTTACATCTTGCCAACCAGAAAAAGATCCATTTATGTCTACTTTCTGTTTCCTGTTAGCCAGCCAATCTTCTAGCCATGCCAATATGTCATCCTTACACCATGAGCTTTTATTTTCTGCAATAACCTTTGATGTGGTACCTTATCAAATGCCTTCTAGAAATCTAAGTACAGTACCTCCACTGATTCCCCTTTATCCACAGCACATGTTACTTCCTCAAAGAACTCCAATAAGTTGGTTAAATATGATTTCCCCTTTACAAAACCATGATGACTCTGCCTGATTACCTTTAACTTTTCTAAGTGCCCTGCTGTGACGTCTTTAATAATAGCTTCTAACATTTCCCTGTAAGCTAACCAGCCTGTAGTTTCATGCTTTCTCTCTATCTCCTTTTTTGAATAAAGGGAATATTTGTTATTTTCCAATCTAATGGCACCTTCCCCAAATCTAGGGAATTTTGGAAGATTAAAACCAATGCATCAACTATCTCACTCACCATGTCTTTTAAGACCCTGGGATGAAATCCACCAGGACCCGGGGACTTGTCAACCCACAGTTCCAACAGAAGGACTTTGCAGGGTCACAGGGCAGGGTGTGCCTTTGTCATTTCCAGTGCCTAAGTCGATGTTGGGTGATCCGTGCGGTCATTTTATTCCTTGCCTTTTGTGTAGCAGCTCGATGGAACTGAATGGCTTGCTAAGCCATTTCAGAGGGCAGTTAAAAGTCAACCATTGCTATGGGTCTGGAGTCACACGTAAGCCAGACCAGGCAAAGAAGGCAGATTTCCTTCCCCGAGGGACACTGGGACATTAGACTATTTGGCGCAAATTAGGACATGGGCAGTAGAATTTTGAGCAACCTCAAGTTTACAGACCATAGGATGTGCTTGGCCAGCAGCCAGTATTGTATTGGAATAGTCAAGTCCAGAGGTAATAAAGGCACAGATGACGGTTTCAGCAACAGATGAATTGAGGCAAGGGTGGAAATAGGTGCAGATATGTGGTCAAAGTTCATCTTGGGGTCAAGTATGATACCATGGCTGCTCACATACATCATCCCTGTTTTAAAGTAAACATACTTGATTACATTTACCTGAAGAAAGATTTTGAAATTGTTCTTTATTTTACATGTTGGATAAATGTAATTTTTGATGTAAAGGTTTTATGTTTAAGTCCTTTTTTTAATTATCAAATTTCCAGTTACTGAGAAAAATGCTTGTGGGGGAAAACACTCAGAAAACAATTTTACTGACACTTGTAAAACCCCTTATAAATGCGGATGTTGTCATTGATAATGGGGAGAGGAAAAGTGACAACAGGAAGTTAAGAAAGTACATGTAAATAGCATTTTTATCTTCTTATTGTGAATATTTTATATGAATATAATGATTTACACTAATAATCAGCAGCCCAATTCATTAAGCTTTTGTCACAGGCTGAATGGAAATGAAGATAGCAAGTAAACATCAGTTTAGCATGGGTTGTTTTCTTCAAAGCTATATGTCAATTTATTGCAACAAATATGATTAACAATATTATCACATTTTCACAACTCAAGCAGACAGATGGCATTAGCTCATATCCATAAAGGCCTTTAAATCCTTTGAAAAATATTTGTTTAATAAGTGAAGTAAATAGATGTGTTAGCAACCAGTTAGCGCCCTCAAGACCGTTTAATTTATATTGTATTTTCCAATGTATTTGCAGCCCATACGCCTGATAACAGTTTTCTGGGCTTTGTGGTGGAGCAGCATTTGAATCGTAGTAACACCACTCTCCTTAATAAAATCCAAAGAACTAATAAAGCTCTGGTTTATGGCAAACTGGCAGACTATTGGAAGGTATGTGCTGTCGTCTTTTACCCTTTAAGATGTTGATATTTTTATGACATTTTTTATCCTGAAGAATATATTACTGCCTAGCCCAGGTGCTAAAAGCTTAGTGTTGGACTTAAGAAAGGAAATAGAAATAGGGAACAAAAGAAAATAGGGTTGAAAGGATTTGCAGGTATTTAACAGATTAATTATTTTCTATTTAGTAACTGCAAACAAACTTGTACAATTGTTCCCATATGGGAGTCTTTGTGGTTCAGTGGGTTAGACACTGAGACAGAATTATCCTCACAGGCTTCAGAACCCTGATGTCCATTTAATAAGGATCAGAAACCTGCACTGAGAAACAGTCACCTGGCTGTGATTTTCCCTGAATTAGCCAACTAGCCGGAGGGCAGGCTCTCGAAGCTGGAGGGCCAATAGGAGGACCCCTAGCACTGAAAAAGCAGCAGGCTGCCTTTTCACATTAGTAAGAGGGAGAGTGCCTCCATTTTAAGATGCCCTCCAATTTTTTAAAGCTTTAAACAAAAAATAGACTGAGCACCCAGGCCATCATTTTGGAGCGATAGCCCGTCCGTAGATTGGCCTGCGGTGGGGAGAGCTTTTAGGCACTGGCTCCCCTGATTGCCACTAAGAGGCTATCTCCAGTTGGATTGTTCCTCAACACCTCACGGTGCCTGGAGACCAGCTGGAAAATTCCTGTTGACCTCTGACAATAGGTCTAAATAGGCCTTTAAACAGCCGTAATTGGCCCTGCTGCCTCCATCCCGCCTCTGGAAAAATGACCTGGTGTGGGATGGTGTCAGGAAACCAACACGCTGGCCAGTGGTGCAAAATTTCACACCGTCCTGGAATTTCCTGCAGGATTTAAATTCAAAATTCACTATATACTGATGTGATGAAAGTGTCCTCTCTCTAGTTCTAAAGGTCCTAAATGAAAAGGGTTTGGATGCATTCGGTCCAGTTTGGCAGTATTTTCCAAACTCAAAGAGTTTACAGGAGGAAAGTTGTGGGAAATAGTATGGTGGATGGTAGAAAGTGCTATTTTGAGATTGGAGGCAGGATAAGGAATTGTTTAATGATTCTGCAGCTAAGCTGGGAGTGAATGATGCCAATGCCATTGCAAAATGTTCCATGTGATTCAATAGATTATTGATTTTGTTATAACCTTCAATTCCAGAAGGGTTTTGAAGTAGCCACTTGCCCATATTTTGAACTCTGATCAGTGTCCAGAGAATCTTGGACACCTTCGGCCGAATTTGCACTCCCGAGGTGGGGAGCTCAAGTCAAGAAATTTCCTGGCTTGTCATACCCGCCCCAGGAAAAAGTGCCCCAACTGGTGTGATTTTCACTCTGGGGGTGTGGGGCCCTGGGGAGTGGGGGTGGGGTAGAACTGTCAAATAACTTGACAGCTTGATAGTTTTGCTTTACTCACCCTTCAAGAGCATTTACAACCTCTCCAAAGATTTGTAACTCCTACTCTGCAGACCTTTCCTCCAGTGAAAATCAGGTCTATTTGAACCCACCACTGAGTTCAAACAGCCCTGTTGCGTTCAAGTTTCCCACATGTGGGAGTCACATCTGGACCCTGTACCCCACCACCGATTCCGCCCGCCATTTTAAAAGTTCCCCAAAGTTTCCATGATGCCAAAAAAACCCGGCCTCATGTTTCAGCATCTGAACGTTAAAGGACAATGCATGGAAAATTTGTTTTGGTTGCCCTTGGTCTTATGCTTTGAATTAGTTCTGTATTGTCTGGTAGTTTATTTAAACGTAGCACTTCCTGAAATTTTAATGGCTGCTTCACCCTTTAATAGGAGACACTTATTGAATTTTCCATTCCACTGCCAGATGTTAAAATGGGACCTTTTGATATCTTACCCCTTTGAATCCACCGACTTTAAACGGATGCATCCATTGGAGCTGTAATTTTCCCAGTCCCACAGTTATGATTGTCAACTACAAAATAGGACCCTTTCATGCAAGACATTTTCTTGTCTTTAAATGCATTTGTTACATATAATTTTATCTGACGCCTTCTCCCTTCCTCTCTCCCTCCCTCTCTACCATTTTTCAGCCCATGTTAAATGACCTAAGTCCCTCTGGACACTATCAATCTCATTACTGTTTATTATCTGTTAACAAGTCATCAGTAAATTTTATGACATATTCCATATCATTCAAAAATAATGTGAACAGTAGTGAACTCAGAACAGATCTCTGTGGAATGCTTTGTTGCCTTACCAAATACAGTATTTTTTCTTTTTTTTCTATCGCTGGTGTCTGTTGTAAAACAGATTCTTCAGCCATTTGGAAAAATCTGTGATCTATTCCATTCACCCTGACTATTTTCTGATAGTCATTTGAGAGAATGTTACGAAATTCTCTTCTGAACGTCTAAGTAAATTACCTTGTATCTACTGGACATTTCTCATTTTGCAACCTAGTTACCTCTTTCAAGAATTTTAATGGTTATGTTGAGTATTATCTGTTACAGGCATGTTTCCAAAACCATGTTCAAACAACTTTACTATCTTTCTGAATATATTGTATCTTACTTGGAAGGTTATGATGCAATCTGTACATAGTGACATTCCGCTAAAAAAAAATTAAACAAGTTAAAAACCATTTTGAGTCGGTTCAAAAGCATTTTCAAATTATGCATGCCTTTTTTTAAACTTTGGTGTAATTTAATAAAGCTAAATTATATGAAATTTTTGTATTAAAAGCTTATATTGGCCAAGGTAGAGACTCTTCTATTTCTAATTATGCCTCCTGATTTTTACAGGATAAAACATCTTTCCTGGATATTGTCAGAAATTACGCTGAGATCCATGGTACATTTCACAATGAACATAATGTCCTTTTACCCAATTTTGTAATTAATCATGGAATCCTCAGTGGGTATGACCTTCATCTCTTGTTAAGAGGGACTAAGGTTTGTCAGATATTAACAATTTATAATGAAGTAATTGATTATCACATTGATGGACACAAATAGCATATTTATATAATTGCTTTCTTGGAACATTTAAGTAAATGCAAAAGTACAATTTTTAAAATTAGAAATAATAATCCATCAAACCATGATAAACACAATGACTGGAAGCATGTAAAATAAAAAAAAGGCTGGGGTAAGATTTAATATGCATACATGAGAGGTGTTGAGTCTTTGAATACTTAAATGAAAAAAATAGGTTAAATAGCGACTAAAAGAAAAATGAATAAAAGTAGGAATTTTAAAATATGAAACCTACAAGAACATAGTGGCAACATGAAACACCCTATGAAAGCAAAGACTAATTCTGAGGGATTGGAATTAACAGCTTGCACATTATTAAATGCTAATAACAGTATGTGCAATGTAATAAGTATTGTGACTAGCAATTGTGTATTGTATTATTTCATTACTGAGTTATGCCAAACAATTAGTGAAAATTCTGGAAGATAGCAAAAACTTGAATATGTAAAATGACGTGGTTTAATAACTTAAAGCATGGTCAATGCATTATTGGAGGAAGCAATGGATCATGGAAGGGAACAATTCATAAAATTCACTTAACACATCTGATGTTCAAATCTAATTATTTCAGTGTTTTTCTGTATACGTTTGAAAATAGGGTGTGGTATTTGCTTGGTTAATGTTAATTTCGAGGGGAACCTCCCCACCCTTTGGGCAAGTCCTGTACTAATAAAGCCAAACAGAGCATGAGATTTCACCTAATGCCTAACCAAATGGCAAGAAACATATATAATATACCCACACAGTATTATTCTCAGCTTTCCTTATCTGAGGCATTGGAAGAAGTTACGATGCTAAGGAATCAATCACTTTCTAAACAAGAAAATGTCAGTTATGTCTAGGACAAAAACGTTACAAAGGTAATATGCACTTCATATAGTCTGAACTAGTTTTTTGGACTCTTACATGTGCACACAGATACAAGGCAGGTGGTGCTACCTATTAAAATATCCAAGAGGTGGGTCCTCCAGAGATAAATAGTAAAAATCATTTTGAAAGCACTGAAAATATACTTCAGCTAAAGTTTCCTGCATCCTAGAAGATCCAACTGAATGATGCATTGTGAACTAGAATTTTATTAACTGACAAAGGGTCTGTAATGTATCGTAGAATGAGCTTTACTATAAGATCAAACCATTTCATTATAACCCTCTATAGATTAGTGGTCAGACCACATTCGGAATGCACACTGTAGCTCCAGTTCTCCGACTCAAGCTTCCTGCCTGCATGACTATCTGCCAGAAATGCAGGATGTGTTATTGACTCTATATTGTGCCATTTAGTACTATATCTTGAAAAGGACATCAATTGGTGCATTGGGAAAACTTAAGGAAAGAGAAACTGGGATGTTTCTGGGGGATTATAGCTTCAAGTTCTGAAGAGCGAATCAGAGAGCTATTCTTTTTTTCATTGGAGAAGAGAGGACTGAGAAAAGGCATAATCAAGGATTTTAAAATGTTGGGAGGAATTGATAATTTAGATGTAAGCAGGTTATTTCATTTGGACTGCGTGCAGGATGAGAGGAAATAAATTAACTAAGTCTCAAATGTGAATGAATTGTTGTTTCCTTTCTGAGTTATAGGTGACTGACCCAGTTGAACCAAATAACATTTTATCAAGTAACACTTTATAAAAAAAAGACACAAATTAATATTTAATTGGAAATACAATTGAAGGTTATAAGGAAAGTTTAGACAGATGATCAAATGTAGAAATGTGTAAAGTTCTTGAACTACTGGGGTCCTGAAAATACCATGCCAAGGAAAACAACTGATAAGGATATATAATGTAATATGTTGGACAGATATTTTGAAGCATGTTCAGTTTACTTTTTGGGGACCGACAGGGAAACATTTTGCAGAATATTTATCACACAAAAGATATGTGTGATAAACAAATAATACATTGCGGGTGGAAGAAAAGGAGTAATTGACCTGAATAATCTTTTCTCAATCCAGACTTTTCTGAAGCCAGTAAAGTATCAGTTTGCCAGAGGTCTCTTCCTTAGACTAAGACTGCATCTGTCTGTTTCACTGGCTCAAGTGGACGCTGGAGATCCTAAGACACTATTCAGAGAAGAGTAGAGCTTTCTTTTAGTGCCCTGGTTGGCATTCATTCCACTAGCAACATCATTATAAGCAGATTAATTGGTGGGGTGTTGCCTGTACAGAATAGCAGCAAAGTGTCTACATAACAACAGTCACTATACTTAAAAGTAATTCACCATAAGTCAAGGCTTTTGAAACATTGTAAGAGATTTGATAAGGTTTTGTATAAAGTTAGTTTTTCTTTTACACATGATTCAATCCTAATGGCTTGAAAGAAGAAAGCTCCCAGAAGTCAATTTTGATATTTTTTTCAAATAAAAACATTACTTTACAATCGATATTTGGTGGTACTTACCTTAACATTGAAAATAACTTTCTGAAGTTCAGGGGCAAATGGTGCATAACGTATTGGTAATGTCACTGGACTAGTAATCCAGAGGTCCAGGCTAATGTTCTGGGGACAAGGGTTCAAGTCCCACCACAGCAGCTAGTGGAATTTAAATTCAATTAATAATCTCGAATTGAAAAGCTAGCCTCAGTAACAGTGACTATGAAACCATTGTCAATTGTCATAAAAACCCATCTAATTCACTAATGTCCTTTAGGGAACGAAATCTGCCATCCTTACGTGGTCTGGCCTACATGTGACTCCAGACCCACAGCAATGTGGTTGTCTCTTAACTGTCCTCTGAAATGGCGTGGCAAGCCACTCAATTCAAGGGCAATTAGGAATGAGCAACAAATGCTGGCTTTGCTAGCGATGCCTACATCCAATGAAAGAAGTAAGAAAAAAATGTGAACTAAGTGACTCAATAGCTTAGCACATTCATTTTTGGGGACATGGATTTAAATCCAGCCCAATTTATTTAGATTATTTTATTTTTATTTAGGGTGAGACTCTTTTTAAGATATTTTCTTTCTGAAAATCTGATATACCAATACTTTGTATCCAGATCATGAGTGCAGCATAGAGGTATCCTTGAATGATACTCTCTGTAGAAAGATGTCATGGGAATACAAAGCTCTGTCCTTCAGTGAGGGTTATGTGGTATGACAGATACCTTGAAAGTTTAAGAATTGAAATGACTTGTTTCTACTGAGGAATTTTGTTTTCTGAATATAGAGTCATAGAGGTCTACAGCACAGAAAAAGGCTCTTTGGTCCATCGAGCCTGCACCAGTCAAACAAGTACCTAACTATTCTAATCCCATTTTCCAGCACTAGGCCCACAGCCTTGTATGCCATGGCATCGCAAGTGCACATCCAAATACTATTAAAATGTTACCTTTCAGGCAGTGAGTTCCAGATTCCCATCACTCTCTGGGTGAAAAAATTCTTTCTCACATCCCCTCTAAACCTCCTGCCCCTTACCTTAAATCTATGCCCCCTGGGTATTGATCCCTCCACCAAGGGGAAAAATTCCTTCCTGTCTACCCTATCTATGCCAGTCATAATTTTATACACTTCAATCATGTCCCTCTTCAATCTCCTCTCCTCCAGGGAAAATAACCCCAGTCCATCCAATCTCTCCTCATGACTAAAACTCTCCAGCCCAGGCAACATCCTGGTGAATCTCCTCTGCACCCTCTGTAATGCAATCACATCGTTCTTATAACGCGGATTCCAGAACTGCATGCAATACTGTAGCTGTGGCCTAACCAGTGTTTTATACAGTTCCAGCATAACCTCCCTGCTCTTATATTCTATACCTCAGCTAATAAAGGCAAGTATCCCATATGCCTTCTTAACCACCATATATACCTGTCCTGCTACCTTAAGGGACCAGTGGACATGTACACCAAGGTCCCTCTGATTCTCGGTACTTCTCAGGGTCCTACCATTCATCATGTATTCCCGTGCCTTGTTTGTCCTGCCCAAGTGCATCACCTCACACATATCCGGATTAAATTCCGTTTGCCACTGATAAGCCCATCTGACCGGCCCATCTGTATCCTCCTGTAATCTAAGGCTATCCTCCTCACTATTTACAACCCCACCAATTTTTGTGTCATCTGTGAACTTACTGATCAACCCTCCTACATTCAGGTCTAAATCATTTATATATACCACAAACAGTAAAGGACCCAACACCGATCCCTGTGGAACCCCACTGGACACAAGCATCCAGTCACAAAAACACTCCTTGACTATCACCCTCTGTTTCCTGCCACTCAGCCAATTCTGGATCCAATTTGCCAAATTGCCTTGGATCCCATGGGCTCTTACCTTTGTTATCAGTCTCCCAAGTGGGACCTTATCAAAAGCATTGCTGAAGTCCAAGGAGACTACGTCAAATGCATTGCCCTTATCTACACACCTGGTCACCTCTTCGAAAAATTCAATGAAATTGGTCAGACATGACCTCCCCTTAACAAAACCCTGCTGACTGTCCTTGATTAATCCCTGCCCTCCAATATATTTTCAATAATTGAGAATTTTGCCAATAATCTCTGTGAATGTGATCTTAAAGATTATCATGCTATTTTTAAAAGAAGAACACCTCCTTTAAAAAAAACTTGTTTGCTTCAAAACACGCTTAAACTATGCGAGTTAGCTCAAGGTTCAGCAATGTAGATTGTATCAATGTCACAAGTGTAGAGCTTATTTGTTTACAAACATGGGGGTTAAGTCATGTAATTGTTATTTTTATGCAACAAGTAAGCATTGCCAAACACTTTTTCCTGAACATGGTTCACCTTCATTTTTATCAGGGCCTGGTTTCATCTCCACAGTGATCATTGCTGCCTCGGAGGAGGGGGAAGCTCACGACCCTAACTGCTTGTCCCAGGTTGCAATCCACAGATTGGGGACCCTGATTTACTGGCTGAATTAACTGAGGATTGACTTATGAAATTGTTCATTGCAGGGACAGAATATTTGCCCCTCCAAATTTATGCATGTTTGAAGACTGATGTATATTTGATAATATTCTGGAGAATTAAAATGCTAATAATTGTAGAAACTCTGCATTCATCCTCTACACCAGGGGACAGTCTGATCCATGTTGTACAAAGTAACAATTTATAGCTATAGTTGTTTTCTTGATGTTTTGTCAATTCCCTAATGGTGATCAAACTCTCATTGGTTGCTATTGGGATATTATGTTGTGGGCTCCATTGATAGCTATTGTACAACAGATACAATTGCTTTTCAGTGAGGCTTGGAGAAAGCAGAAACGAGTTCCACCGCAAATTCCCCCTTCTTCCCCACTGCACTTATACACACCACCACCAACAACACCACCCCCTGCCCCACACCACCATCCACGTGTTGTGCTCATTCCATGCCCTAAAGAGAGCAAACTTTCTACTGAAGAATATCCATCAATGCATCTTAATGGGAAAAACTGTATGAATTGTTGTGTGATGAAAGTGATGAGTGAAGTATTAATTTGTAAAATACTTGTTTCATACTTTAGGTTTTTGTGGGACTAGGATTCCCTTATGAAGGCCCTGCACCTCTAGAAGCAATAGCAAATGGCTGCATATTTCTGAATCCAAATTTTAACCCTCCAAAGAGCAGGAAAAACACTAATTTCTTTCAAGGGAAACCAACTTTCAGAGAGGTGTTGTATACAAAATATTCATCATTCAGTTTGAATTATAGAATTTTATTTTATAAAGCTTAAATTACAATTATAAAATGTTAATTGTACTGCTATATGAAAATGTGTTTCAATGATTGCTTTCCTACAGAGATGACGGGACACTGACTAATATAATTTCCAAAGGTGTTGCTCAGGGGGTGGTCAATACAATTTGATTTCTTTAGGACAAACTAGGTTGTGAATGGGATTAATGGAACTAATGTGCAAGATTGGGGAGGGAAGAGGAGTAGGTGATAGGAAGAAGACAGTCAGAGGGGAAGGGAATGTTGAGGAAGGGGAGTTCTGGTCAGAGGAAAATTGAGAGGTTGAACATTGGAGGAAGTGAAATACAACCAAATAAGGAGGAGTGGTTGTGGATGAGAAATTAAAGAGGTGTGGAAGGTTGCTGGGGCCATAATCTTGTTTAGTTGGCCTGAAAGGAGTTTGCAATTTTGCTTAGCAAAGTTGAGATTTTGAGCTGAAATATTGTGCATTCAAGATGAGGTTTTGGTGGAAATCTTGCTCGTTGTATGGTCAATTAGTCATGTAAAGTTCTGTCTTTAGCACCACCTATAAGTGCAATGCCATTAGGAAATAAGTCCTTTGAAGATTTTTAAAAATTTATTTTATATGTATTACTGAGTGCGTC
This sequence comes from Carcharodon carcharias, assembly GCF_017639515.1. Classification (NCBI taxonomy): domain Eukaryota; kingdom Metazoa; phylum Chordata; class Chondrichthyes; order Lamniformes; family Lamnidae; genus Carcharodon; species Carcharodon carcharias. The sequence goes on along the minus strand of NC_054469.1, from coordinate 137,139,906 downwards.
TTTATCAGTTCTTCTTTTATAAATGAAATTAGTGTTATTGATCCTCATTTCAAAAAGTGTCTTAGCAAAGCTACTCAGCCTATTAGCACGAGGATTCTCAAAATGTCAGTTAGGAAAAAGTGTTTTGGCTTCAACTATATGTGTCAATTTGACTGTACAGTTTTGGGCTCAGTAAATCCTCAACCATCTGCTGATTCAAAGGGTTAAACAAAAATATTTTAATAATTGCTCTGATGAATCACTTGAATCATTTCTTGTTATCCCTCCTTCAAATTTTAGCTGCTCCACCATTTTCTTCGCATTGTAAAGGTAATTTATCCTAGAAACACGTTGAGGATTAAATGGAAGAGTAAAACCAATATGAATGAAAATATGTCATTGAAGGTTTTAAAGGCTAAGGATGGGGTGTATAAATGTACAGGAACAAAGAGCATATGAAAAAGATATAAAACAAAAAGAGGCAGGCCAAGAAATTGATGAACTTTTAAAGAGCAACTTTATAAATATATAACAAGGTATTTAAGTACATTAGGGGAAAGAGATGAGTAGTCATAGGACGCTTTAACAGTGGGAAAGTGATATCCGAAGACAGGAACTGGTAGAATTATTAAATCATTATTTTGTAACTGTTCTTACCACTGAAAAAGGGGGATTTTGATGCTTTACTTAAGCGAGAATATAAAGGAGATCACTTGGAAGAATACAGCTCTGTTCGGGAGATCCAACAATGGTTCAGAAGGGACAGGCCAAGTTCAACCAATTGACTGCAATTCATTGAGGTTACAGAACTGATGGGTATGGGTAAGGCAATGGGTGTTTCCTGCTTAGAATTCAGGAAGACATTTGACATGTTATTGAAATTTATCAACTTATTTTCTACCCATTACCTACACGCCTTGCATGTACCATCAGTTTGATTGAGCATATCCCTCCCTGACGTATTAACAGTGATCACTTGAAGGGTATGTATTTGATTGTTTCCTCATAGGGTTTTGCTTGACTGACTGGCCCACCTAAAATAAACATTCATAATATATGGATCTTCCTTACTCTCATTTCACTCTCATTTCTGCATTGTACCTGGACAAATAGCTTTGGGCTATTAGTAAATTAATAGACAGACGGTTCCATATCATTCACAAGGATTGTAAAAAGCAGGAATCCCAGAACCCTGTGAAATTCCACTGGTAACTTTTTTTCCCTGGAAGAGAATTTCCCATTTATCACCACATCTTCTGTTGCCAGTTTATCTGAATAATTTGTAACTACTCCATGAGCATTTAGCTATTATACTAATAACTGAATGTTCTCCTAAATTTTTTTATTCAAAGAAAAGAATATTAGTTGGTCAAAACCTGAGACAAGCTTGATCACTTATGTTTCCTCTGCACCAACATAAAGTATATTGAAACATATAACTGTGAGGTAACAGAATTTGATTTATTTTATATTTCAGGCTTGTATCTCAGTTCCTTTATCTGGGTATTTGTAAAACAATTTAAACTTGATAGCCAAACATAAGCTCTGCAGATGGAACAGAAAATAGGAACATGGTACCATGGTAACAGAAATAGTCCATTTATCCCCTCAAGCCTGTTCCAACACAGTTGATCTGTATCTTAACTCCATTCACCTACCTTTAATATCAACATCTAACAAAAATCTATCAATATCAGTTTGAAATGTTCAGTTATCCTAGGCTCAACAGCTTTTTGGGGGAGAGTGTTCCTGGTGTCTATTATGTGAAGAAGTGTTTTCTGATATTACTGAGTCTCCTAAATTTATGCCCCACGTTTTGGATTCCTTTGCTAGAAGAAATAAGTTTTTTTTCTACCCATCCTATAAATTCCTTTAATCATCTTGAACACTTCAATTAAATTACACAACAATATTCTATAGTCATCGGAATTTATGTTTGACTTGCAACCTGTGTTCACAATTTAACACTTTTAGCCCCAGTAGAATTCTGGTGAATCTCCAAGGCAATATGCCCTTTGAGATGTGGTGTTCAGAATCTGACACACAATTTTAGAAGTGGTTTATACAACTTTAGCATAATTCCCAATCTTTTGTATTCCAGTCTCCTTGAGATAAAGGCTAGTATTAGTCTTTTTCAATATTTTTGGTTGCTGTCCATTAGTTTTTTGTGATTTCTCATTATAAACCTCTAAATTTCTCTACTCCTCTACAGCTCCTTGCTTCTCACCATTTAATAAGTGCTCTGATCTATCATTGTTAAGTCTAATATGGATAACCTCACACTTTCCAACTTTGAACTCTGCCTGCCACAGTTTTGTCCACTCACTTAAGCTATCAGTGTCCCTTTGCAACTTTTGTTGCAAATGAAACATCCTCCCCTGACCTTGCAAATATGGAGCCCGCATTAATGCTAAGAGTCGTCTACTTTTCTTGCTGAAGAACCGAGTTTACTAGTAGTTATGTTTAGAAGAGAGAAGTGACTCGATAAAGGCCTTTGAGAATATTAAAGGTTTGATAGGATAGATATAGAGCAGATGTTCCCACTTGTAAGGGAGACCAAAACTAAAAGCCATAAATACAAGATGATCACTAATAAATTGAATTGGCAATTCAGGAGAACTGCTTTACCCAGAGTGTGGTTGGAATGTCAAACTTGCTGTCACAAGGAGTAGTTTGAGCAAATAATAGATGCATGAAAGGCGAAGCTTAGTAAGTAGATGAGGGAGAAAGGAATAGAGATTTACGCTGATAGGGTTGGATGAAGAGGGATGGGAGGAGTTTTATGTATAGCTTACACAGCAACATGGATTGGATTGGGCTGAATGACCTGCTTCTCTGATGTAAATACTGTCAAGCTTTTTGAAACTTCAGATGGACTGAATTATTTTCACTCACTTTGTTACCCCTCAAAGAATCCATATAGATTTATAAAGCATGATCTGTGAGTTGTAAAAGCATACTAAATTTTCATTAATTCTCAGGGTATGAATATCGCTGGCAAGGGCAACATTTATTAACCATCCCTTGTTGCTCTGAAAAGGTAATGGTGATCCTTCTGTTATTTAATACAACTGAGTAGCTTAACTAGGCCACTTCTGAGACACTTAAGAGCCAACCACATTGGTAGACATTGAATGCTGCTGCAAGGGCTCTATTGGGTCCTATTAAGATCTGCGAGGAAGTCCCAGTGCTGCCTGGGCCTTAAATGCAGCAGAAATATTAAAGGGGTGAGTTAAAAAGAAACCTGATGGAACAAGCTTTCTGTACTGCCAGCTTCTGGTGAATTGTATTATATTTTAATTTAATTTATAATATATACTACTAAACACAGCCTCATTCCCTAAATTTAAAGAGTAAGCAGCATCTGCAATAAGAACAGAAGCAACAAAAACATTTTATTTAATTCAAAAGGCCAAAAACAAAGATCTTTCTTAACAATACTAACCTGGCCCTTAAGACATTGGCACTGGAAGTAATAACATGTCTTTTAGGGACTAGTTTGCCCCTGCACAGTACATGGCAACTGAACAAGAAATCTGAAGACCCAGATCTCTATCACTCATAACATATACCTTACATTGCTGTGCCATATGAAAAGCCATTACAAGAAATTCTGCTAAAATGCTATTGAGGTGCAAAGACAGAGACAGGATGGGGGCAGGATTATTGCCCTCCCTCAAAAAATTGCACCTATGTAGGAAAGGTTCAGTTCAAATCTTTCTGCTTTGTCGATTTTTTCAATGATCTAATACAATAAAGATGATAGAATATCAGTGTGCTGGAGAGAAACCAGTCTTAATATTAGGAAGGCTGGTACAACTGAAGCCATTTTCCATTTTTTTTAAAGAGCTTATTTTTGCCTTTGGTGAAAAAAATCAAAAAATTTTGAAAAATGCAAATCAATCATAGACCAAATTCTGCCTCTGAAAGATAGGCTCTTGTTTTATATATCTAAATGCATGGTTAGTTTTGGTGCAGGAATGAAAAGCCAATCTTGGTAGAAACATGATGACAGTGTAAATAATTCAACAGCCTGATTCATTAATACTTTCACTTTTGTACTAAGTTTTAGGAATAAAATTGGAGTTGTACCATCTGGTTGCTGATAATTAGCAACTATTTCTTATCAACTGGCAAAAATTGTAAATTGTTACCTTAGATGTCTTATAAATTTCCTCATATACACTACCTTGCTCCTCAGACTAACAGGAACTCTCTAAACTCCACCATGTTCCTAAGAGTTGAATGTGATTCCAGTGGTCCCCATCCTGAAAAAATGAACATAAGAAATAGGAACAGGAGTAGACCATTCGGCCCCTTGAACCTGCTCTGCTATTCAATAAGATCATGGCTCATCTTCTTGTGTTTTGATTTCCACATTGCCATCTACCCTCGATAACTTTTTATTCCCTTGCCTAACAACAATCTATCCACCTTTGCCTTAAAAATATTCAATGACCTCCTTCCACCACCTTTTGAAGCAGAGAGTTCCAAAGTCGTACAACCCTCTGAGAGAAAGAAATTCTCCTCAGCTTTGTCCTAAAAGGACGACTCCTAATTTTAAAACAATGCCCCCTAGTTCTGGACTCACCCACAAGAGGAAACATCGTTTCGATGTCCACCTTGTTGAGACCATTCAGGATCTTGTATACTTCAATCAAGTCACCCCTCACTCTTCTAAACTCCAGTGGAAACAAGCCCAGTCTGTCCAATCTTTCCCCATAAGACAACCCACTCATTCCAGGTATCAATCTAGTAAACCTCCTTTGAACCACCTCCAATGGCCATGAAATTGAGCTCCAAAGCCTCAAAGGCTGACCATGCTGCCAGCCAGTTCCAGCATGGCCCGCATGGTGACTCATGCTGGAAAGGGCACTAGTGACACCAGAAGTGTCAAAAGAGATGCTACATGATGTCAGACAGACGTTCCTAATGCTTGTTTAATAAATTTGGTCTGCACATGTGCACAGAACGCCAATACTAATCACTCACAGCTGAACAATACTAGCCTTTAAGTGTGCAAGACCAGTATCTGAGCTGGGGACGACAGATGAAGTGATGGTGGTAGTTCATCATTGGTATGCGGCTGCTGTCTCTTTTTCTCATGGATCTGCTATCACTGATAGCATAAAATCAAAAGGGGAGGGTTGGGCTTGGTGGGTGATGTGGATTGCTGGTGTAAAGCAAGAGATCTATGGTAACACCACCTGCAGCTTGCACTGCATGCCATTTAGCAGGATGAGGAGGTGGTGGGACTTGAGAAAGCAATAACATACTTGTCAGCTTCAGTTGTCTCAGCAATGCCTGCTGCAATGGGTGTTGTCACAGCCAACTCCATAATGTGACAACACATCAGGCTCAATGAATGAAGGCATGCCTGGCCCCTTCTGTGCCCCTGTATATTGTGTCACCTTGTCCTGCAGGAGAGAGGGAAGAATACCACTAAGTCTGTTACATTTGACGAGGAAGAAAAAACACACATCTGGATTCATCCAAGGCATCACTTGACTGAAAATCAGACAAAATGTTCAAGTTGAATAAATAGAATTGTTTTCTAAAAATTGCTTGGCACATGTTTTTGAGTGATGTGCCTGCCGTAGCTGAATAGTTGGAGGTATGTGGAGACATCAAGAGGTGGATGTGAGCCTGGGATCAGTGGAGGGTGTGTGAGGATGAGGTGGAGTATCTGAATGTTAGGCATGAATCACGACTGCTAGGGACTGCTGATGTGTGATGGTGTAGTGCATTGAGCAGCCTATGAGGTTGGTGGTGTGGTGGCTAGAAGATGGTCATGTGGAGTTGCAAACACTGACAACCCACGTGAGGTCATTAAACATCTTCTGGTACTGCAGCCACGTCTTTGGGGCCAGACTCGGAGAATTGATCTCCCTGGCGACCTTCAGGAGGATGTTCCTTGAGGGCCTGCTTTGTCCTTACACCCCAATCCCCAGCCCCAGTGGAAACATGCTTTCTCTCTCTTTCTACCTGTCCACTTCCATGACTAAAACTCTGCAGTGCTGGATTTGTGAACTCTGGAGTCCTCTCTGCCCAATTTCTTTTGTTTGCAATTGCAGCACTGTAAGTCAGATGCAGCCTCTTATGGTTCGCTGCAGCTTCCCCCAGCTGGTGTGTGCAGCCAGCCAGCATCTGCAGGCAGAAAACATTTAAATGATGAGGCAGGTCACAAATCATGATCCCTGTGTCCAAAAATGTGTGTCAAACAATTTTTAGACAATTCTGTTTATTCAACTTGAACATTATATCTGATTGTCAGTTAAGTGAAGTCTAGGATCCAGATGGTTACTTCTTCCTCTTGTCAAATCACTCAGATGAGGATTTTCTTGAGAACTAAGCAAATGGAGTGGGAGGACTCAGCATTGTTCCAATAATTTTTCAATTACTCTTCCTGAATATACATTTTGCTGAGATTTCAAATGTCTTTACAAATTGGTATTAATGTCCCAGTCTTTTCTAAAATTGTCCATTGTGAAAATCAGTTAAAATAAAACGACTTCATTTGGAGTTCCAAAGTTATATTGGAGTCAAAACGTTAACACTGTTTCTCCCTCCACAGATGGTGCCAGACTTGCTGAGTTTTTCCAACACTTTGTTTTTATTTTGAATCTCCAGCATCCACAGTATTTTGCTTTTATTGTAACTTCATTTGTAGATCAGATTCCTGTACTAAAAACTCAACCTTCATTTCCACTAATAGCTTTCATCTCAGCATCCTTATGCAGAGGTTTATATTGGGAAGCCCCATGTTTGGACTGTTGACATTGACAATCCTAGTGATGTAAAAGAAGCAATGAATCAAATAATGGAACTGAAAGTAAGTGGAAAAACACACTGCAAGTATTAATCATGTTGCACAATTGCACTTTATTGTACTGTGAATAAAGAGGAAGATAGTAACAGATCTCAGGAGAATATAGACAGTGGTGAAATGGGCAGACATGTGGCAGGTGCAATTTAATGCATAGAAGTGTGAAATTATGTGTTTTGGTAGGAAGAATGAGGTGGGGCTAAATAAACTAAATGGTACAATGTTAAAGGGGATGCAGGAACAAAGACCTTGGAGTGGACATAGACAACTTTGGAGGTGGCAGAACAAATTGATCAAAGGCTTTTAAAGTAGATAGGACCCTTGACTTTATAAAATTAGGCAAAAACAAGGAGATTATGCTAGGCCTTTATAAATTACTGGGGTTAGGCTCCAGCTGGAATATTTTGGGCTCCAAATTTTAGGAAGGATGTCAAGGCCTTAGAGAGGGTGCAGAGGAGATTTACTGGATTGGTGCCAAGGATGTGGGGCTTGAGTTACACAGAGAATCTACAGAAGCTCTGGTTGTTCTCCTTTGAACAGAAATAGTTTTGGGGAGATTTAATAGAGATGTTCAAAATCATGAAGGGTTTTGATGAAATATATATGGAGTAACTGTTTCCAGTGCCAGAGGAGTTGGGTAACCAGAGGACACAGATTTAAGGTAACGTGGAGAAGAACTTGAGTCAAGATCAGGACTTTTTTTTAAAACAGTGATTTGTTATGATACGTAAGGCACTGCCTGAAAGGGTGTTGGAAGCAGATTCAGTGGTAACTTTTGAATGGGAATTGGACTTGATGGGCCGAATGGCCTGCTTCTGTGCAATTATGACTCTATGATTCTAAATGTTGTGTACCATTACATTTAACTAATTACAATTTCTCTAAATCATTAACTCTTTGTAAAGATACATGTTATTGTACTCAATATTTTTCTGAGAAACTCATGGATACAATTAGTGGGCATAAAACTACTAATAAGCAGGATTAACTCTTATTGTTGTTTTGTGGCTCTCTCTAAAGGCAAAATAGGATTTCAGCTTGATCACCTACACAGTTAGGAATATTTTACTTTTTAATATGTCATTCTTGTTGAATACTTGTGCCATTCTTGGTAATCGTGGACAACATTTTAATGATGGTAATGATGTGTGTCTCATGGCTGTACTATACTGTAGTGGACCCATTCTGCCTTTGTTGTAATAGTAAGCTGTGCGTACCTTACATTGTAATAAAAACAAAATGCACTCAGGAGGTTGGAGAGCAAAACTGAGTTAATGTGGCAGTTTGATTATCTTTCATTAGAACAAAAATGTTAGAGATTATGTTTTGCAAGTATAGAGCCAGGGAAAATCCAAGGAGAAGGAAAATATAGATGAAGATCTGTTTTAGTGTAGAGGACAGGAGTAATGAAATTACAAAAGTGATGATAGTGCAAAATAAAAGGAAGTGGTATGAGATAGAAAGAAAAGATGGGTCTAAAGGAGGTCTAACTGGTTAAAGTAGAATAGCAGAGGGAGAGGCAAGCATGGAAAATCGGGCAAAAAGGAGAAAGCTCCTGGGAGTGTAGTGGAGGAGGTGAGTAGAACTCAGAGGTGTGAATCACCTCACAGCCCATGTACTGATAGGGAGTCCCCAAACCACAACTCCGCCAGTTGTTCTGGTGCAGCCATCAGCGACTGCAGTCCAAGAAAATGGGAGCCATGTTGAAGATATATCGAGAAACACTGAATGTCACGAAGATAACCGAAACACAAAGGGCGAAACTTAAATTGGAATTCATGTGAAAAGGCAGATGGGACTTCATTTTAACCATAATGCAAAGGATGACACCTCAGTGCAGCACACCCTGACTAGGGTGTCTTGAAGTTTTAGCACTGTAAGCATTAATGAATTCTGGATGTAATAGAAACCTTGTTTCCTGAGCTGTGGCTCGGTGGTAATACTCTTACCTCTGAGTGAGAAGGTTGTGGGTTCAAGTCCCACTCCAAAGACTTGAGCATAAAGTCTAGGCAGACACTCCAGTGTGATTTTGAGAAACCGCTGCACTGGCTGAGATGCTGTCTTTCAGATGAGCTGCTGAACTGAGGCCCCATCTGCTCTTTTTAACAATGGAAAAGAATCTTTGGCACTTATTCGAAAAACTGCAGGGGAGTTCTCCCTGGTGCCATGGCCAATGTTTATCCATCAACTAACAACACTAAAGCAGATTACCAGGACACAATCACATTGAAAACAAAAACAGAATTACCTGGAAAAACTCAGCAGGTCTGGCAGCATCGGCGGAGAAGAAAAGAGTTAACGTTTCGAGTCTGAATGACCCTTCAGTTGAAGGGTCATTCAGACTCGAAACGTTAACTCTTTTCTTCTCCGCCGATGCTGCCAGACCTGCTGAGTTTTTCCAGGTAATTCTGTTTTTGTTTTGGATTTCCAGCATCCGCAGTTTTTTTGTTTTTATCACAATCACATTGAGCCTGCTATGTGCAAATTGGCTACCTCATTACCCTACATTAAAACAGTGATCACATTTCAAAAAGTACTTCTTTGACTGTACTGTGCTTTGAGATGCCCTGAAGTCATGACAATGTTCAATAAATGCAAATTCTTCCTTCTTTATCAAAACATAATCAAGATTGTCTGTTTATAATAAATTAGTATATTTTTTGAACAGGTTGACCCATATTTACCATATGAATTCACAAGTGAAGGAATGCTGGAAAGATTAAATGTTTTCATTGAAAAACAAGTAAGTTTATTACTTAACTTCAGAATATTGTCAGTAAAAATTATTGCATTTTTAATTCACCTGGGTATATAAAAGAACTTTCAAAAACTCCAATGATTTGGTGAATGTATCCAGTCTGTAGGTGAGTCACACAGACCAGCAGGTTTCGTGTTTGCTTCCCAATTATTACTGAGTTAGATGATCTCAGTTGATTATTAGCTTTAACGCTGGCTTAAGTTGAGGAAAATTAGTCACAACCTAGTGAGCCTTACTGGAACAATGCGCACATGCTGCATTCAGGGTTGGCTCAGCTGTGGTGTCCCCATGATGGTTGAGCTTCCTGATATGGATTGTTAAACTTTACATGTGACTGGTGGCCATTTGGGTGAGGTACCAGAAAGTGTCTGGTGCTGTGGCAACATTCATTGTTTAAAACACTACTGTCCGCAACTGGATATGGCTGGACTGTAAAACTTTGATCTGATGCCTTTGTTGTGGGATCTCTTGCTCTGTCTGTAGCATGCTGTTTCCACTGTTAACATGCATGTAATCCTGTGTTAAAGTTTCTGCAGATTGACACCTCATGGTGAATGGATGACAACTCAAATGGAATAAAATAACAATATCATTGCATTGGAATCAGATTTGATTGGGCCCACAATTTGTTCAATGTTCTGCATTTTCAGTTACTGGACTTTACAAGTTTGGCTTTCTCTGCCAGTTCAAAAGTGCAGGCAATGCTCATTCTCTTCCTTGTCAGCCTCATGATGGGGCTGTTTGTTCTTTTCATTGGCCATGATTTTGTGTTGTTTCCTCTCTTCCTGTAATTTGCATTCTTCTCCTTCCCATCTGCAATGGTTTTATTGTCATTTTTCTTCAAATTATGTTGCCACAAGTTTTAATTGAAATTCATGCTCTTTTAATTGAAACTTTTTCCCCCACTATCAATTTGGATGCTGTTCCACCTAACTCATGTTTAACTTATTTTGAATTATAAAATTTTACAGTATAGAATGAGTCCAATTGGCTCATCATTTATTTCTGATCAAAAGAGAGCTATTCAGCTAATCCCATTAACCAACACTTAGTATGTAGCCTTGCAGGTTATAGCACTTCAAGTGTGTATTCAAGTACTTCTCAAATGCAGTGAGGCTTTCTGCCTTTGATACCCTTTTAAGCAATGAGTTCCAGATCCCCATTCACCCTCTGGATGAAAAGAATTCTCAACTCCCCCTAATCTTTCTACCGGTTACTTCACATTGATACCTCCTGGTTATTGCTTTCTCGACTAAGGGAAATATGTCCTTCTTATCTACTCTATATAGGCACCTCATAATTGTATGCACCCAAATTAAATCTCCTTCAGCCTCCACCGTTCCAGGGAGAACAACCCCAGCCTATTCAATGTTCCCTTGTGGCTCAAATTCTCCTTTCCTAGTAACATCCTCATAAGTCTGCTGCACACCCTCTGTAGTGCGATCACATCCTTCTTGCAATGTGATGTATGCAGTAACCTAGCTGAGGCCTAACTAGTAACAGATACAATTCTAGCATAACCTACCAGCTCTTATATTCTATGCCTCAGCTATTGAAAGAAAATATCCTGTATGCCTTTTTAATGACCTTATCTACCCATCCTGCTACCTTTAGGGATCATGGACATGCACTCCAAGCTCCCTCTGTTCCTCTATACTTCTCAGAAACCTACCTTTTATTATATATTCCTTTGCCTTGTTAGCCTTTCCCAAATGCACTACCTCACACTTCTCCAGATTAAACTCCATTTTGATCAGAAAGACATGATGAGCCGATTGGCCTCTTTTTATGCTGTAAATTTCTCCAATTCAAAATCAGTTAAACATGAGTTAGGGGGATTAGCATCCAAATGGATAGTGAGGGAAAGTTTCCATTAAATGAGCATGAATTTCAATTAAACCCTGCAGTAACATAGCTGGAAGAAATATGACAACAAAACCAATGCAAATGGGAAGGAGAAGAATGCAAATTACAGGAAGAAAGGAAACAACACAAAATCATGGCCAATGAAAAGAATGAGCAGCCCCAGCATGAGGCTGACAAGGAAGAGAATGAGCGTTACCTGTACTTTTGAACTGGCAAAGAAAGCTGAATTTGTATAGACTCCAGTAACTGAAGATGCAAAATGTTGAACAAGCTGTGGGCCCAATCAAATCTGATTCCAATTCTGAACCATTGTTCCACCCACTTGACTAGTCCATTGATATCTTCAAAAGAAAAGGGATCCAGTATCGATCCCTGTGGAACCCGGCTACATACAACCTTCCAGTCACAAAAACACCCATCCTTTGATTCTTGCCGCTGAGTGACTTTTGGATCCAACATTTCCCTTGGATTCCACGGAATTTGACTTTTCTGACCAGTCTGCCAAATAGGGCCGTGTTAAAAGCCACGTAGGCTACTTCCAACTTGCTACTCTCATCAACCCTCCTAGTTAACTCATTCAAAACTCAATCAAGTTAATCAGACATGATCTCTTAACAAAACTATGCTGACTATGATTAATCCATACCTTTCTCAATGACAATTTATACTGACCCTGCGAAATTTTTCCAATAATTTGCCCACCTAGATTAGGCTCTTTTTTTATTATTATTCGTTCATGGGATGTGGGTGTCACTGGCTAGGCCAGCATTTATTGCCCATCTCTAATTGCCCTTGTTCCAGCCCTTTTTCTTTGTGGTAACATAATTGTTCTGGACTCTCACTATCCCCTCTTTGAATGCTTCTCACCGCATTGACACTGACTTGCCTTCAAGTAGCTGCTTCCAGTCCATTTTTGCCAAATAGTAAAATTGGTCTTTCCTCATTTGAGAATTTTGCTCCTTATCTATCTTAGTCCTTTAACATTCCTACGCTAAAACTAACTGAATTATGATCACTATCACAAAAATGCTCTCTTGCCGGTGCCCCTTCCACCTGTCCAGCTTCGTTCTCTAAAACTAAGTCCAGAACTGCCCTTTCTCTTATTAAGTTTGCTACTTACTGGCTAAGTGAGTTATCCTGAATGCATTTTGAGAATTCTGCACCCTCTATTCCTTTTACACTGATTCTATTCCAGTTAATATTAGGGTGGTTGAAATCCACTACTATTACTGCCCTAGTGTTTTTGCACTTCTCAGAAATTTGTTCTGATATTTGCTCTTCGATTTACCTCTGATTGTTTGGGGTCCCATGGTACACGCCCAGCAGTGTGATTGACCCTTCTTTGTTCTTTGGTTCAATCCATATGGTCTCATTTGATGATCCTTCCTCCCCAGAACTGTCTGAATGCCCCTGAAATCTAAAGCCCTCCCTCCTGCACCATCCTTCCAGCCACTCATTCATATGCACTATCCTATCTCTGTACTCACTGCATGTGGCAAAGGGAGTGATCCAGAGGTTACTACATTTGAGGCCCTGCTTACTAATTTCTTTCCTGGCTCCCTAAATCTGTCTGAAGGACCTCATCCCTCTTTCTACCTCTGCTACTGGTACAAATATGAACCACGACCCCTAGTGGTTCATCCTCCCCTTCAGAATGTTCTGAAGTCACTTAAAGGCATCCTTCACCCTAGTACCAGGGAGGCAACATGCCATTCTAAAGTCACATCTGCAGCCGCAGAAACTGCTCTCTGTTCTGCAAACAATTGAATCCTCAATCAGTATTGTTTTTTTGATCTTTCTTCTCCCATCCCACTGTATAATTGAACCATCAATGGAGCCCATCAACTTGGCACTGGCTCTACTTCCCGGAGGAGCCATCACCCTTAGCAACTGAATATCAGTTAGAGAGCAAGATGCATTCAGGGGAATCCTGCACTGGTCCATCTAGTCTGGTGGCAGTCACCCATACTCCTTAAAGCTGCAGGGTGACTTCCTCCTAGTGCTATCCATGTAGCTTTCAGCCTCGCAGATGCACTGCAATGATGACAGCTGCTGCTCAAGCTCCAAAAATCGGAGCTCGGGCTCTGGCAGCTAATGACACTTCCTGCATATGTGGTTGTTCAAGACATGAAAAGCGTCCTAGAATTCCCGCATGGCACAGAATGTGCATTGGATGGGACTAAGTAGCCCTGCCATACCTCTATTTATTAGACTGCTATCTACACTTAACAGAAATAAAACTGACTTGTCCTGATCTGGACACAAAAAGAAACATTCGCCTCTCACCAGCTACTCACCGACTGATCAACTCCTTCCCTTGTGCCGACATCACTTCAGGTGTTTTTATTACCTCTCTCCCTGATGCTTAAGCTCCCTTACCTCTTACACTCCAGTTGAGACCTACTCTCAGGGACCCACTACCTAGAATTCTTCTGCAATGTGTTGCTCCACCCCTGAGTTCTCTCAGGTCTGTGTTCCCTTATCTTGAGGCACTGCTATTCTTGAAAACTGACCTCTGAAAGACTGTTGGCTTCTCACATTGTTTCCTCTCAGGCTCGTGCTCTCTGCCATCATTATTTTCTGTGACCTCCTTCACTGTTTCCTCTCAGGCTTGCACTCTTCACTCTCATCATCAGGCTAATTTAATACCTCGGGTAACTATTGTCAATTATTACAAGTTTCAGTTCTCATTTCATAGAGATTGGAGAAGTGCATATGAAGGCATTTGCAAAAGGCATGATATCCAGTTAAGATTATAAAGGGTACTATATTGTTACAACATCGCCCCCATTCCATTGCCTCAAGTGCTATTGCATTTTTTATATTCATTCATGGGATTTGGGCTTCGCTGACTGGGCCAGCATTTATTGCCCATCCATAGTTGTCTTTGAGAAGGTGATGGTGAGCTGCCGCCTTGAACTGCTGCAGTTCATGTGGTGTAGGTAAACCCACAGTGCTGTTAGGAAGGAAGTTCCAGGATTCTGACCCAACGACAGTGAAGGAACGGCGATATATTTCCAAGTCAGGATGGTACGTAACTTGGAGGGGAACTTCCAGGTGGTGGTGCTCCCATCTATCTGCTGCCCTTGTCCTTCTATATGGTAGTGGGTGTTGGTTTGGAAGGTGCTGTTGAAGGAGCCTTGGTGAATTCCAGCATTGCATCTTGTAGATGGTACACACTTCTGCTACTGTGTGTCGGTAGTGGAGGGAGTGAATGTTTATGGATGTGGTGCCAATCAAGCGGAATGCTATGTCCTGGATGGTGTCAAGCTTCTTGAGTGTTGTGGGAGCTGCAGTCATCCAGGCAGATGGGGAGTATTCCATCACTCTCCTGACTTGTGCTTTGTAGATGATGGACAGGCTTTAGAGGGTCAGGAGGTGAGTTACTTGTTGCACAATTCCTAGCCTCTGACCTGCACTTGTAGCCACAGTATTGATATGGCTAGTCCAGTTCATTTTCTGGTAAATGGTAACCCTTAGGATGTTGATAGCAAGGGATTCAGTGATGGTAATGCCATTGAACATCAAGGGGCGATGGTTTGATTCTCTCTTGTTGGAGATGGTCATTGCCTGACACTTGTGTGGCATGAATGTTACTTGCCACTTGTGAGCCCAAGCCTGGAAATTGTCCAGGTCTTGCTGCATTTGGACATGGACTGCTCCAGTATCTGAGGAGTTGTGAATGGTGCTGAATATTGTGTAATCATCAGCGAACATCCCAACTTCTGATCTTATGATGGAAGGAAGGTCATTGATGAAACAGCTGAAGATGGCTGAGCTGAGACACTACCCTGAGGAACTCCTGCAGTGATGTCCTGGAGTTGAGATGACTGACCTCCAACAACCACAACCATCTTCCTTTGTGCCAGGTATCACTCCAACCAGTGGAGAATTTTCCCATTGATTCCAGTTTTGCTAGGGCTCCTTGATGCCACACTTGGTCAAATGCTGCCTTGATGTTAAGGGCAGTCACTCTCACCTCACATCGGGAGTTCAGCTTTTGTCCATTTTTGAACCAAGGCTGAAATGAGGTCAGGAGCTAAGTGGCCCTGGTGGGACCCAAACTGGGCATCAATGAGCAGGTTATTGCTAAGCAACTGCTGCTTGATAGCACTGTTGATGACACGTTCCATTACTTTACTGATGATGGAAAGTAGACTGATGGGGCAGTAATTGGCCAGGTTGGATTGTCCTGCTTTTTGTGTACAGGAGATACTTGGGCAACTTTCCACATTGCCAGGTTAATGCAGTGTTGTAGCTCTACTGGAACAGTTTGGCTAGGGGTATGTTCTGGACCACACGTCCTCAGTCCTATTGCCGGAATATTGTCAGGGCCCATAGCCTTTGCAATATCCAGTGCCTTCAGCCGTTTCTTGATATCACATGGAGTGAATTGAATTGGCTAAAGACTGACATCTGTGACGCTGGGGACCTCCGGAGGAAGCCAAGGTGGATCATCCACTCCGGCACTTCTGGCTTAAGATTCTAGCAAATGCTTCAGCCTTATCTTTTGCACTGATGTGCTGGGCTCTTCAATCATTGATGATAGGGATATTTGTGGATCCTCCTTCTCCAGTGAGTTGTTTAATTGTCCACCACCATTCACGACTGGATGTGGCAGGACTGAAAAGCTTAGATCTGATCTCTTGGTTTTGGGATTGCTTAGCTCTATCATTTGCAGCTTATGCTGTTTGGCATGCAAGTAGTCCTGTGTTATAACTTCACCAGGTGGACACCTCATTTTTAGGTATGCCCAGTGCTGCTCCTGGCATGCCCTCCTGCACTCTTCATTGAACCAGGGTTGATCCCTGGCTTGATGGTAATGATGGTAATGAAAGAGTGAGGGGATATGCTAGGCCATGAGGTTACAGATTGAGTTTGAGTACAATTCTGCTGCTGCCGATGGCCCATAGTGCTTCATAGAAACCCATTCTTGAGTAGCTAGATCTGTTTGAAATCTATCCCATTTAGCATGGTGGTAGTGCCACTCAACACGATGGAGGGTATCCTTAATGTAAAGATGGGACTTTGACTCCACAACGGCTGTGCGGTGATCACTCCTACTGATATTGTCATGGACAGATGCACCTGCAGCAGGCAGGTTGGTGAGAATGAGGACAAATATGTTTTTCCCTCTTGTTGGTCCCCTCACCACCTGCCGCATACTCAGTCTAGCAGCTATGTCATTTAGGACATTTAGCCACTCTTGGTGATGGACATTGAAGTCCCCCACCCAGAGTATATTCTGCGCCCTTGTCGCCCTCAGTACTTCCTCCAAGTGGTGCTCAACATGGAGGAACATTGATTCATCAGCTGAGGGAGGGCAGTAAGTGGTAATCAGGAGGTTTCTTTGCCCTTGTTTAACCTGATGCCATGAGACTTCATGGGGTCTGGAGTCGATATTGAGGACTCCCAGGGCAACTCCCTCCTGACTGTATACCAGGACAGGACCTACCCAGGGATGGCGATGGTGGTGTCTGGGATGTTATCTGTAAGATATGATTCCATGAGAGTGACTATGCTTGACTGGTCTGTGAGACAGCTCTCCCAATTTTGGCACTAGTCCCCAGCTGTTAGTAAGGAGGACTTTGCAGGATCAACATGGCTGAGATTGCCATTGTTGTTTCCGGTGCCTAGGTCGATGCCAGGTGATCTGTCCATTTTCATTCCTTTTTTGTTTGTTACAACTGAGAGGCTTGCTAGGCCATTTCAGAGGGCATTTAAAATTTAAGATAATTTAACCACATTGCTGTGGGTCTGGAGTCACATGTCACAGACCAGGTAAGGATGACAGATTTCCTTCCCTCAAGGGCAGTGGTTCCATGGTCAACATTCCAGATTTTTTAATTGAATTCAAATTCCACCATCCCAACACGGCGGGATTTGAACCCAGGTCCCTAGAGCATTATCCTAGGTCTCTAGATTACTATGCAGCGACAATACCACTGCTCCATCGCCTCCCCTATTGCATATTTGGATATTGGGCAGTATGGGCACATTGCTGAACATAAGATGGTCCAAAGTGCTTTTAAGAATGGGCAGCTCAGCTGTAACCAAAACAATGTCTCAAAATTGTCATATCTCACCTTCAGAGTTCTGATTCTGGATGTTTGCTTTACTGCGCTTGGTGAACGAATGTGCTTGGA
Organism: Carcharodon carcharias; assembly: GCF_017639515.1. Taxonomy (NCBI): domain Eukaryota; kingdom Metazoa; phylum Chordata; class Chondrichthyes; order Lamniformes; family Lamnidae; genus Carcharodon; species Carcharodon carcharias. The sequence continues at coordinate 137,122,331 of NC_054469.1, read as the reverse complement.
ATCTGAATTTGTAAATTTAATGGCTTTACTACAGGATTTCTGCCGTCAAAGAGAAATATGGCCACCATTGACTGCACTTACAGTTAAAATGGCCAAACCCTTCCAGTCATGTGTTGAAGTCTGCCAAAGAGAACAACTAATATGTGAACCTTCTTTCTTCTACCATCTCAACAAAGAGGTTGAGCTTCAGAGGTAAGGGTTCTCCTCTAGCTTTAATATTGTCACCACAGCCCCTTTGTCACAGAGGAGCTTTTATGTTCAGATCTTATTTAGAGGACACAAATTGTTGTACAAAACCATATGCTTTTATTGAGTTATCTTATCACAAGTTAAATTCCTCATAAGACAGATAAGTAAATGAATAAGTCTACAATACCATCCTTTGACAAATGAGAGGGTTTTAAGTAACTGGGAAAACCTTTTGTTATGGGCGCTGTTTCGCCAAGATTCTGATGCAGCAGCCACATGAAAAATGTCATAAAGCAATAGCTGTCTGCACTAAGACTGTTATTGAAAATGTACAAACATAGAAATTAGGAGCAGGAGTAGGCCACATTGCCCCTTCAGTCTGCTCTGCCATTCAATAAGATCATGGCTGATCTGACTGTAACCTCAACTCCACATTCCCACCTACCCCCAATGATCTTTCACTCCCTTGCTTATCAAGAATCTATCTAGCTCCACTTAAAAATATTCAAAGACTCCACTTCCACTGCCTTTTGAGGAAGAGAGTTTGAAAAACTCAGTACCCTCTGAGAGAAAAAAAAAATTCATCTCTTCAACTGGCAACTACTGGCATCTGCAGTCAAAAATTCAACTGCGCAGGCCGTAAGCAGTTCATTAATCTCTTGTAATTGTTTCCAATGTTGCTTTGGAGACATTTGAGTTAAAATTCTTGGATACAATAATTTCTGGTTTCACCCACATGAATAATGGTTACAAGCAACCACAAGATCCTCAGACTGCACAGATACTCATTACTTGGACAAGTTGGTCAAGCTGTTGAAGAAACTTCCATCAGCAGCGACATCTGTGGAGTGGTAGCTGGGAGGTACTCACATCAGCTTCAAATATGTGACTTTACATAGCCTTGTGTAAGTTACAGTAGGCATTGCTTCTGGAAGAAACAAGTTCATAGCAACTCCAGTGAAATAGGTGACTGACACCTATGCAGGTACATTTGCATTTGATGCCATGCAGCCTGGTAGATGGCTATGCAGTTATTGATTGATACTCCTCCTCCATCTACTAGCAAGGCAGATTCACAAATAGCATAGAGAGCATTATAAAAGCACCAAATACACTAAATTCCTGCTCGTCAAAACGTAATTAGAATTTCTGTAGATAGGTTTGCAGGATTTTCTGAGAGAAGCTTTATTTAATATTGGGTCTGGTGCTGGGAGTTTGCCAACAGCTGAGGAGAGGGAATAGCGCGCAGCTGCAGGTCTCAAAAACTGCACTCACGAATACTGGAGAACAGAACACTTGCCTCTGTGGCTATAACCTTCCAATTCAGAGGCAGAAATGCTACCATTGAGCCAAGGTTCACTTTTTTTATCTCTATTGAATCAAAACTTTGTTCTTTAACAGAAGTGACTGGACCTTAAGTTTTCTTCTAATTTATGCTCTCATCAACTATCAAAAGAGCTGAATTTGAAAAAGGAAAAAAACAAATGAAATGCCACAACGTAAATAAGTTAGCTATTTAAAAGGGCATTATCAACCAATGTGTTCAGAATCAAAGAAGAAATTAAACAACCAATCAAGATAGCTGTACTTGGTATAAAGCTAACATTTGATCACGATCAGAAGAATGAATAGATTTAAGAGCAGCACACCAATGAATTGTGTTACCATCCAAAAGGAGAAAATTGGTGTGAAAAGGGATGACAAATAGCGTTATTCTCAGCATATAGTTACGTATGAGATAATTACTTGCTGAGCACTTTTTTAAGGAAAATTTGAGAAAACAGTTTTAAATTTATAAGAAAAATGTAATACATTTAAAATGTACCTCTTTAGACACTAGTCTTCTAGCTATATTGACAATAATAACATCACTTTCTTTTACTTTCTTTTGCAGATATGGAATATTCTGCAATTCCTCAAAAACGGAAAGTGATCTGTATCTGCCAGCATTTAACCCTCAAAACCAAATGTGCCTATTTCAGTCAGATTACTTGCTCTTCAGCTGTGCAGGATCACATGAACATTATAATCGAATCTGTCCATGTCGAGATTATATCAAAGGACAGGTTGCTATCTGCCAGGATTGTTTAAAAAGAGAAGCACACAACTAACCTGTCTTGTTTACGGAAACAAAAGAATCTACTGCCTTCAGTTGTAGAACAAGGATGAATTCTAAAGTGTTGCTGCAGCAGCAACAAAAAGATACCAATGATAACAACAGGTAGACCAAAAACAGCATTCCTGAAGCCCTATTTTCGACAAGGTGGTATCATATGTAACTTAGAAACTGCCAAACGAAGCTTGTCTACCACCACCATTAGGCACTTAAAAAATATTATCTGATACTCTGCTTCCATTAAATGTTGGAAACTACAGTTTTATTCAGATCTTTGCAAGTTCTCACGCAACTTAAGGTAGCTTCTTTACTGGCTGATAGCAAATGCAAAGTCTCTCTGAAAGCATATAGTCTGAGCAACAAGACACTGGGTGTGAATAATAACATTACAACGTCTAAAGATCTCAAACAATTTCAAAATTGGAAGTTGAAATCTCGTCTTGGAGGAGCCAGTTGGATCTCTGAACCTGAAGGAAACTCTGAGTTTCTTTATTGGAGTATAACTGCTTCATGGGTGCAATAAGGTATTTCCTTATTAAGGTTCCAAAAGTCGATCTTTGTCAACAATGTTTTTATATGCTAGTTTATTTAAAACTAGATTTTTTTTCCCATTTAGCAATATAGGGGTCATAATTCCAATTATTCATTAAAGATAAAAAGAAGAATAATAAGTTACTGAACCCATATGATGAAGCTGTTGGCAGGTTGGTTAGGAGAGAAATTAGTCAATAATTCAATTGAACGTAAAGGACAAAATTGAACTCTTGGTATATTCAGATATTTTGGTTTTATAGTATGATACATAAATATGGCCAAATGCATAATGGTGCATGCAAAAACTCTGCAGCTCCCTGATAGAATACTATCTACACTCTTCACATTGAAAATAAAACCCTGCAGGCAAAATTGAAGAGTCATTGAGATGTTACGACCCGAAAGGAGGCCATTTGGCCCATCAAATCCATGCAAGCTTTCTGTAGAGCAGTTCAGTGAGTCAATTATGGAAAGCTAGCACAGATTTATAAAAGACAGGTCAAGCTTGACTAATCTAATTGATTTTTTTCATGAAGTAACACAGAAGATTGATGATAGAAATGCAATGGACAATATCTATTTGGATTTTAAGAAAGTGTCTGCCAAAGTACCACATATAGGGCTGGTTAACAAAATTAAGGCAGGGTCAGTCTCCCAATCTAACCCCATAGCCCTGCAAGTTGATTTCCCTCAAGTGCCCATCCAATTTCCTTTTGAAATATTTCATCATCGCAGTTTCCACCACCCTCTCAGACAGTGAGTTCCAGGTCATTACCACTTTCTGCATAAAAGACAATTCTTCACAGCCTCTTGCTCAAAACTTTAAATCTATGCCTCCAAGCCCTTGTGCTAATGGCAACAGATTTTCTTTGTCTACTGTACCTAAATCTGTCATAATCTTGTACTCCTCTATCAAATCTCCTCTCAATATCCTTACTCTAGGAAAACATCCCTGGCTTCTCCAATCTAACCTTGTAGCTAAAATTCCACATCGTGGAACCATTCTAGTAAATCCCTTCTGCACCCTCTCAAGGATCCTCACATGCTTCCTAAGGTATGGTGACCTGAACTGGATGCATTACGCTCATTGTAGCCTAATCAAAGCTTTACAAAAGTTCAACATGACTTCCCTACTTTTGTGCTCAATACCTCAAATTATGAAGCCCAAGATCCCATATGGTTTGCTAACTACTCTCTCAATATGTCCTGCCACCTTCCAAGTTCTATTCGCATCAACCCCCAGGTCCCTCTATCCCTGCACTCTTTAGAACTGTGCCAGTAAATAAATATTGTCTCTCTCTTTCCCTCCTGCAAAAATGCATCACGTCACACTTCACTATATTAAATTCTATCTGCTATTTGCATTCCTGTTCTGATAGCATTTCTATGTCCTGTAGTAGTTGATTGGTATCATCCTCACTGTTTGCCATACCCTGCAAGTTTGGTATCATCAACAATTTTCAAAATGTTACTCTGTATTCTAATATGCAAATCATTTATATATAAAAAGCAGTGGTCCTAGCGCTGAGCCTTGGGGAACACCACCGTCTATCATCCCCCAGTCTAAAAAACAATCATATACCACAACCCACTGTTTTTTGTCCTTAAACCAATTTTTTAGTCCAAACTGACCCTGCCTTAATTTTGTTAACCAGCCTTATATGTGGTACTTTGGCAGACACTTTCTTAAAATCCAAATAGATATTGTCCATTGCATTTCTGTCATCAATCTTGTGTTACTTCATGAAAAAAATCAATTAGATTAGTCAAGCATAACCTGCCTTTTATAAATCTGTGCTAGCTTTCCATAATTGACTCAAACCTCTCCAAGTGCCTGTTGATTCTTTACCATGATGGTTGTATTTCAAAATCTTACCCACCACTGATGCTAAACTGACCAACTTGTGGTTACTAGGAATGTCCTTAGACCCTATCTTGAAAAAGGGTGTCACATTTTCCACTCCAATTCTCTGGAGCCCCCCACCCCCATTATTTAGGGAAGATTGGAAGATTATGGCAAGCCCTTCCACTATCTCCACCCCTACTTTCTTTAGCAACCGGGGATACAAACCGTGTGGACCAAGTTATCCACTTTAAGCGTTGCCATTTTTCCAGTGCATCCTGCCTATTAATTTTCACTCTATTACATCTATTTCCACTTCCATCAATATTTTGTCAGTATCATCTCCCTCAGGAAATACTGATGCAAAGTACTCAGTAAGTATTCTAGACTTCCCCTGTGCCTCTAACTATATATCACTCTGTTTGTCCCTAAATAAACCCACTTCACCTCTTGCTGCTTGTTAAGAGTAGCACTACAGCACCAAATCTGAGATTTAAATCAGTCACAATCACATTTGCACATACACAGGACAATATTACTGAAGTTGAGGGATAATCACAGGGTGAATCCCAGAGTGTTAGTAGAAGATACAGTAGTAGTGGTCACAAAGGTCTGCTCATGCAGGTGAATAGTCCAGTATTCTTAGTGCCCTGACCAAGTTTGATTCAGAGGTGACCAATCTACAACTCTATGGACCAGTTTTCACAAGGAATCTGTGTAATAGCAGGGATGAACTGTGGAGTCACTTAACTTTTTAACTCCTTGCATAGTGGAAATTGGTCTGGTAGGGTGGTATTTACTGGAGGTAACAGGGATCTCACCTGCTGGCTGAAAAGCTGGCAAGAGCCTTGTGCCATCTCTTTTGGGGAAAGGCCACAATGGCACTTCAACACTTAACTGGGCAGTGGCTGGCTTTGCCTGAAATCAAGGATCCCAGGGGTGGAAAATCTGAGAGCTGCCGATCAATCAGAAGAGAAAGAAGAGAATAACACCCACCCAAGGCTTAGAATCGTTGCTGGCTCCCAGGCCACAAGTGAATGAAGGTGATGGGGGGTGCGGCGGGATGGGGGGTGGTCAGCAGCAAAGACAGGACGGTAGATCCCGCTTCCTGATGCCGGGTCTCTCAATCAGGCACCCTCATTCAAAGTAAGGACCCCCCCCCCCCCCCCCCAAATTATTGGAGGGGTGGGAAAGCCATCCACAAATGACATTTTTAGAAATTAAAATCTGAATTATCCAAAGTACTATTATATATTTGGCTTATTTTACATTGTCAGACACTATTTTTGAAGCTCCAAAATAATGTCCTTACTTTGTACAGGTGTAACTAAATTATAGATCTGACCAAGAGTTCAGAACTCCACTTTAATTTACTCACAAACAATTCTATACAGGTTTCCCATGATTAGCCTTTAACAAATTCACAAGAAGCATTTTATGGCGACTCTTCATTCATATATTTTAACTTAATTGTTGGAGTTGAAGCAACAAGAAAACCAAAAAGTCCCATTACTGCTCTCTGGCGCTCTTGCATCGCTGGTTCTCAAGTACAGTGTTGAGTTAATATTTAATACAGGGTATAACCAGAACTCAGTTGATTCAATATCTGGCGCTGTTGGTTTTGTTATTTGTGATGTTAATTAGAAATGTTGATTATGTTTTAAAAATGTTGCATGTTTTCTGTTTTGATTTTAAGTTAGGTATTTGGAATTATTTCTCACTATTACTCTGTGCTATACCTACTGTGGATCTGTTTACAGATGTTTTAAAATGTTCTTGCACTTGTCCTGCTATGACTGCCGGCCAGTTAATTAGAATATTGTATTTTACTCAGGGTATTCTAATAGCTTAATGAGTTTATCCAGAGAGTAGCTGATCCTTGTAAAGCTGGAAGGTTGCAAGTGTGATCCCCTGATATATATTATTAGCTAATTTTAGATGATGTGACTTCTATAATTGGCCTTAATATCTCTGGGTTAAGCAGCAGAAAATATGTCAAGCTTCCCAGTTTTAATTGTACTTTAGTGACCTCACTACCTGTGTGGATATTAAATGATTAGGCTCTTCAGTCCAACATATTTTTTAAGGCTGCCATATGAATAACAGATACTAATGTGAGGCAACAGAGAAAACCTGTCATTATAATTGCTGCAATTCATTTAATAACTATTTAACTAAAGAATTAAATTAGTGCAATTCTACCAACAAAGTAAGTCAAATCACTGAAGCAACTTGCAAGTCCTTATATCAAACAGTAAGAAAATTTCATTAGTAATTTATTGCAACCCCTCTATATTCTGTAATTTTTATGAATGTTTAGTTATTTTCCAATTTGTAAGTTGTACGTATTCAGGAAATCAATTTTCCTGTTTAAGGGGTGCAAAAATTGCAACTGAAGTAGCTTGTTCCTATCTTTATCACATTTGCCTCAGCATTTTAATAAGAAATATATTTGGCTTTATATAGAAATAGTTGGCTGGATTTTCATCATCAAGGCAGGTGGCTGGTAGGCAGAAAACTCCCAGCTCAGCCCACCCACCTCAGGAGAAAGTGCCTGCAAAGGTAGGGTCTTCATTCCCAGGTGGTGGATGGAGGCTGGAGTCTGGCCCAGGAAAGAGGTTAGAAGCAGCCATGGGGTGCCAAGTGGTGAGGTGGCTTTTAAAAGGCCCACCTCAGTGCTGTGGGACTTATTCCCAGTTAAAATAAAGACAAGACAGGCCATCCAGCGCTCACTCCTCCAAACCCCTCATCCCCCACACGCTCCCCATGCTTCATCTATGCCACCTCATGTCCCTCATCCATCCCCCATGGACCCTATGCCAAGCTATGGCACTCTAACCACTCCATTTGTAAACATAAGCTTTAAAAAAAAGTCATTCATTCATTACTTTCCACCATGTTTGAAAAAAAGTAATTTCACTGCAGGGCAATAAAAATTTCAATCATCCAGATCTTTTGAAGTATCTATAACAGAATCTTCAAGCCCTTGAAACCATTTATCATTGTGAAATTGACAGCTGAGATCAGAGAGCCAGAGCTGTCAATCAAGCAATGTTTTCTCTAGGGCTGAGGTATTTCAACAAGTGTAATGGATTTCTGGGCTCAGTGAAGCATACATAATAAAGCTTTTTTTTACACATCCTACTATCACTGTACAGTTCTCTGGTTCTATACACTGTGTAATGCACTAATATTTTAAAAGGTCCCCTCACGCATACTATGTGTCATGTCTCCTCTAAGGGACCATGAACCAAGGCTCTTTAAAAACCTGGCCTGACTCCATGAAAATTGTGGAAAGGTAGGACATGCCTATCTCCACAATGGTGGCAAGGTCAGAAGTGCGAGGTGTGGGCTTTTGACACAGACCAGCCCACAACATTTAAAGGCTCTCCTGAAAATAAGAATGCCCAGCAATGGGGTTGCAAAACCCAGAATCGGGACCCATCGGCCATTTTTAAAGGGCTCCCAAGTCATCCAAATTTGGTGAAAATCCAGTCCAATAAATCTCTATTAATTTAATCACCTTACAATAGTTACCAAAAATGTTATGCTATCAAGTTAGCCTTGGTTAATTAAATGTAGGCTGGTCTCACTGTGGAATAAAACTTTACCTTGCACTAAAAGCACCTAATACAAAAAAGAAAATAATTAATGCAGTAAAAAAAATTAGTTTTCCTTTTAATATTGACTTATGTTATTTTTTTTGCCAATTCCCCAACTCCTGAATAAATTTTTTTGTTGCTGGGATACTCTTCCACTGATGCCAAGCTTCCTTTTGTTAGCTTGACCAAGTTATTCACATGAGCCTTGACAGTATGCATTGGCAAGCTATTTGGCTAGAACAAACAACACAGTCAAGCCCCACCTAATGTTCATTTACACATAACCCAAAACCTTCCCAGTCTAAATGATTCAGCTACTCACTAAGCTGTTGGCTAGCTCATTTCAGAATGTTTAATTGTTTTATATGCTGTGTAACTGTAAATCATTTTGAAATAACTTTGAAGAAAATTTAATGGGTTATCTGATAAGTTCCACATTTACACTGATTTGACAAGGTGCAATCAAATTTTCAAATCCTAGTTAGAACATTTAATTTGATGGAAATAAATAGCTGACAAGTATTTGTGATTTAAATATTTGAGGATTTGTCTTATTTTTCAGGGTACTTAAAATAATGTGCATTATTATAAAATATTATAGCAAGACTTTAGGAAGAAAAAACAGATACGCACAGAACAAAGGGTAGAATTAGACATGTTTGACTAATCCAAGTGTGTATTTATGTTACAACTTTAGCATTGATGTAGTCTCACTGCTTCAATTTCAGTCCGCATGGTGTAACTCCATTGTAACGTCAAACCAAATTTAACAATGACTTGGCAATTTAACAAGGGCCTCATATCTCACCCAGATTTGGTCTAAAATATTGAGAATATGACATCACTCTCTAGACATAATGTCCCATATTTTGCCATGGTAATGATAATGAAACCGATCCATATGAGTGGGTGCGTTGTTGAGGTCTCCCCCAAGTCCAATCCCTAAATAATTGGTGAAATGACAAAACCTTTCACTCCTACTCTGTTAGTGTCACTGTAAAACCCTTGAAAAAGTTATACCTTGTTTAATGAGGTATAACTGAATGCTTTTTACCATGTACTAATTAACACACTCATTGAACCTGAAATGCTAATTTTATATTTGTGCAATATTACATTTCTCCATTATGATATAAAAAAAACAAAATTTATTTTTTCATATGTCAGTTTATATTGATATTGATAACTTACAATTAATCCAATCATTATTATTTACTTTGTTATTTGAGAATTTAAAGTAAAAGTGAAGGATAAAGTGCTTTTAAGTTATTAGTTTTCTGTCTGTGAGAATATTTCAATGTGGTTGGCTGCATACATTTTTGCTGACATCATTACTGCTGTACTTCTGCACCCTTACTAAGCGCCAGATTTAAACTACCATTGGGAAAGGGGACGTGCATGCCACTGAGATCACCAGATTTTTCAAGATCGGCAGCACTGTTTTGTTACTGACTGCAAAATCTAGCCCAAGAATTTGATGCACAAGGAAGAAACTCTGCACATGCCTATAACTATGCATGAGTTGCCTCCTGGTCTGAAGAATCAGAGTTTCACCCATACAGTGTAAACAAAATACTGGCTAGTCAGAATCAGAACTGTAGCTACTGAGAGAAATAGTTACATTGTAAACACAACATAAGATAATTTTTAACTTGGGTGGGTAATACTGAGTAAATATACGGAATTAATTTTGGCTTTAAGTAAAGATTTCATTGGCTTCAAAGGATCATTATTTATGATAAATGGCTGAAGTATAATTTATTAGAGCTAAGTTCCTGTTTTGATCTGATTCTGTTTAGTTATGGAATGAAATTGAAAGTGGTCATAGAGAAGTATGTGAATGTATGTAGTTCTCTGTTGCTTGAAGGCATTTAAAAACACAAGAAAATGTGTTTTTCAAAGTAAGCCATTATAGCTTTTTTTCCAAACTACTTCACAGGCTCTCTCAATTGTTACTAGAATGCCATGCAGAAAAGAACTATAGTCATGTTATAAAAGCAAAAACATGCTGGAAATACCCAGGTCAGCTTTATTGGAGAGAAACAGACAATGCTTCAGGTTGAGATGGCCTTTCATCAAAACTGATGAAAGGTCATCTCGAACTGAAACATTAACTGTTTCTCCATAGATGTTGCCAGACATGCTGAGTATTTCCAGTATTTTTTGTTTCTGATTTCTAGCATCTGCAGTATTTTACTTTTGTATACATCATGTGATCTGTTCTTAAACTGCAAATAAAAATGATTTCTTCCAGTACTTTGATCATCTACAATTTCCTAGGCCGTTTTGTAGTTAAAACTTGAAGTTACTAGTAATTTGAGTTGTTAACTTTGAAAATTATGTTTGGAAATGTAAATGCCATGGAATTTAGTAGTGCCTATCAAACAGATATCATGTACAGAAGTAGTCATAAAAAAATTATATTAAAATCATTGACCAAATTTAGGTTTGAGAGAACTCAAGCTTTTTTCTTTCCTATCAAAGATTATTGCATTTGTTTTTCAGAGCTATGTTACAATTCTTTATTTTTAATTGCTTTTTAGATTTCTGTTATTGGTTTGAGAGTTTACATTGAAAATTTGTGTTTTAGATCAGTTTTTTTGACTCAAATATCCTTTATATTTAATCATGGGAAGGGTTATAAATCCCAGTTTTCTGGTATTAGTTATCAGTGCATTTTTTATGGTATTACATTGCTAAGTATTTCTGAAGTGTCAGACATTATCTAAAATTGTTATCCTGTACGCCTTTATTTTAAGCAGAATGTTATTTGTGCAATAGGAAGATAATGCTGTCTCATAACCACTCAGTACTGACTACACCTCCAAAGGCGCTAATTTTTTTCTCTAGTTTTGGCTATTTTGGTACCGGGTGGCAATTGTGGAGGGGCAGGGCGAGGGGGGAGGGTGACGGTGGTGGTGAATGTAGGGTGGAGGGTGAGATGGCGGGGCTGGTGGTGGTGTTCAGTGTTTCATGCTTTTCCTTTTTAGTTTGCACACATGGGGAACAAATTTTCCGCTAGTTCTGTGTTTCCACAATCTTTGTGCTGCTTCAAAGAAATGTTACACTGGAAGCTGGCCCTGCTTCCGGATTGAATTAATCATCATGGCGAGTTTCCGCTAATTGCACCCATTTACAGATCTTCAGGGAAACTCTTAAGATTAAGCTTTTTTTAAGATGCAAGGGCATTAATAGGCATCTTTTAACAGCTTTCAAATATTAATTATTTAATTTGCTAAGAGACTGTTATACAGCAATGGAACTAGTAAATGATTTTGTAATTGAACAATAAAATAAATCCAGTAGGCTTGTACAATTTTGAGTTCAGTTTGCACTCTGATTGTTGGTTGTGCTCGAAGTGGAAACTTTGCTCCATGAACTTATCATTTGTCTTTGTGAACTGTTGATCAATTTGGTTTAAGTTCTTTTCATATTGCACAGATTTATTATTTCCATGCCTTGAATGTTCCTGTGCCTTGTTTTGCAACTGTTGTGATCTGGCAACTTATGTGTTCTATCAATTTAAGCAATCTCTCACACTGCTGTTCTGCTGGTTTAAGCTGTCAGGCTTCCTCACTTGTAGGTGTTGTTTCCTTCAGCTCCCGCTCCCATTAATCTCTCCTCAATAGTTGTCTTTTGCTTAACTGTAAAATACTTAGGGTTCCAATAGCCATGTGTTACACCACAATCCAGAATTCATGGATCTCATGGGGATTCAAAGCTGCCATTTTTCATTTCTACATAGGGGCTCTCCACATCTCCATTATCTATGGAATAAGTAGGTTCTGCTCCCACCAATCATCCAGGTCACTGCACCCTAGTGCTGGCCAAATTGGGAAAACTATTTTTAAAAATGTGTATAAAAATAGTGTATGTCTGTAAAATTGCATTACGGAAATGGCCATTTAATTAAAAACTTGAAATGGAGAAAGGGTATATGGCCTGAGAAAAGAGATCAAGATTTCTAATGTTTCACAATCTAAGACTTGCAAAATGTTTTTTTAAACCCCACATGTAAGATTTCATAACGATTGGTCAATTTTTGCGCACCCTGGAGGTTGACAGTGCTGATTAGGTCTTTGGAAACTGCATGCTGTTTGTTAAATGTTACCCTGACCTATGGACTGTTGTCAGAATTTGAATACCAATAAAAGCATGGGCAACTAAAAGTATTTTCAGTGTGTATTATTCCTGATTTCTTGCTAATCACAGGCAAACCTTCTGTATCTGATATATTAAAAATCTTTGAAATTTTCTAAGGCTGGTAGAGGAATGTTCAGGAACAGAACATTTGCAAAAAAATGTCATCAGGTTGGGATACTGACAATATCCCCTTCCAGCTTTCCTAGAGGCAGGTTGGGAGTATAGTGACGAATCCACATGGCTGAAGCAGGAAGCAAATTGAAATACTTAAGGCAGTTAAGAGCAATTTTGTTCATGAATTTCTTCTTCCCACTAATACAGTTCCATGCTGTGATTGCAACTCAGTGAGTTGGAGAAGATGAGAGCACAGCAGGAAGCAATTCCTCAGTGAAACTGACATGCTGTGAAGTCTTTGATCAGTCACACTGAAGAGCTCCAGCCATGGCCAGGTGAGAGGCTGATATCCAAAATACTCTTTCAGTCAGAGTGTTATCGACTGCTTGGTGTGTAATGGCCAGCTGGTTGGAGTGCACTTCCCCTATCTAGTGCTTCACCCAACTTCAGCTGCACTTTCCTGCTGCCAGCTTTAAGAGCAACATGAGAGCAGCTTATGTAGCTTCATGTTCACCTCTGCTGAGTGTCACCACTGCCAACTACTCCAGCAGCAGCACCAGCTGCTTTCTCCTCAACCACATGGCCCTCCACAGGGCAGAGGGGATGGACACCAAGATCCACCTGGAAGAAGGCGGTACTTCAAACACGTGGTTCACAGGCAGAAGATCAGCTGTTTCACTATGTCCAAGCACCAGTGCCTCAAGAACCTTAGGCTCTCATGGCAGGTCATTGCTGACATCTGCATTCTCATGTACAAGGCCTCCTTTCCAATGGCCATCAAGGTGTCTGTCACTGGCTCACCACCCCTAAGCCCACCTCCCTCCATCTCTTGGCAAGTTGTGTAGCTTTTTTTGTCCTGCAAGAAAAGAAAGCAAAAAAGTATGAGTGCTGATAATGGCTTGTGTGCAGAGGAGAGAAAGACACCACTTGTGGAATGTCATTGTGAGGCATGGGTACGAGACGGCAATAGGGTGAGTATGAGAGACAGTATTGGCTGTTGAGATGAGGATGTGAGGTGTTTTCAGAGAGATGAATGGGTGAAGCTGCAAGGTGTGTTGTGCTCTTGGTGCACTGTCTACAGGTTGGAGGGAAAAACAAACTTTTGGCTGATAACTTCCTCGGCCACTTCCTTCCACACCTAATTGGTTGGAGACAGGTTGTCCTCCTCTTAATATCCTTTGGAGAGCTCACCTCACAGCAATCCCTCAGCTTCCAGGTAAGAGCAAGTGAGCCTCCCTAGGTTTCCTCTCCATTCTTTTGGGTGCTGCAGTTTGAAAAATCCAAGTGCCAGTGAGGTTTTCTGAAGCATGCCATGGTCCTTTTAAACAGAAATCCTTTCTCTGACAATATGCCCATGTTATCCCACCTCCCTAATTAGCAGGCCCTGAATTGGTTTATTCAGGTAAAGAACAAACTGGAAAGTCACTAATCAGGTCAGGTTTAAGACCTTAAAATGGTCCTGCCATTGCGCCAGAGAATAAGGTGATAAGATTCTGCTCTTTTTGTGTAACACCTATCTTGCTTTTCTGAATAATTATTTGAGCTAATCAAAAGCAATTCACTGCTACCCACTTGTTCAGGAATCAACACAAAAACACTTCACTTCATTATGGCCACACTTTTCTAACTTCTGCCATATACTCTGACTCACTGAGCAATGTCATAAGCGATCTGCTACTATGTTATGAGATGACCCCAGTTGAGTGGCACTTCAATTTTGTTCTCTTTATTAGTGGGGCAACATCTTTATTCTGTGCTGCTTCTTGATTACATACCTAAGGTTATGAACTCAGCATATAAGATGTGAACTTGTTTCCTATTACTTCACTGCATTTTCCCTTGTAGAAGAATTTTTGATATGCACCTTGAAGCAGTAGGGCACAGAATTTTGCCTACAATATCAGAAAAGTTGAATTGTCAATTGAGGTGACATTCTTTTTTGAAGCAAAGCATAAGATTAGCTTTGTGTTTAGGTATTATTCTCCCTCTCAGAAGTGATTCGAGGGATATCATGAGAAATGCTATTATGAAAGCATTATATTTCTGCAATTGTATTCAGAGCACTTACTCTCAATCTGGGAATGGGTAAAAGTGCCTGTAATTTACAAAAAAAGCATGGCAAATGCTGCACACTGGTGAATAATTGCACTATACAACCTAGTTATACAGCTTCAGTCATGTAACAAAATGTTCCACTGCACTTTATAGGGAAAGTGAGCTCCAAGGGTGAAGCACGACAGCTGGGGGAATGACTGAAGATCAAAAGGGTGAGTTTTAAGTGTGTGCTTGAATGTGGATAATTCAGCAGTAAAGCAATGAGCTTTAGGGAGAACAGTCTAGAGTGCAAAGCCATGATGATTATCAATAATAGTTAAGGGGAGAGATGAGTAATAGATCATTGCTGAGAGGAGAGGGTGCTTGCTGAAATGTAGGAGAGCAAAAGGTCACAGAAATAGGATGGAACAAGGCATCTAAAGACAAAGATTTTGAAATCAATGGCATGAACAGGGAGCTGGTGGGGTTTGAAAAGACAAGGTAATAGGCATGGAATATGGACTATGAATCTTGTGTGTGTTGTGGTTTTTGTATAATGGAGCTAGGGAGATCTAGTGAGGAAAACAACTACTTGCATTTATATAGCACCTTTAGGATTATAAGACATCCCAAGAGTGTTATTGATCAATCAAAATTTAACACCGAGTTACAAAAGGAGGTATTAAGACAAGTGACCAAAAGCTTGGTTAAAAAGGTAGCATGTCAGTTTCACTTAAATTAGAAAAGTGACATAAAGAGGCTGAGGGAGTGAACTCCTGAGTTTTGGTCCCAAACAGCTGAAGGTAAGCCACCAATGCTGGAGTGATTAAAATTAGGCACATGGAAGTGCCAGTATCTGAGCTGGTAGCTGCAACTGTCAGATCAAGTGACAGAGCCTCCTCTTCACTGCTATGGGATTGTTGTGTGCGCTACAGCTGGCCAAATAGCAGTTTTTGGTTATCTTAAAGTGTCAAAGCAGAAGGGGTAGGGTTGGGGTGAGGGAGGGGAGGTGTGGAAGAAAGCGGGAGGTCCATGGTCACACTATCTCATAGACTCATGGACATTTGGAGGCATTCGGCCCATCATGCCCATGTTGGTCAGCAAAGATCTGACTACACTAATCCCATTTTCCAGCACTTGGCTCATAGCCCTGGAGGTTATAGCAATACAAGTGAATATCTAAATACTTCTTAAATGTTACGAGGGTTTCTGACTCAACCACCCTTTCACACAGTGAGTTCCAGACTTCCACCACCCCCAGGTGAAAAATTTCTCCTCAACTCCCTTCTTAGCCTTCTACCTCTTACCTTAAATCTATGCCCCCTGGTTATTGACTCCTCTACTGATGGAAAAAGTGCCTTCCTTTCCACCCTATCTATCCCCCTCATAATATTATACACTACTATCAGGTCCCCTGTCAACCTTTGCTGCTCCAAGGAAAACAACCCCAGCTTTAGCCAATCTTTCCTCATAGCTCAGACCCTCCAGCCTAGGCAGCATCCCGGTAAATCTCCTCTGCACCCCCTCCAGTGCAATCACATGCTTCCTATAATAATGTGAATAGAACTGCACACAGTACTCCAGTTGTGGCCTAACCAGCGTTTTATACAGTTCCAGCACAACCTCCCTGCTCTTGTATTCTACAGTTTGGCTAATAAAGGCAAATATTCCATATGCCTTTTTAACCACCTTATCTCCCTGCCCTGCTACCTTCAGGGATCTGTGGATATGCACACCAAGGTCCCTCTGATCTTCAGTATTTTCCAGGGTCCTACCATTCACAGTGTAATAGCTTGTCTTGTTAGCCCGTTCCAAGTGTGTGACCTCATACTTTTCTGTTGAATTCCACTTGCCACTGCTCTGCTCACTTGACCAGTCCATTGCTTTCATCCTGCAGTCTACAGCTAACCTCCGCACTATTTACCACCCTACCAATTTGTGTGTTATCTGTGAACTTCTTGACCATACCCCTTATATTTAAGTCCAAATCATTTATGTACACCACAAACAGCAAGGGCCCCAGCATGAAGCCCTGCGGAACCCCACTGGAAACAGACTTCCAGTCACAGAAACAACTCTCTACCATCACCCTCTGCTTCCTGTCTCTCAGCCAACTTTGGATCCAATGTGCCACTTTGCCTCAGATCCCATGGCCAGTCTGCCTTGAAGGACTTTACTAAAAGCCTTGCTAAAGTCCATGTAGACCACAACAAATGCATTACCCTCATCAACACTCCTGGTTACCTCCTCAAAAAATTTGACCAAAATTGTCAATAACAACCTTCCCTTAACAAATCCATGCTGACTATCCCTGATTAATCCAAGTCTCCCCAAGTGTAGATATATTCCAACCCTCAGAATTATTTCTAGTAACTTCCTTACCACCAAGGTTCGACTGACTGGCCTGTAATTTCCTGGTCTATCCGTTTTTCCCTTTTTAAATAATGGGACAACGTTAGCAGTCCTCCAGTCCTCTGGCACCTTACCTGTGCCCAGAGAGGACTGGAAAATTACTGCTAGGACCCGTGATATCTCTTCCCTTGCCTCCCTCAACAGCCTGGGATACATCTCATTCAGGCCTGCAGATTTATCCACTTTTAAGGCTGTTAAACCTTAGAACATCCTCTCTCTCTATGTTAATTTCCTCTAATATTTCACAGTCATCTGCCCTTATGTCTATACCTGCGTCGTCCTTTTCCATTGTGAAGATCAATGCAAAGTATTCGTTGAGGACTGTACCCACATCTTCCAGGTCCACAGAGATTATCTCTATGGTCCCTAATTGGCCCTACTCTTTCTCTAGTTATTCTTTTAGTCTTTATTTATTTTAAAACCCCCTTTGGGTTTTCCTTTATTCTACCCACCAATGCACTCTCTTAGCCTTCCTAATTTCCTTTTTAAGTTCCCCCCTGCGCTTTTTATATTCCTCTAGGGACTCTGCTGTATTGATCCCTCGGTATCTGTCATAAGCTTCTCTTTTTTTTTTCTTAATTCTAATCTTTATGTCCCTTGACATCCAGGGTTCTCCGGACTTGGTCCCCCCTTTTATCTTTATGGGAACATTTTTGCCCTGTACACACTATTTCTTCCTTGAATGCCTCCCACTGCTCTGACATGGTTTTATCTACAAGTAGCTGCTCACAGTCCACTTGAGCTAAATTGTATCTCATTTTAGTAAAATTAGGCTTTCCCCAGTTTAGAAATTTTATTCCTGGCCCAACCTTATCCTTTTCCATAACTATTCTAAGTCTGAGTTATGGTCACTATTTCTAAAATACTCCCCAACTAATACGCCTTCCACCTGTCTCTGTCTGAGCTTATTTGCAAATATTAGGTTCAGAACTGCCCCCTCCCTTGTTCGGCTTTCTATGTACTGGCTAAAAACGTTCTCCTGGACGCAACTTAAGAATTTTGTTCCCTCCCTACCTTGCACACTAAAACTATCCCAGTTAATACTTGGAAAGTTAAAATCCCCGACTATTACTGCATTATTATTCTTACACTTTTCTAAAATGTGATTACATATTTGACCCTCTATCTCTCCCTGACTATTTAGGGGCCTATAGTACACACCCAACAGCATGTTTGCACCCTTTGTGTTTTTTACTTCTACCCATATGGCCTCATTTGATGATCCTTCCAAGATATCATCCCTCCTCACTGCTATAATTGATTCCTTGATCACCAAGGGAATGCACAATGGTGAATAGTTCATATTTATTTGTATGAATGGTGTGTTTTTAGTTGGAGATGTTATAATAAAATTATTGGGTTTTTTTGCAGGATTTTGGCTAAGGGAGCACTGTATTGAAGCATCTCAGATGGATGCCAAGATGGTAAATGGTTTACCAAGCAGCAGAGATACTCACTTTCCTACGTGCTTCAGAAACTTGGATAACCTACATCAGGCAGTTCAAAGCCCTGAAGGAGTACCACCAATAACGTGTCTCCCAAGCCAACATTCCCAGCATTCAGTGGTATTACTATCACTGAATCCCCAACGATCAACATCCTGGGGGTTACTACTGAACAGAAACTGAACAGGACCAGCCAAATAAATACTGTGGCTACAAGAGCAGGTCAGCGACTGGTTCAATGAAGAGTGCAGGAGGGAATGCTAGGAGCAGCACCAGGCATACCTAAAAATGAGGTGTCAACCTGGTGAAACTATAACACAGGACTAGCTGTGTGTCAAACAGCATAAGCAGTAAGTGATAGACAAAGCTAAACGATTCCACAACCAACGGATCAACTCTAAGCTCTGCAGTCCTGCCACATCCAGCTGTGAATGGTGGTGGATAATTAAACAACTCTCTGGAGGAGGAGGCTCCACAAATATCCCTATCCCCACTGATGGGGGAGCCCAGCACATAAATGCAAAAGATAAGGCTGAAGCATTTGCAACAACCTTCAGCCAGAAGTGCTGAGTGGGTGATCCATCTTGGACATCTCTGGAGGACCCCATTATCACAGATGCCAGTCTTCAGTCAGTCAATTCAATTCACTCCACATTGTATCAAGAAATGGCTAAAAGCACTGGATACTATAAAGGCTATGGGCCTTGACAATATTCTGGAAATATTACTAAAGACTTGTGTTCCAGAACTTGCCGTGCCCCTAGCTGAGCTGTCCAGTATAGCTACAACACTGGCATTTACCCGGCAATGTGGAAAATTGCCCTGGTATGTCCTGTACTCAAAAAGCAGGACAAATCCAGTCTGGCCAATTACCTCCCCAACAGTCTACTCTCGATCATCAGCAATGTAATGGAAGGGGTCATCAACAGTGCTATTAAGCGGTACTTGCTTAGCAATAACCTGCTCACTGAAGCTCAGTTTGGGTTCCTCCAGGGCCACTCAGCTCATGACCTCATCACAGCCTTGGTTCAAACATGGACAAATGAGCTGAACTCCAGAGGTAAGTTGAGAATGACTGCCCTTGACATCAAGGCAGCATTTGACCGAGTGTGGTATCAAGGACCCCTAGCAAAACTGGCGTCAATGGGAATCGTGGAAAACTCTCTGCTGGTTGGGGTCATACGTAGCACATAGGAAGATGGTTGTGATTGGTGGAGGTCAATCATCTCAGTTCCAGGACATCACTGCAGGAGTTCCCCAGGATAGTGTCCTCGGCCTAAACATCTTCAGCTGTTTCATCAATGACCTTCCTTCCATCATAAGATCAGAAACGGAGATGTTCACTGACGATTGCACAATGTTCAGCATCATTTGCAACTCCTCAGATACTGCAGCAGTCCATGTACAAATGCAGCAAGACCTGGACAATACCCAGGCTTGGGCTGACAAGTGGCAAGTAACGTTCAATCCACACAAGTATCAGGCAATGCAAACAGTGGCAACAATGTCCACTATCTATTTGATGCACTGCAGGAACTCACCAAGGCTCTTTAGACAGCACCTTCCAAACCCACGAATGCTACTATCTAGAAGGAAAAGGGCAGCAGACACATGGGAACATCACCACCAGGAAGGTTCTCCTCCAAGTCACTCATCATCCTGACTTGGAAATATATCACTGTTCCTTCACTGTCACTGGCTAAAAATCCTGGAACTCCCTTTCTAACAGCACTGTGGGTGTATCTATACCACAGGGACCGCAGCAGTTCAAAAAGGCAGCTTACCACCACCTTCTCAAGGGCATTTAGGGATGGGCAATAAACACTGGCCCAGCCATGATGCCCACATCACATGAACGAATAAAAAAACTAATTCTGTAGTGAGTAACTCACCTCTTAACTCCCCAAAGCCTGTCCATCAACTTCAGGACACAAGTCAGGAGTGTGACGTAATACTCTGCACTTGCCTCGATGAGTGCAGTTCCAAAAGCACTCGAGAAGCTCGACAACATTGTTGTGAATATCTGATTTCATAAGTCATGTGTTTTAGAAAATAACTTTTAGTTTAGGAATTAAATGTTGAATGTAAATAAATAGTACTGCTGAACAGAGCTGGGGTAATTACATTCCAAAGGGTAACCTGTGTTTAGCTAATGGGTTCAGAGTTGGAAGTGAGGAAACTGAAACAAAGGATGACCCACCTGTCAGCTGTGGATAAGGACAGTAGATCTACAGTTATTTCAATAAGGGATTTCAATAATTTATGTACTTCCTAGATCAAAGAAGTTAAAGGCACCTTTGTAAACAAGGGGTAAACATCTGATGGAAGCAGCAAGTCTGGAAAGAGGGCTGTTAACTTTATTGGAGATATAAATTTTCAAATAGATCATAGAGTCAATGGGTTGTTATGAAGTTAAAAGATAATTAGTTTACATTTTTGTTTGAAGCATCACAAAGTATGCCACATTGCCATGGCGATGGGCTGTAGGAGTTAGGGAGGTTCCTTTGCTTTAATTTATCTGTGTATATGCTCACAGAAGCAGGCAGTCACCAGTCAGCTTGGTTGGAGCTCGGAAAAGATAGAGTTTGTCAGGAGCTGTAAAGCAGCTGTGGGACCAAGAGCTGTACAGGAGCTGTGGGACAAGATTGGAAAAAGCAGTCTGTGTCTGTCCAAAGCCAGGGCAAGGTGTGTAAAGGCCTTTAAGAACCAGGGGTGTTCTTGACTTTTAAATCGCTGAGCACGAATGGTGAGGCCCAAGCTTGAATTGAGAAGTTCATTGTCATGAGGTTTTGAAGAAAATTTGGAAGGTCACTAAGCCAAAAGCTAATGGAATGATCCATATGAAATCTTGTACCTCAGAGAACAGCTGTAATACAGAGGATAAATCGAAGTGAATTCTGGAGAGCTGTGACATATTTGTTTTGGTCCCAGAAGGAGAAGCAAATTAATTCTCAAAACCTCATAATATTTAAGGGAACTCTTGGGTGAAATTAGAATGTAAAAGGAGACCTCGATTTCTGCTGTAAGACTTGACAAGCTCTTGGCCCAAATCTTCTGTGAAACGGCATCATCATCAGATTACCACGCTGTTCAAACTTTGCCCCACCTCAACACTGCTCCTCAATTGAAGTCTACCATTACCTAGGTAACTACAAAACTGGCTACGATCACTCATTCCCCACCCCACGGCCCCTGACTACCCCCTAACAACGTTTTTAATCTGTCTAACATTTCCTGGATAACTATACAGGTAAATTCCATGGAACTGTTGGAAGTCTCAGAGTCTGTACTTTCCAAGGGAGCAGGGAAATTGCACGTCGGTAGTTGAAACTTCCCAGGCAATTTCCACGGAGATCAGCGTATCAGGACTTCGCAAAGGGTCTTGGGTCACACGTGCGGTCTCTGACCATTCAGTGTCCCAAAGATCTGGGCCATAGTGTTGGGTTAGTACTGCTTGCTTTGTTAACTTTTTTTAATCTCCAGTAAAGTTTGTCTTTGTTCAAAAAAGTGAAATCTTGTGGCGTAATTCTTTTAGTTAATCATTGGGTGTTTGAATTTCTCTTTAAATATTAACAGTCTCCCTCGAAATCATAACGCCATCCAGGACAAAGCAGTCTACTTGATTGGCATCTTATCCACCACCTTAAACATTCACTCCCTCCACCACCAACACACAGTTGCAGCAGTGTGAACTATGTGCAAGATGAACCGCAGCAATTTATCAAGATTTATTTGGCAGCACCTTCCAAATCCGCCATCTCAATCTCTTAAATGTTCAAGGGCAGCAGATGCATGGGAACACCCCACGTGCACCAAGTCACGTTGTCACCATCCTAGGAGTTAGCATTGACCAGAAACTGAACTGGACCAGACATATAAATACTGTGGCTATAAGAACAGGTCAATGGCTGGGCATTCTGTGATGAGTTGCTCACCTCCTGACTTCCCAAAGCTTGTCCATCATCTACAAGGCACAAGTCAGGAGTGCAATGGAATACTCACTGCTTGCCTGGATGAGTGCAGCTCCCACAACGCTCAAGAAGCTGGACACCGTCCAGGACAAAGCAGCCCACTTGATTGGCACCCCATCCATCACCTTCAACATTCAATCCCTCCACCACCAAAGCACAGTGGCAGCAATGGGCACCATCTACAAGATGCACTGCAGTAACTCATCAAGGCTCCTTCAACAGCACCTGCCAAACCCATGACTTCTACCACCTAGAAGGGCAAGGGCAACAGATGCATCGGTACGCCATCACCTGCAAGTTCCTCTCCAAGCCATGTACATCCTGACTTGGAACTACATCACTATTCCTTTGCTGTCACTGGCTAAAAATCCTGGAGCTCCCTTCCTAACAGCACTGTGCGTGTACCTACAACAGATGGACTGTAGTGATTCAAGAGGTCAACACCATCAGTTTTAGGGCAATTAGGGGTGGGCAAAAAATGCTGGCCTAGGCAACAATGCACACATTCCGTGAACGAATAAATAAATAAAAGTTGCCCTATAGAAAACAAATTCTGCCTGTCTGGAACAAAGAGGTCCCGGATGCATTCTAGGAATTTAGGAACAGGAGGCCATTTCAAGGCTGTTTTGCCATTCAGTGAGAGCATGGCAGATCAGTGACCTAACTCCATATAGCCACCTTGGCCCCATATTCCTTAATACCTTTGGTTAACAAAAATCTATCAGTGTTGCTAAAAAAAGTAATTCTGTCAAAACTTTTCATTTTGTACTCAACAGGGCAATCACAAGAATAGCAATGTCAGGGAAAGCTTTAAAATTAACAATTAATCCACCATCAATTGCCATTGGCGGAAGAGAGTTACAAACTTCAACAGGTCTTGCTCTAATTTGTAGAATATGTCCTTTAGTCCTAAACTCTCCAACCAATGAAGTAGTTTCTATCTACTCTATATTTCTCTTATTATCTTGAAAATTTCAATTGAATCAGTGTTTAGCTTTCCAAATTCCAGGGAATACAATCCTAGTTTGCGTAATCTCCCCTCATAATTTAACCCTTGGAGTCCATATATCATTCTGGTAAATCCGCAGCACACTCTGTCTAAGGCCAATATACCCTTTTTAAGAAGTGGTGCCCCAGAAATGCTCACAGTACTCCAAGTCTAACTAGGGCTTTGTATAGCTGCAACATAACTTCTACCCTCTTGTATTCTAGTCCTCCAGATATGAAAGCCAGCATTTCAGAAGTCACTTTGGGTATTTTCTCTATCTGTTCCTGACATTTTAATGATCTATATACAGAGACCCATCAAGTCTCTTTGGACATCTAATGTTTGTAGCTTTTCACCATTTCAAAAGTACCTTCTTCTACCCTTCTTAGGCCCAAAGTGGATGACCTCACATTTATCTACACTGAAACCATTTGCTATGGATCTGCCCATTCACTGAATCTATTGATATCTCTTGTTAATTTTATGTTTCCATCTAAGCTGCTTACTGTGCCTCTTACCTTTGGGTCATTGGCAAATTTTGATATGTGGCTTTCTATCCCTTCGTCTAAGTTGTTAATAAATGAGGTGAATTGTTGTGGCCCCAATGCAGGTCCGTACGGGACACCACTAGTCACATCTTGACAATTAAAGTATCTGCCCCTTATCCTTAAACTCTGTCTCCTGCTACTAAGCCAATTTTCTAACCAGGTCAATAGTGGGCCCTCAATTCCACAAACTTCAACCTTAACAGACTCTTATGAGGGACTTCATCAATGCCTCCAGGAAATCCATGCCAATAACATCCATAGACATTCCTGTCTTCACTACTTTAGTCATTTCTACAAAAAATTCAGATTTGTCAGGCATGATTTTCCTTTTCCAAGTCTAATCTGGTTCTCTCTGATCAACTGAAAATTTTCAAGGTGCTCAGTGTCAAGTAAATCCATGCCCAGTTCTTTTACAACTTTTTTTGCTCTTAGATTACACAATTAACTATGCTTCTTGTTCCAATCCCCTTGAGACCAATACATTTAAAAAGAAATTCAAGCTTCCAGTTAATAGCTGAAAAGGATGACACAAGATTTCACATTTCAAGCTTTTTACTGTCACAAATAACTAGAAACATAATTTCTGTAGGTAACTTATACTTGAAACGACAAAGAACATTCATCTTTTATACTTATCAAGCATTGTACTCACCACAGAATTATAATCCTTGTAGCACACAGTCCACAGTCACTTCCAGCTTCCAATGGGTTCACGTTTTACCGAGTAGTAACTTTGAGTGAGATAAAAGCAAAATACTGTGAATGCTGGAAATCTGCAACAAAAATTAAAATAGGTCTGACAGCATCTGTGGAGAGGAACACAGTTCTGATGAAGAGTCATATGGACTAAAAACGTTAGCTGTGTTCCTCTCCGCAGATGATGTCAGACCTGCTGAATAGTAACTTTGAGTGACTGTGCCTGGGCGCTTCCCTCAGTTTTTGGAGAATTTCCCAAATCCACTACAAGTAGTAAAGCTCAGTTTGATGGTGGTTCGTCCTCCCTGACAATGACAGAATGAATCTACTGGATTCCTTTCTTGGCTGCGGAATACGTCTTTTCAACCAGGAATGTACTCCCCCCTGCATTTGGATTCAGTAGCTCACAAAGAACCTGCAGCCTCTTCTCTCTGCTCCACAACTGCTGTATGTTCTATTGAAGGGTCATGAGGACTCGAAACGTCAACTTTGCTCTTCTCCACCGACGCTGCCAGACCTGCTGAGTTTTTCCAGGTGTTTCTGTTTTTGTGGTGTATTTTCCCTCTTTCTTTTCTCTTCTGCTGAAAAGCTTGGAGCTGACCAGTCTATTTGCTATTTGCACAGCTGCCCTTGTCTTAATTGTTCTCAGGTATGAGAATTTCGCACCTTATTCAGTTTGTCCCTTGATTTAGCCAGGCTTCTTGTCAGGTAGGATTTGGAATAGTCATATGACCCCTTCATTTTAACCTAAATTTAAAGACACAGGCTGCAATTCTCCCTGAATAAATATGGTGGCGGGCGTGAAAAAAGACGTTATTCCCGCCAGCTGCAGTGGTGAGTTTTTGCACTGTATTGTCCACTTCCCACCTCATTATTTATGCAGCCACAGGAAACACATCATATCGCTGGTGGGCGGCCTCTGAATCCACGCTGTTACCTCATTGTTTCCTCATTCCGGGTGTCATATCTAAACTGCAGCCGTGCACACAGTTTTCAATGCTTGCAGCCCAGGGCTGCTTCAGTGAAGACATGGTCCTGAAAGCCAAGAAGAATTCAGTGACCTGGCACTGGAATGCCTTTTGGAGGCCAACACTGCACAGAATAGTTTAGCCATTCATTGCAGAAAGAGGATGAATGATCTCATCTGTGCCACTAGGCTAAATCAACCAGCTTATCACACTCACAAGCCCCTCACACATTCACAGGTATCTCACTCACTGCCAGCTCCAGGAACATCACCACTCACTCTTTCACACGCACCCTCACATCTCCATCTGGCCTCATCTCTTCTGGAGACTGCCTCCTCAGCCCTCAGTATCTTGAGGCCACTTGCACAATCAACATGTGCCCCCCACATACACACCCTGTGATAACCTCCTTCCCCAGTACAGCCCTCGTCCTGCAGCCTCTTCCCTTGCCTGAGGCCACTTCTCCCCCTTCCCCAAGCAAACTCTAGCCCTACAGCCATTGAAAAGCCACCCCCGCTTTACCGCTGGTCTGGTAGATACAGGCTTACCTGTGAGCCCCCCTAAAGCGATGTGGTGCTGCCTGCGAAGCCTGGCGCTGATGACTATGAGTGCTGCCCGAAGCAAGGCAGGTAAACAACCCTTGAAGTCCTGAGCAAAGTGGAGGTCGCCAGGCACACATCACTTATGATAAAAACAAAAAAACTGCGGATGCTGGAAATCCAAAACAAAAACAGAATTACCTGGAAAAACTCAGCAGGTCTGGCAGCATCGGCGGAGAAGAAAAGAGTTGACGTTTCGAGTCCTCATGACCCTTCGACAGAACTTGAGTTCGAGTCCAGGAAAGAGCTGAAATATAAGCTGGTTTAAGGTGTGTGTGTGGGGGGCGGAGAGATAGAGAGACAGAGAGGTGGAGGGGGTTGGTGTGGTTGTAGCGACAAACAAGCAGTGATAGAAGCAGAATATCAAAAGATGTCAACAACAATAGTACAATAGAACACATAGGTGTTAAAGATAAAGTTGGTGATATTATCTAAACGAATGTGCTAATTAAGAATGGATGGTAGGGCACTCAAGGTATAGCTCTAGTGGGTTTTTTTTTTTATTTTATATAATGGAAATAGGTGGGAAAAGGAAAATCTTTATAATTTATTGGGAAAAAAAAAGAGAAGGGGGAAACAGAAAGGGGGTGGGGATGGGGGAGGGGACTCACGACCTAAAGTTGTTGAATTCAATATTCAGTCCGGAAGGCTGTAAAGTCCCTAGTCGGAAGATGAGGTGTTGTTCCTCCAGTTTGCGTTGGGCTTCACTGGAACAATGCAGCAAGCCAAGGACAGACATGTGGGCAAGAGAGCAGGGTGGAGTGTTAAAATGGCAAGCGACAGGGAGGTTTGGGTCATTCTTGCGGACAGACCGCAGGTGTTCTGCAAAGCGGTCGCCCAGTTTACGTTTGGTCTCTCCAATGTAGAGGAGACCACATTGGGAGCAACGAATGCAGTAGACTAAGTTGGGGGAAATGCAAGTGAAATGCTGCTTCACTTGAAAGGAGTGTTTGGGTCCTTGGACGGTGAGGAGAGAGGAAGTGAAGGGGCAGGTGTTGCATCTTTTGCGTGGGCAAGGGGTTGTGCCATAGGAGGGGGTTGAGGAGTAGGGGGTGATGGAGGAGTGGACCAGGGTGTCCCGGAGGGAGCGATCCCTACGGAATGCCGATAAGGGGGGTGAAGGGAAGATGTGTTTGGTAGTGGCATTAGTGGCATTTGGTAGATGCCACTACCAAACACATCTTCCCTTCACCCCCCTTATCGGCATTCCGTAGGGATCGCTCCCTCCGGGACACCCTGGTCCACTCCTCCATCACCCCCTACTCCTCAACCCCCTCCTATGGCACAACCCCTTGCCCACGCAAAAGATGCAACACCTGCCCCTTCACTTCCTCTCTCCTCACCGTCCAAGGACCCAAACACTCCTTTCAAGTGAAGCAGCATTTCACTTGCATTTCCCCCAACTTAGTCTACTGCATTCGTTGCTCCCAATGTGGTCTCCTCTACATTGGAGAGACCAAACGTAAACTGGGCGACCGCTTTGCAGAACACCTGCGGTCTGTCCGCAAGAATGACCCAAACCTCCCTGTCGCTTGCCATTTTAACACTCCACCCTGCTCTCTTGCCCACATGTCTGTCCTTGGCTTGCTGCATTGTTCCAGTGAAGCCCAACGCAAACTGGAGGAACAACACCTCATCTTCCGACTAGGGACTTTACAGCCTTCCGGACTGAATATTGAATTCAACAACTTTAGGTCGTGAGTCCCCTCCCCCATCCCCACCCCCTTTCTGTTTCCCCCTTCTCTTTTTTTTTTTCCCAATAAATTATAAAGATTTTCCTTTTCCCACCTATTTCCATTATATAAAATAAAAAAAAACCCACTAGAGCTATACCTTGAGTGCCCTACCATCCATTCTTAATTAGCACATTCGTTTAGATAATATCACCAACTTTATCTTTAACACCTATGTGTTCTATTGTACTATTGTTGTTGACATCTTTTGATATTCTGCTTCTATCACTGCTTGTTTGTCGCTACAACCACACCAACCCCCTCCACCTCTCTGTCTCTCTATCTCTCCGCCCCCCACACACACACCTTAAACCAGCTTATATTTCAGCTCTTTCCTGGACTCGAACTCAAGTTCTGTCGAAGGGTCATGAGGACTCGAAACGTCAACTCTTTTCTTCTCCGCCGATGCTGCCACACATCACTTATGTACCATTGTGAAACACGTCAGTGATCCAGCGTGGGGGATGATTCCGGTGAGCAGGGCTTGTGATGAGATTCTAACACATTGAAATTAGCTTCCCAACGTGCGGCAGTGGGGAATGCAGCCCATCATGATCGGATAGAATGGACGATGGCTTTATGACAATGTGAAACCAATTTTTGCAATCTCCCGATATTTTCCGCTCCCAGCCATTATGGCGCCTGCTGCAACGGGGATCAGAAAATCCTGGCTACAGGCCAAAACATAATGTTATAAACCTCATATTTGTAACATTCTAGATAGTTCCTAAATTTAATTTATTGATTGAATTCTAGCAATCTGACATAGGGTGGATAGTTTACAATATAGTAGTTGAATGTTCCCTTTTACTTACATTATGACAAGTGATCAGTCTGTGGCTGAATGTAGTCAGTAAGTTGATCAAGCTGCTGCTTCTGTCTTCTTTCTTCCTCTTCCTGTTGACTGTAAGGAATAGCACTGATCATTCTTGTGCTCCAGGTTTTATATCCTGGAATTATCCTTCTGAGCGAGATGGGTGCTCGTTAGTGCAATACACATCATCTATCCACCTACTTTCTCTGGTGGCTTCCTTTGTAGTTTCCACCTCAAGCAGTTATCAATCCTTTTTTGTACCTTCTTAACGAAATAGTCCCCAAAAGTCTTGACCATGTATTACAAGCCAGACACAATGACTTCGCTTATCAGTAGTTTCATCCTGTGACAAACACATTGTGCTGATCACCAGGTGATTGACATCTTGTCTCCACAGAATAAACACTGTGCTGATCACAGGATATTGTCACCTCTGATATCAGGCCTCCTCGCAAGGCATCTTTCTGGTTAAACCATGCCCCGTTTTCATTGGCCAGGTAGCATTCACAAGCCTTGTCCAACAGAATTTGATTGGGGCTGCATCTTTACATCAGTCACCTTTAATTATAGACTCTGGCTATTTTTCTACAGGAGATGTTAAGCCAGCTGGTCTATAATTCTCTGGTCTCCCTTTCTCACTTGTCTTAAATAGCAAAGTGGCATGTGCAACTCTCCAATCTAAAGGAAAGGTTCCTGAATTGAGAACATTAGGACATTATAAATAGGGCATGTGTAATATTCTCACCGACTCTAAATTCTGGTATGAAAAGTATCTAGTCATGGGACTCCTTTATCTATGTTGTTGCTTATCTCTTTAGTTGACCATGCC
Source organism: Carcharodon carcharias (assembly GCF_017639515.1). Taxonomy (NCBI): domain Eukaryota; kingdom Metazoa; phylum Chordata; class Chondrichthyes; order Lamniformes; family Lamnidae; genus Carcharodon; species Carcharodon carcharias. The sequence goes on along the minus strand of NC_054469.1, from coordinate 137,092,753 downwards.
TGTCCTTTTTTTGGCAATTCGAGCTCTGGCCATTTAAGCGTATAAACTGCTTCTGCATCACATTATTTTTTGAACACCTCCCACTGATGTTCTGTCTTTTTACCCATCAATAAACTTGCCCAATTTACAATGGACATTGCCGTCGCTGATTCCACTATTATCAACATCCTCAGGGGTTACCATTGACCAAAAACTGAACTGGACTAGTCATATAAATACTGTGGCTACAGGAGCAGGTTAGAGGCTAGGAATTGTGCAGCATGTAACTCACCTCCTGGATCCAAAAGCCTGTCAACCATCTACAAGGCGCAAGTCAGAAGTGTGATGGAATACTCCGCACTTGCCTGGATGAGTGCAGCTCCAACAATACTCAAGAAATTTGAAACCATCCAGGGCAAAGCAGCCCACTTGATTGGCAACCTATCCATAAACTTCCACTCCCTCCATCCCCAACGCATAGTGGCATCAGTGCCTACCATCTATAAGATGCACTGTAGAAACTTACCAAGGCTCCTTAGACAGCACCTTCCAAACCCATGACCACTATCCAACTAGAAGGACAAAAGCAGCAGACACATGGGAACATCACCACCTGGAAGTTTCCCTCCAAGCCACCCATCATCCTGACTTGGAAATATATCACTGTTCCTTCACCGTCACTGGGTGAAAATCCTGGAACTCCCTCCCTAACAGCGCCATTCAAATATTCTTTTCCTCAGTCAACCGAAGGCTGGGCTGGCATATTGGAGGTGATGTTAAATATTGTCGTCTGTGTCTGCCTTCGTTGAGAGTTGGTCCACATTTTCCAGGATCTCACTGTTGATCTTAATCAATGGGGAGAGGTGTTCTGCTGTGGGATCTGGTTGGAAGAGGATCTTAGTTTTCCGGGTGTTTAGTGAAAAGCCCATCTTCTCATATGCCTCGGAGAAGAAGTCGACAATGATCCGGAGCTCAGTTTCTGACAGCGCACACACATACATCATCTGCTTACTGAAACTCAATGACTGAGGTTGGAGTGATTTTAGTTTTGGATTAAAGACGCTGTAGGTTAACAGTTTCCTGTCTGTTCAGTGGACTATCTCCACGTCAGTGAGTAATTTGTTGGAGGTGAGGTGCAATATTGCAGCAAGGAAAATGGAGAAAAGGGCTAACTGGGGAAAAGAGTATCTGAGGACAAGGATCTCAAATCCAAGATTAAGATCATGGTTTACTAGACAGCTGTGATCCCTGCACTCCTATATGCTTTGAAGACTTGCACAATCTACAGCAGGCACCTCAAAGCACTGATGAAGTACGGTCAGTGGTGCCTTCACAGGATCCTCCAAATCCAGTGGCAAGAAAGACAACCCAACAGCCATGCCCTCTCCCAAACCAACATGCCCAGCATCAAGGCACTAAACACTCAAAAACCAGCTCCACTGGGTGGGGTATGTCATTCATATGCTTGACACCAGACTCTCGAAGCAATCAATCTACTTGGAACTTGGTCACAGCTGGAGACTCCCAGAAGGACAATGGAAACACTTTTGGAATGTCCTCCAAGCATCGTTGAAGAGATCAAACATCTCTGCTGACTCATGGGAGGTCCTGGTTTGTGATCGACCAAAATAGAGAAGGTTTATTCAGGAAGGCACCAAACACATCAAGAGACCACATCAGGGGCTTGCAGAGGTGAAATTGGGTTGTCGGAGAGAGCGCACATTTCTCAAAACAACTCATCTGCCTGACCTTTCCAGGGATGAGAGTGGTCAAAGCCAAAAAATCTGAAAATTAGTGGCCTAAGACAAAAGGAATTGAATTTTTTTTGTGACAAAGAATCATGTAATTATAGAACTTTTTAAGATCTGTAGTGAAATGTAAATGCTTCTAGGCCACTTCAAATAGTTGGAATGTTAGACTTCAAGTGGGTAGAAACATTAGTTTTTCCCTTGGTAACCTTCTATTACTGTCAAGACTGTGGACCAATGCATTTGTCTAAAATTACCAAAGTGACCTCAGCGTTTCGACTTTTCAGCGTTTAATGCAGTTAGTATATGTAGTACAGGATAATGTAAATGCCAGAACACGGCCTGTTTCTATCTGTCCACCTTGTGCATGAATCATAAAGGAGTTGAAAAGTCAATTTTCATAATTAAAGAAGAAATCTATAGTGTGGGTTTGTTGCTTTCCTTGGGTTCATATTATTTAACATAATGAAAGATGATCTTTTTGAAACATTTAAAATCCTGAGGGGACTTGATACGGTGGATACTGGGAGGATGGTTCCTCTAATGGGGGAGACTAGTACAAGGGGACACAGTTTAAAAGTAAAAGGTTTCCACTTAAGACAGAGATGAGGAGATTTTTTTTCTCTCAGAGGGTCTACGGAATTCTCTTCCCCAGAAAACAGTGGAAGCTGGGTCATTGATTTTATTCAAGGCTGAGTTAGATAGATTTTTGATAGACAGGAGGGTCAAGGGTTCTGGAGACAGACAGAAAAGTATCAGATCAACTACCGATGGCGGAGCAAGCTCGAGGAGGCGAATCACCTACTCCTGCTCCTAAGTCCTATGTTTCTAAGTTTATTTTAAATTTTGGTATAGTCTAATGAGATTGGTAAGATACTTGGGTGTACCTTGACATTGGCAAAGTGCGCACCAACAATGGAGTCATTTTTGAATCTTACTTCCCAGTTGTGTCCACAGAAGAAACTCCAGGCCATGGTCCAAACGCTGAATTCTAGCTCAGCTTAGACAATTGAACATACTCCAGTTCAAAAGGAAGATGTTGTAAATCACAAACTTAAATGAGGTTTTACATCATTTGTAATGTATTATAAATATGTCAGTTTCCAGATGTACACAGACAACACCCAGCTCTCCTGCACCATCACCTCTCTCCCAACCCTTCCACTGTCTCTAAACCCACAGGCTGCCCAGTAGTGGATGAACAGAAATTTCCTCCTATTAAATATTGGGAAGATTAAAACTCCTAGCCACTGATTTCATCCGTCTCTGAGGCTGAAACAGACTGTTCTGACCCCAAGATGTGCTTCGAACCACATATCTACACCATCACTAAGTTTGCCTATTTCCACCTTTATAACATGGCCCGTCTCCAGCCTGCCTCAGCTCGTCTTTATTACCTCCAGATTTGAGGTATTCTAACACAATCCTGACTGGCCTCCTCAGTCCTCTGTAAACTTGAGGTCATCCAAAACTCTGCTACCCGTATCCTTAATCACATCAAGTCCAATTCACCTATCACCTTCCCCAACAAAAACAAAAATACCTGGAAAAACTCAGCAGGTCTGACAGCATCTGCGGAGAGGGATACAGTTGAGTTCTGCTGAGATTTTCCAGGTATTTTTGTTTTTGTTCTAGATTTCCAGCATCCGCAGTATTTTGCTTTTATCACCTATCACCTTTCTGCTCGTGACCTAAATTGGCATCTGGTTAAGCAACACCTGAATTTTAAAATTCTCATCCTTGTTTTCAAATCCCTCCATGGCCTCAATCCTCCCTGTCTCTATAATCTTCACATGCTCCACAAAATTCTGTTATTTCAGTGGTCCTTAAATTCCAGTCTCTTGAGTATCCCTGATTTTAATTGCTCCACCAGGTTGGCCTTGCCTTCAGCTACCAAGGCCCTAAGAACTGGAATTCACTCCTTAAACCTCTCTACCTCACTATCTTCCTTTAAGACACCCCTTAAAACCTACCTCTTTGACCAAGCTTTTGGTCATTTGACCTAATATTCCTTCTGCAGCTCAGTGTCATAGTTTGTTTTATAATGGACCCCAAGCGCCTTGTTTTTTTTTATTACTCTAAAGCCCTTTTTTGAATACAGGTTGCTGTTATGTACATAAGAACATTGAATCACTAAATGATTTCTCCAAATACATGGTGGCAGTCACAATCTCTGAACTAATTTAAGCTACACAACTCACAACGTTTAAGAAGTATTTAGATGAGCACTTGAAACGTTATAGCTTACAGGGCTATGGGCCAAGTGCTAAAAAATGGGATTAGAATAGATAGGTGCTTGATGGCTGGCACAGACAGGATGGGCTGAAGGGCCTGTCTCTGTGCTGTATAACTTGATGACTCTATATTTCTTAAATTCATATTTCTATCCAGGATATTTAGGATGGTGGGGTTTTCTTTCCTGCATTTCAAAAAGTCAGTGGCAAACGTATCACACTGCAGCCATTTAATTGGCTGGAGATGAGACCTCCACCCTTCACTTGGGAGGAAGTTTTTTAAAAATGTATTCTTTCACAGGACATGGGCATTGCAGGCTAGGACAGCATTTTTATTACCCATCCATAATTTTTAAAATATTAATTCACGGGATGTGGGCTTGGATGGCTGGGTCAGCATTTATTTGCCCTTGAGAAGGTGGTGGTGAGCTGCCTTCTTGAATGCTGCATTTCATGTGGTGTAGGTACATCCACAGTGCTGTTAGGGTGGGAGTTCTCAGATTTTGACCCAGTGACAGTGAAAGAATGGCAATATATTTCCAAGTAAGGATGATGTGTGGCTTAGAAGGGAACTTGTGGTGTTCCCATGCATCTGCTGCCCTTGTCCTTCCTGGTGGTGGAGGTCATGGATTTAGAAGGTGCTGTCGATGGAGCCTCGGTGAGCTCCTGCAGTGCATCTTGTAGATGGTACACATTGTTGCCACTGTGCGTTAGTGGTGGAGAGAGTGGATGTCGGAGTTGGTAGATGGGGTGCCAATCAAGCAGGTTGCCTTTTCCAGGTTGGTGTCAAGCTTCTGGAGTGTTGTTGGAGCTGCATTCATCCAGGTTAGTGGACAGCACTTCCATCACATTACTGACTTGTAGATGGCAGACAAGCTTTGGGGAGTCAGGAGGTGAGTTAGTCTACACGATTCCTAGCCTCTAACCTGCTCTTGTAGCCATAGTATTTATATGACTGGTCCAGTTCAGTTTCTGGTCAATGGCAACCCCCAGGATGTTAATAGCAGGGGATTCAGTGATGGTAATGCCATTGAACGTTAAGGGGAAATGGTTGGATTCTCTCTTGTTGGAGATGGTCATTGCCTGGCACTTGTGTGTTACTTGCCACTTATCAACCTAGCCTCAATATTGTCCAGGTTTTGCTGCATGTGGGCACGGATTGTTTCAGTATCTGAGGAGTTGTGAATGGTGCTGAACATTGTGCAATCATCAGTGAACATCCCCACTTCTGACCTTATAATGGAGGGAAGGTCATTGATAAAGCAGCTAAAGATGGTTTGGCCAAAGACACTAGCCTAAGGAACTTCTGCAGATATGTCCTGGGACTGAAGTGATTGACCTCCAAGAACCACAACCATCTTCCTTTGCTGGGTATGACTCCAACCAGTGGAGAGTTTCCCTGATTCTCAATGACTCCAGTTTTGCTCAGGCTCCTTGATGCCTCACTCAGTCAAATACTGCGTTTATGTCAAGAGCAGTCACCCTCAACTCACCTTTGAGTTCAGCTTCTTTATGCACATTTGGACTAAGGCTGTAATGAGGTCAGGAATTGAATGGCCCTGGCAGAATCCAAACTGAGCATCAAAGTCCTGCCTCAGAGAGCTGCTGGCCATCTGATTGCCTGGCAGCTTTCTATTCCCAGCAATAGCAAAAGCCTAGTGGGCAGGACTGGGATAGCAAGTAGTCCCCAGAGTCCTAAGTCCATAAGACCATAAGTCCCAGGAGTCCAGGATCAAGTAAGCATGGAGGTTCTCAGGGCAGGGAGGAGAGATGAGGACTCGGGTGGTGGACAGAGGGCGGGTTAAGCGTGTTAGTGGAGAGGCCAGGGGTGAAGGGAGCGTCTGCAGGGCAAATCTTGTGGATTGTCATTGTCTACAGTTTAGGGTTGTTAGAGAGAGAAAAATTTGACCAGGTCAGGCTTCACCAGGAAGTTGAGTGTGGACAATCATCAAGACTGGGAACTTTGCTCACTCAAGCTTGGGGATGTTGAACTCTGGCTGACATCATATAATTGACTAGGTTCCACAGGAGCCTCTTGGGAGTCTCTTGACCTGCAGAATTTGCTGAGAGAAATGTGGGCCATTGAGGTTTTTATTTGAACATTGCTTAATTGAATTAACTTGTTAATTCTAACTAAAATACACAGGCTTTGGAAGAGCATGAATCTTCCAAATAAAATTTTGTTGAGATACTCAAAAGCAGAAAAAACAATTTTATTGATAAGTTATGATGTTATTGTTAAAATGTAACTTGAAAATATTTCAATACAATGGTGATCTTAAAGCAAGTGCAATCAGAAGGGGTATGGGGAAATAAAAGTTGCATGGTTGTACCAGTACAGTGCTCGCAAACTGCACTCTCTGGAATTTGGCTGATTTACTCAGTCAGCTGCCTTGCCCAGGATATCCTGCCTTCCTGGGCTGCCTTGTGCTGGGCCACATGCCATCTCAGAACTGTCCCCGCTTATTTATGCCATTCACATCCCACATTTAATCCCTCCTTCCTCATCTGGCAGCTTGTGCTCGGCACCACGTCTGGGTCTGACAAAACCACACAGTCAACACATTGCACAAGCAGTAGGGGCAGGCACATTACATGCACACATCCTCCTCTGCAATGTTTCAATTTTTCCTTTGTGGCGTTGCGTTTGTAAATTCAGAATTGCATTGTGTTCTTTTTAAAATGTTAAGCGCAATATATTTCAAATATACCTCTGGGAACATGGAATTTTGGCCTTTTATTTTTTCCAACCGCTACAACTGCCACCAAATGGCAGAAAATTTTCATGTCTGCCCTCCAAGCATCCATACCTGCCCCACATGTCGCAGCGTCTGCAGTTCAAGCATTGGATTTATAAATTCTCAGAACCCATCAAACCAGATTGGAAGCACATCATCCTCAATCTCGAGGGACTACCGAAGAGAATGCCACTATCATAATTGCTCCTGATGACTTTTGTCTATAGTTCACCATTATTCAGCACGCTTTTTGCATTTGTGCATATGCACTCTTGGCCTATCTTGTTTTGCATTTTCCAGTCTGATCCCCATTTCTGAATTTTACCTAGGCTGGTTGGCTCTCCGAGACTTCTGTGCACCTAATTTCGTCTCCTCAATGTTTCATCCTGATGTCCATGAACCCACCAAATTAATCTGATCAGGAAAAATTGCATAAACCAGAGTACGGAGTTTTGTTAATTATTTTTAATGAGATTGAATATACAAATAGCTTCGATTTCATTCCCAGTGAATATGAGACAAGTCAGACAACAGTTTAACCACTAAGATAAAAGCAAAATACTGCGGATGCTGGAAATCTGAAACAAAAACAAAAACTGCTGGAAAAACTCAGCAGGTCTGACAGCATCTGTGGAGAGAAAGACAGAGTTAACGTATCGAATCCGTATGACTCTTCTTCAGAACAATTTAACCAGTTCTGCATAGACACTGGAGAAATGGCAACGCCAACACCAAGTCCTTTTGACCCACCTTAATAACTGGAACCCTCTTTATGTAGATTAAGTGTTGACTGGCTTATTTTTGCTGTTTAATGTTTATGGTATATGTTGCAGCCTATTACAGGCACAGAGGGAGGGCTCAAAATCTACGGCAGGTTGTTCCTAACATCTATGAAACAGACAGGATGCGCCACACAAGACAGAGTAAACCGGCACCTCCATTTTAGGTTTTGCTCAACGCCTTCCATTTCCCGCTCGCGGCTCTGAGCGTTCAAAAAAAAACCGGCAAGAGAAAATACGTCACGCGGGGGAGGAGGGGGAAATAACCACTTTTTAAAATGTGTAAGCTGTATTTGATGTGATCTGGATGATATTTCTCTGGTTGGGTTTTTTTTAATCGAATCGGCATTAAAAAGCAATTTAGTGTTTGAATGCAAGATCGCGCGCGGCTCCCATGGAGATGGGCGGTTGTTCGGTGACGTCACAGAGGCCGGGCTCGAGCTCGGGCAGCGCCACCGCCGACGCCATATTGTGAGGAGAGAGCGGGAGGGAGCGGCTGGGGGTCCGGGACAGGGAGAGCACATAACAGCTTGGGGGGGAAAAAAATACTGCTCACCTTACCACAGTTACGCATACACACAGATATATAACTTCAATAATTCACAGCCACAAAGATGAGCGACATCGACGAGACAGCCTACGAGGGGAGGGTGAGTGAAGCGAACTGTTTGGGAAAAAAAATTAAAAAGGGATTTAATAGCTGTTATGGGAGGGGGATTATTTATACAGATGTATTTATAAAACAAAATGGAGATTGAGACTGTCATGGCGGTGAGGTCCGAGCTTAATGTGGCGCCTTCTAAATGTGGTGTGTGATTGTCGTCGATCGAAGTCACAGGCTTTACATTAGGCAAAGGCCTCAGATCCGGGGTGGGGAAACCAGCCACTTAAAATAGAGCTGGTTAATGTTTTTTATTTTACTCTCTTTTTTCATTGTAAAGTGTAGCCGATCATAAGCTCGGTTTCACGTTGTGGTATCCGGCCGATATGAGCGAACTCTCCAGTCCCTGGACTCGGGATCTTTTGTCTTTCTCGATCACTTTCTTTCCTTGTGCCTCTCATTGGTTTGGGAGTTCGGTTTAGTCTCGGATATTTTCCGAAATATGGTTTGCTCTTCGCTCGGTTCTGATGCGATTCACGTTTTTCAACGTTGGTTTAAAGCGTTTCAAAAAGTGCACAATAAACTGCCTGGCCGCGTGCCAGCAACTGACGGCCACGCGCACCCCAGCCCGCCCGCCCGCCCGCCCGCCCGATTCTCCCGCTCGCCGCTCCCTCCCGGCTCTCATCTCTCTTCCCCCCCCCCCCCCCCCCCCCACTACCCCAGGCTCTTTTCCCTCGCCCACCCCAGGCTCTTCCCCCCCCCACCTCAGGCTCTATTTTATCCCCCCCCCCCCCCCGGCTCTCTTTCCCTTCTCCCCCCACCCCAGGCTCTCTTCTCTTTCCCCCCCCCCACCCCCCAAGGCTCTCCTCTCTCTCTCCCGTCGCCCACCCCGGCTCTCTTCTCTCCCCCCCCTTTCCAGGCTCGCTCTCTCCTCTCTCTCTCCCCCCCCCCCCCCCCCCCTCCAGGCTCTCTTGCCCTTGACCCCCCCGGCTCTCTTGCCGCCCCCCCCACACCCCAGGCTCTCTTGCTCTCTCCCCCCCACCCCAGGCTCTCTTGCCCCCCCACCCCAGGCTCTCTTGCCCCCCCACCCCAGGCTCTCTTGCCCCCCCACCCCAGGCTCTCTTGCCCCCCCCACCCCAGGCTCTCTTGCCCCCCCACCCCAGGCTCTCTTGCCCCCCCCACCCCAGGCTCTCTTGCCCCCCCACCCCAGGCTCTCTTGCCCCCCCACCCCAGGCTCTCTTGCCCCCCCCACCCCAGGCTCTCTTGCCCCCCCACCCCAGGCTCTCTTGCCCCCCCCACCCCAGGCTCTCTTGCCCCCCCACCCCAGGCTCTCTTGCCCCCCCCACCCCAGGCTCTCTTGCCCCCCCCACCCCAGGCTCTCTTGCCCCCCCCACCCCAGGCTCTCTTGCCCCCCCACCCCAGGCTCTCTTGCCCCCCCACCCCAGGCTCTCTTGCCCCCCCACCCCAGGCTCTCTTGCCCCCCCCCCCCAGGCTCTCTTGCCCCCCCACCCCAGGCTCTCTTGCCCCCCACCCCAGGCTCTCTTTTCCCCCCCCCCACCCCAGGCTCTCTTGCCCCGCCCCCCCCACCCCCCTCCAGGCTCTCCCCCGTTCCCCCCCCACCCCAGGCTCTCTTGCCCCCCCCACCCCCCTCCAGGCTCTCCCCCGTTCCCCCCCCACCCCAGGCTCTCCCCGTTCCCCCCCCACCCCAGGCTCTCCCCGTTCCCCCCCCCACCCCAGGCTCTCCCCCGTTCCCCCCCACCCCAGGCTCTCCCCCGTTCCCCCCCACCCCAGGCTCTCCCCCGTTCCCCCCCCACCCCAGGCTCTCCCCCGTTCCCCCCCACCCCAGGCTCTCCCCCGTTCCCCCCCACCCCAGGCTCTCTTTCTCTCTCTCCCCCCCCCACCCACCCCAGGCTCCCGTCTCTCCAATCCTTTTCTCCCCCAGGCTCCCGACTCCTCCCTAGCCCCCTGTTTTCCAGGCTCCGGTTTTCTTTACCGCCCCCCTTTCCAGGGGTCCCTTCTCCCTCACCCCTTTTTCTGGGCTCAGTTGCCCTCTCCTGGCTCCTCCCGCCGGCCTTCTCCCAACCGGGGCCCCTTTCCGGGCTCTTCTCCTACTCGCTCGCCCCTCCTCCCCACCCACCGGAGAACTAAAGAATATACTTTTGTTATTATTTCCAGGTCTGTAAAATGAGCTTGTGGGTGTAGTTCTCATTGACTCCAGTTATTTCTTTTTTAAAGTTTAAAAAAGTTCATTCTCCTAACTTGATAACCTACCCATTCTCATGTTGGGTTTCGCCATTCAACTTGGAGAATGGTTGGTATGGGTAGTGTTGCCCTGTATTGCTTAGAATTATATTCTTTGTAATATATATGTAAGTGTCAAAACATTAGGGGTGCCAATAAATGCATGAGTTTTTTATTGCAGAGAGCTCCTGAGGTGGAGCAGCCTGCTATATTAATATAAACTTAGCATGGGTGCTGATAATAGTCCAGTCCTATAATGGTGACTTTTTTATTGTCCTGTGTTTATGATTTCTTAAATCAGTGACCTCTAGACATTAATATGTAATTTGATAAGATTATTGCAGAAGTTGTTCTTAAAGAACATTCAGTTTTCAGTTGTGCACAATGCTTCTGAAGGAACCAGTAATTGTGCATAAAATGGTAATTTAAATCCTCCCAGTGGCCAATCTTAATGATTTAAAATACTGTAAGTCTTCTGCATTTTGATTCTTCCAGTTTATTCCGGGTGCATTTTGGCTATAGGAACTTCATTCTAGTGGAGAGTAAGCAAAGTGCACCTTATATTTGACTGTTTCAAGGTAGTGTATGTTTTTTTTTTAAGCTAACATTTTATTTGGAATGTTTTTGCTGAAATTTTTTCCTGTGGTATTTCTATCCTGTCCATTTAGAATCTATTTTGCTGATTCCCCTGAAACTAGTGGCCCTCTTACTGGGATAGAATTCTGCTGGTGCAGCCGGCCATCTTGTGATTTGCTTAATGTGTAATCTATCCTAGCACTGCACTCGCTCATTTGTACCCATCTGTGGGCTTCAATTCATGGTCTGCTACTTAAGGGATGTTGCTATATTTGGGGTGTAGAGCTGAGAAATACAGTATTATTAAAACAAATTCTTTTGGAAATAAACTGAGGGAGATGTTTATTGGAGGTCTTGAGTGGTGCTGCAGGAAATCATGGCTCAGGTCTGCAGCTCTGGAAAATAAGTTGAACGCTCATGATTGAAATGATGAATGTTGATCTGTTTGAGTGGGCTCCAAAACTAATGATGTGCTTGCACATGCACTTCATAGCAGGGGTCAGTGACAGGAATCCCAGCTGAACTTTTTTGTGCTCTGATGCTTTAGATGAGGTAAGTTAACCCAAATCAAAGACTTAACCTGGGACCATTCTGATCAATATAGTCAGCATTGTGCTAGATGGTGCATTTACTTGTTGAACTGTTCCCTCATAAGTTAATTCTGATGGAAAATCTGAGGTAAAATTAGAGTGGACTTTGCTATAACTATCTTTCCATGTTTCCATTTTGTTTTATAAAGGTAAATATTTACTGGCTTATTTAAGCTAGTTTAGCCCTTTGAATGTCTTCAATTTTATGTTATCCTTTAAAAAGAGAGAACAGATTTGTAAATTTTGTAATGCACTTAAGTTATTTATTTTATTTATATTTTTCAGCTAGAAACAATTGGTCTTGAGACCTATCAGGCTGCTTCTGAAAATTGAGTTCAAAGTTGACAGTACATCAGGCTCCCATTCCTGGGGTTGACAGGGAGCTGGAAGCCCCTACTGGTGTTTAAACTCATTGGGGACACAATAATTTACATAATCTTCAGTGATCAAAGCTTCTAATTTCTTATTTTGTTCAATGACATTATATCCATAAGCATTTGTTTTAACAACAGATGTATAAAGTAACTTTGGTGTAGTTTTAAACACAAGGTGATGTTACGATCGCCATAGAGACCGATAACCTCAAAGAGATTTGAACCCACCGTTGAAAGAATGACACGTCAAGATTTTGTTTTACAATTTTTATTGTATCATATGACTAAAAACACTATTGACTAAACATTTTTTTTTGTAGGCAACTTATACTTTTAAGCTGTAGAAATAAACTGCTCCTTGTTACTTATCACACATCACATTCTCCATGGTATTACAGTTCTTATAGTAAACATCTCACAGCTAGTCCCAGCTTCCAGTTGGTTCATTGTTACTTTCCCAGCTGGGCAACTTCTGATCCCAGAACGATCTCTCATTGGGAGGGTTACAATGTAGATTTCTTGCTGTCACTCCAAGCTAGCAAATCAGCCTCCTTAACTCTTCACTAATTCAGACTTCAATCTGAGTGCAAACGTTCTGTGTGGTGGACGATAGAATCAGCATTTTCTCTGGCGTGGACCTGGCTGGTTCTATCTCTTGCGTAGTTTACAGATCACAAAAGACAACACTGCACAGTCTCTGAGATATCCCTGTGTTTATAGGGAAGTCTGTAACCTGATCTCAAAATGACTTCCTCTACCTCTTCCCCATGGCAACAGGAAACACAACTTTGTATCTAAGTAGAAATGCTAATTAGTTATTGTTGATCCCAATTATCTTTCGTCTTAGAAGTAAAGGGTCAGTTTACAGCACAACTGTTACTTTTTGTAGACTAAGAAGCTGCTATTCATTGCCTCCAAATACTTTGCAGCTCCCTCTCAAAACTGCTGAGTCCCTTTGATCTCTAACAATTGAGCTACCCAAGCTTACTGCCAGACAGACTCCACAAGTCCCATCAACCCCCTTCATTTACCATAAAGCTGCAGTCCCAAAATATAGCAATCTTTTAAATCTGTCTCTTTTAACATTTAAGTAATTTACTAGTTTCATTAGAGGATATTACTAAAAGTGAGTATAATTGTGGTAAAATAGAAATGTCAATACCAGAATTATTTTCTTTCTCGTAATGGTTTTGGATTTTGATTTTTGCTAACATTTTTACGATGAACTTATAGAGGAGAGAGCTATTTTGTAGTTAATAAAGGTAATATATTAACATTTTGTCACAATTTTGAGATAGGTGCGCAGAAGTACTGTTACGTTTAACTTTTGAGGATTGCAAAACTAGTGAAGTGCTGCAATTGGCCTTTGCCACCCCTAGATTAGAAAAGATGAAATAACATTTTGTTTGCCTGTAATAATCCCTCCGATGTGATCTGGCCCTTGGGCCACACGTTGGACAAACCTGACCTAGAGGCTGCTTGTTGATTTGAGGCAGCTCGTATGTCCCTTGGATCTACTGCAATAATTTTTTCTCAACTAATGGGAATAAATAGCAAAATTGCAGCAGTATCAAGTTAGACCTTTCTCCTCGTAGAGTGTAAAAACTTTGCAATGTAGCATTAAATATTCTTATTTTCCAAGAGGATGGAAAATCATCCTGTGTTAAGTTTATAATTATGAATTGATTCTAAAATATATCTTTAGGTATAAAATGCTAGTATTCACTCCTATGTTCTCTGTTCAGTAAATGGGTACTCTACAGTTCAATGTACAAATGATGCAACTAGCACGTTAATGTAGTCTTGGTTTTGAATATTTTCTGTTGAAGTAAATGTGAACTCATTTAAATTGAATGGTTTCACCTGAAATAGGGTTGACTGTGTTTGAGTGAGGGCTTTCATTGTTGGGAAATAACATGTTTTGGCTTTTGGTCACCAAGTCTCAGTATCCCCAGGTGTAGTATAGCCAGATTTTGAGGAAAATCTTGTTTATGTAAAAATTATCATTATACTGTTTATAAACTTGATTGGTAACCTTCAGTACTGTATCATTTGCTCCACCTAACATCTGAAGTATTGGGGCCTTGCCAGTCTAAATTACATTGCAAACTGTTTAGCCTACGATTTACCAATGGATCATTTATTCAAAACTTTACAGTTAATTAACCTGCCACAGCTTGTGTTTTTCTAAAGATTTTTTGAGATATGACCAAATAAAACATGTTTCGTATAAAGGTTTTAAGAAGAATTGTGAATCTACGCTCAAACCGCTCAAAGCTATAACCTCTTTTGGTGGGATCTTTTCAATTAATATATTGCAGACAGTTTGGTACTTATTTGTTATCTCGTACGACATTGTGAAGCCGTGTAATTATTCGGTTACTGGAAGAATAACCCACAGAAAGTGAACTCAAATCTCATTGCGGAAATTTTGAGAACTTCAATTCAGTTTATAATGAAATATGGAAATAAGCTGGATAGCCCATGAAATGAGACACTGTATTTGCTTGTGGGCAGTTAGTTAGGAGACTGAGATTAGGAATAATGGATATGGAACAGATTGGTGGGATATTCCGCTGGGATTGCAGTTTATCAAATAGTTGAAGGATTGGAGCAGTCATCCTCACTACTTTTCAAGCAAGGGCCACTTTAGCAAAAAAGCTACAATGTGGGAGCCACATCGACTATAGTAGAGGTCGTTGCCTGATTTGCTCCTGCCTGAGATAGCACAAAAGGAAGAAAGGACATTAATCGAAAAGTAGAATACATTCTTCTTTCTGGGGGAATGCAGGCTTGAAGTGGATTGACTTGGCTGCACCTCAGTGCTTGGGTCAGGGATTGACCTGAAGAATATGCTTCTCTCTCCTGATGAGATGGTGGTGCATTCTTGTATGCCACATCCCACTATGATGGTGGTGCCGCTTGAACACTTGCAGTAGCCAACTGCATCAAATTGCCAGCGCTCTCCTGAAGGAGCGGGTCCGTTTCCATAATACAAATGGATTTCCCCCACACTCACTTGTGCCCCCACACACACCACATGCACACTCGCTTGCGCCCCCACTCCTCCTCCCCCCCACACGCACTTGCTTGCCCCACCACTCTCTCCCCCACACACACACACACCACATACACACTCGTCCCTCACACGCACACTCGCTTGCGCCCCCACTCCCCCCGCCCCGAACCACACATTTACTCGCTCGCACCCCAAATCTCTCCTAACGTCCCATTATTAAAAATGGGAAGAAGGGCTAGACCAGGAAATTACAGGCCAGTCAGTCTAACCTTGGTGGTAAGGAAGTTACTAGAAAGAATTCTGAGGGACAGAATAAATCTGTACTTGGGGAGTCATGGATTAATCAGGGGTAGTCAGCATGGATTTGTTTATGGCAGACTGGTCAAGAAAGTAAGAGCCCGTAGGATCCAAGGCAAAGTGGCAGGTTGGATCCAAAATTGGCTGAGAGGCAGGAAGCAGAGGGTGATGGTAGAGGGATGTTTCTCTGACTGGAAGTATGTTTCCAGTATCGTTTCACAGGGCTTAGTGCTGGGGCCCTTGCTCTTTGTTGTGTAAATCAGTCGTTTAGACTAAATGTAGGGGGTATGATCAAGAAACTTGTGGATGACACAAAATTTGGTAGGGTGGTAAATAGTGAGGAGGATAGCTGTAAACTGCAGGATGATATCAATGGACTGGTCAAGTGGGCAGAGCAGTGGCAAATGGAATTCAACCTGGAAAAGTGAGGGGTAATGCACTTGAGGAGGGCAAACAAGACAATGTTAGGACCCTGGGAAGTGCTGAAGATCAGAGGGACCTTGGTGTGCATATCCACTGAAGGTAGGTAAGGTGGTTAAGAAGGCATTTGGGATACTTGCCTTTATTAGCCCAGGCGTAGAATACAAGAGGAGGGAGGTTTTGCTGAAAATGTATAAAACGCTGATTAGGCCACAGCAGGAATGCTACATAGAGTTCTGGTCACCACATTACTGGAGGGATGTGGTTGCACTGGAGAGAGTGCAGAAGAGATTTACTAGGATGCTGCCTGAGCTGGAGGATCTGGGCTACGAGGAAAGATTGGATAGGCAGGGGTTGTTCTGCTTGGAGCAGCGAAGGTTGAGAGGGGACCTGATAGAGGTGTATAAGATTGAGGAACATAGGGTGGATAGAAAGGCACTTTTTCCATTAGAGGATCAATAACCAGGGGGCATGGATTTAATGGGAGAGTAGAAAACTAAGAGTGGAGTTGAGAAATTTTTTTCACCTGGGCATGGTGGGAGTCTGGAACTCTGCGTGAAAGGGTGGTTGAGTCAGAAACTCTCATAATATTTAAGTATTTAGATATTCACTTGCGTTGCCGTAGCCTCCAGGGCTAAGGGCCAAGTGCTGGAAAATGGGGTTAATGTAGTCAGATATTTGTTGACCGGCATGGACATGATGGGCCGAATGGCTGCCTCCTGTGCTGTAAATGTGAGTCCTACTTGCTTGCGCATTCAATCTCACCCACAGGCTCGTGCTTTCGCACACGCACTCTCTCTCAGACACACTCATGCTCCCCACACGCAGATGCACTTGCTTGAGCCCTCGCTCCCACGCGTGCAGACGTATGCTCGCACTCTCACTCCCATCTGTGTGTGCACACTATTCTCTGTATCCTGGCTGGAGGTAGCTCTGGCAGGACTACATTGCTGGTCAGACCAAAGCACTTAACGTCGATGGGAGCCGCCACTGGCTTGGGGGCCTCGCAATGAAACACATTAGAATAGAGAAGTAAACTGTATATAGGTTTTCTGGCAGCATTAATTGATGTGGCACAGTAAATGGTGTGGATAGGAATAGAATGTTGCAACAGTTATTGATTGTGTGCAGACAAAACTGTGGCAGATGGAACTTGGTCTGAGGTTGCCCACTTTGGGTCCAAGAAAGATATTCTTGTACAATTGTGATTCAAGTGCAGTTAAAGTTGGGGGCAGGCAGTGACCATATGGCCAGTGGAAAGAGTCTGCAAAGTTGACGGCAAGATTGTGCAGCATGGTGTGTTTACAAGGTGTGATGTTTTCCATTATAAAAATTGACATGGCAACGTAAAAGTAGTGCATATGTTTCTTTCTCCTGTGAACAATGTTTTCACTAGAGGCATTGTGACCAGCAAGACACAAAGTCAAGGATGCAGACTGAATGCATGTACAGATATATGGTTTTTGAAGTTCCAGATTTAATATGTACATTATTGTGACTGTCTCCAGCTAATCTTGAATAGATGAAAAATAGGGGATTTGACTTTGCGTTTTGGGTACAGATTCACAAAACTGAGTATAATTTAACTGATAGAATAATTTAAAGAGGTACATATCTTTGATAATGAGCATGGAAAGTAGTTAAACTATCAATGACATTGAGAAGTAGATTGACCTATTCGGCTGACTGAGTTTTAAACTATTGTCAGATTCTACTTCTGGATTTAAGTCAAATGGTGTGATAGCCTCTTCCTTTCCATCTCCATAACTGGGACCTATACTTTACAGTGATTGCCAAATTCTGTTTCTTAAATGGGATTTTGACTGGTATTCCAGGGACCCCATACTATTTAGTTTATCGTTGGGCTGATTGGTTTATGATGAGTTAAATGTGAAAATGTGTTGCATTAAATTGGAGGGCTTAGAATTTTTAGGGATCATGTTTGATGGTTCTTTTGTAAATTGTAGTCTTGCCTATAACCCTGTGAAGTCTAAATTGAAGCACTTTTGGCCAGTGTGCATTGGTGAGATTTGGTTGCACAAATTGGCCAAGGATATGGAAATGTTAACACTTGCTTTGATATGGTTTCTGAGGTTATGGGTAATTGGGATAATGTGGAAGTTTTAACCTGTACTTCACCTGATGGCGTACTGGCTTCAGGCGTAAAGGTTGCTGGAAATCTATTATACCACTTGAGCACAACTTTCACTGAAACAGCCTAAGATAGGGATTGATGTTTTATTGCACTTGCAGCTATATTCTATATATAGTGGCCATAACTTGCTTGACTGCTTTCAAGCTGTCCATTATTGGGCAGTAATTATTTTAACTAAATTGCTGATGTACTTGGCACTTTGTTATATGATCTGGTAAAAGACTTGGGGACTGTTGAAAGTCTGCTATTAGTTAATAGTTTGTGTTGAACACTTCATCTAAGCAAAAGTTACTGGTTCTAGATCAAACACATTTTTTCTCATCACAGTTCTTCAGATATTGTTAGCTACTGTTTTGGGAAATTGTGATGGGGAGCTGGAGTTTAATAGTTCAGCCTCAAAGTTGCAAAGGCAAGGTTTGCACTTTGAATCTGGACAGCCATGTGACTAGGAAAGGCAAAAGCATTACAAATTGGTTTGTACTTGAGGTTGGGTTACAATATTGTATGTTACAATGTTGTAACTATTTTGAATACATTCTACCCATCTTCGCTAATTAAGGGTAGTAGAATTGTGTTCCTAGGTAATTATATTAACTGCAACTTGCATTTTCAGGACAGATATTTTCAACACAAGGTGACCAATATTTAATTAATAACAAAAATTAATTTACCAGAAAATGCTTTTTGAAATGGCAATCATAATTTCCTGAGTTCTGTATCAGGCACAAAGTATTACTGTGCATATTAGAATTTTTTTCTTAGACTTTTTTTGGAAGTGAAGAGGGGAAGAATTAAAAATTCAAGGCAAGTTTCTCAATTTAATTAGATACTGCCTTTTTTTGTTCTGTTTCTAAAACTTTACACCAAGTAAGTAAAACCACAGGAGTACATATTTATTTCAGGAATTTTATGAAGGGACTTTTTTAATTAATGGAATTATTCCACCTGCTGGTGTTTAGTTAGAAAGATGGTAGGCTGTAGTGCAAATCCAGCAGATTGTAACCCCATGCTTCATCCTACTGAATGTTCTTTTTCCATTAAGGTTAATATTGAAGAAATGGAAGAGTATTTTCCAAGAATGTGGAAGAATAATCAAGATAACAGAAGGCTAATCACAAGTATTGCAGATCAGAAAATAAAATTTGAATGGGAAATGAACAGAAGATTGGTCAGATAGAAGAGCTTGCTTTTATAAGGCATTAATGAATTGTTTGAATTGGGAAGAATACACGGAGTATGAAAACTTTGAAAATGAAGAAATGAAGAAAATAGAAAGCAAGAGTGAACTAAAATTTAAAGAATCTGGAAAATTAAGAATCTGGAAAATTAAAAGAATCTGGAAGATTGAATGTGTCCTAGGTTAAGTAATGTATGGTTTATGTTCACGTGTCTGTATGCTCAAGTTTTAGCATAAAATGCATGATTATTTAAGAAAGTTTCATAGAATGTTGGTGATTAGGTATATTTGTAGGGAATGTGTATTCTTTAGGAATGTGCAGTACTTACTATGGGTTGAAGTTTTTTGTGCTTTAGCAGGGGCCAAAGTGACATTAGTGAAGGATACTTAACCATTTTGTCCCTCTGCTACTACCTGAGACAATATCTGAATTGTAGATGATCACTACTAAGGTTTAAAAATTTCATATTTTATGTACAATAAATAACTTCGTTCTGTCATGCCAGGAGTCCCGTTCGCCATCAAAATCTCCAAGTGGAAGTGCTGGCCGTGTAAAATCAGAAAGTCGCTCTGCATCTCGCAGTCCTTCTAGGGCCTCAAAACGTTCAGAATCTCGTTCTCGATCAAGGTCCAAGTCTAGGTAAGTGTATTTATTTAGCAGGTAGGTATGATAATATACACCTTTTAACAAATAGCTGGATGCCTTAATGCATATCTATAATACTACAGTAAGCTTATAATATTGCTGTTTGGTCAATGGTATCCACATAACAGCACAATTTTCACTTAATCCTAGTTGTTTTGTTTTCTATATTTCTCTTCACCAGCCCAGGCTTAATCACAGCAAAAGCTGTCCCCCTGGCTGGCAGCTGCATTCTCCCCGCACGTGCTGCATGGTACGTGCTGCTGCCTGCCAATTATCACTCATTGCCTATTCTTGACTGTCCTACTTTCCAGTAGCCTTCCTCCATTCCACTCCTTAATTGTGAGACAGATACCATCTGGTTAGCTAGTAGCTATGTTTTAATATCCTTTTGGAATATTTGAATGGTTGAGAGTAACATGCAGCACCTAGCATTGATTTTCCTTCCTAAATTCAGTCTGTACACCAGGTAATTTCTGGTCATCAAACTTTTAACCAAGCTTAATTAAAAAGACTCCTGGGATCTGTGATCATGCTAAGTTTTTCTTGAAAAAAAAAATGAATCTATAATCTCTGGGTTTCACTAAAATTGACTGAGTCATCATTCCACGTGACCTTAGTCTGACATCAGCCATCAACTGATCAAAATAACTTTTAAGTAAAAAAATATTAGCAGATATTGCAGTTCTCCCAAATCTGTTGTGATTGTGAAAAGGACATTTGTACAGTTTGCTGTTTACAGATTGTGGGGAGAAAATACAAGGATTGGTGCAAGGGTCAATGCATGTTTCATACAGCAATGGATACAGTAAAAGAAGTATCTGACAATGGCCAATCATCCATCCTGCTGTGACTTTGTATTATGCTCTGCAGCTCCTCATTCATAAAATTGCTCTATTTGTCTTATTAGCTGCTAGGCATACTACCTGACCAGTAATAATCATGCAGCCTTCAAATACCTGTTGGTTTTCCTTATGCTGCACTGGTGGCAGTACAAAATAGTCTCACACGTGTTGAAATTAAGCAGACCAATTGTTCAATTGCTTCAGTACTCGTGGAAACAAAGTGGGGTGATGACAGTCAGGGTACAGGCTTGCTACTATACGCCGCTGTGTTACCTGAAGCATTTTTGAGGAGTGGTTTGGCATCTGAATTAGAGACGAAAGTTCTATTATTATTAAAAGGATTGTTGTACTTTATTTTAATTATTTTGGTCAGGGCTGGTCAATACATTACAAGATATCCTTGACTGTCTTAAAAGTGTGTTCTGTTTTAAAAATAAATCTCAGCAACTACTATAGAAATTTTTAAAAATGTATTATTAATTTTATTCAGTCAATAGATATTGATCTTGCACAGCAACTGTTTCTATACCTACATAGACAACTTTGGGATATGCATTGAAAGATGGCATAGAAATGAGTATGGTGTAATGTAAGGAACCTAAATGAGTCCTAATCCAGGACTGTGATCAATTTACCAGTTAGAAGTTGAAACATAAAGAAATATGTTCATATGGACTTGGATGTTTGGTAATATCTTACATTTGTCTGCCATATGTTTATGGAAATATACTAACTAAAGCGTTTTATTAATATTATTACCAGATCTCACTCCAGAAGGCATTCGCACCGGCGTTATTCGCGCTCCAGATCTCGTTCCCATTCGCACAGAAGGCGATCCCGTAGCCGGTCCTACACACCTGAGTATCGATCCCGCAGAAGGAGCCGTAGTCATTCCCCAATGTCCAGCCGAAGGCGCCATGCAGGAAGTAGAGTAGGTTATTGTATTTAAATAAATAACATGCGTAGTCTCGTTGGTGGAGGGTGAATAACACTTCATAAGTACATACGACTTGTGGGTTCTGATGTTCTGAGGAGTAGAAGAATATTTATAAGTAACTGCTACCCATTGAGTTTTAATTAAGCAAATTTTCTTTGAACACTGTTCTGCTGAAGTGTACCATATTTCTTGAGGTGTGATTTCAGTTTGGACTGCAAAACGACTCATGAGTTTGTGATGATTCACACAAGTGAGTGGTCATTGTCTGTAGGTGACAAATTTGTGCAGCTATAGAATAAATTTTGTTAATTGTTTTGTGCGTTAAGCTCTGGGACTTAATTAATGTAGCAAAACCTATACTTCAATAGTCAGTTATTCTTATGCAATAGCATTTAATTTTCTTGCACTGCATTTTATCAACTGCTAGCTTGATGGCGACTGTTAATGTTATCTTTGTAACCCTTGGATTTCATTTCATGAGCTGTCCAGGAGTTCAATCCTTTAGCCACAGTAGTGAAGTTTTCAATCTTGTTTGAGTTTATGGGCAGTATACCACCTGTTAATGGAGTCTTCCACTTCTATGGGAGGGGGGAAACTCATTCTGTCCCTCTTGTCCTACAGACAGGACATGTGTCAGCGAAGCATGGAGCGTTGATTGTAGATGTGGAGAAGTCCGCTGCCAGGACTGCCCCATCGTCCCAAATGAAGGATGATTCCTGGAGGCGAGCAGGATACGGGAAGAAAGAAGGGAAACTCGGTTCTCAAAACGTAAATTGAAAACTTACTTTCAAACAACTTGATTGTTTCCAGATATCTAATGGATGTGTTGTCATTCAATCTCTCTACAGCAGCATGTTCGATAAAATGTTGGATCTTCTGCTATTCTGACTCATAAAAAAAAAATTCCACGCAAACACACAAATATCCAATAAGTTGCACCTTGACTCGGTGTGCTTTGTTCCCTGTACCGACGTCATCCTTAAACCATGTTAATCATGGGAATGTTTTCATTGAATCATTACAACACCGGAGGAGGCCATTTAGCCAACGTATCTGCCGGCTCCCTACAAAAGCAACTCGAGTTGGCCTACTCCCCCTCCATTTCCCTGTAGCCTGCAAATTTTTTCTCTTCAGATAATCCAATTCCTTTATGAAAACCACAATTTGAATCTGCCTATACCACATTCCAGGCAGTGCATTCTAAACCCTAGTTATATGCTGCCTAAAAGTGTTTTCCTCATGCCACCTCTTTCAGCAATCGCTTTATGTTGGTGTCCTGGGTCTTGACCCTTCTGCCAAGAGGAACAGCTTCTCCCCATCAACTCTGTCCAGATCCCTCATGATTTTGTACAGCTTTATAAATTTCCACTCTATATTCTCTAAGGAGAAGAACTCACACTTCTCCAATCTATCCACATAATTCAGTGTAGCTCAGTGATATGAACCAAGTCTCGAAACTGGTTCTAAAGTCTGAATGACCTAGTGCTGTCAAGTTCTTAAACCATGGGAAAGACTGAACTCAATTCATGTAATTTTGTTTCCTTTAATCACTTGCAAATAACTTGCTCATGACGAAATGTAGGTAAATGCCAATCAAACTTCCTTGCTGCAAATGGTTATGATTCTTTCTTAAATCAAAATACGAATTGTATAGCTAATTTACTTATTCAGTTTAGATATGCAAAGTCATTTGTCCCGTTTTCCTTTCCCCTCTCCCCACCCCATGTCACTACAGTGACTGGTAATATAGTAAAAGGCTGATATTTTGAAATTTAGAGTAGAATTGGTGAAATTTTGTTTATATGTCTGTGGTTTATTGAGAACCGTGATTAAGGCTAATACAGACAATTATAGAATGATACAGCATAGAAGGGGTCCATTCGGCCCACTCTCTAAAATGCTGGATTGAGTGGAAAAAATTGAACTTGCAGAATATGGTGTCAGATAGTTGTCACAAAATGGATTATTCAGGCAACACCAGAGATAGAACAGGTTTAGTTATTTGAAATTCAAATTGATGGCATTTTTCTGTTTTAAAAGTTGGAGCTGGAATTCCATGGTAAGGTTTTGTTGACACTCCAAGGTAGCCATGACTTTCTGGATAAACAGTTTGGTGTGCTAGTACAGCTATTCATACAAAAGTGGGGGTTAAGGGAGATGATGGCGTAGTGGTAATGTCACTGGATGATTAATCCAGAGGCCCAGGCTAATTCTTTGGGAACTATCACTGATCAACTATCACTGATAGTTGTAAAAACCCACCTGGTTCACTAATTTCCTTTAGGGAAGGAAATCTGCCATCCTTAACTTGTCTAGCTGACATGTGACTCCAGACCTGAAAAGGCCTAGCAAGCCACTCAGTTCAAGGACAATTAAGGATGGGCAGCAAATGCTGGCCTTGCTAGTGAGGTCCACACCAGATGAAAGAATAAAGAAATTCTGCACCATTTGGAACTAGTAAAAAAAAAAATGCTTTGATGGAAAATTTTAATTTGTAACAGCGGGACTTGGTTCCAAATAGTTTTATGAGCATCATTAGGACATTTAGACAACTCCACTAAGAAAATATGCAGTCATTGTACTTGAGGCCAAAGTTGGTTTATGTTGAAAGTTTGAATAGTTTTGTGCATTGAGGGTTGGCATGAGAAGCTTTCAAAAAGTTGAGCACTAATGTGTGAGCCTTGTAATATTTCCTTTTGAAGGCCTCTGAGATTTCATACAAAAATATGCCAGCACTAAATGAATCCTTTAAGTTTACTTTGGATTTCCCAGCAGAGTGTGGTGAGCATGTCTAGTAATTTCATTTGCTGTCAATGACGCATAGAAAGATAGATGGTCATCAAACTAATTTTGCTGTACCTACTCTTTAATGAACAGTAAAATACAATGAAAGGCCACACTGATTCTCTTCACTGGTGACTTTGTATGTAATCAAACCTGATTTCTGAGAGATGAAGTTTCGTTAAATTTTTTATAGAATCATTGGAGGATTCAGCACCACAAAATTCTTCTGAGCTGTTCATCCATTGTTTTTGCAGGCTAATCCAGATCCAAACACCTGCCTGGGTGTTTTTGGTCTTAGCTTGTACACCACTGAGCGTGATCTTCGTGAAGTTTTCTCTCGGTACGGACCATTGGCAGGAGTCAATGTTGTGTATGATCAACGGACTGGGCGTTCAAGAGGATTTGCATTTGTTTATTTTGAAAGACTAGAGGATGCAAAAGAGGTAACCAGAGACCCATCAGACAACAATACTTCACGTCAGGGTCATTTATTTTGTGTGGTAGTGCTAATTATATGCTGCTAACTAAAGATTTTGCATTGTGCTTCTTAGCATGAAGTTGCAGAGGAATTTCTATTGCTCATTCTGCAATACGAGTTGACTTGGCTTGTTTAAGTATATTATTTATTGAATTAAGACATTGGAGAGCTTAATGTTATTATTTGATGGACATAATTGGTAAGTAGAGAAGTAAACTCAATTTTGGTTTTAAAAATGTCTTTCTGTAGGCAATGGAGCGTGCTAATGGAATGGAACTGGATGGTAGACGTATTCGTGTTGATTATTCTATTACAAAGAGGCCCCACACTCCCACTCCTGGGATCTACATGGGACGACCTACTCAGTAAGGATAAACAACTTCCGCTTTTCTTGAATTTCAGTTCAGTTTATTTTTTTTACTAATAGGCTTCCTTTTATTCCATATTAGCAGTAGTGGAGGAGGTGGTGGTGGAGGCCGTCGTCGAGATTCATACTATGATCGAGGATATGATAAATATGATCGATATGATGATCGGGACTATGATTATCGTTACAGGTAAAGCATTCTTTACTGTCTGAATAATGTTGTGGAGGGTGGAATTAAGACGCTTAATGCATTGATGTCTTTGAAATGCTGAGTGTTCTTTCAGCATCCTCTATACAGTTTAATGCAGGCTACAATTCATGATGTGAAAGCCATCTGCTCACTTGACATCATCTTGCTATCAGTAATGTTACTTTACAGGGCTTTCCATTTCTACGTTCTTTATGGACCCTAAAGAAATAAAGAAATATCCAGCTACCACTGGACATCACTCATTCACATGCTGGAATATGGAACACTAATTCACTTTTTTTCTCAGGCTGGGGCGTACTTTCTTTCAAACATCATTTGTCATGGTAGCCCTCCAGATAATCTGATTTTCTGAAGTAATTGTAACCTAGTAGAGTTTTTTTTTCATAGGTTGCTGCTGATCTTCCTGTCCCAAATTATTGATAGAAAGTTTTCAGCTTTTTTAGTCTGTCAAAGATTCACTGACTTTCAAGTGCTCCAGTCTTGAGTTTAAACCATGATAGCGCCGTATTACAAACAGTCAAAGGAACCTTTCATTGCTTATTGCCCACTGCATCTGTTCCATTAGACCAGTGCTTCCCAAACTTTCCCACTGACCTCACATTAACACTTCCAAATTGATGTGACCCCAGAGTTAGAGCATGGGGAGGGGTAGTTGCGAAGGCTGCTATAAAGCAGCAGCATTAAAATCATTTCCGTTCCAGTGGCATAGTAAATTTTGCATACTAATTAAGCCATGGAGTATTTGACAGAGCAGTGTACCTCAGAGCCCCCATGCTGTCCTCCACATAATTTATTGTGCAGCAAACATTAACTTAAATGGTACACCCCCAGAGAACAGGCAGTTAAAATTCAGACTGCAATGTACACTAGAGGTACCTGTAACAGAAATGCCACTGTGTCCCTTGTACTCCCCAACCTTGCCGGTTGCTGCATCACTCCTGAGGAAAGCGTAATGAATACTACTGGATCAAACTCAAGACAGCAAAATGGGGGCCGGCTCCAGCAGATCTCACGATAGCCAGCCAGACTCTTACTGCAGAGCATGCAAGCGAATTGTTCAATTAAAGTGGCCCATTGCAAGAATTCCATTAGGCTGCTCCACAGCTACCATAATGATGTCAGACTTTGTGACACCAAAATTTCATCCCATAGGCCACAACCCACAGTTTGGGAACCCCTGAATTAAACTATCTCTTGTCCTCGAGTCTTTAGTCTATTAATCCTCCCTGCACAATGCATCCAAACCTCTTCAAGTGTGCATTTAAAGTTTCGGTCACAGAAATTGGCGAAATAGTTGTATATTCTGTGCTCAGGTTAGTGAGTTACAAAATTTGGAGACAAACTTTATTTTTCTGGTACTTGTGCACATGATGTTTCCACCTAAAATTAGGATACGAAATTGTAACCAGATCTAGCTGTAAGTCAGCTCGAGTTCTTTCAGTGCAAATTAGTTTAAGGTCAAGATGAATTGGCACCTTGCAATGTGAATGAGGTTTATATACATTTCCACATGCAAGAAGCTTGAAGTTTAGTATTAATATCATTGGGTCAGTATGCCGAATATGGAATTCCCCCTTTGAAATATTTTCTGAACCTCTGCTTCCCCCGCTACACAGTGTCGAGGTGTATTTGAAATACATTGTGCTTTAAACATTTTAAAAAGAACGCAATGCAACTCTGAGCTTATGAACACAGCAGCTGAGAGGGAACAGACTTTCTGTTGATTCTGGCAGAGGGAATGTGTGTGCATTGTGCCTGCCCCTGGTTGCTTGTGCATTGTGTTGGCGTGTCTTTGCCTAATGTGGTGCTGGATCGTGAGCTGGTGGGTTAAGAGGTGGAGAATCGAATGCAGCGTGTGAACATTGAAAAATACATTCCAATAACGAATGAGACCCGAAGTGCAAGGTGGTGGGCGGGAGAAGCATTATAAAATAAAGTATGACACTGAGCTGCAGAAGATATTGGGTCAAATTGCTAAGTTTGGTTAAAGAGGTAGATATCTTGAAGAAAACGAGATAGAAAGACGAAGAGGTTATGGAGGGAATTCCAGAGTTCAGGAACTTAGCAGGTGAAGGCATGACCACTAACAGCAGAGCAATTAAGATCAGAGATGCTCAAGGGCCAGAATTTCTGAGGGTTGTAGAGCTGACCAAGATCATTAAGAAAGGAAAAGATGAAGCTGTGGAGAGATTTGAAAACTAGGATGAAATTAAAAATGGAGGCATTATTTAATCAGTTGTGAGTGTAGGTCAGCGAGCAAAGGGCGATGGGTGAACAGGACTTGGCATGATTAAATATAAGGTCAGTAGAATTTTGGATATTTTCAGAGGGCACCAAGTGGGATGGTGGCCAGGTATGTGTTAGAATAGTCAAATCTAGAGGTCACAAAGATATAGATGAGGGTTGCCGCAGCAGATGAGCTGAGGTGGGATGGAGGTGAGCTATGTTAGGAAATAGGCAATCTTCATGATGGCGCAGATATGTGGTTGGAAGCTTGGGTTATAACAGTCTGGTTTAACCTTGGAGAGTGATGAAATCAGTGGCTAGGGAATGGAGTTTTTCATGGGGACCAAAGACGATGGTTTCACCCTTCCCAGTATTTAATTGGAGGAAATTTCTGCTCATCCAGTACTAAATGTCAAACGAGTAGTCTGAGAGTTTAGGGATAGTGGAGGGGTTGTGCAAGATGTGATGGTGCGGTACAGCTGGGTGTTGCCTGTGGACATCTGGAAATTGACTTGTTTATAATACATTACAATTTATGGTAAAACCTCATTTAAGTTTGAGATTTACAACTGCTGTTTTTGAAACTGGAGAATGTTTAACCATCTAAGCTGAGCTACAAAGTAAATCAGATTTGGTGTTTTTGATTGTGGCCTGGAGTTTACTCCATGGACACAATTGGAAAGTTAGATTCAAAAAGCTCCACGTGATTCCTTGTTGCACAAATTTTCAGATCTTTTTGTCTTCACCCACTGTCAGGAAAGGGTCAGCTTGTGATCATGGAATAATACAACACTGAAAGAGGCCATTTTTGCAGCAAGTAACTCAACTGACTTCCCAAAGCCTATGCCCCATCTGCAAGATGTAAGAATGCGATCGATTGCACACCATTTGCCTGAATGAATATAGCTCCACAAATATCCGTATCCTCAATGATGGAGAAGCCCTGCACAGCAGTGCAAAAGATAAGGCTCAAACATTTGCAACAATCTTCAGCTAGAAGTGCCGAGTGGATGATCCATCTCTGCCTCTTCCGGAGGTCCCTAGCATCACAGATGCTAGTCTTCAGCCAATTCGATTCACTCCACGTGATATCAAGAAAAGGCTGAAGGCACTGGATACCGCAAAGGCTATGGGGCCCTGACAATGTTCCGGCAATAGCACTGAGGAATTGTGCTCCCGAACTTGCCGCGGCCCTAGCCAAGCTGTTCCAGTACAGCTACAACACTGGCATCTACCTGGCTATGTGGAAAATTGCCCAGGGATGTCCTGTATACACAAAACAGGACAAATCCAATCCGGCCAATTATCACCGAATCAGTCTACTCTCTGTCGTCACTAAAGTAATGGAGTTATCAACAGTGCTATCTTGCACTTGCTTAGCTATTCACTGATGCTTAGTTAGGATGCTGCCACGGCCATTCAGCTCCTGACCTCATTACAGCCTTGGTTCAAACATGGGCAATGCAGCTGGATTCCCAACGTGAGGTGGGAGCGACTGCCCTTGACATCAAGGCAGCATTTGACCAAGTGTGGCATCAAGGAGCCCTAGCAAAACTGGAGTCAATGGGAATCAGGTTGGGGGGGGGCGCGGGTGTTATGCTGGTTGGAGTCAAACCTTGCACAAAGGAAGATGGTTGTGGTTGTTGGAGGTCGGTCATTTCAGCTCCAGGACATCACTCGGTAGTGTCCTCGGCCCAACCATCTTCAGCTGCATCATCAATGACTTTCCTTCCATCATAAGGTCAGAAGTGGGAATGTTTGCTGATGATTGCACAATGTTCAGCATCATTTGCGGCAACTCAGATACTGAAGCAGTCCATGTCCAAATGCAGCAAGACCTGGACAATATCCAGGCTTGGGCTGACAAGTGGCAAGTAACATTCATGCCATAGAAGTGTCAGGCAATGACCATCTCCAACAAGAGAGAATCCAACCATTGCCCCTTACCATCATTGCATTACTAGCACTGAATCTCCCACTCAATATCCTGGGGGTTACCATTGACCAGAAACTGAACTGGACTAGTCATATAAATACTGTGGCTACAAGAGCAGGTCCTGCGACGAGTAACTCACCACCTGACTCCCTAAAGCCTGCCCACCACCTCCAAGGCACAAGTCAGGAATGTGGTGGAATCTTGCCTGGATGAGTGCAGCTCCCATAGCAGTCAAGCTGGATACCGTCCAGGACAAAGCAGCCCGCTTGATTGGCACCACGTACACAAACATTCACTCCTCCACTACCGATGCACAGTAGCAGCAGTGTACCAATTACAAGATTCACCAAGGCTCCTTAGACAGCACCTTCCAAACTCATGACCACTACCACCTAGAAGGGTAAGGGCAGCAGATAAATGGGGACACCACCACTTGAAGATTCCCCTCCAAGTCATTTACCATCCTGACTTGGAAATATATTGCCATCCCTTCACTCTCGCTGGGTAAAAATCCTGGAACTCTCTAAGAGCACTGTGTGTGTACCTACACCACATGGATTGCAGCAGTTCAAGAAGGCAGTTCACCATTTTAAGGACAACTAAGGATGGGGAATAAATGCAGGCCCAGCCAGCGATGCGAGCATCCTGTGAATGAATGAGTAAAAATAAATAAAGAGCCAAGTATCTGGATGCTTTTTTAAAAAGTTTTTCTTGTCCTGTCACCTTCAAACATTTGTGTACATAGCCCCATCCCCACCCCTCCAAAGCTTGTCCTTGAACCCGTTCAAATCTGTACCAGTTAAATCATACTTCCCCTCATTCTTCCTATCAAAACTTACCACTTTTCTCTGCCACCCCCAAATTTAAGGTGTGGAAGGTTATGACTGGAGCCTGCACAGTTTACATCTTTACTTCCTTCTGTAACCTAAGATGCATCCCATCCAGACCTATTGATTTTATACTTAGAGACCTACCAACCTTTTAAGTTCCCCTTCTATGTATTTTAATCCTATCCATTGCTTTCTACTTTTTGTTTTACTTCCAAATTGGCAGCATCCTACTGTGTCCTTGCCTCCAGAAGGATGTTCTATTTTGGATCCCTAATCAACCTCATCCTCTTATTCAACTGTCTTTACTGTTGCTTTCAGAAAGTTCCCTTTTATATTAGACATAAATCTGCAAATGGCACTGGTGAAAGCAAAAGCTCTCCTCCCTTCTCCTCATCAAAGTATTTAGGGGAGAGTTTCTGTTCTGTATGGTGATAATCTTGTTCACCCAAGTAGCCTTTCTTTAGTGGCCAATGGAGACCAGTAGGCTGGTTCGCCAAGAGAAATTGTATGCTGCTGTGTTCACATTCATATTTTAATTTTCAGCTGAGGATACTGGCTAAACACAGTCTGCAAAGTAATACAGTGAACTTCACAATGTGGCCATGCACAAGTTTTGATTAAAAATTTGAATGCCTAAACAAAGCTTCTTAAGATAGCTAAGACTTCCAATCTGTTGTTTTATTATAGTAGACGACGGTCACCATCACCATATTACAGCAGAGGATACCGATCACGCTCGAGATCTCGTTCCTATTCGCCACGTAAGTACTAAAACTAAGTTATTTGCATTGCAGGTGATGAAGATAATTAACTTATGAAAATGCATGGTAGTCAAGTGTAGTAACTAATAAGGTTGATTTGAATAATTCATGATGGTAATCAAATTACTTCTATAATTTGTTTTGCAGGTCGTTACTGATCAGACTCCTGCTTTCTGGACAACTGTCTTGATTTTTAATCAACGTGTTACAGTGACTTTTTTTTGGAGGGGGGTGGGGTTAAGATTTTGGTAGTTGTGCATGATAGTTTCTGTGGCTATATACTGCTTTGGAAAGGCCATTCTAAAAGCTACTTGCTTGAACTGATTTATGTAGTTCATAACCTGAAGTAGGGAAAGGGCAGGGCTGGAATTTAATGGTAATCTTTTAATTACCAAGTACAGGTTGTTTTTGAACATGCAAATGCCAACATTCATTAGTTTTGTGATGGTGTTTGACTTTGTCATGAGGTTGTATTTGCTGTTTGAAGCTGTCCTAGAGTTCTGAGGTGTATTTTTTTTATTCAAAGAAAATCTGATGTAAACCTAGAAAAGATCAGTATATGCATTTTACAAAATAACTATTGAAAATGTGCAAGAGGGTAGACTGTTGTAATGTCCTTCTGAAAGATTCTTAAAAACTGATTTGCCAGTTCTGGAACCTATTGATCTAACCAGGTAATAGTGGAACATTGAATTTCTGCCCCAGATTGAAAATGTGATGTGACAGAACTCTTAACAATGTGTCTTCACAATTGTAAAGGATTATAAGGATTAAATTTTTGTTTTTAGTTAATGGTGTATTTCTATATTTTGACCTGCAAGGTAGTACCTGCATATTGACCAACTATAATGTACAACAGTTTACAAAAAATTAAAGATGCCTCTGAGGGAGGTGCTTGGGATATTCCATGGATTGCTGTTGGGTATCTGATTTAACTATTAATAGGGAATCTTTCTGGCAATCACAATTTCTGAATAGACATTTGTGTTTCTTTTTTTAAACAGAATTTGAAACTTGCTTTACCTTACTTTTACCCTTCAAAATCCATGCCATAAACACTAATGCACTGCTTTTAGAGCAGAATATACTCATGTTTTGTTTTAAATCTGTGCAAATGCAAAATAAAATCCAGGAGTAGAATGTCAAATTTTTCATTATATGCAGAGTTAACAGTTGACTTTTTCATTAAGATATCCTGCATCGGATTATTCAAGGCAAAGCTAATGTAAGCACAAATAGTTCCATACGGTACACAATGATTACAAAAATTGGGAAAGTAATCCCCAAAAATCTGATGCCATTAGTAAGAAGGGAACAAAGAGAATGGAGAAAAGGAGACAGACTTGCAGGGAAATTCTGTGCTCAAACAGCCTAAGATTGAATTCTACTTACGCTATTCAAAGGACACTTGTCTAGAGAACCTTTGGATTGAGAAGCATCAAATATATTGCCTGTTAGCACTTCCCACCTGTTTCCAGAATGAATAGATCGTATAGGCATACATCAGCAAGCAGCATATAATTAATAGCTTGATTTTTGCATACTGGTTTGCCATTTCTATACTAATTTCAAATCATTCCTTCAAACCTCTGTGCTTCATGTAGCACTAGCCTTCGTGCTATAATTGATCATATGCTATGTTGCAGTAAAGATAGTTATTTCTCCTCTCTTTTATTGGGATGCAAGCTTATTTTCTTTTTCAGATATAGTCTGGTGTAACATTAAAAACGGTGTAATTGGAATTGAGTTTTAAAACTTCTGTATCAAGTTTCAAACCTAATAGAATATTGTACTGCACAGTCTCTACACTACCTAAATGTAAAATTTCTTCTGTAAATCCTTTTATGAAATACACTAATCTCTTCCAAGAGGGCACAACAGTCTTGATCTTCAGTGAAACTTCAGCACTAATATGGTAACATAGAAACTAGGAGCAGGAGTAGGGCCATTAGGCCTTCGAACCTGCTCCGCCATTCACTATGATCATGGCTGATTCTTTATCTCAACGCCATATTCCGGCTTTCTCTCCATACTCCTTGATGCCCCTAATATCCAAAAAAATTAGAAATTTTCTTTCTGGAATATACCCAGTGATCTGGCCTCCAGCCTTCTGTGGGAGAGAATTCCACAGGTTGACCACCCTCTGAGTGAAGAAATTTTTCCTCATCTCCGTTTTAAAGGGTTTGCCCTGTGTCCTGAGACTGTGGCCCCTGGTTTGCGCAGAGATTTCCCCAAGGCACGGATTTTCAGTGCTGAAGTTTTAAATAAAGGTTTTTAACACTTGTCCCCTCATGTGACACTATCACACGAGCTCGGACATGTCAAAGAATGAATGTATAAATTTTTGAGATTTTAAAACACTTCATGAAACCTCATCTGGCCAGTGGATGAGGTTTCATGAAAAATGTGAAGGCCGTCTGGGCTCTTCGCCTGCCCACCAACATTAGGTTGGACGAGCAGCTCATTAAATTAAATTGAATTAATTAGGTTTTAAATGGCCTTCCTAGGCCTTTGACTGTTCGGGCGCGCAGAACCGAAAATCTAAATGAAGTGCAGTGACGTCGGGATACCCGCCCGACATCTTTGCGTCATTTTACGCGTCGGCAACTGGGCCCCGCTCCGGCTCGCAGACGGGAAAATTCTTCCCATGGATAAGGTCATTCAGCCTTTATGAATGCATCCTCCCAGAAGAACCCTATACTGCTCTCATTGTTGTATCAAGTGTTTTTAAAATAATACCAGCATTTTTGCATCCACCTTTCTACTCATAAGCACATTCCTGATGTTCATTACTATGAATCTGTTGATAATGTAAATGAGAAGCAATGAACCTTTAGCTATGTACTTAGGTCTGTAGTTGCCTAATTCTGTTCTACCACTTTTTCTGAATATAGGCGCAATTAACTTGTATCCCGTCTGCTAATACCTCCCCAATGTGCATTAACTCCCTCATAATGGTTCAGTGACTCCGACATCTCCTTGACTGTCTCTAAACAGTATGGGATAAATAGCATGTTTTTAAGCCTCATGGCTTGTCTGCTACTGTAATCCCTCTTGGGATAGGTGTGTAGTAACTTCCCATGTAAATACTTCAAAGTAATGATATTTAAAATATTTGTCAGATTGCATTTAAACTGTTCAGTTCTGGTCACTGAGACAGTTGGCATTAGAGTCAGTTCAAAGAGGAATTAATTTCTGTTTTTCTCACCAAAGTGGATACCATCACAGTTTTTCACATATTCCATCTGCCATGTTCTTGCCCACTCACTTAGCCTGTCTAAATCCCCGTGAAGCCTCTTTGCATCCTCCTCCTCAATTCACAATCCTACCTGGTTTTGACATCAAATTGGAAATATTGCATTTGGTCCCCACATCTAAATCATTGTTATAGATTGTGAATAGCTGGGGCCCAAGTACTGATCCTGCTGTTTTCTGTCCATTAACCATTTCTCAATCCATGCTTGTATATCAGCCCCAGTCCCATATGCTCATTTTGTTTAATAACCTCTTGTGTGGGACGTTACCATAAGACATAGGAGCAGAAATTAGGCCATTCGGCCCATTGAGTCTTCTCCACCATTCAATCATGGCTGATAAGTTTCTCAACCCCATTCTCCTGCCTTCTCCCCGTAACCTTTGATCCCCTTACCAATCAAGAACCTATCTATCTCCGTCTTAAATACACTCAATGACTTGGCCTCCACAGTCTTCTGTGGCAATGAATTCCATAGATTCACCACTCTCTGGCTAAAGAAGTTTCTCCTCATCTCTGTTCTAAAAGGTCGTCCCTTTACTCTTGAGGCTGTGCCCTCGGGTCCTAGTCTCTCCTCCTAATGGAAACATCTTCCCCACATCCACTGTATCCAGGCCTTTCAGTATTCTGCAAGTTTCAATCAGATGCCCCCTCATCCTTCTAAACTCCATCGTGTTTAGACCCAGAGCCCTCAAACGTTCCTCTTATGTTAAGCCTTTCATTCCTGGGATCATTCTCATGAACCTCCTCTGGACCCTGTCCAGGGCCAGCACATCCATCCTGAGATTCGGGGCCCAAAATTGCTCACAATATTCTAAATGTAGTCTGACCAGAGCCTTACAAAGCCTCAGCAGCCCATCCCTGCTTTTATATTCCAGTCCTCTCGAAATAAGTGCCAACATTGCATTTGCCTTCCTAACTACTGACTCAACCTGCAAGTTAACCTTAAGAGAATCCTGGACAAGGACTCCCTTATCCCCACTCTCTGCCCCCTGCCAGACAGCCAATCTTCTATCCATGCCTCTAACACCATGGGCTCTTAATACTGAGCAGCCTCCTGTGCGGCACCTTGTCAAAGGCCTTCTGGAAGTCCAAGTAGATAACATCCATTGGCTCTCCTTTGTCTAACCTACTCATTACCTCCTCAAAGAATTCTAACAGATTTGTCAGGCATGACCTCCCCTTGATGAAACCATGTTGACTTTGCCCTATTTTACCATGCACTTCCAAGTATTCTGACATCTCATCCTTAATAATGGACTCTTAAAATCTTACCAACAACCAAGGCCAGGCTAAACTGTCTGTAATTTCCCGGTCTTTTGCCTCACTCCCTTCTTAAACAGGGTGGTTACTTTAGCGATTTTCCAGTCCTCTGGGACCCTCCCTGACTCGAGTGATTCCTGAAAGATCACCACTAACGCCTCCACTATCTCTTCAGCTATCTCCTTCAGAACTCTGGGGTGTAATCCATCTGGTCCAGGTGATTTATCCACCTTCAGACCTTTCAGTTTTCCTAGCAGCTTCTCCTTGGTAATGGCCGCCATACTCACCTCTGCCCCCTGACTCTCTTGAACTTTGGGGATGTCACTTGGGTCTTCCACTGTGAAGACTGAAGCAAAGTACCTATTCAGTTCCTCCACCATTTCTTTGTTCCCCACTACTACTACTTCAGCGTCATTTTCCAGCGGCCCAATGTCCACTTTTGCCTCTCTTACCCTTTATATATTTAAAAAAAACTCTTGCAATCTTCTTTTATATTACTGGCTAGTTTATCCTCATATTTAATCTTCTCCCTCTTTTTTAGTTGTCCTCTGTTGGTCTTTGTAAGCTTCCCGATCCCCTGGATTCCCAATGCTCTTCTCTGCATTGTAAGCTTTTTCTTTAGCTTTTATG
Source organism: Carcharodon carcharias (assembly GCF_017639515.1). Taxonomy (NCBI): domain Eukaryota; kingdom Metazoa; phylum Chordata; class Chondrichthyes; order Lamniformes; family Lamnidae; genus Carcharodon; species Carcharodon carcharias. Next base: position 137,056,661 of record NC_054469.1, on the reverse strand, counting down.
CTGTCCCTGACTTCCCTTGTCAGCCATGGTTGCCTTGTCCTCCCTTTATTCTTCTTCCTAGGGATGAATTTTTGCTGTGTTTCCCAAATTACTCCCAGAAACTCCTGCCATTGCTGTTCCATTCTTTCCTGCTAGGCTCATCTCCCAGTCAATTCTGGCCAGCTCCTCCCTCATGCCTCTGTAGTTGCCTTTATTCATCTGTAATACCATTACATCTGATTCCAGCTTTTTCCCTTCAAATTGCAGGGTAAATTTTATCATGTTATGGTCACTTCTTCCTAAGGGTTCCTTCACCTTAAGCTCCCTTATCAAATCTACCTCATTACACATCACTAAATCTAGAATTGCCTGTTCCCTATTGGGCTCCACCACAAGCTGCTCCAAAAAGCCATCTCGTAGACTTTCCACAAATTCCTTTTCTTCGGATCCACTACCAACCTGATTTTCCCAGTGTACTTGCATATTGAAATCCCCCATGATCACTGTAACCTTGCCTTTCTTACACCAGGAGATAGAAAGGCTGTGTATTTTGTGCTCCACATCCTGAATAATATTCAGAGGCCTGTACATAACTCCCATTATGGTTTTTTTACCTTTGCGGTTCCTCAACTCTACCCACATAGATTCTGCATCATCTGACCTTACATCTTTTGTTGCTATCGATTTAATTTCATTTCTTACTTACAAAGCAACCCCGCCCCCTCTGCCAACCTGCCTATCTTTTCGATAGGAAGTATATCCTTGGATATTTAGCTCCCAGTCCTAAACCCCCTGCAGCCATGTCTCCGTGATGCCCAGAGCATCATACCTGCCAATTTCAATCTGCGCCACAAGCTCATTTACCTTATTTCGTATACTGCGTGCATTCAGATACAACACCTTCAGTCCTGTATTTCCCGCCCCTTTCTCATTGTCGTCCCTTTATCTGATGTGCTTGAAGTTAGATTCCTAGCCCTTTCCAAACACTCTGTCCTATTTTGTGTTCTGGAGAATTTAATAGCCTCTCTTGGGCTCTCCCTTTCTTTTCAGTTTTTTCATAATTTTCCATGAAGTTGAATCCAACCCCCACACGGTAACCTACTGCTTTATTTCCCATTAGTCATACTTCTTGGAGTTTTACCATTCCCTCCCCCCCACTTTCTAGTTTAAAGTCCTGTTGACCACCCTATTTTAGCCTTTTCGCTAGAACATTGGTCTCAGATCGGTTCAGGTGGAGACCGTCCCAACGGTACAGATCCCTCCTGTTCCAATACTGATGCTGGTGCCCCACGAAATGGAACCCCTGTTTCCCGCACCACTCCTTTAGCCACGTGTTTACTTCCCTTATTCTCATGTCCCTATGCCAATTTGCACGTGGCTCAGGTAGTAATCTGGAGATTATAACCCTTCAGGACCTGCTCTTTAATTTAGTTCCTAGTTCCTGATAACACCCAAACATGTCCTCTTTCCTAGTCTTACCTATGTTATTTATCCCGATGTGGACCAATCCTCCCCCTCCCTTTCCAATATCCTTTCAAGCTGGTCAGAAATGTCCCTCACCCTGGCACTGGGCAGGCAACATACCATGCGGGGCTCCTGATCCTGCCTACAAAGGAATCTATCAATTCCCTTAATTATAGAGTCCCCTAAAACTACCACTTGTCTTTTTGCTCGCCCCTCTTGAATGGCCTCCTGTGCCACAGTGCTGTGGTCAGCTGGCTCATTCTCCCTACAGCCCTGTTCCTCATCCACATAGGGAGCAAGTACCTCGTACCTGTTGGACAAGGTCAAAAGCTGAGGCTCCTCTTCCTGAACACAGGATCCCTCTACCTGCCTCACTTGCAGTCACACCCTGCTGACCCTGACCAGACTTGAGGTACTTAATCTACCGGGTGTGACCGCCTCCTGATACAAAGCGTCCAGGTAACTCTCCCCCTCCTGGATGTGCCACAGCGTCTGGAGCTCGGACTCCAGTTCATCAATTCTGAGCCAGAGTACCTCCAGCTACCAACACTTGCTGCAGTTGCGGTCACTGCGGCTCGCAATGGGATCTGCTAGTTCCCACTTCATATAGCTACAGCAGATCACCTACCCAGCCATCTCGACTTAATTAATTTATTAATTAGCTTTGCAGTGTTTTTTTTCAAATTTGGTGCTGATTTCCTACCAAACAATCAGGCCACAGCTTTCCTGTGACGTCACTTTTTCAGTTTTGGCTTCAGTTACTCTGTGCCCCGAGGTCATCGCTCCGGTGCTCCTCCCTCCGAGTCTGCTCCCTGGAAACAAGGCTGCGAATCCCCGAGGTAAGCTAGATTTATACTCATCGCTCCAGTGCTCCTTCATCCGAGTCTGCTCCCAGGATTTACTCACCAATCAGCTGCTTTTTCTTTAAAATCCACTTTCAGAAGAGTGTCCCTTGCAATTCTGATGCACTCCTGAAGGCACTGCCTCTTCCTCTTTTTTTTTAGGTTTGAGGAGGGAGGGAGGGATGGAAACACTCCAGCAATGTGGTTGATTCTTAACTTCTTAACTGCCTTCTGTAATGGTCTAGCAAGCCATTCAGTTCAAGGGCAATTAGGGATGGGCAACAAATGTTGGCCTTGCCAGTGATGCCCACATCCCATGAAGAATAAAGAAAAATAATTTCTATAAAGGGGTGGATACATTAGTTTCTTTACTTAAATCAGGTCCTTGCGCAAATGGATTCCAAATAGGTGAGGGGTTTTTAGTTGCAGGAACAATTTCAGCATTTTTGCACACCACCCTGGGATGTGCTGAAACCATATTCCCCTCCATATCATTTCCTAATATAAAAATTGCATGATTAATGCAAAATGATGGTTTGCTGCCACCTAGGTGTCTGAGAGTTAAACCAATACAGTGGCTTCCCTATATTAAAGACTTGAGTCCTAACAGCTATTGGGATGCTGTTTATTTAATTTTTTCCATTAATAACACTTCCCTCACATTCACGAATGTCTCCTATAACTTAATTGATTGCAACCATCTATCAAACAATATTTCTTTCTCCCTAGCAAATTCTCCAAAAGTCTGATTCTTCCTTTTCCTCAAATTTCAAAATTTTAATGTATACACTTTGGGGACAAGTTCACTACCCTTGGAGAATAAAATTCTCCTCATCTCTGTCTTAAAAGAATGACCCCTTATTTTTAAACAGTAACCCTTAGTTCAAGATTCTCCCACAAGAGGAAACATCCTTTCCACATCCACCAGTCAAGAACCCTAAGGACCTTACTCCGTTACTCCTTGTTCATGTAAACAAAGCCCCTCTTTATCCAGTCCAAAGATTCTTGCTTCTTTCACTCTTTGAAACTCTGTTTCTTTCCTTACCTCTTTCCACCCTTTCTATTTTTTGTCTCTGAAACCCCATTTCAAGTTTTCACAGGTCCCTTTTTTTTCTCTTTCTATTTCAAGCTGCTTCATCTACAATCGAATCCTAGTCAGCTCAAGCTGTGTTTTATGTGGGTTAGCCTTTTCCTCTTTAAGGTTCAATGTTGAGCCAACACCAATTATTTTTGCTTTTGTAACATCTAGGCCTGATTTTCATGCGTGTTGTGTGCACGCGATTGGTGTGCCCAGAAGCAGATGCAATGGCATTGTCACTGGGTCAAAATCCTGGAACTCCCTTCTTAACAGCACTGTGGGTGCACCTACACCATATGCACTGCAGCGGTTCAAGAAGGCAGCTCACCACCACCACCTCAAGGGCAAGTAGGCACGGGCAATAAATGCTGGCCCAGCCAGCGAAGCCCACATCCCATGAATGAATTTAAAAAAAGATTTCATTATATGTCATGGCCTGATTGTGCTTCATGTTTTTCACAGGTGATGGTTATAGGAGTGGCATGTGACAGATGGGAAAGGCTTCAAACTTTATTTCCAAGGTCGTTGCTTGATGTAAGGGTGACAGGATTTCCTCATCAGGAATGTTCAATAAGGGATCGTCACCCTTGGCTTCACTTTCAAGCCATGGCTTGGATTCCTAGCTGAAAGAATGGAGAATCAAGGCCTCTCTGGTCTCCCTGCTTCCCATAAGGTTCTTCACTTCCGCATCCATGTCCTCACCCTGGGCCTCCTCCGGCTCCTCCTCAGACGTATCACTTGCATCGTCCTCTGGGGCCTAGGAGCTGCCTCGCTGTCATCATCCTCCAATGGAACCTCCTTGAAATAGCTAGATTGTACACTCTGGAGGATATTGAAGTGCTCCCCCTGATAGGTCCAGGCAGCAGAACCTCATCTTGGGCAGTCCAAAGGTCCTCCCAATAGCCGCCCTTGTAGAGCCATGACTTCGATTGTACCTCTCCTCCGCTTCTGTCCTTGAGTGTTGGAGTGTGGTCATGAGCCACCTTTTCAGAGGATGGCCTTTGTCACCCAGGAGACAACCGTCCAATCAAGCTGGAGTGACCAAGAGTCTTGGGAGTTTCATAGGATGTACGCATCATGGTAGCAACCAGAGTACCTGGAACAGACCTGCAAAGTCTGAGTCGTGTGGTCGCAATGTTCAGGGAGTGGAACTCTCTTCTGTTGATGAAGGCACCCAGCTCACCCACTGGTGCCTTTATGGCCACAAGTGTACAATCTATGGCTCCCTGGATGCGGGGAATCCAGCAATTGCAGCAAAGCCTCTGGGTAGCTCAGCCTGGCTGGCTTTGTTGATCTGGAAATGAAGGAAGTTCACCACCTGGTCTGACAGAGTGTCAGTGACCAGCTTCACACAGCTGTGGGCAGCAGATTGGGAAACATCACATAGACCTCTCACTGGCCCTTGAAAAGAACCGGAGACGAAAAAGTTCAGGGCCACTGTCACCTTAACAGTTAGTGGTATTGGGTGGCCACTATACAGTTTGAGGCAATGCCTGGGCCAATCATCTGGCCATGGAGGTCATAGTGTCCCTATAGAGGTAAAGTCTCCTTTGGCACTGGACCTCAGACATGTCCAGGTAGCTGGAGTGCTGCCTGTAAACTCAGGCAGCAGTATAATGGGGCAGAATTTTACTCCTGGCAGGCACACGCCCGACCCAATCGGGCATAAAATAGAGCAAGAAGATGTCGGGCGACCGTCCCAACGTCATCCTTTATGCGCCCAACCTTCAGGTCGGCAGACGCACATGGTTTTCGGAGCCACACCCGCCATCAATTAAGTGGCCACTTAAGGGCATTAAAATTCCAAGTGATCCAGATTACATTGTGCAATTTTGTGCTCATCACACAGGCAAAACAGGCAGGCGGGCAGCCCAAATTTTGCAAAATCTCACCCAAGGGCGGGATAAAAAGGGTCAGCAGCATTGCCATTGTGAGTAGTGAGGAGTTTAGGAGATAGTTTACTGCTAGTTGTTTATTTGAACATGACAGCTTCATCTCAGTTCTGAGCTTTATTCTTAGCATTTCCAGGCTTCATTTCAGGACTCATTGGTGTCTCCAAGGCCCCCTGGAGAATTTTGACTGTGTGTACCTTTCCAGATATCAGACAGTTTACTGTTAACCTGGTAATGGGGATTGATTGTGGTCTCCACTGGAGGGACCTCCTCTGAGGAGGAAGAAAGGGGCAGAAGGGAGAGGAGGCCACATGTTCCTATGCAGCTTCCAGGGGAAGGATCTGTGGGAGGAGGGGTGCAAGCACAAGGGGCGCAGGGCCAACAGATAGTCCAATGTGGAAGGGGCCGCAGAAGATGTCACTATCCTGCTGCCAGGGTTTACAGACAGTGATGCAGCTACCTCAATTTGTCTGAGGCGCAGTGCCAAACAAGGCTCCAGCTCTCCAGGGAGACTGTGACCTCCATTTGTGAGATGATTGAGCCTGAGATCAGCTCCAACTGTTTGAGGGAAACCCTATGCCAGTGGCTCTAAAGATCACAGCGGCCCTCAACTTTTATGCTTCTGGCTCTTTCCAGGGGTCATTGGGGGATCTGTGTGGAGTGTCCCAACCAGCTGTCCCCAGTTGTACCAAGCTGGCAACAGAAGCTCTGTTCAGGCAGGTAATGACATTTATTTATTTCCGTACAGACGAGGCCAGGCAGGCTGAGTGAGCCAGACGGTTTGAGGTGATTGCTGGGTTCCCCCTCTTCCAGGGTGCAATCGACTGCACCCATGTGGCTATCAAGGCACCAGTGGGTCAGTCAGGATCGTCAACAAGAAAGGATTCCAATCAGTGAATGTCCGGATAATTTGTGACCACAAGACGAAGATTTTGCAAGTCTGTGCAAGGTATTCTGGCAGCTCCCATGAGAGACCCAGGTGCCAAGGTTATCCAGTGCTCCAGCCTGACTGGATGGATGGCTGCTGCGTGACCAGGGTTATCCGTTGCAAAGGTGGCTTGGCTTATGACTCCTCTCTGCTACCCAAGAACAAAAGCAGAGCAGTGTTATAATAGGAGTCATGCCTCCACAAGTGTGGTGAGGACCATTGGCCTTCTGAAGATGTGCTTCCCATGCCTGGACTGTTCAGGAGATGCAGTACAATATGCCCAGAGCAGGTGTTACTGATAGTGGTTGCATACTGTGCTCTCCACAATCTGGCTCTGGCAATGGGGGACCCAGTGGAGGAAGAGGATCTTGAGGCAGCTCCATAGGCCACAGACGACGAATCCAGTAGTGAGTCAGAAGAGGAGCAAAGTGAGGAGAACACTGAGGACATGGAGGCAGACCTCGGTAACCTCCAGGGACACCTTGATCCAATGCTTCTTTGCACAGGCTGCCAAGGATCTACTTCCACCTTGTGCCGGGCTGTCACCTCCGTCCCGGATGTTTGAAATGACCCTTTCATTTGAACCCAAAGTCCACTCAGTGCCTGTGCAAAAAGTTTTTAGCTACTCCTGTCCAGCATTACCCACTGGCGTACCCTGCACCAGAAAAAAATGGTGAAGCATACTCAGGCCATTACAACAAAAACAAAATTTATGTAATTTTCACACTCAAAACAAATTAACATTACCACCTCTGGTGTTCATTTCCACACCAGTAAACATAAACAAAACATTACAGAACAGAAGATCACATGTGACCAGTCCCTCTTATGCTCATGGTACCTTAAACTTGCGTCTGCAAATGCTACGTCTTGGTGCCCCCCCTTGCTGGCACCGGCATTGGAGGCAGCCTGCTGACTGTGCTGTCCTATCGGCCTCGATGACCTTGGCAATTGCCCTGTAACCAGTGGAGCCTGGAAGAGAGCAGCCAGTGCCACAGCTGGCATCTTCCCAGTCATCACAGTCTCATCAGATGCCATGGTCACTGGCAGAGGAGCTGCTGCCATCACCCAATGCGCCCTGAGGGGAGCCCGCAGAGACATCAGGCAGCTCGTGCATCAATCTGAAGCCCCTCTCGACCTCCATACTCAACATTAATGGACGGGCACCTAGCTTGCAGGTCCGAGCACAGCCTGAGGAACCCCTGACTCTGCCCCTGGAGCTGCCCCACCATGAGAGTTGCCATTCTCTCAATGGAGTAGGCAGTGCGCTTGGCCATGAGGGTTAACACAGTGCTTATGTTCTGCATGGACTCCTCCAGAGACCTTGACACGCAGAGCCTCATGGATCTCCGCCAGATCCTACCACACACCCAGCATCTGCCGCCTAATGGACGACTCCAGATGCTCATCATCTGCCTTTGACTCAGCATCGCCCTGGTCTCCAGCAGCCCTCCAACTGCCAGTGCCCTGGGCACTCCTTGCCTTCGTCTTCACCCCAAGCAACTGTGAAGTGCCCTCACCGCTGTGCACTGACATTCTACCCAAAGATCTTACGCCCACCACGATGCTGGTATCTGCGCTGGTGCCTGGTTCAGAGAGTGGGTGTGGCGTAGGTGCAGATGAAGCCTGGTGGTCCTCTGGCATCAGGGGTGGGTATTCGGGGTCCTGTGGACAAGTGCCTGCTGGTGAATCTAAGGGAGAACAATGACATGTCATTAGTTTAAGTCATCACACTGTCTCTGACCATGCCAGGCACCCTAGTGAGAGAATGCAGACCTGCATCATGGTGCCATCGTCTTTCAATGATCAATGGGGACTCCAGTTTTGATGCTGTCATCACTGATGAGACTGCACAAGAATGGTTGCACCATCTGAAACTCTGACCTTTGTGCCCTGCTGTCTTACCTTTGTTTGACACCCAGGCCTCTCCACGACTGATTGAACGAGGTGTGTGGTGCCTCTCCAGTTCCAAGGTGTCCTGGTCAAATCTGGTTAATATTAGGAGGTTTGGGGGGCCTCCGCCTGTCCGTGACACCTCTATGTTGTTATGGCTCATCTTCTGAAAGGACAGAGCAGCATTGATTAGTCCACTCTCTACCTGCAGCGCCATTGCAGCCTGGCCAGCCCCACCTGAGGATCACCTCGCATGGCACACCTGTGTCGTGGCCCTCGAGCTGCAAGGCACTCAGTTCAAGCAGCCAGGGCTCACCCCCTTGGCCAGCTTTGGCGTCATTGACAGTTGGCACTCAGACTCTATCACCCCTGAGCTCCATGGGGATGGCCAGCCTTTAACACTGCACCACACTGATCCAAGCCAACACTGTACTCACTCTTCCCAAGCGCAGCAGGTCATTGATCCTTTTGTGACACTGCACCCATGTGTACCACACAACGTCGTGGCTGCTGACCTGGACTGCCACCTCCTCCCAAGCTCTTTTTGTCTGGTGCAGCGCCCTCATGGTCGTGGTCTGATCGTGGTCAGGGGCCTGTTTCCCGACGGGTCCCAGGCCTGCCGATCACGCATGCTCGCCATGGGTAAAATACAGGCTATGGTGTCTTCTACGAACCCTTTTGCCTTGCACTTCCTGCTGGTCCAGCTCCCCCTCTGGCTGTGACTCTCTTCCCACAGATCAAACTCCGGGACACTGTCTGTGGACATGCCGCATCTCCCTTCTGGCCCTCTCCTCTTCTTTGGAGGAGGTCTCACCAGCAGTGTAGACAATCCCCATTCACTGAAATACAGATAGCACAGGATAGCGCATTGAAGGGGACACTCAACAGAGCCTTTGAGAAAGCTTGTAACCCAAAGAGTACTCCAGAAAACACAGGAAACGCAATGAACTTTGTGAAAAGCACCCTCAACAAACTCACACCTAAGCTCCTACCTACTCAAATTGCCAAGGTTCTGGTTGCCTTTTGTCCCACCCTGGATCAAGTTTCAATTAAAAATGTGATGGCTGCCTGTTCCGTGTGCTGAGCATTAAATCGCACAGGTCATGTAAAATCCTGAACAATTTTCTCTTTAATGGTCTTAATTGCCCCTCTAATTGTTGGTGGGCAACAATCCCTGCATGCGCCTGCTGACCGTAATATCGCACGATTGCGCGATGATGTCAGGACGCCCGCCCAAGGTCTTCACGTGCAAATTTAAAACTGCTGTGTGACCCCTCTGAAGGTGTAAAATTGTGGCCCCACTTCTAACTCAAGTTCCAGCTTTTCTACTGCTGCTTTTAAATTAATCTTTGTTAATTGTTGCAAGCTCACTGACCCCATCAAGAAACCCATTGTTTACAAGCTGCTTTCAGAGCTTAGTTGATCTGGGAAAACTGCATGAATAATTTAAATCTCTCCAGTTCACATCCTAACTTCAGTGCCTCTTTTCAAGATGCCTTAAGACAAATGGTCTCCACTTGAGAAATCTAGAGTGGCCCCTATAATCCTAGGTGTGAATACCACTTACCATCATCCCAGTCACACCCCAGTCACACAATAGGACTTCCTCTTTGAAATGTAATTGCACTTACTTTAGGTTTGTTTACCAGCTTCTCAACCAAGTATTTCCATTTATCTTACATTTAAAACTTCTAAACCCAAACTAAAAGTCATACCTCTAAAATATATTAATTTAAAAAAATCAGATATTTACAACAACATAATGACTTAGATGAAAGGACTGACTAACGTATTCAGGTTTGCTGACGATACAGCAAACGGTAGGTATGAAAGTAAGCTGCAAGCAGGTTTCAGAGTCTGCAAACACATCATAGACACATTAACTCGACATAAAGAAACTGGCAAAAAATACAATGTGGGGAAATGTAAGATTATTCCCTTCAATGTGAAGAATAGAAAAACCTTATTTTTAAATGGTGAGAAATTAAATGTTGGTGTTGTGGGATGGTGCCTTTGTGCACAAAACACAAATTAACATGCAGGTCCAGTTAGCAATTTGAATGACCTTTATTGCAAGGGCGTTGTGTTGTATATTTTATTTAATATCTCAGAACAGTGCAGAGATGACATTTTTTTCCAAAGTGTGCAACAGCTTTAGTTACAAGAGTTTTAAAATATGTCTGCAATAACAAAATGTCTGCACTTGTTTTCAGAATGTGGTATGTCTGACTACAGGTAGATGTAGGTTTAGAAATCAGGGACTGTGATATACTTGAACAAATTAGCATTGAAAGGGAGGAGGTATTGGCGATTTTAGCGGGCTTAAAAGTGGATGTATTGAACTGGACTAGCTGTATAAATACTGTGGCTGCAAAAGCAGGCCAGAGTCTAGGACGCATGCAACGAGTAACTCACCTCCTGACTCTCCGAAACCTGTCCATCATCTACAAGACACAGTCAGAAGTGTAATGGAATACTCCCCACTTGCCTGGATGAGTGCAGCTCCCACAACCTTAGGAAGCTTGACACCATCCAGGACAAAGTAGCTGCTTGATTGGCTTCATATCCACAAACATTCACTCCCTCCACCACCAATGCACAATAGCAGCAGTTTGTACCTAACTTGGAAATATATTGCCGTTCATTCACTGTCGCTGGTCAGAATCCTGGAGCTCCCTTCTTAAAAGCACTGTGGTTGTACCTACACCAAATGGACTGCAGCGGTTCAAGAAGCCAGCTCACCTTCACCTCAAGGGCAGCTAGGGATGGGCAATAAATGCTGGCCCAGCCAACGAAGCTCACATCCCGTGAATGAATCAAAAAAAAAATCCCCAGGCCCAGATCAGATGTATCCCTGACTTCTATGTGAGGCAAGGGAGGAGATTGCAGGGGCTCTGACACTAATTTTCAAATCCTCTCTGGCCACAGGAGAGGCACCAGAGGACTGGAGGACTGCGAATGTGGTACCATTATTCAAGAAGGGTAGTAGGGGTAAACTAGGCAATTACATGAGTCTAATATCAGTGGTAGGGAAACTATTGGAAAAAATTTTGAGGGACAGAATAAATCTCCACTTGGAGAGGCAGAGATTAATCAGGGATAATCAGCATGGCTTTGTCAGGGGGAGATCATGTCCAACAAATTTGACTGAATTTTTCAAGAAAGTGACCAGTTGTGTAGGTGAGGGTAATGCAGTTGATGTAGTCTACGTGGGCTTCAGTAAGGCTTTTGACAAGGTCCCACATGGGAGAATGGTCAAAAAGGTAAGAGCCCATTGGACCTAGAGCAATTTGACAAACTGGATCCAAAATTGGCTCAGTGGCAGGAGGCAGAAGGTGATGGTCGAAAGGTTGTTTTGGCGATTGGAAGCCTGTGACGAGTGGTGTACTGTGGGGATTGGTGCTGGAACTCTTGCTGTTTGTAGTGTACATTAATGATTTAGTCGTGAATGTAGGAGGTATGATCAGTAAGTTCACAGATGACATGAAAATCGGTGGTGTAGTCAATAGTAGGAGGAAAGCCTTAGATTACAGGACAATATAGATGAGCTGGTAAGATTGGCAGAGCAGTGGCAAATGGAATTTAATCCTGAGAAGTGTGAGGTGATCCATTTTGGGAGGACTAACAAGGCAAGGGAATACACGATGAATGGTAGGACCCTAGGAAGTACAAAGGAGCAGAGGGATCTTGGTGTACATGTCCATAGGTCCTTGGAGGCAGCAGCACAGGTAGATAAGATGGTTAAGAAGGCATACGGGATACTTGCCTTTATTTGCCGAGGAATAGAATATAAGAGCAGGGAGGTTATGTTGGAGCTGTATAAAATGCTAGTTAGGTTACAGCTGGGGTTCTGTATGCAGTTCTGGTCGAATGTGATAGGAAGGGTGTGATTGCACTGGAGAGGATGCAGAGGAGATTCACCAAGATAAAAACAAAAAAACTGCGGATGCTGGAAATCCAAAACAAAAACAGAATTACCTGGGAAAACTCAGCAGGTCTGGCAGCATCGGCAGAGAAGAAAAGAGTTGACGTTTCGAGTCCTCATGACCCTTCGACACAACTTGAGTGAATTCAAGAAAGGGGTGAAATATAAGCTGGTTTAAGGTGTGTTGGGGGGGTGTGGGTTGGGTGGGGGGAGAGAAGTGGAGGGGGTGGTGTGGTTGTAGGGACAAACAAGCAGTGATAGAAGCAGATCATCAAAAGATGTCACAGACAACAAAAAAGAACACAGGTGTTAAAGTTGGTGATATTATCTAAACGAATGTGCTAATTAAGAATGGATGGTAGGGCACTCAAGCTATAGCTCTAGTGGGGGTGGGGGGAGCATAAAAGATTTAAAAATAATGGAAATAGGTGGGAAAAGAAAAATCTATATAATTTATTGGAAAAAACAAAAGGAAGGGGGAAACAGAAAGGGGGTGGGGATGGAGGAGGGAGCTCAGGACCTAAAGTTGTTGAATTCAATATTCAGTCCGGAAGGCTGTAAAGTGCCTAGTCGGAAGATGAGGTGTTGTTCCTCCAGTTTGCGTTGGGCTTCACTGGGACAATGCAGCAAGCCAAGGACAGACATGTGGGCAAGAGAGCAGGGTGGAGTGTTAAAATGGCAAGCGACAGGGAGGTTTGGGTCATTCTTGCGGACAGACCGCAGGTGTTCTGCAAAGCAGTTGGAGACCAGTTTACGTTTGGTCTCTCCAATGCAGAGGAGACCACATTGGGAGAAACAAATGCAGTAGACTAAGCTGGGAGAAATGCAAGTGAAATGCTACTTCACTTGAAAGGAGTGTTTGGGTCCTTGGAATGTGAGGAGAGGGGAAGTGAAGGGGCAGGTGTTGCATCTTTTGTGTGGGCATGGGGTGGTACCATAGGAGGGGGTTGAGGAGTATGGGGTGATGGAGGAGTGGACCAGGGTGTCCCGGAGGGAACGATTCCTTCGGAATGCCGATAGGGGGGTAAAGGGAAGATGTGTTTGGTGGTAGCATCATGCTGGAGTTGGCTGAAATGGCGGAGGATGATCCTTTGAATGCGGAGGCTGGTGGGGTGATAAGTGAGGACAAGGGGGACCCTATCATGTTTCTGGGAGGGAGGAGAAGGCGTGAGGGCGGATGCGTGGGAGATGGGCTGGATACGGTTGAGGGCCCTGTCAACGACCGTGGGTGGAAAACCTCGGTTAAGGAAGAAGGAGGACATGTCAGGAACTGTTTTTGAAGGTAGCATCATCGGAACAGATGTGACAGAGGCGAAGGAACTGAGAGAATGGGATGGAGTCCTTACAGGAAGCGGGGTGTGAGGAGCTGTAGTTGAGGTAGCTGTGGGAGTCGGTGGGTTTGTAATGGATATTGGTGGACAGTCTATCACCAGAGATTGAGACAGAGAGGTCAAGGAAGGAAAGGGAAGTGTCAGAGATGGACCACGTGAAAATGATGGAGGGGTGGAAATTGGAAGCAAAATTAATAAATTTTTCCAAGTCCTGACGAGAGCATGAAGCAGCACCGAAGTAATCATCAATGTACCGGAGAAAGAGTTGTGGAAGGGGGCCGGAGTAGGACTGCAACAAGGAATGTTCCACATACCCCATAAAGAGACAGGAATAGCTGGGGCCCATGCGGGTACCCATAGCCACACCTTTTATTTGGAGGAAGTGAGAGGAGTTGAAGGAGAAATTGTTCAGTGTGAGAACAAGTTCAGCCAGACGGAGGAGAGTAGTGGTGGATGGGGATTGTTCGGGCCTCTGTTCGAGGAAGAAGCTAAGGGCCCTCAGACCATCCTGGTGAGGGATGGAGGTGTAGAGGGATTGGACGTCCATGGTGAAGAGGAAGCGGTTGGGGCCAGGGAACTGGAAATTGTTGATGTGACGTAAGGTGTCAGAGGAATCACGGATGTAGGTGGGAAGGGACTGGACAAGGGGAGAGAGAAGGGAGTCAAGATAACGAGAAATGAGTTCTGTGGGGCAGGAGCAAGCTGAGACGATCGGTCTACTGGGACAGTTCTGTTTGTGGATTTTGGGTAGGAGGTAGAAGCGGGCCGTCCGATGTTGGGCGACTATCAGGTTGGAAGCTGTGGGAGGAAGATCCCCAGAGGAGATGAGGTCAGTGACAGTCCTGGAAACAATGGCTTGATGTTCAGTGGTGGGGTCATGGTCCAGGGAGAGGTAGGAGGAAGTGTCTGCGAGTTGACGCTCAGCCTCCGCGAGGTAGAGGTCAGTGCGCCAGACAACAACAGCACCACCCTTGTCAGCGGGTTTGATGACAATGTCAGGGTTGGACCTGAGAGAATGGAGTGCAGTAAGTTCAGAGAGAGAGAGATTAGAATGGGTGAGAGGAGCAGAGAAATTGAGACGACTAATGTCGCGCCGACCGTTCTCAATGAAAAGATCAAGAGAAGGTAAGAATCCAGAGGGAGGGGTCCAGGTGGAGGGAGAATATTGGAGGTGGGTGAAAGGATCCGTTGAACGGGGAGAGGACTCCTGCCCAAAGAAGTGAGCCCGGAGACGAAGACGAAGTCTCTCCCCCCACCCAACTCATGCCCCCCCCCCCGCCCACACACACACACACACACACCCCACACATCTTAAACCAGCTTATATTTCACCCCTTTCTTAGATTCACTCAAGTTCTGTCGAAGGGTCATGAGGACTCGAAACATCAACTCTTTTCTTCTCCGCCGATGCTGCCAGACCTGCTGAGATTCACCAGGATGTTGCCTGGGTTGGAGCATTTCAGCTATGAAGAGAGACTGGATAGGCTAGGATTGTTTTCCTTAGAGCAGAGAAGGCTGAGGGGGGGGACCTGATAGAGGTATACAAGATTATGTGGGGCAAGAATAGGGTAGATCGGAAGAAACTTTTACCCTTAGCGGAGGCAATACCAGGGGGCATAGATTTAAGGTAAGGGGCAGGAAGTTTAGAGGGGACTTAAGGAAAAACATTTTCACCCAGAGGGTGGTTGGAATCTGGAACACACTGTCTGAGGGGGTGGTAGAGGCAGGAACCCTCACAGCATTTAAGAAGTATTTAGATGTGTACTTGAAACGCCATAGCATACAGGGCTACGGGTTAAGTGCGGGAAAATGGGACTAGAATAGATAGGTGCTTGATGGCCGGCATGGACACGATGGGCCAAAGGGCCTTTTCCTGTGCTATGACTCTATGACTCTATGAAGTCGCTTATTGGTTTACATGGACTATGTACTTACTATAAACATTAGAGAATAAGATAGATTTTGTAGCTTGTGTTATCCTTACAAATCTGTATGTATCTGTAAAGATATAGCTGTGGGTGGAGGAGTATTGTAATATAGTTAATCTTTTCTTGTTAAATAAATGTTTTATTCTTTTGTTAAAAGTTCATCAGCTGAATTCTGTGACTGTTCAGTAGCTGCCCTCCACGTTTCTAAACAAAAAATAAAAATTAGGATCTATCATGCCGTGTTCGACCCTGGGATCTGACTTGTCCAGTAGTAACATCAGCTTGGATCATAACACAGGCTTAATCAATCAAGCGCAGTGAGCATGGCCAGTTAACAGATTCTCATAATTGAACACAGCACAACCAAACAATGAAACCAGGTTGGACTATAAGGGTAAGGAAGTCTTGCTGCAATTGTGGGGCTATGTTGAGTCTACACCCGGGATACTGTGTATAGTTTCGGCCCCTGTACCTAAGGGAGATATACTTGTTTTAACAGGGGTGCAAAGAAAGTTCACTAGATTGGGATGAAAAGGAGGAGAGATTGAGTAGGATGGGCAATACTCTGGAAGAATGAGTAGTGATGCCATTGAAACATGTAAGATTCTTAAGAGGCTTGACAGGGTAGCTGCTGAGAGACAGTTCTCCCTGACTGGACAGTCCAGAACAAGGCAGCAAAGGCTCAGGATGTAGGGTCAACCATTTAGGACTGGTATGCGAAGTTTCTTCAGAGGTTATGAATCTTTGGAATTCTCCACCTCAGAGGGCTCTGGATGCTCAGTTGTTTTGTACATTCTAGGCTGAGATTGATGGTTTTATGGATCCTCAAGGGATCCAATGGATATAGGGCTTATGTGGGAAAGTAGGTTTGAGGTAATGGCAGGGCAGACTCAAGGGACTGTATGGCCTACTCCCATTTAAAGGAATGAGACATTTCCACTGAAATTGGCATCTTGGAAATCTGCCATTTTAAACGTATGTTCCAACCTTCAGGGTTAGTCCAAAGTATGAGGCTTTAAATAAAAAATTGCAACTCTGCTGAGAGTGGAAACTGACTGCAGAGCTGTGATTGGAGAAGCACCAAGCATGGGAGAGACAGAATCTGTGAGTAGCTGTTGCTCCAATCACAGATTCTGTCTCTCCCATGCTTGTTGCTCCAGCTCCTCCAATCACAGGTTCCCTCCCTACTGCCCTTGCTTCTCTTCCAGAGACAGATGGCGGACTCATCCCAAATTTACACTAAGTGCAGTAACGGGCGGGTAAAATACTGTTTTACCCACCAGCTGCGATAGCCGTATCATCCCAAAACCACTGCAATACTTATGCATTCCTGGGAAGCACACCATTTCCATGGCGGGCAGGCTCTCATTCACCCACCATCACCTCGCCGCTTCATCACGCCGGTCACCATATTTTAAGTCCAATTGCACATGCACATCTCAGTGTTTCCAGCCCATGGCTATTGCAGGGAAGATGTCCGAAGGGCAAAAAGACTGCAAGCCCCAGGTTTAATGTTGCATCACTGGAATGCCATTTGGATGCAGTGGAGGCCTGCTGTGATGTCCTCTATTCCCGCTCTGGCCGCAGGAAGGGAAGTGTGTCACCAATCCAGCATGGCAGGCAGTGACTGGTGATCAGTGCTAATGCTGCACAGAAGAGGTTGACCATCCAATGCAGACAGAGGATGAATGATCTCATCCATGCAGCCAGGGTATGGCAACCATCTCATCACTCTAAACTCACACAATCAAGCCCATCACACATTCACAGGTATCTCGCTCACTGCCAGCTCAAGGGACATCACCACCCATTCTCATACTCCTACTCTCACATGTCCATCTGGCCTCATCTCCTCTGGAGACTGCCTCCTCAGTCCTCACCATCTTGAGGCCACTTGCACAGATCAACATGTGCCCCCACACACACACCCTGGGATACCCTCCTTCTCCAGAACAGTTCTCGTCCTGCAGCCTCTTCCCTTGCCTGAGGCCACTTCTCCCCCTTCACCAAACAAGACCTTGCCCTGCAGCCATTGAAAAGCCACCCATATATGGCTGATCTGGTGGGTACAGACCTGCCTGTGAGCCCCCCCCTAAAAGTGATGTGGTGCTGTCTGTGAAGGCCGGCGCTGATGACTGCGAATGCTGACCGAAGCAAGGTAGCCAAACACACCTTGAAGTCCTGAGCAAAGTGCAGCCCGCCAGTGCATGTCATTTATGTGCTGTTGTGAAACACGTTTATGTGTTTTCTCGCCGACGTGGATGGACGATCCAGTGGTGGGGGGGTAATGAGCCCTTTGGGCTGGCCTAATAATGATATGCTGATGTATTACAATGAGGTTCCCCACTTCCGATGGTGGGAAACGCGGCCTGCATCGGTGGGCAGAGCGGACGATCGCAAATTGGTTTTACGCCGTCTTGGAACCAATCACACCATATTGTCCTCTCATGCCACTGAACACTCCTGATGCCGGTGGGCACGGAAAATCCTGACCCGAGCGTGTGATCAGAGGAGCAGCAATGGCAGCAGAAAGGGAACCTGTAATTGGAGGAGCTGGAGCAGCAGCACAGAAAATACAGAACTGAAAACAAAAAAAAATTCTCTCCAAATTGAGAAAGAGGAGGAAACAATTCTCTTTAGAGTAGAACCTTAGAATTTTGGAGTCAGTGCATAGTTGACACTTTGTTTGGAATTATACATTTTTTACAATGCTTTTAGAGTTGTGTGTTTTTTACTGAGGGTGGAGGGTGGAGGGGGCTGTTTGTGGCAGCCACCAGGGAGAATGCACTAGTTAAAAAACCCTTCTATTTCAATGTAAAAGAAAAGGAAAAGAGATCTCGGCACTACCACTGGTGGATCCGGAGGAGAGAGGAACGCCAAGATGGCGAGGGATCCAGTGCAGGTGAAGCAGCTCTGGTTGTGTCTACGAGAGAGAGAGAAATGAGAAGGAGGGAAAGAGAGATACTGAGGAAGGAGAGGGGACATAGGGAGGCCACTTAGGGCAAGAGAGAGAGGGAAGGATATGGGCAACATGCAATATTGTTCACTTATAAATTATTTTATTTATATACAATTTCCCAACTCTCATTTAAAAGAAATCTTTACTTTTCCATCTAAAACCCTCCTCCTCATGTTTACAAACTACTGCTGGAACAACAATAACCAAACAATCCTTTCCAATGACTTTCTTCCTCTTTTATATCTGTCCACAGGAGACTCCCTCTCACCCCTGCTGCACTCTCCCTCTCCTCCTCTTCCTCTTCTCTTGCTCCTTCCTTTTACCGCCTTCTCTTTCACACACATCCTTCAGGAACTCAATGCCATCTTCCATAATGGTGTTAACATATTAGCATGGATAGAAGATTGGCTGGCAGGCAGAAAGCAGAGAGTACGCATAAATGAGTCTTTTTCTGATTGGCAGGATGTGACGAGTTGGAGTCCCACAGGAGTCTGTACTGGGGCCTCAACTTTTTACAATTTACATCAATGACTTGAATGAGGGAAGTGTAGGCACGGTTGCTAAATTTGCAGATGACACAAAGATAGGTAGGAAAGTATGTTGTGAAGAGGACATGAGGAGGTTGCAGATGGATATAGATAGGTTGAGTGAGTGGGCAAAGATCCGGCAAATGGAATTTAATGCGGGAAAGTATGAGTTGTTCACTTTAGCAGGAAGAACAAAAAAGCAGAGTATTACTTAAATGGAGAACAGCTACATAATTCTGAGCTGCAGAGGGGCCTAGGTGTTCTAGTACATGACTCACAAAAAGTTAGTATGCAGGTGCAGCAAGTAATTAAGAAAGCTGATGAATGCTATCCTTTATTACGAGAAGGTTTGAACATAAAAGTAAGGATTTTTTGCTTCAGTTATACAGGGCATTGGTGAGACTACACCTCGAATACTGTGTGAAGTTTTGGTCTCCTTATTTAAGGAAGGATGTAAATGCATTGGAGGCGGTTCAAAGGAGGTTTACTAGATTGATACCTAAATGAGCAGGTTGTCTTATGAGGAAAGGTTGGACAGACTGGGTTTGTTTCCGCTCGAGTTTAGAAGAGTGAGGGGTGATTTGATTGAAGTTTACAAGATCCTGAATGGCCTTGACAAGGTAGACGTTGAAAGTATGTTTCCTCTTGTGGGTGAGTCCAGGACTAGGCGGCACTGATTTAAAATTAGGAGTTGCCCTTTTAGGACAGAGATGAGGAAATTTTTTTTCTCTCAGAGGGTTGTGCAACTTTGGAACTCTCTGCCTCAGAAGGTGGTGAAAGCAGGGTCATTGAATATTTTTAAGGCAGAGGTAGATAGATTCTTGTTAGGCAAGGGAATCAAAGGTTATCGGGGTTAGATGGGAATGTGGAAATCAAAACACAGGATCAACCATGTTCTTATTGAATGGCAGAGCAGGCTCGATGAGCCGAATGGCCTACTCTTGTTCCTATATTTTATGTACTTATATTCTTATGTTACTCTTATTGTGTTTATTCTGTAGCTAATTAGTGCTGCCAGTGAGGAGTGGCACTCTTGAGGCGGTGGTTGGCAAATCACAGACCCCTGCTTTTCCATACGTTTAAACTAAAATCAGACATTGTGGTGCATAATTTGCTGATAAGTGCCTTGTGAGCAGTACTTCTTGCCAGTAGTATCCGATCAGCCTTTTTTGCAAACAATTTTTAATCCAGCCCTACAATTCTTTTATTGATTTCTGTGGGTTTTTTTGTCTAATCTGGATATTTTTAATGTGGGGCTTGGAAGTTCCACTATCTACATTATCTGTATAGCCTCAAAGAATGCAAAAAGGTTGCCAAGAAGGATTTTCCCCATCTAAACCTCTGCTGTTTGCTAAGTAAATTATTACTGTATGTGAATTTCCTCAGCTGAGGTTACCAAACTTCAGCAGTGACACATGTGGTTTGTAACATGCAAGCTGTTTCTTATTATTTCAATGTTTGTCCTCCTGGCTAAAGATGAAGGGGCTAGAGTGCCTGGTGGAGCACTTTGGATGCAGTGCCTGTCTGGCAGATTTTTAAGATTTGGTGGATTTACAGGCTGCCCGAATTACAAGCTAAAAATTAATGTAAATAAATGTAAATTGGTCTCTCTCCAAATTTTTCATGTCTTTTCTGTGGCACAAAATGGCTGCTAGAGAAATGGTAAACAACATTGAAGAACGTTACTCAAAATGAAGTGACCATACTAAGTGAGATTTTCATTTTGACTTGTTTTAGACTTTAACTCCTAAGCTTTGAGTATTAATGCCAAGGGGCCAAAGTTCCACAGTCTAAAATCTCAGCATATGATTGCGTGTTGTTCAATGCTGACTCCACTGGCATAGGACTGGTGGGCACTAGCGCCACAATGGGTATACTTTAGGTACCTATCTTCTCCAAGAGAGGAAGCAAAATGTGACATTATATTGCAGTCCTACCAGGATGCTGAGACATGAAGTCCTCCCCTGTAAAGAGTAAAATGTATGAGGCTGGTTCATCAGGTCCCATTGATAGAGTTAAGTTTAAAATAAAGTGGAATAAGGATCTAAGGACTGAGGAAAAGAAACCCACAAAGAACACAATCCAGAAACAGCAAAAAGGATTGACAATGGCAATGAGTGATCAAGTTAGCCAAAGTTAAAGGATTCACAGGCAGTGTCTGCCAAAGCTTATAATTGCGTGTGCACATGTCCAGCGCATCTTACCCTTGCTGCGTTCCAAACAATGTGCTGCTTTCTTAAAATCTCCCAGCAGATTGATGGGATTTATGCCAAAACCACACTGTCTACATGGAACTGTTCCTTCAGTAGAAAAGATGCAATAAGGCTCAATAATGTTTTAGATACAATTTTGGAACTACTCTCACCTCCATTAGGAATCTTCAGTCACAGCTGGATGACATTCTTTGTGATGCAAACAAGGTGCATTCACATACTCTTCTGAGCTATATTTGCGACTCATCTAACAGCGTCCACCAGTTTAACAATTTCTAGGCCCTGACCAATTCCTTTTCACCATGGACTTCCAGTCCACCTCTAACCTCCATCCCCATCAGGATGGCTTATGGCTGCACTATATTTTCATTGAACAAAGGCTAAACCAGTTCACATCTACCACTGCCCTCTTCTGCCTGGCCAAACATGTTCCTACATTGATTAGCTTCTTTTTTGGTTCCACTCACTTCCTCCAAATCAAAGGTGTAGCTATGATCCTGGCTATACCTAACTTGGAAGCAAAGTCAGCATGGAGCCAATTTGCTCCACGCCAGCCAGCCCTGCAGCCAAAATGTGGGTCAAATAGCCTGCCAGTGGGATTTTTGCCCTTCACTGGGGAGGAGGTCCCAACCTCGGGTGCTACCGGCCAATCAGATTGGCCGGTGGCTCCAGCAGTCCCAGCAGCACCAAGAGCGTATTAGTGGGTGCTGCCAGGACTGCAACCAGTTTGAAGAAGAAGGCCCATTGGATCCCGTAGCAAGGTAAATCTGGGGCATTGGGCAGGGAGGATTTGGGCAGCTTATGGAGGGGGCTGGGGAGGTGGGTTGGTTTTAGAGAACAGACGGGTAGGAAGAAAGATGGGATACTTTATTAGGGGGGCTGCCAATGCTTAAACTCGAAGATAGTATGCCCCCTTCCTTCCCACCCTTTTAAAAACTATTTTACAAATGGCCTGCCCAACTGCCCACACCAACTGCATTGTGGTGTCGGCTCGTTAACAAGCTCAATTGACTCTTGATTATCTATTTAAATGTGGCTCCTGATTTTGGCCTCAGCCCATTTACCATGTCATGAAGATGAGCTCAGGAGTTTGTGGGAAGGTGGTGGGGTGGTGGGGTGGGTACCTGCCCTATTTTATGTGCCCCCCATTTGGCATGTTTTTGGCACATAAAATCCAGCCCTATGTTTCTTTAAAATGGTGACCATTGTTTTCATGTCTACGAGAATATTGTTGATCAAGGGATCCAGCAGTTTTTAGGAATTTAAGAGCTTGTCTAATGACGTTTAATGTCACAGCATCATGACAACTTGGATTAAAGGCTTTGCCTTTCAAGGCCTGGCCTTAACCCATTCAGGTTATTTGTTATTTTCCGAACAAAGTACTAAGGAAGGGGAGATATAGAAAGTACCTCCAAATTAGTCACAAGCACATCTGTCTGTAATATAAAACCACCATGTAAAACCACCAAGTCTGGGCATCATTGTTTCTGAGATTGGCATTGATAAAAGAGCAACTCATATCAATCTATCTTAAGCAAAAATAAGCTGATGTTTTCATTAAAAGAAAACTGGTGGTGAGCAGTCTAGGTGGTTCCTGACTATCAAGGATGAAAGCTTTTTGGAGTATGAAATTGGATATTGACAAAGCCAACCATACTAATATTTGAATTTTGGATAATTTTGAAATGACAAAATGTCAGGCACAATATAATGGGTTATTTTTGGGAAATAAAACATCCTCTAAAATAAAGAATAAACAAGCAAATAAGGTAATAACAGATCAGATGGAATGGTTGATCTTTGTTTTAAAGTTATGATGAAAATGTTATATTGGACAGTAAAATTCCGACAGGGCTCATGAATAAGGCAGTACAATAATGAATGGGATGTGTAAAGTAGATTGAGAGGAAGAAGCTTAGGGTAGAAAATAGAGGTAGGAAAATCACAGCACCAAATGGGAATTTTTTCTGGAGCTATTTTCTTAGATGAATTGGGGCAAATAATCTGAGTGTAAATCAATGGAATATATCAATCTGGTATCAATGTGCCTTCTAATGAAAGTGTAGCTAGGAATAACAAATTTCTCGTGGAGATGTTAGTATCCTTGCCTATGAGCTTTTTAAGAAAAACACGTTTGATAGCCTGGCTACTTCCTAAGACTCAGGACCATGCAGGGGAGATAAGCAAAGATCTCCGGAGAGACACCCCTCCACTTCTTTGATAAGAACACCTGAAAGTTGAAGAATGACTTGTATCAGATTACATGTGTGACATATGTTACAGACAAGGTGAGAAAGAACTGCTGAAATCCCTATCCCCATCCCAGCTCTCTGTAATCAGTGAATTTTTAAGAGGAAGATATGTGTGCGTTTTTAACCCCTGAGTAGATGATTTTAATAATCAACATCAGGCTTTTTATGAGTTTAAACAAAGAAGGATGATTATTTATTTAAGCATTTACCCTGAAATCGAACTCTACAGCACCCATTCATACATTCACGCATGCAAACACACCCAAGGAATGTATATTGGGAGAGAACAGTGCAATTCTACAAGTTATGAGAGAAAAAAGGAATTGTTCACAATTTACATGTTTGTCCTTTTTTGGAAATAGGAAGCTGAACGCCTGATGGAATGTTTCCTTCACACCTGAATCGCAGTCTAGGTGAGCGCAACAGACAAAGTCATGCAGAAGTTGTTTATTGGATTTTCTCAAAGTGATAGACTTTCTGTAGGTCACAAAGTCAGATTGTGATGGTCTCTTAACCAGACGGTCAGCTGTTTTGGTGAACCTGAAACGGCACAGGCTTGAAGATCTTATGATGTTACAGACTTCAGATCTTCCTCAAGCACAGATGTCACTACCATTCCTTTTGCTGTAAAAGAAGGCCTTATCAAAGTTGCCTCTGGAAGATGCTGGTGAAGCATGGTCAGTACAGCTCTCTTTAGTCATTACCAAATATGGTTTCTCGAAGTGCAAAATCCACATTCCATCTCCATAGTTCTTTCCTAATTAAGTCATTGACTAGCTCATTGGCAGACAATAGAATTTCACTGCTCCATCAACAGTTTGATGGCTTTCAGGAGATGAGTAATGAACACTTTTTAAGTGGAATGCATGTTTGTCCTTTGGAAATAACCAGACAGTGAGTCAATTCCTGGGTTAGTTTTTTGAATACACAGATCAGGTGATCTGACTTCTGATGGCCATCTTGTCAGGAGGAAAAAAATGTTAAAAGAAAAAGTCAATTTCAAAGATTGAATAAAGTTTGTATTTTTAAAAGTTATGGATATGACACGTCTTTAATGGGCATGACACACGATATTGGGATACTAGTATATATGTGCAAATATGATACTTTACACGTGAAACAGAAACGCATGGTGAATTTGCAGTGAAGAATGGATCTCAAGACATGCTCAGCTACTTGACAACATGAAATGGTTTATGTAGCTCAGGAGAATGAGACAACTTTTGAAATTACCAATGCATTGATGTACACTCTCTGGAGACACTAACTTTGAAATGACCATAATAGAGTTAAATACATTGGTGACAGGGGGAGTAAAATTAAAGAGGGATAGAGAATTTGGATTGAGAAAATTGAGGCTGTGGGAAAATAATAATTAGCAAGAACTATCCACAAGATAGATGCAGGAGAGCCAGAGAATCTTTTAAGTCCATGCAAGCATGATCTGTATTTACAACATGCTAATTATTTAGAATTAGCATCCCTCCTGAAAACAATAAGGAGTAAAATTGAGTGAGGGGGGCTGGAAATTGATTGTTCTCATCAAGGTGTGGATTGTGAGAATACCACTACCCTGTAATCACAAAAATATCTATACATATGTATATGTTTCATCTTATCTTTGCATTAACCTTAGAAATGGGTATGCTTTGTGCGTGTGAATAATGTTAGGGAATGGTTGTAGGAAAAGCAGGACAAAAAGAGAAGTGACGAACAGAACTTCTTCAAGGAGGTAGGCATTTCTTGAAGAGCAGTGGCAGTCAATTAAACACAGAGATAAAAACAAAAAACTGCGGATGCTGGAAATCCAAAACAAAAACAGAATTACCTGGAAAAATTCAGCAGGTCTGGCAGCATCGGCGGAGAAGAAAAGAGTTGACGTTTCGAGTCCTCATGACTCGAAATTCTAGTTCTGTTGAAGGGTCATGAGGACTCGAAACGTCAACTCTTTTCTTCTCCACCGATGCTGCCAGACCTGCTGAGTTTTTCCAGGTAATTCTGTTTTTGTTTTGGATTTCCAGCATCCGCAGTTTTTTGTTTTTAACAAAAAGAGAAGTATTGGGCCATCTTGCTAACCAAGTTTAAAGAATACTGGAAATAAGAACAGAAAAGAAAGCAAAGGCAACAATGTTCCCATGAGAATATAGATTAAGCACCTCAATTGAAATGTGGTAGGGGGTAAAGGTAGGGAAGATCTTACAGGAATCATTAGCCCATCACGACACTATGGGCTGAATTTTATGTGCTCCCTGTGGCCTTGTTTCTGGCACATAAAATAGAGAGGGTTGGCATGGAGCATGTCAGCTCCACAATGACATTGTTTCGGAGGAGGGGGAGGGCATGGGAGGGGCATGCCACCTGCCTTCCCATATTATTCCGCCCTACATCTCTACAGTTTAAAAATTGCCGTTTTGTATTGCCAAGTATAATGGTGCAGGAGTGTAAAAAAACAAGGGGTCATGAGAGACTGACCTGGCTTGGGGGCCAATGATGAGTATGTGGCATCCTTGTAATTGGATGGGTTAAGACCGGTGTAAGTCCATGATTGGATTCAACTGTTCTCCAGCTTTGCTGTGTAAAGAGCGTATAAGAATGGATTTCCCCAATGCAAAGATTGTAAAAGTCTTCGGCCAGGTGTCTTGTTCCATGCAACAGAAATAGCTAAGGAAGGACAGGCTGACAGAAGTTTCCCACAAATGACAACCAGCCAGGAAAGGCACCTGGAGCACAGGCCATCCAGGGTAGACTTGTAGAGATTGCGACCTGTCCAGGTAATAATGAGCAATATAACCCATGATTGTGCCTTGTAAACAACTGCTCAGATACAGTATCGAATCTTGTTTATATTGAATAAATTATATGATCACTGCCACAAAATAGGTCAGGTTGTATCATTGGGAACTTAGGAGTAAAAGGTTTAATTGACCAGAATCCCAAAGTCCACCAAATTTATGTCTATCAGGTCACAAACCAGATAGTAGCAGCTACAATAAGGGAGTATGAAAAGAAGCTTGCAAAGGATATCAAAATCAGCACAAAAAGTTTTACAATTATATTAGGAAAAAGAGGGTGACCAGAAGCATTGGAGACTCCTTGAACACTGGTAATGGCGATATTGTCAATGAAAATAGAAAATGGTGAATATCACTGTTCACTCTAAGCTGCGCAGCTGCACAGTGACCAGAAGACACCATATGCCATGGTTTAAGTCAGTCCTTTATCACACATGTGGCTGTGAAAAAAAAAAACTTAAAAGGGCTGTGCACTTAAACAAAGTGCCAGCACAGTACAAAAAGATTAGAGGGAACATTGGTGGGCATGTTGAATAATTATTTTGTGTCAGCATTCACAATTCAGGAAGTGGTCAGCATGCTGGCCATCGTAAGGAAACTTTACTGAATCAAGGTCAGGGACTAACCAAAATTAACATAAGCAAAACAAAAGTAATGAAAAAAATAATTGCATTAAAGTTTAACAAATCCCCAGATGGTTCCCATCCCAGAGTTTTAAATGAAGCAGGTGAGAACATTGTAAATGCCCTAACCATAATCTTCCAACATTCTCTCGACTCAGGAACCATTCCTTTACCTTGGAAAATTGCACATGTCTCTACATTATTTGAGAAAGGTGAGAGAAGGAAACCAAGAAATTATAAACTAGTTAGCCAAACATCTGTTGTCAGGAAATTGCTGGAGTCTGTAATTAAAGATAGGGCGTTTGAACACCTGAAAATGTGCAGCTGATCAGAAAGAGCCAGCATGGATTTGTAAATGCCTGACATACCTGATTGAATTTTTTGAAGTGGGCAGGGGAATATCTATGGATGATATTTATATAGAAACAAAGAAAATAGGAGTGGGCCATTCGGCCCTTCGAGCCTGCTCCGCCATTCATTATGATCATGGCTGATCATCCAACACAATAGCCTGCTCCTGCTTTCTCCCCATATCCTTTGATCCCTTTCGCCCCAAGAGCTATATCTAACTCCTTCTTGAAAACATACAATGTTTTGGTCTCAACTACTTTCTGTGGTAGCGAATTCCACAGGCTCACCACTCTCTGGGTGAAGAAATTTCTCCTCATCTCAGCCCTAAAT
Source organism: Carcharodon carcharias (assembly GCF_017639515.1). Classification (NCBI taxonomy): domain Eukaryota; kingdom Metazoa; phylum Chordata; class Chondrichthyes; order Lamniformes; family Lamnidae; genus Carcharodon; species Carcharodon carcharias. The sequence goes on along the minus strand of NC_054469.1, from coordinate 137,029,354 downwards.
GTTCTACTCTGTATCCTCCAGACTGTGACCCCTGGTTCTGGACTCCCCCACCATCGGGAACATCCTTTCTGCATCTACCCTGTATAGTCCTGTTAGAATTTTATAGGTTTCTATGAGATCCCCCCTCATTCTTCTGAACTCCAGCGAATATAATCCTAACCGACTCAATCTCTCCTCATATGTCAGTCCTACCATCTCAGGAATCAGTCCGGTAAACCTTCGCTGCACTCCCTCTATAGCAACAACATCCTTCCTCAGATAAGGAGACCAAAACTGCACACAATATTCCAGGTGTTGTCTCACCAATGCCTTGTATAATTGCAGGAAGACATCCCTGTTCCTGTACTCGAATCCTCTGGCTATGAAGGTCAACATACCATTTGCCTTCGTTACTGCCTGCTGCACCTGCATGCTTACCTTCAGCAACTATATGAGGACACCCAAATCACACTGAAACATCTCTGCACCCTTCTCACAGCTCACCCTCCCACCCAGTTTTGTGTCATCTGCAATTTGGAAATATTACATTTAGTTCCCTCATCTAAATCATTAATATATATTGTGAATAACTGGGGTCCCAGCACCGATCCCTGTGGTACCCCACTAGTTACTGCCTGCCATTCGGAAAAAGTCCCATTTATTCCTACTCTTTGTTTCCTGTCTACCAACCGGTTTTCTATCCATCTCAATACACAACCCCCAATCCCATGTGCTTTAATTTTACACACTAATCTCTTACATGGGACTTTGTTGAAAGCCTTCTGAAAGTCCAAATAAACCACATCCACTGGCTCTCCCTCATCAACTCTACTAGTTACATCCTTGAAAAATTCTAGTAGATTTGTCAAGATTTCAAAAGGCATTTGATAAATTCCCTCATGAGATACTGTTAGCTAAAGTTGAAGCTCATGGGATTGAAGGCAAGCTATTGATCTAATTAGGACAGGAATCAGAGAGTAGAGATAATGGGCAGGCACTCCAATTGGCAGGATATGACCAGTGATGTCCCACAATGATCTGTCCTGGGGCCTCAACTATTTACTATATTTATTAATGACTTAGGTGATGGGATAGAAAACCATATGTCCAAATTTGATGCTGACATAAAGATGTACAATATTATAAGCACTGTAGATTGAATTGTAAAATCACAAAGCGATATTGCTAGATTAAGCGAATGAGCAAAGCTATGTGAAATGAATTCCAGACAAATGTGAGATCATCCACTTTGGACCTAAAATGATTGAAAAGGGTAGATTCTTAAAGGTGAAAATCTAGAACCAGTGGAGGTTCAAAGGGATTTGGTGACCCCAGGACATAGATTGTTATAATGTCATGAACAGATACAGAAAATAATCAAACACTTGCTTTTGTTTAGTTGCTGCAGTAGATTTACATTTAATATGAGATTCTGGAGCTACATGTTGATTGATCAAGTCTTTTCTTGAAAAATCTAGAGTTGAAAGATGACCAAAACAATTTGCCACCATCTGCAGGTACGTTTCCTAACAGGAACTGCTTTGCACCATTCTGAGCTGAAATATTCTTTGATAAGTCCATGTCTTCAGGTTACTTCAACTAATCTCTGTTGATGTATTTTCTTTCAACCAAACTGATGTCACCCGTACAGCGTGTCATAAGTATGTACACACTCATTCAACGTGCCAATGATTGTCACATGATCACATAAAGAGGAAAGTAGTGTTTCTGCATCATAGCAACTGCAGAGAAATTTTAAGCCAAATCATTTTATTAATAATTCACTTTTATTTTGAATGATGTCGAAGGTTAATTTATTTTAGTTTCACAGACAATCCTGTATTTCACAATTTTCATTAAATCCATTTAGATCCCAAATTGCTTAAACACTTAATTGAGGGATATGGCACATATGCATATATTGGAAAGAACATATTTTTATTTTTTCTTGGACTGTGGCTTTATGATTGGACTGTGGCTTTAAAAACTACCATGGCTGCAGTTTAAAAGAGATGTTCACTGGAGCAGGAAGAAGAAAATCTATGATATTGTGATCTCCTGGAACAGTGTGTGCCAGGTTGGACAGAATGGTGCTGGAATGGAGACCTGGTTTAATAGGGAACTGCTTAGCACTGGCGTTTGATTGGGTCCTGACCAAATGGCCAGATTTTGTGTAAGGATAGTGCAGTAGATCAGCTCCTAGCCTGAAAAGTGGAAAGACCTGGAATTTCTATCTCCTGTGTTTTGTAAGACTCCAGTAATCCTGCCATAGTAGCTAGCTGGCTATTCCTCACATTGCTGTATCCTGCTTTCTTTGAGAAACCCCCGTCAAGAAGAAAAGGGGGGAAATCACTGGTAGAGATATTAAAAGCAAGTTTCAACCAGAGAACCACAGACTGCAAGTGCTAGGAAACCACCTCATGTCAGCTACAATGACCTGCAAGGAATTTGGAAGAAAGCAATCAAAGTCAACCCATCTAATCCTGAACTCCGGATTGGGGCTATTGAACTGTTTTATCCCACCCTTAAAATCCATGTTTTGTATGTCTTATGTGTGTGTTTGTGTTTAGGGGTTAAGAAGTGGTAGAGTTTAAGTTATAGAGTTAAAAGTTAGCAGTTCATATTTCTTTCTTTTGCCATGGGTTAAAGTCAATGTGTTTAATAAACAGTTATTTATTTGTTAAGTTTACAAACCTGGTGCTTGGATTCTGTTAACCTAAATTAAACAGTTAGGTAGAATTGGGGCAATCTGGTGGTCTAATCAAACTTCTCACATTTGTCTTTGCTTGGGGAGCAGTGGGGCTTGATATTACAGCGCACTATCCCCAGTGAGTGGTGACAATATATGTGGCAGAATTTTCTGGGTGATGTGCCAGTGGGGGGGTGGGTTGGGGTGGGGTGGGGGGGGGGTGGGTGTGGGGTGGCGGTGTGTAAGGAATGCTAAATGGAATGTTATGTGAATAAGCGTGAGGTGATGCACTTGGGCAGAACAAACAAGGTACGGGAATACACAAGGAGTGTTAGGACCGTGGAAAGTAAGGACAATTAGAGGGACCTTGCTGGGCATGTCGACAGACCAGTTAAGATAGCGGGACAGGTACATAAGGTGTTTAAGAAGGTAAAAACCTTTATTAGCAAAGGAATAGAATGTAGGAAAAGGGAGGTCATGTTGCAAGTGCAGAAAGCACAGTCAAGGCCACAACTACACTTCTGCGTTCAGTTGTGACCTGTGCTTCATGGGAGGGATGTGATTGGAGTGGAGAGAGTGCAGAGGTTCCTGACCGGATGCATGCTGGGCTGGAGAGTTGGAGTTATGAGGACACATAGCATACGTTGGTGACATTTGCCGTGGAGCACAGGAGAATGAGGGGTGACATTATTGAGCTTCATAACATTATGAGGGGCATAGATCTGGTGGACACAAAGCAACATTTCCTCTTGGCAGAGGGATGACTGACCTGGTGGCATTTATTTAAGGTAAGGGGCAAGAGGTTGACAGGTGAGGTGATGAGGAACTCTGGCACACAGTAATGTAGGACGCATTGCCTGAAAGGGTGGTGGAGGCAGAAACCCTCCTAAGATGTAATAAATATTTGGATGTGCAGTTGCGATACCATGGCATTCAAGGTCAGAAATTGGATAAGGCGACTTTGGAAGGTGCTAGACACGTGCAGCCTCAAAGGGCTGAGGGACCTTTGTCTATGACCCACATGTCTGACTCTATCAGTCTGTGAATGAGCAGTGTTGCTGCATTAACGATTACAACAATCATCAGTGCTTTGGATGGTGGGAAGACAGAGCAGATGGGACTGTGGGCCACAAATACCTGGCCGCTGGACCCCAGCCTCACCGACACCTGTGGACCTGGGCGTATGGCAGGTTTCTAGCTCCATGGCCTCCTGCTCAAAATGAGTCAATATGAGCTGGGCCTGGCTGCCACCAGTGTGCGAATGTTCATGCGCAATATGCGCATTTTTCTCCTGCAAAACAGAAATGACCATTCATTGCAGCTAATTGCACATGTACTCTGCACACACACGCTGCACCCCAACCACACTGGCCCATCTGAGGCCTCCAGAGCATCATGTCCACGCTACCGGTGATCGGTCACAAAAATATAGTATGACTGCTCCCAGCCCCCACCCCCAACAGCCACCTTGGACACATTCTGCGTCCATCAATTTCAGAAACACACGGTCTTAGCTCCCATGGCAAGGAGGTGCAACTAGGTGCGGTGTGGAGGGCAGCAGATGGCCCTTGGCCATGACACCTTGAGGCTCCCCTTTCACAATCTCATCACCGTGATTGGACATGTGTTGGAGTTCTGAGTATGTGTCTAGCTGAATCTCCTGCAGGTTGCCCCCAGACTACTCATGTGCGACTAAGAGCAACACATGGTGTGGGGAGAACCATCTTCTCATTAACCACTGAGGCTGATGTAAGCATGATCACTATCTTCTTGCCCACCCAGCGTGCGACAAATGCCCAACATGAGTCAATGCAGTCACGACACTAAGACTTGGAGGGGGGGCTCCTCAAAGGCTAAGGCTACCTGCTGGGTTAAATGCCCAACACCAACGTGGTACTCACCCTTCCAGAGTGCAACAAATCGTTGAACCACTTACGACACTGGGATCCAAGTGCACTGCACCACGTCGTGGGAGCTCACCACCTCCGCCACCTCCTCCCAGGCATGCTTCGTCATGTGGGAGGTCCCCCTCCTCCCATCTTGGGGAAACAGCACCTCCTGCCATGCTGCCACCTCCTCGAGGAGGACAGCAAGGCAGTCATCAGAAAAGTGAGGGGCACATTGGCCCCCCCGCTGGCTTACCGTGCAGCCTGCCCTGCTCTGGGCCCACACCCTGCAGCCTGTTCTCCTCCTCTGGCCTTCCCTCTACATTGGCCTGCTGTGCGGACCCCCTGCGGCGCCACCTGCAGCTGGCCGTAGTGAACAGCCTAAAGGACACTACCAGGCCTTTTTTTATACAGACTACCGGGTCGCCATTGGACCCGACGGCCTGTGCCCACCCGCCGCAAACCACAAGACTCCCGCTCTCTATGGGAGTCGGAAATGCACTGGGCGGGCTTTAATTGGCCCATCCGTGCAAAATCAGCATCAGCATCACCTCTGCCCGCCCGCCTAATGGAAAATTTAGGCCTCTGTGTTAGGTTGCAGATCAGCCATGATTCCACTGAATGATGAAACAGGCTTGAGGGGCTATATGGCCCACTCCTATTCCTATGTTCCCATTAGCTTGAATTTTGCTAACAAGCCTAACCTGTACTTTATCAAATGCCTTTTGAAAGTCCATCTGCACAACATAACTGCACTGCCCTAAGCTACCTCCTTTGTTACCTGATCAAAAACTCAATCAAGTTAGCCAAACATGATTTTTCCTTATCAAATCTGTGCAGGTTCTCTTTCATTAGTCCATGTATGTCCAAGTGGCTGTTCATTTTCTCCTGGATTATTGTTTCTAAAAGCTTTCCCAATACCACTGTTAAACTGACTAGCCCATATTTGTCAGGTTGATTCCTCTCGCAACCTTTGAACAAGGGTGTTGTTGTGGTGGAATCAAACACCTCAGAGACTCAGGTATCATTTTTGATTGTTTATTCAAGTGAATGCAAGAAGAGCCTGTCTTAATCACTCCAATCCAAGTCAGTGCTCTGCCCTCTGAGTTGTTACTTTGGGCAGAAATTTTCGCTCGGCTGGCGGGCGTGTGCCCAACCCATTCGAGCATGAAGAGACACGCGATGATGTCAGCTGAGTGTGCTGACGCCAATGCGCAGCGGTGCAATAGTTCAGTCGGTGGGCATGCGCTGGAGCCAGCAGTGCGCCCGCTGACAATTAAAACCCGTGTTAAGGTCATTAAGTAATCAATTAAATTAAATTTTTTGCTGCCCATCCAACCTGATGGTTGGCGGGCAGGCGAAAAGGCCAAGCGGCCTTTGCATTTTTTTGGAAACCTCATCCACAGGTGGGATGAGGTTTCCGAAAGCAAATAAAAATAAAACAACTTTAATTTTTCATTAATACCATGTCCCTGCTCATGTGACAGAGTCATATGAGAGGACATACTTCATTGTATTTTTATTTTATTTTTTATATATCCCTTCATCTCTCTGAGGCAGCTCTGTGCCTCAGGGAGATTATGCAGCGCTCACTCGCACACATGCGCCAAGTTCGTGCTCAGCCTGCTCACCCTCCTGCCCCCCCTACACAGACAATGCTCAGTGCTGCCACTCGCATTTCATACTGGGTGGGCTTTAATTGGCCCACCAGCATAAAAATCACGGTCTGGTGTCAATTACGGGTGGCGATCGGCCCTCACCCTCCCCTGCCGAGCACCCCTGTCATGGGAAAAATTCTGTCCATTGTCTTTTATACATTTAGTCCCTGTTCAGAGGGTGTGTTCTTGGTCACATAGGCTCACAATCTATCACAATAGGTGCAAATTGTTTCAGATCAACTGTACCATTTTTATTTTTGTTTCCATTCTGCTGTGTACCTTGACATTCCAGTGACTGACACCTCGTTACCTGCAATTGTTGCCACAGTAAGTGATAAGTGTAGTAGATCTCCTAAACAAAAACAGAAATACCTGGAAAAACTCAGCAGGTCTGGCAGCATTGGCAGAGAAGAGCAAAGTTGACGTTTTGAGTCCTCGTGACCCTTCAACAGACCTAAGTAGAAATAGGAAAGGGGTGAAATATAAGCTGGTTTAAAGGGAGGGGGGGAAGGGGGGTGGGGTGTTGTTGGGACAAGCAAGCAGTGATAGGAGGAGATAACCAAAAGATGTCACAGACAAAAGAACAAAGAGGTGTTGAAGGTGGTGATATTATCTAAAAGAATGTGCTAATTAAGAGTGGAGAGCAGGACAAGCAAGGTAGCTCTAGTGGGGGTGGGGTGAAATAAGCGATGGGTGGAATACATTTAAAAATAATGGAAATAGGTGGGAAAAGAAAAATCTATATAAATTATTGGAAAAAACAAAAGGGAGGGGGAAGAAACCGAAAGGGGGTGGGGATGGAGGAGGGAGATCAAGATCTAAAGTTGTTGAACTCAATATTCAGTCCGGAAGGCTGTAAAGTGCCTAGTCAGAAGATGAGGTGCTGTTCCTCCAGTTTGTGTTGAGCTTCACTGGAACAATGCAGCAGGCCAAGGATGGACATGTGAACACGTTGTAGATCTCCTTTCTTGTCTTGCTTAGCATTCTAATGACTGACAACCACCTCCCTAAAATCACTGAGTTCACAACCGCTGTGTACTATTTTGGACTAGCTTTTGCTGAGACCTTTGTCTAAGCTAACATCTATCAACCATCCCAGCAATCTTTCCTTTACAGGCTCCTACCTAATGCCTTTTCATGGCTAAGACTATTACTGTTGTCATGCTACACTACCAAGCACCTAGGTTACCTTTGCTAACAAATGAAAAACACCTTGTAAACTCTAAAATGTGTAACATTTACAATCCACCAGTACTTTGGCATCACCTTGTATCTAAGGAAGATTGTAGCCAACACCTTTGGGTAGTGGAGTAGTTGAGTGTTGCTTTTTGTACATGGAGTACACTATGATTTTCATGCTGCGATGGATTTACACCAGGTGTTATGTAAGAATATTGAGATGTTTTTACATTACTTTTATTTCTAACAATGTCAGTACAGTTAAAGCAGTATTGGTATAAATGGCATTCTCAAGAAGCATGTGTTTTCCCCCCCTCAATGATGTTGATAACAGTGGAGAAGAATGAATTTCAAAACTTAAGATATTGTACTGTAAAGGCAGGCAAATATAATTAATTAAACTGGGTAGAGGATAATCTCAAGTTTTTGCTAAATTGCATTGATATCTATAGTAACAAAAGCCAGCCCCACTCACAAACTGGCTACGTCCCAGGGTGAATTAATCATCATTGTGAGTTTCTTTTAATTGTGCTCGTTTGCAGGCCTTTGAAGAAGGTCCAAAGATTAAACTGGATCTGTTAGGTACAAAGACACAAATAAGAAAGTTTTAAAAGGTTTTGACTTTTTTTTACCGATTCACTAATGAACTGACTACTGTACCTCAATACAACAAGAAAATAGTTTGTTTATTTTAAGCCATTTAAAATTGGATTACTAGCATTCAGTGATATGCTAATTAGTTTCAGCAGAAACTGAAGCGGGTGGGAGGCAACATTTGTAAAAACAGGGGGTTCTTTTGTGCCAGATTTGCTATTTTCATTCAAAGTGGAAAATCTACCCCATATTGATTTAAAGAGTTATTAAAATTGAAGCATAGCTTTTAAAATACAGGCCTTACATCACAGTAGCGAGTAGTGTAAGTGAAAGCAATTGCTACAATGTTAAAAGCAATATGCTTCTTTGAAAGCATGCATCAAAGCTTGTTTTCAGATGTATATTGTAAATATCACATGTAATTGAAATTGTATTGAGGTACCTCAGAGTGCTGTATACATTATCCTGTATGAAAAGAACTCGAATGTCCAATTTGAAATGTTATGGAATGTATTTTGACAAATTTTATGAATGAAGTACATTTTTGGAGAAAAAAGCCATGAATCATAGCTAGGCTAGGGAATAACAGTACGGTGTGAAAAGACGTGGGGCCTCTCATCTCTGTTTGCCCAGCTTTACCGACAGCTGGGTGGTCAGATAGGGTTGTATCCACAGGAAGTAGACCAGAAAATAAAATGGTGTAAAGGGATGTTGTGTTTTTAGTTAGTTAGAGAAAGCAGAACTATACCTACATGTAATATTTCTGCTCTATAATGTCTCTAAAATGTTGAGTAGGAAAAAAAAAATCATTCACAGTGTAAAAATAACTTCAACTGGCTTTTCTTTGCATCTGGCTTTCCCATTTTCCGATTAAAATTCCCATGGTAACAATACAGCACTGTTGTGTTGCTCTTATAATAACAATTGGAATGGCTGTTATAATTTAGGCTTTTTCTTTATTTGTATTTATAATAAATTGTGATTTTCATATAGCCCTTTTGAGCTGATATCAGAAACTTGCAGCTTAAATCATGTGGTAAACAAGAGTAGTTTGCCTCATAATTGTGATATATTCTTATGACACCTTGAACCCCTGTGATTGAAGCAAACAGGTGATTATCTCCATAATATTCACGTACCACAACTGGGATCAGAATGGACACAGGCTGAAAATATTGGTGCCGGCTGTCACGCTAGTTTCCTAGCTCCATCCCACCTCATGGCCATTTTTGAGGAGGCAGGATCAGGACAGGTTGCTGATTAGGCTTATTAAGTGTCTTGTTAAATCCAATTAAAGGAGACTGACTGGAATTTCCTATAAGACCATAAGACAGAAGCAGAAATTAGGCCATTCGGCCCATCGAGTCTGCTCTGCCATTCAATCATGGCTGATAAGTTTCTCAACCCCATTCTCCCGCCGTCTCCCCGTAACCTTTGATCCCCTTACCAATCAAGAACCTATCTATCTCCGTCTTAAATACACTCAATGACCTGGCCTCCACAGCCTTCTGTGGCAATGAATTCCATAGATTCACCACTCTCTGGCTAAAGAAGTTTCTCCTCATCTCTGTTCTAAAAGATCTTCCCTTTACTCTGAGGCTGTGCCCTCAAGTCCTAGTCTTTCCTACTAATGGAAACATCTTCCCCAACGTCCACTCTATCCAGGCCTTTCAGTATTCTGTAAGTTTCAATCAGATTCCCCCTCATCCTTCTAAACTCCTTCGAGTATAGATCCAGAGTCCTCAAACGTTCCTCATATGTTAAGCCTTTCATTCGTGGGATCATTCTTGTGAACCTCCACAGGACCCTCTCGGGGCCCAAAATTGCTCACAATATTCTAAATGTGGTCTGACCAGAGCCTTATAAAGCCTCAGCAGCACATCCCTGCTTTTATATTCTAGTCCTCTCGAAATAAATGCCAACATTGCATTTGCCTTCCTAACTACCGACTCAACCTGCAATTTAACCTTAAGAGAATCCTGGACTAGGACTCCCAAGTCCCTTTGCACTCCAGATTTCTGAATTCTCTCCCCATTTAGAAAATAGTCTATGCCTCTATTCTTCCTACCAAAGTGCATGACCTCACACGTCCCCACATTATATTCCATCTGCCACTTCTTTGCCCATTCTCCCAACCTGTCCAAATCCTTCTGCAGCCTCCCTGCCTCCTCAATACTACCTGTCCCTCCACCTATCTTTGTATCATCTGCAAACTTAGCCAAGATGCCCTCAGTTCCTTCATCTAGCTCATTAATGTATAAAGTGAAAAGTTGTGGTCCCAACATTTTGCCTGGGAAACAATGTAACATTTTCTTTAATACTCTGCATAAATCAAAAAGCAAAATCAAGTTTTTAACTTGTGAATATGGAACAAGTTTTCTCTCTCTATGTGTTTAAACAAAAGGAGTTTTTTTGAATCTTTAATTTAAAAAATGATTCTTGCAGCCAGACCACCACTGTAGAGAGGGAACCCTCTACAGGGTGGCCTGTGACTACTACCCTAACTACTTTCCCCAGTCTGTTTGGTAAAGCTAATAATGGCCACCAGAGGGTGCTCTAAGTATAGGTGCAGGTGAAAAGTCTCCATAGAGATAATGGGCTGGATTTTACAGAACATCACAGTCTCCGCCCAGCTGCCTAAAAAGCGATGGGGAGCCTGCCCATGATCCTGACAGATGCCCCATAGCCTTGGGAGCAGCATTAATTACTTTAAGGTGAGAGTTCCGCCCCTATCTAGGGAGGATGTCCCACCAATCAGATGGCCGGCAGCCCTGTGGTCCCAGCAACACCGGCCGGAGCGATGCTGGGGTTACATGAAGTCCCACCACACTGAGGAGCCCAGATAAGCCTGAGGTCAGTGGCCTAAGCAAAGGGGATGGTGAGGAGAATGGTGGGCTGCATTCAAGAGGCCAGGGGCAGGGTCAGGGCCAAGGCCTCCACTGGTGTCAGGTTGGGCGCGGGCAGAGAGATGGCAGGAAGGCTACCCGTTGGATTTTACATGGTGCCCACCTTTAAACCCACTGGCAGGGAGCATAAATCCAGCTCAATGGATGGAACGGGATAGGGAATTCGGTGGAAACTGCTTTCTGTGTGTCATGACTTTATAATTAATCCAAAGTGAACAAGTTCATACTGTAAAACAAAAACAGAATTACCTGGAAAAACTCAGCAGGTCTGGCAGCATCGGCGGAGAAGAAAAGAGTTGATGTTTCGAGTCCTCATGACCCTTCGACAGAACTTGAGTTCGAGTCCAAGAAAGAGTTGAAATATAAGCTGGTTTAAGGTGTTGGGGGGGCGGGGGAGAGAGAGAGAGGGAGAGAGAAGTGGAGGGGGGTGTGGTTGTAGGCAAAAGCAGTGATAGAAGCAGATCATCAAAAGATGTCATAAACAACAGGACAAAAGAAAACATAGGTGTTAAAGTTGGTGATATTATCTAAACGAATGTGCTAATTAAGAATGGATGGTAGGGCACTCAAGGTATAGCTCTTGTGGGGATGGGGGGAGCACAAAAGATTTAAAATATTTAAAAATAATGGAAATAGATGGGAAAAGAAAAATTTATATAATTTATTGGAAAACAACAAAAGGAAGGGGGAAACAGAAAGGGGGTGGGGATGGAGGAGGGAGCTCAAGACCTAAAGTTGTTGAATTCAATATTCAGTCCGGAAGGCTGTAAAGTGCCTAGTCGGAAGATGAGGTGTTGTTCCTCCAGTTTGCGTTGGGCTTCACTGGAACAATGCAGCAAGCCAAGGACAGACATGTGGGCAAGAGAGCAGGGTGGAGTGTTAAAATGGCAAGCGACAGGGAGGTTTGGGTCATTCTTGCGGACAGACCGCAGGTGTTCTGCAAAGCGGTCGCCCAGTTTACGTTTGGTCTCTCCAATGTAGAGGAGACCACATTGGGAGCAACGAATGCAGTAGACTAAGTTGGGGGAGATGCAAGTGAAATGCTGCTTCACTTGAAAGGAGTGTTTGGGCCCTTGGACGGTGAGGAGAGAGGAAGTGAAGGGGCAGGTGTTGCATCTTTTGCGTGGGCATGGGGTGGTGCCATAGGAGGGGGTTGAGGAGTAGGGGGTGATGGAGGAGTGGACCAGGGTGTCCCGGAGGGAGCGATCCCTACGGAATGCCGATAGGGGGGGTGAAGGGAAGATGTGTTTGGTGGTGGCATCATACTGGAGTTGGCGGAAATGGCGGAGGATGATCCTTTGAATGCGGAGGCTGGTGGGGTGATAAGTGAGGACAAGGGGGACCCTATCATGTTTCTGGGAGGGAGGAGAAGGCGTGAGGGCGGATGCGCGGGAGATGGGCCGGACACGGTTGAGGGCCCTGTCAACGACCGTGGGTGGAAAACCTCGGTTAAGGAAGAAGGAGGACATGTCAGAGGAACTGTTTTTGAAGGTAGCATCATCAGAACAGATGTGACGGAGGCGAAGGAACTGAGAGAATGGGATGGAGTCCTTACAGGAAGCGGGGTGTGAGGAGCTGTAGTCGAGATAGCTGTGGGAGTCGGTGGGTTTGTAATGGATATTGGTGGACAGTCTATCACCAGAGATTGAGACAGAGAGGTCAAGGAAGGGAAGGGAAGTGTCAGAGATGGACCACGTGAAAATGATGGAGGGGTGGAGATTGGAAGCAAAATTAATAAATTTTTCCAAGTCCCGCCGAGAGCATGAAGCGGCACTGAAGTAATCATCAATGTATCGGAGAAAGAGTTGTGGAAGGGGGCCGGAGTAGGACTGGAACAAGGAATGTTCCACATACCCCATAAAGAGACAGGCATAGCTGGGGCCCATGCGGGTACCCATAGCCACACCTTTTATTTGGAGGAAGTGAGAGGAGTTGAAGGAGAAATTGTTCAGTGTGAGAACAAGTTCAGCCAGACGGAGGAGAGTGGTGGTGGATGGGGATTGTTCGGGCCTCTGTCTGAGGAAGAAGCTAAGGGCCCTCAGACCATCTTGGTGGGAGATGGAAGTGTAGAGGGATTGGACGTCCATGGTGAAGAGGAAGCGGTTGGGGCCAGGGAACTGGAAATTGTTGATGTGACGTAAGGTGTCAGAGGAATCATGGATGTAGGTGGGAAGGGACTGGACAAGGGGAGAGAGAAGGGAGTCAAGATAACGAGAAATGAGGTCTGTGGGACAAGTTCATACTGTAACTGCATATACGATCAAAGCAATTCCTTTTACAGTGGTTTTACCTCTGTGATGGGAAAGATAATTTTTACTGAAGAATGAGAATTACTTAACCTGAAGGTGAGTAACCAATCCTTGCCTTTTTAATAATGTTTGCTAAATTATCTCGAAGATGGGGTTAAGTTGAGGAGAATGTAGTCCTCAATAATATTCAATAAATAATGAATTAAATTATGTCAAAATGATTTTGATGCAGATTTTTGGACTATCATTACAGAGACGGTTCTTTACTTGATTTACACCACCATGCAATTTCTAAATATCGTCTGGTGCACTACCTATGATTATTACTCATTCTGGTTGTCTTTCTCTGACAGGCACTGGTACAGAGTGGAATTGGTAAGAGTTTGGTGAGAAGGGAGTGAAATTTTAATTTTTAAGAGTAAATTTTTTAATAAAATCTAGTACTGCATGTTTGCAATTTAGCATTTTACTTACATTTACAGTTCTTAAGTTTCACGTTTCTTAGAGGCTTGGGCAGGGCTCACCAAGCAAACCCAGCTCTCCGCTGGAGAGCACGTGAGATCAGCAAATGAAGGAACTGGCCTGTCAGTAACTGCCTGATTCAACTAAATCTGTCATATAAATTAGAGGGGTTGAGTGCCGTGTCACTGAGTGCATGGGTACAGAGTTGGATTGCTGTGAGTTTGGTGAGGAGGTGAGGGAGGTGCTCTTTTCTTTTTCTTTCTCTGGGCAGAATCTTTCCCTCATCGGGTGGGCGCACGCCTGGTCGGCAGGCATGCGCAGGAGTCGGCAGCGTGCACACCAACAATTAGGAGGGTTGTTAAGCCTCTAATTAATTAAATTGAAATTTTCCCTGCACATCCAACCTTACATTTGGCGGGTGGGTGAAAAGGCCGAGCAGCCTTTGCACTTTTGGTGAAACTTCATCCACAGGCGGGATGAGGTTTCGACCAGTGATTTAAAAAAAACTTTTAAAACGCATTTTTAACATGTCCCTGCTCATAAGTCACACGAGGGGACATGTTCTCTTTATTATTCAATTGTTTGTTTTTAATGTTAGAAACTTCAGTTCCCTGAGGCAGCTCTGTGCTACCACTGAATGCACCCATGCACATGCGCTGACTTCTGCACTTGCCCTCCTCCTGACCAACCCCCCCCACCCCCAGCAGTGCTGAGCGTTTCAGTGCGCGATTCACACTGGCTGGTTGTTAACTGGCCTGTTACTCCAGGCTGTTGCTGGCTTCAGGACTTTGCTGCTGTGTGGACAGGTTTATCAAAATCTATCTGGTTTAAATATTGCAATGAAGTTAATTGGCCAACCAGTGTGAAATTGCAGTCGGGGCCCGATCGTGGGCTGCAGTCGTTTTCATAGCTGCTCCCAGGTAAAAATCCTGCTTTCTATCTTTCTCAGCCTGCAGGAGACCAGGAGTTGAAAAGTTGCATGAGAGGGCTGAGTTTTACAAACATCCAAGAGTGACCTCATAGGAGAACCGAAGTTCATGGGTTGGTGAGAAACTGCTGTTAGGGAGGGTCTTCAAGTGGCTGAAAATTAGGAAAACACATTCTTTTTTTAAAAAAACTTGCTACTTAGATCACGCTAAGAGACACAAGCAACAGGGAAGTAAAGTTAAGTTAAGTTAAGTCAAAGCCAGGAAAAATGAAGTAGAATAAGTAAACCAAAGTGTAATAAAGTTAACATAAGGGAAGTAAATTGAAGCCATGCCAGGGCAGCTGAGTTGCGTGGAATGTGTGTCTTGTAACATATGGGAAGTCCTGGATGCTGCAGCTGTCCTAGATGATCATACGTGCAGGAAGTCTCACCAGCTGCAGGGTTTTGGAGCTCGAGCAGTGGCTGGAATCACTGCGGCACATCCATGAGGCTGGGAGCCACATGGATAGCACATTTCGAGAAGTGGTCACACCGCAGCTTAGGAGTCTGGAGGCAGAAAGGGAATGGGTGACGACCATTCAGATAGTGCAGGAGACCCCTAGAGTCCTGCTCGCCAATTGGTTTTCTGTTTTGAGTACTGGTGAGGGCATTGGTTCCTCAGAGGAGTGCAGTCAGACCTAGTTTTGTGGCACTACAGGCAGCTCTGCTGTACAGGAGGAGAGGAAGAAGAGGGGAAGAGCAGTAGTGATAGGGGATTCATTTGTTAGGGGAACAGACAGTTATTTCTGTAGCTGTAGACGTGATTCCAGGATGGTATGTTGCCTCCCTGGTGCCAGGATCAAGTCAGGGTCAAGGATGTCATGGAGGGGCTACAGGACATTCTTCTGGGGGAGGGTGTTCAGCTAGAGGTCACGCTCCACGTTGGTACCAATGACTTAGGTAGGAAAGGGGATGAGGTCCTGAAAGCAGATTTTAGGGAGCTAGGGGGAGATTGAGAAGCAGGACCTCTAAAGCAGTAATCTCAGGATTACTCCCAGTCCACTTGCAAGCGAGCATAGAAATAGGAGAATTGAATGATTGAACACTGACTGGAAAGCTGGTGTAGGAGGGAGGGCATCAGATTTGAGCTACTGGGGAAGATGGGACCTGTACAAGCCAGATGGGGAAGATGGGAACCTGAGAGCAAATTCAGAGCAGGGAACAGGAGATGGAAAATTAGTGAGTGACTCTGAAAGACAGAAGAAGCACAGATTAAAAAGTGTACAGCACAAGAAATTGGCATGTTAAAAGGTGCATATGTAACTGCAAGGAGAATAGCAATAAAGCCGATGAGCTGAGGGCACAGGTAGACATATGGCAGCATGATATCATCACTGTTATGGAAACTTGGCTTAAAGAGGGGCAAAATGGCAGCTCAACATCCTTGGATATGGAGTTTTCAGGCAGAATAGAGAGGGATAAAAAGGTGGGGGGGGGGTGCAGTGGGATAACATTATTGGTTAAAGAAACAACTGTAGCTGTGAGAAGGGATGATATAGTAAATGAAGCATCAAATTAAGCCATATGGGTTGAGCTCAGAGATAAAAAAAGAGACAGCCACACTGCTAGGAGTGTACTATAAACCCCCAAATGGTGGGAGGGAGATAGAAGAGCAAATCTGTAGGCACATTTCTGAGTGCAAAACCAATAGGGCAGTAATAATTGGGGACTTCAACTACCCTAATATCAGTTGGGATATGAACAGTGTGAAGGGCACAGAGGGCACACAATTCTTGAACTTCATTCAAGAAAACTTTTCTCATCAGCACGTAACAAGCCCAATGAGAAGGGGTGCAATTCTAGATTTAATCTTGGGAAATGAAGCTGGGCAAGTAGATCAAGTAGCAGTGGGTGACCGTTTTGGAGATAGTGAGCAGAATACAGTTAGATTTAGCATCATTATGGAAAAGGACAAAGATAGAACAGGAGCAAAAGTTCTAAATTGGGGAAGACAAGTTTTACAAAGCTGAGAGGTGAACTTGTGAGAGTGGACTGGATACAGCTACCAGAAGGGAAAACTGTGTCAAATCAGTGGGAGGTATTCAAAAGCGAGATTCTACGCGTACAGTGTAGACATGTCCCCACAAAGAAAATGAGTGGTGCTGCCAAATCTGGAGCCCTCTGGTTATCCAGAAGCATGCAGGGTAAGAGAAAGCGGAAAAAGAAAGCTTATGACAGTCACAGAAAGCTTAATACTGTAGAAAGCCTAGAGGAGTATAGGAAGTACATGGCTGAAGTAAAAAAGGTAATTAGGAAACAAAGAGAGGATATGAAAAAATATTGGCAGGTAAAATGAAAGAAAATCCCAAGATGTTTTACCAATATGTTAAGAGCAAGAGAATAACTAAGGAAAAGCCAGGGCCTATCAGAGATGTACATGGTAACTTGTGTGTTGATGCTGAAGATGTGGGCAAGGCTCTCAATGAATACTTTGGCTCTGTCTTCACTAAGGAGAGGGATAATGCAGACATTTGAGTTAAGGAGGAGGAGTGTAAAATATTGGATACAACAAGCATAATGAGAGAGGAAGTACTGAAGGGATTGGCATCCTTGAAGGTGGATAAATCACCAGGGCCAGATGGATTTTATCCCAGGTTGTTAAAGGGAGCCAGGGAGGAAATAATAGATGCTCTGAGGATCATTTTCCAATCCTCACTAAATACAGAAGGATTGGAGGTCTGCGAACATTATACCAATATTTTAAAAGGGTGAAAGGGAGAGACTAGAGAATGATAGGCCAGTAAGTCTGACCTTGGCGGTGGGCAAATTATTGGAATCAATCCTGAGACACAGGATAAACTGTCACTTAGAAAGGCACCGATTGATCAGGGACAGTCAGTATGGTTTTGTTAGGGGAAGATCATGTCTTACTAATTCAATTGAATTTTTTGAGGAAGTAACAAGGAGGATTGATGAGGGTAGTGCAGTGGATGTTGTTCACATGGATTTTAATAAGGCATTTGACAAGGTCCCTCATGGTAGACTGGTCAGAAAAGTGAGATCCCATGGGATACAGGGGAATGTAGGGAGTTGGATCCAAAATTGGCTCAATGACAGGAAACAAAGGGTAATGGTCAATGGGTGTTTTTGCGACTGAAAAGCAGTTTCCAGTGGTGTTCCACAGGGCTCAGTATTGGTGCCCTTGCTGTTTGTTGTATATATTAATAGTTTGGACTTAAATGTGGGAGGTATGATTGGGAAATTTGCAAATGACACGAAAATTGGTGTAGTTGATAGTGAAGGGAATAGCTGTTGTCCCAAGAAAGATATAAATGGTTTGGTTGAGTGGGCGGAAAAGTGGCAAATGGAATTCAATCTGGAAAAGTGTGAGGTAATGCCTTTGGGAAGGGAAAAAAAACAATGGAATACTGAATAAATGGGAGGATATTGAGAGGGGTTGAGGAAGTGAGAGACCTTGGAGTGCATGTCCACAGGTCCCTGAAGGTGGCAGGGCAGCTGGATGTGGTGATAAAGAAAGCATACAGAATGCTTTCCTTTATTGGACAGGGTAATGACTAAAGAAGTAGGGATGTAATGACGGAACTGTATAAAATGTTGGTTAGGCCAAAGCTGGAATTTTGTGTACAGTTCTGGTCACCACAAGTACAGTAAGGACTTGATTGCTCTGGGAAGATTATAGAGGAAATTTAAAAGAATGTTGCCAGGACTGGAAAATTGCAGCTATGAGGAGAGATTGGATAGGCTAGGGTTGTTTTCCCCAGAACAGAGGCGGCTGAGGGGTGACCTAATTAATGTGTACAAAATTGTGAGGGGCAAAGATAGTGTAGACAGGAAAGACCTGTTTTCCCTAGCTGAGGGGTCAATTACCAGGGAGCATAGATTTAAGGTGATTGGTAGACGGATTAGAGGGGACATGAGAAAAATCTTTTTCACCCAGAGGATGGTGGGCGTCTGGAGTTGGTGGTTGAGGCTGAAATGCTCAACTCATTTGAAAGGTACCTGGATCTGCATCTGAAGTGCGGTAGACTGCAAAGGCTATGGACTAGGTGCTGGAAAGTGGGATTAGAAATGAGCGTCAGTTTCTTTTTTTTGGCCGGCACAGATATGATGGGCTGAATGGCCTTCTTCTGTGTTGTAACTTTTCTATGGTTCTATGGAACCACAATTCTGTGATTGATATAATCCATTAACAGCTTATGGAGATACTAAAAGAAAGCAGACTCCAGAGACTAAGCAATATTTCCCCCCCATTAGCTTCCATATTCAAAGGATCAACCGCCGCCATTTCCACCCAACTCCAGTAAGATGCCACCACTAAACACATTTTACTTTCACCTCCCTTGTCAGCTCTCTGGTCCACTCCTCTAGCACCTCCAACAGCTCATCCCCTTCCCAATGCACCTTCCCATGCAATCACAGGAGGTGTAACACCTGCACCTTTATCTCCTCTCTCCTCGTTGTCCAAGATCCGAAACACCCCTTCCAGGTGAAGCAATGATTTATTTGCACTTCTTTCAATTTAATACGTGGTATTCACTCCTCACAATGTGATTTACACTGGGGAGACTAAGCACAGATTAAACACCTTCGCTCAGTCTGCAAGCATGACCCTGAACTTCCTGTCACTTGCCATCTTGGTTCACCATCTTGCTCTCATGCTCACATTTCTGCCCTTGGCCTGCTGCAATGTTCCAGTGAAGTCCAACCCAAGCTGGAGGAACAGCACCTCATCTTCTATTTAGGCACTTAACAGCCTTCTGGACTCAACATTGAGTTCAGCAACTTCAGACCATGAACTCTGTCCTCCATTTTGATTTTTTTTCCCCCCAAGTGCCAGTTGGTATCTTGTTCTCCAGTTTTTACTTTCAGACAGTGCTGGCCTTTATTCTGCTATTAACTCCTACTCTGGACCAAAGCTTTCATCTTTAATAGTATCATTACAACTGCCTTTACGAACATAATGAACTAGGAACAGGAGTAGGCAATTCAAACCTGCACTGTCATTCAATAAGATCATAGCTGACCAGATTGTAACCTTAACCCCACATTCCTGCCTATCCCCAATAACTTTTCACCCCCTTTTTACTCAAGAATTTATCTAGCTCTGCCTTAAAAATATTCTAAGTCTCTGCTTCCACCACCTTATTTTGCTTCCTTCCACCACAGTGTTTTGCTTTCATTCCACTGTGGCAGTGTGCAGCTGATCTGCACGGAACATGCACAAGGTGAAACCTCAAATTCTCCTGATGTGACTGGCAGCCAGTCTCTCCAGCTGAGCAGTCTGCAGGCGAGGAGAATCCACTTGCAAACCTTTGTTGACAGAAGGCCGGAGGATTGCCCATGTGTTTCCCTTAATATTAAAATCTCATAGTGCACTGACTCCCTGCTCTGTTCTCGCCTCCTGTGAGTTGGTAAAGCCTCAGACAAAGTAGGGGTTCCCAGTGGCCGCTAATTACTTCAATTAATGCCTCAAATATCTGTCTGCCGCTACCGGATGTGTTGCCACCACTGCCTTGACCCCGCCTCTAGCAAGTTCACTCAGAGGTGAGAACATGCTGGTAAATTGACTCGACACGCAACTTTTAAAATTTGCCCCAAACACACACTGCTAAAACCATAGGAAGTCTGTGGGCAAGTGTAAGTATGATGAATGGTTAGTGCCTTTCTCCGGCCGCTGACTGCAAAATTAGCTCATTATGTTCTGAGACGGGCGGGGGAGCGGGGGGATGGTGGTAGTACCCAGCAACCCCTCCCTGGGTCAGTTAGCTACTGCCAACATTTCCAGAATCTTCTGAGCAGTGGGGCCATAAATGTTACCCTATATTGCTGGAGTCTGAACATTCCTATAGTGTGCAGCCAATTACCTCACTTATTACACTAATGGGGGTCCCGTTAACATTTTATATAGGTTCATAGCTACCTTTCAGCTTTTATATTTTGTACCAAAGACATGGCTGCAGGATGACATAGGTTGGGACCTGAATATTGAAGGGTATGTGACTTTAAGAAAGGACAGGAAACTAGGAAAAGGTGGAGGGGTGGCTTTGCTAATTAATGATGGTATTAGCACATTAGAGAGGGATGACCTAAGTTCAGGAAACCAGGATGTAGAAGCAGTGTGGGTTGAGATGAGAAATGATAAAGGCAGGAAGTCACATGTGGGAGTGGTGTACAGGCCCCCTAATTGTAACTATATGGTAGGACAGAATATAAAAGAAGACACAATGGGAATTTGTCAGAAAGGTACAATGATAATCGTAGGGGATTTTAATCTACATATAGATTGGAAAAAATCAGATGGGAAAAGGTAGCCTAGATGAGGAGTTCATAGAATATTTTCAGGATAGTTTCTTAGAACATGTTCTGCAGCCAACCAGAAAGCAGGCTATACTGGATGTGGTATTGCAATGAGATAAGATTAATTGATAACATCATAATGAAGGCACCCTGGATGGAAGCTATCGTAATATGACTGAATTTTACATTCAGTTTGCGGGAGAGAAGAGTGGGTCCAAGACTAGTATTTTAAACTTTAGTAAGGGCAATTATATGGGAATAAAAGCAGAGCTAGTTAAAGTGAATTTAGGTTAATGGATAGGTCAATAGAGATGCAGTGGCAGACATTTAAAGTAAGATTTTAGAATGCACAATAGATACATTTCAATGAGAAAGAAAAATTCCAAAGAGAGGACCCATCATCCGTGGTTAACTAAAGAAGTTAAAGACAGTATCAAACTTAAAGAAAAAGCATATCATTACACAAAGACAGGTGGCAGGTCAGAAGATTGGTCAGAATAAAAAGAACAGCAAAGAATGACTAAAAGACTAATATGGAGGGAAAAATTAGAGTACAAGAGAAAGCTAGCTAGAAATATAAAGCTAGATGGTAAGTTTCTATACATATTAAATAAGAAAATAGTTAACAAAGTGAGCATTGGTCCTATAGAAAGTGAGTCTGGGGAATTGGTAATGGAAAATAAAAAGATGGCAAATGAATTGAAATGGTATTTTGCATCAGCCTTACCATAGAGAATACAAGTGACATCCCAGAAATAGCTGTAAATCAGGAATTGGAAGGGAGGGAGGAACTCAGAAAATTACAATCTCCACGGAAGTGGTACTTGAGCCATGGGCTGACAAATCGCCAGGTTCTGAAGGACTTCATCCTAGGGTCTTAAAAAAAGTGGCTAAGGAGCTAGTCGATGCGTTGGTTTTAATTTTCCAAACTTCCCCAGATTTGGGGGAGGTGCCATTAAGATTTGAAAATAGCGAGTGTAACTCCTTTATTCAACAAGGGAGGGAGAGAGAATGCAGAAAACTACAGGCCAGTTGGTTTAACACCTGTGATAGGGAAAGAGTTGGAAGCTATTATTAAAAATGTTATGACAGGGCACTTAGAAAAATTCAAGGCAATCAGGCAGCGTCAGCATGGTTTTATGAAGGGGAACTCATGTTTAACCAATTTATTGGAGTTCTTTGAAGGAGTCACATGTGCTTTGGATAAAGGGGAACAGGTGGATGTACTGGATTTCCAAAGGCATTTAATAAGGTACCACATCAGAAGTTATTGCAGAAAATAAAGCTCATGGTGTAGGGGGTAACATATTGGCATTCTACTCGTTACAGCCTGCCAACTTGACATTCCCCATTGAACATTGCTGTCTGCTTCCTGTCCATTAATCAATCCCATCCATGCTAATATATTACCCCTAATTCCATAAGCCCGTATCTTGAAAATTAACCTATTGAATGGTACCTTATTGAATGCCTTTTGGAAATCCAAGTATATTATATCTACTGGTCTCCTATATCAATCCTACTGGTTACAACTTCAAAACCTCTAATAAAATTGTCAAACATGATTCTCTTTCATAAAACCATGTTGACTTTGTCTGACCATAATATGATTTTCCAAATGCATTATTAAGATTTCCTTAATAATAGTTTCAAGCATGTTCACAAAGACTGATGTCAGGCTAATTGGCCTGTAGTTGCCTATTTTCTCTTTTTGTCTCTCCTCCCTACAGTAGGGGAGGTACATTTGCTAACTTTCAATCTACTGGGACCATTCTAGAATTTAGGGAATTTTGAAAAATCATAACCAATGCATCCATTCTCTTTGCAGCAATCTGTTTTAGATGCCTAGGATGCAGGCCATAAGGTCCTGGGGATTTGTCAGCATTTAGTCCCTTAAGTTTCTGTACTACTTTTCTCTCTGCTGGTATTAATTACTTAAAGTTCCTTACTTTTATTAACCCCTTGCTTACTCTCTATTTTAGGTGTATAATTTGTGTCTTCTACTGTGAAGATGTTCAACACCTCTGCCATTTCTTCATTCCCCATGATAATTTACTCTACCTGCCTCTAAGGGACAAATGTTATCTTTAGCTACTGCAAAGAACTTTTCTTTTTATTTCTGTTGGACTGTAGATTAAAATTACAATGGCTGCAGTTTGAAAGACATGTCTACTGGAACAATGTTTCAGGACAGCAAAATTGTATATATCCCTCACAGAGTGTGCCATGAAGGATAGGATAATGCCAAGGAGGAGTCCAGTCTAATGGGGAACTGCCTGGCAACAACATTTTAATTGGCTCCTGACCAGTTGACCAGGTTTGTGTGTGGGAACAGTGCAGCAGAAAAGCTCCAAGCCTGAGAAAAGACCTAAAACATTTTTCTCCTGTGTGTGTAAGATTCCAGTAATTCTACAATAATAGCTAGCTGTTTTTCTCCCCCTCATATCTCTATAACCTGCTCTCTCTGAAAAACCCGTGTCAAGGGGAAAAGGAGGAAAGACAAAATAATAGAGACAAGATAATTCCAGCTTAGAATGCTGGCAGTTAAAAAAGAGACATCATTGATGAGGCAGGACTTACTTCCAAATCAGAACCTAGTGGGGCGATGTTTAAATTTGTACAACTCTTCCAAAGTTTGAGGAAAGGGATGTTGAAACATTCCTTATTTCATTTGAGAAGGTAGCTAAACAGATGAACTGACCAAAGGAAAACTGGACATTGCCCATGCAGAGCAAATTGACAGGTAGAGCACAGGAAATTTATGCTTCACAGTCAGAGGAGGTTTCTAGGGATTATGATATCCTGAAAAAGGTCATTTTGAGAGGATATGAATTAGTCCCTGAAGCATACAGACAAAAGTTTCAAAATTTAAGGTAACAGACTGGGCAAACTTATATTGAATTTGAAAGGGTTAAGCAAAGTAGTTTTGGCAGGTGGATATGTGCATTGGGAGTTGAAACTACCAATGAAGTTCCCAGAGAGATCATTCTCTTGGAGGAATTTTAAAACTCCTTACCTTCTGTAATAAGAACTGAAGCTGAAGACCAAAGAGACACAACTGCTAGACAGGCAGCAGTAATGGCTAACTATTTTTTTTCCATCACTCCCATAAATTTGAAAAGGACAGAAAGCGGGAGAGTGAAAGGATGGCAAGTAGTCAGAGTAAAGAATGGATAGCTGGGAATACCTTGAGATCTCCTCCCCAGATCAGGAAGGAAGGCACTAAGGGTGGAGGTGAAACTTGAAGGCTGAAGTGTTTCCATTGTAACAAAGTGGGACACATTCGTTCAGAATGCTGGCAGTTCTGAGGGAAGCCCATGGGACTTATTGGGTTTCATGAGAGTGAATCCAAAAAGGAAACTCAAAAAGAAAATGCCAAGGATCAAATTGTAGCTTTAACTACAAATAAGGGGCTGGAGGTAAACACTACTGTGCATGCAGGTGAAGTGAATAAGGTAGATGAGAGAAATAGAGGGTTTTTGTCCAATGGAAAGATAACCCCTTTTTCATCAAATGATGCAGCTAAACCCATAACTATATAAAGGGACACAGGAGCTACTCAAACTTTTTTGCTGGAGAAGGACCTAGTTTTCCCTCCAGGGAGTTCAGTGAAAGCTGAAGTATTGGTAAATGGGATAAGTGGACAGTATATCCCGGTTCCATTGTAAAAAGTGCAATTGGGGTGTGATTTGTTGTCTGGATCGGTGGCTGTAGGAGTGATTAAGAAATTACCAGGGGATAGAGTTGATTTACTCCTGGGGAATGATTTGGCAGGAGTGAAGGTTATAGCTTCAACCATAATTACAGTATGTCCGTGAGAGGACAGAAAAATGGAACAGTTATAATAACAAGTTCTTTTCCATCGTGTGTGCTAACCAGAGCAATGGCTAAACAAAGTCCATCACCAGAGGTCAATGGAATACCACAAGCAGATGTTAGAGTAGCTGAAACTTTCTTTAAGGATGAGGATAATTCAAAGGAAGTGTTTGGCATGTCTTCATTAATTGAGGCTCAGAAAGCAGATTCAGAGTTAAACAAGTTAGCACAGTCAGCTCACACTGAAGCTGAGGCTGAAAGAGTTCCGGAATGCTATTACATTAAAAACAGCATTCTGATGAGGAAGTGGAGACGCTCTCACAGACCTGTGGATGAGGAATGGACAGTTGTTCATCAGATATTGGTACTGCCCAAATATAATAAGGATATATTGTGAGTAGCACATGAAATTGCAATGGAAGGACATGTAGGAATACAGAAAACACAAGCATCGATAAACAGAAATTTTACCTGGCCAACGCTTCATAAGGATGTAGTGCACTTAAAAAATTGTAAAACATGCCATACATGTCAGGTAGTAGCTAAACCTCAACATGTAATCAAACCAGCACCTTTAATACCCATACCAGCTTTTAAAGAAACATTCAGTCGGGTATTAGTAGATTGTGTAGGACTATTACCCAAAACAAACGCAGGAAATCAGTATATCCTTACAATCATGGATATGACAACCTGATTTCCAGAAGCTATTCCTGTAGGACAGTAACAGCTAAGGTGGTAGTGGAAAAGTTAACTCAGTTTTTCACTCGTTACGGCCTGCCAGTTGAAATACAATGTGACCAAGGTTCTAACTTGATGTCTAAAATTTTCCAGGGCATAATCAGCAGTTTGGGTATGAAACAACTGAAGTCTACCGCCTATCAGGCGCTTTAGAGAGATACCATCAGAATCTCAAACCTGGGTATTGGGTAATGAGAAAGGAATAATTGGCAATCTAGTTGTGAGAGGCCCCTTGGGGATGAGTGACCATAATATGATAGAATTCTTCATCAAGATGGAAAGTGACGTAGCTGATTCTGAGACTTGGGTCCTGGATCTTAATAAAGGAAACTACGATGGTATGAGGCGCGAGTTGGTTATGATGGATTGGGAAACGTTACTTAAAGGTATGATGGTGGATAGGCAATGGCAAATATTCAAAGAGCGCATGGGTGAACTGCAACAATTGTTTATTCCTGTCTGGCGCAAAAGTAAAACAGGAAAGGTTGCCAAACTATGGTTTAAAAGGGAAATTAGAGATAGTATTAGATGCAAGGAAGAGGCATATTAATTGGCCAGAAAAAAACAACAGACCTGAGGATTGGGAGCAGTTTAGAATTCAGCAAAGGAGGACCAAAGGATTGATTAAGAAGGGGAAAATAGAGCATGAGAGTAAGCTTGCGGGGAACATAAAAACTGACTGTAAAAGTTTCCATATGTATGTGAAGAGAAAAAGATTGGTGAAGACAAATGTAGGTTCCTTACAGTCAGAAACAGGGGAATTTATAATGGGGAACAAAGAAATGGCTGACCAACTAAATACATACTTTGGTTTTGTCTTCACGAAGGAGGACACTAATAACATACCAGAAATGTTGGGGAACACAGAGTTTAGTGAGAGGGAGGAACTGAAAGAAATCCGTATTAGTAGGGAAATGGTGCTGGGGAAATTGATGGGATTGAAGGCCGATAAATCCCCAGGACCTGATAATCTACATCCCAGAGTACTTAAGAAAGTGGCCCGAGAAATAGTGGATGCATTGGTGGTCATCTTCTGAGATTTCATAGACTCTGGAACAGTTCCTACAAATTGGAGGGTAGCTAATGTAACCCCACTATTTAAAAAGGGAGGCAGAGAGAAAACAGGGAATTATAGACCAGTCAGCCTGACGTTGGTAGTGGGGAAAATTCTAGAGTCCATTATAAAAGTTTTAATAGCTGAGTACGTGGAAAACAGTGGCAGAATCGGACAGAGCCAGCATGGATCTATGAAAGGGAAATCATGCTTGACAAATCTACTGGAATTTTTCGAGGACGAAACTAGTAGAGTTGATGAGGGGGAGCTAGTGAATGTGGTTTATTTGGACTTTCAGAGGGCTTTTGACAAAGTCCCACATAAGAGATTGGCGTGTAAAATTAAAGCGCATGGGATTGGGGGTAATGTATTGAGATGGATAGAAAACTGGTTGGCAGACAGGAAACAAAGAGTAGGAATAAACGTGTCTTTTTCCAAATGGCAGGCAGTGACTAGTGGGGTACCGCAGGGATCGGTGCTGGGACTCCAGTTATTCACAATATACATTAATGATTTAGATAATGGAATTAAATGTAATATATCCAAATTTGCAGATGACACGAAGCTGGGTGGGAGGGTGCAGATATGCTTCAGTGTGATTTGGACAAGCTGAGTGAGTGGGCAAATGCATGGCAGATGCAAAATAATGTGGATAAATGTGAGGTTATCCATTTTGGTAGCAAAAACAAGAAGGCAAATTATTATCTGAATGGCTATAAATTGAGAGAGGGGAATGTGCAACGAGACCTAGGTGTCCTTGTACACTAGTCGCTGAAGGTAAGCATGCAGGTGCAGCAGGCGATAAAGAAGGCAAATGGTATGTTGACCTTCATAGCCAGAGGATTCTAGTACAGGAACAGGGATGTCTTGCTGAAATTATACAGGGCCTTGGTGAGACCACACCTGGAATATTGTGTGTAGTTTTGGTCTCCTTATCTGAGGAAGGATGTTCTTGCTGCAGAGGAATTGCAGCGAAGGTTTACCCGACTGATTCCTGAGATGGTGGGACTGACATATGAGGAGAGATTGAGTCGATTAGGATTATATTCACTGGAGTTCAGAAGAATGAGGGGGGATCTCGTAGAAACCTATAAAATTCTAACAGGACTAGATAGGGTAGATGCAGGAAGGATGTTCCCGAGGGTGGGGTAGTCCAGAACCAGGGGTCACAGTCTGACAATATGGGGTAGGCCATTTAGGACTGAGATGAGGAGAAATTTCTTCACCCAGAGAGTGGTGAGCCTGTGGAATTCGTTACCACAGAAAGTAGTTGAGATCAAAACATTGTATGTTTTCAAGAAGGAGTTAGATATAGCTCTTGGGGCGAAAGCGATCAAAGGGTATGGGGAGAAAGCGGGAGCAGGCCATTGAGTTGGATGATCAGCCATGATCGTAATGAATGGTGGAGCTGGCTCGAAGAGCTGAATGGCCTACTCCTGCTCCTATTTTCTATGATTAAGACCTAGTGCCATGAATACCCAAAGGATTGGGACAAAGGATTAAATTTCTAACCATTTGCTACCAGAGACTCTCCAAATAAATCTACTGGATTTAGTCCTTCTGAATTGATCTATGGTCATGAAATAAGAGGCCCATTAAAAGTGATTAAGGAAATGTTTCTAAAGCAGAAAGATGAATTCTCCATGTTGGATCATGTGTCCATGTTTCCAGAAAGACTCACAGGAGCATGTTAAGTAGCATGAGGGCATTTATAAATTTCACAAGCAAAAATGAAAGAATAGGCAGACAAACATGCTTCAATTAGAATGTTCCAAGCAGGAGATGAAGTATTGGTATTATTGCTTTTGCAGGGGTGAACCCCTGAAAGTGAAATTCAGCAGCCCGTACAAGGTAGTTAGGAGGGTTAGTAAAGTGATTTATCTGATAAATATCCCTGAGCATAGGAAGAAGAAATGGTTACGTCACATAAACATGTTGAAGTAATATCATGGCAGAGAAGATGATAAGAAAGAGCCAATGTGCCAGGTGGTAGGAGTAGTGGAGGATGACAGAGGCAGTAAGGGTAAGGCAGAAGGAGCAGTAGGCAGTGCACAAAGCGAACCTCCTACAATTCGACTAGCCAATACGACAATACTGGGACAGTTAGACACTGTGTTCTCATATTTAGAGGAAGGACAAATGGAGGTAAGTCTCATTTTGATGTCCATGTGTCACATACCTTGTAACAAAATGCATTTTTGAAATGGCCTTTTATCTCTTTTATGGGAGAAGACATGTCAAGAACATGGGCGGGATTTTCCACATCCACCCGCTGCCGGGAACTTCCGGAGACGCTGCAAGTCAATGGACTTATGGCTGGGGCCCCGCCTTGCCCGCGGCGGGTCCCGCCTGTAACAGGGTCAGAAAATCCAGCCCATATCTTTTTATTTCTGTTGGACGGTAGTTTAAAATTACAATGGCTGCAGTTTGAAAGACATGTCTACTGGAACAGTGTGAAGGATGTATACAATGTTACTGTCCTGGAACAGAGTGTGCCATGAAAGAAGGATGGTGCAGAGGATGAGTCCGGTCTAACGGAAAACTGCCTGGCAACAACATTTTAATTTGCTCCTGACCAGGTTTGTGTGCGAGCAGTGCAGCAGAAATGCTCCTAGCCTGAAAAGGGAAAAGTCCTAAAACCTCTTTCTCCTATATGTGTAAGGTTCCAGTAATTCCACAATAATAGCTATCTGTTTTTTTCCCCTCATAGTTCTACAACCTGCTCTCTCTCTGATAATCCCCTGTCAATAGGAAAAAGGTAAAATCACCATTAAAGACATTGAAAAAAAAGTGCTCAACCAGTGAACTAAAGACTGAAAGTGCTGGGAAGATCACCTTGTGTAATCAACAAAGAACTGAAAGGAATTTGGATGACATCAATCAAAATCAACCCATTGAATCCTGTACTCTGGAGTTGGTGCTATTGAACTGTTTTATCCCACCCTTAAAATCCATGTTTTTATGTGTCTTATGTGTTTTGTATGTGTGTCTATACGGATTTATGAATGGGTAGAGTTTAGATTATAGAGTTAAAAATTCATAGTTCATATTTCTTTCTTTTGTCACTGGTTAAAGACAATTTGTTCAATAAACAGTTATTTACTTATGAAGGTTACAAACCTAGTGCTCGTATTCTGTTAACCTAAATTAAACAGTTATGTAGTTTGATTAAACTTTTCACATTTGTATTGGCTCGGGAAGCAGTGGGGCTTGATAATGCAGTGCACTATCCCCCATGAGTCGTGAAACTACCCTCCTCTGTTTATATACTTATTAAAGCTCTTGCAATCCATTTATGTATTCCTGGCTAGTTTACTTGCATTCATTTTTTTATCAACATTTTGGTCACCTTTGCTGGTTTCTAAAAGTCACCCAATCCTTAGGTTTACTTCTATTCTTCACAGCATTAAAAGCCTCTTCTTTTAAGCTAAAACTATCCTTAACTTCCCTAATAAGCTATAGATGGATCTTTCGCACTGTGTCTTCGTTTTTTTAATGGGGCATATTTTTGTTGAGCATTTTGAATCCTTTCTTTAAATGTTTCCCACTGTTTTTTTCCTGTCATGGATTTTAGTTTATTTATCCAAAAACCCTTAGCCAGCTCTATCCTCATACCTACACCTGAACTGTGCTGGGACTGATGTTCCTGTGAGTCGTATAACTAGGGAAGTAAAGAGAGTTTTAAGTCAAATAGTGGGGGCAAGGGTACAAATTTGGGAAGATGTGGTAAATCAAAGAGTAGAGACAAGGCAAAAGAAAAAGGTATTATTAAGGGAAATGAAAAACAGACCGTGACAGGAAGGGATAGAGAGTATAAATCTAATAGTAAATCAACAGATGAGACTAGAGGTTATAAAAAGAATAAAGGGATAAAACTAAAGGTTTTGTATCTGAATGCACAAAAAAAACAAAACAGATGAACTGAGAGTGCACATCAAAATAAATAATTACGATTTGATAGCCATTACAGAGACATGGCTGCAGGAGAACATAGATTGGGACCTGAATATTAAAGGGTACAGGACATTTAGGAAGGATAGGAAGTGTAGAAAAGGTGGAGGGGTGACCCTATTAGTTAATGATGGTATTAGCACAATAGGTGATCTAACTTCAGGAAACCAGGATGTAGAAGCGGTTTGGGTTGAGTTGCAGAATGATAAAGGCAAGAAGTCACTTGTGGGAGTGGTGTACAGGCCCCTTAATTGTAACTACACAGTAGTACAAGAGTGTAAAAAAAAATAATGGGAGCTTGTCAGAAAGGTACAGCGATAATCATGGGAGATTTTAATCTACAGGTAGGCTGAAAAAGTCAGATGGGCAAAGGTAGCCTGGATGAAGAGTTCATAGAATGTTACCGGGATAGTTTCTTAGAACAGCATGTTCTGGAGCCAACCAGAGAGCAGGCTATGCTAGACCTGGTATTGTGAAATGAGATGGGATTAATTAATGATCTCATAGTGAAGGCGCCCCTAGGTAGCAGAGGCCATAATATGATTGAATTTTACATTCAATTTGTGGAAGAGAGGAGTGGGTCTGAGACTAGGGGCGGAAATTTCCTAGCCTGCTGGCAGCAGGTGTGATAAGTGGCTGGAGCGGACAATATGGCGTGATCTGGTTAACGACAGCGGGAAGGCAGATCGCGATCATCCGCTCAGCCCGCCAGCGTTTCCCACCAACGGCCAGCGGGGAGCTCATTGTAATACATCAGCATCTCATTAAAAGGCCATCCTGCCAGGCTCTGGACCCCCGCCGGATCATCAGTCCACATTGGCAGGAAAGCACGTCAACTTGTTTCACAACACACAGGCGATATGCACTTGGCTGCATTCAATTGGGGGGTACTGAGGTGAGTGAACAGCATTGTTTTCCACAGCTTGCCAGGGTTGCCTGCTGCTTTGCAGGCTTCAGGGGCACCAGGGGGTCCTGGGTGAAATGCTGTCCTGCCTCAGAGGCAATTGTTTTTGGGGGTGTGGTGTCCAGGGGCAACTGCTGCCTGGCCCCAGAGGCAACTGTTTTCAGTGTGGGGGGCAAGGTGGTGTCCAGTGGCAGCTGCTGCCTGGCACCGGAGGTGAATGTGCTCGGGGTGGGGGTGTCCAGTGGCAACTGCTGCCCTGGCGTTGGATCCCATGCACAAGCTATAGAGGTGAGGGGCAGGGTAGGTGAGGGAAGTGGCCAGCAGTGGGGATACCTGCATAAACTGGCATCCCTCTGCAATTGAGACAGTTCAGGTGCAGCCACAATGATATAATCGGGGTTGGGCTTCTAGCCTGCCTGCCCATGCAAGCAACGTGGAGGCACCAATGTGCCAGCAAGCCCTTTACTTGACCAATTTACTGGACCATGCAGCAGTTGGACTGCACAAGTTGTACAATCTCCTCGCCAATGCTGGCCACATAGCAGTCACCGCTCACAGCCCCTTGCCATCTCAGCATCCTGGACCAGTGTCCCCCATGTCACAGGCTGACAGGGCAGCCATGCAGCGCACTCATCCGTGGCCATCCCAGGGGTGGCCAGCTCTCTCTGGGAAGCATTAAGAGGTGGTCACAGAGGGCCAGGCAAGGTGCTAAGTACACCCATGCTAACCACTTCTCTCTCTCTCGCTTTCTTTCATGCTGCAGGAGGACCACATCAGCATCATGGATCCTGGTGACCTAGCTGTTTGCCTGATGGCTGACAGAGAGCAAAGAAGATGGAGGAGAGAGCGACTGCGCTCCTGGCTGTGCAACTGCAGGAGCAGCAACCTCATGAAGAAGGGGCAGCAGGGGCTCCTGCACATGCTGCCCAGGAGCGACAGCGAGCCGTGGCTGGCCTGCATCTAGCGACACTCAGGGTCTATTGACACCGTCTGCCATTCCTGCAGATGACTGAGAACCAGTGTTGCCGATGACTGCGCATGTCTAGGGACCTGGTCACTCATACCTGCCACTTGCTGCAGGACTTGGCGCCAAGGGGACTTGGAGGGCATCCACTGCCAGTAGCTGTGAAAGTGACCGTGGCGCTCAATTTCTATGCCAGTGGCTCTTTTCAGGGCTCCACAGGTGACCTCTGTGGGATCTCACAATCCACCACCCACAAATGTATCCATGAGGTCACAGACGCGATCTTCTTGAGGGCACATAGCATTGTGCTTTTCGCCTGGGACTAGGACAGCCAGGATTCAGCCCAGATCTCAGGATTCCCACAGGCACAGGGTGCGATTGACTGCACTCATGTGGCGCTCAGGTCTCCATCACTACACTCAGTGGACTTCATCAACCACAAGGGCTTCCACTTACTGAACGTGCATCTGGTATGCGACCACCAGAAGCACATCCTGCAGATGTGCGCATGTCTTCCAGCGGGTGTGCACAACGCCTACATTCTCAGTCAGTCACAGATCCCTGGCGTCTTTCAGGGTCCACAAAGATTGCAAAGACAGCTCCTCGGGATCAAACGCTACCCGCAGAGGCCGTGGCTGATGACACCTGTGCAGCGGCCTCAGACTGCAGCAGAGCGACACACCTAGGTAAAGCAGACCATCGGGATGTTGAAAATGCAGTTCTGGTGCCTGGACCAGTCTGGCTATATCCTGCAATATAGTCCACTTAGGGTGTCACACTTCATCATCGTCTGTTGTGCCCTTTACCACCTGGCGCTCCAATGGGGAGAGGAGCTGGCTGAGGAGGAGATGGAGGAGCTGCAGGTCCCCGCCGATGAGGAGGACATTAACAGGGATGAGGGTGAGGGGGTCCTTAGGGGTAATGACGAAGAGGATGAGGTTCTCGCACTGGCTAGATGAGGCAGGCACACTCAGGAGGCCCTCTTAGCTGCCAGATTTGTGGAGGATGATGACAAATGCAGTGAGGAGATGCCATAGATCCTCACATCCCAGTTGTGAACGTTTGACTCCAGTCTGGCTTATGGCAGCGCCAATACCCTCTGTGAGAATGCTCCTGTCATGGAGATGCAGTGGAGGCTCTAATAGTCGCTCGATCACAGGAGTATGATGACAACATGCAGGGAGAACACTCCGTAGATCTTCACACAGCCTCTGTGAATGTCTGACTCCTAACGGGCCGAGGGTAGCTTGCTTGCGCTGCATGATGAGGGCCATCTCATAGAGACGCAGCCATGAAACTTTAGATGCATCTGATGCTGTGTCCGCATTCATCACTTGAGCCCTTCAGGAGCTGGTACACAGCATCACTGGTCACAGATGCTGGTGTGATGGGGGTCAGCCGCACCTTAAAGGTGCTGAGAGCACGCGGAGAGAATGAGAGAACTCTGTGGCACCTGCCCACTACATTCTGGCAGCAATAACCAGCACCATCGAGATGCAGGCATCAGTAATGTTTCCAGGGAGTGTGAGGCTGGACCATCACTGTGGTCTGAGGCTGCACAGAGCACAGGGAAGAGGTCATGGCCTGACACACCCACCTTTATCTTGTGCAGAAAGGTTTCACATCTGAGTAACAAGAACACTGCTCATCAGAACAAGGAGCCATAGGCATGGAGACATTGTTGGAAGTTTATTGACAATAGTGATCAACACCCATGCCCAGGCTTCACAACTACTTTTACTTAACTTTCCTTAACCCTGCTGCCATGTCTTGGTGCTCCCCGGACATCCACAGCAGAGTTGGAGGCAGCCTGCTGACTGTGATGCCCTGTCTGTGATGACTTTGGCGTGCGTCCTCTGAAGGACCGAGACTTGGTGGACCCTGGCCTTCTTTTGGGGTACTGCTGTATGGCAGTGGCACTCTCCTCAACCTGTGAAGCTGGAGCTGCGGAGGTCACAGGGAGAGGGGATTCAGATGGGCCGGACACTCCCGGAGTCACCTGGGTAGATGACCCTGGGGTATGCATGTGCTGATCCTCCTCGCAATGGGTGCCCAGGGACCCTGGCTGACTCCGTGAGCCGAAGGGGTAGCTGGAGTGAGATCAAGCTGCCAAGCACCCTTTTCGCGTACACACTGTTGGAGGCCAACTATGGCATCAGTGATGGAGTTAAGCCCGTGCAGCAGTGCAGGAGTGATGTCCTGGACCAAGGTCTCCATGGCAGCTGCCATCCTGCCAGTGTTGCCCTTGGTGCATTGCAATGCCGGCGCTATCACCTCAGCCTGAAAGCGGATGGACTCCTCCATCGTGCCTAGCAATCTGTGTGCAGCAACTGTCCAGTTGAGTCCAGAGGCTCATCATCTGACTCGGACTCGACAGGTTCCTAGCCTCCAGCAGCCCTCCGAATGCCAAGGACTTGGGAAGTCCCTGCCACAGCCTGCTGTGGATCAGACTGTGCACTGTGCTCACCAGGTTGTGATCCTGTGTTATTCTAGAGCTAGGTCCCATGGAGGTGTGTGTCTCTGCACTGGTGGAGGGTGTGGGTGTAAGTTCAAGGAGGGTGCTTTCAGATTCCCCTTTGGAGGTTACTTTGGGTCTTGACTGGAGGCCCTGGGTCATGGACTCTATCAGCTGTTTGGCAGATGTGCCTGTGAAAGCAAGGAGAAATAATTAGTACATGGCAGTGGCCTGTGAAACAGGACACATCACTCACAGCATGGTTGTCTGATGGATGTTGTACTGCTGGATCATCACTTGGTTGAGCAGCGCTGACCTCACCGTCAGCACAGGAACGGTCCAGTTCCTCGCCAGCCAGCTGGATGGCTCTGTTTTCAAAGTCTGGGAGGACCTTAATTTCGGGCATTCCACCACCGGTGTGAGACCTCTCCCTCTTGTTGTGTGCCAGCTTGTCCTGCATGGATAGAGTTGGAAAAAGTGTTATCAGGATGCCTGCCAGGCCAGATGATAAGTATGCTTGCACTATGAGGGTGGTGAGTGGTCCCATGGACGGGCTGAGGACAATGAAGGTGTGTGTGAAAGAATAAATGATAACGTCCTTGAACTGGCAGTGAGTGAGATCCCTGTGAATGTGTGATGGGTTGGTGAATGTTTGAGTTGAGAGTGTGAGAAGAGTGAATTACCCCGTCGGAACAGAGATCATTCATTCTCTTGTGGCACTGGGTGGCTGTCCTCTTCTGAAGGGCATTGGCACTGACCCACCTCCCAAGCCTGATTGGTGACACCACTGCCCATCCCGTGACCAGAGCGGGGATAGAGGTCATCCTGGCAGGACTCCATGGCATCCAAAAGACATTCCAGTGACGCGTTGCTGAACCTCTGGGTTGCAGTCATTTTTAGGGCCATGTCTTCCCCGCAGCTGTCGTAGGCAGAAATCACTGATATTTTTGCATGAGGTTGGACTTTAAATATGGCATCCAGCGTGATGAAGCAGCAAGGTGATGACAGGCGGGCGAATGAGAGCTCGTCCACCATGGAAACGGCGTTAGTGAGTACAGAAATAGAAGGAGAAAGCAGCTAAGTGCTGGAGAGATGTTGTAGGAGGGAGAGCTTTAGATGCCTGACATTGGGGCCCACTCTGGGGGAGTTGGGAACTGTACAGGCTAGACAGCTTGCACCTCAACAGAGCTGGGAATAATATCCACCCAGGGAGGTTCACTTGTGTTATGGGGAGGGTTCAAACTAATTTAGTGGGGGGATGGTCACTAGGGTGTAGCCAACCAGAAAGGAGAAACAAGGAGCATAAAGGATTGAGAGAACAAAAACAGAATTACCTGGAAAAACTCAGCAGGTCTGGCAGCATCGGCGGAGAAGAAAAGAGTTGACGTTTCGAGTCCTCATGACCCTTCAGCAGAACTGGTTGAATCCAAGGAGAGGGGTGAAATTGAGAGAGACAGGTTGCACTAGAGCAGGCAAGTCCAGCCTTTTTGCATGAGAAGGAGGGGGTGGTGGGGGGCACATTTCCATTTTTTTCTCACTCAAGGGGCTGATGAGCAAATTTCAGAAAGATACATGAATTTCAAAAAGAGTTGACTATGAAGAAAAGAAACAACTTGTTGAGCAAAATAAAGCAGTGTCAAAGCAATACATTGATAATTTTTAAAAAAGTAATTAAGGAAGATGACTGTTGGAGTGTGAGAAGGTCAGAGTGTGTTCGCAACTCACTGCCAGTCTCAGGGTACTCACTCACCCACTCCACTGTGTGAGTTGGTGTGAATAACTGTGGGGATGAAAGTGAGTGAGAATCCAGAGACTGGGAGTGAGCCAGACACACACACTCACTCTATCTTGCACACACTTTCACACACATACTCACTCTCTCACCCACACTCTCACAAACAGACACGCTCACACATTCTCTCTCTCACACACATATTCTCATACACACACACACACACTCACACTCTTTCACACATAATCACATTGTCTCTCACAGGCACACACTCTCTCTTTCACACTCACTCTTAATCTCTCACACACATTCTCTCTTTCCCTCACACTCACTAACTCTCTCTCACACACACTTACTCGTGCTCTCTGTCTCTCTCACACATACACAAGCCAGCCATTTCTCCCACCCTGACCCCAGGCTCTGCATTGTCGCACTGCCAGCCCCTGGAGTCTCTCCTTCCCCTGCAGGCCCCACAGTATCTCCTACTCCCGCGGGCCCCGCAGTCTCTCTCTTCACCCCCTCTCCCACCGAAAACCTCTGTTTTTCCCCAGCATAGTCACGGCGCTGGTGATCGCTGCTCCCTCAGTCAAAGCCTGTTTCTCTCACACATTTGCTGCTGGTAGTTTCTAGTGGGCCTATCAGCCGCAAATGTGAAGGTGCAGCCACTTGAAGAATCTTGAACTTCACTTACCTGCCTTAACTGTATTTTGAACAATGGCCCCGTGGGATCAGACTAAATGAGAATGCAACAAGATCTGAGATAGGTTTACAGTGTGTGTATGTAAATACACAAAGCATGGTTATCTGCAGCCAAGAGCATGAGTCCTGAAGGCTGTGTTCCTGCCAGGGTTAAGGACATCTCTTCTGGGCTGGAGATGAACTTGGAGTGGGAGGAAAAGGATCCAGTTGTCATGGTGCATGTCATTACCAATAATATAGATAAAACTACTAAGGAAGTCTTCTGAGGGAGTATGAATAGCTAAGGGCTAAATTAAAAAACAAGAACCACAAAGGTAATGATCTCTAGATTACTACCTGAGTCATGAGAAAATCGGCACAGAAGAGAGAATCCAACAATTTCCCCTTGACATTCATTGGCATCACCATTGCTGAATCCCCCACTATCAACATTCTGGAGGTTATCATTGACCAGAAAATGAATTGGATCAGTCATATAAATACTGTGGCTACAAGAGCAGGTCAGAGGCTAGGAATCACCTTCTAAGTCTCAAGTCTGTCCATCTACAAGGTACAAGTCAGGAGTGTGATGGAATACTCTCCACTTGCTTGGATGAGCGCAGCTCCCACAACACTCAAAGTTCAACACCATCCACGATAATGCAGCCCACTTAATTGGCACCCCATCCACCACTTTCAACATTCACTCCCTCCGCCACTGACTTCCACTGGCAGCAGTGTGTAGAGTCTGCAAGATGCACTGGAGGAATTCACCAAAGCTCCTTTGACGGCATCTTCTAAACCTGCAACCTCCACCACCTGGAATGACAAGGGCATCAGATACATGAGAACAGCACCACCTGCAAGTTCCCTTCCAAGCAACACACCATCCTGACTTGGAAATATATCGCCGTTCCTTCACTGTGGCTGGGTCAAAATCCTGGAACTCTTCCTAACAGTACTGTGGTGTACCTACACCATATGGGTTGCAGCGGTTCAGGAAGGTGGCTCACCACTACCTCCTCAAGGGCAATTAGGGACGGCTAATACGTGCTGGCCTAGCCAGCAACATCTACGTCCCGTGAAAGAATTATAAAAATAAGATCAGAGAGTTGAATACGTGACTCAAATATTTTTTTTTATTCATTCACAGGATGTGGGCTTCACTGGCTGGGTCAGCATTTATTGCCCATCCCTAGTTGCCCTTGAGAAGGTGGTGGTGAGCTGCCTTCATGAACCGCTGCAGCCCATGTGGTGTAGGTACACCCACAGTGCTGTTAGGAAGGGAGTTCCAGGATTTTGACCCAGCGACAGTGAAGGAACGGCAATATATTTCCAAGTCAGGATGGTGAGTGACTTGGAAGGGAACTTCTAGGTGGTGGTGTTCCCATCTATCTGCTGCCCTTGTCCTTCTAGATGGTAGTCGTTATAGGTTTGGAAGGTGCTGTCGAAGGAGCCTTGGGGCTGTATTTTCCACACCCACCCGCTGCTGTGATCTTCCGGTCCTGTTGCAAGCCAACGGACTTCTGGCTGGGGCATCGCCTCGCCTGCAGAGGGTCCTGCCTGCAACAGGGCTGGAAAATTCTGGCCTTGGTGAGTTCCTGCAGTGCATCTTGTAGATGGTGAACACCGCTGCTACTGTGCGTCAGTGGTGGAGGGAGTGAATGTTTGTGGATGGGGCGTCAATCAAGCAGGCTGCTTTGACCTGGGCGGTGTCAAGCTTCTTGAGTGTTGTGGGAGCTGCCTTCATCCAGGCAAGTTGGGTGTATTCCATCACACTCCTGACTTGTGCCTTGTATATGGTGCACAGGCTTTGGGGAGTCAGGGGGTGAGTTACTCCTCGCACAATTCCTAGCCTCTGACCTGCTCTTGTAGCCACAGCATTTATATGGCTAGTCCAATTCAGTTTCTGGTCAATGGTAACCCCCCCAGGATGTTGATAGTGGGGGATTCAGTGATGGTAATGCCATTGAACATCAAGGGGCGATGTTTGGATTTTCTTTTGTTGGAGATGGTCATTGCCTGACACTTGTGTGGTGCAAATGTTACTTGCCACTTGTCAGCCCAAGCCTGGATATTGTTCAGGTCTTGCTGCATTTGGACATGGACTGCTTCAGTATCTGAGGGGTCATGAATGGTGCTGAACATTGTGCAATCATTAGCAAACATGCCCACTTCTGATCTTATGATGGAAGGAAGGTCATTGGTGAAGCAGCTGAAGATGGTTGGGCTAAGGACACTACCCTGACGAACTCCTGTAGTGATGTCCTGGAGCTGAGGTGACTGACCTCCAACAACCACAACCATCTTCCTTTGTGCTAGGTATGACTTCAACCAGCGGAGGGTTTTCTCCTTGATTCCCATTGACTCCATTTTTGCTAGGGCTCCTTGATGTTACACTTGGTCAGATGCTGCCTTGGTGCCAAGGGCAGTCACTCCCACCTCACCTCTGGAGACCAGCTCTTTTGTCCATGTTTGAACCAAGGCCATAATGGAGTCAGGAACTTAGTGGCCCTGGCAGAACCTGAACTGAGTGTTAGTGAGCAGGTTATTGCTAAGCAAATGCCACTTGATAGAACTGTTGATGACCACTTACATCACTTTACTAATTATGGAGAGTAGACTGATGGGGCGGTAATTGGCTGGGTTGGATTTGTCCTGCTTTTTTTGTACAGGACATACCTGGGCAATTTTTGACATAGCTGGGTAGATGCCAGTGTTGTAGTTGTACTGGAACAGGATGGCTAAGGGTGCAACAACTTCTGGAGCACAAGTCTTCAGTAATGTTACTGGAATGTTGTCAGGGCCCATAGCCTTTGCAGTAACCAGTGCTTTCGGCTGTTTCTTGTTATCATTTTGAGTGAATCAAATTGGCTGAAGACTGGCACCTGTGATGCTGGGGATCTCTAGAGGAGGCTGAGATGGATCATCCACTCAGCATTTCTGGCTGAAGGTTGTTGTGAATGCTTCAGCCTTATCTTTTGCATTGATGTTCTGGGCTCCTCCATCATTGAGGATGGGGATATTTGTGGAGCCTCCTCCTCCAGTGAGTTGTTTAATTGTGCACCACCATTCAGAACTGGATGTGGTAGGACTGCAGAGCTTAGATCTGATCCATTAGATGTGGGATTGCTTAGCTCTGTCTATCACTTGCTGCTTATGCTGCTTGGCTTTTATGTGTCGTAGCTTCACTAGGTTGACACTTCATTTTTAGGTATGCCTGGTGCTGCTCTTGGCATGTCCTCTGCTGCTCTTTATTGAACCAGCCTTGTTGGTAATGCTGGAGTAGGTGATATGCCAGGCCATGAGGTTACAGATTGTGGTTGAGAACAATTCTCTACTGCTGAAGGCCCACAGCACTGCATGATTGCCCATTCTTGAGTTGCTAGATCTGTTCAAATTCTATCCCATTTAGCATGGTGGTGGTGTCACACAACACAATGGAGGGTATCCTCAATGTGAAAACATGACTTTGTCTCCACAATGACTGTGTGGTAGTCACTCCTACCGATACTGTCATGGACAGATGCATCTGCGGCAGGTAAGTGAGGATGACGGTCAAGTATGTTTTTCGCTCTTATTGGTTCCCTTACCACCTGCTGCAGACCCAGCCTAGCAGCTATGTCCTTTAGGGCTTAGCGAGCTTGGTCTGTAGCGGTGCAACGGAGCAACTCTTGGTGATGGACACTGAAGTTCCCCACCCAGAGTACATTCTGTCCCCTTGCTGCCCTCAGTGCTTCCTCCAAGTTCTGTTCAACATGGAGGAGTATTGATTCATCAGCTGAAGAAATGTTTTTAAATACATACATAGATCTACAAGTTATTGCTATCATAACTTCTAAATGCCCTAATTAATCTAAACCGCAGTTACACTTTCGTTAAGGCAACAGTAAGACCAAGATTTTCCATTTGGACACTTGCCCGACATCACCACGCATCATTTTACATGTGGACATGCATGGTCCACCCCCCGCACGTCAAACAGAAAATTCTGCTTCTAGTTACACTTTTATTAAGGCAGCAGTAGGACACAAAGATTTTAAAAGACCCAGGCAAAGAAGCATGATACCCTAAACAACCCAATTCAAAGCGGGTTTTCTTAACTTCAGTACTTTGTAGTCAGCAGCTTGGGGTGTAGATGCTGAAGGCTTTACGCATATGTTAAATCTTAGAATGACTACCCTTACACACAGCCTTTCTCCCCTTTATACATATTTTCCCCTTTGAATGCAAATTCCCGTTGTTTCACCATGTTTTTGGACTTTATCTTTCTAATAATAAAAATCTCTCATAGTACCAAGTTTACCAGTAAACTTTGGGGAAAATAAATACATCGGGCAGAATTTTACTTCCCGTGTGCGGGCATGCACCCGACCCGATCGGGCATAAAATAGTGCTGGCAGGCACACGCAAGAGTTGGCAGCATGCCCACCAACAACTAAGAGGGCTATTAAGCCCAGTTATCAATTAATTAAGTTGCATTTTTCACTGCCTGTCCAACCTTATGGATGGTAGGTGGGCGAATCGGCTAAGCGACTTTCGGATTTTTCAGGACTCCTCATCCACGAGTGGGGTGAGGTTTCCAACAGTACTTTTTTAAAAATTAAAATTTTTAAACATCATTTGTAATATGTCACAAATCAAAAACAGAATTACTTGGAAAAACTCAGCACGTCTGGCAGCATCGGCGGAGAAGAAAAGATTTGATGTTTCGAGTCCTCATGACCCTTCAACAGAACTTGAGTGAGCCCATATCCACCAGTCAAAATTACTTTGTTTTACTCTTTCAAACTCAATATAAGTTTGTCCAGGCTGTTTTCTCATATTCCTAAATTTCAGCTTGTATGTCTCAGGAACCAACTCATATGCATTCAAAATAGTCTTTTTTTTAACCACATCATAGTTCACTGACATTTCTTCTGACAGTGAAGCATAAACCTCATGTACTCTACCCACCAACCTGGATTGTAATAACAATATCCAATTTTCCTGTGGCCATTTCATCTGTTTAGCTTTCTTTTAAAATGAAATAAAAAATACTTCAACATCTCTTTCCTCAAACTTTGGAAGAGCTTGTACAAATTTAAACATCTCCCAACTGGGTTCTGATTTGGAAATAAGTCCTTCCTCACCTACTGGTGTCTTTTTTTAATTGCCTGCATTTTAAGCTGGAGTTCTCTCTCTCTTTCCTCCTTTTTCTAAACTTGCCATTTCTAATTCCCTTTCTTGTTTTCTTTCTCTCTCCTGCTTTTCTGCCTGTTTCCTTTGAAATGCTCTTTCTTTTTCTCTTTCTGTCCTTTCTTTTTCTGCTGCCTCGAGCTCAAGTTTTTTCATTTCTTTTGCTTGTTCAAGTTCTAACTGAAATCTCACTACCTCCAGCTGTGACTCAGTAGTATCAGGTATCACTTCCAACTTTAAATGCTGTGCTATACCTTCAATTAGATCTGCTTTCTTTGCTCCTGCAGGTAACCCCAATTATAATTTATCTGTCAATTCCATTAACTTAACTTTAGTTACCTTTTGTAAACCAGCCAAAGTTATAACTTCAACTCCCAGACAAGTCTTAGCAACTTCTAAAGCCATATTGCCGTCTCACCACTTGAAAAAGCCTCACACTATCTCCTGAATTCAAAATGCTTCTTGTACTCATAACCTTAAGATTCATCAACTCCAAACCAATCAAGGAATCTCAAATATATCCTGCAAACAGCCCCCAGCTTTGTTATGGCACAGCTGATGGTAAATGCTGAGCTGCTCAAATCCCAAAGGGAAACTTGAAACAACTGCCATAACTGTTTTGCAATTTGTATAAATTTTGAAAGGTTCTTCATTTCTAACTGAAATCTCACTATCTCCAGCTGTGACTCAGTAGTGTCAGGTATCACTTCCAACTTTAAATGCTGTGCTATACCTTCAATTAGAACTCAGTATTAATAAGGCCACGAAGTCTTATAGGTTTCTTACAAAACTAAATTAAACCCCTATTAATAGAAGAAAGATTTTTAAATACATACATAGATATACAAATTATTACTATGATAACTTTTAAATGCCCTAATTAATCTAAACTGCAGTTACACTTTCGTTAAGGCAACAGTAAGACACACAGGGTGGAATTTCCCAGAATTGCAGTCAGTGTGGTACTGGGCGGGTAAAATGGAGTCCCACCTGTTGATTGAAACGGTGGGTTTTCACGCTGTATCATCTCGAGCCCGGCTTATTATTTATTCACTCCAGTGAAACACGCTGTTTCCATGGCGAGCGGGCTCTCATTCGCCTGCCTGCCATCACCTTGCTGTTGCGTC
This sequence comes from Carcharodon carcharias, assembly GCF_017639515.1. Lineage (NCBI taxonomy): Eukaryota > Metazoa > Chordata > Chondrichthyes > Lamniformes > Lamnidae > Carcharodon > Carcharodon carcharias. Next base: position 136,985,927 of record NC_054469.1, on the reverse strand, counting down.
ATGCCAGCCGCCATCTTTAAAGGGCATCTGCCAGCAAAGCACTTATCGCCACCAGCTCATCATTGCTGCCCGAGGGACATGGCCAGCAAAGGAAAAAAGACTGCAGCCCTCCGCTTCAACGGTGGATCCCTTGAGAGACTGTTGGATACCGTGTAGGCCCGATGGGATGTGCTCTACCCCCACTCTGGCCACAGGATGGGCAACAATGTCACCACCCTGGCTTGGGAGGTGGTGGCAGTGGTGGTCAGCACAAACGCCCTGCAGAGGAGGACAGCCACCCAGTGCCACAAAAGGATGAATGTTCTCTTCCGTTCCACCAAGGTAAGTCACTCTTTTCATCACTCCCAACTCTCACACTCACAAACCCATCACACATCCACAGGGCCTTCACTCACTGCCAGTGCAAAGAACATCACCATTCACTCTCACACAGGCTGTCATTGTCCTCATCCCATCCATGGGACCACTCCCACCCACACATGCCTGGCAAACTTATCATCTGGCCCGGCAGGCATCCTGATACAATCTCCCCGTCTCTATCCATGCAGGACAAACTGGCTCACAACAGGGGGGAAAGGTCGCAGACGGGTGGAGGGATGCCGGAGATCAAAGTACGGACAGCATTCGAAAATAGAGCCATCCAGCTGGCCGGTGATGACTGGGACCAGTGCTGTGCTGACGGTGAGGTTGGCGCTGCTCTACCAAGTGAGGATCCAACAGTGCAACATCCATCAGACAACCAGGCTGTGAATGATGTGTCCTGTTTCACAGGCCACTGCCATGCATTAATTATCTCTCCTTGCTTTCACAGGCACATCTGCCAAACAGCTGACGGAGTCCACGACCCAGTGCCTCCAAACAAGCCCCAGAGAAACCTCTGAAGAGGAATCTGGAGGCACCCTCCATGAAGTCCTGTCACAGCGCTCACCCACACTCTCCAGCAATGCAGAGACACACACCTCGGTGTGTGAAAGCACAATCTGGTGAGCACACCGCACTTTCTGATGCAGGCAGAGGCTGGGACTTCCCAGGTCCCCGGCACTTGGAGGACTGCTGGAGGGCAGAACCTTGCTGAGTCCGAGTCAGATGACGAGCCTCTGGACTTGGTCATGTCACAATTGCTGGAGCTGCAAAGGCAAGCTCGGGAACATCAGGAAGTGATGTCTGCTACACTCCTCAGATTGCAAAGCACAATGGAGGAGTCCATCTGTCTTCAGGCTGAGGTGATAGCGCCGGCATTGCAACGCACCGAGGTCAACACTGGTAGAATGGCGGCCACCACAGAGACCTTGGTCCAGGACATCACTACTGTACTGCTGCCCGGCCTAACTCCAACAGTGTGTATGCGAGAGGGGTGCTGGGCAGCTCAATCTCACTCCAACTACCACTTCCACTCACGGAGTCAGCCAGGGCCCTCGAGCACCCATAGGGAGGAGGATCAGCAGGTGCACACTCTGGGGCCATCCATCCAGGTGACTCTGGAAGTGACTGGCCCTTCCGAGTCCACTCTTCCTGTGACCTTCACAGATCCAGATTCACAGGCCGGAGAGGGTGCCACTGCCACACAGCAGGACTCCGAAAGCAGGCCGGGGCCCACCAAGTCTCAGCCCTCCAGAGGACGCCCACCAAAGTCATCACAGACAGGTCGTCACAGTCAGCAGGCTGCCTCCACCTCTGCTGTGGATGTCCGGGGAGCACCAAGACATAGTAGCAGGGTTAGGAAAGTTAAGTAAAAGTAGTTGTATAGCCTGGGCACGGGTGTTGATCATTTGTACTACTGTTCACTACTGTCAATAAACTCCCAAGAATGTCTCCCTGCCTGTGGCTCTTTGTTCTGATGAGCAGTGTTCTTGTCACTTGGATGTGAAATCATTCTGCACAAGATAAAGGCAGGTGTCTCAGTCCAGGGCCTCTTTCCTGTGCCCTGTGCAGCCTTCAGACCAAAGTGATGGCCCAGCCTCACACCTCCTGGAAATATTATTGATACCTGCACCTCGGCAGTGCTGGTCATTGCTGCCGGAATGTAGTGGGCAAGTGCTACAGAGTTCTCTCATACTCTCTGTGTTCTTTCAACACCTTTAAGGTTGGGCTGACCCCCATCACACCAGCATCTGTGACCAGTGATGCTGAACACAAGCTCCTGATAGGCTGGGGTGCTGAAGGCGGACACAGCATCAGATGAGCCAAAGGTTTCATGGCTGCGTCTCTGAGCTGGCCCTGATCACAGAGCGCAAACGACCTGCCCTCGGCCAGATAGGAGTCAGACATTCTCAGAGGCTATGTGAAGATCTATGGAGTGTCCTCACTGCATGTTGTCATCATCCTCTTGTGATCAAGTGACTAATAGAGCCTCCACTGCATCTCCATGACAGGAGCATTCTCACAGAGGATATTGGTGCTGCCATAAGCCAGACTGGAGCCAAACATTCACAGACGTAATGGGAAGATCTACGGGGACACCTCAATGAATGTTGTCATTATCCTCCACAAATCTGACAGCTGAGAGGGCCTCCCGACTGCATCTGCCCAATCTAGCCAGTGTGAGCGCCTCATCCCCATCAACATCACCACCGAGGATCCTCTCACCCCCATCCCCGTCGGCGTCCTCCTCATCTGAGGAGACTTCCAGTTCCTCCATCTCCTCCTCAGCTAGCTCCTCTCCCCATTGCAGTGCCAGGTTGTAAAGGGCGCAGCAGACTTCATTTTCAGCATCCCGATGGTCTGCTCCAACAAGTTGTGAGCTGCTGCATGAGCCTCATTATATCATTGCTGCAATCTGAGGCCACTGCATGGTTGTCACCAGCCATGGCCTCTGCAGGTAGCCCTTGTCCCCAAGAAGACAACCCTGCAGCCTCTGTGGACCCTGGAAGACTGTAGGGACTTGCGAGTGACTCAGGATGTAGGTGTCGTGCACACTCCCTGGAAACTGTGTACATACCTGCAGGATGCGTTTCTGGTGGTCGCGCACACCAGCTGCACATGCAGTGAGTGGAAGCCCTTGCAGTTGATGAAGTCCACTGAGTGTAGCGAAGGAGACCTGAGCACCACATGAGTGCAGTCGATCACCCCCTGCACCTGTGGGAACCCCGAGATCAGGGCAAATCCAATGACCCTTGCATCCTGGCTGTCCCAGTTCCAGGCGAAATGCACAAAGTTGTGTGCCATGGATAAGATGGCATCCATGACCTCATGGATGCATTTGCAGGTGGTGGATTGTGAGATCCCACAGAGGTCACCTGTGGAGCCCTGAAAGGAGTCACTGGCATAGAAATTGAGCACCATGGTCACTTTCACAGCCACTGGCAGTGGATGCCCTCCAATCCCCTTGGAGCCAAGTCCCACAGTAAGGGGCAGATGTGAGCCACCATGTCCCTAGACATGTGCAGTCATCGGCAACACTGGTTCTCAGTTATCTGCAGGAATGGCAGGCAGCGTCTATAGGCCCTGCATACCATTAAGCGCTGACCAGCCACAGCTCGCTGTCACTCCTGAGCAGCGTGTGCAGGAGCCCCTGCTGCCCCTTCTTCCTGAGGTTTCTGCTCCTGCCTTTGTGCAGCCAGGAGCCTCAGTCGCTCTCTCCTCCATCTTCTACAGTCTCTGTAGGCCATCAGGCAAACAGCTAGGTCACCAGGATCCATGATCCTAATATGGTCCTCTTGCAGCATGAAAGAGAGAGAAATGTGGTTATCATGGCTGTATTAGCACCTTTCCTGGCCCTGTGTGACCGTCCCTTAATGCTTACGGGAGAGTGCTGGTCACCCCTCAGCTGGCCAGAGATGAGTGCGCTGCATGGTTGCCCTGTCAGCCTGTGACATGGGGGACACTGGTCCAAACCAGGTTGCTGAGATTGCAAGGGGCTGTGAGACCCTCCAGCAGTGACTGTTACATGATGGCATTGGTGAAGAGATTGTACAACGTGTGCAGTCCAGCTGCTCCGTGGTCCAATAAAATGGTGTCAGACTCGAATTCTGTGTTGGGGGGATGGGGGTCGAGGGGCGGGGTGGTGGGGTAAGGTATGAAGCACTTGGTGGCCCTTTGTTGCCACCGCGTTGCTTGCATGAGCGAGTAGGCTAGGAGTCTGACCCCAATCACATCAAGTGGCTGTGCCTGATCTGTCTCAGTTGCAGAGGCTTGGTCAGTTTATACAAGTGTTCCCAATGCCTGGCCACTTCCCTCACTTACCCTTACCCCCACCTCGAATGGCTCTGGGCAGGATGCAGTGCCAGGGCAGCACTTGAGCCTCTTCCACCCAGCAGTTGCCTCCGAGGCAGGCTGAGCGGACGATCGTGACCTGCCTTCAAGCCGTCATGAAGCAGGTCACACCATATTTTCTGTGCGCACCACCTATCATGCTCACCAGCAACGGGCTTGGAAAATTCCACCCATAGATTTTAAAAGACCCAGGCAAAGAAACACGATACCCTAAACAATCCAATTCAAAGTGAGTTTTCTTAACTTCAGTACTTTGTAGACAGCTGCTTGAGGCTTAGATGCTGAAGGCTTTACACACTTGTTACATCTTAGGATGCCTACCCTTACACACAGCCTTCACTCCTTTATACATTTTTTTCCCTTTGAATGCAAATTCAAATTGTTTCACTATGTCTTTGGACTTTATCTTTCCAATAATAAAAATCTCTCATCGTACCAAATTTACCAAAAATCTTTGGGAAAATTAAAAGCACTGTTTCTCAACATCTCCTGGCTAGGTGTAATATTTCACTCCCTGTCTTTGAATCCAAACTAGTCTGGTTTATTTAAAATGCAAATATTCCCTTTACCTCTTACATTCTGCAACCTCTCCTATGTTTACCTACTTAACATTTCAAACCTAGTTTATCTTCTGACACATCAAAGCCTTCAGGCCAGCTGCTTTTCTGATCGTTGCTCCCAATGTGGTCTCCTCTACATTGGAGAGACCAAAATGTAAACTGGGCGACCGCTTTGCAGAACACCTGCGGTCTGTCCACAAGAATGACCCAAACCTCCCTGTCGCTTGCCATTTTAACACTCCACCCTGCTCTCTTGCCCACATGTCTGTCCTTGGCTTGCTGCATTGTTCCAGTGAAGCCCAACGCAAACTGGAGGAACAACACCTCATCTTCCGACTAGGCACCTTACAGCCTTCCGGACTGAATATTGAATTCAACAACTTTAGGTCTTGAGCTCCCTCCCCCATCCCCACCCCCTTTCTGTTTCCCCCTTCCTTTTGTTTTTTTTCCAATAAATTATATAGATTTTTCTTTTCCCACCCATTTCCATTATTTTAAAATATTTTTAAATCTTTTATGTTCTCCCCACCCCCACTAGAGCTATACCTTGAGTGCCCTACCATCCATTCTTAATTAGCACATTCGTTTAGATAATATCACCAACTTTAACACCTATGTGTTCTTTTGTTCTATTATTGGTGACATCTTTTGATGATCTGATTCTATCACTGCTTGTTTGTTCCTACAACCACACCAACCCCCTCCACTTCTCTCTCTTTCTCTCCGCCCCACCCCACATACCTTAAACCAGCTTATATTTCAACTCTTTCTTGGACTCGAACTCAAGTTCTGTCGAAGGGTCATGAGGACTCGAAACGTCAACTCTCTTCTTCTCCGCCGATGCTGCCAGACCTGCTGAGTCTTTCCAGGTAATTCTGTTTTTGTTTTTAATTCAGTTAAATCACACATAGACACGCACCCCACTAATACCCAACTAAACAATAAATTCCAATAACATTATGAGAATTATTATATCTTCCTGACACAATCAGCAACAATTTCATACTTATCATTAGACTTCTAATTCCAGGTTTTTATTGGATTCAAATTACACCATCTGCTGTGTTGGGATTTGAGCCCAGGTCCCCAGAGCATTACCCTAGGTCTCTGGATTACTAGTCCAGCGACACCACCATAACCTTTCCGATCTTCACATAGACTGGACCAACCAAATTGCCAAAGATGGTCAGGAAGATGAGTTTGTAGAATGCTTTCAGGGCAATTTCTTGGAGCAACATGCTATGGAACAAAATGGGGATAAAGTTGGATTGACATACACAATTTTCCAATCTAAACAGATGGTTCAAGAATCAAGATTTCCAGAGTCAATTTGGAAGATTATAGATCATGTGTCTGCATTTATTCTCATCTGCTTGCTTTCAAAATCTTGCAATGGAAGCCATCTGATTTTGGGATTTGCCACTCTTTCCTGTCATTTTTTCATTAATTTTATCTTGTTCATGTTGATTTTGGTAAGTCTTTGTCCATTGGGATTATCAGCATGCTGACCCCATCCTTTGCTGTAAATACTGATGCAAAGGACCTAATTTTAACTCTAAGTGAATGAGCTTCAAACAAGTTAAAATCTCACACAAAGTATTCAACATGTCTATTAGTTCCTTATTTTCATTGACAATACCCCTGTTACCAGATTTCAAGGGGCCACATTGCTCCTGACCACCTTCTTTTTCCCAGATAATAATTGTAATGATTTTTTTGTGTTTGATTTTGATATCCCTTGAAAGTTTCTTTGCCTACTCCTTATCGTAGCTCTTGCTATAGTTTGACTCTTTGCTGTTTTTTGTATCTTTCCCATTTGCCTTTGACAGTTTTTGCATTCAGAAAAGCTATTCAGCTACATTGGAAGAACAACTCAGGACATCAGTCAGAGTATCAGCACACAGCAAGTAGAGATTACCACTTTGATAATGCAGACCGATAAGTGGAAATATTAACCTTCAAGTCTGAGATCCCATAGCCTTTCTTCAATGTGATTTGGAATATTTCTCAAGAACTAATGTAAGCAACCAATTGGGATAAACTCTGCTTTCCACTGCCACCAATCCCTACTAGTAGAGCATATCCTCGGCTGTTCTCTAGTATTCGATTTATCCGACACCTGTGAGAAAGAAACAGAACATTTAAAACTTTTTGTGATACGTATCTTCTAATACTATCAAGTAAAATTGTACAATACCTACTCTAACTGATGACAGAACTAAGCTGGCATTCTGAGAATAATGTTCTTCTCCACTGCTGTCCAGGAGTAATTAGTGTGGAATGTATCAGAACCGAGCTCTGTCATGACCCAGATTTCTGGGCCCAAACTTTCTCTATATCTAACAAGAATGAAGGCTTTGGAACACGGAGGCAAGTGTGCACACTTGCCATTAAGAGAAGGGGACATCCTCGTACTCCCCAAGCCTTGAAGGCAGCCTTAAAAGAGGTAGCTGCAGTGATAGTGGATGCACTGCTAATAATTTTCTAAAGTTCCCTATATTCTAAAACAGTCCCAGCCGATTAATGACTTAGATGAATAAATAGAGAGTAAAATTTGCTGATGATACAAAGCTGGGTGGGAATGCAAGCTGTGAGGAGGATACAAAGAGGCTGCAAAGAGATATAGAAAGGTTAAGTGAGTGGGCAACAAGATGGCAGATGGCATATAATGTAGGGACGTGTGAGGTTATTCACTTTGAAGAATAAAAAAGAATATTTTTTAAAAGGTATGAGACTTGTAAATGTTGATATTCAGGGACGCTTGGGTATACTCGTACAAGGAACACAAAAAGTTAGCATTCAGGTACAGTAAGCAATTAGGAAGAAAAATGGCATGTTGGCCTTCATTGCAAGGGGATTGGAGTACCTGAATAAAGAAGTCTTGCTACAGTTGTAGGGGCTTTGGTGAAACCACAGCTCGAATACTGTATGCAATTTTTGTCTCCAAATATAAGGAACAATTTACTTGCATTGGAAGCAGTACAGAGAAGGTTCACTTCACTGCATGTCCAAATGCAGCAAGACCAGGACAATATCCAGGCTTGGGCTGACAAGTGGTAAGTAACATTCACACCACACAAGTGCCAGGCAATGACCATCTTCAACAAGAGAGATTCTTGACATTCAATGGCATTACCATCACTGAATCCCCTCTATCAACATCCTAGGGGTTACCATTAACTAGAAACTGAACAGGGCTAGCCATATAAATACTGTGGCTACAAGAGCAGGTCAGAGGCTAGGCATTGTGCGACGAATAACTCACCATCTGACTCCCCAAAGCATGTCCACCATCTACAAGGCACATGTCAGGAGTGTGATGGAATATTCCCCAATTGCCTGGATGAGTGCAGCTCCCACTAAAGAAGCTTGACACCGTCCAGGACAAAGCAGCCCACTTGACTGGCAACACATCCATGAACATTCATTCCCTCCAGCACCATCGCAGAGTGGCGACAGTGTGTACCATCTACAAGGTGCACTGCAAGAACTCACCAAGGCTCCTTCAACAGCATCTTCCAAACTCATGACCACTACCATCTTGAAGGACAGCAGACACATGAGAACACCACCACCTTGAAGTTCCCCTCCAAGCCACACACCATCCTGACTTAAAAATATGTTGTCATTCCTTCACTGTCACTGTCTCAAAATCCTGGAATTCCCTCCCTAACAGCACATGGACTACAACGGTTCAAGAAGGCAGCTCACACCACCCTCTCAAGGGCAATTACGGATGGGCAATAAATGCTGGCCTAGCCAGCGACATCCACATGCCATGAACGAATTTTTAAAAATAGGCTAGAAGGCGCAGAAATAAAAGGCACGGAGAAAGACAGTCACCACCCACTAGAGGAGCTTCTGGACCTTGGTTGGCTCTTTTCTGAAGTTCATGAGAAGGTTGCAGAAGCAGATGATCCATTGGAAGATGAGCTCCTAAATCTCGTTACGCTATTTGACTTCACTGCCAATTCCGATGAATCCAGTTCTGGAGGTCAATTCCATTGTTGAAGATGATGTAGTTTTACCTTCTTATGTTGACAGCATCATCCCATTGCCTACAGTGGAGCAGCCTCACACAGAAACAAGGAAGGAAATATTAACACACCTACAGAAAGTGCACATAGTACCCTATGAGGAGTAGGAAAGTCGTAATTTCTTCATATCCTGCAATGTTTTCAGGATGTTCATCATTCTTCTTCTCATCTTCCTGATTTATTCAAATCTCAGGTTTTGAATATTTTCTACGTGAAAGATACAGCTGCGAAATTCTTCGTCAAAGTGAAGACGCTTCATCTTCTCAGGCCTTTCCCTGGTGTGCAACAAGGGAGCAGGAGATTCCAGAGAGAATGTTAATTTGTCCTCTTCCTAATCAAGAGAGTGTGATTGTCCATATCCATAAGTCTTCGCTCTTGATCAGTCTTTCATTGAATGGGTTTTACAATGCTTGCAGTCAAGTTGTCATAAAGATCACAGCCCAGCAGTTACCAGCAGTCATGGGAAGCTGCTTTCCCACTCCACCTATGTATTTGCCTTCCAGGAAGAAGACAGGTGATCGTAAATGTCCACAATATCTTCCAAGAGAGCCATGAACACTGTTGGAGATTGAAACCCTTTGTGACAGTGACTTGGAGAAGGAGAAGGGTAGGAGCTGGATAGAAATTGTAAACAGTGCATGAAATTTAGAGACGTTGGAAAATGTAAATAGTTCAGCAAAAGAATGTAGCAGTTTGACGTTATACTTGGGGGAGATGTAGAGCGATGGGTTAATGGATATGGTAAGAAGACCATGATGATATAAATGATATAACTGTGACATCAGTAGTCAGATGACCAAGAGGCTTGAAAAGAGCTAGGCGCAGAACAGCTTGTGTCCTGAATACCATGTGCTTACCCAGGGAGGGTCTTTGTAAATAGTTCTTAATAAATTGTTTGACAGACTTGAAATATTCAGTATAGTTTAACTTCAAAGCCTCATCAACTTCGTTAAGACTATAAAGCATGATATTAGTAAAACCTCACTAACGCTCAGCAATAACATCACAACAACATCAAAACACTTCTAACTATTTACAATATAAGGCTTGTCATAAGGCTTCACATAGAACTATCTCTCAGCACACTATTGTCATGTGATCTTACATCACTGATGATGTAGACTATTTACATTAACCCTTTACACTACATCTCCTCTCTAGTCTCTGGTTGTATTAAATGCCTCATTTACAGTATCCTATATCTCCCCCTGAAGTCTCTGATGAGACTGCACCTAGAGTCGTGCACACTAGAGTAGTTTTGGCCCCCTTATTTAAAGAGGGATATACTTGCATTGGAAGCAGTTCAGAAAAGTTTCACTGGGCCAATTCTTGGAATAAAGAGGTTGTCTTATGAGGAAAAGTTGAGCAGGTTGGGCTTATAATCATTGGAGTATAGAAAAAATGAGAGGTGATTTTATTGAACAGATTTCGAGGCCAGTCTTTCAGCAGATGCTAAGAGGATGTTTCCCCTCAAGGGGGAGATCTAGAACTCGGGGGGCACAGTTTAAAAATGAGGGGTCTCTTATGTAAGATGGAGATGAGGAGAAATTTCTTCTCTTAGAGGGTTCTTAGTCTTTGGAATTCTCTACCCAGAGAGTAATGGGGTTTGGGTAATTGAATATATTCAAGGCTGAGTTGGCCAGATTTTTGATCTACAAGGGAATCGAGGGTTATTGAAGGCCGGCAGGAAATTGGAGTTAAGGCCACAATCAGATCAATCATGATCTTATTGAATGGTGGACCAGGCTCAATGCATTGCACCTACTCCTGATCCTTTTTCTTATGATCCCTGATTCACAGAGATAACTGTTGTGGTGACTTCACCAATCTCCCTGGACTTTTACTCAGCTTTCTCGGAGGATATATAGAATTCAAGTTCTCCATGTTCTCTCTCGAACTCGGTACAGTAGTACGTGAATCATCAGAGATTACCAGTTCGCTGCTCTAGCTGCCTTCCTGATTGTCTGGGTAACTAGTCCATTCCATTGAAGGTCTTCTTCGTGTAGCTACAGGTATGCTTCTGTTTCTTCTCGCTATTCCATTTTCGGTCTCCGCAAGATAAGATCGCGGGGGTCGTGTTTATTTCAAAATCTGGTCTTCATAATTTTGGTCACGAATCTATACTGACTACTATATCAAACTGAAAGAAAAAACATACAATGTGGCAAAGATTAGTGGTAAGCCAGAGGATTGGGAAAGTTTTAAAAACCAACAAGAGATGACAAAAAAAATAAAGAGGGAGAAAATAAACTTTGAAGGTAAACTAGCAACTAATATAAATACAAGCAGTAAGAGCTTCTTTAAATATATAAAAAGAGAGAGGCCAAAGTGAACATAGGCCCCTTAGAGAATGAGGCTGGGGAAATAATAATGGGAACCAGGAAATGGCAGAAGAGTTGAATGAATACTTTGCTTCAGTCTTCACAGTAGAACATTTTAAAGCACACCAAAAATACTAAATAATCAAGGGAAATAAATACAATTACTATCACTAGAGAAAAACTACAAGGGAAACTAATGGGGCTAAAAGCTGATAAGTCCCCTGGACCTGATGGTGTGCATCCTAGGATATTAAAGGAAGTAGCTACAGAGATAGTTGATGCACTGGTAGTAATCTTCCAAGAATCCATAGATTCTGGAAAAGTCCTAGTGGATCAGAGAATGTCCAATATAAAACCCTTATTCAAAAAGGGAGGGAGACAAAAAACAAGTAACTATAGACCAGTTAGCTTAACATATGTCTTTGGGAAAATTTTGGAGTCTATTATAAAGGATGTAATAGCAGAGCATTTAGAATTGTATAATTTAATCAGGCTGAGTCAGCATGGCTTCATGTAGGGGAAATCATGCCTAACAAATTTATTAGAATTCTTTGAGGAAGTAACCAGCAGGATAGATAAAGGGGAACCAGTAGATGTAATATATTTGGAATTCCGAAGGCATTTGATAAGGTTCCACACATAAGACTTCTTAATAAGGTAAGAGCCTATGTTGTTGGGGGTAGTCTATCAGCATGGATAGGGGATTGGCTAACTAATAGAAGATAGAACGTTGGGATAAGAGGCACATTTTTGGGATGGCAACCTGTAACTAGTGGAGTGCCACAGGGATCAGTGCTGGGGTCTCAATTATTTACAATGTATATTAATGACTTAGATGAGGCAAGTGAATGTACTATCATCAATTTTGCGGATGACACAAAAATATGTGGGAAGGCAAGTGGTGAGAATGACACAAGGAGTCTACAGAGGGATAAAGGTAGGTTAAGTGAGTGGGCAAAGACTTGACAGATGGAATTTAATGTGGGAAAATGTGAGATTATGCACTTTGGCAGGAAGAATAGAGGAGCTGAATATTATTTAAATGGAGAGAGACTGCAGAACGCTGCAGAACAGAGGGATTTGGGAGTCCTTGTGCATGAATCCCAAAAAGCTAACATACAAGTTCAACAGGTAATAGGGAAGGCAAATGAAATGTTGGCCTTTATTTCAAAGGGAATGAAGTATAAAAATAGGGAAGTCTTGCTAATGTTATATGAGGCACTGGTTAGACCACACCTAGAATACTGTGAACAATTTTGGTCCCCTTATCTAAAGAAAGATGTGCTAGCATTGGAGGCAGTCCAGAGAAGGTTCACTAGGTCGATCCCAGGTATAGAGGGATTTTCTTATGAGGAGAGGTTGAGTAGGTTGGGCCTGTACTCATTGGAGTTTAGAAGAATGAGAGGGGACCTTATTGAAACATATAAGATTCTTAAGAATCTTGACAGAATTGATGCTAAGAGGTTGATTCCCCATGCGGGAGCATCTAGGACCAGAGGGCATAATCTCAGAGTTAGGGGTCACCCATTTAAAACAGAAATGAGGAGGAATTTCTTCTCTCAGAGGTTAGTTAATCAATGGAATTCTTTACCACAGAGGGCTGTAGAGGCTGGGTCATTAAATATATTCAAGGCTGAGATAGACAGATTTTTAATCAGTAAGGGAATCAAGGGCTATGGAGAAAAGGCAGGAAAGTGGAGTTGAGGATTATCAGGTCAGCCACGATCTCATTGAATGGCGGAGCAGATGCGATGGGCCGAATGGCCTACTTCTGCTCCTACGTCTTATGGTCTTTGCCTGGAGTTTTGGTAAGTTATGTACTCTATGGCAATGATTATAGTTTCTAGTTTGGTTTGCACAATACTCACCCTCCTTCTCCCGTACTCTCTCTATCTCTGTTGCTTTGAGACATGGTACAAGCATGTGTGGAGGAACAGGAAGTTAACTCGAAAGTCACCTTCCCGTTAGAAGTTTAGGTGGAGCCAGGCCATTCTGGAGTGGTGTGAAATGGTAGCTCAACAGTGTTAAGTTGATGTAATTTTTCTTCAACAACACCTTCACCGTCCTCACTCCTCATTTAGCCTTCCCATTAGCTTGCAGGTATTCTGGATGAGCTAGTCATGAGGACAAATCCATAGGCTTGTGTGAACTCCTTAAAACAGTAGTTGGCAAACTGTGACCCATTGTGTGAAATGGCTAGGTCTAGAGTGCTGTGCATGGCAAAAAATTTATTTTAGTAAGATAATGAGAGCTTCTGAGGTGGGACCATGTCGATGCTTAACCTCAACCCATTTGGAGGAATAGTCAAGAACTAAGTGGAATGCCTTATCTTTGACCTTAAAAGGATCCACTTCAAGATGTTCCCACTGTCTGGATGAAAATGGGGATACCATCATGGTTCTCTTTGCACCTGGCAATGGATTACACAGGCGATGCAGTTTGAAATCATTCCTTCTAGTGATTTTGAGATCCCAGGCCATCAAATGGAATTTTGCATGCTACACATTGCAACATTACAATACTTTGCAATCCCAGGTGTCCCTGATGTATTGTCTGAAGGGATCTTGGGTCTGAGGACTCTAGGTTTGAGCAAAGTTTCATCAAAAATCAGCAAGTCATCCCTGAGCTGTCTTTATTGCTTCAGGATGAGTTTAGTTCATCCTTTGACGTGATATTCCAGAAATAGAGCACATTCTTCATCTGTTTTGTGTCTTTCGAATTTCATTTATCCTCTGTATTGTGGCTGGTAGAAATTTTGTGGTCAATGAAGTAGAGAACTCCACATTTTTGACAGAATTTATGTCCTCTTGTTCAGGCTTGTCAACAGGAATTCTTGACAATGTGTCCACTGTAGATTGTTGCTTTCCTTGGTTATAGCTTGGTTGTAGCATCGAATCTCATCAATCGCAAATGGAATCTTTGGACTCTTGGTGCATCTTTAGTATTTAATAATATAACCAGTGGTTTGTGGTCTGTCTCAATGGTAAACTTTAGGCCTAAGACACAGTTGGCAAACTTCTTATAGCCCCGTGTAGCTGCTAATACTCCTTTTTCAATTAGAGTGTAACTTTGTTCTATTTCAGTCAATAATTGAGATGAGTAGTAAACTGGTCTGCATTTATCATCTCTCTAAATTTGAAAGAGTGCAGTTGATGATGCAACAAAAACAAAAATGCTGGAAAAACTCAGCAGGTCTGACAGCATCTGTGGAGAGAAAGACAGAGTTAACGTTTCAAGTCAGTATGACTCTTCTTCAGAGCTAAAGGGAAGTAGAACTTCTAGATTGGATTCCTCATCCAAAGGTAGTTGCCAAATGCCACTGTTTGGTAAAAATTAAGCTCTTTGTTAATTTTACCAGATTCTCATCCACAGATTGCCCTTTCCACAGCTTTGTTTAACTGCATGAGATCAACACAGATTTGCAGTGAGCTGTTTGATTTTTCTACTGGGACCAACTTGTAGGTTATGTTACAGGTGAGATTACTTCCTGATGCACCATTAATTCAATTTCTTGCTTCAACTTCTGTAAAAGTGGGTGTGGAACTTTTCTTGGGGTGATCAAGCACACTGGTTTGGCATCTGGTCTCAGTATGCTGTGATAGGCTGTTTTCAGCTTCCCAAACCCCCTAAATAATTTTGGAAATTCTGTCCCAAATTCTCCCAGTTTGTCTTGGCTTCCCAATTCTTTTCCTTTATAGGTGAGTTGTAGATCTGTGTAAACTTTCCAGCTTAATAGTCAATATTCTTGGTCATTGCTGCCAGAATGTAATGGGCAGGTGCCACAGAATTCTCTCATTCTCTCTGTGTGCTCTCAGCACCTTTAAGGTGGGGCTGACCCCCATCACACCAGCATCTGTGACCAGTGATGCTGTGCACCAGTTCCTGAAGGGCTGAAGGCGGATACAGCGTCAGATGCATCTAAAGTTTCATGGCTGGGTCTCTGAGATGGCCCTGATCATGGAGCACAAGCGAGCTGCCCTTGGCCAGACAGGAGTCAGAGGCTATGTGAAAATCCATGGAGTGTCCTCACTGCATGTGGTCATCATCCTCCTGTGGTCGAGCGACAATTAGGGCCTCCACTGCACCTCCATGACAGGAGCATTCTCTCAGAGGCTATTGACGTTGAGATAAGCCAGACTGGAGTCAAACGTTTATAACTGCAATATGAGGCCAATTAAGGCCATTAAAGTTGTAACTTTTGCCGATTTTTCATGGTCCATCCAATCTTATTGTTGGTGAATCAGTCAGGCGGCCTTTACATTTTTCATGAAACCTCATCCAAGGGTGGGGTGAGGTTTCCGTTATTAAATTTAAAAAATAAACATTCATGGACAGAATTTTTATAATGTCGATGTTCAGGTGACTGTTTTTGATGCTTGGACATTTTTGTTCTGATTTTAAAATCTTTATTTAATACTTTTGAAGCCTTCAGCATCCTGAGGCAGCTCTCTGCCTTCAGGGAGCTTTCATACAGCGCTCGCCCGTGCCTGCGCTTATGTCAGTGCCTGCCCTCCTCTAGCCCCCACCCTGGCAGCACTGAGCATTTCAGCACGTGCTTCACGCTGGCTGGTCGTTAATTGGCTGGCCAGCGCAAAATCGCAGTTGGGGGCCGATTGCAGTTGACAGTCCATTCACCGGCTGCTCCTGGGCCCACCAATTGTGCTCGCACGCCGACCTAAAAATCCTGCCCAATTTTTTCAACTCATTTCTGAGCTGCCTCCTTTGATTCCACTGCCAATTCTAGACTAGTGATATCTCCAAATTGTATCATTTGCATTGAGTTTCTGATTTGGTACACACATGTGTATGACATTACATTTCTAAGTAAAAGTATCATTTACTAAATATTTGTCCAATCTCCAACACAACTAGATCTTGGTAGTTTAGCACACTATAAGTTTAATTCTTGCATATATTTAGGTATTGTCTGCAAACTTGTGAATCATTCTCCCAACATCAACATTTATATAATTAATGAAAACACCAAAACTGATCTCCCTTGGACGCCACTGGTAGCTGATCTTCAAGCAGATCCAAACCCACTAACAACCATTTTCTGCCTATGGTCATTCAGCCAATTCCCAATGCACTGCAACAAATTACCACTAATTCTAAAAGACTCTATCATGGAGAGAAGCCTCTAGTGCGGAATCTTATTGAAAGCTTTCTGAAAGTTTAAGGAGACCGTGTCTACTGGGTTACCATCATCCACTAACCAAAGAAATCCAATTAAACTGTAAAATACATTGTGGGCTAAATTGAATTGTGCATGAGGATTGTGACTTGCTATTAACACATGCTTGTTCAATGTAGTTCAGGCAGCATGCCAACTTTGCGCTGTGTGCACAGTTCAATAATTCTGGCATGTATCAGCAAGGGGCCCAAAATCATAACTTGTGTAAATTAGCCTGCACTCTTAAAGGGGAGGTTCATTTTGACTGGAGTAAGTGCTGGCAGTCATGCAGGGGTGATTTTGGTATGGGAAAGAGTGAAAAATGGGAGTGAGTGCCTTCCAAGGATTTCAGACACTACACTGGAGGTTTTGGTGTCACAGGCGGAAAGGAGGAGAGATGTCCTGTTTCCGCAAGTGGCCCACTAAATACATGCTCAAAAGGCAATGGGAACAGATAGCCGTGGATGTCAATGTTAGGAGTCAAGCCCTAAGAATCTGGATGCAGTGTCACAAGGAGTCGTCAAAGTAATTGAATGCATTTTCAAGTGCCATATCCTACCTATTGCACCACTAAATTCAGACATGGTTCAATTCACCACACACCCATCAATCACCTATCAAAGATTTCTGTCAATCAGAACTCATACCAAACATTCATAAGCATCACTGCATTCTCAAACACTTAGCTTCATATTCTTGTGGGAGAATCTAGAACTAGGGGTCACTGTTTAAAAATAAGGGGTCGTTCATTTAAGACAGAGATGAGAAGAATTTTTTTCTCTCAGAGGGTTGAGTCTTTGGAACTCTTTTCCTCAAAAGGCGGTGGAAGCAGAGTCTTTGAATATTTTTAAGGCAGAGCTAGATAGATTCTTGATTAACAAGGGGGTGAAAGGTTATCAAAGGTAGGCGGGAGTGTGGTGTTGAGATTACATTCAGGTCAATCATGATCTTATTGAATGGAAGAGCAGGCTTGAAGGGTTGAGTGGCCTACTCCTGCTCCTAATTCGTATGTTCATACATCCACATCTCCCAGTGTGCAGTCACTGTCAGCTATTCAAACATGACAGCCATATTACCTGAACAGATTGCATAGCACTCACTCTCTCTTGCAGGACAGATTTGTACAACCTGATGCAGCAGAAGCGAACCAGAGGAATGCCTCCATATCCTGAATCCCATGCAGGAGAAAGTGCTGGCTATTAGTGGGATGCATATTGTTGAGGTGGCCAGCAATGGGGCCGAAGCCATGGAAGAAGATTGTATCTTCATAGCTAATCCTCCTTCTCATATCATCCCCCTCATCCCAAGCTTTCTTCTGAATTACAAGCTGCAGATGGAATAAATGGACATCTCTTATTATCCCACTCTAATTACAATGCAACATTAGCCTTCTTCTTTTCTTCTTTCAGATACCCAAGAGGTGCAACAAGGCCGGGATATGGAGGAACACCAACATGAGAGTGATGATGAAGAAACTACACCACTACTTCCTTTCACACTTGTAGCCACCAGCTCAGACACTCAGAGGAAGTGTGGCTGTAGGAATGGCTGATCAGTAGTCCTAAGCCTAAAGACAGATGCCAGACTGCGCTTCATTGTCACAGGGGTCAAAAAGATCTGCTCTTTAATAAAGTAAAATTGAAGCCTCTGTGAGTTGACCTATTTCTGCTTATAAGACACTATGCGTACCTTATAGGATGAAGTGGTGGGATCTGCTCATAGTGAGGCACTGCCACAAATGCGCTGCAGCCAGGGCATGAATAGTGCAGTTGCCAGTTTGCCAGAGGGCAAAGTCACATATGAGTTTTACTATAGAGCTCAGGTGAGTGCCTTGATGGGCAGCCTACAGATGAACACTGATGGAGGTGCACCATGAAATGCTTGGTGCATTGGGAGCCCTGCTAGGGATGCCTGCAGTCACTGTCAAAGAGCTTGGAGGAGTCCAGCAGCAACTTGACACAGATCTTGATACAGAGCTTGGAGCCCATCCTTTCCAGCTTGGAAGTAGGTGACATGAGGAAACTAATTTTTACGCAGTGAGTGGTTAGTATCTGGAACGCGTTGCCTGAGAGTGTGGGGGCAGATTCAATCGTGAATTTCAAAAAGATAATTGATAATAATCTGGAGAAAAAACTTGCAGGGCTGTGGGGAAAAAAAGGGAAAATGGGACTGGCTGAGTTGCTCTTGCTAGGAGTTGGCATGTACATGACAGGATGAATTGCCTCCTTCTGTGCTGTAATCAATGACTATGATTTTATGGTGGCCAAGTCTCTTCATACAGCCATGATGCAGCACCTGATGATTGATGTTGCAGCTTCTGCTACAGCAAAGGCAGCAACCATCTAATGTCAGAGTGTTGCAATGAAAGCTCAGAATGCAATCATGCAATGTCAGCTTACTGCATGCAAACCCAGACTGCTGGCATCATGACTGTGCATAAGTATGCAAGAGGGCTTATAGGCTTTTTAAAAAAATAGTTCAAGAGTGTGAGCATTATCCATTCCTAATTGCCCTTGAGAAGGTGGTAGCGTGCCACTTTCTTGAATTGCTGCAGTCCATCTTGAGCAGATACACTCACAATGCAGTTAGAGACTCCCAGCTTTTGACCCTGAAATAGTGAAGGAAGAGTGACATAATTCCAAGTGAAAATGGTTTGTTGCATAAGGGGAACTTACAATGGTGGTGTTCCCGTGTGTCTGAAGCCCTTGTCCATCTAGGTGTTAGATGTCACAATTTTGGATGGTGTTGTTGAAGGGGCCTTGGCAAATTGCTGCAGTGCATCTTGTAGATGGTGCACAGTGCTGCCACTGTGTGCCAGTGGTGGAGGGAGTAAATGTTTAAGCTGGTGGATAGGGTGCTGATCAAACGAGATGCTTTATCCCTTTGTCCTAGGTGGTGTTGAGTTTCTTGAGAGCTATTGAAGCTGCATTCATGCAGGCGAGTGGAGAGTATTCCATCACACTCCTGAATTGTGTTGTGTAGATGATGCTTTGGGGTGGACAGGAGGTGTATTACTTGCCACAGAATTTCCAGTCTCTGAACTGTTCTTGTAGCCACAGTGTTTTTATGCCTGATCCAGTTAAGTTTCTGGGCAATGTTAACCCCCAGGATGTTGATGATGGGGGATTCCGCAATGGTAATGCAGTTGAAAGTCTAGGGGAAGTGGTTAGATTCTCTCATTGGAAATGGCCATTGCCTGACACTTGTGTGTTGTGAATGGTACTTGCCACTCATCAGCCCAAGCCTGAATGAAATCCAGGCCTTGCTGCATGTGGGCACAGATTATTTCATTACCTGAGTGAATGCTGTAGAATCATCAGTGAACATCCCCATTTCTGACCTAATGATGAAGCAACTGAAGATGGTTGGGGCTAGGATGCTGTCATGAGGAACACTTGCAGTGATGTCCTGGGGCTGAAGTGATTGGCCTCCGACAACCACAACCATCTTTCTTTATGCTAGATATGATTTCAACCAGTGCAAAGTTTTCCCCTGATTGCCATTGACTTCAACTTGCCATACTCATTCAAATGCTACCTTGATGTCAAGGGCAATTGCTCTCACCTCACATCTGGAGTTCAGTCAGCTCGTTTGTCCATATTTGGATCAATGCTGTAATGAGTTTTGGAGCTGAATGGCCCTGACTAAACCGGAACTGAGCATCAGTGATCAAGTTATTGCTAAGTGCCTCTTGATAGCATTGTCACAAAAGTCCAACAATCTGCTCTCCAACAGATTACTAGGGTTTCAGAGGTGCTATTCTGAAGGATTGACAGTGGCTTTATGAAGCCTGAACCTGCTGTCCTCACCCAGGAAAGCAGTATTCATCCTCCCACACCCACTCCGCTCCCAGTAGCCTGCTGCCTGTTGGCTAGCCAAAAAGCCCAGTGTGCTGCACATGCCAAGATGGTGCAGTCCACAGCTGGGCAATCTAGGCCCAGGGTGGCTCGAGGTAATGCTACAAGGCCATCTTTTGCCTCCTCCACTGAAAGTTTGCAGCTTTACACCAACCACATTGCAGCTACTGGGGTAGCAGTGCTTAGGGGCACTAGGGTTGGCAAAGGGAGAGGAAAAGCAAGCACTAAGGGAATGAACGAGAATGATTATTTGAGTTTTGTGTGGAAATATATATTTATTATATATATATTTATATTATTTATAAATTTGGTTTGGAATGTTTGTTTTGTGGGAACTTTTAGTTTTATTTTCTGGCTAAACAGGTGCTGTGCTGTTGCATTGGTACCACTGTGACAGAGGGAAAGTGAGGTGTGAGACTGAGAGTGAATTGGGGTTGTGGTTACTGTACCACACTCAGATTAGTTCTTCACGGACAGTGGAAAGATTAGGGTTGTGTATAGGTTGCCTCCTTCATTTCTTTTCTTCCTGTTGTTCCTCATGCCAAGCACTATATCACTTGTGGCAAGGATTGTTCCGTCAGGATGGCAAGGTTGTGCAACATGCAGCAGACCACCATGAATTTTGACATCTGCTGTGCTGAGTACTGCATGGCTCTTCTAGAGTGGCCCAGGCAGCAGAAACATTGTTGCAGCGTACCAATGGTCTGCTTTATCACATGTTGTGTGGCCATGTGGCTTTAATTGTAAACATGCTACACACATGGACATGGTTGTGTACTAGAATCATCATCAGCCGTGTGGTCAGCAGATAGCCATTGTCACTCCTGGCCACCCTTGACAATTCATATAACTAAGGCCGTGTAGGTCTTTGAATTAACAGGTGAGTGAAGTAATGAGAGGGCTTGTTCAGAAATCTAAATAGAAAAGTGAAGGCAACTTGGCAATGTAGCGATCTGAGTAAAGACAAGCAGAGTGGAACAGGAAGGGACAAAAAGTTTAACAATAATGGTGTTTAACAGTAACAGCAAATAAGGTCCAAGAAAAGGATAGTAGTTAAAAACAATAAAGTGAAAGACTCTTTATCTGAATGCATGAAGCATTCATAACAAGGTAAAGAATCTAACAGCACAAATAGAGATAAATGGGTTTGATTTGATCATCATTACTGAGACATGGCTGCAAGGTAACCAGTGTTGGGAATAAATATTTGAGAGTACACAATATTTCAAAAGGACAGGAGGAGGAGTACCCCGATAGTAAAGGATGACATAAGGTCAGTGGTCGAGTGACTTTTGGCTCAGAATGTCTTGAAGTAGAATCAGTGTGGGTGGAGATTAGGAATAACAAAAATCGGAAAATGTTGGTGGGGAGTAGTTTATAGGCCCTCTAAGAGTAGTTAATCTATTGGACAGAACTTTAAGCAAGAAATAATTGGAGCTTGTATAAAAGACACTGAAATAATCATGGGGGATTTTAATCTTCATATGGACTGCGCAAATCATTGATCAAAGGTAGTCAGGAAAATGAGTTTATAGAATGTTTTCACAACAGTGATACCAAATAGGGACAAAGCTATTTTAGATCTAGTGTTGTATAATGAGGCAGTGTTAATTAATAATCCCATAGTAAAAGGTCCCCTGGGAAAAAAGTGATCATAATACAATTGAATTCCATTTTAAGTTTGAGAGCGACATATTCAAATCCAAAATAAGAATCTTCATTTAAACAAAACAAGTTTCAAAGGCATGAGGGAAGAGCTGCCTAAGGTTGATTGGACAAATAGGTGTAAAATATTGTGGTAAATAAACAGTGGGAAATACTTAAAGTAATAATTTAAAATTTTCCACAAAAATACATTCCATTAAAAAACAAAAACTCAGTGAAAGATAGATCCATCTGTGACTTGCTAGGGAAGTTATTAAATAAAAAGAAGAGGCTTATAATTTTGCAAAGAGTAGTAGTAAGCCTGAGGAATGGGAGAGTTTAAGAACCAACAAAGGGTGACCAAAATTTTGATAAAAAGGGGAAAAAATAGAATGAGAATAAACCAGTCAGAAATATAAAAACAATACTTTTACAAGTAAGTAAAAAGCATGAGAGTAGCTAAAGCAAACATTGGTCCCTTAGAGGCATGGACAGGATAAATAATCATGGCGAATGAGAAAATGGCAGACACTTTGAACAATTAATTTGTATCTCCCTTCACAGTAGAAGACACAAATTACACACCAAAATAGAGGGCAACCAAGGAGTGAATAAAAGTTAGAAGCCCATGGCAGAATTTTTCACTCAGCATCCGGGCGTGCACCCAACCCGCTTGAACATGAAATAGCACATGATGACATCGGGCGAGCATCCCAATGTCATCGTGCTCTCGCAATAGTTGGATGTGCGTCCACTGATAATTAAGAGGCCTATTAAGGCCATTAAACTTGTAATTAACAGAGACTTTTTGTTGCCCGTCCAACATTCCAGTTGGTGGGTGGACGAATCAGCCTGGCGGCCTTTGCATTTTTCAGGAAGCCTCATCCACGGGTGGTATGAGATTTCATTTATTAAATAAAAAAAAGTAAAAATTCATGGGCAGAATTATCGTCTTGTATATGTTCCGGTGACTGATTCAGATCCGTGGGCATATTTTCCCAGATTTTAAAATCTGTTTTGATTGCATTAAGTTCTTTGGCTCCCTGAGGCAGTTCTCTGCTTTCAGGAAGCTTTCATTCGGCACTCCCCTGCGCCTGTGCTGATTTCAGCATTTGCCTTCCTCCCATCCCACCCCGGCAATGCTGAGCCAATTAACAGCCAGCCAATGTGAAACCGTGGTGGGGGGTCAGTTCCCCGGCAGCTCCTGGGCCCACCAATCGTGTGCGCCCGCCTAACTAAAAATCCTGCACCTAAGGTAATTAATGTCATCAGAGAAAAAGTAATAGAAACCTAAGGGTCTTAAAGCCAAAAATTCCCCGGGACCTGATGTTCTTACATCCTAGGGGTCTATAAAAAGTAGCTGCAGAAATAATGGATGTACTGGCTATGATTTTCCAAAATTTGATAGATTCTAAATGGTTCCAGCAGATTGGAAGTTAGCAAATGTAACGCTCCTATTCAAGGAAGGAGGAAGAGAGAAAACAGATCTACAGGTCAGTTAGCCTGACATCAGTCGTAAAGAAAATACTGGAATCTATTATTAAGGAAGACATAACAATACACTTAGAAAATCATAGAATGATCAGATAGAGTCAACATGGATTTACGAAATGGAAATCATGTTTGACAAATATATTTGAAGTTTTTAAGGATTAAACCAGTAGGGTAGATAAAGTGAGCTAGTAGATGTAGTATTCCTGGGTTTTCAAAAGACATTAGATAAGGTACCACACGGAAGTTTAATATGTAAGATAAGGCTCATGGAGTTGTTGGTTAAATATTAGCACGGACAAAGAATTGGTTAACAGGCAGGAAGGAGAATGCCGTGATAAATGGGGCAGGCTGTAACTAGTGAAGTGCCACAAGGATCAGTGCTGGGACCTCAGCTATTTACAACCTTTATTAATGACTTAGACAAAGAAATCAGGAGTAATATATCTAAGGTATCTAGGTTTGGTGATGATACAAAGCTGGTCAAAAATGTAAGTTGTGAGGAGACATAAAGGAGTAAAGAAGACGTAAAGAGACAGGTTAAGTGAGTGGGCCCAAGATAGCAGTTAGAGCATAATGTGGAGAAGTGTGGGATTATTCATTTTGGTAGTAAGGATAGAAAAGCAGAATATTTTCAAAAGGCATGAAACTTGTAAATGTTGATGTTCAGAGAGATTGGGTGCACTCATGCATAAAACACAAAAAGTTAACAGGCAGGTACAGGAAATTAGAAAGGCAAATGGAAGGTTGGCCTTTATTGTAAGGGAACTGGGGTACAAGAAGGAGTCTTGCTGCAATTGTATAGGGTTTCGGTGAGACTACAAATAGAGTACTGTGCACAGTTTTGGTCTCCAAATTTATGTAAGGAGATACTTGCCTTGGAGGCGGAGAAGTGAAGACTCACTAGGTTAATTCCTGGGATGAGACCGTGGTCCCAAATTGAGACATTGAGTAAATTGGGCCCTTACTCTCTGGAGTTTAGAAGAATGAGAGGTGATCTCATTGAAAAATTCAAGATTCTGAAGGAATTTGACAGGGTAAACACTGAGAGGTTGTTTCTCCTAGGTAGAGAATCCAGAAAATGGGGAAAACAGTCTCAGCATAAAGGGCTTAGGAATGAAATGAGAAGCAATTTCTTCACTCTCTACCCCATAATGTTGTGAATACTCCATCGTTAAGTTCATTGAAGGTTGAGCTTTTTTTGATCTTTCAGGGAATCAAGGGAAATAGGGAGCGTGCGGTGGAAAATAGAGTTGAGGCAGAGGCGGTAAAAAAGGTGCACAATCAGCAAGGGGAGACTTTGGCCCGAGTGAGACAGAGACTGAGTGAGTATATTTGGGAATTTGGTTCAAAGTAGAAATTTGGTGCATAGAGGAAAAAAGGAGCTTTAGATAAGGTTTACTGCAAGAAGTATGACTTAGGATAGAGTGCTGGGAGTTGGATAATTAAGGAAGTTAGGGAAGAAAGTGAAAAAGGTGCTCTTTTGCTTTCTGCTATCTAACTTTCTCAGCCTTCAGGAAGTGACTGAACTCTGCTACAGGAGAAAAAGTTAGTTATTTAGTGAGTACCTGGTAAGTGACAAAGGTTTATTACATAGAAACATAGAAAATAGGAACAAGAGTAAGCCATTTGGCCCTTCGAGTCTGCTCTGCCATTCATGATGATCATGGCTGATCATCCAACTCAATAGCCTGCCCCTGCTTTCTCCCCATATCCTTTGATCCCTTTTGCCCCAAGAGCTACATCTAACTATCTTCTTGAAAACATACAGTGTTTTGGCCTCAACTACTTTCTGTGGTAGCGAATTCCACAGGCTCACCACTCTCTGGGTGAAGAAATTTCTCCTCACCTCGGTCCTAAATCGTCTACCCCATATCCTCAGACTGTGACCCCTGGTTCTGGATTACCCCACCATTGGGAACATCCTTTCCGCATCTACCCTATCTAGTCCTGTTAGAGTTTTATAGGTTTCTATGAGATCCCCCCTCATTCTTCTGAACTCCAGCAAATATAATACTAACCGACTCAATCTCTCCTCATATGTCAGTCCCGCCATCCCAGGAATCAGTCTGGTAAAACTTCGCTGCACTCCCTCTATAGCAAGAACATCCTTCCTCAGATAAGGAGACCAAAACTGCACACAATATTCCAGGTGTGGTCTCACTAAGGCCCTGTATAATTTCATCAAGACATCCTTGCTCCTGTACTCGAATCCTCTGGCTATGAAGGCCAACATACCATTTGCCTTCTTTATCGCCTGCTGCACCTGCATGCTTACCTTCAGCGACTGGTATACAAAGACACCCAGGTCTCGTTGCACCTTCCCCTCTCTCAATTTACAGCCATTCAGATAATAATCTGCCTTCCTGCTTTTGCTACCAAAGTGGACAACCTCACCTTTATCCACATTATTCTGCATCTGCCATGCATTTGCCCACTCACTCAGCTTGTCCAAATCACACTGAAGCATTTCTGCATCCTCCTCACAGCTCACCTTCCCACCCAGCTTTGTGTCATCTGCAAATTTGGAAATATTACATTTAGTTCCCTTATCTAAATCATTAATGTATATTGTGAATAACTGGGGTCCCAGCACCGATCCCTGCGGTACCCCACTAGTCACTGCCTGCCATTCAGAAAAAGACTCGTTTATTCCTACTCTTTGTTTCCTTTCTGCCAACCAGTTTTCTATCCATCTCAATACACTACCCCCAATCCCATGTGCTTTAATTTTACACGCCAATCTCTTATGTGGGACTTTGTCGAAAGCCCTCTGAAAGCCCAAATAAACCATATTTTCTGGCTCCCCCTCATCAACTCTACTACTTACACTCTTGAAAAATTTCAGTAGATTTGTCAAGCATGATTTCCCTTTCATAAATCCATGCTGACTCTGTCCAATTCTGCCACTGTTTTCCAAGTGCTCAGCTATTAAATCTTTTATAATTGGCTCTAGAATTTTCCCCACTACTGATGTCAGGCTGACTGGTCTATAATTTCCTGTTTTCTCTCTGCCTCCCTTTTTAAATAGTGGGGTTACATTAGCTACCCTCCAATCTGTAGGAACTGTTCCAGAGTCTATAGAATCTCAGAAGATGACCATCAATTCATGCATTATTTCTCAGGCCACTTCCTTAAGTACTCTGGGATGGGGATTTATCAGCCTTCAATCCCATCAACTTCCCCAACACCATTTCCATACTAATACTGATTTCTTTCAGTCCCTCCCTCTCACTAAACCCTGTGTTCCCCAAAATTTCTGGTATGTTATTTGTGTCCTCTTTTGTGAAGACAGAACCAAATTATGTATTTAGCTGGTCAGCCATTTCTTTGTTCCCCATTATAAATTCCCCTGTTTCTGACTGTAAGGAACCTACATTTGTCTTCACCAATCTTTTTCTCTTCACATACTTATACTTCACATACTTTTACAACCAGTTTTTATGTTCCCCGCAAGCTTACTCTCGGACTCTATTTTCCCCTTCTTAATCAATCCCTTGGTCCTCCTTTGCTGAATTCTAAACTGCTCCCAATCCTCAAGTCTGTTGTTTTTTCTGGCCAATTTGTATGCCTCTTCCTTGGATCTAATACTATCTCCAATTTCCCTTAAAAGCCATGGTTTGGCCACCTTTCCTGTTTTACTTTTGCGCCAGACAGGAATAAACAATTGTTGCAGTTCACCCATGTGCTCTTTGAATGTTTGCCATTGCCTATCCACCGTTATCCCTTTAAGTAACATTTCCCAATCCATCATAGCCAACTCGCGCCTCATACCATCGTAATTTCCTTTATTAAGATTCAGGACCCTAGTCTCAGAATCATATACATCACTCTCCATCTTGATGAAGAATTCTATCATATTATGGTCGCTCAGGTCATGCACTTTCGTAGGAAGAATAGAGGCATAGACTATTTTCTAAATGGGGAGAGAATTCAGAAATATGGAGTGCAAAGGGACTTGGGAGTCCTGGTCCAGGATTCTCTTAAGGTTAACTTGCAGGTTGAGTCGGTAGTTAGGAAGGCAAATGCAATTTTGGCATTTATTTCGAGAGGACTAGAGTATAAAAGCAGGGATGTGTCGCTGAGGCTTTATAAGGCTCTGGTCAGACCACATTTAGAATATTGTGAGCAATTTTGGGCCCCATATCTCAGGAAGGATGTTCTGGCCCTGGAGAGGGTCCAGAGGAGGTTAACGAGAACAATCCCAGGAATGAGTCTTAATATATGAGGAACGTTTGAGGACTCTGGGTTTATACCTGATGGAATTTAGAAGGATGAGGGGGGATCTGATTGAAACTTACAGAATACTGAAAGGCCTGGATAGAGTGGACGTGGGGAAGATGTTTCCCTTAGTAGGAGAGACTAGGACATGACGGCACAGCCTCAGAGTAAAGGGAAGACCTTTTAGAACAGAGATGAGGAGAAACTTCTTTAGCCGGAGAATGGTGAATCTATGGAATTCATTGTCACAGAAGGCTATGGAGGCCAGGTCATTGAGTGTATTTAAGACGGAGATAGATAGGTTCTTGATTGGTAAGGGGATCAAAGGTTATGGGGAGAAGGCTGGAGAATGGGGTTGAGAAACTTATCAGCCATAATTGAATGGTGGAGCAGACTCGATGGGCCGAATGGCCTAATTTCTGCTCCTATGTCTTATGGTCTTATGATCTCATTCCAAAGGGGCCTCGCACAATTAGATTGCCAATTATTCCTTTCCCATTACACAATACCCAGTCTAGGATGGCCTGTTCTCTAATTGGTTCCTCAACGTATTGGTCCAGAAAACCATCCTGTATACACTCCAGGAATTCCTCCTCTATGGCATTGTTACTAATTTGATTTGCCCAATCTATATGCAGATTAAAGTCACCCATAATTACAGATGTTGCTTTATTGCATGCGGCTCTAATTTCCTGGTTAACCCATTCCCAACATCACCACTACAGTTTGAGGGTCTATATACAACACCCACAAATGTTTTTTGCCCCTTAGTGTTTCTCAGCTTTACCCATAGAGATTCCACATTGTCGGAGCTAATATCTTCCCTCATTATTGCGTTAATTTCCTCTTTAACCAGCAATGCAACTCCACTGCCTTTTCCTTTTTGTCTGTCCTTCCTAAATACTGAATAGCCTTGGATGTTCAGTTCCCATCCCTGATCACCCTGCAGCCATGTCTCCGTAATCCCGACTATATTATACCTGTTAACATCTATTTGCGTGATTAATTCATCCACTTTATTGCGAATGCTCCTTGTGTTAAGGTACAAAGTCTTAAGGCTTGTCTTTTTAGCATTACTTGTCCCGTTCCCACTATTTTTCACTGAGGCCCTGTTTGATTCTTGCCCTTGATTTCTCTGCCTATCACTTTTCTTATTTCCCTTTCTGTCTTTGGTTCTCGTCTTTGATTCCCCCTCCTCTGACTTCTTGCATAGGTTCCCGTCCCCCTGCCATTTTAGTTTAAACCCTTCCCAACCACTCTAGCAAATATTCCCCCAAGGACATCAGTCCCGATCCTGCCCAGGTGTAACTCGTCCAGTTTGTACTGGTCCCAACTCCCCCAGAACTGGTCCCAATGTCCCAGGAATCTGAAGCCCTCCCCCTCACACCATCTGTTCAGCCAGGGTATTCATCCAATATATCCTGCTGTTTTTATTCTGACTAGCACATGGCACTAGTAGTAATCTTGAGATCACTATCTTTGATTTCTTACTTTTCAACTTACTTCCTAACTCCCTATATTCTGCTTTTAGGACCTCCCTTTTTTTACCTATGTTGTTTGTACGAATGTGTACCACGACCATTGGCTATTCACCCTCCCCCTTCATAATGTCCTGTAGCCACTCTGAGACATCCTTGACCCTAGCACCAGGGAGGCAACATACCAACCTGGAGTCTCATTTGCAGCCACAGAAGTGCCTATCTTTTCCCCTTACAATTGAATCCCCTGTAACTATTACATTCCCACACTTTTTACCCCTCCCTGTGCAGCAGAGCCAACCGTGGTGCAACAAATTTGGCTGTTGCTGCTTTCCCCTGAGAGGCCATTCCCCTCAACAGTATCCAAAGTGGTATATCTGTTTTGCAGAGGAATAGCCACTGGAGATTCCTGCACTGCCTGCCTAGTCCTCTTGCTCTGCCTGGTGGTCACCCATTCTCTTCCTGCCTGTGAACTCTTAGCCTGCAGTGTGACCACCTCTCTATACATGCTATCCACGATACTCTCCGCCTCACGGATGCTCCACAGTGACCCCAGCTGCCACTCCAGCTCTGAAACCCGGACTTCCAGAAGCTGCAGCTGGAGACACTTACTGCACATATACTGGCCCCGGGCACTGGAAATGTTCCCAGCTTCTCACATAGAGCAGAGTCTATTCTATTCTATTCCTCAGGTTCAAAATAGTCTGGTAACTGGCGATAAGGTTAATAAAATATATAAATAGAAAATTAAAATATATAATTGAATAAAATAATTAAATAGTCAATTAGAACATATTTAAGGATGTCAGGACAGGTGATGTGTCACAGCTGCAGCATGTGGGAGCTCCTGGATGCCAGTTTGATCCAGGGCAACATGTCCGCAGTAAGTATTTGAAGTTTGAGCAGCTTCGGCTCAGAGTTTATGGGCTGGAGGCAAAACTACAGACACTGCGATGCATCAAGGAGGGGGTAAATTTACCTGGATTCTTTATACCACGAGGCAGTCACACCTCTTAGGACAGTGTCTTCTGATTTGGTCAGTCATCAGGGACAGGAGAGTTTGACTGTGAGTGAGGCAGGAAAGAGGACTCAAAGGGCAGGAGCACAGGAGCACAGGAGGCACAGCCTCACAATTGTCCAGCAGGTTTGGGGTTTTTTCAGCTTGTTTGGATGAGATTGGGGCTGCAGGGTAGATGAATTAACTGGCCATGGCACCGTGGTACAGGACGCCATTCAAATGGGGAGACCAAAAAGGAATGTAGTGGTAGTAGGGGATAGTATATTCAGAGGAATTGCCACCATTCTCTATAGCAAAGACCGTGAGTCCAGACGGTTATGTTGCCTGCCCAGTGCCAGGGTGTGGGACATTTGCTCAGGGCTGGAGAGGAACCTGCAATGGGAGAGGGAGGAACCAGCTGTCGTAGTCCATGTCAGTACCAACGACATAGGCAGGACAAAGAAGGATGTTCTGCATAGTCAGTATGAGGACCTAGGTACCAAATTAAGAAGCAGAACCTCAAAGGTCATAATCTCTGGATTATTACATGAGCTACCTGCAAATCGGCATAGGACAAATCAGATTAGGGAGATGAATCTATGGCTCAAAGACTGGTGTGGGAGAAGTAAGTTCTGGTTCATTGGACAATGGCACCGGAACTGGGGAAAGTGTGATCTGTACCATTGGGACTGTCTACACCTGAAATGCGCTGGGACTGACATTCTTGTGATCTGCAGAACTAGGGGAGTAAAGAGGGTTTTAAACTAAATAATTGGGGCAGGGGATCAAATTCGGGAAGATGTGGTAAATCAAAGAGTGGAGACAAGACGAAAGAAAAAGGTATTATTAAGGGAGATGAAAAACAGACCGTGACAGGAAGGGATAGAGAGTATAAATCTAACAGTAAATCAACAGATGAAACTAGAGGTTTTAAAAGAATAAAAGGATAAAACTAAAAATTCTGCATTTGAATGCACTTAGCATTTCGAACAAAACAGATGAACTGAGAGTGCACATAAAAATAAATAAGTATGATTTGATAGCCATTACAGAGACATGGCTGCAGGGGGACATGGATAGAGACCTGAATATTAAAGGGTACAGGATATTTAGGAAGGATAGGAAGTGTGAAAAGGTGGCGGGGTTGCTCTGTTAGTTAATGATGGTATTAGCACAATAGAGAGGGATGACCTAAGTTCAGGAAACCAGGGTGTGGAAACAGTTTGGGTAGAGATAAGAAATGGTAAAGGCAAGAAGTCACTTGCGGGAGTTGCGTACAGGCTCCCTAACCACATAGCAGGGTGGAGCATAAAGGAAGAAATAATGGGAGCTTGTTAGAAAGGCACTGCAATAATCATAGGAGATTTTAATTTACATATAAACTGGAAAAGTCAGATGGGTAAAGATAGCCTAGATGAAGGGTTCATTGAATGTTTTTAGGACTGTTTCTTAGAACAGCATGTTCTGGAGCCAACCAGAGAGCAGGCTATACTCAACCTGGTATTGTACAATGAGCTGAGAGCAATTAATGATCTCATAGTGAAGGCACCTCTAGGTAGCAGCGACCATAATATAAGTGAATTTTACATTCAGTTTGAGGGGGAAAGGAGTGGATCTGAGACTAAGTTTTTAAATCTAAATGAGGGCAATTATGAGGGCATGAAAGCCGAGCTGGCTAAAGTGAATTGGCAACTTAGGTTGCAGGATAGGTCAATAGAGATGCAGTGGCTAATATTTAAAGGGATATTTCAGAATGCACGGAATAGATATATTCCAACGAGTAAGAAAAAGTCCAAGGAACAGACACACCACTCTGGGTTAACTAAAAAGGTTAAAGATAGTGTCAAACTTAAAGAAAAAGCATATAATTGTGCAAAGACAAGTGGAAGACCAGAAGATTGGACAGAATATTAGGAACACCAAAGAATGACTAAAAGACTAATAAGGAGGGAAAAATTAGAGTAGGAGAGACGGCTAGCTAGAAATATAAAAACAGTTAGTAAGAGTTTTTATAAATATTTAAAAAAAGAAAATAGTTAACAAAGTGAATATAGGACCTATAGAAAGTGAGTCTGGAAAATTGATAATGGAAAACAAGGAGATGGCAGATGAATTGAACAGGTATTTGGCATCAGTTTTCACTATAGAGGATATAAGTAACATCACAGAAGCAGCTATAAACCAGGAAATGAAAATGGGGAAGGAAGTCAGCAAAATTATAGTCACCAGAGAAGTGGTATTAAGTAAATTGTTGGAGCTGCAGGCTGACAAGAGCCCGGGTCCTGATGGACTTCATCTGAGAGTCTTAAAAGAAATATCTATAGTGAGATAGTTGATACATTGGTTTTAATTTTCCAAAACTCCCTAGATTCAGGGAAGGTCCCATTTGATTGGAAAATAACTAGTGTAACTCCATTATTCAAAAAGGGAGGGAGACAGAAAGCGAGAAACTACAGGCCAGTTAGCTTAACATCTGTCATAGGGAAAATTAGAAGCTATTATTAAAGTAGTTATAGCAGAGCACTTGGGTAAGCTCAAGGTCATCAGGCAGAATCAACATAGTTTTGTGAAAGGGAAATCATGTTTATAACCAACTTATTAGAGTTTTTTGAGGAAGTAACATGTCCTGTGGATAAAGGGGACCTGTTGGATGTACTGTGCTTAGATTTCCAGAAGGCGTTTGATAAATTGCCACATTGAAGGTTATTGCGGAAAATAAAGGCTCATGGTGTAGAGGGTAACATACTGACATGGACAGAAGATTGGCTAGTTAACAGGAAGCAGAGAGTTAGCATAACTGGGTATTTTTCAGGTTGGCAAGATGTAACGAGTGGTGTGCCACAGGGATCAGTGCTGGGACCTCAACTGTTTACAATTTATATAAATGACTTGTATGAAAGGGTTGAAGGAATGGTTGCCAAATTTGCTGATGACACAAAGATAGGTAGGAAAGTAAGTTGTGAAGAGGACCTAAGGAGACTACAAGAAGATATAGGTAAGTTCATTAAATGGGCAAAAATCTGGCAAATGGAGTGTAATGGGGGAAAATATGAAGTTGTCCATTTTTGTAGGAAAAATAAAAAGAGAAGCATATTATCTAAATGGTGAGAGATTGCAGAGCTCTGAGGTACAGAGATATCTCAGTGTCCTAGTGCATGAATCACAAAAGGCTAGTATGCAAGTATAACAAGTAATTAGGAAAATTAATAGAATGTTATCATTTATTGTGAGGGAATTGAGTTATAAAAGCAGGGAGGTTATGCTTCAGTTGTACAAGACACTAGTGAGACCACATTTGGAATACTGTGTACAGTATTGGTCACCTTATTTAAGAAAGGATATAAATGCGTTGGAAGCAGTTCAGAGAAGTCATGCCAGACAATACCTAGAATGGGTGGATCATCTTATGAGAAAAGGTTGGACAGAGTAGGCTTGTATCTGCTGGAGTTTAGAAGAGTAAGAGGTGACTTGACTGAAACATAGAAGATCCTGAGGTGCCTTGACAAGGTGGATGTGGAGAGGAAAAATTTACAACTAGGGGTCACTGTTTAAAAATAAGGAGTCACCCGTTTAAAACAGAGTTAAGGCGAAACAGTTTCACTCAGAGGATTGTGAGTCTTTGGAACTCTCTTCCTGAAAAGGTGGTGGAAACAAAGCCTTTGAATATTTTTAAGACAAAGGTGGATAGATTCTTGGTAAGCAAGGGGGTGATAGGTTATCAGGGGTAGGTTGGATGCAGATTTGAGGTTATTATCAGATCGGCCATGATCTTATTAAATGGCAGAACAGGCTTGAGGAGCTGAATGGCCGATTCCTGCTTCAAATGGTCGTATTATATTGAATGACAGAATAGGCTTAAAAGCCCTTGTGCTCTTCTCCTGCTCTTATCTCTTAGGTTCTTATGTTTTTTACGTCATTCAGTAGCCACCCTTTAGTTTACCACGGTGGCTCAAATGCATCTGGTTTGGCATAATTGCTGCCAGAATGCCAGGCATTTGAATCATAGAAAGATTAAAAGCATAAAAGGAGGCCATTCAGCCCATTATATCCATGCCAAGTCTCCCCTACCTTTTCCTCATAGCCCTGCAATTTTTTCCACTTTAGATAATTATCTAATTCTCTGTTGGAGGCCTTGTTTGAAACTGGCTCTATCATATTCTCAGGCAGAGCATCCTAGGTCCTAACCGCTCACTGCATAAAGAAGATTTTCTCATGTCACTGTTGCTTCTTTTGTCAATCATCTTAAATCAATGTCCTGTGGTTCTTGACCCTTTGGCCCACGGGAACTTTCTTCCTATCTACTCTGTCCAGAGCCCTCATTGTTTTGAAAACCTCTACCAATCGTTTCTAAATCGTCTCTTCTCCACAAGAAGAACAGCCCCAGCTTCTCCAATCTATCCACGTATCTAAAGCTCCTCATCCCTGCAACTATTCTTGTAAATTCTGTCTGCACCATCACCAATGCTTTCACATCCTTCCTAAAGTGGGTTGCCCAGAACCGGACACAATATTCCAGTTGAGCCCGAACCAGTGTTTTATAAAGGTTCATCATAACTTCCTTGCATTTATACTCTTATATTTATATGCTTAGGATCCTGGATGTATTACTAACACTTCATGGAACTGCCCTGCTACCTTCAATGATTTTTGTGCACATGCCTGTAGGTAACTCTCTCCTGAACCTGCTTTAGAATTATACCTTTTATTTTATATTGTCTCTCCTCATTCTTCCCACTGAAATGAATCACTTCACACTTCTCTACACTAAATCTGATCTGCTACTTCTTTGCCCATTCCACTAGCCTCTCTAACTACTCTTGAAGTTTATTGCTATCCTCCCTCAGTTCACAATACTTTCAAGTTTTGTGTCATTCACAAATATTGAACTCAATCACGTTGCCTTCACCAACCATCTCCATTACGTCATCAAAAAACTAAAGCAAGTTACTTAAACATGATTTCCCCTTAACAAATCCATGCTGACTTTCTTTAATTAATTCACATTTGTCCAAGTGGCTGTTAATTCTGTCCTGAATTATCATTTCTGAAAGCTTTCCCATCACTCAGGTTAAACTGACTGGCCTATAGCTCCTGGATTTATTCTTACACCATTTTTTGAAAAAAAAAGTTGTTCTTTTTGCAATCCCCAGTCCTCAGACATCATCCCTGTATCTAAGGGAGAATGGAAAATTATGGCCATTGCCTTCACACTTTCCACTCTCAATTCCCTCAGTATTTCATCCGGCCCTGGTGACCTATCAACTTGAAGCATAGCCAGTCTATCCAATATCTCCTCTTTATCAATTTCTAGCCCGTCCAGTGTCTCAGCTAACTCCCCTTTCACTATGACTTTGGCATTATCTTCTATCTTGGTAAAGACAGATGCAAAGTCCTCATTCAGTATCTCAGCCCCTGGCTTCATGCATAAATCCCGACTTAGCCCCACTCCTCCTTTTGCCAACTTTTTACTACTGATATGCCTATAGGGGACTTGTGGATCCCCTTTTATGTTAGCTGCCACCAGTTTCTTCTCATACTCTTTCTTTGCTTCTCTTATTTCTTTTTATAATTTCCTTCTGAATTTTCGATATTCAGATTGGTTCCAAACTGTATTACTGACATCACAGAATCATACAGTGCAGAAGAGGCCCTTCAGCCCATCAAGTCTGCATTGACATGTGAGAAACACATGACCTACCTACTTAGTCCCATTTATCAGCACTTGGCCCATAGCTTTGAATGTTATTACGTGCCAAGTGCTCATCCAGATACTTTTTAAAGGATGTGAGGCAAACCGCGCTAGGCAGCGCATTCCAGACCGTCACCACCCTCTGAGTAAAAAGGTTTTCCTCACAACCCCCTAAACCTCCTGCCCCTCACCTTGAACTTGTGTCCCCTCGTGACTGACCCTTCAACTAAGGGGAACAGCTACTCCCTATCCATCCTGTCCATGTCCCTCATAATCTTGTACACCTCGATCAGGTCGCCCCTCAGTCTTCTCGGCTCCAACGAAAACAACCCAAGTCTATTCAGCCTCTCTCATAACTTAAATGTTTCATCCCAGGCAACATCCTGGTGGATCTTCAGTGCAACCACACCCTTCCTATAATGTGAGGACCAGAACGGCACACAGTACTCCAGCTGTGGTCTCACCAAAGTTCTATACAATCCAACATGGCCTCCCCACATTTATAACCTATGCCTCGATTGATAAAGGCAAGTGTCCATTATATAAATATAAACAACACAAAAACAGAATTACCTGGAAAAACTCAGCAGGTCTGCATCGCGGAGAAGAAAAGAGTTGAAGTTTTGAGTCCTCATGACCCTTCAGCAGAACTACCATTATGTCCATTATGCCTTTTTCACCACCCCACTAACATGCCCCTCCACCTTCAGAGATCTATGGACACACACGCCAAGGTCCCTTTGTTCCTCAGGACTTCCTAGTGTCATGCCGTTCATTGAATACTTCCTTGTTAAATTACTCCTTCCAAAGTGTATCACCTCACTTTTTTCAGGGTTAAATTCCATCTGCCACTTATCTGCCCAATTGACCATCCCGTCTATATCTTCCTGTAGCCCAAGACACTCAACCTCACTGTTAACCACCCGGCCAATCTTTGTGTCATCCGCAAACTTACTAATCCTACCCCCCACATAGTCATCTATGTCATTTATATAAATGATGAATAATAGGGGACCCAGCACAGATCCCTGTGGTACGCCACTGGACACTGGCTTCCAGTCACTAAAGCAGCTTTCTGTCTCCTACAACTAAGCCAATTTTGAATCCACCTTATCAAATTACCCTGTATCCTATGTGCATTTGCCTTCTTTATACATCTCCCATGTGGGACCTTGTTTTTTGCAACTCGTCTATTTCTTTGTCCATAACAAGCTTAAGTTGT
Source organism: Carcharodon carcharias (assembly GCF_017639515.1). NCBI lineage: Eukaryota > Metazoa > Chordata > Chondrichthyes > Lamniformes > Lamnidae > Carcharodon > Carcharodon carcharias. The sequence goes on along the minus strand of NC_054469.1, from coordinate 136,949,025 downwards.
ACCATGTTGTGGTCGCTATCACTAAAATGCTCCCCTACCATCACATCAGCCACCTGTCCGGCTTCATTCCCCAGAATTAGGTTCAGCACTGCGTCGTCCCTTGTTGGACCCTCTACATATTGACCTAAAATGTTCTCCTGTACACATTTCAAGAAATCCACTCCATCCAAGCCCTTAACATTATGTCTATCCCAATTAATGTTGGGAGAGTTGAAATCATCTAATATAATTACCCTATTGTTATTGGTTTTACACACCTCAGTAAATTGTGCACATATTTGCTCCTCAATTTCCCGCTGACGATCTGGGGATCTATAATAAACACCTAACATTGTGGCTGCCCCTTTTTTATTCCTAAACTCTACCCACAACGCTTCATTCGATGCCCCCTCCAAGATATCATCTCTCCTTACTGCAGTAACTGGCTCCTTAACTAATAATGCAATGCCTCCTCTTCTTTTACCCCCTCCCCTGTCTCAACTGAAGATTCTATATCCCGGAATGTTGAGCTGCCAATCCTGCCCCTCTCTCAACCATGTCTCTGTGATGGCTACTATATCACAATTCCACATGTCAGTCCTCGCCCTTAACTCATCCATCTTACTTGTAATACTCCTGGCATTAAAGTAGAGGCCATCCAGCCTTGCCTTACTCCTTTGAAATTTGATGCAGCTGTACTGCATCTGACTTGATTGGTTTACTGTATTATGATGTGTCCCTATTCTGCTAACATTCTGTGTCCCCTCCCCCTGCCAAATTAGTTTAAATTCCTCCCAACAGCACTAGCAAACCTGCCCGCAAGGATGTTAGTCCAGCTCTAGTTCAGATGTAGACAGTCCCAGTTGTAGAGATCCCACCTTCTCCAGGAACGATCCCAGTGATCCAGGAATCTAAAACCCTCCCTCCTGTACCAACTCTTTAGCTGTGTATTCATCTGCGCTATTCTCCTATTTTTGTGCTCACTAGCACGTGGCACTGGGAGTAATCCAGAGCTTACAACCCGAGAGGCCCTGCTTTTTAGTCTACTGCCTAACTCCCTGAATTCTTGATGCAAGACCTCATCCCTCTTTCGACCTATGTCATTGGTACCAACATGTACCGTGACCTCTGCCTTATCATCCTCCCCCTTCAGGATGCCCTGCAGCCGTTCAGTGATATCCCAGACACTGGCACCAGGGAGGCAACACGCCATCCTGGAGTCACAATGACGGCCACAGTAGCGCCTACCTGTTCCCCTGACTATAGAATCCCCTATTACTATTGCCCTTCCTCTCTTCCTCCCCTCCTGTACAGACAGGCTGCTTGTGGTGCCAGAAGCTTGGCTCTGTCTGCACTCCCTGGAGGAACCAGCACCCTCATCAGCCTCCAAAATGGAACACTGATTTGCGAGCAGGACCCCATGGGACTCCTGAACTACCTGCCTGTTTCTCTTGGACTGCCTAGTGGTCACCCATTCCCTTCCTTCCTCAAGTCCTGAAGATCTGCGGTGTGACCACCTCTCTAAATGTGCGATCCATGATGCTCTCAGACTTGCGGACGCTCCACAGTGTCCCCAGCCGCTGTTCCAGCTCTGAAACCCAAACTTCCAGGAGCTGCAGCTGGGCATCTGTCATATTTTTGATTTTTTACTGCTTTATCTTGCTCTCTATCACTGTCGTCATCCTGTAAACACTGAATTTGTTTGTTGTATCTTTTCCCCTCATGGGAACGTACCTCAACAGTAACTGAACTATCTCCCCTTTAATGATAGTCCATTGTTCCATTAGTTTTGCAAGCCAATCTTTGCTTCCAATTTACCTGGGCCAGATCTGTTCTCACCCACTGAAGTTAGCCCTTCCTCCAATTAATTATTTTTACTTTGTATTGCTCCTTGTCCTGTTCCAGAGCTAACCTGAAACCTATGGATAGAATTTTCCCGTTGGCATGCGGGGCGGGCCCCGCACGCCGACATGTAAAATGGCATGCGGTGATGTTGGGCGAGCATCCCGACGTCATGGTGCATCATCACGATATTTCGGTGGGGGGCATGCAATGATCTCCAATGCGCGACCGCTATTGATTAACGGGCCACTCTACAGTGAAGATCCTTTTTGGGGCCTGCAGGTTTCAGGAAGCCTTCCCTTAGCCTGGGAATGGGAGTTGTGCTCTCCACTGGAGGCACCTCCTCTGAGGAGGAAAGGAGGGCCAGAAAGGGCAGGAGGCCAGGAGTCCACAATCAGCCTTCAGGGGAGCCACCTTTGGGAGGACAGGCACAGGCACAAGGGGCACATGGCCAAGAAGTAGACCAAGGTGGATGGGGCTGCAGAAGACGCCACTATCCTGCTGCCAAGGTTTATAGGCAGCGAAGAGTTACCCCAATATGTCTGAGGTGCAGTGCCGAGGGAAGCTCCTTCTCTTGAGGGAGACAGTCAACTATATCTGTCAGATGATTGGCCTTGATATCTCTGCTAACTGTGTGAGTGGACACCCCATGCCAGCAGCTCTAAAGGTTACAGCTGCCCTCAATTTCTATGCCACTTGCTGTTTTCAGGGCTCGGTGGGCGATCTTTGTGGTGTCTCCCAATCAACTGTCCACACTTGTGTCAAGCAGGTCACAGACGCTCTGTTCAGACAGGCATTGACCTTCATCCAATTCCGCTGCGACCAGGCAAGTCAGACACAGCGAGCCAGAGGCTTCACGGCCATTGCTGGCTTCCCCCACGTCCGGGGTGCAATAGACTGTACACATGTGGCCATCAAGGCGCCAGCAGGTGAACCCAGTGCCTTCGTCAACAGGAAGGGCTTCCACTCCATGAACGTGCAGATAGTGTGTGATCACAGGATGCTGATTCTACAAGTCTGCGCAAGGTACCCAGGCAGCTCCCATGATGCCTACATCCTCAGACGGTCCCAGGTGCCGGGGCTCTTCAATGCTCCAGCTCAGCTGGATGGGTGGCTGGTGGGTGACAAGGGCTATCCCCTCAGAAGGTGGCTCATGACCCCTCTCCGCCACCCAAGAACAGAAGTTGAGCAGCGGTACAATAAGAACCACGGCACCACAAGGGCTGTGGTGGAGAGAGCCATCGGTCTTCTCAAGATGCGCTTCCAATGCCTGGACGTCCAGTACCCCCCAGTGTGTCACTGATAGTGGTTGCATGCTGCAGTCTCCACAATCTTGCACTGGCGAGGTGGGGTGCTGTGGACGAAGAAGATGTAGACGCATTTGCTGCAGCTGCACACGATGAGTCCAGCAGTGAGTCTGAGGATGAGCACGCACAGGGAAATGCTGAGGGGGTAGATGCTGACCCGAGCATACTCCAGGGAGCTAGGGACACCCGGGAGGATTTAATCCAATGAAACTTCAGCTAGAACACCACAGATGAACCTTCAACACAAGCCTGTGCTGCAGGCTCAATACTCGATACCTAAGTGCAAAATCTGCCTAGATAGGAACATTGACTAAGGGCCTTGTCAATAAAGCTCAATGTGACATAACTCACTCATAACATCATGGGTAACCATCCACCTGCAGAGGAAATGAGTCACCCTCAGCCATGGTCACCTGTCTAAATTTAATGATATAACAAAATGAACTTAAGGAAACAAAATGACAAAGGTGTAAACACCACACTATCTAATCATGACCTCATTGCGGGGCAACACAAAAGCACAAGTGAGAAACCCATAGTGTGCCAAAGGTGTCTTAAATTTACGCTTTCGGGTGCTACGTCAAGGTGCTCCCCACTCGTTGGCTCTGGCATCTGAGTCTGCCTGCTCACTCTGCTGTCGCCTTGGCAGCTGTCCTCTGGCCCATGGAGCCTGTGCTGCCCCCACCTGGGAGGGAGCCGCCAGTTCCACAGCTGGCATCTCCCCAGTCGTTGCAGCCTCACCAGATGCAACGGTCACTGGCAGAAGGGCCGAGGAGCTGCTGCCCTTATCTGGAGTGCCCTGAGAGGAGCCTGCAGAGATGACAGGCAGCTGCTGCGCCAACGTGAGGTCGCTTTGGACCTCCCTGCTCACCGTGGTTGGATAGGCACTGAGCTGGGAAACTTGGTGCCCAGACCATCTCCCACACTGGCACTGACCAGCTGAGGTCAATGCTGCTGTGAGAGCTTGCTTGTCCGAGCGCATCCCCAGGAAGCCCTGATGGGTCTCTTGGCGGAGCCTCTCCACGAAAGTCACCACTCTCTCCATGGAGGAAGCATGGCGCTCGGCCATGAGGCTCACTGCATCGGCAATGGTCCACATGGACCCCTCCACCATGGAGCCAAGCATAGCCTCATGTAACTCCGCCAGATCCTCCCGCACACCATGCTGGACTTCCAGCATTTGCGGCCTCACAGCTGATTCCAGAGGCTCATCATCAGCCACCAACTGAGCATGTGCCTGGTCCCCTGCAGTCCCCCGACTGCTGGCGCCATGAGCATTCTCTGTCTCCACCAGCTCCTCCAGTGACAGTGAAGTGCCCTCACCGCTGTGCCCCAGGACACTAGTTGATGATCTAATTCCCACCGAGGTGCTAGTATTTGCGCTGGTGCCTGCCTGGCAGAGATGGTGTGACGCCGGTGGGTCAGAGTCTTCAGGGCCCTCAGGTGTGAGAGGGGGCCCCTGTGCCTCCTCCTCCCGGCCCTGCTCCGCTGATGCTCAAAGGAAGAACAAGGACATTTAATTAGTTAACGTGGAGACAATGTCAATGTGCATCCCTGTCCCCCGGTTCATTATGTGCTCATCCTTCCATAAGCAATGGTCAAGCCATGTTGCAAACTTCAATTACTGAACATTCAGCAGTGCCATGGCTGCTGGGACACTAATGGTGACCTCAGTGCTGAGCAAACATACTTGCTCGTGGAACCCCAGCCTCTCTGACACCGGTAGACCTGGGTGCATGGGGATTCTCCAGATCAAGGACCTCCTGATTGGACCTGCTAATGATCATTAACTGGGCCAGCCCTCTGCCAGTCCTCACCCGCTCGGCAGCATTATGTGCATTCTTCTCCTGAAAAGGAGAGAAGAGCATTGATTAGTGCTAATTGTACCTGGACTCTCTTCATGGACAGCCCATCCCAACCAGCATGGGACATTGCAGGGCTCCAGTGCCTCCTCGCCCCGCAGCTGCCACCCACTCTCACAAAGATGCCAAGCCTGTCCCCCCTTCTTGGCCAAATGCTGCCTACATCACAATTGGCACCACACAATCTAACCATGCAAAGCAAGGAGGCACAAGCACGTGGAATGCAAAGGGCAGCTGATGGATTGTTGCCCCGCCACATGGAAGCTCCCCTCCCAGCATGTCATCACCTTGACTTTGACATGTTTTGCAGTTCCAGCACTGCGCCTGGGTGCAGATCCTCCAGGTTGCCCCCAGAACAGTAATGCGGGTCTCAGTGTACCACATGCTGCGGGTGCAGAAACCATCTCATCACCACCCTCTCAGGGTGACCTAGGCATGGGCAATATCTGCTGGCCCATCCAGCAAAGGACACATGATGTGAATGATTCAAGCAGTCACTACACTCAGAGTTTGGGTGGGGGGGCAGCCAGGGGGGAAAGCCTACCTGCTGGATTAAGTGACCAGTGCCAGCATGGTACTCATCCTTCCCGAGCGCAATAGGTCATTGAAACATTTACGGCACTGGATCCAGGTGCGTTGCACCACGTCGCAGGAGCTCACTATCTCCGCCACCTCCTCCCAGGCACAATTGGGCATGTGGGTGGGGCCTCCTCCTCCTGTCCCTGGGAATGAGGACCTCCCGCCGCACTGCCACCTCCTCGAGGAGGGGAGCAAGGCAATCGTCAGAGAAACGAGGGGCACAGAGCCCCCTTGGCCTACACTCTTGCCTGGTCTACTCACCAGCAGTGCTCTGGGGAGCCCTCCTGCTGGCCCTGTTTGACAGCCTTTATAAGGCTTTAAACAGGCCACCGGGTCACCATTGGACACAGCGATCATAGCAGTCCCGTTGCCCACCCACTCCCGCTGTCCTCGGGAGCCGTATTTCACGCTGGGCGGGCATTAATTGGCCAGCCCATGTAAGATGGCGGCACGGACCCAATCACAGGCGACGATCGGGTCTGCGCCCTCCCGCTCCCACAGGACCCGCCCAACAGGCAGCCAATTCTGCCCTATGATACAGCGATCACTGTCCACTAAATATTCCCTTACTCACACTTCATCCATTTGACACTGCTCATTCCCCAGAACCAGATCCAGCAATGCCTCCTTCCTCATTGGGTCAGAAACATACTGAACTACAAAATTCTCCTGAGCACACCTCATAATCCCTGTTCCCACTCTGTCCTTTACACTATTACTAGCCCTGTCTATTTTAGGATAATTAAAGTGCCCTATTATAACTACAATATAGTTCTTGCACCCTATTGTAATTTCTTTGCAAATTTGTTCCTCTATATCATTCCCCTAGGCGATGGCCTGTACAATACACCCTGTAGTTTAATGGTACTTTTATTGTGTCTTAGTGCTAACCAAATAGATTATGTCCTTGACCCCTCTCAGACATCCTCTCTCTCCAACACTGTACTGTTATTCTTAATGTTACCCCATTTCTTTCTTTCATACAAATATACAAATATACAAATTAGGAGCAGGAGTAGGGCCACTCAGCCCTTTGAGCCTGCTACGCCATTCAATAAGATCATGACCGATCTGATTGAAACCTCAACTCTACATTCCCACCTACCCCCGATAACCTTTCACCCCTTGCTGATCAAGAATCTATCCGGCTGTACCTTAAAAATATTCAAAGTCTCTACTTCCACCACCATTTGAGGAAGAGAGTTCCAAAAATTTGCTATCCACAGAGAAAAAATTTCTCCTCATCTCTGTCTTAAATGGGTGACCCCTGATTTTTAAACAGTGACATCTAGTTCTAGATTCTCCCACAAGAGGAAACATCCTTTCCACATCCACCTTGTCAAAACCCCTCAGGATCTTATGTGTTTCAATCAAGTCACCTCTTACTCTTCTAAACTCCAGTAGATACAAGCCTAGCTTGTCCAACATTTCCTCATAAGACAACCGACCCGTCCCAAGTATTAGTCTAATGTAAAAAGTTGAGGCCCCAGCACTGATCCCTGTGGCACACCATTTCTTACATCTTGCCAACCAGAGAATGACCCATTAATGCCTACTCTCTGCTTCCTGTTAGCTAGCCAATCTTCTATCCATGCCAAAATGTTACCCCCTACACCATGAGCTTTTATTTTCTAAAGTAACTTTTAATGTGGCAACTTATCAAATGTCTTCTAGAAATCTAAGTATAGAATATCCACAGGTTTCCCTTTATCCACTGCACGTTACTTCTTCAAAGAACTCCTATAACTTTGCTAAACATGATTCCATTGCACAAAACTATGTTACAGTGCCTGATTACCTTGAATTTATCTAAGCGCCCTAATATAATGTTTTTAATAATAGCTTCTAACATTTTCCTTATGACAGATGTTAAGCTAACTGGCCTGTGGTTTCCTGCTTTCTGTCTCCCTCCAATTTTGAATAGGGGAGAAACATTTACAATTTTCCAATATAATGGAACTTTCCCTGAATCTAGAGAACTTTTGGAAAATTAAAACCAATGCATCAACTGTGTCATAAGCCACTTCCTTTAAAACCCTTGCATGAAGTCCATCAGGGCTTGTCAGCCCGCAGCTCCAACAATGGCGATTGTAATTTTCATGAGTTCCTCTCTCCCTTCCATTTCCTGGGGCAGCATCTTCCCCCCATTGGGGGGTGGTGCAGGAGTGGGCGCAAGCGGGCGGGTTCATTCCTGACCGGCGCCTCTGGTCGGGGGCGCTCAGCCATTTTACGTGGGAGGGCCAATTAAGACCTGCCCAGCGTGATGTATGCCAGGAAGCGTTATGCGCTCCCTGTGCGGCGGGGGGGATTCCCTGAGCCTGGAGATCTCCCTGAGGCAAAGTGCTGCTTCAGGGAGATCGGCTCAGGTTTCAAACATTGAATAAATGTGAGAAAAAATATTATCGACATGTCTCCTCATGTGACACTGTCACATGAGCTGGGATATGTCCACTACTTTTATTTTAAAATTTCTGGAACATCCCGCCAGTGGATGAGGTTTCATGTTTTTTTCTGAAGGCTGCCTGGGCCCTTCGTCTGCCCGGCAACCTTAAGGTTGGATGGGCAGGTCCATTAAGTGTTTTAATTACTTTATTAATGGCTTTAAGTGGACGTTGATAGGTTGGTGGGTGCGCAGCTGACTTAGCTATGTGCCCGCCGACCTGAAAATCTAAATGACATGGGGTGACATCGGGACGCACGTCCGAGGTCACTCCGTGACATTTTATACGTCAGTGAGCGGGCCCCGCTCCCACTCGCCAACCTAAAAATTCTCCCCGGATTTAAAACCATTTTTAGGATGTTACTTGTAATCCTCCACAGTGATGACCAATGCAAAATACCTGTTCAATTCATCTGCCATCTCATTATTTTTCCATTATTAATTCCCTAGACTCACTTTCTATAGGACCAATCTCACTTTAACTCTTTTAACACATTCAGTGGAACAGCAATGGCAGGAGTTTTTGGGAGTAATTTGGGAGACACAGCAAAAATTCATCCCTATGAAGAAGAAGCATACTAAAGGGAGGACGAGGCAACCATGGCTGACAAGGGAAGTCAGGGACAGCATAAAAGTAAAAGAGAAAGCATTCAATGCGGCAAAGAGCAGTGGGAATCCAGGGGATTGAGAAGCCTACAAAGACCAATAGAGGACAACTAAAAAAGAAATAAGGAGGGAGAAGATTAAATATGAGGGTAAACTAGCCAGTAATATAAAAGAAGATTGCAAGAGTTTTTTTAGATATATAAATGGTAAGAGAGAGGCAAAAGTGGACATTGGGCCGCTGGAAAATGATGCTGGAGAAGTAGTAGTGGGGAACAAAGAAATGGCAGAGGAACTGAATAGGTATTTTGCGTCAGTCTTCACAGTGGAAGACATGAGTAACATCCCCAAAGTTCAAGAGAACCGGGGGGGCAGAGATGAGCATGGTGGCCATTACCAAGGAGAAGCTGCTAGGAAAACTAAAAGGTCTGAAGGTGGATAAATCACCTGGATCAGATGGATTACACCCCAGAGTTCTGAAGGAGATAGCTGAAGAGATAGTGGAGGTGTTAGTGGTGATCTTTCAGGAATCACTCGAGTCAGGGAGGGTCCCAGAGGACTGGAAAATCACTAATGTAACCCCCTTGTTTAAGAAGGGAGTGAGGCAAAAGATGGAAAATTACAGGCTGATTAGCCTGACCTCAGTCGTTGGTAAGATTTTAGAGTCCATTATTAAGGATGAGATTTCAGAATACTTGGAAGTGCATGGTAAAATAGGGCAAAGTCAGCATGGTTTCATCAAGGGGAGGTCATGCCTGACAAATCTGTTCGAATTCTTTGAGGAGGTAAAGAGTAGGTTAGACAAAGGAGAGTCAATGGATGTTATCTACTTGGACTTCCAGAAGGCCTCTGACAAGGTGCTGCACAGGAGGCTGCTCAGTAAGATAAGAGCTCATGGTGTTAGAGGCAAGGCACTAGCATGGATAGAAGATTGGCTGTCTGGCAGGAGGCAGAGAGTGGGGATAAGGGGGTCCTTCTCAGGATGGCGGCCGGTGACTAGTGGAGTTCTGCAGGGGTCAGTGTTGGGACCACAACTTTTCACTTTATACATTAATGATCTAGATGAAGGAACTGAGGGCATCCTGGCTAAGTGTGCAGATGATACAAAGATAGGTGGAGGGGCAGGTAGTATTCAGTAGGCGGGGAGGCTGCAGAAGGATTTGGACAGGTTAGGAGAATGGACAAAGAAGTGGCAGATGGAATACAACGTGGGGAAGTGTGAGGTGATGCACTTTGGTAGGAAGAATAGAGGCATAGACTATTTTCTAAATGGGGAGAGAATTCAGAAATCTGGAGTGCAAAGGGACTTGGGAGTCCTAGATCAGAATTCTCTTAAGGTTAACTTGCAGGTTGAGTCGATAGGAAGGCAAATGCAATGTAGGCATTTATTTCGAGAGGACTAGAATATAAAAGCAGGGGTGTGCTGCTGAATCTTTATAAGGCTCTGGTCAGACTACATTTAGAATATTGTGAGCAATTTTGGGCCCCGACTCTCAGGAAGGATGTTCTGGCCCTGGAGAGGGTCCAGAGGAATTTTACGAGAACGATCCCAGGAATGAAAGGCTTAACATATGAGGAACATTTGAGGACTCTGGGTCTATACTCGATGGAGTTTAGAAGGATGAGGGGGGATCTGATTGAAACTTACAGAATACTGAAAGGCCTGGATAGAGTGGATGTGGGGAAGATGTTTCCATTAGTAGGAGAGACTAGGACCCGAGGACACAGCCTCAGTAACAAAGGGAAAACCTTTTAGAACAGAAATGAGGAGAAACTTCTTTAGCCAGAGAGTGGTGAATCTATGGAATTCATTGCCACAGAAGGCTGTGGAGGCCAGGTCCAAGACCGAGATAGATAAGTTCTTGATTAGTAAGTGGATCAAAGGTTACGGGGAGAAGGTGGGAGAATGGGGTTGAGAAACTTATCAGCCATGATTGAATGGCGGAGCAGACTCGATGGGCCGAATGGCCTAATTTCTGCTCCTATGTCCTATCGTCTTGTGGTCTTATGGTCTTTTTTTTAAATATACATAGAAAGTCTTACTATCAGTCTTCACATTTCTAGCTAGCTTTCTCTCATACTCTTATTTTCCCTCCTTATTAATCCTTTCCTTTCTTTTCCTCTCTTTCTGAACACTTTGTATCCATGAATATTTGGTACCCAGTGCTGCCCTTTGTGGCTATCTGTGACTGCAGCTCAGTTATTTATCACACTCCACACATTCATATACACGTGCAGTAAACTTCATTTAGACTTTATTTAATCCCTTCTTATTCTGACCCCACCTAATGCCATCCTATTTCCTACTCTATTGGTATCTATCTCTTCGAATTCGCTGTGCACCTTGTTTTTCCTCACAAGTATTACTTGGTTCTTACACTCCTGTCAAGTTAGTTAAACCCTCCCCAGTACCACTAGCAAATTACCCCACAAGGATTATTGGTTCCATATTTGTTCAGGTTCAAGTCCTCTACTCTGTACAGGTCCCATCTCTCACAGAACTGGTCTCACTGTCCCAGAAATTGAAAGCCTCCCTCCTGCACCATTTACCCAGCGCACATAAATCTGTTATATCTTTCTACTTCTATACTAACTTGCGTGTGGTACTGGAAACAATCTAGAGATTACCACCTTTCAGGTATCATTATCTATAAGTATCAATGACACAATCCTGAAGGCAGTAGGTAACTTAACCTATCTCCCAGAAATGCCTGCACTGACAGTGAGATGGCAAGTAGAATTGCCAGAGCATGCTCAGCATTTCCCTATTTATGCAAGAGACTGTGGAGGAACGAGGTAGTACACTTACAACAAAAGTTGCTGAGTGCAAATCTATGGTAATACCTACCCTCCTATATTTCAGTGAGACATGGAATATCTACTCAGACATATTAAGCAGTTGGACAGGTTCCATAGATGCATTCAGAACATCAAATAGGAGGAAAAAGTGCCCAACACTGAGGTACTTCAAAGATCAGAAATGTCTGGAATTTAATCCCAGCTCAGATGAAGTAGACATGTAGCCTGATGATCAAATCCCTTAGGTGGTCATATCTCCACAATTTAAACTTGAACACCGCCTGCAAGGAAGGCTGAGATTAAGGTTCAAGGACATCTTGAAGGTGAACCTCAGGAAAGCTGACATGTCCACCAGGGACTGGGAGAAAAATTCACAAGAAAGAACTATCAGGAGAACAATCTCAACTGGTGGCGTTGTTTCCTTTGAACAGCATAGAATTCATGACAAAAGGCAAGCTAGAAAGACCAGGCAGTCCCAACAAAATTAGACAATTCATCCTTTCCCACATTGTGGAAAGCCAAGCAGGTCCACAATCAGGCTTCACAGCCACATTAGAACATAAAACAGATGACTCTACTCATGCAAGAAGTTGATAATGAAGAGAAACTGACATTGAAAACAATTACCTTTGAGGTCCCATTTGCTTGTTTCCTTCCTAGCTCTGTAGACTTTGCCTGCAGGACCTTTCTACCTATGTAATTGCTACCAATATGGACCATGACTGCTGGCTATTCACCCTACCCACTCAGAGTGCTCTGCACATAAGAACATAGCGATATAGGAATAGGAGTAAGCTATTTATTCCTTCAACATTGTTCCACTATTCAATGAGATCATGCTGATATGACCTAACTCCACATCACCACCTTTGCCTTATATCCCTTGATACCTCCCACCACATACGCTTTAAAGGTGTTTCCCTAAATTCATCCATGAACAATATATTTGTTTGTTTATATGAACTACCTGATCCAGGCCTGCTGTGGTTCAGCAGTTTGTGAGTCAGTTTGTAATCCTTAGCTATGACTATGGCTTTCCTTGCTGAAGAAACCCTCTGTTCCTTGAGGTGCATTTTTATAATAAAGGGCAGGTAAGTTTTAAATTCCCCTAATAGTACCAATCCTTTATCCCTTCGTAGGCATGCTCTATTTTTAAAGCGTGGACCCATTGGTAGAACACGATCTGTTTAATTCTTTCGAATTCCAAATAAGTCTGTATGGGCTTCTTACAGGAATTGCAGAATTGCTGATGATAAGACTCTGGGACCAATTCATAAGCACTAAGAAATGTGGCTTTGGTCTGTTTCTAATTTGCTGTCACTTCAAGGAGCAGTGTGGAACAACAGTTACCCTGTATCATGAGCGTCCACAACTCTTGTGGCCAAAGTAGCTGATCAGCTATCTTCTCATAAGTGCTAAAGAAAGATTCTATATCTCCCTCTTCAAACTTGGGAACGAGTTTGGTGAATTTTAGGGCCTCAAAACCTGATTCTGAGTTACAGGGTTTGGAGTACTACTAGACAGAGTTATACTTTCCCTCACTGCTTCAAGCCATCTTGGATCTTTCTGTGCCTACAATTCCATCTCCAATTTCTGTACCTGGAAAACACTCACTTGCTTTTTGGGCTTCTTGTTCCCTCTCTTTTTCTCTTTTCTGAGACTCTACCTCTATTTTCAGCTTTTCCAGCTGTATTTTGGCTAAAGTACCCTTTAGGTCTGGTTCTGATTCAGCTTCTTCTAACTGTTCCAACTTTGGGTTGAGTCCCAAATGTTTAGCCAGCAACTTGACAAACTCATGTCTCTTTGTCTTATTGGGGATTTTAAGTCCTACCTGTTTAGCTATGGCTGTTAGCTGTTCTATGTTTAAGGACGCTAATTTTTGCCACCTAATATCCTCCTAATCTATAAACATCTGTGCATCAAAACTCTCTCTCTCTCTAGGTACCATGTTCCAAGAGGGCATTCACGACCATGGACTTCCATGCTAATCTTGCTCTGGAGGCATGGTTCATCTTCATTGATGGTACTTTCACCCAGTTTGCGAGGCTCTTTAGAAAGAGTGTTCTCTGTCTACATTTCTTTTCCCATTGACTTTTTTCATTTACATCAGACTTTCTAAATCATGATTTCTTATTACATGCCAAAGAAATTCCAACTGTGTCTTCCTGATCTTGGTCAGTAGATTTCTTCTGGTCTCAGATTTTACTAGCACTTCTACATTAGTAGTGTGACTTGTCCACGATAGCTTCATAATTTGCTTCAAAAACCACAACGCTTCAGCCTCCATTCTTCTCTGCATTGCTTCACTGATCATCCAACACTCACTTCCATATGTCAAAATTGATGTCCAGGATTCTCATGGCTAATCTTGAGTTGGTCACAATCTTCTTCATTTTTTGAAATGCATCTTTGGTCATTCCAATCCTTCATCGTATTTCTTGGTCACACTTTCCATCTGATGTTAACATACTTCCTAGGTAACAAAATATGTCCACATGTGTGACCTTTTCATTCTTGCTGTGATCTTACATTCTGGTATGATTTTGCTTTTGGACTCGGTTAGAGATTCTGTTTTCTTACAATTTATGCTCAGCCCTTTCTCACTTTCACTCACTACTCTATCCAAAATGTTTGTGCATCGAAACTAGCCATCGTAACTTCTATTGTTAGTACTTTCAAAAATTTCACTCATGCAGATTTTCATTTGATTTCAACAATTTGGCTCTACGTTATTTCCCCTTCTATTTCCAATTTCTTTAAAATTCTAATTTGGCTGGCTTGCAACTGGATTCAATCCCAGACCTGAGCCCTTAATTGTCACAGATGCTTTAAAATTGTTTCCCCAAAGTTGCCTGTGAACAATATATTTGTTTGAGAGCATGCATTTTTACCCTTGGAGTAATTTAGAAATAACCCAGCAGCAAAGTTGTTTTACTTATAAAGGAAAACGTTAGTTTATTTCACAGTATTGCTCCGGGAGTTACCTAAGAAAAGGTAAAATTACTAACACACACATACACAAACATGTTACAAATTAAGATAAAATGATACTTATAAAGTTGTATCAAATTTTGTCTGTATTTGATTCTGGCCTGATACGTTTTGAAGTCAAGATGTCGCGTTGTCTGGAGTTGAAAGTCTTGAGGTTGTAGAGTTGTCTCTGCAGCTGCGATGGCTTCCACAGTTGAAAAGCTAGAGGTTGCTTTACTTGGCGAGCTTAGTAGGTGGAATCGGGTTTACAGAGAGAAAAGAATGTTCCTTACTTCAGGTATGGCACTTTTAGCTGCCTAGTTACCTTACAGCAGACCAGTAGCTGTTCTTCTGGATGTCCCTCTTTATCTCTCCCTGTTGCAAGCAGTTTTCTTTTCTGTTGCTGAAGCTTCTTTGAGATGGTTCAGGATGGATCTGTTTTTAAGCAGCTTGCTGCATTTTTGTATTATTCTTAACAGGCAAACCAAGAGAGCCATGGTCTCAAAAATGCCCAATCACTTTCCATATAAGGCAAGTAGTAATCCCATTTAGCAATCCAAAGCCTATTTACCATCTGTAGTGATCAAAAAGGCAAAGGTTGTTCACACCTTGCAGTTGTTAATCAACTACTGTCTTTGCGTTTGGACAAAAAGCCAGCAAGTTCATAAATTTCTGTTTACTCTTTTGGAACACTTGCTGAATTTCAAATGTATACGTCTGAGGATGTCTCCTCTTTGCCTGGCTGAAGGGGT
Organism: Carcharodon carcharias; assembly: GCF_017639515.1. Lineage (NCBI taxonomy): Eukaryota > Metazoa > Chordata > Chondrichthyes > Lamniformes > Lamnidae > Carcharodon > Carcharodon carcharias. Next base: position 136,933,892 of record NC_054469.1, on the reverse strand, counting down.
TCCAGCCCGAATTGACAAGGAGAAATCCAGGTGACCCTTGAAGTTCATTTTGGAAAAAGTCTTTAAGCTCAATCCAAGGTTTATAAAATGTAACCTTCAAAACAGTTTTTCTAAAAAATTGTAATATCATAACTACACAGTGCATAACAAAAATCTACCATTCTCAGATTTAAAATTAATTACTGATCCAGCATCAAACAAGAGTTTCAAAGTTCTACCACCCCTTGTGTGTGGAAGTGCTTCCCAATTTCACTCCTGAAAGGTCCGGCTATAAATTTTAGACATGCCCCTAGTTCTAGAATCCCAAAGCCCCAGCAGAAATAGTTTTCCTCTATCTGTTTCTGTTCCTTTAATATTTTGAAAACTTTGATCAAATCATCCTTAACCTAAATTCTAGGGAACTCTAGTTTGTGTAATCTTTCATAATTTAAACCTTGGATTACACCTACACTACAATCCCTCCAAGGTGAATCTATCTTTCCTGAGCTATGGTGCTCAGAACTGCTCACAGTAATACAGGTGTGGTCTAACAGGGATTTGTTCAGCAGAACATTTACTGCTTTGTATGTTAGTCTTCTAGATAGCCAGCATTCCATAAGGCTTTTAAATTATTTTCAGTACCTGTTCATTTGAGGTCCAAAGTGAATGATTTCACATTTGCCTACATTGAAATCCATTTGACACAGTTTTTTCACAACCACTTAATCTATCCCATTGCAATTTTTATGCCTCCATCTACACTGCTTATCGGGTTGGCTATCTTTGTGTCATTGACAAACTTGGTTATGTGGTTTTCTATCACATCATCTAAATTGCAAATAAATATGATGAATAACTGAGGGCTCAATACAGATCCTTGCAGGATACCATGAGTCACATCCTGCCAATTATGGTATTTGCCCATTATTTCTACTGTCTGTCTCCTGTCACTCATTCAATTTTCTAATCAGATCAATAACTTGTTTCAATTCTCTGAGCTTCAACTTTAGCTAAGTGTTTTATGAAGGGCTTCATCAAATGCCTTCTGAAAGTCAATATAAGTAACATTTACAGACAATCCCCTCTTTACTTCTTTACTACTTTAGTAACCTCCTCACAAAATTAAGTCAGGTTCATCAGGCCTGATCTAACCTTCAAAAATCCAAGCTGGCTCTCTCTGATTATCTGAAAAAGTTCAAGTTGTTCTGTCACTCTATCCTTAATTATAGAACCTATTTACCCACTGATAGATATTAGGCAAACTGGTGTATGATTCCCTGGATCCCTCGCTAACCTTGCATAAGTAACGAAGTGACATGTGCAATTTTCCAATCTAAGTGAAAAGTTCCAGAATCGAGAGAACTGTAGAAGGTTCTAGTTAGGATATTTGTATGTTCTCACGTACTTCTTTTAAATACTGGGAATGGAGACCAATTGGTCCCAGTGATTTGTCACTCTTTGGTGTCATTATTTTCTTCATTACTATTATTTTGCTTCTGTAATTTTGATGAGTCTTTGTTCCTCATTCAACAAAAGAGAATCTAACCATCTTCCCTTGATATTCAGTGGCACGGTCATCGCTGAAGCCCCCACCATTGTAATGATATGTGTATATTTTTATATTTCTTTGTGTAAGTATATATTCTGTGCAGGTAAGGGTAAGCTGTGTCTGTGTGTGTACAGGGTTAGTCGATGGTGAACAAAAACAAAAATACCTGGAAAAACTCAGCAGGTCTGGCAGCATCTGCGGAGAGGAACACAGTTAACATTTCGAGTGCGAATGACGCTTCAACAGAACTAAGTAAAAATAGAAGAGAGGTGAAATATAAGCTGGTTTAAGGCGGTGGGGGGGGGGGGAGGCGGTGGAGGTGGAACAAGTAGAGCTGGATAGAGGGCCAGTGATAGGTGGAGATAACCAAAAGATGTCACAGACAAAAGGACAAAGAGGTGTTGAAGGTGGTGATATTATCTAAGGAATGTGCTAATTAAGGGTAGAAAGCAGGACAAGCAAGGTACAGATAGCCCTAGTGGGGGTGGGGGTGGGGTGAAGGAATCGAAAAAGGCTAAAAGGTAGAGATAAAACAAAGGATGGAAATGCATTTAAAAATAATGGAAATAGGTGGGAAAAGAAAAACCTATATAAATTATTGGGAAATAAAAGCAGGGGATCGGAAAAGGGGTGGGGATGGAGGAGAGAGTTCATGATCTAAAATTGTTGAACTCAATATTCAGTCTGGAAGGCTGTAAAGTGCCTAGTCAGAAGATGAGGTGCTGTTCCTCCAGTTTGCGTTGAGCTTCACTGGAACAATGCAGCAGGCCAAGGATGGACAGGTGGGCATGAGAGCAGGGTGGAGTGTTGAAATGGCAAGCGACAGGAAGGTGTGGGTAATGCTTGTGGACAGACTGAAGGTGTTCTGCAGAGCAGTCACCCAGTCTGCGTTTGGTCTCTCCAATGTAGAGGAAACCACATTGGGAGCAACGAATGCAGAAGACTAAATTGAGGAAAGTGCAAGTTAAATGCTGCTTCACTTGAAAGGAGTTTTTGGGCCCTTGGACGGTGAGGAGGGGGCAAGTAAAGGGGCAGGTGTTGCACCTTCTGCGGTTGCATGGGAAGGTGCTGTGGGAGGGAGTTGAGGTATAGGAGGTGATGAAGGAGTGGACCAGGGTGTCCTGGAGGGAACGATTCCTGCGGAATGCCACCGGGGGGGGTGGGTGAAGGGAAGATGTGTTTGGTGGTGGCATCATGCTGGAGTTGGCGGAAATGGCGGAGGATGATCCTTTCAATGCGGAGGCTGGTGGGGTGATAAGTAAGGACAAGGGGGACCCTATCATGTTTCTGGGAGGAAGAGGAAGGTGTGAGGGCGGATGCGCAGGAGATGGGCCGGACACGGTTGAGGGCCCTGTCAACCACCATGGGTGGAAAACCTCGGTTAAGGAAGAAGGAGGACATGTCAGAGGAACTGTTTTTGAAAGTGGCATCATCAGAACAGATGTGACGGAGGTGAAGGAACTGAGAGAATGGGATGGAGTCTTTACAGGAAGTGGGTGTGAGGAGCTGTAGTCGAGGTAGCTGTGGGAGTCAGTAGGCTTGTAATGGATATTGATGGATAGTCTATCACCAGAAATTGAGACAGAGAGGTCAAGGAAAGGAAGGGAAATTTCAGAGATGGACTATGTGAAAATGTTGGAGGGGTGGAAATTGGAAGCAAAATTAATAAATTTTTCCAGGTCCAGACGAGAGCATGAAGCAGCGCCGAAGTAATCATTGATGTACCAGAGAAAGAGTTGTGGGAGGCGGAAGGAGTAGGACTGGAACAAAAAATGTTCCACATACCCCATAAAGAGACAGGCATAGCTGGGGCCCATGCGGGTACCCATAGCCACACCCTTCATTTGGCGGAAGTGAGAGGAGTTTAAGGAGAAATTGTTCAGTGTGAGAACAAGTTCAGCCAGATGGAGGAGAGTAGTGGTGGATGGGGATTGTTCGGGCCTCTGTTCGAGGAAGAAGTGGAGAGCCATCAGACCATCCCAGTGGGGGATGGAGGTGTAGAGGGATTGGACATCCATGGTGAAGAGGTGGCGGTTGGGGCCAGGGAACTGGAAATTGTTGATATGATGTAGGGTGTCAGAGGAATCACGGATATAGGTGGGAAGGGACTGGACAAGGGGAGAGGGAATAGTCGACGGTGAGGTTGTTGGAGCCAGACTGTTTGTAGGAAGTAAGGGATAAAAGAGTAAAGGTGTTATTTTCTTGCATTTGTAATGAGGCCTTATGAAGGGTTTTCACTTACAAGTAAACAGAGTAGATTTGAAATTTGCACTTAGGGTTGCATGTTGAAATTGATGTTTAGCTGTTGTATATCAAAGGAGTCTCAGAGCTACTAAAGAACATTTGCATTTTATTGGAGATTCGTGACTATACAGGAGCAGGCATTTTAAAATATTATTGATACAAAAATAGAGAAGAAATAGGGACATGAGTGGTTTTAATATTTGGGAAACTGAGTTTTCAAAGGTATACTTGAAGACAATGAAGAATAAAGATGAAAGGGGTGAAAAGGGTACTTAGGAAAATGGGGTTTCAGCTGAAGTGAGTTGCTGTGGGGGAAGTCCAATTCCTGTGTGTGTAGAATGAGCTGGAAAAGCTGTGAAAGTCTCTTAACCGAAGAAAAGCAACTCAAGTTTTGGGCCGGGGCATATTTGTCCTGAGAAACAGTTTGTTTCAAATCTCCCTTGGAAAAACCAATCAGCGTGAAGTTATTCTGGGAAGTCGTGAATCATACTTCTGTTTAAAAACGGAAGCAATTTCTCAATTTGGGTAATATTTCCTGGATTTTATGGTTAAGAATCTATAAGGCCTGTTGCCAAAAATATAGTTTTATTGTGTACCTTTGATAAAGCATTTTGGGTGTTATTTTTGTAAGATTTTTCTAACTATGTATCTTTTATCTTGTGTGTGTTTAAGTTTTATCTTTTCTTTTCTATCTTTTAATAAACATTTTAATTCTGCAAATTTTAAAAGCTATCACTGGAGTCCTGTGCTTTTGAGTTCAGTAGCTTTCTCTCTTCATTTCTACAGTATAAAAAGAAGATTACAATTAGATGAGATGGATTTCAATCTGAGATCTGGCTTGTTCAGCATTAACATCAGCTGCAGTCATGACACCATCAACATCCTATGGGTTATCATTGACCAGAAACTTAAGTGGACCAGCTAAATAAATACTCTGGCTATAAGAACAGGTCAGAGATTTGGATTTCAATGGCAAGTAGCTCACTTTCTGGCTCCCCAAAGGCTATCCACCATCTACCAGGCACAAGTCAGGAGAATGATGGAATTCACCCATTTGCCTGGATGAGAATATTTCTAATAACACTGAAGAAGCTCAACACCACCCAGGTCAAAGCAGCCCACTCAATGAGCACCCTATCCACCACTGGCGCACTGTTTCCACTGTGTGTACCATCTATAAGATGCACCGTAGCTACTGCCAAGCTTCCTTTGCAAACACCTTACAAGTCCACAAACTCTACCACCTGGAAGGACCAGGGCAGCAGACACACAGGAACAACACCATCTTCAAGTTCCCCTCCAAGACCCACACCATCCTGACTTGGAACAATATTGCCATTATTTCACTGCAACGGGATCAAAATCCCAGAACTCCCTTCCTAACAACATTGTGAGCAGACCTACACCACATGGGCTGCAGCAGTTCAAGAAGGCTGCTCACCACCACCTTTATAAGGGCTGTTAGTGATGGAAAGCAAATGCTGCCATTGCTAGCGATGCTCACATACTATGAATGATTGAAAAGAATATGTTTACTTAGGAGGTCTGGCATGCTATCCTGTTCCTCTGCTGTAAATACTGACACAAAATAAATGCTCAACAAGTCCTACATTTCCTAATTTTTATAAACAATATCACCATTATCAATTTTCAAGAAGCCCACATTCCTCCTGACCACCCTCGTTTTGCTCATAATTGTAAAATTTTTTCTTCGATTTAGACATTCCTTCCAATTTTCTTTGTATTCTCCCTTTTTGTAGTTATTACTATCTGTTTTGATACCCATTTGCTGTTCTTTGTTTCTCTCCTATTGACCAATATTTGTACTTTTTTTGCATTTTTGTATGCTTTCTTTATAGTTTTATGTTGTTTCATACCTTTTTAGTTGTCCATATCAGTCTTTTCTGGCAAGTAGAGCTCTTGCGCCATAGGGAACTATACACTGGTTCTGTGTCACATAAAATTCTCTTTTGAACACCTCCCACTGATCTTCTGTCATCTTAACCATTAACGGATTTGTCTCGTTTACTGTGGACAGTCATTGCATTGAAGTCAATCTTACTTGGATCTAAAATCTTAGTAGTTTTTTTAAACACTGTTGAATTTGATCATATTATGATCACTGTTAGATAAGTGTTCATGCACCATTACGCTGTTAACTCAATCTGGTTGATTACTAGAAAAATAATACTGCCTTTCCCTTTGAAGGTTCCATGATATACTGTTGCAGTAAATTATCTTGCACACACTCAAGAATTCACTACCTTTCTGATGTATGCTAGTCTGATTATCCCAATCTTAATGAAAATTAAAATTCCTCATTCACACCATTCTGCCTTTGTTATATGCATAATTAACCTCTGAATTTATGTAATCCTCCACTTCACAGCTGCTACCAGAAGATCTAAACATAACTTCCGCTATAGTCATAAATAATTTTCTGTTCTTTAATTCTACCCATAGAATATCCATTGCCTCTTTACTTCTTGTAATGTCCTCTCTTAACAATGTAGATTGGAAAGGTTGGGACTGTTTTCCTTGGAGAAAAGAAGCCTGAGAAGAGACTTGGTAGAGGTATTCAAGATCTTGAGGGGTATAGACAGGATGAATAGTGAGAAACTGTTCCCATTTAAAGAGAACATCAAGAACTGGAGGGCACAGATTCAAAATAATTGGCAAGAGGGGTAAATGTGACGTGAGGAAAATTTTTTTCACTCAGAGGGTGATTGGAGTCTGGAACAAATTTGGTGGAAGGATGGTGGAGGCAGGCTCGATCGAGGTATTCAAAAGGAATTGGATTGCTACCTGAAAAAAGAGAATGTGCAAGGTTACGGGAATAAGGCAGGGGAATGGGACTAGATCGAATGCTCTTTCATAGAGCCACTGCAAACTCGATGGGCTGAATGGCCTCCTTCTGCACTGTAAAGATTCTGTGATACTATGAAGTGATTTAATCATTAATCATTAAGTCTGCTCCTCTCCCTCAACTATTTTTCCTGTCTTTCCTGTAGACCTTATAACCTGATACCTTTAGTTTCCAGTCCTTCAGTCTTGCAGCCATGTAATGGCAACAATTACAATTCTGTAAGGGACCATTAACATTGAAAGAGAAATCTGAGCACCTCATTTTAACCAATGGAACCACACCATAAGATTTCACATTTTAAACAAAAGCAAACTTTATTGTACATGCCAGATTTAAACAAGACATGTACTATTATCTTCAACAGTTTGGTTTATAAGTACATATGTTATGCACTTAGTTTTACTTCTTTCCGCAAGAATTCTCTTATACTTTATGATATCTTAGAGTTACTTACTTCTGTCAGGACCACCCAAAAGTATGCCATGGTCCTCTGAAAACTACTTTAATTCTCTACAGGTATTCTCAGAGGCAAAACTTTTATTCACCATCTCTTGACTGTGGACTCCTCAGTCCCTTGTTCTTGTTACTTTCTCAATACTTCAAAGCTAATTTGCTGGTTGCTTTCTTTGCCACAAGGCTCTGTGAGGACCACTGTAGATTTTTGCACTAGCTTCAAACTAGGCCATTGTCCAGCTTCTTTTCCCTCAGGAAATCCAAACTGCGATTAACCCCAACCCGGATTCCATGTGGCGAATGATGAAGTTAGCTTTTTCTCTGCTTACAGTATAGGCCTAAATAACTCTCATTTACTTTGGCTACCTTCTCTCAGTGAGCTTCACCACACATAGAATCAAATCTGTAACTAACTCTTAGCAAGCCCCTAGATAAATTGAGTTCAGAGAATCTCCCTAAACTCCAACCATCTCCATGTCAACGTGGCACACTCTGGGATATCCTCAAACACTTCTGTAGGTCACTTATCCTTAATTTAAAATTCGTTCTTTGGCCTAAAGAAAGAAGTGGATTTTATAGCCCTTCAGGGTTTGCTGAATGCTTTTAAACTAATATAGCTCTAACTCCCTAAACAAAAACATCTCTCTGGACTTCCCTTACTGAAATGATTGTAGATGACATCCCTTCCGTTCTTTAGATAAAGGACCACACCTGCTATTTTATGATCTTACTTTTCTAATTGTTAACTTCTTAAGTCAACATGGTTTAAACCAGTTAAGTGTAATAAACAAAAACAGAATTACCTGGAAAAACTCAGCAGGTCTGGCAGCATCGGCGGAGAAGAAAAATGTTGACGTTTCGAGTCCTCATGACCCTTCGACAGAACTAGATGAATCCCAGGGAGGGTTGAAATATAAGCTGGTTTAAAGTGGTGGTGGTGGTGGGGTTCGGTGGGGGGAGAGAAGTGGAGGGGGGTGGTGTGGTTGTAGGCAAAAGCAGTGATAGCAGCAGATCATCAAAAGATGTCACAGACGGCAGAACAAAAGAACACATAGGTGTCGAAGTTGGTGACATTATCTAAACGAGTGTGCTAATTAAGAATGGATGGTAGGGCACTCAAGGTATAGTGGGGGTGGGGAGAGCATAAAAGATTTAAAAATATTTAAAAATAATGGAAATAGGAGGGAAAAAGAAAAACCTATATAATTTATTGGAAAAAATCAAAAGGAAGGGGGAAGAAACAGAAGGGGGGTGGGGATGGAGGAGGGAGGTCAAGACCTAAAGTTGTTGAATTCAATATTCAGTCCGGAAGGCTGTAAAGTGCCTAGTCAGAAGATGAAGTGTTGTTCCTCCAGTTTGCGTTGGTCTTCACTGGAACAACGCAGCAAGCCAAGGACAGACATGTGGGCAAAAGAGTAGGGTGGAGTGTTGAAATGGCAAGCGACAGGGAGGTTTGGGTCATTCTTGTGGACAGACCGCAGGTGTTCTGCAAAGCGGTCGCCCAGTTTACGTTTGATCTCTCCAATGTAGAGGAGACCACATTGGGAGCAACGAATGCAGTAGACTAAGTTGGGGGAAATGCAAGTGAAATGTTGCTTCACTTGAAAGGAGTGTTTGGGCCCTTGGTCGGTGAGGAGAGAGGAAGTGAAGGGGCAGGTGTTACATCTTTTGCGTGGGCATGGGGTGGTGCCATAGGTGGGCGTTGGGGAGTAGGGGGTGATGGAGGAGTGGACCAGGGTGTCCCGGAGGGAATGATCCTATGGAATGCCGACAGTGGGGGTGAAGGGAAGATGTGTTTGATAGTGGCATCATGCTAGAGTTGTAATAAGCTCCCAGCTTGCTTGAATTGCTTTCACCCTAGGGTTGCTCATCAGTTTCCCAACCAGGTGCCTCCATTCTCCGCAGTTAAAACTTTAATTTCAAAAAGTAAAAATTATACTCTGAAACACATGAAACATGAAAGAGATATTCATAACACCACCATGTCATACCCTCTAAGCTGAATTTGTGCCTGCAATTCATTCCATTTTTTCTTATACCCTGTGCATTTATATAAGGAATGCTTATTTGGGTAATGCACACTAATCTATCCTTCTGCTCTAACATTTTACTCACAAATTTATTATTTTTCCTGCCTGGTTTAATTAGTTTACATCTTTTAATTTTCCCTTTACCTGTAGTCTTTAAAGCATAATTCCTGACTTTTACTCTCTGCACTCCTCCATTTTGCAAGTTTTGAAATATTCAGGTGCGGCCAATCCCAGCGATGCAGTTCCTCTCTTTCCCAGTACTGATGCCAGTGTCATATGAAATGGGACTCCTCTTTGCCACACCACTCCTTCATCCGTTTGTTCACTTCCTTATAAGTCAATTTGTATGTGACTCAGGAATAATCCTTGACATCCTGTTCTTTAACTTATCTCCTCTTTCCTAGAACTCTCCAAAGTGAAACACTTGCCGGCTGTTTTCTATGTTGTTGGTCTCAACATGGATAACAATGACTGGATCCTACCCCTTCCTCTCCAATATCCTTTCAAGTCAGTTTGAGATAGCCCTTGCCCTGGAAGACATCATACCATGTAGGATACGTGATCCTGTTTACAAAGGATGTTAGCCATCGCCTTAACTACTGAATCTCCTATAACTACCATGTTATAACTGCCCTCTTTGTCCTCCTTCCCCTCCACCAGGGAAGAGCTTTCTGCTCCAAGGTGCCATGGTCAGCATTTCGACAGCCATTATCCTTATCCTCAAATGTTGTAAGTGCATTGTATCTATTGGACCTATTTCTACAGATCCTGGTTCTCATCTGGCTTCCCCTTATGGTGTGCACCATCAGCCACATGGACCTCATTCTGATCCAGCACCTCTCTACGAGGTGTGACCAAGGTCTGAAACAAACAGTGCTGATATTTCTCCTCCTTATGCATATCTTCAACTCACGTTCCTGCTCAATGGCTCTGAGCCAGAGAGATTTGAGACCGAGATATCTACTGTAGACGTGTTCTCTCAGGACATTAGCGCTGTTCACAAACTTCCATATACTATATTGCAGTTCAAACGCATAAACTACTCTGCTATAACTTAGATGAGATTATTTATGTTATTAGTGGCGACCCGAAAAATGTTTGTGATCAAATTAGTATCGTTATTACAATAGTACTTCTTTAAAAATAGGGTTTCACTCCCTTTCTCCTGAGTTGAAAAGGACAGGTTTACATCTGATTTGAGGAGTAAGCACTCTATTTCTTTGAAAATTGCCTGTTATAATTTCTGCATCTACCTTCAAAGAAAACAGAATCCTAACTACCATCTTGTTCCATGAAAAAGTCCTTGTTTAGGATTGAAGTTTTGTTGCAACATTATAACTGCTCATCCCTTGGGTCTAAGTTAGTGCAGTGGCAAAGATTTAAACTGTGTAGAAAATCTGGAGGATATAGACTGTAGTTATCGTCTTTGTTGATACAATTCATGCTGATTTATCTTTTTAATTCACTGGCAGCTTTTCTAAAATGTTTCCATTCAAATCCAGTGAATCTTCCTTTTTAGTATGAAGATTAGCTTTTGAATAATAAATTGTATAAAATAATTGTTCCTGCCAATTCATCATCACATCCACCCCTCCCATGCCATCCCCTGCCTCCCACATCATCCATCTCCTGTAATTTCATCCTTCCTCCTCCTCTTTCATCCTTCCCATCCCACCCCTCTCATGCCATGCCCATGCTATTCCTTTAATTCCTTCCTTGTCCTCTCCATCCCATTGTTGCCATCCACATCCCTCCCATAAATCCTATCTCATCCCTCATGGAAACAATCTCTGTAGGCAGGGTAACTTTGTTGCTGGGCTCCCCTTATCATCTGCTGTTTTTGTTCTTCACCAACACTCCCATCCCGCTGCCAATACCGCCACCAACTGTTGGCAGCCACATGTGCAGCACGTGCTTCAGTCCCTAGTGTGTCTGTGTGCACCAGTCGCCACCCACCAAATAAACCCATTAAAGTGACAAATCAAAACAATCCAGACAAAAATAAAGTTTTATTATAGCTTTAGATCTACTTCTTAGTTTGCTTTAAGTTTTTTTCTACACACTAACTTGCTACAAACAATAAAATATCAGACAAAAGTTTAAATACTTTCTGCCTGAAACTCACATAAACCAATACAAATCTCAGAGGCAAAAAAGGATGTTTCCTTCCCCTCTGCACTGAATTTCCACTCTCACCAAGTTTCCAACATTTATATTCTGTTTTTGATGCACTCTGTGGTACTCTCGGGCACAACCTACATGATCCTCTGCTTATGGTCACGCACAAGCTAAATTTTGAGGGTATGGAATGCCTTTTGTTGCAGTATAAGGCAGAGTTGACATACGGTATATGCAAAACAATGTGCGTGCAGTCAATGGTGACCTGCATCAAGGAGAAGCCTGCAATCCAAGCGAAATCATATGTCTGCTCCACCTACTTGACTCTATCAAGAGAGAATGAAATGTAGTTGGCTCTCAATGAATAGAGGGTGTCAGAGAAACCCTTTGTATGACAGTGGACGGCAAACTGTAAAATGCTGCAAACATCTCCAGCTCCAGGGTGGAAGAAGCCAGAAGCATAAAAGTTCATCACCAAGGTCACATTCACAGCCACTGGCAATGTGGTTCTTACTCTGCTCTGGGGTTGCAGTTGTAGGTGGCAGATTCAATGAGGACATCCTTACAGAAGCACAGATGTCTCACACTTTGTTCCTCACTAAGATTCAGGTAGGAGAATTACTCCCTGAACACCCTGGGTATATGGAGCCTCCCCCTTCTCTTCCCTCTATCAGTAGCTGGTCTTCCTCTGCATGGCCTATATTCATGTAATGCTGTTTTCGAAGGTATAGTGCATCCATGTCTGAGAAGAACTATTTTGTGCAAAATCCTTGAAGTCAGCAAAAACTCATTCAACACCAGCCACAAAGCTTCCTGTAAATTTATCCAACTTTAACAACTATTAAAAGCATCAAATCCTAGCAGAATCAAAGCAATAGCCTGAAGAAATCATCTAGTAATTAACCTGCAAATAATTATTGATTTCTTTAAGTATCGCTGGTAGGGGGTCCTTACTGCTGCTGAGTACGTGTTCAGTTGAGTGAGCTAAGAGAGGAGGTAAGCTGGAATGCTGACATCCAAAATGTCACCACTGGTTCCAAATCAGTGTTGCACTCTGGTTGATGTCATGATCTGCCTGCTTTATATAATTCTGGCAGATGTTCACTTCTCATGTGCTAACATATGCACCAATATGGTGTTAACAGAATCACAGTGCAAAAGACGCCCTTTGGCCCATCGAGTCTGCACTGACACGTGAGAAACACCTGACCTACCTAATTCCATTTACCAGCACTTGGCCCATAGCCTTGGTGTCTGGTAGGATTTGCCACACAAATGTGTGCATAATCCATAGACACTGTTTTGGCCCCCTAAAGGGCACTCGGAATGCCCAAGCAACAGGTATTCCTGGGCCCAATTTTGTGCTGAACTTTTGATTTTTAAACAAAACTCTTTTGGATGTCTCTTATGTGGCCTTCACTGTCTAAATAGTCATAAAGAACATTCCTAATAATTTCCTCAAGCTATAGGTGAGTTTAGATTATTGTTACAAAAGTGAAATGCTGTCCATACTGGAAATCAAAAAATGCTGGACATACTCAGCTGGTGAGGCAGCATCTGTGGGGAGAGAAACAGAGTTAACATTGATGAAACATCAGATGGAAAGTCACAACCTGAAATGTTAACTCTGTTTCTCTCCCCACAGATGCTGCCTCACCTGCTGAGTATTTCTAACATTTTCTGTTTCTTTTTCTCATCTATTTTAATATTAAGAACTTTTTTGTTAACAGTACCACTTAATTCCATTAGTTGAACACAATCTTTGAGTGGTGTGATGGAAAGTACCCATTTCATATTTCTGCCATTTCCTGAGAATCCCTGAGCATCTTTCAATGACTCTTCACATAATTGAGAAGCTTGCCCCAATTATTAGCATAGTTGTCCAATTTCCTCTTTTTCATTAACCTTTCAGCTAATATAGCAGGCATATTTCTTAAAAAAAATTCTGGTAAATGTCTTTGCTTTGTTGTGTATTATGCACATTTAATACATAATTTAAAAATGTTTTTAAATCTTATTTGTCTTTGTGCATGACCTATCAGCTACATTGACATTTGCTGACCACACACCCATCTTCTGAATTTGGGGATGTACGTTGAACCTCTTTCCTGGGCAGATTATTGGTATCTTTCACAATTTACTGAACAAGATAAATAGTTTACTTAAGGTTCATTTCAGCATGATAAATTTAAGTCATAAGCTAGCCTCATAACTGGGTTAAAACACTAACATGGTTGAAAGCTAATTTGAAGATTTTGCATTTAAATATTTGAGCCTAATTAGAGTGTGAATTGTCAACCTTACACTGTTGAAGTCTGGTGATTTAAACGTGTTATTATTGGTAAGGTTGTTAAGTGATGTATTTGGTACATGCATTGTTTTACGTACAGAAAGGCTATAAGTGGCTATATTTGATCTTGTATACTATAGTTGGGCTGAACAATTTGCAATGAAATGGTTGGATAAGAATGAGAAAGTTTCATTGGAATTCCTCCATGGAGTTCTTGAGAGAGATAAAACTGATGGGGCATATACCCCATGTACCCAGAAGTTATCCATTTTGGAAGACTGTGCAGTTAACGAGTAAGCGTGTTCAATTTGACCTTTCCCTTTAGAGTTACATGGAATAGTTCTAAATGGGCACATGTTTAAGTCAATTACTGGTTAATTTGTGTTGGTAGGGGAAGTTCATAAATGCTTTATAAATTTCCAGCTACTATCTGAGGAAACCAAGATGATGACTACCTTTCCCTCTCTTTTTATGTATAATTGATCCTTTGAAGCACAATGTCTAAAGTGTGACAACAACAACTTGTATTTAAGAAGCACCTGTAATGTAATAAAACATCCCCAGGCACTTCTCAGGAGCATAAAGCAAGATTTGACACTGAGCTACACAAGGATATATCAGGAAGATGACAAAAAGTTTCATCAGTGTGGGTTTTAAGGAGGATCTTAAAAGGAGGAAAGTGAGGTAGAGTGGTTGAAAGGTATAGGGAGCGAATTCCAGAGCTTGGGGCCAAGACATAGCCACCAATATAAGTCAGCAAGCACAAATGTGATGGGGAAAACAGGACTTGGTGTGAGTAAGGAAAGGGGCAGCAGAGTTTTGGATGACCTCAAATTTATGAAGGGTAGAATGTGGGAGGCCAGCCATGGGTACATTAGATTGATCAAGCCCAGAGGTAACAAAGACATGAATGAGGGTTTCACCATCTGATAGCTTGGGGTGGTGGGTGAGGTGGTGAAGTCTAGAGGTGGAAATATATAGTCTTAGAGATGGCGTGGATATGTGGTCAGAGGCTCATCTCAATGTCATGTATGACACCAAGGTTGCGAATAGTCTAGTTCAGCCTCAGATATCTGCCAAGGAGAGGGACAGAATCATTCACCAGGAAACAGAAGACTGAGAACAGTGACTTCGGTCTTCTCTATATTTTATTGGAGAACATTTCTGCTCATCTAGTGCTGGGTGCTGGGCAAGGTGTCTGATAACTTAATGACAGGGGAGGAGTTGAGAGGTGATGAGGTAGAGCTGAATGTTGTCAGTGTTTATGGTGCAAACTAATGCTGTGCTTTCAGATGATGTCACTGAGGGAAGCATGTAGATGAGAATTAGGAGGGGATCAAACTTAGATCCTTGGAAGGACAGAGATAATCGTGCAGGAGTAGGAAGAGAAGTCATTGCAGTTGATACTCCGGCTACCATTAGGTAGATAAAAATGGAATCAGATGAGCGTAGACCCGCCCAGCTGGATGACTGGTGTTGGAGGAGAATAGCATGTTTAACCATGTCAAAGGCTGCAGACAGGTCAAGAAGGACAAGGAAGGATAGCTTATTAGGCATATGGATGTAATTTGTGACTTTGAAAGGAGCATTTCGATTCTGTGGCATGGGCAGAAACCTAATTGGATTTAAACATAGAATTCTCAGAAAGATGGCATGGGTTTGGGAGGTGACATCATGTTCATGAAATTAGGAGTGGAAAGGAAGGTTGAAGATGGGATAGTAATTTGCAAGAACAGTTGAGTCAAGGTTTGTGATGATGGTAGTTCTGAAGGAAAGAAGGACAATTGGAAAAAGAACAATTAATCATATTAAAAAAAAACTTGCATTATCAATTAACAAGGGAATCAGGAAGCAAATTGGGTTGTCAGCAGTTTTGTGGCAATAGGTCAGGGGAGCAGGAAATGGATCTCATGAGCAAGATGTGCTATGAGGGCACGAGGGGAAATAGGAGAGAAATTAGAGAAAGGTGAGGTTCAGGGCTAGTGCAGGTGGGGAGCTTTAGACCAGGTTTAGTTTAGTGAGCTAGAGGTTGGGATTAGCACTAGAGGCACTGATCGATGGTCTCAATGTGACAGGTACTCATTATTTGTAAGGTAGATGTAAATAACAAGATGTTGGGTAGTAAATTGGTTGTTAAAATCCATGCACTCTTACTTGTCCTCTTTTTTCTTAAGAATACATAGCCTAGACTGAGTTTGAAATAGACTATGCATACTGGCAGGATACTTCAGAGGAATTAGATCTTTTCTTTTGCTGTGAATATAAAGGTGACTCATCTGGGTACCATGTGTTTTTCCAGCTCAGGCTCTGAAAGTTCCTCCACCCTTGCTCTATGAAAATACCCGTTAATTAATTTCTATTAATGTTACAGGTTTCCACTTATATAAACATAGTCTCTCCACACCTAAGGTTATATTATTTCCTTATCATTAGTTTTCCTAATGAGAGTATCTTTTGTTAATCAATCTACTTTCATGTTTTTTGAAACTCTACTGTAGAACTCATCTTTTTCCACAGGAGCTAACTATTGCTCCTCATGCCCCAGTTTCTGTTCATGTCAATACATGGTCAGCATTAATGTAAAAATATAAAAGTTCTAAAACTATTAGGCATAAGAGTTGATTTCAACCACCATATTTCTTAATGCCTCGGAACCTTCATTATGACAAGAACAAATGCAACAATCATTTTTCATTTAACGTTTTCCCTCTCACCTCTCAATTTCTGGTTTAAACATTGCAATTTAAGTAAATAAAATCTGATCCAATTCTTAGTCCTATGCCTGGTTAGATGCAGTCCATCTATTCCAAACTGTTACATCTTTCCTGAAATGTATTTCAATATTTATTGCATTTGATTCATTCTTTTTACATCTTTCCAATTAGCCATCAAGTCTGTCAACTTATTGATTACAGGGTATACTATATATCATGGAAGTATGCCTTATTCCATTTGCAGTATATTTGTACCATATAATTATATATGGTCATTCTGTCATTTAGGTGTCAGTGCATCTTGCAGCTTGTCAGAGTACAAAAATATTGAAGAACAAGGTTAAATTTTATGTACTTTTGGGTTTGGACTTAAGCTTTCAATTTTTAAAAACTATTGATTTTGCAACACTGGATCAAAATGTATCCATGGTTATAAAGGTAGTGTACTAAACATCAGAATACTTAGCAATCTATAAACAAATGTCATGTGATTTGCAAATCACTAGTAATAATATGCCCCTGCCTTGCCAGCGACACTCTCATTCCATGAAAGAATAGAAAAACACTTTTTAATGAATTCATGATCCAAATTACTGTATTTCTTGGTCCACTTTTGCCAATCTTCTCTTGGTCCCTCATCCTCTTCTGAAAACATCAATCCCTCCCTCGGATACCATACTCAGTGCTGGTAGGTTATTCAACATGGTGGACGTCACAGCTAAATCCAATTATGCTCTCGTTATCAGGATCAAAAATACTGACATTTTCCCTTTCCTAAGCTGTAGCATTGATGTCAATTGTAGAATTTATATTGCAAGATCAGCTGAAATCAGCTAAATTAGTACAAACTGGAAATCAAAGGCAAGTCCCTTCTGGCCTACAATCAGCAGAACCATCAGGACACTATTTTGCGATAAATCTTAGGATTCCTCCTCTTGGTGCTACTCATTAGAATTCAGCCATCAAGCTCTGGATCAGAAGGAAATGAACAGTTTTAAGGAAAAATAGATAATCATCCTAAGAAATTGGCCGCCTCACTCCCTGGCTTTCAGATACTCAGCTTAATTTAATTAATCTGTGGAGATATAAAATGACCATAGGCATAACTTCCAAGAAAACAAGATTGATGTTGAAATTGGTTTTGGCCCATTCACGACAGTATGTGCCCTAACAGAAGCCAGAGGCTGACCTGTAACTGGGCCTCAGGCACCACATGCAAGTTGAAGCCAATGAATGCCAGCCAAGTCATGAGGGACTTGCAGCAGCAATGGGAAAGCAATCACAAAGACTGTGAAATCAGGCAAGCATTCTTGTTTCCCCTGATTCCACAGTAATGTTTTTCCTTTAAAAATTCTTAAAACTTACATTTTGGTGGGGGTCGCAGTAGCTGCTTAGGAATCCCAAGTGGAGCAGGCCTGGCACCTGCTCCACTCATTGCAAACTAATTTCCCAGAAGAGTCTCAAAACAGGTGTGGGCCACCCCATTGCCAAATTTGCTATTGCTCATGCCATTTATGCCCCCCAAAACTGATGCAATGCATCCCACTTTCTACCCATTATCTTTGGGGAACAGTGGAAAATTTCAAAACTAATCTATTCAAATTTGAGTAGTTATTTTCCAGATGGCATTTCTGTGGTGCGAGCAATGCTGGAAACATCATGTTCCATTTGATTTTTGATCATTTTCTTACTTATCCTTATAACCTTCAGTCTGAGAGATTTTGAATGAATTAATCATATAAAATTAATTGATTCGGATGGTGTTTTATTTCACACATCAACTTGTATAAGGAGAAATACATTCTCCTAATCTCTAGTTTTGGTTATAGTTTATTAACTTCATACTTAAGCTCTAGTTATGGAATCAGTGTTAAAATAAACAATTTGCTTAGTGAATTTGCTGTCATGTTGCCATCTCGATGTTTTCTCCTGCACTAACAAGTTCAATTACTTCTCATAAAAAATCCAAGTACTAGAATAACCTGCATGACTGTTTCATGAATCTTTTCCAATGCATCGTCATTTTGAATGTAGGGTGCCCAGAATTGCATGCAATATTCCAAATGTGATTTTAATAATGTTATCAATCATGCAGAATTGGAATAAACCATTTAATTTATAACTCTTCCATGCACAGCTATAGTTTATTAGCCCAATTGACAGTCATAAATGTAGTGAAATTTTGATGCATCGTTGATAATCACCATCGCTACTTTCCTTTTCTCACTTTGATATTGGATGCCAATGCATTGCATGTTTGTTTTATCGCATGTTGTGTGTTCAAGCCTCCACCACCACATTCCTACCTCAGACTTCAGTTCATAATTTAAGATGATTCCTTAATTCAGTCCTAGGGAGCTGCATTGCTAGAAGTACCATTTATCATAGAATTCATGAATTCAAAATGTAATTGTTAATTCTCTTCAAGAAAATGGTGCAGGTTAATGTACAGATAATTATTTTTTCCACTTGCATTAAACCCACACCTCAGCTGCCTCTGCCAGCAGTAAAGATCCCATAACACTATTATGGATAGCCACTGGGTCCCTCCTCTAACCGCGACCATCAAATCTAGAAAAACCCATTATACATTCAAGTGATATCTATGCGATCTTGCCACGTGCAAAGCGTTCTCAAGTTTGGCTAAAAACAACAATGGCTTCAACACTTAGGAATAGTATTGATAGATGGATGAAGGGGGATAAAATTATGTTTTAAAATTATGAGTGGGTTCATGGAATTAGGACTACCGTTCTTATAAAGGATAAACACCCCCATGGACTGGTTGGGCTGAAATACCTGTTTTCCTATGTAAATTCCTATGTAATTCACTGCATTAGATTAATGAATTATATTTTAAAAAATTTCTTTTGATCCTTCTGCACCAAGATTTAATTGTCATTCTTCCATGTTCGTAACAATGTTACTTATACAAAAACCAAGGCAGCTGGTAGATAAGTTTGCAACAGACACTCACATGCACACATAACCTCTAAAGAAATGGATGTTATTGCTATACCTTAATGCTTAACAACAATCTCTAGTCAATTCTGATAATAACAGTAATTAACATAATTAAAACCTCAATTATGAATGAACGTTTGTCAAAAAATCTCAAGTCAAAGCTAAGAGAAATGATCTTACAGCCATTGTTGTAAATTACTTGAGCTGCCACAAACTCATAAAAATTATTTTGTTTCAGAATATAACTAAATTTCAAATTTTTGACTTAGTCAACTGTGAATAAATTAAGACCCACATGCTATTTTTAAAATTTTAATTTTTTTTCTATTTTCACATAGCGATGAGGTTAACTTTAGGAATCATTTTCTTTACAGACAATGAAACCGGAGCTTTCTGTTAACTTTATAATCTTTAAGGTTTTTGAATAATTTACTAAATATGTCAACTCAACTTTGTACAATGAAGTGAATTTTCTCATTTTTTTTTTAGTATTTAAATGCTGATCTGTTTGTCCTAAACATGCACAAGTGTAAAACCGTCACACTTTAAACACATTGCTGGGCAACTTTTCTTTTACATAATCAGACATTTCAGACTTCAGGAAACCATATCATAAATAATAATTTGAACAATAAAACTCATTTGAACTAATATTGTAAGCCACAATTCAACCATTATTTCAGCAAGTGTTAGCTATTTGTTTGAATTGAAGGGAAATATTTTACGATTTGGAATGCACTGCCTGAAAGAATGGTGGAAGCAGATTCAATAGTAAATTTCAAAAGGCAATTTGTTATGGAACAGGGGTTTGGGACTAATTAGATAGCTTTTTCAAACAGCTAGCACAGGCACGAAGGGCTAAATGGCCTCCTGTATGATTCCCTTTAATCATTATAAATACAAATCATGAATTAAAATTGTGAAAATTATTCAGGAAATTTGAAAAACTAGACCATTCTTAACCTTAAGCAAATAATACAGAATTTAGAGGACATGGCACTTCATTTCTGTTCAGGCGTGATTTCCTTAACAATAGCCAGTATCTTTTTTTAATTAAAAAATGGGAAATTTCACCATCAAGCTCTGTCTTGTTTTGAAGAACTAAGTGATTTGTCATATGTCTGTACTTTCAGACATTCTCTTCAAACTAGTAATCTATTATGAGAAGAATTGATTTTTTCTATATTTATTATTGATGTAGCAACACCCAGCAGGATGTAGGGTGGGGGCAGGGGGAGGGGTGGCAGATTTGATCTTTGCTCTCTGAAGTTACGTTGCTTTTAAAAGGTACTGGGCAGAACCAAATACTACCCCACAGAGGAGTAGAGGAATATCAAAAGGAAAGTTATTAGTACTTTTGGTCATCTCCTGACAGCTGCCTTCAGAAGTGTTTGGTGAAACTCTAGAATCCTGTCACACACACTATTTCAGATGCAGATGCAAAGAGGGTCCAGTTAAAGGTATGGCAACCGCTGCGAACAATGAAGAAATATACAGTGGAAACCGACCATCATATAACAACTTGGATCTTAATAAGCAAATTATTCATCAAAACTTCAAATAAAACAAACATAATTCATGAAAGTCACTAGAAAGACCCATTTGTATTGCTCATTTACTAATTTTAAAAACAATGAAAACTTTAATCATTAGCATCAACTATAGGAGCTACTGGAAGGCACTATAGATACATGATTAATTTGCTTTCTGCCCTTTCTAAACTGAACATGACCATTTTTCGATAAAAGCAAAAAACTGTGAATGCTGGAAATCTGAAACAAAAACAGGAAATGCTGGAAAGATTCAACAGGTCTGGCAGCATCTGTGGAGAGAGAAACAGTTAACATTCAAGTCAAATATGACTTTTTGCAATTTGTAAGTTCTGAAGAAGACTCGTATTCGACTCGAGCTGTTAACTTGGTTTTTCTCTCCACAAGTCTTCTTCAGAACTTTCAAGTTCTGAAGAGTCATATTTGACTCAATGTTAATTCTGTTTCTCTCTCCACAGATGCTGCCAGACCTACTGAGTATTTCCAGCACTTCCTGCTTTTACTTTGACCATTCTGGTCTTTGTCAATTTTCTTCAAGTTTCGTCTTTCTCTCCTTCTTTTCACTTCAGTCAGGTTTCCTTTATTTTGTCCTGCCTATTCTAATTTTTGACCATTATTTCCTCTCTTTGTACACACTTTGTAATAGACAGATCCCATTTTATTCTCTCTGCTGCCTACCTTGTGCCTTTTTGATTTCCCAGGAAAGCCCTTTTCCATCTTCAGACTTATCTATGCATGGTTATTGATACCACTACAGCAGCATTACAACATTTGCTACCATCTCAGTGCTATTTCATATCAAGCAAATATTAAGCATTTTTATTTGAACAATGATAAAACCATCCAAATTAATATTTTGTTTTGCACTAAGGCACTTTAAGAAAAAACGTCTACTTTTTAGTTGTGTTGAGATAATTAACATAATGATGCCAGTGAATGCATCTAATGGTTATTTTCATTTTTGCAAACAAAAATGACTGAGAAATGAAAATAGTAAATGCCAATAGAGAGCCAAAAACTAACAGTAAAAAGTGAATAAGTTAAAACAAGAAAATGAAAAGTATAAATAAACAGAAATTAACAAAAGCAAAAATGCAAGGAAGAAAAAAAGCCCAAACAGAAATAGAAAAAAAAATACCAAGGAAGGAAGCATTAAAAGAAGGAAAACATAGGGAAAGTTGCAAAAAGGAATACATACATAAACACTTATAAATAAATGGAATAAAAATTCCATTAAAAATTGACAATTTATAATTAAAGACACCTATTAAATGGTAGTTTGAAAGGCACACACTGACTAAAGAAAACACGTTTTAGATTTATTTCAAAAGTTGATTTAAAAATTTAATAAATTTTCTTTTACCATGTCAATTAAAACAAGACGTTTTTCCCCACCACAATTGAGACACACACAATGTATACAGAATTATTTTCCTATGATTTTTTTTTTACTGGTGAGTCAACAGGCTATTCATAATCTTGTAATGACCATTGAGGTACTAAACAAGTAGGATTTGTTCAATCTGAGGGAGTACCAATGTTGAACATTTTATAATTACTTCATTAATTTAACAAAAAGATTGAAAATTTTAATGAATGGGATAATTGCAGACAATTTTACCACAGAGTAAGATTTCAGTAGGATTTGTTTTGTTTTTTGAATTTTAGAATTCTTGATATAAAATGTTAATATGGAAATCCAGAATAAATTTTTAATCATATCAGGATCATGTAGAATAACTAGATAATAACATTTTCTTATTCAGATAAAGTTGAAAAACTTCATATTTTGTGAATAGCAGGATAGCTTATCCTGCAACATTAATTATAGTTTTGGGCCATATCATTTGCATGTATTTTGAATAATTATTTAAAGTAATTGACTTCATATACTGACAACTTACTTCAAAACATGAATATACTCTTATCTGGTGCAAAACGTAACTGAAAAGGTATTGATTATTACAATCTGTACTGTCCATTTTGATTTCAAAGCTCATGTGGCTCAGAGCACATACAACCTCAGTCTGTTTGTTCAACATTTTACTAGAAACTTCAGAATCTGGTTTACGGTGGACAATTCAATAGTTCTATTGTTGTGAAAGCAATTACAAAATGATCAGTAAAGTTAATTCGATAACTTCATAACTCATGATTAAAAGCTTTAGTAAGGAAAGCCAAAGCTCCATTGGACAATGAAATGAGTATCAATTTTGGATAACGTGAATAAAAGTGTCTTGGACTAAGAGAAAACCTTAATTCTGATTAATCTTATACATAAGGACATGGCTCGCACAATTTTATCCATTTCTAATTGTTTTTAGAATTAAAAGCAAAACCAAGTTTGAATAATCAAATCTAATTTGAACCTGTCTAGACCTAAACCAGTTATATGGATAGCAATGTGCCAATTATACACCCAAACAATAAATCCAAATTTGGTATTAACGTATTTTCATAACATCTAGTTGCATTATTCCTTAAAATATAAATTTTTTTGCGTTTTGACAGAAAAGAGGCACAAAAAAACCAGAAAGGACAATCTGATTTTTATTGATAAATATTCCAAATGATTTTCGAAGTACTTTTCCATCAAAAGTTTGAGAGCTTTTCTAATGTTACAGTATTAAATAGACAATGGGGTTTTGATAAAGTTTCAATAATCTATAATTATTTACCATGCACTCAATACGTTTGTAACATTAGTTTTTCAGTAAGCGGTGAAAGCAAATATGCTGCTGTGTACAATGCTTACAATACCTTAAATTATAAATAAAATTAATTTTGTTTGGAGTTATGAATGTGGAAAGTCAGTAGAAAGTTACACTTTAATATAAAATAATTGATTAGTTAAGTCCATTATCAAAATTGCCTTGGCTACAATAAATTAGAGTTAGGCTTTTAATCACAAGCATATATATTTATAATGCGCAAATGTTTTTTTCCCCATCAGGTTTATTAATTTTCACTTCATTTATCCTTGTGCAATGTTGGTTTTTATACAACTTTTGAAATTGTTTGGCATTTTAAGTAATTGTATTTTTATTGTTAGTAGAGACTACAATGTCTACTCAAATAATGACAAGTGTAATACTCAAAACAAAATTAGATATGTTCTAGTGAAAAATTGGTTTGCCAATTCAACATTTAAAAACTGATTTTAAAAGATTATGGCCAAAAATTCAAACCCTACTAACAAGATTTTCAGAAATGTATAGAGGCTCTAACAGCTAGTTGTTGGTTTATATTTTCTTAAATTTTAGAGGATAGCTCCCCCATTTCTATTTTTTTATATAGAAAGCAAGATTATAACTTGTTTATGCAGGAGCATTTTACTATTTTGAAGACATGTTTTATGGATTCCAGCATTGAAACATTACAATTAGTTGAATTAGTTTACGTTAAGTGAAAGTTGAAAACAAGGGCTTTTTACTGAACAAGCCAGTTTACATTTTCATTTGAAAATGAAAAATTATATCACCATTTAAAAGGCAGTACGTTATTAAAACTTTAGATTTTATATCAGTTTTTGATAATTTCAAAATGAAATACCTCTGGTATTTAAAACTGATTCTAATGAATTTGATGATTGTTGGGAATACAGAGAAAGCCTAAGCAAATGTAGAGAGTTTGAACCGACGATTGGTAGAACAAAGATTTAAATAGATACCACTGCTACAATGAAACATATTAAACTAGTTTTTCTACAAAGTGTCAGGTCTTGGATGTTATAATCAGTTCATACTATATTAAGTTTGCGCCAGGCAATTTTTGGTAACATATTTTTATCAATGCAGCTCAAACAAGGTCCTACTTTCCAGTTGCCCCTCCCCCCATTTTGGATCTTCCTTTAAAGTAGAGCATTGGTGCTCGAATTGATCATTTAAAATGGTAACCAAATTAAGTCGATATTTTAATATTTTTGCGAGCTTTTTGGAACATGTGAAATGTTTTATTTGCTCACTCCGCGGCAGTCATTTTCCACGATGCCCCTAACTATACAGTAATTTTATAGATTAAATATTCAATCGGATTAACGATAGCTTTTCTTGGCTTGAAAATGCAAATAATTTACAACATATTTTTAATTACACCAACAAATCACACCTTCGTATGGTTTAGAACCAAAAATGCACACCCTTTACTACAAATCGATATGTTTTAACTTTGCAAGGATTGTTAGAATTTTCCAGGAAAAACTGTTAGGCAAACGGAATACAGAATCGAAACAAAAGATTTAACAGGAGCTAATGTGAACGAAATGCGTTTTATTCGCACGTTTTAGTTCAATTTTAAATATATAAAAGCGTGATATGCGCGAAAACGCTACATATTATCTAGTCAATTAAAGCAGACAGCTTTAATCACGAAGAATGATCGCAAAGTACAAATTCATCTATGAACGATTATTTTCTTTTTATAGGGAAGCTTCCCCTCTCACGCCGGGGGAATCGTTAGCTTTGTCGCTAAAGGGCGATTTAGCTTTAAACAATTTTAAATCGGCAATACCAAATTTCTTACGTTCGCGCCTGCCAACAAAGAAAAGGAAACGGGTTTGAATTTCGGATGTAGATTTTCGTTCGTTCTGAACACTTCCGCCAATAAAGTTGTGCAATGTGAATTTAGTTAACTTTTTTGCTCCCTTCGCTAAAAACGAAAACACTCCATTTAAAAAATCTGCACGAACGACGGCTCAGCACGCGTTATTACAAAGAGATCTGCTTCGCTAATTTAACAACTTACTCCAACGCATCTGTGAGCAAACGTTAAAACCAACCACCTTTCAAATACAAAGACCTTTAGTTCCAATATTTTAAAACGGCAACGTTGTCTTGTGTGAACAACAGTGAACCGGGTTCTTTAGCTTGAATAGAATGAGAGAACAGCGAAACTGCTAGAACTTTCAAAAGATCTTTTTCGACTAACATTTCGATGCAGTAATGTAATTATCTTTTTGGTGGGGCCCACCAACCCCCCCTCCCCCCCCAAAAAAAAAATCTGGGGAAAAAATGTAGCTTACAGATTTTAACATGAAAAGTATTTACGCCTTATTTATTAAGGAGCAGCCATTGCAACGCTTCGGTTTTGATGGCGACGCATTATACATCTGAACGTGGTGTCCTTTCTACATTATTCAGCTTCAACGGGGAGGGGAAAGCACAGGATGAACAGATCACTACGAAAATACACTCCCCTTCCCCCCCGACACAACCAACCCCCACCACTGGTAACTCGCGCAACCACCACATTGAAGAACTGCAGCAGTCAGGAGAATTTTCGCGCCATCGCCCTTGTAAATGGAAGCCTGATTTAAACCAATGAATGAACTTTGTAGGCAGAGAGAAAAAAAACTTGGTCAGTGGTAGCGAGGCTGAAGACGCTTGATAGGATCCAAGAGTCGGGCTGTGTGCGAATGAGAAGGCGGAAAGGGGGAAGAGGGAAAAAAAAGGAGAATGCTCCAACAACTGTTATTCCACAATCAATATGTTTCTCGGATTCACGGACCAAAACCTGTCCCTCCCTCTCTCTCCCAGTATCATTGAATAGCTGGCATTCCTCACGTGAGAAGTTGATGTATAGTTTGACCACGTGGCTCATTCAGCCGGAATATTCAGGGATTTTTTGGAGCTGCATTTTATTCAGAGGCGGTGCTATTAGTAACGTAGTGTGACATTTTCACAGCCTGTTTGCGAAAGGGGTTTTGGGGGAAAGACAAAAAATAGTTTTTTCTCTCTTTCTGCAGCCCGCCATTCTAGACTGCTAATACAACTTGTTCTGGGAATTTATTTTATCATCGTGTTTATTTTGTAAGAACTCTTTCATCCCCTCCCATCTTTTGTATTTAAATCGACCGATTATTTCTCCAAAGGGGAAGATAAAGGCGGAAAGATCTTTGCTTTTTTTGGAGTTTTAGCAACATGAACAAGCTCTATATTGGGAATCTTACCGAAAACGTAACCACTGTGGACTTGGAAAGTCTGTTCAAGGAATGGAAGATTCCCTTCACTGGACAGTTTTTGGTGAAAACTGGTTATGCTTTTGTCGATTGCCCAGATGATAACTGTGCTATGAAGGCTATAGATACACTGTCAGGTAAGCAACTTAATCCCATATCCTCCAATGTAATCTCAAGTTTTGAGGCAAGCAGCCGTAAACCTTGTTTGGTGAGAGGCCTAACACAGCTCCTTGCGCACCAGTTTCGCACAAAACTGACTCGGGTGGGGGGAGGAGGCTGCTCACTCCCGAGTGTTTGAGAAATACCCATTTGCAGGAGCACTGCTTAAACGGCACTTTCTTCAGACTTTCGCTGAAGAAATTATTAATTTTAATCTTTAGTGTGATTTTAAACTCTTTTTGGTGGACCCTGGTGTATCCTGTATCTGCACGCGGTCTTTTCTTTCCCCATTTGTTAAATATTTACAGCGCTCAGTGGCTTTGGCAGTAACTAAAGGAAGATGCATTCTGTGCAGGATGCTTTATGATTTACTCTTTCCTTATTAAACTAGTGGAGCTGTACTGGGTTTAAGACAGTATTGGAGAATTCAGCCCGTGTTGCTGCACCTTCTTGGTATTTGTAGGCCTTTAACAATCCAGGCGGCACCTCGGAGCCACCATTCAAATCAATGCGCGCCTGGGAAAGGAGCACGCACTTCAGTTTTTATACTATTAAAAAAAATAGACAGAAACGAAAGCTCACTATCCAAAAACCATTGACAATATCAGTGTTATTTTTGTTCGTTTCGTCCGACAGCGCGAATGCGTTTCTGGTCGGCCATACTGAGTCCCAAAAGTGTCCTTTAGGACCCGACCACTAGAAACATGGCTGAAAATTAGGCTACAGAACAATTGAGACCACGTCTTTATTTTTTCCCCCAAAGTGTACTTGTTTACATCAGTTTCGGGATTGCAGTTGACTGATTCCTTACATTTACACCGAAATTTCTTGTTACCCGGATTCCGAGATTTGTAACGTAGTTGCTTTGGAAGTTGTTGGTCAGATACAAACTTAACGTTGAGGATCAATGCACTAAAAACGGTCAATTTTAAATGTTTTTAAGTGTTTAACACGCAGCCTTGTATTTTATGTATTGCCTCAGGTAAAGTGGAGCTGCACGGAAAATCCATAGAAGTGGAGCATTCCGTTCCTAAACGACAAAGGTAAAAGGTTTAATTCGTGTCAGGTTTCTGTCCGAACAGAATTAAACTAAAAAAGACACTCTATTGATTATATATGTTTGGAATTAAATGTTATGTAAACCGTACGAGTCTCTGGACTTGGTGTGCTTAATTTAGCATCTAATTACTGTCTGAACTTGGTACTTTTATGTCTATTTTGGGGTTTGTATCTTGTTTATAGTTAATCACTTATGTTTCTTTAAATTGCTCGGGAATTTGATTAAAACTGCATTTGATTTGAGAAGCCAAAATAAGTTTTTAACTAAAACTAAGACCTGATGCAGTATTTCTGAAAAGTTTGGGCGTCAGCAGGAAATGATCTGAGATGTCTTGTATTCTGCTAACCGACAAACACGTGAGGAGTTCTCAATTTAAGAGCAAAAAAATACGAATATCACAATCAAATGTTTCCTCTTGTACACGAATGTAGATGAGATGGTGTGATATAGAAGGAAAGGTATGTTCTCAGAGGCGGTTCACTTAAACGCTAATGTGCAATCGATTATTGGTCGCGTTTAAAATTAAATGCTATAGGATTATTCAAAAATGCTGTTTCCAAATATATAACTGACGGATTGCGTCTAGGGGTGTTAAATCTTCAAGTGTTGGAGTTAAACATTAATTTTTCCGTCTTTGGGACCGTTTTGACCGTCTTAAAACAAACGAGTTAGGGTAATAGCTTTAGAAAGTAATGTCAACTGTTGCATTTTTAAAAAAAATAAAGATCATCATTGGTTTAAACGTTCCATATGAATTTTTACAAGTTGAATTGTTTGTGATGGGATATTGTATCAATTTACTGCTTTTATTTTTGACTGGGATATGATACCTTCCTCTAGTGTTTTTCCTCTGTACAAAAAATGTTGAATACATGATTTAAAATGAGAGCAATTTTATCTAATCTTCAAAGTAAGCCACCACTCTTTGTGCTAAAGCTTTTAGTTCAATGTAATTTGACTATTTTCTGTAGAGTCCTGAGGTTGCATCACAAGGTTGCTGGAAATGCTACGTTTTAAGAGATCTAAATGGTTGAATGGGCAAAATTCAGCATGGGAGGGCCTTTAGGTAGCTTCCTGTGTGATGACTCTTTTCCTCACCCCATTCTTCCACATTAGTGTAGGTTGAGTTCAAACTACTTTAATTCAGTGCCCTCTGCATTTAATTTGTGCAACATGACTAAATTATCAATTTTCAGTGCTCTTCCATTTTATTTGCAAATCACCCAGGAATGTAAAATATTTCATTTTTAGCATGAAGATCTGCTTCCAAAAATTATGTAACTTCACGAATGATGGCATTTAAAACTAAATGTAAAATGAGACTGATTTGTTTAATGAATCATTTAATGCTTTTAAAGTAACTTCATCTAGCTCTGAATGAAAATTGGTTAGTAATAAATTTTTTCCATTTATTTAAGCAAGTTATTGTGCTTTCCTAGCATAGAGTAGGAACTGTACAACTATTCTGATCATTTTACTAATATTTTGTATTAAGGTTCTTGGTTTAGTTTTGATTGAATAGTTGTGAACCAAATTAATTCCTTTGTTCTATTCTTTTGTGATTGAATTGTTCTTTTAAATCATCAGAAAACGTTAGTTCAATCTTAAACATTGAAGTTTTCAAGGATATATACTGTCAATCTTAGTACTGATTTTACCATTTTATCAAATATGAACTGTTTGGTTATATATTAGCAAGATTAAAAACAAATCCAGATCTGTAGTATCAACTGATGCCTGTAATTTTAAATTTTTGATTCTTGTCCTTGCATCACCTGTTTAAAATTTGTGCCCATTTTTGTTTTGGTCTGGTTTAAAAGCCATTGTTTGAGTTATAAATGAACGTAGTGTCTATGAACGTCATATGGGTAAATATGTTCTGAAATGTAGAATATAATGTGCACCTATTTGAAAACACAATTATCATGTTATATTTTCTGAAGCCTTAATTTTAGGTAATGGGTGTGCCTTTATTGCTAGTGCACCGTTCAAACATCTTTGCACAGATATGAAGATGGACATATAGTTCTGGCATTAATCACCAATGTGCATGCTAAAAGGGTGCAGTCTGCAGTCTCCTCGGAGGCCATCTTGAGTGTCACGTTGGTTTAGTATACCTTGAATCTGGATAAAAAACTCTGTTTAAAATTGCAATTGTCACTCATTGGAACCCCCAGCACTCCATACATTAAAATAAACACACACATACTGGACACGAGGAAACAGTCTTTTCTGGAGACTTTATTTCCAGTAGTGAAACTTCACATGCATGTAAACAGGCACATGCAGGGCTCTATTGGCAGGTAGTGTGCTTTGTAGTTTGCAAAAACAGTTTGTGTTTGGCCATGTTTTGCATTATACAGCTAGAGTTCCATTAGTGCTGTAGTACAATATAATCACAATTGAAAATAAACATCATCTATAGCAGTTTCCATGTTGAAATTAAAACAATTGAATGAGTAAGAAAGAGTAAAAAACTTTCAGAGGATTGTTTGGTTTCCAGAAGTTTTTTTTAAAAATCTGGTCCAGTAACATGAGGAAAACTCTGGTATCCTTTTGCCGGCCTCAAGGTCAAATACCAATCTTGATGAGTTGAAGTCGATGTATGAATTTCAGTTGCCCTCTTTGGAGTAATGGAGGGAGACTTTATCTTGGGTGGTGGTTGGGGGAAGGGAAAGAGTTAACAATGTCAGTTCTATCTCAAGTATAATCACCATTTGTTGAAGATAAAATGATGGGTATGAAGAAATTCTTGGGCCAAACAATTGTGCCCTCAGCTAAATTTGTGATAAGGTACTTGCTGATTATGCACATAGAAAAGAAGTTCAGAATATTTGAAATATATATATCTCTTTTCTGTAAGTCAAATTGACAGTTAATATTTAATTTTCTGATTATATGTAAAAATATTCCATATTTAAAGGGGAGACCATTAATTATGTTAAAGATGCTATATAAATGCAAGTTGTTGTACATGTTGAAAAGCATTATGTGGATTTGGGGTTTTTAACCATTTAAAAAAATTGAACTCGTCTAGATATGCTGCCAAAATACTGTCAAAGAAAAATCAGTTTAATATTTGAAGAATTGTTTATGTAACTTCCTTGCGTCCATTGGGTCTGATTGATTTACAAATGAAATCAATGACTGTGGAATAAGATTGATCAGTTAGTTAACTTTACTCAATAACTTTACTTTGGCAGTATTTGGAATCTTGCATACGTACCAGTACAGGAGCCCACCCAGTTTGCTGGTATGTGAATTCTGTGAGCTGTACTTAAAGCCTTTCCTACACAAATATTCACTTTGGTCCGAAGGACTGAATTAGTGAACATACCTTTTGGTATTTGCATTCTCTTTACTTGTTTTGTTTTGTGCAATTTATTTTTTTTCAAACGTTGCTTTGTGTAGGGGTTTAATAGATCTCATCAGCAATTGCAAATGGCAAAAAAACTTGCTTTACTTATAACAGACCAACAATTGATATATGCAGCTGTTTCACCCTGGTCTTCCTGCTCAGTTTTCATCAATGCACAATGTGCATATTTATCCAAATGCCAGTCCTGCATTTTTTTCATGTTTCAAGTTGGGAAATTCAGTTTGAATTATCTAGTTTTTTTTCTCTCTTGTGACTTGATGTGCATAGTTGAGCAGCAAGTAGCTTCCCTCGTTGTGTTCACTTTGCCTCGAGGTTTGGAGGCAATTGAGTGGGGTACTGCTAATCCACATCCTCATCACGTAAAGAAAGGTCAAGAGGTGGTGTTAGTAAGGGTTTCCATAAAGTTGTGTTGAGGCCAGAGGACCAATCAGGACAAAGTGTGCTTAATTTGTTATTCAAAGTGAAATTCTTGGGCCCAGCAGTCACTGCATTCCAGCTCGCGTTGAACGTTCAGAACTGACGTGGGTACGCCCACCATTGCAAAAGCGACCTTTGTACCTGCTGTGAAAGGCAGGTTGGGAATATGGTGCCATAGAGCACTTAGTGAAGCGTTAAAAGGATGAAAGACTGCTCACTGTTATTGGAGAGGGCATGGTCAAAGCTTACTTGGTAGAAGGGTGGGAGTATGTAATGGGGGAGGGTTAAACCTTTTAAGATGTCTTTTAGGCTTCGTGTGATTATATGCTTTTTAAAAAATTTTCAAAATGCACATCCAAACAATACATATTTATCAGATTTGCAGGTTTTTTTCAATTAGTATTTGCAGGACAAGCTGTTACTAGGAAGAAATTGAGAAAATAGATAACCAATGATTGTAAATCGCTTAACTTTAATTCCCAACTGATATTCTACTCATACATACACACTTCCCATCTCATTCAAACTTGTGTATGTCTCTCTCATTTTGATGTTTGTAGCAGAGTTCTATAGTCTTTGCTTGATATCACAGCAGCTGGTGTCCAGTGGATGATATACATGCTCGCAATCTGATTATGCAAACAGCCTGCTGTCATTTGTTGTGCAATGGGCAGTTTAGTTGGGGGGGGGGGGGGGCGCGGCGGTGGGGATGGGTGCAGATCTGACACTTGCACCTGGGGTTAAAATCTGTCTGTTCAGAATTTTGATATATGAATAATACTAACTATGTGAACAAAGTATTCTCTAAACCGTGCCATTTATTTTCCTGGAAGGAAATTGTAAACACTTTATTTAAAAAAAAAAACACTTGCTTTGTGTGCATCTTGGTGAGGGAAGCTTGAGGCCCAAATTGATTTGCTGTATCTGTAAAGTAATGAAAAATGTCTGTGAAGTGGGTGTTCTTTCCTCTGTCTAGGGTTACTTCCTCCTTGACCTCTGACTACAATCAGTGAAGAGGGCAGCCATTGCATTCTAGGCAGCTGAACTGCTTTTAATTGTTGAATAGTACTATGCAGGATGTCTGTGTGGCTTCCTACAGCGACTATCTATTTGTTGTTTTATAGATATTTTGGGGTTAAAATTTTAGAAATAAGCTTTTTTAATCATATCACTCCTTTAACGCTGTTTATGGCACATGTT
Organism: Carcharodon carcharias; assembly: GCF_017639515.1. Lineage (NCBI taxonomy): Eukaryota > Metazoa > Chordata > Chondrichthyes > Lamniformes > Lamnidae > Carcharodon > Carcharodon carcharias. Next base: position 136,900,964 of record NC_054469.1, on the reverse strand, counting down.
TGAGTCTTAAGTGTGGTAGAAGTGTCCATGCTGTGGTGTAGTCTTAGAGCAACAATTTGCTAAATGCAGAGAGAATGATCAGTACAATCTGACAAGTTTGTTCAGTGTAGTGACACAAACTGCTTAACAGCTCTTCATTGTATTTTAAGACTGGTTTCATTGTTCACCTTGCATGTATTATTTTCAATCTGGTGGCTTATTTCCGTTACAAATTTCCTACAGTTAACTTTAGGGTTGTCTTTGAATTCAATTTTATTTTAGACATAAGTTTTAAAAGTGCATATCATAAGTTTCAGTAGTATGCAGTCACTTGTATGTTTAACCATGTCTTGGATCTAATTGATCAAAATTATTTTTAGGGATAGGGCAATAGAAATTGGATCAGATTCCTGGATCCAGCCTGACTGCAATAACATCTCTGTGGAGAGTTGCTCATGTGTGGTCTAAAGTTTTGATTTTCCTGAGCCACCTTTTTAACACACTTGGTCAAACATCTTAGGTTTTCTTTCAAAACTTTAATATTAAACTATCCTAGATTTCTAAATATTATTTGGGTTCAATTAGGAAGGTTTGCATAAAGTGATTTTTAAACCATGAATAGGGTACAGCTTACTAATTGTTTTCCTTCTTGGCTTAAAGGAAGCTGTAGAGAGATTGCATACATTGAGGACATCTTTTAAGTGACAGGGGATCAATTTCCTCATTTGTACCAGAAAGCAGGCAAAATCAAATGTAACCTATCTTTTCTAGGTATTTTGAGCTTTACAATGTACCCATGGTAGTCATTCCTATATTGTAGGAATGAGCAAATGGCTGCAATTAAAATAGCTTTCATCAGTGAAATTTTTGCTTACCAGTAATAAATGGTATGGCTTGGTTTATTAATGGCTTTCTCTTACAAACGTAGGAGTGGCTAATCTTCATAACAATTTTGATTTGTCTGTTATTAACCACACTTCACTTGAAGCATGATCCTGTGCCTTTCCTGGATAGCTGGAAAATGTGAAAAGGTTAACACTTACTTATGGATTTGGTGTTACTGTATTGCAGTCAGTTGCAAATGTGATTGTTCTTTAAATTTGGAGACTATAACAGTATCCAAAAGAATATTTCCATTCTGAACTGGTAAATTAATCTAGGAAAGGCACATTATCATGCTTCAGGTAAAATGCAGTTAGTAACAGCTTCACCAAAATCTATATGAATCTTTTGAAATACCTAGTTATTTTTGTGTGATTGCTCATACTTGACATTTCTGAAAATTGTGTTGCAGTGATAAAATAATATTTCTAAGCTATTTAGAACAAAAGTTGTGGGATACAGATTGTATAGCAATATGGCTTACATTTTGAATCCTCCTGTCATTTTAATATTTTTAATTCAGTATTGAAGTTGCATCAAAATCTAATTTAGAAATCTTCCAATATACAGCTGTTTTGGATATTTAGTTCAAATTGAACTGATAAGCCATATTTGATGTGACACAGGACACCGAAAGCATGTGTTGATGTTCTTTGCTAATGGAATATGTAATAGAACAGTTGAAAAATTAATGGTGCACTACAGAAAAGTTTGTAACCATTTAATTACAATGCAACTTTAACAATTATAAAACTGAAAGCCAGAGTATAGCATAAGTTCTAACTTCTGCTTGAGTTTATTTTATAACTGTCTCAAGGTTGAGTGTAGTGAGCATAGCTACATTCTCTTAACCACTGAAAATTGTCTGGATCCGTTTACCTGCCTTTTCTGTATCTGTTGTTTATACTGTGTGTGCAGTATACAAGGGCAAAATTCTAAAGATGTGGAACCTGGTTAACATATGCGATATGTTTGGTATTTACTGAAATTGAAATGATACTGCTGTAGCTACTTGAGATGTAAATAAAGAGTATTTCCTGTAACTTTGTAATCATTAGAATATAAAGCATAGTTAAGTGGCATTCATCATGCGTGGTTTGGATTCCTGTACACCACATACATTCTTTTTACAAAAGGCTGAATCATGAGCTATGTAACTTCATTTAACATTCGTCTATGTTCAGAAATGTGATTTTGTTCTTGTACTGATTTGATAAACATCAATGTATTCAACTCTTCAGTCTCAATTTATTGACTGCTAATATCAAAAATCTCAAACTCTGGGAATGTGCGTGCACAAATTACTGTACTTATTAATACTTGGTAATTTCACAAATCAAAACTGGATATATGGCTGTGGATTTAAGGCAGAAAATTATATAATATTAAAACCACAAGGAAATGGCCATCTCTGACACTATCCAATTGTAAAAATATGATTTGTATGTCCTTTCCATACAATGCAAAGATGGCCAATTTACCAACTTTCTAACGATCTTTTTAATTTGCATAACTTAATTACACTGGGAATGGATATATAGTTTACAAGTTGTTCAGTCTTATATTTTATACAAGGCTGAATTTTTTTCTTTTTTTAAAAAGCCTAAATACCTCAACTTAAATTAAGACCTGTCTCTTGTATGTACCACCTTGTAAACAATGTTACACTAAAATGAATAATACTGTATCTAAAAAAAAAACTTAGTTTTTAGCAAGCATCTAATTTAAAATAATTGTATCCATTGAAGCTTTTGTTTGTAGCAAAAAAATCAGCTTGAAGTTATCCAAAAGTACCAGTTTGTAGTGCAATAAGATATAGTTTACCATTCACATGTAACCCCAGTGTCAAGAAATAAAATGGATACTAGCTTTAGAAAAATTTTAAGTCTACGGGCTCTTTTGAATGTGTCCGTGCAGAGTGTGACAACGTTTTAAAATGATCAATTCTGCGTCTTTGGAAATGAAGTGACCTGAGTTTTGATCAAATTTTAAATTGTAAGGGGCAAATGACGTTTTTTTGTCTGACTACTTGAGTTGCATATTGCTTGAAATCTTGCAGAGGTGTTAGAGAATGTAGAGGTTTTGTAGGTAAATTTTGTAAACATATTAAGAATGAATTGCATTAGTGACTCAATCATAATAGCTGCTGAGATCTTAAAATAAGCATTTCAAAAGTTGATGTGCTGCTTTCCTGAATTTGAAGTTCCTTTACAAATCGTCTGCATGTTGTAATTATTCAAATCCAAGGTAAAATTGGAATTCGCTGTTGTAATTCAAATTGCTAGTCAGGTTTGATCTATTCCTAAAAATTTAAAGATCATCATCTAACATGATGCTTAATGTGATCAAGAAATACCTCTAATCTACAGACTAATGTAGAAAAATTCAAATGTTGGTGATAAAATAAATTTATCTTTATGTCAAGCTTGTTCATGTGCTCAGTTTCTCCTCCCCTATTGAAAACTTTGCCTATTCCCTTCCAAAACCTCTGCCTCTTTTTCCTCCTTTCAGAGGTTCTGCAGACCCTACTTCTTTACCCAGGCTTTTGGTTATCTACCCTATTGTGTGGCTCATGAGGTTTTTTTCTGTTGATAGTACATCCCAAGGTGTAATATGTTTTAAGTGTTATATAAACACAAGTTTTTGCTCTTTTATGCCAGGGTATGATTGCACTAGGCAGTTCTAAGTACCTCAACATTAGCCAGTCAACACTTGCGCAATCAAATAGGGGAATCTCAACTGAACTTGATCTTGTCGCTATCGTAAGCTTTCAGCAAGGATCACCTGATCATGTTTGGGAGCCAGTTTACTGGCTGTTCATCCCATCTAAACTAGGGGCACTAAGACTTTACTGCTGCTCTGGGTAAGATTACATAAATCAACCCAAGCTACTGATGTACCCAAGACTTCCTTAAAAGTTGGGTGGGTTTACTGATTGCTTGATTTTAAATGTTTGCTCTTCGTTTTAACAGTTAAAATGCATTTGTTGAAAATTATCTTCATACTAAGATTTAAATGCTGATCTCATTTCTATAGAATAGCTAATTAGAATTTCTCAAATTCAAACTGCTTCAGAATAGTGACTTTTGAATTAAAATGGTTTAAAGTATCCTTTAAATCGAAAGGCTTCTTGGGACATTTGGCAAATGACATGGTGCAAGTTGTGTACTGATTTATGAAGTTCAGAAAAAAAATATGCAGTACACCCATGAACTCTTAACTGAAGTCTTAAAATTATGAATGAATTTATTTAAGCTCTTTGAATAAAAGGAATTTGTTATATTTGCCTAATACAAATAAACTAGGTATTAGAGTATGAAATTTAGTAATACATTCACTAAATGTTCATTTTTCTGAGCATTAAGGTTTAATTTTTTGGTTACGTTTTGTCAAATTTTGTTTGATAATACACCTTTGAAGTACCTGGAGATGTTTGACTGTTAATTGTGCTATCTAAATGCAAGTTGTTAATGTAGGCGTTAGTTAACCTAAGAAATGACTGTTGGGTTTCTCCTTGTTGTAAACTTTTAAAAGTTTTGAATTAAATTTTATAGATATATGATTTGCTATTAAAACAGACAGGAACATTTGCACACACCATTCAATAAGTGGCTCATTTTTAGCCTTGAAGTGTTCTTGGTTCTTTAAATTTCTCCCTTTCAACCCCATTTGCTACTTGTTGGAGTAAGATTTTACGAGTGTCTGTTACTCTTTAGCAACTTGTTTAAGTGGGCATTGTTCACTTAAGGCCTTTGCGAGGTTATTCTACAGTGGTGGTAGATGGTTGAAAACATAGCTCACCTGACTTTGTGCCTGTGCTACCCAGCTCTATCTAACACAATCATAATTGCAACAATAAGTTGCATTTTTTTTTTTAGTGCCCTTAATATAGCAAAACACGCCAGGCTACTTCATAGTATTGATCAGGATTTGATTAAATGAAATAATGTTTCCTCCTCAGTCTAATTTCTGCCCAATAATACATCCTTTTGTGACTGTACTTTGGCAAGTTAATCTTCCATACTATCTTTGCAATGCAACCACTCCATCAACCTCCTCATCAGTCATAATTTATACATTCTTTTATAGCTTTGCAAGTTCCGCAGCCCATACTCCTGATGCCCATGTACTCAATCACTGGAGCTAGTGCACTGGTATGAAAAGTCATTAAGAAGTTTAATGTAATGTTGGCCTTTATCTCAAGGGATGGAATACAGAGGGGAGCTAGTAATATTTAAATTATAGAAGGACTTGCCCTACCTTGAGTATTGTGGTCAGTTTTGGTGCTGAATCTCAGGAAATATATATTCACTTGGGAAGTGTAGGGAGGATTCACCGGAATGAGGGTCGAGGTTTAATTAATGAAGTCACATTTCATAAACTTTATTTGTATTCTCTTGTGTTTAAAAGGTTGAATGGTGACTTAATAGAGATATTTAAAATTGTGGAGACTCAATAGGGGTAGATAAAGGGAAACTTCCCTCTGGGGGAGGAATGCACAAGAGGGCATAGAGCTAGGTGACGAGCGACAAAATTAGGATGCACATTTTTCCCACACAGCATAATAGAAACCTGGATGTTCTGGCACTCTTTCCCCACCCCCACACATTAATAGACACAATTACGTTTGGGTATCAAAGGATATGGATAGACAGCTGAATGGAGTCAATGGACAGTTGTTTTTCGTGCTGGAGGACAATTTAACATGGGCTTCCCTAGGCGTTTATATTAGAACCACTGGTTTTCTTGATCTTTATTAATGACCTACACATGGATGTGCAGGGCACAATTTCAAAACTTGAAGAATTGTGAACAGTGAGGATAGCGATAGACTTCAAGAAGAAGGAGAAGCTGGGCAGACACATGAAAGATGAAATTTAATGAAGAGAAGTGTGAGGTGATACATTTTGGTAAGACAAATGAGGATAGGTAATGTAAAATAAAGGGCACAATTCCTACAAGGGGTGCTGGAACAGGCAACTGGGGTATATGTGCTCAAATCATTTGAGAGTGGCAGGACAGATTAAGATAGTGGTTAATAAGGCATAGGAGATCCTAGGCTTTACAAATGGATTAAAAAAGCAAGGAAATTTACATTGAGCCTTTACAAAACACTGGCCTGGCCTCAACTTGAGTATATCGTTTCCAGCCCTAGGCACTATACTTTTGAGATGTTATTAGTGAGGGTGCAGAAAAGATTGTGTGGCTCCAGGGATGACGGACTTCAGTTACATCAATAGGTTTGGAAAGCTGGGATTACTCAGAGCAGAAAAGTTTCAGGATTTTGATAGAATTGTGTTAAATCATGAGGGGATCTGGAACAAACAGTTGAACCAGAGAACACAGATTTAAGGTGATTGACAAAAGAAGCAAAGAAGAACTATGCAGCGAGTGGTAGGATCTGGAATACACTGCTTGAGCGATTGGTGAAGATAGATTCAATTGTGGCTGCTTTTGAAAGGGTATCGTAATTATTTGAAGAGAGATTTGCGGAGCTTTGAAGAAAAGGTGGGTGTGGGGCTAACTGAGTTGCCTTTGCAGAGAGCTGGTATGGACATAGTGTGCTGCACCTTCTGTGCTGGCTTTCAGATTCTGTGGAGTTCAGATCAACCATGATCCAATCTGAATAGTGGAAAAGGCTCAAGGGGTGGAGTGGCTAACTCTCGTTCCTATGTGACTATGATCTCTTGTGGATTTTAACCCTTGCTTACTGCAGCCAATGTGGTGGAACCTCCATCAACCTTGGCCTTAAATTTGAACACCCTCTCAATCCCTTTGCATCACACGCTCACCCTGCTTTCAAAAGGGCCTTCAAAAGCATGGTCCAAAAGGTATATTTCAGTCACCGCCCTAAAACTGACCCAACCATAGAGTTCCTTAGGATATTTTGCTGCTGTACAGGAGCCTTCTACTTTTTAGGGATTGTCTATATAGATTATAGCAATACATTGTGAGAATCTTGGCTTTTTATTTCTTTCCTCCCCAAATCCCCACCCTCACTTGGCAAACTGGGAATTGGAGCTGGGACTTACTTGGCGTGTATAAATTACTAATTAACCAAGGTAATTTGGAGGTTCCTATTGAAGAAAAGTGTTTCTATTCTTAGCTTGGTTTGTGCTTATTGAAGTTAGGTTTTGTGCATTCTAATTATAGGTTTTCCTGACATATTGTTGATCATTCTTATGTGTAACAAATTGTAAATGTGTGTAAAATTTTACAAGTCAAGATCAGAATATGATCCTTAATCTTCATTTCGATTGCAACTTTTCCTTGTGATTACAAAAGTTCAATGTAAAATGGTTCCTAACAAATGGGCTATTAAATTCTGTTCTGCACTCTCTCAATTTGAATTCTGTTTTTGTAATTTTGAGTTTGGTATAGATTTGAAACTTTGAATGTTCTGATTTAGTTTAATGAACTTGCAGATTCTATTTAAATATATTGTAATCAAGAATTTTTGGATGCTGTTTATGGTATCCATATTGAAAGTACAACTTTTGAGTCCAGGGTGAAATCAAACTTTATTAAATTGGCCAGTTGTAATCTCATGGCTTTGATTTGTTTAATTCAGATTTGAAAACACTTGTACTTGAACATTAATTTCAAAAGGAGCTTGAAGTATTAAAGATAAGTGTATTGCTGAAACCTGTGGGGGACAGAAAATTTGAACCAAATGCAAGTCTACATCTCAGCCAATAGCAAAACTTGGAAGAATAGAAGCAGGAGAATTTGTCTTCTGCATGTAATTTGATCAAATTGATTGCAACTTTGCATCCTATTTACAAAATTGAAGTACGAGAAAGGATCTTGTTTCTAAAACTTAAGTAATTTGGCCTTTCTAATTTGAGATCTCCTTTTGAAAATACAGAGAATCTAAAATAGACCACATTTGGAATTAAATGTGTTTGGCTGAATATGGCCATAGTGAAGTTTTTTTTTTCTAAACTTGGTACTTAACATAAACGTCAGGCACCAAGTTCAATAATTCAAAAACATTTTAAACTTTAAAATTGTTCCATTTCCAAGTCAAACAACCTGTGTAGAATTGGTTCCAACAGTTATGTTGATTTTAAATACCTTTTGGTAGAATATGCTTCTACTTTAAAATATCAAAAAGTCTTTGCCATCTTTGTACACCTTTCTCCCCTGGAGAGGATATAAGTGGGGGGGCGGGGGGCGCAGAGCTAATTTTCCTTTTTCTCCATGGTGCGCTTCATGATTGTTGATAACTTGAAATTTAGGTTCTCTAAACTCAACGCTAAATTAAATTCCTTCATTCATTTTGTTCACAAAGCTGTTTTTACACAAGTTTAGTGTTCAATTATGTATTTAAGCAATTTATGTCTTCAGAACTAATTTCAAAGCATAACCCCTCAAATCCTGGAAAAAGACAGAGAGAACCGAGGATTCAGACAAATGAATTGTTAAAAATAGGACTAGTACAAGTCTCTTTTTTTTTTAAAAAAAAGTACATATATTTGATTTTATAATTAGGGGGTAGAATAATAAAAAGGATCATTTTAAACTGCATTAATTTTTGGCAGTGCCTAGTTTTTGATGTCTTGGGGCTGGATGCCAAGACCATTGGAGGTGTGCAGAAGAGATTCACTAAAATGATATTGATGATCAAGTAGAAACTGTTTGAGGCAATCTGATTTTCAAAACTGGAGTTTGATAGAAGTATATAGATCAAAATTATTTACACGATTAAGTTGGTAACCAGAGGCCATAAACTTAAGGTATTTAAAAGAATTAAGCGATGTTGAGAAAATCTTTATTTTATGAAGAGAGCTACAAAGTTGTAGAATGTCCTACAGGAAAACTGGTGGAAGTAGAATGTATAATGGCTTTTTAAGAGAGAAGTTTACAAGTTGGTGAAGAAAGGTCAGGGTAAAGCAATTTGTGGATAGCTCTTTCAGAGTTGGCAGATGTGTGATAGTCAAAATGGCCATTGCTGGTGTTCTGTTATTTGGAAAATGAGATTCAGAAGAAACCCGATGAGACACTTCAAAATTTATGAAGAGGTCCAATCGGGTAGGTGTTTAAAACAAAAACGGTTTCCACTTCTGGATGAGTCCAGACTAGAGGCGCAAAAAATAAAAGATGAAAACAAAGATCAAATAAAGAATTAAGGAGGAATTTCTTTTCCTAGCAGTGAGTGTGTTGAACTTGTTGCCACATGAATTAATTGAAGCAGATAGCATTGACATGAGGGGAGGTTTGATGCATAATAAGGGAGAGAGGAATAGGGGCTGTGGGAAAGGTAATTTGAGAAGGAGGAGGTTTGCATGAAGTATAAACATTTGGACTTCACCCTTTGGGCTAAATGGTTTCTATTCTGTACAATCTATTTGATTGCAAGGGAGAACAGAATGGTTCTGGATCCCCTGAAAAGTGAGAGATCTTCATGTAGGATTGAAGAGTGATGTAGAAGACAATGGGTTGGAGAATTCAGCCAGAACCTGCCTTGGGTGGACAACTGATGATGAACTATTAGTGGGGTGATCTCAAGATAGAGGAATATTTTAAGAAAAAAGTACTCATTTTCCTACTTTTGCCTTTGTAGCAAGGACTAACACTTGGTTCTTAAGGGTGCAAATTGATTTGCACACTCTTTCTATACAAGTCTTGTATTTCACAAAATTAATTGGTGCTCTCAAATCTCTACCTTTGGTTAATTAATGCCCAGATATAAAATCAACCTGTTCCAGCCCAACTTTGTAGAAAGCAAATTACCTGACTATAGCATGAGGTTTGCTGGAAAATGGTATACTAGAAGAACACAACTGCTTTCACCAAAGTTTCAGAAAAATGCTGGCAATCCCTTTGGGAAGAAAATTGAAGTTGCTATTCATTTTCGGAAGCTGCCTATCGTATGTGTAACCAGGATACTTTGGCAATGCACTGTCTTATTGTAACTACTTTTAATAATGGGGATGCTATTGGTATCCAACAGAAAACGAAAGATAACCCATCAAGAGTAATTTTTCAAAGACTTAAGACTGACTCGCCCTTTGTTCAAATCCCTCCATGGTCTCCATATCTCTAACCTAAAACCCTCAGAAAACTGCATTCCTCCAACTTTTGCCTGTTGTCCATCTCTACTTTGTTTGCCCCTTCGTTGGCAGCTGTTCCTTCAGCAGTGTAGTCCCCAAGTTGTGAAATTTCCTCCCTAAGCTCCTCTGCTTGTGCACCTCTTTTATTTAACGTGCCCCTTAAACAACCTACCACTTTAAACAAGCTATTGGTTCTAATGCCTCTTTCTTTAACTGCGTGTCGGGTTTTGTCCAATTTCGCTCCTAGGGCATTATATCATCTTTATATAACATAGCATATAAATGCAAGTTTCAACTTAGTCCCACTGTCTCTCTTGAAATGAATGACGTTCAGATTAATTCTATATGCATTGCAATTAGGTCCTTGCTGAAGTCTGATTAGATGATGGTGGGGGATCCTACTCTATTACATAAAATGCATTAAAGTCCATACTGTAGACGCCAAGATAAGTGTTTGGAGTGGGAAGGCTGTAAATAGGAATAACTGTTATGCCAGGCCTGCTGCAGCTATTCTGAAAACTTCATCCATATCTTTGTTACCTCTAGACTTAAAGATTTTGATGTTCTCCTGGCCAGCCATCCACCCGAATGAATTTGAACTCATTCAAAAACTTGCTGCCCGTAGCCTAGCTCTGGCCTGTTGAGCATCTCTGAAATTGTTTCACTGTAGGTTTCTCAAGGTACAGCCTTCAGGCCCTAAGTGTTGAAATTCTCCCTCTTTCTGATTTTCATCTTTCTAAGACATTCTTAAACCTATCTGTTTGACCAAGCTTTGGATATCTGTCTTAGTTTCTCCTAATATGGCATTGTCATTTTATTTTATAATACCCCTGTGAATCATGTTGAAATGTTTTGCTGCAATTAAATAGGGCCTTGATAAGACAATACTGCCCATCTGTTGAGTCTTCAAGTGGGGGTACAGTCCAATTTGACCAAAGCATTGTCAGTTGAAGTGGAGGCATTATTGGTTTCGGCTGCTAAGGCAGAGGTTACTGTCGCATTCTCTGTCCTGCAAAGTCACAAAAAAGTGGTAATCTGAAGATAGTTCTTCAGATTTCCATGCTCCGGTTTGGAGATTTTAAACCTTGTGCTTTGGTTCCCAGTTGTTGAAGTCAGTCTGACATGAAATGATAAATTGCTCACTTGCAGCCTTGTATCTTAGATCCAGCAGGTGTCCAAAAATGCTAGTACCACCTCTCTATGCAGTGCAACCTTTTGCACTGACCATCATCTATTTTAACAACATTCCCAGAGAGCTGTGGATGATCAGTTGCTCAGTATATTCAAAACAGAGGTTGATTAGTTTTTTTTGGGGTTAGTGCAAGAAGGTGGAGTTGAAGTGGAAGAGCAGCCATTATCTTATTGAATAGTGGAATAAGCTCAAAGGGTTGAATAGCCTATTCCTGCTATTATGTGAAGTTATATTAACTTAAGTTTCCACTTTGTCTTCAAAACCCTGGCTGTATGAGATGAAAATGTTGGTTTTTAGATGGAGAGAAATGAGATGGGGTGGGGTTCTGGAGTGGGTTCCTCCATCAGAATACTGGTGGAATTGCCTGCCTGCTTTATTGTTGAACATTTTTTCCCTCTCTTGGCTACCTTTTTGTTCTGTTTACTATGCTCCTCCATCCTCTGTGTGCATGTTCTGTCTTGTAAATTTTTTTTTTTGTGTGTCCCTTATTCTCTCGTCCTAAAATCACTTCAACCATTTAACCAATTTGCAGGTTATTTTAATTTACCTTTTTTGTGTACCCTTTTCCCTTCATTATGTTTCTTTTAAATGCTGTTCACCTTATTTTCTAGTTCTGATGGAATTTCTATACTTGAAGCATTAACTCGTGTCCTCCCCACTAGAGCTGAGTGTTTCAGTTATCCAGAGCCTTTATTTCATTGACTTTTGCTTTATTCGTTCAGTGGATGTGAGTGTCGCTGGCTAGGCCAGCATTTATTGCTCATCCCTAATTGTCCTTGAGAAGATGGTGGTGAGATGACACCTTGAACTGCTGCACCCCATGTGGTGTATGGAGCCGACTGTCGTTTCTGTGGGACTCATCCAGTATAGTTAAACTTGAGATTATGACCAAAATGCATAGCAAAAAATCCTTTTGCTTGTAACCTTGCACCGTTCACCTGTTTGAACATAACGTAAGAAATAAGAGCAGGAGTCAGCCATTTGGCCCTTTCGAGCTTGCTCTGCCATTCAATAAGACCATGGCTGATCTGCTTGTGTTTTGAATTCCACATTCACAACTGCTGCCAACAACCTGATTCTTGTTAGGCAAGGGAATTAATCCACCTCTGCTGTAAAAATATTCGATGACTCTGCCTCCCCCACTTCAACCTCGCTTCAACCCTCAGAGAAAAAATTCTCCTCATCTCTCTCCTAAAAGGATGACCCCTAACTTTAAAACAGTGCCCTCTAGCCTGGACTCCCCCACAAGGGGAAACATCCTTTCCACGCCCACTTTGTCGAGACAATTTAGGAGCGTATGTACTTCAGTCAAGTCACCCCTCACTCTTCTAAACTTCAGTGGAAACAAACCCAGTTTGTCCAACCTTTACTAACAAAACAAGTTTTGTTGAAGGGTCATGAGGACTCGAAACGTCAACTCTTTTCTTCTCCGCCGATGCTGCCAGACCTGCTGAGTTTTTCCAGGTAATTGTTTTTGTTCACTAACAAAATAACTGACTCATTCCAGGTGGGAATTTAGTAAACCTCCTCTGAACCTGCCTCCAATACATTTACATCCTTCTTTGAATAAGGAGACCAAAACTGCGCACAGTATTTGAAATGTGGTCTCGCCAATCCCTGAATAACTGAAGCATAACATCCTTACTTCTATGTTCAATCCCTTTTGTAATGAAGAATAGCATTCCATTTGCCTTCTTAATTACTTGCTGTACTTGCATTCTAACTTTTTGTGACTCTTGTACTAGAACAGCTAGATCCCTCTGCATCTTGGAATTCTGCAGCCATTCTCCATTTAAGTAATATCTGCTTTTTTGTTGTCCCTGCCAAAGTGAACACCTTCACATTTCCCCACATTATACTCAATCTGCCTGATCTTTGTCCACTCACTCAACCTATCTATATCTGTCTGCAACCTCCTTATGTCCTCTTCACAACATACTTTTCTACTTATCTTTGTGTCACCTGAAAATTTAGCTACCATGCCATCACTTCCCTCATCTAAGTCATTGATATAAGTTGTGAAAAGTTGAGGCCCCAGCACAGACCCCTGCAGGGACTCCACTTGTCACATCCTGCTAATCAGAAAAATACCCATTTATGCATACTGTTTTCTGCCAGCTAGCCAACCTTCTATCCATGTCAGTGTTACCCCCTGCACCATGAGCTTTTATTTTCTGCAGTAACCTTTGATGTGGCACCTCATCAAGTGCCTTGTGGAAATCCAAGTACAGCATGTCTACAGGCTCTACTTTATCCTCAGAGCATTTGAACTCCTTCATAAAATTCTAATAAATTAGTTAAACATGATTCTTTCAAAAAACCATGCTGACTCTCCCGATTACCTTGAGTTTCTATAAGCATCAACCTCAGCTGTAACCTTCTGACTGGTCGGTTCTAACACCTCCCCGTGAAAGATGTCAAGTTAACTGGCCTATGGCTTCCCGTTTTGTGCCTCGCTCCCTCCTTTGAATAGAGGGGTTATATTTGCTACTTTCCAGTCTGATAGAACCTTTCCAGAATCTAGTAAATTTTGGAAAATTAACACCAGCACATCTACTATCTCATTAGCCATCTCTTTTACGACCCTAGGATGAAGTCCATCAGGACCTAGAGACTTGTCAGTCTGCAGCTCCATCAGTTTGCTCAGTGCTGCTTCTCTAGTGATTGCAATTTCACCAAGCTCCTCTCTCCCTTCCACCTCCTGATTTACAACTATGACTGGAATGTTTTTTGTATCCTGTGTATTGAACACAAGCAAAATATTAATTTCATATGCCATTTCCTATCTACCATTAACTCCCCACTGTCACTGTCTCTTGAGGACCAACACACTACTTATTCCCTTCTTAAATACCTGTAGAAACTCTTGCTCCATTTTTACATTTCTAGCTAGCTTCCTCTCCTACTCTAATTTATTTCTCCAGTTAACCTTAGTCATTCTCTGCCCTTCTTTATATTCTGACCAATCATCTGTCCCGCCACTTGTCCTTGCATAGCTATATGCTTTTACCTTGTGTTTGATGCTTTCCTTAACTACGTTAACTATGGTTGGCAGGTCCTCCCCTTAGAATTTTTCTCTTTTATGCTTATTCTGAGTATTCTTTAAATGTCTGCCACTGCTTTATTGATCTATCCCCTAGCCTAGTATCCCAGTTCATTTTGGCTAGCTCAGCTTTTAAGCCTACATAGTTGCGCTTATCCACTCTTCTCCCTTTCAAACTGGATGTAAAATTCAATCATATTGTGATCACCGCTACCTAGGGGTGCCTTTACTCTTATGTCATTAATTAATCTTGTCACATTACACAATATCAAGTCTAATATAATCTGCCCTCTGGTTGGTTCTAGAATGTGCTGCTCTAAGAAACTATCTCGAAAGCATTCTATGAACTTCTCATCTAAGCTACTAGTGCCAATCTGATTTTTCCAGTTTATATGTAGATTAAAATCACCCATGATATTGCCATCCCTTTATCATGAGCGCCAAATATTTATTCTTGAATAATTTGTCCTATACTTTGCTCTATATTGTGTGGGTACTGTTAGGGAGCCTGTAGACCACTCCCTGTAGTGACATTTTTTCCCTCTACTATTCCTCATCACCACCCAAACTGATTCTACATCCTGATCTCCTCAACCAAGGTCATCTCTAACTGTTGCACCAGTGCCATCTTTGATTAACAGCACTAATGTGGGAGGAGGGGTGGTTTTAGCATTAATTTGAGGTGTAGCATTGTGTGATTTTCTTTGGTTTAGCATTTTACTGCACATGGCTTTGAGGAGCTAACTTGGCTAAGCTTCTCCTTAACTGATCACCTAGAACAGGTCTCCATATGTACTGTGGACTTGCTGAAACAGTTCTTAAACTGCCAATGTGCATTGGAGTTTGATTGAGTCTTCTGAAAGCATGCTGAATTCTGTTAACTTTTTTGGAAAGTCATGTTTTGTCTGCCCTGTTAATTTAATTCTGATTGGATTATAGACCCACTTTTAGGAACTTTGGGAAATCTGCATTGTTAATGAGAGAGCTTCACGTACCTGGGACATTTTGAGTTAAATTCAGGCCCTTCAACAGACTACTATTTTTGTCTTGCTGGCAGTTGTGGGTGGATAAAAGTTGGCAGCTTGGGGTCAGGACTTGCAGGGAGCCTCATTGTTTGTTGAACTGGCATGATCGTGAGAGGAAATTTACCGTGGGAGAGCTGGGGAGGCGATGGCATTGTTGCCGGGCCAGAGACCCAGGGTAGTGCTATGGGGACCCAGGTTCGAATCTTGCCATGGCAGATGGTGGAATTTGAATTCAATAAAAATTAATTAAAAGTCTAATGATCACCATGAAACCATTGCTGATTGACCATTGCTGATAGTTTTTTTTCACAACAATCTGGTTCACTAATGTCCTTACCTGGTCTGGCCTACATGTGACTCCAGAGCCACAGCAATGCGATTGACTCTTCAATTGTCCTTGTTCAGAGGGCATTTGAGTTGGGCAATAAATGCTGGCCTAGCCAATGATGCCCACAACCCATGAATGAATTAAAAAATAAAAAAAAATCCCCTGGTGTAATTATCTCCCACTTCTGTTGAAGACTACATTGATCTGTACTTGCTATATGTGGTTAGAGTGACCTATATCAAATCCATATGCATCCTTTCCAATGTCAGGCAATCTTTCTATAGTTGACAGCCACGCTTTATGACTTGTTGCCGAAATGCCACTTTTGGTTTAAACCAGCTCAGGAACCAGAAAGTAGCAGAGAGGAGCAGAAATGAGATGAGGACAGATATAAACAGCAATAAAATGAGAGACCAGATTGAGGAAAATAGAAAAAAGTTATGAAGGAGGTATTAACTTGTATGTTGGCTAATGTCTTCTGCCAGAAACTCTCAAGCCATTAATTACATAAATTGCTACATGGGATTATGTTGTGGTCACGTTGAGATAAAGCTCAACCGACCCAGGAATGAAAAGACAAGGTAAAGGAGAAGTTGTGGCAGTATTGATTAAGCCTGTTACGGTTCTAATTAGATTGAATTGACTACATGGTTCTAGGGCTTGGCATAAATAGCCAAGTGGTTATGGTACTGGGTTTGTAACCCCAAGATCAAGAGTTCAAATCTCACAATGGCAAACTAGGAAACAATGTAACTACATCTGAAACAGATGGAAACGGGTTTGTACTCGAAAGAGTTACATGGTTCTAGGACTGAACCTGTGTGGTTCGAGTTGAGGAACGGGGGTGCTGTTATATTGGGAGTCCTTTTTAATATAGAGGTCCAAACAAGTGTTACAAAAATAGAATAGTAATATTAGAGGAATTACTCACCCTAATATAGCCTGGGAAAAAAACATGGGGCTACAGAAAGAGAAGAAATGATCCATGTGACTCCAGTTCAACAAGGAACAAAACAGTGTCCGATCTGATCCTGGAAAGTGAAGTAAACTGAGGGGAGTGTGCTACAGCAGAAGATCGTCTATCCAACAGTGACCACAATTAACAGTAATTCAGTTTAAAGTAATTATGGAAGGAGACTAGCAACTGTCATAATATCATGAGCCATGATCATGTCAAATGGCGTAGTGGGCTTGATGGGCCAAATGGCCTACTCCTACTCCTATGTTTCTATGTAAATATGCACAACCAGGGAAGAGTTAATTTCAGCAATTTTAGAATGTACTCAGCACAAGTAGATGGGAAAAGGTGATTCCAGGGTAAAGGAATAATGGAGCATTAAGATTATTCAGGGAAGAGTTTTCAGGGTCCAAACTAAGCATGTTCCATTTGAAGGAAGATGTACAACATCCAAGTTAGTGTGCCTTGGAAGGCAAAGGAAATAAAAGTTAAATAACAGAAAATGGGGGGTGATGACAAATGTCAGGAGCAAGATTCATTAATAACCAGGATGATTATGAAAGTACAGGAGGGAATTGAAATAGTTAATTGGGAGGTTCACTGAGTTTATGCAAAAAGATTAGCAGGCAACTTTAAAGTGAACCCTAAAACATTTTGGAAAAAGTTGGAATTATTAAGGGCCCAAAGGGAAATCTTCAGATAAAGGGCAGGGCTAGTGTATAGAATCAAAGAACTTCACAGTGCAGAAGGAGGCCATTCAACCCATCATGCCTGTACCAGTTCTTTGCTAGAGCTGAGTTTTTTGGTCACAAGTGTTCAGTTTCAGTAGGTTTAGATAGTAAATCAATAAACAGAGGCACGATGGGACACCTCAGTTCTGTTGAACACACATCCTATGGCATGTGAGAACTTCAGGATGCTTCTCATGTACTGGACAACCACTGGTACAGTGTGCCAGTTGTGGATTCAGACTTGAACAGCAGCTGGTATTGCTGTAATGCATCCACAAGACTGGGAGCTATGTGGGTGCCAAGTTGCAGGAGATGACCTCATTGCAACTTGATATGCAGGCCAAAAGGGCATGGGTGACTGGCAGAAAGATAAGGAACACCAGGCAGGTAGTGCAGGAGTGCTCTTGAGTGCATCTTTTACCCTCTAACTGGTCACAGCTAGGCATTGCATGCAGTTACAATCATATTACAAGGAAGAGGTAATTGTACAGGAGATTTCCAAGAATGATGAAGGAATGGAGAATTCTAGCAATGAAGAAAGTTTGGATAGACTAAGATTGCTCTCTTTAGAAGAGAGGAGGTGGAAGGGAGATTTAATCAATGCGTATAAAATTAAGGAGCCCAGAGGGAGTGGATAGCAGAGAGATAAATAACAATCAGGGGTCATAGATTTAAATTGACTGAAGGATTGGTGGAGAGTTTATTTTTCTTTTTACCCTGAGGGTATTGGGTACCAGGAATTCGTTGCCTGAAAGGATGATAGAGAGAGAAACCCTAATTGTATTTAAAAAAAATACTTGGATATGCGGTGAAAATGTTGCAACATACGGGGCCATGGACCAAAAGTTGGAAAGTAGAATTAAGCTGGATAGCTGTTTTTCAGCCGACATGGACACAGTGGATCAAATGGCCTTCCTCTGCTTAAATTTTGATGATTTTATGCTGTTTACAGGGGAGGTGATAGTGTAGTGGTAATGTTACTAGATTAGTTATCCAGAGGCTGAGGCTAATGCTTTGGAGACACAATTTCAGATCCCACCTTGGCAGCTGGTAGAATTTAAAATTCAATTAATAAATCTGGATTTAGAAGCTGGTCTAATGGTGACCATAAAACCATTGCCAGTTGTCGTAAAACGCCATCTGGTTCACGAATGTTCTTCAGGGAAGGAAACCTGCCATCCTTACCTCGCCTGGCCTATATTTGACTCCAGGTCCACAGCAATATAGTTATTCTTAAATGCCTCTGAAATGGCCTAGCAAGCTGCTCCAAAGTTTAATGCGAATAATGAAACTGGACAGACAACCTGGCATTGACCTAGGCACCAGCAATGGCACACGAGCCCTGTCGACCCTGCAAAGTCTTTCTCACTAACATCTGGGGGCTTCTTCCAAAATTGGGAGAGCTGTTCCACAGACTAGTTACAACCTGACGTAGTCGTACTCACGGAATCATACCTTACAGATCATGCCCCAGACACCACCATCACCATCCCTGGTTTATATCCTGTCCCACCAACAGGACAGACCCACCAGAAGTGGCTGCACAGTGGTGTACAGTCTGGAGTTGCACTGGGAGTTCTCAACATCAGCTCTGCACCCCATGAAGTCTCTCAGCATCAGGTCAAATGTGAAAATGGAAACCACCTGTTGGTTATCACCTACTGTTTCCCCCCTCAACTGATAAATCAATACCCCTCCAGGTTGAACACCACACAGAGGGTGGCTAGAGAACAGAATGTACTCTGGATGGAGGACTTCAATGCCCATCACCCAAAGTGGCTTGGCACAACTACTGACTGACCTGGCTGAGTCCTAAAGGGCATGGCTGCCAGATTGGGTCTTCGGCAGGTGGTGAGGGAACCAACAAGAGGGAGAAACTTACTTGAACTCATCCTCACCAATTTACCTGCTGCAGATGCATCTGATGATGACAGTACTGTAGGAGTGACTATCGCACAGTCCTTGTGGAGATGAAGTCCCGTCTTCACACTCTGGATACCCTCCATCATGATATGTAGCACTACCACTGTACTAAAAATGGGATAGATTTCGAACAGATCTAGCAATTCAAAACTAGAAATCCATGAGGTGCTGTGGGCCATCAGCAGCAGCAAAATTGTACTCAAACACAGCCTGTAACCTCATGGCCCAGCATATCCCCCACTCTACCATTATCATCAAGCCGGGAGATCAACCACGGTTCAATGAAGAGTACAGGTGGGCATGCCAAGAGCAGCACCAGGTGTGTCAACCTGGTGAAGCTGTAACACAGGACCACTTGCATGCCAAACAGCATGCAATAGACAGAGCCAAGTGACCCCACAACCACTGGATCAGATCTAAGCTCTGCAGTCTTGCCACATCCAGTCATGTCCAGTGGACAGTTAAACAACTCACTGGAGGAGGAAGCTCCACAAATATCCCTATCCTCAATGATGGGGGGAGCCCAGCACATCAGTGCAAAAGACAAGGCTGAAGCATTTTTAACAGTCTTCAGCCAGAAATGCCGAGTGGATGATCCATCTCTGCCTCCTCCAGAGGTCCCCAACGTGACAGATGCCAGTCTCCAGCCAATTCGATTTGCTCCACATGATAATCACGAAATGGCTGAAGGCACTGGATACTGCAAAGGCTATGGGCCCAGACAATATTCTGGTAATAGTAAAGAAGCCACGTGCTCCAGAACTAGCCACACCCAAGTTAAGCTGTTTCAATACATCTGGCATCTACACGGCTATGTGGAAAATTGCCCGGGTATGTCCTGTACACACATCCAACCTGGCCAATTCTCACCCCATCCAGTATACTCTCCATCAGAAAGGTGATAGAAAGTGTCACGACAGTGCTACCAAGTGGCACATACTCAGCAATAACCTGCTCACTGACGCTTAGTTTAGGTTATGCCAGGGTCACTCAGTTCCTGACCTCATTACAGCCTTGAACCAAATGTGCACAAAGAAGCTGAACTCCAGAGGTGCAAATGACTGTCCTTGACATCAAGACAACATTTGACCAAGTGTGGCATCAAGGAGCCCTAGAAAAACTGAAGTCATTGGGAATCGGGGAGGAAAACTCTCAGCTGGTCGGAATCATACCTAGCACAAAGGAAGATTGTTGTGGTTGTTGGAGGTCATTCATCTCAGCTCCAGGATATCACTGCAGGAGTTTGACAGGGTAATGTCCTTGGTCCAACCACCTTCAGCTGCTTCATCAATTACCTTCTATCATAAGGTCAGAAGTGAGGATGTTTGCTGTGCAGTCATCAATGTTATACATCATTTGCGACTCCTTGGATGCTGAAGCAGTCCATGTCCAAATGCAGCAATGGGACAACGTTCGGACTCGGGCTGACTGGCAGCAAGTAACATTTGCATTACACAAGTGCCAGGCAATGACCATCTTCATCAAGAAAGAATCTAACCATCTCCCCTTCAATGCCGTTACCATTGCTGAACCCTGCACTCTCAACACATTAAGGGGTCATCGTTGACCAGAAACTGAACTAGACCAGCCATATAAATACTGTGGCTACAAGAGCAGGCCAGAGATTGGGAATTCTGTGGAGCGTAACTCACCACCTGACTCCCCAAAGCCTGTCCACCATCTGCAAGGCACAAGTCCAGCAGTGTGATGGAATACTCCCCACTTGCCTGGTTGAGTGCAGCTCCAATGACACTCTAGCTCGACGCCATCCAGGACAAAGCAGCCTGCTTGATTGGCACTCCATCCACCACCTTCAACATTCACTTCCTCCACCACTGATGCACAGTGGCAGCAGTGTGTAACAGCTCCAAGACGCACTGCATCAACTCAGCAAGGCTTCTTCGACAGCACCTTCCGAATCTGCAACCTCTATCACCTAGATAAAGAAGGGCAGCAGATGCATGGGAACACCACCACCTGCAAGTTGCCTTCCAAGCCATACACCATCCTGACTTGGAACTATATTTCTGTTCCAGGATTTTTGACGCAGCGACAGTGAAGGGACTTCTTTCCTAACAGCGTTTTGGGTGTTCTTGCAACACATGGACTACAGTAGTTCAAAAAGGCAGCTCACTACCATCACCACGACCTCAAGGGCAAATCAGGATGGGCAATAAGTGCTGGTCTAGCTAGTGATACCCACATTCCATGAATGAGTTTTAAAAAAAAAAACACTTTCTGGTTAAGTAGTAGTTTATTATTGCCAGTGCTTTTGCTGTACCTATTTGCCCTAAGGCCATGGAGTCAATGATGTAGTGTGTAGGACTGGAGTCACATGTAGGGTGGACCAAATTTGTTTTATTCCAGAAAGGACATCAATAAATTTGTAACAGTACTGAGGGAAAGGATTGGTGAATGAGCAAAAATGTATAGGTTTAGGAAACTCTTAGCCACAGACTTTAAATCAAAATAATATCCCCTCCCCCCCCCCCCCCGCCCCCCCCCCCCCACAAAAAAAAAATTAGCCTCATTCACTAACACCACAAACCAGAGGTACAAGGCTGATAAACATGACCCTTCTGTCTGTCGAGACAGAATCCACAGGTCGGATTTTTAAAAAAATTAATACTTTAAAAAATATTTTCAGCTGGAATAATATGGATTTTGAGTTCTGACCTCTTAAAGAAGCCACTATTGAGATTTGTTTAAAAAAAAGTTATTCCATCTTGATTTATGTTTGAATTAAATGGTATATTATTTTATTTGAGTTTTTTCTTTGATTTTTGAGATGGTGGGATTGGCATTACTGACATGAAGGTTATACTAAAAGAAGGTAGGGAAGTTCTGGACACAATAGAGAAGGTGCACCAAAGTTGGTAAATCAGCTTGTGCAAATGGAGTGCATCCTAGGTTGCTGAAAGAAGCAAAGATAGAAAAAAAGGACATTGGTTGTAATTTTTAAAGCTTCAGATACAGGAGTAGTGTCAAAGGAATGGAAGGTTGCTAACATTGTACCCTAATTAAAAAAACGGGTGCAGGATAAACCTGGAAATTATAAGCCAGTTAGCCTAACATTGATGGGGAAGTTATTGGAGATCATTATCAGGGACAAAATAAAACTTTAATTTGGAAAGGAATAGATTAATCAAGGAAAGCCAACATGGATTTTTCAAAATGCAAGTACTGTCTGACTCATTTGTTGGAATTCTTTTGATGTAACAAAGAAGGTGGATCAATATCATGCAGTTTGATGTGTATTTATTATGGGCCTGCTGAAGGCATTTAATAAAGTGCCATTCAGGAGACACAAGATAGAAGCCTATGGTATTAAGTGGAAAGTGATGGCATGAATGCAAAATTGGTTCAGTGACAAATAGCAAAGAGTTTTGGTGAATGGATGTTTTTTGGACTGGGAGATGGTTTACAGTGGGTCAATTTTTGGTCCATTATGCTTTGCAATTTTTACAAACAGCCTAGACTTGGACATAAGAGAGCAGCATTATATATTGTGCAGATGGTACAAAAAACTTTCCAAAGCAGTAGATCATGGTCAGGATAGTTTATAGGCTTCAAATTTGGATAAGATAGTGAAATAGGCAGAATGACAGGTGGATTTCAATGCAAAGAACTCTGAGGTGATGCACTTCAGGAGCATTAGTATGAGAAGACAATATGCTATAATTGACAACTTTGAAAAGTTTAGATGAGCAGAGAGACCTTGGTGTCCATGTACACAAATTATTAAAGGAATTAGGACAGGTTGATGAGGTGATTAATAAAGCACGTGTTACTTGGGTTTATAAAGAGAGGCATGAAATATAAAAGCAAGAAATCATGCTTGAACTTGGGCCTCAGCTAGGTAATCCTGGACACACTTCAGGGCAGATGTAAAGGGCTTAGAGTATAATGGAGGTTTGCTCAGATATCATTTGAGGTGACAGGTTTCAATTGTGAGGCGAGATTGGAAAAGTTAAGACTACTCTCCTTTGAACTGAGAAGATTAAGAGATGACCTAATAGATTTTCAAGATAGATTTCTGACAGAATAAATTGGAGAAAAAAATACTCCCCTTGTATTGTGTCAATACCAGAAATCATGAATTCAAAGTCATTAAGATCTAGAGGGGATGAAGAGTGATTTTCCCCCCACCCCCCCCCAATCTTGTTGAGATCTGAAATGTTCTACCTGAAAAGATGGTGGAACTAGATTCCGTAAATGGTTTAAAAGGGAGTTGGGTAGGTTCTTGAAGAAGATGAGGACCTTAGAGGATATGGGCAAAAATTGGGGACATAGGACTAAGCACAACTCTTTTTAGGGAGCCGGCACAGCCACATGGGCAGAATGGTCATCTCCTCCTGTGCAGTAGCTTTCTGTGATTGAAGTTTTTTCAAAAAAAAAGCTTGTCATTTAGATTATTGAAATAAGAACAGAAACCTCTAGAAACACTCAGCAAGCCTGGCATCTGAGAAGAGAGAAATTAAGGCTAGAATTTTGTGCTCTCACTGGTTGCGAGCTTGGTGGTGGGAAGGGCATTTAATTAGACGTGATGGTAATATACTGGAACCATGCTGCCTTCCTGCCTATGCCAGAATGAAATTCTAGGTGGGAACGCCCATGGTTGACCTTTCTGCCCTGCTGCCAATTGAGGCTCTTAAGTGGCCAATTAATGACCACATAAGGGCCTCATCCCTCCCCCACTGATATTTTAACCCAGCTGCAGGTGGGCGTGTCATCATGTATTTGCATGGCAGGATAAACTCTGCATGGCCAGCTTGTCATCTGGGGGGGAATCATTACCTGATCGAAGGACTGGACATATTGGAAAGTGGGTGGCCTGCTGAGAGCCGTGCCCCACCCACCCACCCCCAATATTACTGACCTGTAGCCAAAGTCGCGCAGCGAGCTTGTTACCCACAGTGCTTGTCCTTCCAGCAACAGCCACGGCTTCCTTAGTGGTGCTGCTGAGCACAAGAGCTGCCAGCCTCTGAGTGGTGAGACTTCCGCCGCAGGGTCTTGATTCCAGAGAAAGCCCTCTGCTTTTCTCACCACTGTCTGATCGGCATGTGGTTCAGTGGGCCTTCCTGAAAAGAGGTAGCATGGGTTTCTCACCAGCTCTCCAGCTGGCAGGTGAAATCCCTGATTCCTCAACAAGATTCCATCCCAAGTTAAATTTTGAAGTCAGTGACGTTATATCAGGATCTGGTGTTCAATGTGTGGATGTATAGAGTTATTCTTTGCATCAGAAAGTTACAAATCTGAATATTTCTGTTCCAGGGATAGATGGTAAAAGGCCTCTTGTCTGTCCCACCTTCTCAGCCAGGTCCAAAGATCAAATCTAGTACCTGGTATTCTTGATCAGTATGGCTCAGTACTGTTGTAAGTAGTGCCTTTAACTGCTGAGCCATTGGAAGATTGCTATGGAGAGAATTATAGCAAGCTTCAGTTTCTAACTTAATGCAAAGGGTGAGATGATGCAGATTTGCAAGCACTGGAAAGGCCAATGGAACGCTAAGGCTGGCATGAGGTTAATTCACAGCTACGTGGGTTTATTCAGAAAATAACAGAATTTGTTTTCCATTTTTTAAAATATGATTTTGCAACATTATGCTGAGAATTTGCTTTAAAACCTGAAAGTTTAAAAATTTGATTTCAGGTTGCTTTAACCTTCAAAATTAGCTTCATTCACTAGTTCAGCATATCTCGCTGAGTGTAAACCAAGAATTCAGAGCCAGGACTGTTGGTGAGTTCGAACCCTTCACCTTTTAACTCTGGCATGAATGCTTCAACAAAGCCAAAGGCATGCCTCAGTACACATTATGTTTAATCATTAGGCAGTATATGGCCAGTCCAAAGACTTGCATATGATGCTGGAAGGTCCACTTTTTTAGCCTTTGCCCAAAATGAGAGCACCATTTGTCTACTCTTGTGTTCTTATGAAAAGCCCCTCCTGTATAACTATAGTTTTTAACTCTTGCAAATTGCATATTTGCTGTGCACCCTGAAATACTAGTGGTTATAATTCTGTTACTAATACTGATTTATGCTGTGAGCAGTTGAAGAGGAAGCTGAATATTGAAGAACGTGGCTTTGATAGGAGAGTATATGATAACTTCGGTAATGTTTGGCGCTAGGCCATGTGAAAGGCTTTGGATGTGACCATGGCATTGGTGAGCTAATTCACTTAAGTTTGAAAGCAGAGTTGCAAAATTGTGCAATAGGTGAAGATGGCTGTGGTAAAACCATATTGATGATTATAGTTTAGGCCAGAACTTTCAAAGTGAGGGATATTCTGAGGGTTAATTATGGCTTTTGTAACTTGAAATATCTTTGGAAAATGCATAAGTAACTTCTAAATTAAAATGTTGGAGAGGATTTGCTGTATCACTGAACATTCATGGCCTACTTAAAATTGAAGATGTTGCAAGTTGATATAAAATACAATCAAAATGCATAAAGATCAGTGTAGAACAGGGATCCTTTGTATACACAAAAGTACTTCACATACTGGAAATATGAAACGAAAGTAGGAAACTCTGGAAGCACTTAGCGGAAAGTGTCTTTGAAGAGAACATGCAAGTTGATATCCTGGGTATAACTCCTTCATCAGAACTGGAGAATATTACAGATGAACAGCATTTAAAAAAGCTTTAGTACATAAAAAATGGAGTGCAAAAAATATCACACATGCACTTGGCTGTAAAGTGCTTAGTGAAACCATGGCACAGTAGGAAGCACAAAGTGTGTTGGTTGGGTGGATATGGGCAAATTGGCAGAGCAAGCTCCAATGGTCTACGAACCTGGTAGAAGAAAAATGCAACTCAACACC
Source organism: Carcharodon carcharias (assembly GCF_017639515.1). Taxonomy (NCBI): domain Eukaryota; kingdom Metazoa; phylum Chordata; class Chondrichthyes; order Lamniformes; family Lamnidae; genus Carcharodon; species Carcharodon carcharias. The sequence goes on along the minus strand of NC_054469.1, from coordinate 136,875,021 downwards.
AAGGATGACAGACAACTCACCAGCGCAGTGTTCTGGTGGTTAACAACCAGCCAGCTATTTTCCCTTCCCACTTTACATTATTACTTTCTATTCAGAAGTGTTGGCAGTTTGTTTTGGTCTTAAAATTATTATTATGGTGAGAAGATTGCAATTGCCTAATATAAAGATGGATGCTGTTCCCCAAGCTTGCTTGATCTTCATTGGAATAGTGTTGAAGGCTGAAATGAAAGAAGTGGCTGGGTGGGAGGGGGTGTGGGTGGGGAAGAATCAAGTGACAGGGTGTTTGGGGTCACTCTTTTATGGACAGAAATTAAGTCTAGTGATTGCTTTGTTTTTTATTGCCTTGCTAACTTATCATACAACTTTTAATAATTGGTATGTTTATACTTTGGCACCCTTTTGTTCCTCTGTGCCATCTAGACTTGCACTTCCCAAGTAATGCGTGAACTACATTTAGATATCTTAATATTTACAATGTATATCATCAATATCGAAGGTTTTCTGTTCAACACCTCACAATACTTCACAAGTCTTGTATCCTGTTTCTGCACCCCCCTCCCAATTTCTAATTATAGATTTAAAATAACTTTGCTGACTTAAAAAGGTGAATGTAACTTTGGTTAAGGAAGTGTTCTGAGCTGTTAGGATTAGACTTTTTTTGAATATTGAAATTTCTGCAAAGGTGGTTTCAAAATACAAGTTATTAGAGTTTGGACAAAACTGATTCTGAGCTGAGATGGGAAGTGATGTCAGCTGCAGACGTGTATTCTCCTTGTCATGTGGTTTTCATGTACAAGCCATCACCATGTTTCATGGTTTGTGTTTATCTGCCTTGAGTTGCTAACCCAATGCTGATTATGCAATAAATGTTTTTGATTTTTAGTTGAAAGCAGTTAGCATGCCAGGTAAACAAGGTATATTTTTCTAAATGGCATAATAAAATGACTTAAATTCTCTTAACTTTCCCCTGGTAGGAAATATAGGATAATTTTAGCTTTATTGGCTTTTGATCAGCTCCTGAAAGATAAGCTAGTTGACCTAGTGTTGGACTGGCCATGTGTGGAAAATCGTAAGCATCTAATGAATAGTTTCATCGTGCTGTATTATTGGCACCCCTCCTGTTCCTGTGAGAATTTAGGTGTTTGATTGGAAGCCCTTTTGGGCTGACGTATTTCAAGTTTTATGTACGTATTATTGTGCATTTTGAGAGAATACATGTGATGATACCACACAAGGTGCTGGGGTTTGCAGTTTTACTGACTCTGCTGATTTGGTTCGAATCTGACTTCTGGAGGTAGGCTGAGTTGCACTTTTAGAATATTTTGTTACCAATTGGCTGTTCTAATGCTAATAAAATCAAGCTTCTTTTGGAAACTTGAAGTAAGAATCAGTGTGGGCATTTTATACAAACTGGTTATAACAACTTTTGCTGTTTATAAATGTCATTAAATTATGACTTTTGTAAAACAATCTTTACTGTATGATCGAGAACACATTAAAATTAAATGAGTCTGTTTGCTGATGATTTGCACAGTGTTTATCTGAGGGATTGTGAGAGAAGCTAATGAACATACTCCATGCCTACTTGCAGCATGACCAGGACTTGGGCTGATATGTGGTGTGTTACTTGCCACTTAAGTGCCAGGTCTCACAGTCTAACCACCTCCCTTTTGACACTCGATGGTATTACCTTCAACTAGTACCTCATCATCAACATCCTGGGGGTTGCCACTGATCAGAAGCTGCATAAATACCTATGGCCACAGGACCAGATCAGAGCCTGGGTATTCTGCGAGGGGAAGCTCACCTCTTGGCTCCCCAAAGATTTTCCACCATCTACAAGGCAAAAGTCAAGGGTGTGATGGAGTGGTCTCCACTTGCCTGGGTGAGTGTTGCTTCAACAACATTTGAGCTTGACTCCACCCATGATGAAGCGGTCTGCTCGATTGATAGCTCAACTACCAGTTTGCATGCTCAATTCCACCATAGCACTGTGACTGTAGTGTGTGCTATGCACAGGATGTATTGCAGCAATTCACCAAGTCTTCTTGGGCAACACCATCAAATCCAAATATCGACATTCCTTCATTGCTCCTCGGTCAAAATCTTGGAGATCCCTGCCTAATAGCACTATAAGAGTACCTTCAGCACTTGGACTGTTGCAGTTCAAGGAAGCTCACTGCTACCTCGAAGGCAGCAAGAGATCCTTGATAACTCCTGACCCCCTTACTAATGTTCACACCCCAAGAATGAACTTTTAAATTAAAGTTGATGCACATGCTTCAGTTGAGAGGCAGGTAAAGCATTCTTAAATTTCTCAAATTTTGACTGTTTATTCACAGTTATAAAAAACTTAATTCAACATTCCTGTGTGCCAACACCAGATTGTCATACAATTTGCTGGTTCTGGAATTGATCCACTTCTGATTGTGACTATTGCAAGTTGATATTTATAACAAGGTGTCAATCTCTTCAAATGAAGTTTTAAAAGTTATCTTATATATACTTTGCACAAAAGAATCTGTTATATCCTATTATTAGCTTTTTTAAAACTTCAGTGCCGTTTGTTTTTAAAATGTCTCTTATGTAGACTTCAAAGTGGTGCAAAACAGTTCTGTTTTAGAGGCAAAATGTTATGGATGGGCATTTAGCAGCTTTCTGGCAACCCAGCTGAAAGCTAGTTTTAGAAACACTTGTGTTGATGTAATTTTTAAAAGAAATGTTACAAGAAGTAGGTTTCCTCTTGCTTTATGTACTCGCTTTAGGTTGACATGGGCTGGGGGCGTTGGTAAACCCCAATGTTAAGTAGGGCAACAGTTGATATTATTACCAGGGTTTTCTTTAATTTTTTAAGTGTAGAAGCTGTTTGGATAAAATTATATTCCTAAATCGGGGACAATATAAGGAATGAAAAAGAAACTGAATTCTGCAATGTATAATGAAAACAATTAAAGCTGGAAATGCAGTGTGGGGCATTCAGTTGTGTTTCCGCCGTTTTCCTGCTGTTTGGCAGCCTTCCGTCTCATGAGATGATGGTTTGCACCTTTTGTGGTCAACTTTGTTCAACATGTCTCGAGTCTTGCTCAGGCATGTCTAGTCTAGTTGATAGTGGGTTGCAAAGGTGCAAGATTCTTCAGCCTCTGCTATTTTCCTGCTAGTTTCTCTTATTTTCTGATGCTTCTTATATTCCCCAGTACTCTTTAATTCTTTCAGACTGGACTGAGCAGCTTTCCATCCATGCAATATCCGATTTTCATGCCGGGATCACCATTGTAAAGAAAAACATGCATCCTTCTCTTTCCATATTAGGTTATTAAACTCATGGGGGCAACATCTTGGGAATGTTAACAATAGAGGCATTCCTAGTCTTTACATTTTCCACTTTGGTTTGATCATCCCCATAAAGTGCTTCCATGTTTTCTGGCTCTGAGAAGGGGTCTCCAAAAAAAAAGTTAATCTGTCTCCTTCAAATACTGACCAACTTACTTTACATTAATAATGTTTGATTTCATGATGCAAGCAATTGAACTAAGGAATGATAGACTCTACTAGGCAATGGCTACTAGTAAAATGCTTAATTACATTTAAATGTTTGAAGCACTAATTTAATTTTTCAAAAGTTTAAATGGTGAATTGTAACCACTTGCTTTTTTTAAAAAAAATTGAGCTTTCAAGATAATGAATGTGACCTTTTACTTTATATGCTTTAACACTATCATGATCAGGTTTTAATGTTGATCCTTTCATATCCAAACATGTGAAACAGTCAATTTTGTTAGTTAAAAAAAGTCATTTTGTTTGCACAATGAATTGTTCATTTAAGCATTTACAATTCTTTCAGTAGCACCTTGTATTAAAATACATTGTGAATAATTATGGTATATTCAGGTGGCATAAATATAATTCCTGAACAGCTGACATTCATTTGGGTTTCCTGTTAACCAAATTTATTTGTGGCAAATCAGAAATTAGAATTTCGCAGGAAGTTGTCATTCTCTGGCTACCAAGTAAAATATTTTGAAATATATTAACATCCGTTATTGCGTTCCAAGTTCTGCTCTAAGTTAGTGAAGGTTTTTAAAATGTTTTTAAGGTGAGATAATATTGTATATCATTAGAACCATTTGTTCCCTCTCCCCTATTTGCAACAAAACTCTTATTTCCTTTCTTCTCTCCCCTGCTACTTCCACATGAGAACTTTCAATCAACTATTTAATGTTAGCCCAGACTAGGGCTGATTTTTAAGCTGTTTTGAAAATGGTTGAATTAGTTTCATTAAGGCTTCCTTTAGAATGAAGCACCATATCGGATACCAGTTAGAAATTTTAAATTTTGAGCCCGCTTGTTGCAGAATAAGGCAAAAATTCAATAGGCGTTTGATGATATTTATAGTTGGGAAAATTGCTAAATGACTTGATAGCTAAAAATGTATTTTGTGTTGCTTTATGCATTCACATGCTGTCATTGTGGAGGTTCCTACCCCCAACTGGTATCACCAAAGTGTGCACATTGAGTCGATCAGTTGCAGATGAATCATGAAATGGAGGATAGTTTATAATACAAATTTCTGCAGGATTAAATTAGGTAAGAATCCTTTTCTTAAATAGCAATAATAGTGTGTAACCCTTTTACATTCAAAGCAATATGTCCCTTCAGTGGTCAATAAAGATAGCATGGAAGACTTATTGGTGTTCAACTGACTGATCATACCCCAGATTTGATTTTGTGGTGGGGGTTGTAATTGTGGGAAAAAAACAGAAGGGGTTTGTAACTAGTTTGGTTAAAAATAAATTGCATGATAGGATGGGAATGTCCCTTTTTCAAAGAATATAAAACATGTAAAGAAACATATAAGATTTAAGTAATGATGCGCATACCTACCAGAGTAATGGTCTATTGTTTTTAAGGATTGAAACATTTTTACAGTTATTCAGTGATTAAGCTCCCCCTTTCTAACCACCACTACCCCCTCCCGCCCCCCGTTATGCAGAACCTTTGATGCATTTCTTAAAATATTTTGAAGTAACCAACTTTGAGTTGCATAGCCACCTGAGCTTGCACTTTTTTTCTGATTTCTATTTTGAATTACTGTACTTTGCTTTTTCTTTTTCAAATTTTAACATTTCCACTAGTGACAATTTTCACTTGTGCTATCGAGAACATTTTCATTTATGCTGAGCACTGTGGGTAAGACTACAGATGGGTTTTGGGCTACTGGAACATCAAATGAAAAATGTTTAGAAACTTGAATCCTGGTGGTGTAGGCTGCCTTGGCATGTCCACTGAATAAAATGCCATCTTGAACAGTGATGTGGAACTGTTCAAGATGTCATGAGAAGAGAAGGAAACTTTTTTTCATTTCAAAGTATTTGAGCATTGATATTTATTTTGAAGATTTAACTTCTAAAGGAAAAAAACTATTCGCTTCATTATCCTATTTCACAAGTTATCTTTCCTCCTTTCTGCAGGAGTCGGAAACTTCAGATCAGGAACATACCCCCTCATTTGCAGTGGGAGGTAAGTGTATCCCTACTTTATGCTTAGTAAACAGTTTTATTTGATGTTTATATTCCTTCCCCTGCTGCCCTTCTTCATAAATGTGAGAGACTTGAACAAAATGAAACAGACATTTGTGGATTTAAGGGAAGGTGTATTACACCCCTTAAGAATTTTTCAGAAATAGAAGTGAGGTAGTAGTTGATTTTAACTTTGTGATACTGGTGTGGTAGGAGTCACAATCTGGGGAGGGGGGCAGTTGTGTTGCCTCTGGGATCCATGGTAATGGTTCCTGGAAAGCTAAGCAAGGGATGAGGGTGGAATAAGGAAAGCCTGAAAAAGGGGCAGGGAAGGTCCAAGGCATATTTTTGTGGGGCCAAGAGGAGTATTTAAAATGGTTCCCTGCTTCTTTGGGGCAGGCAGCCTACCCTTTCCAGATTTCAGGACTGTGGTATAGGGGTGATCATATGGAAAATGTGTCACAAGCCCCCTTCCACTTTTATCATTTTGACTTTTCCAGTTGCTACTGAGTGTGGGTGGGATTTGCGTACTCCCTGGTGAGTGGCAGTTATTCTGTACCTGGATCATCAGTAGGCTTTCAAGTGGAGAATGGCAGAATGGAATTTGATTTAAAAACGAGAAATTGAGTGTAGTTATCAAACTGGAAGATTTTATAAGCTATGTACCCTGAGGATGGTTTTGCTTTTTTTAAATAAGTTAATGTCTTGAGTAAGAATAGTGAGTAAAATTTCCTACTAGGCATAAGATGCCAAGGTAGGAGTTGGTGTAAATTATATGACCAGATTCCAAAGGATTTGAGGTCTTGGAGCCACATGGTAGCTATCGTTCAATGAGGGTAAAATAATTTTGAGAACAAAGAACCAAAAGGAGTATGGACCACTTTCATCTTAGTGACATTTAAAAAGTATTTTTTGGGATGTTGGTGTTTTGGGAAACTTTGGTATTTATTATCTATCCTTCATTATCCTGAATGAATTGATGTAACTGACTTGCCAGACTACTTAAGAAGGCAGTTACAAAGAAGGTGTCACACTGAACAGGGAAGGATGATGAGTTTCTTTACTAAAAGGTATTAGTAAAGTAGTTGTGTTTTTATGACAACCTGACTTCATTCTCACTTTCATTGCTAACACATTGTTATTTCTATTTGTTTTTTTACCCATTCAAATTCTCAAACTGCCATGGCGGAGTTTAAACTTTAATGAGCTCTGGTTTATTAGTCCATGCCTGAGCGTTATTAGTCCAGTAACATAACCAGTGCACTACCTGCCTGTTGATTTAAGAAAGAGATGCTTGGGGCTATTGTGGATAAATATGTGCAACTTCCAAAACTGATAACTACGCTTTTTCTTTAAAAGTGAAATGGGGTGCATTGGCAGAAGCAGAGCACAAGTCAAGAAGTATGGTTGCTGTATAAATGTTAGTCAAACCTTATCTAGAGTATTGGATTCTGCTTTGGTTACCTGCTTGTAGGAAAGTTACATTGTTCTTGAGAGCAAGAATAGGATTTCAGAAAGCAAATTTAAATGATGAGCAATGTCAGGAAGAAGTAATAGCTTTTTCAATTTTTGATTTAGATAAATTTTGAGTTCAAACATTAAGGACCCGTTAGAAATTATGAAATTACCTGTAAGGAAAGTTGGGTAGAATTTTTTTTCAGCCAACATGAATATTAATTGAGTTTAGGGGACAAGCATGTGATGATAAGGTAAGTGGAATTATCTATGGAAAAAGAATTGGCTTGTTCAGTATAATGGTGTTTTGAGTATTATGGATTTTCCTTGTTCTAATCATTGAACATGGATATCGGAAAGTTAATATGGTATCATAGAGTTCAGATTAGGCAATTGTGAATTGCTTGTGTGGAAAAACTGATTTTGATTTCAAACTAAATTCATTAAAAGATCAAAATGTTGCAGCTCAGCCTGAAGGCGGGCTGATACATGTGTCAGACTTGTGATGAATGCAAGTTTTAGTTCTGTTAAGAGGAAAAAAAGTCTTCTATTTTAAAACAGTGATGTAAAATACCTAGAGTTAAAGCTTTTAAATTTCAAATGTAGACCAGAGTTGGGCTATCAATGGGAAAACTGCCCACATTGTTTGAAAATTAGGCAAAGAAAAATTCAAAATGTCCATCAAGGCCTTTACAGGCATGTAAAACAGACAATCTGTGACATTGCTCAGCATGTTGTGAATTAACTCTTTTTGTATGGTGTCTTGATGGATTTGAGATCCAGAAGTATATTAGCTGAGTTTTTTCTGTAATCTGTCACCCAGAAATACAGCAGTGCATTGTGAAGGTTTACAAAACACCGCCTCATTGTTTTATGCAAAAGTGCATTCCGAAAATATTCACACTTTTTGTATCTTGACTATTAACTAGTTGTTCTTATGATTTGTTTTTCTGGTTCCTTGGTTTAAGTAAAAAGGCAGTTGCATTTATGTGTACTTAATTTCTTTTTGTAGTATTTGAGATGTCCTGTTGCACATGACGGAAGCACTCAAAAATGCATGTTTTTTTTTCTTTCCAGTTATGAAATTGAATGGAAGTGTGTTCATTTTTTAGTGGCTTGTACTGCATCAAGCACCAGTTACTCATGTCATCACCTGGTTTAAAACTTTGTAGAAATGGGTATCCTCTTAAATTGGATTGCTGTGACAGATAATGTCAATAGTTTCCTGGTGGTACGGCAACAAAATCACATCCTACCTGTTGGAAACTTTCCCTATCTTGTTGTTGAATCCAAATAAAAAAAAAAGGTTGTTGTGTCCTTTTTCTTTTGAGCATGTTACTTGTCGTCCTTTGTGTCCAGTGCATCTGTTATTTGCATGTATCTTCTGTTTTGTGCTGGTGACTTCACTTTTTATATTCATATGTATCTTCCCCCTTTGTGTACTTTGGTGTGACTCCCCTTTCTTATGTGAAAGTTTTTTTCTTGCTTGACCCACCACGGCCTGTGTGCATCTTCTACATAATTAAAACTTTGAAGGATATAAAATATTGTCTTGATGCAAGGTTATTTCCAAGATTATTCTACCTGTACCTACAATATTATCTTAAAATTTGCTCACAGGATGTTGGCAAGGTCACATTTAGTGCCCATCTCTAGTTATCCAGCAAAGGTAGTGGTGGACTGTCTCCTTGAATTACAGTGCGGTTTATGGTGATGGTTCTCCCATGATGATGAGTAGTGAATTCCAGTATTTTTGATCTAGTTATAATAAAAGGATGATGAACATATGCCCAAAGTGAGGATGGTTTCTGAATTGGATGCAATGGCATTCCAGTGGCATTATTGTTATTGTCCTCTGATAGTAGAGGTTGGAAGCTTGGAGGTTTTGAAGTAATCTTGGTAAATTGCAGTTGTGCACCCTATAAATATTATTGTGATGCAGCTGTAGTGTACCAGTGGTAGAGGCATGGATGCTGAGCCCACTGGTGAGGTGCTGATTGAGTAGATTGCTGTCTCTTGGATAGTGTGAAGCTTCCAAGGCCTGTTGTGGCTGCATCGGTCCATGCAAATGGTGAATGTTCTATTACACAACTGATGAACCTTGATCACTATACGGGTACTTCATTGTCTGTAAAGTAATTGAAACTCCCTGTTGTTTTAAGTGCCTTGAAGTTTTATTATGTTAAAAGGTGCTATATAAATATAAGATATGATCCATTGGTTGTGAAATCACTTAGCTCTGCCAATTGCTTGCTGCTTTTGTTGTTTGGCATGCAGGTAGTCCTGTGTTGTAGCTTCACCAGTTTGGCACCTCATTTTTATTATGCCTGGTGTTGCTCCTGGTATGCCCTCCACACTTCATTTGAACTAGAGTTGATCCCCTGGCTTGGTGGTAATGGTAGAGTGGGGGATATGCTGGGCCATGAGGTTTCAGATTTGTGTCAGAGTACAATTCTGCTGCTGCAGATGGCCCACAGTGCCTCATGGATGCCCAGTCTTGATTTGCTAAATCTGTTTGAAATCTATCCCACTTAGCACGATAGTAGTGCCACATAACACAATGGAGGGTACCCTCAATATGAAGGTGGGACTTGTTTTTGGCTGAGTCTGAAAGGATATGGGTGCTAGACTGGGTCTGCGGCAGGTGGCAAGGGAACCAACAAGAGGAGGAAAAACATGCTTGACCCCACCCTCACCAACCTGCCTGCCACAGATGCATCTGTCTATGACAGTATTGGTAGGAGTGACCACCACACTATCCTTTTTGGAGACAAAGTCGCACCTTCATTTGAGGATAACCATTGTGTTATGTGGCACTACCATTGACGTTTTAGTCCCTCCAAGGGTTTTAGTGAACCAGATGGGTTTTTACGACAATTGACAATTAGACTTTTAATTCCAGATTTTTAGTGAATTCACATTTCACCATCTGCCATGGTGTGATTTGAACCCGGGTCCCCAGAGCATTACCCTGGGCCTGGACTATTAGTCCAGTGATGATACCAATATGCCACTGCCTCCCCTTTTTTGAAAGTTCCAGTGAGATCAGCTTGTTTCACCATTCCAGGTAACAGGTTCCTGCTCTTAATTTTCTGTATCAAAATACTTCTATGAATCTTCCCCTAGGTTCTTTTGTCAATTATTTCAAATCTATAACCTCTAGTTACTGCCAGAAGAAGCCCATTTCTCACTATTTGCTCTAACAAAATTCCTCATAACTTTGGACGTATATTAAACACCTTTTTAATCTTCTCTGCAAGGAGAACAATCCTGGTGTCTCCAGTCTGTCTACATAACTGAAGTTCCTCGTTCTGGTAAACCTCTCTCCAAGACATTGACATCCTTGCTAAAATGTGGTGCCCAGAAATATGTGCAATAGTCCAGTCGAGTTCTCAACCAATGACTTGTATAGGTTTAGTATGGATGACACTGTTGTATTCAGTGTCCCTATTTAGTCAAATCAGGTATCCGATCCACTTAACTGCATCAACAACTTGCCTGCCTCTGTCAGATTTGTGAATGTGTATCATCAGGTCATTCTGTTCTTGTGTCCACTTCAAATCAGTACATTTAGATGATACTGCTTCTCCATGCTACATTATTGCATTAACTCGCATCTGCTATCTGTTTGCTCATTTCACCAGCTTACCTGAGCCCTCCAGAAGCCTGCTAATATCATCTTCCTTGTTCTTCACTATGTTGCAGACTTCCAGATTATACTCCCTGTTCCAAGTCCAGATCAATAGAACAGGAAAAGCAGTGGTCCTAATACTGACCCCTAGGGGACTCCTGCATACTTCTCTTCAGTCAGGACAAACATCAATTTGTAGCTACTGTCTCCTGTGTCTTAGCCAATTTTCAAACATAAGTTATCCCCATGTGCTTCTATTTTCCAAATATGTCCTTAACCATAAAATGGTTACAGCACAGAAGGCGGCCATTGGCCCACTGAGTGCATGCTAACTCTCCTAAGAGCAATCTAGCAAGTCCTGATTTATTGCCCTTTTTACCCATAGCCCTACAAATCTTTTCTCTTCAAGCACTTGCTAATTCCCTTTTGAAAGCTATAATTAATCTACCTCCACCACTTTTAGATGCTGATTTCCAGATCACTTGCTGTCTTTTTTTTTAATAAAAAGGTTTTATGCTTGCATCACCTTTGGTTCTTTTGCCATTTACCTTAAATCTGTGTCCTCTGGCAGAAGCTTCAAGAAACAAGGGGAACTGTTTCTCTGTATCCAGTCTGTCTAGACCTCATGACCTTGAATGCCTCTGTCAAATCTCCTCTCAACCACCGCCTCTAAGGAGAACAATGCTACTTCCTTCAATCTATTGACATAACTGCTTTCATCCTTACCTCATCCCTGGGACCATTCTAGTAAATCTTTTCTCTGCACCTTTTCTAAAGCCCTCACAGCCTTCCTATAGTGTGGGGCTCTGAATTGAAATCAATATTCCATGTTGTGGCCAAACCAGTGTTTTTCCTGGGTTCATCATCATTTCTTTGCTTTTGTACTGTATGCCACTAAAGCCCAATATTCAGTTTTGCCTTATTAATTGTCTTTCCACCTGCCCTGCTACCTTTAATGATCTGTGCACACATATATCCCTGAGTAAATAGTCCTGATCCCATTTACCTGTTCTTTTCCTAATATCACATTTGTTCTATTTTCCTTCACAAGGTTGCTTTGAGAAACGTGGCTTGATATCCAGGCTATATTGAAGACAATAAGGGGCTCAGATGCATGTCTGAACAATCTTAAGATGCAGATGTATTCAATAGAAAGATTGAAAATATTCCAATAGTTAATTGTGCCGGAGAAATGAAGTTCCTCCAATTTTGCTTTGACCTATAGCTTTGATTGACTTGAGCTTTTCGTTATGTGAAGAAAAGTGCCTGTGAGCTCTCTTATTTAATTCCATTTCAGCAAAGATTTGCAATTGAATTATTTATGCAGCATTACAGGGAGGGAAAAAAAAATGAAACAGCTTCTGAATTTTGGAGAGAGACCCTGAAAAGTACAGAACATTTTCTTGTTGGATTTGTGGGCGAAGTAAACAAGGTTAAGGCCTGAGAACCCGAGAACCCGTGAATGCAGTCCTTTACGAGTTTGTACCAAGACTGGATGTGGAGACGGGAAGTGTTTGTTCTCAGCTCCTCATTGCACCCTCCTCTTTTTCTTGTATTTTGGGGTACATTTTCTTTTGCTATAACTTTCTATTTGAAAAGACTGATGTAAGCATAAATAGATGAGTTGTAGTGTCAGCTGTTTCTGCATATCTGCCCTGGACAAGGAATTGAGAAATCATCTATTTGAATTGGTGCAACAATGTTAATCTGCTTGTCTTAAACTTCTATGGAACTTGTACCCAGCTGAATAGTTAGTTTTATAACCTTCAAGTTAATATATTATCTTTCTTTGTAAGGTAATTTTAAGAATACACCCTCTCTTAGCAGTCCAGAAAAGGCTGGATAATGAGGGCTAATCTTGCCAATTTCCTTCCTGTCCAAATTATTTCTCCACTGCTGACCAAGTGGACTCTGCTAGCAAATCAGCTCTCACCACAGCTCTACGTATGTGTCTCCAGAATGTCTGTGCTCTTTTGAACATGCTCTTACCATCCATGAACCTATTAGGGATAAATGCATCAGTATCAGTATTTGATGGAAACCTGTCTTAGGGGTGATAAATCTCTGAATGATGACACCTACCTGCCTGGCTATATATATATTCCATTTGCTTCAAAGATCGTAGTTGTGATGTTTGATGCTTATCACCAGATGCCCTACTCTTCTGGCACTTGCTCCTCCTTTGTGCATTTCACCTTTTTCCACCTCTCTCACCTCTTTCAAAATCATCTTTCTCTACTGCTCTCCCAAGTATGATTTTAAAAAAAGTTCTCTGAGGTAGCTTCACTGCTTTCAACCCTCCGCTTCTGCACCAAACAACTTCTCATCCTCCGTAATTTCCATCTCAACTCTGTAATGTTCTCTCTCCTTTTTTGAATTCACTGCCCTCTTTATCCTCCCTGAATCTCTCCCTTCATGTAAACTCCCTAACCCATATTCACAGTCACCCCCTTGACCTTGCTGTCTCACCATGTATCAATCTCAGAGCCGTCTTTAATCACTCCATCCAGATCCCACTTGCACGCCATGACCTAACCTCCTCCTGTATATGCCCCTGGGGGAAAAAATACTATCCCCCAATTCTGCCACTGCTTCTCTCCTATCCTACTGTTTAACCCATTTTCCCATTCCACTTAGCTAACACTCTCTTCATACCACTTGTAATTACCTTTATTTAAACTTAAGACACTAGTTTCAGATGCAAATTTCTCACCCTCAAACTGATCGTGAAATTCATCATGTTATGATCCTAGAGGATTCTTTACTCTGACATCATTAATTAACCCTGATTTCACATTACCAGATCTAAAATAGCCTGTTCCCTGGATGGTCCAGAACCTATTGTTGTAAGAAACTGTTCTGAAAACACTCTATATGATGTCATCTTCCAGGCTGCTTTTTGCCAATTTGATTTGTCCAATCTATAAGAAGATTAAAATCTCTCATGATTGTTGCATTAATATAGGCCAGTCCTAACCTCTGTCAAAGGGAAAATTTATTGTTAAGGAGGCAGAAAGAGCTCTCTGAGCTCATCTTATCCATGAGACCCACCTGCTCCCTCAGCCCTATTCTCACTAGATTGCTGACGACCCAACTTCCACTCCTGGTCCTCATGTTAGACAATGTTGTTTCTCTGTCTTCAAGTGCTGTCCCTCTCTGTTTTTTAAATCTGCAGTCATCATCTGTCTTAAAAGTAAAGTTACCCTTGACCCAACCATCCTTCTAAACTATTACTCCATCTCCAATTTCCCTGTCCCTCAAGTCCTAGAACGTGTTGTCACCTTCCCAGATTCAATCCCATCTTTCCAGGAGCTTCATGTTTGAATCTCTCCATCAGGTTTCCTGCCACAGTATCAAAACGGCTCTTTTCAAAGTTACAAGTGACATCCTGCTTGACTGTGACAAAGTTAAACTATCCTTTCTCATTCTTCTTGACCTGTCTGCAGTCTTTGACACAGTTGACCACAGTATCCTCCTCCAACACCTTTTCACTGTCGTCTAGCTGGGTGGGACTGCTCCCAACTGGTTCCATTCTTATCTCTCTAATCATGGCCAGAATATTGCCTGCAATGGCTTCTCTTCCTGCTCCTTCACTATCATCTGTATCCCATGAGGATCTATCGTTGCCACCCTCCTTTTTTCTGACCTATCTTTTGTCCCTCAATGACATCATCCAAAAGCACTGCGTTAGTTTTCACATGTACACTGGTAATACCCAGTTCTATCTCCTCCATTTCTCTCCACGACACTACTGCTTCTAAATGATCAGACTGCTTATCTGACATCCAGTACTGGATGAGCAGAAATTTCCTCCAATTAAATATTGGCAAGACTGAAACCATTGCTTCAGGAGCTCTGGTGCTAGCTTCTGACTTCATCCCTCTATCTGGCAAGTCTGAGGTGAAACCAGTCAGTTTGCAACTTTGTTGCCATATTTGACCACGAGGTGAGGTTCTGCCCACAGTTTTGTGACATCAGTAAGACTGCCTATTTCCTCCTCCATAACATCGCCTGACTTCGCCATCTTAGTTCATCTGCTGCTAAAACCCTCATTCATGCCTTTTGTTACTTCTAGACTTGACTTTTCAAGTGCACTCCTGGCTGGTCTCCCACATTCTTCCCTCTAAACTTGAGACCAATAAAAACTATTGCTCATGTCATTGCATTCCCCCAGCACCCTCTGTGCTTGCTGACCCACATTTGCTCCCAGTCAAACAACTTCTCAATTTTAAAATTCTTCTGAATCTTGTTTTCAATTGCCTAGGTTCTAAGCTCTGGAACTCTCTTCCAATACTTTTCTAGCTCACTTTCCTCCAGTAAGACACTCTCTTTAAAACCAACCTCTTCGACCAAGTCTTTGGTCATCTGACCTAATACCTAGTGCCTCAGTGTCATTTTATTTTACAATGTTCCTGTGAAGCACCTTGGGATCTTTTATTATGTTAAAGATGCTACATAAATGTCAGCTGTTCTTAAATAAGTGGGAATGTAAAGAATCCTAGTAATGTGGGGTGAATTGGGGTTGTCTGATTAGGTATTAAATTGGAAAGAATTGCAACCTCCACTGTCTTCAAGTGATCTGAAATTTCCTAGAAAATTGAAAATGTTTAAAGAATATTTTAATGTTTGTAGCAGATGTAAAACAAATAAAGACTGCATTCATTCTCCTAGATGATGGAAATTAATAAATTTAACTTTACCAGTTGTGAAGAAAGATGAGAATATGGTGCTGGATGTTTAAATACCTTGAATGGCCTAAACAAATGTTGGCTATAACAAAGGGTTTTTCATGTATTGTTAGTAAGGAAACAGAATTAAGAATATGTTGTTAGGTAGTACAGAACCTAAAGCTTTTTGTCTTGCACTCATCAGGACACTTTGCAAGAATACCAATACAAGGGGAAAACAACATGCTGTATATGAAGAGAGTGCTGATTGGTTAGCAAGTGGACTTTGATTGGTAGAGGTGTTGCCATGGGGGATGCACCAGTAATGATGACTGACAGTTAACTGCCAAGCATTCTTTGACATTTAAACCAGGTGGCTTGACTCTGATTGGTCAAGGCATTGACCTGAGGAATGAGTCAGCGAATGGCTGTCACTTATTTTGTTTAGCTGAAACAGGCACATGTTCTTTCTGTCTGCAAAGAACAGGGCAGTGTGTACTTAAAAAATGTAGCTTCCAGTAAATGCAAACACGCCAGCATTGACCCGCCAGCAGCAGCAGTGCTGAGCACTGGGGAAGCAGAGCGGGTAGCAGTGATACCCTCACACCCCCTTGGGAAGCTGCAGCCCAACGCCTCATAATCACATTTACTCAGCAGCCAGTGAACTTGGTCTCCAACTCTAGAGGAAGCTGTATTGCTATCATTTTTTGCCTTGTTTCTCCCTGTTACAGTCTAATGCACCCTTTATACTTCATTCCCTTCAGGTTCCCAAATTCATTGCAGGAGGCAAGTTATGCAAATTGAAACTGTTCTTCCTACTTGCTGCTCATCTTCAGAGCCTCCTCTCACAGCAAGGGTTCAGCAAAGGGAAGCTGCAAGTGAGAGATTCGGCAGGAGGATGGGTTAGGGAGTGGAAGAGGCTGCGTCCTGGAAAGTCGACAGCGAGAAGGTGGGTTAGGGAGTGGCAGAGGCTGCTCCACAATGGTGGCAATTGGGTCATGTGGTCTTAGATTAGACTGGCACAAGAAACTTTCAACGGTAAACGGCAATGCAGGTCGCATTAACGGACCATTAAATTGAAACAATGTTAAATGGGGACATTGTGTATTGTTACCAGGAAGCCAATTTGCTGTATTGGTGGACACGAAGAGGAACAGGCTTGCAGATCTTATGGTATTACAGCCTTCAGTTCGTAAGGTTTAGATACCCTTTTCTGCTGCTCTGACAGCATTTAAAAATTACAAAGGGGCACTTGAGGGAAATAAACTTGCAGAACTAATGGGGATAGAGGAGGGGAATGGCACTGACTGAATTGCTCTTCAAAGAGCTTGTGTGGACTCGATTGGCTGAATGGCCTCCTCCTGTGCTGTTATTGCTCTGTGGGTATGTCTTTACTAGACATAACAATTTATTAACACCGGTGAATTTGGGCAACTACAACTGACCAATTTTATCCTAATTTTGTTAATTTAGTTTGATTGTTTAACTCAAGAAAGAGTTACAACTGACCAATAAAGGGCAGGATAATCTATGATTGCCAGAAAAATGCTGCTGAGGGCACAAGACCTGATAGACAAGCTAATAAACAAGTCAAAGAATTGTGTGGCAAGATAGATTGAACCATTCAGAAAGCAGTTAAGAAGAAATTAAGCAGTCAAATGGGTACTTAAATGGGTACTGAAATTGTATCAGTCGATATTGAAGGACGACGTAAGAAATTCAGTGATGTCTGTTATTGTTTTGGGCCTCAGCTTTTGATTGTCCTTTGGTTAGGGTCAATAGAGACTGCAGGAGGCAAGACTGTTGGTAAACTTAAACTTTTATTAATCATTCTGCTAACTATATACAGGTATAAGGCTTAGTACGAGGTTTCACTTGGAACTATCTCTCAGCATATTCTGTTGTCATGCTCTTGCATCATTGGATGACATAGACCATTTTGTTTATATATTTAATATTAACCCTTTACGCTACAGTATGAAACAGCATAGACCCAAAATTTGTCCACACTTTGAAAGCATAAACAAAGTTTACCACAAGTAATCACTGTGCATACCTGCCTCGCCTCTAAATGTGCAAGCCCTCCACAAATTGGTATGTTACCCATGATGTTGTCCATGACTATCAGACTTTGGTACAAATTCTAAAGTCGCATAACACAGGTAAATTCAAGTGCAAGGTAAGTCGCTCAGCACCTCAAGCCAGACCAGTAATAACGAGCCCCATCAGATATGCATTAAACTATTATAGACTGAGGTGGTTTACTTAAAATCATCTCTAGTGTGTTGGTGATGGCCGTTTCATGCCCAAACCTAGACTGGCTAGGTTATTCTGAAATGGGTTGATTTGATATTGTTGTTGATCAGATATACCTGAAGCATTGATAAATGTAACTTGAAATTTAAAAATGGGTCCTTTTTAACTAGGGGAAGATGTTCACTATCATATATTCAAGTTATTGCAAGAATTCTAGATATACAGTATACTTAATGGGTATTGTAAGCATGTGCAAATGGCTTGGTTGAGATCAGTTGCCTGTTTACTTGCATAGGTATTTGACATGACCGAACATTTAGTATGTAGTGAATACATCTAAAGATGGCTTGGTGAAAAGAGTGGAACCAATTTTGCAAGGTTGGGGGAAATATTCCTTTCTGCAATATGCTGCATCTGGAAACCAGTGAATCAATGTAGCTGGGTGGTGTAAAGCCACCAAAAAGTAAACTGACCTAACAGCTCCATTGAGCTTTCTCTCTTCCTTCCTTCCCCTTCCTCCTACCAATTAAGTCACAATTTTGTCCCAGTTAAGTGCCAATCTGAAGTTCTAAAGCCCAGATTGTATGAAAGAATTTTTTTTCTTTTATGCTGTTGCCAATTCTTCATTTGGGGAATGGAAATCGTTATCCTCCTCACATCATTGAGGATTTCCCTTAGTTCCAGGGTAGAGACTATAAATAGATACTGTATGAATTGCCAAAAGTTTTACGCGAAGTTCTGGGTTCCTGAGAGATATTAAACTTAACCATGTCTGGTACAGATGGAAGTGGTTTTTTTTTTTAAACACAAGTGCCTACCTCAGTGATGTTTGAACCTTGGGGCCCTGTGCCACATGTGTAGTAATGTTATGTCATGGTAATCCCTTAGCCCAGGAAACTTGGTCCCTTTTGTGCTTGTTTCTTCTTTTTGTAGTTTTTCCTGTTCTAATTTTCCTTTTTGGAAGAATTAATCTTAGCACAGTTTTGGTGATTATATCCTAAATCAGGACTTGGGGATAGCAATTTGAAATGAGTGCAAATTAATGTAAACAATTTAAAACTGTAGACATGGTCCTTTCTTTACACAAAATTGGGCCTATGAAGATTCAAAGCTTGGGCATTGACAGACTAGCCACTTTTGGGTTATGTTTGCGTTATTTTTGTAAAACATTTCATAGAAGTTGTGTCTTTGCGAAAATTTTGAGGAAAAGAGATTTCAATTTATTGAGCACATTCCATGACTTCAGCATGCCCCAAAGCAGTTTCCAGCTAGTGAACTGCTTTTGCAGTGTAATCACTGTTGTAATGTCGGAAATGTAACAGCCATTTTGCACACATCACTGTCCCACAAAGAGCAATATGTTGATGACCAGATCATGAACTGTTTGTTTTTCATTAATATTTAGGGATAAGATTGGTCAGGACTCCAGGAGATCTCTAAAATAAAGGCAAAATACTGCAGATGCTGGAAATCTGAAACAATGAAAAATACTGGAAAAACTCAACAGGTCTGACAGCATCTGTAGAGAGAGAGACAGAGATAACGTTTCGAGTCCATGTGACTCCTCTACAGATCTGAAGAGGAGTCATACGGACTTGAAACGTTACCTCTGTTTCTCTCTCCACAGATGCTGTTAGACTTGCTGCGTTTTTCCAGCATTTTTTGTTTTTGCTCCAGGAGAGCTCACTTTTTCTCATAGTGGAATGGGATCTTTTATGCTTCTCTGAAAGGGAGGATGGGGCCTTGTTTTAATGTCTCACATGAAAGGCAGCTTGGTATTTGACACCCTAGATTTTGTGTTCAAGCCCTAGGAGAGATGTTTGAATCCCCAGCCTTCAGACTGAGTGTCCTACCACTGAGCCATGGCAGGAGGTTCTCAATGTGGAATTGCTTGGGTCCACTGTGCTTATTTATGAAGCAAAATGAGCATAAATCTAAAGGCTTTTAAAACCCATATCAAAATGCAATTTTTAAAATTTCTATTGAGCAACATATTTGAGGGATTTTCAGTTTAAGATGGGTTTGAACTGAGAGAATATGTGCATACTATCCCTTTCCCTAATTCTGCCTGATTTCAAACATGAGCTTATTTTTGTAAATAAGTGCTCTTTTCATCCCTCAAAACAATGATAGCATATTACTTAAAGCAAATGAAATAGATCATTGGTATCCACCTGGTCTAAAAAGAGTTTGTGCTTAATTTCCATAGATTTTCTTGGCGCAATGTTCTTGAATGAATTGTCACAATGAAGGAATTACCGACTGCTCTTAATAATAGACTCTTAAATGTTCAAACCCCAATAGAACTTTAACCATGGTTGTCTATCCCACCCAGTCCAATCATGTGTTCCAGCTCAATCATAGACCACACCTCTACCTGATCTTAGTATCAGCTTGCTTAGAGAAGGACATTTTCTTTGATAGTACTCCTCTCCCCAAAGTCAGGGGAGAGCAAATACTTTCTCAGTCGCTTAATATGGAAAGAAATAGAAGTTTTAAAATAAGTGTAATCTGATGTGCTGGTATACTGATTGTCCCGTCTGCTCTGATATTTAATTACTTCCTCTTTGTGCACATGTGATTCTACATATCGAGAATAACAGTTGCACTTTCCAATTGCTGAGCCCCCACATCCTGCTGGTTGGAGCCCCCACATCCTGCTGGTAATCCTGAAGTTTAACAATATAAATACTAAAGCTAGCAACACATGTATAGAATTACAAAAAAAAAATCAAACCTGTTTGAGACTGATCCTGACCAAGCTATTGCTTATTACCTTTTTATCTAATTTTCTTTTAATGTTGACAAATTGGAAGAGTTAATAAAATAAACAGATGTTGATGACTGATGTGACACCAGATTAAGTAGGTAGTATTTACTATCTTTGGGGCTCCTATATATTACTAAACAAACAAACAAACTTTATTTGGGGTCCCTGGAAGGTAAACGCTGCCCAGAATGAGTTTTTTGTTTTTATCTCTATGCTTATCCTGTGCTGTGACTTGAAGGAAAGATTGACAGTACGTGTAGCAGTGTGTTTTATGGAGATTTAAGGAATTTTATTCCAAGTACACAATGCAAGTTTTCGGGGAGGGAAACGAATTGGGACACACAATAATTTGGCTACCTTTTGTAATGTATAATTGTAAAATGCAATGCTCAGCTTGAAACTTTAGGTTTACAATAATCTGGATGATGTATCTTTTTGATTTCCAAAGGGCTTTTATGGGTATTTGAGGATGTTATTGGGCCTCTTCACTGTTCCAGTAATATGGCTTTTTTGAGGGTAGAATTTCCTTTTGGTTTAGTTTTGAAACAGTGGGGCTGAAGAAGAGAAGCACTAAGTTTGCTTGGCAACAGATGCTAATGTAACAGCTGTGTCCGGTACTTCTGTGTTGGCATTTGTCCAGCCTTTACACTTCTCAAGCCAGTTATTTGTCTACCTAGACCATTTGCAGTTACTGATTTACATCTTGTGGCAGATAGTCCTAGAGTCTTGATAGCTTTTGAGGCCTAGACATGCAAAAACAAAGTGGCCAAGTCCATAATAATGAAAGATGTAAAATGCAAAAGCAAAATAACCTTTTAATTGCATTTACTTTTGTTTTTAAAGCAGTTGATACGACAAGTGCTTATTTTGATTAGTGTGAATGTTGTAAAATGATACTACTTGTCTAATGATGCATTAGGTTCATTTACCTGGCAGCATCTTTTAAACATTTAAACTTCATGTGCATTAAATGGCAAAGCTGTGTGGCTTGAAGCAGATTTATCTCACACATTTTGTAAAAATTAACCTTCCACCAAAAAACCTGGGAGTACCTAAACTTCAGCTCATCCAAAAATGTGCTGCTTTTATTCTAACTTGCATCAAACCCATTTGTGGGTTGGAGAAGATTAGAAATACATAGATTTGAAAACAAGGATGAGAATTTTAAGATCAAGTTTTTGCTTAACCAGGGGCCAATGTAGGTCAGTGAGCTCGGGAATGACGGGTAAATGAGACTTGGTACTGGTGCTAGTGATAAATGACTTCTAAAGTCTAAACCTGAATATTTAAATAAGAATAGTTATAGGTGCTTGCCTGTGGGAGGACTGATGAAGGATTTTGGCCTTGCTGATACTGAGTGAGACCCCAACCCATTTGTATCATAAGTTGAAGACGCTGAGGGTGGTCTGCAAGTCACTTGCAGTGTGGACCGCAACTGCACAGCTGTCAGCATATTGCAAATCATGGATTTGCTCGAGGGTCACCTTTGTCTCAGCTCTCAGGCTGTTGAGGTTGAAAATCTTTGTCAAGTCATTTCAATCATGGCTCCTTATTGAAGTTGGTCAGGATAGAATTTCATAAGCAGATTGAGATAGTTAGTACAGAGAGTTGGTGCAGTTGCACAGTCTTGCTTGATGTCCATCTGGATATGGAAGGGCTTGGCCTCCAATTCATTTCGAAAGATGTTTGCTGTCATACTATCATGCCGGAGTTTCAGATTAATAAATTTTGCTGGATATGCAGCTCTCTGGAGGGCTTTCCATAGGGTTTTGTGGTTGATAGTCAACAGCCATTGACAGACCTATAATGGAGTAAAGAGGAGAAGAGAGATCAGATGCCCTAAAACGAAATAGGAAGAGAAACTGGATAAAGAAGGAAAAATAATGGCTTCTTTTAAGTGTATTTAAAAAGTCAAAATACAGGGTAGGACTGGCAGGAGATAAAGAAAGGTGTCTGATTATGGTGGATGAAGATAAAGCATCTTTAACACTTGTAAATAATGTAGAAATACCAAAGAGGATTATGGAAGAATAAGACAGAAGTAGAAAGCAAATGGTTCTTTTTAAACTTAAAAAAAAAACAATTTCGTAGAACTCTAGACAGTTAAGTCCCTGTGGTTCAGTTGGGGGAATTCTTGCCTTGGAGTCAGAAGTTTGTGGCATCAGATCCCACTCCAGATGCTTAAGCAGAAAAATCTAGGCTGACCATTCAGTGCCATACTGAAGGCGTGCTGTGCTGTCAGGTGGTGACTTTCAGATGAGGCATTAAACAGAAGCCCTTCTGGCCCTTGGGTGAGCATAAAAGATCCCGTGACACTATATCAAAGAGGAGCAGGAGAGTCATCCCTGGTGTCCTGGCAAATATCTGTGCCTCAGTCAACGTCATTAAAACAGATTGGTCACTGTCATGCTGTTTTGTGGAGTTTGCCATGTACAAGTTAGCTGCCATGTTTCCTACCTTTACAACAGTGGCTTCACTTCGGAAGTACTTTGTTGGCTGTAAAGTGCTTTGGGAATCCTCAAAGATGCTATATAAATGCAAGTGTTACTGAGCTCACATGCTATTTACTTTCGGCCATTCAGACAGCAGAGACTCCAGCTACAATTCAACCCTTATTCAATGAGTGAATTATGCCATACAATTGGAGAATAACTAAAATAACCTCTTGACTCGAGAATGGAAAAAATGATAAACCATCTAACCATAGGCAGTTAGTCCTAAGGTAGGTTGTGGGCAGTCTCTTGAAACCTGTAACTCCAGATAAAAGGAGGTCTTACGTTTGTTATAGATAAGTTTTTATGATGGATGAAAATTTTTAAATAGTAACTGAATAGATGATGAGAATGCAGTAAATGTCTTGCATGTGATCTTCGTTGCCCTGTGATAAGGTGCCCCAGGAGAGACTTGTTAGGAAAAGTGAGATATATGATAAAAGTGTGAATAGGAAGATAGATGAAAAATTGTGTATATGATTGTTACGTTCCTCAAAACCGAGATATATCAGATTAGTGTTGGGTCCACTTTGGTTTTATCTTTTGCCAGCAAGCAGTTGATCTCTCCACACTTGCTGTCATCTCTTGCTTGCTTTGTTCATCTGTTTTATCAAACAAACCTTCTATCTATGTAAAATAAAAATACCTGGAAAAACTCAGCAGGTCTGACAGCATCTGCGGAGAGGAACGCAGTTAACGTTTTGAGTCCATATGACTCTTCAACAGAACTAAGGAAAAATAAAAAAGAGGTGAAACATAAGCTGGTTTAAGGCGGAGGGGAGGGGGGGGGTGCGGTGGGACAAGTAGAGCTGGATAGAGGGCCAGTGATAGGTGGAGATAGACAAAAGGACAAAGAGGTGTTGAAGGTGGTGATAATATCTAAGGAATGTGCTAATAGATGACATTAAGCGTAGAAAGCAGGATGAGCAAGGTACAGATAGCCCTAGTGGAGGTGGGGGGAAGGGATTGAAATGGGCTAAAAGGTAGAGATAAAACAATGGATGGAAATACATTTAAAAATAATGGAAATAGGTGGGAAAAGAAAAATATATATAAATCATTGGGGGAAAAAAGGGGGATTGGAAAGGGGTTGGGGATGGAGGGGAGAGTTCATGATCTAAAATTGTTGAACTCAATATTCAGTCTGGAAGGCTTTGAAATGCCTAGTCGGAAGATGAGGTGCTGTTCCTCCAGTTTGTGTTGAGCTTCACTGGAACATTGTAGCAAGCCAAGGACGGACATGTGGACATGAGAGCAGGGTGGAATGGCAAGTGACAGGGAGGTCTGGGTCATGCTTGCAGACAAACCGAAGGTGTTCCGCAAAGTGGTCACCCAGTCTGCGTTTGGTCTATCCAATGTAGAGGAAACTGCATTGGGAGCAGCGAATGCAGTAGACTAAATTGAGGGGGGTGCAAGTGAAATGCTGCTTCACTTGAAAGGAGTGTTTGGGCCCTTGGATGGTGAGGAGAGGGGAAGTAAAGGGGCAGGTGTGCACCTTCTGCGGTTGCGTGGGAGGGGGTTGAGGTGTAGGGGTTGATGGAGGAGTGGACCAGGTTGTCCCAGAGGGAAAGATCCCTGCAGAATGGCGGGGAGGATGGGATTGTGAAAGGAAGATGTGTTTGGTGGTGGCATCATGTTGGAGTTGGCGGAAATGGTGGAGGATGATCCTTTCAATGCGGAGGTTGGTGGTGTGATAAGTGAGGACAAGGGGGACCCTATTATGGTTCTGGGAGGGAGAGGAAGGTGTGAGAGCAGATTGAAAAACCTTGGTTAAGGAAGAAGGAAGACATGTCAGAGGAACTGTTTTGAAAGTGGCATCATCAGAACAGATTTGATGGAGGCGAAGGAACTGAGAGAATGGGATGGAGTCTTTACAGGAAGCGGGGTGTGAGGAGCTGTAGTTGATGTATCTGTGGGAGTCGGTGGGCTTGTAATGAATATTGGTGGACAGTCTATCACCAGAAATTGAGACAGAGAGGTCAAGGAAGGGAAGGGAAGTGTCAGAGATGGGCCATGTGAAAATGATGATGGGGTGGAAATTGGAAGCAAAATTAATAAAATTTTCCAGGTCCAGGCGAGAGCATGAAACAGCACTGAAGCAATCATTGATGTACCAGAGAAAGAGTTGTGTGAGAGGGTAGGAGTAGGACTGGAACAAGGAATGTTCCACATATCCCATAAAGAGACAGGCATAGCTGGAGCCCATGCGGGTACCCATAGCCGCACCTTTTATTTGAAGGAAGTGAGAGCAGTTTAAGGAGAAATTGTTCAGTGTGAGAACAAGTTCAGCCAGATGGAGCAGAGTAGTGGTGGATGGGGATTGTTCGGGCCTCTGTTCGAGGAAGAAGCGGAGAGCCATCAGACCATCCTGGTGGGGGATGGAGGTGTAGAGGGATTGGACATCCATGGTGAAGAGGTGGCGGTTGGGGCCAGGGAACTGGAAATTGTTGATATGATGTAGGTGGGAAGGGACTGGACAAGGAGAGATAATGGAGTCAAGATAGCAAGAAATGAGTTCTGTGGGGCAGGAACAGGCTGACACAATCAGTCTGCCAGGACAGTCCTGTTTTCCGCTAACTCCAGCATGATGCCGCCACCAAACATACCTCCTCCCCCCCCGGCAGCATTCTGCGTGGATCGTTCCCTCCGGGACACCCTTGGTCCCCTCCTCCATCGCCCCCTACAGTGCAACCCCCTCCCACTTACCATGCAACCACAGAAGGTGCAACACCTGCCCCTTTACTTCCCCTCTCCTCACTGTCCAAGGGCCCAAACACTTCTTTCAAGTGAAGCAGCATTTCACTTACACTTCCCTCAATTTAGTCTACTGTATGCGCTGCTCCCAATGCGGTTTCCTCTACATTGGAGAGACCAGACGCAGACTGGGTGACCGCTTTGCGGAACACCTTTGGTCTGTCCGCAAGCATGACCCAGACCCCCCCCCACCTCTGTCGCTTGCCATTTCAACACTCCACCCTGCTGTCATGCCCACATGTCTGTCCTTGACCTGCTGCAATGTTCCAGTGAAGCTCAACGCAAACTGGAGGTACAGCACCTCATCTTCTGACTAGGCACTTTACAGCCTTCCAAACTGAATATTGAGTTCAACAGTTTTAGACCATGAGCTCTATCTTCCATCCCTCCCCCCTTTTCCAATGATTTATATATATTTTTCTTTTCCCACCTATTTCCATTATTTTCAAATGTATTTCCATCCATTGTTTTATCTCTACCTTTTTTAGCCTATTTCGATACCTCCCGCTGCCACCCCCCACACACACACACACACACACACACACACACACACACACACACACACACACACACACACACACACACACACCCCCCCACCCACCACCACCACTAGGGCTATCTGTAATTTCTCGTCCTGCTTGCTACCCTTAATGTCACCTGTTGGCACATTCCTTAGATAATATCACCACCTTCAACACCTCTTTGTCCTTTTGTCTTTGACATCTTTGGCTATCTCCACCTATCACTGGCCCTCTATCTAGCTCTACTTGTTTTCACCCCCCCCACCAGCTTATATTTCACCTCTTTTCTATTTTTCCTCTCTTCTGTTGAAGAGTCATACGGACTCATAACGTTAACTGTGTTCCTCTCCACAGATGCTGTCAGACCTGAGTTTTTCCAGGTATTTTTATTTTTGTTTCGGATTTCCAGCATCTGCAGTTTTTTGCTTTTACCTTCTTGCTTCTATCTATGTATTTGCTCTGATTTGTATTCTCCCCTCTGTTCTACTAGCAGCCCTACCCAGTTCATTCTGTTATGGAATGCATTCTCAATTTACTGGTGATCCATGAGTAGATTTGCCAAAAAAGGCTGTAAAAAGCATTTTGGATGGTACAGACAGGTGGCAGCGGGAATTTACTTTGGCTAAGTGTAGGTACTAAATTTTGGGAGGCAAAGTTTATTAATGGATTGATGCTGTAAAGTGTAGATGGACAGAGATGCTTGACAACTTATAATTACTTGCATTTAGACTATGCATGATGCAAAAAGGCCAGTAGTATTTGGGATTTATAAGAATTCTTGAATGTAAGAGTAGAAAATAATAAATTTTGTAAGAACAGTTGGATCAGTATGCAATTTTGTGCGTTTCATTATTCCAAAAAAAAAATTGAAGCTATAAATGATTGGACGTTCCTTAGGCTGAATGGCTGTCCCTCGACTCGAGCATGATGTCGACTCGGTTCATGCCATTCATATTAATGTGACTCAGCAGGCTGATTTTTCAATGTGCAAACCTTCGGGGGCAGGACGTTCCACAAAGTGTGGGATCCAGAATGCAAGATTTGCTTCTATTTCTTCCCTTCCCTGCTGTCACTCTGACTCCTTTGTTGAGGTGTTAGAACTCTAACCATGATGTAGCTTAATTGGACAATTTGTCATCATTCTGAGGAATTGGTAGCAAACTCCTCTGTCATTTTAAGGTCAATGTTGCCACACTTCAAGGACTGCCTCAGAGTGTCAAGACCTGATGGCGGAGACTATTTTTAGCCACGTGAACGTAGTGATCAGTCCATGAAGTTGATTTTGCAGGAGTTTTGCCTGAATGCTTGTGGACCTGGCTTCATGAGCGCTAGGGTTTGTTTGACAGTCTTCCCATTGAATCTGCAGAATGTGGCAGAAGCATTGCTAATGGAATTTCTCTAGCATGCTTGTATCACTGATACACAATTCAATTCTCGCTGCATTACAGGAGCACAGTGACGACCACTGCTTTTACACTTAAGACTTTGACTTGTGGAGATCTTTGTTGTCAAACATTTGACTGACTAAAAGCCCCTCTTCCCTGGTGTTATAGCCAACCCATTCTATAAAGATGTTACAATTAGGTTGGGAGGGTAAACTGACTTCCCTCTGTCCCACTCCTGGGTTGGTTTAACAGAGTTTTAATTTAAATAGGAGATGATAGTGCCAATTAAATATATATACTTTGTGTAGCTTAGTGTAAGAAATAAGCCAGATAGGTTCCTTACTTTTAACAAGAGCTAGTTTAATTGCTAAAACTCACTCAGGTAAAGATGCAGAAATTATTGACAAAAAGTTTAAAATGTACAAATGAGTTCAACTACCCATTACTGCAAAAACAACACACAGCCACCCTCCCCAAGCGTGCAAAAAAGAAATAAAACTGCAGCATATCAAATCTTAAAACTTGGGCAAGTTAAAAGTAAAGTTAGAAAAAATATATTCACTGATTGTCCAAATGCTTGTTTAGAACTGAAGGGTCACTTTCCACAGTAGCTGCTGGGTTTCTTGAGAAACTTGGGTTTCTCACTGCAACAGCCCTTCTACAATTGTGGCTAGTTTTCTTTTCTTTCAGAGCTGATGTTGATTCAAAATCCTCCTTTAAGAACTTGGTTTGCAGCAATATTGTCTTCTGGTGGGTTTTCAAATCGCAAATGGCTCGGCTTTGATTAGAGAGGTTTCAGAGGAAGAGGGAGGGGGTAAGGCTGTTGTCCCTTCTATCCCTGTGGCAGTGTCTCCAGGCTTGGGTTTAAATATACTGGATTTGAACTAAGAGTGGGGTCACGTAATCCCTCTCTGGCTTCAATCTGTATTTATCTTAGCCATAGTCTCTGAGAGCTTCGTAGAATCGGTGTCTCCATAATGCAGCTTGTGTCCTTTGTAAATGCAACATAGTAGCTGCTGTAAGCCAGTGTCCTTTGCTTACCAAAAGCGTTCTTTTGAAAAAGCTCATATGTCCATTATAAAGCATCTTCATAACAAAGAAACCCAGGAATGACAGGCCAGTTAGTTTAACCTCCATATTGGGTAAGATTCTAGAAACGATAATTCAGGACAAAATTGTGCCAATGAAGGTTAATCAAAGAAAGTTAGCTTGGATTTTTTTATGGGCAAATCGTGTCTCACTAGAGTTTTTTTTGAGGGTTGATGAAAGTAATGCAGTTGATGTTGTGTACATAGACTTTTAGAAGACATTCAATAAAGAGCTGCAAAACAGATTTGAGCAACCTGGAATAAGAGGGACTATGGCAACATTGATATGAAATTGGCTGAGTGACAGAAAACAGTAGTAAGGTTTGTTTTGGAGATTCTCCTCCCCCTTTTCAGTGTTAGCACCCCTGCTGCTCCTGGTGATATATGTTAGTGAGCTAGACCTTGGTGTACAGGGCACTATTCAAAATTTGCAAATGATACAAAACTTGTAAGTATTGTGAACTGTGAGCAGGATAATATAGAACTTCAAAAGGACGTAGACAGGTTGGTGGAGTGGGTGGACGAGAGGTAGATGAAATTTAATGCCGAGAAGTGTGAAGTGTTTCACTTTGGTTGTAAGAATGAGGGGAGACAGTATAAAATAAAGGGTGCAATTCTAAAGATGCTGCAGGAACAGAGGGATCTGGGTGTATATGTGCATTAGTCATTGAAGGTGGCAGGACAGATTGAGAGAGAAGATAAAGTATGCAGTATTATGGGCTTTTTTAATAACAGCATAAAGAATACAAAAGCAAGGAAGTCATGATAAACCTATTAGACACTAGTTTGACCTCAACTGAAGTATTGCGCCAAGTTATATATTTTTTTTCTAACTTTTTACGTGGCCAAATTTTTAAGATCTGATATGCTGCAGAGTTTTATTAGTTGCATGCTTGGGCACGATGGTTGTGTATGCGTGTATTGTTTTTGCATTTGTGGGTAGTTGGACTTATTTGTACATTTTAAATCTTTTGTTAATTTCTGCATCACATTTTAGGATGTGAAGGCATTAGAGAGTCTAGAAAAGATTAGTGATGAAATTGGTTCCAGGGATGAGGAACTTCAGTTATGAAGATAGGTTGGAAAAGTTAGGACAGTTTTCCTTGGAGAGAAAAAGGGACTAAGTAGGTTTGACAGAGGTATTCAAAATCATGAGGGGTCTGTTCAGAATAGATGGGAGAAACTGTCCTCATTCTTGAAAAGATCAAGAACAAGAGGGCAGAGATTTAAGATAATTGGCAGAAGAAGCAAAGTGATCTGAAAGAAAATGCAGCAAGTGGTTAAGGTTGTGGTGGAGGTAGTTTCAATCGAATCATTCAGAAGGGAATTAGACAGTGCTATTCTCCTGCCTTCTCCCTGTAACCCTGCACAAAAGGAATTCCTCATTCGGGGAGCCTGTGCAGCCCTGATGAGTGGAATGGCTGCCTCCTGCGCTGTAACAATTCTGTGATTAATTTGGTCAATTTGTAAATTAGAAATGAATTAGTGTCCACATTTACATGCAATATCAGTTTCACCTGTAGATGGTGCTGCTGGGGTTTTAAACGTTGAACCAAAACCAGAAAGCATTGGCTAATGTGAGATACCAGACACTTAACAATTTTTGGTGCCAACCCCCCTCAAAATAGGGGGAAAAAAGGATGAGGGGAAAATATTAACCCAATAAAGCCAGAAAGGGAGAAATTGGTATGGAAATCAGAAATTGAACAGTGGGAGGATTTCAAAGAGGAGGTAGGCAGGGTACAGTGGGGAAGTAAAACTAGTATTTCCTGCATGATTAGAACTATAGAAATGAGACAGAAAAAAGGGGTATGACAATAGTAAGGTTCATATCCAGCTGAATATAGAAATTAGGAGATCTAAAAAAGAGACGGGCAAAGGGACAGTATGAGAATAGATTAGTAGTTAACATAGAAGGAAACCAAAAGGCTTCCTATTAACACACTATCATAGCCAAAAGAAGGATGGGGCTGATAGAGACTAAAAGGGATCATCATGTGGAGGCAAGGGGCACGGCTGAATTATTAAAATGAGTACTTTGCACTTTGCAACTGTCTTCACTGACCGTCTACTCTTTTATCATAGAGCAGTAATACTGGGTACGGTTAAATACTGATTGAGGAAAGGTGCTTAAAAGGTTGGCAGCCTTTGGTGCAAAGTATCACCCAGTCCAAATTTGATGCAGCTTGGTACTGAGCGAAGTAAGGTGGAAATTGTGGGGACTCAGGCCACGGTCTTCTGCCTTGGATATAGTGATGGTTCCAGTGGGCTGGAGGAATGTAAATGTTACACCCCATTTTTTCTTTGCTGAGCTATGACTTTTTAAAACAACAGGTCAGTTAACCTGATGTTAGTGGTAGGAAACTTTGGACAATAATCTAGGACAACATGAATTGGCATTTAGGAAAATATGAGTTAATAAACAAAAGTCAACATGGATTTATTAAAAGCAAATCATATTCAACTAACTTGATCAAGTTCTTTCAACTAACAGTGAGGGCTGATGAGTACTGAGCTTGTTTATATGGACTTTTAAAAAGGCATTTGACAAAGCACCACATTATTGACGTATAGCAAAATGGAAGCCCAAGGAATCAAAGGGACAGTTGCAGTATAGACACAGAATTGGCTAAGGGACACAGAGCAGAGAGTAGTGATGAATGGTTGGTTGTTTTCAGGCCAGAGGAAAGTATATAATAATAGGGTTCCCCAAAGATCTGTTTTAGGACTATGTTTTTTTTTATATTTGCCTGGCCTCAAGCATGCTGCCACCCAGGACAAAGCAACCCGCTTGCTTGGCACCCCATCCACACCTGAAACAATCACTGCCTCCATGGCTGATGCACAGTGGCAGCAGTGTGTACCATCTACAAGATGCACTGCAGGAACTCACTGAGGCAGAAATCTCTGGTTGTTGGTCCAGAGGAGGTTACAGAGATGGAGTGGAGCAAGACTCTAGAGGGATTTGAAAAAAGATGAAAGGTTTAAAAATTGATACATTGCTCAATTGGATGCCAGTGTTAAGAGCAGAGGGATGATGGGTGAATGGGATTTAATGCAGGTTAGAATGCAAGCAATAGACTTTTTTGATGTTTTACAGAGGGTGGAAGCTGGGAGATTGGCTAGGAATGCATTGGAGTGGTAAAGTCTAAAGCTAGCAAAGGTATGGATGAGATTTCTAGCAGCAGATAAGCTGAGACGGTGCCAGAATCTGATTGTTACTGCATTAGAAATTAGTTGTCTATGGTGTGGATATGTGGTCAGAAGCTTATCTTGGTGTCAGATTATGACATCAACTTTCAACAACCTGGTTGTTTCCCAGTTGCAGGGAGAGGGATGAAGTCAGTGGCTAGAGAATGTTGTTTCTGGTGGTAATGTGAAAATGGTTTGTTCTTCCTGTATTGGATGTTAGGTAAATAGTTAATTTTGAAACAGTGGAGAGGTTGAGTGAGCTGGTGGAGAAACTGAGGTGGTTTTCCTAACGGAGAAGGTTAAGAGGAGATCTGTAGAGGTGCTCAAAATCATGAATGGTTTTGAAAGAGAAAATAGAAAATCTA
Source organism: Carcharodon carcharias (assembly GCF_017639515.1). Taxonomy (NCBI): domain Eukaryota; kingdom Metazoa; phylum Chordata; class Chondrichthyes; order Lamniformes; family Lamnidae; genus Carcharodon; species Carcharodon carcharias. The sequence continues at coordinate 136,842,929 of NC_054469.1, read as the reverse complement.
TATTTTCAGTAGTAGAAGAGTTGGTGACTAGAGGACATGGGCTGCAAACCTTGGCTCTGTGGCCTACGTAGTTTTGATGCTACATGTGCTGTTCTTGTATCAAAATGATGGTGCAAGCTTATAGCATAACCACATCAGATGCCATTTTGGTTAAGGCATCAGAGTGGGCATTAAGAGCGTACACCCAGCAGTTTACAGAATAGGCAGAACATGACATCTGTGTATTGCTGTTTGATGACTGTGCTGCCAGCCAGGACTATTTAAAGGGATCATCAACTATTTTCAGGTTTGTTGCTTACTGATTATTACTGACACTGTCTGAGTTTGCAGAAGAGTTTTTAGTGTAATTTAAAACTATGAACTCAATAGGGAGTGGTGTTGCAAATGATCAAGGCCTTGGTTCTGATTTCAAGTGTTCTGAGGTTCTGGACATAAGTTTTGCTTCTAGACATGAGTCCTCTCATTCCTGCATCATGATAGGGAGTTTAGTGGAGCTAACGCAGGAAGGCAATCTGCTCAGAGTTACAGGGGGAGAAGTGCTTTATCCACACAGGATCTTGCAGGAGCATTTCACTTACCTCAGCCTAAGCCAGGAACACGTGTGTGATGTCTTCTACAGTGCTCACTGAAATTTGCCACTTGCAGCCTTGGAGCAGAGTTGGATTGGTGCTGCCAGAGGCTGTGAAGGTGACAGTCGCCTGAAATTCATTACATCAGGATTCTTCTAGACTGGAGCTGGTGACATCTGAGATTTCCATCCACAACTGCATAAAGGAAGTGACTGATGTTCTTTATGCCAAGAGAGGGAAGTACATTGTGGTGTATGATCAGCCAGAAGCAGGCAGCACATGACTGGCTTTGATAGGACAACAGGCTTCTCTATGGTGCATGATGCCATTGCGTGCACATGTGGCTATGCACATTCTGTATCAAAATTCAGTGATGTACAGCAGGGGTTCCACTCTGTGCAGCTAGTGTGACCATATTGATCACTTGGAAAGCATTAATGGGATTAGACAAAGTCAGCATGGGTTTATGAAAGGGAAATCATGCTTAACTAATCTACTGGAGTTTTTTGAGGATGCAACTAGTAGAATAGATTAGGGAGAATCGGTGGATGTGGTGTATTTTGATTTCAAGAAAGCTTTTGATAAGGTCCCACATAAGAGGCTAGTGGGAAAAGTTAAAGCACATGGGATTGGGGGTAATATGCTGGCATAGATTGAGAATCGGTTGACAGACCGGGAATAAATGGGTCTTTTTCTGGATGGCAGGCAGTGACTAGTGGTGTACCGCAGGGATCAGTGCTTGGGCCCCAGCTATTCAAGATATATATACATGACTTGGATGGGGAAACCAAATGCAATATTTCCAAGTTTGCTGATGACACAAAACTTGGCAGGGTTGAGTTATGAGGAGGATGCAAGGAGACTTCAGGGTGATTTAGACAAGCGTGTGTGGGCAAACACATGGCGGATGCAATATAATGTGAATAAATGTGAAATGATATGCTTTAGTATGAAAAACAAAGGCAGAGTATTATTTAAATGGTGATATATTGGGAAATGTGGACGTACAAAGGGATCTGGGTGTCCTTGTACACCGGTCAATGAAAGTAAACAGGTGCAGCAAGCAATTAGGTAGGGATATGGTATGTTGGCCTTCATTGCAAGAAGGTTTGAGTTCAGAAGTAGGGATGTCTTAATGCATTTATACAAGGCCTTGGTGAGACCACACCTGGAGTATTGCATGCAGTTTTGGTCTCCCTACCTAAGAAAGGATATACTTGCCACAGAGGGAGAGCAGCGAATGTTCACTAGGCTGATACCGGGAATGGCAGGACTGTCATCTGAGGTGAGATTGGTTTGACTGGGCCTGTATCCACTAGAGTTTAGAAGAATGAAAGGGGATCTGATTGAAATGTATAAAATTCTAACAGCTAGACAGACTAGAGCAGGCAGGACGTTCCTCCTGGTTGGGGAGTCTATAACCAGGGGCCACAGTCTCAGGATACGGGGCAGGCCATTTAGGACTGATGAGGAAAAATTTCGGTCATACTGTGGAAATCTCTACCACAGAAGGCAGTGGAAGCCGGGTCACTGAGTATACTCAAGAAAGAAATTGATTAAATTTTGGATATTAGGGGCATCAAGGGATATGGAGAGAAAGCAGGAATATGGCGTTGAGGTAGAGAATCAGCCATGATCAAATTGAATGGCAGAGCAGGCTTGAAGGGCCAAATGGCCTACTCGTCCTAGTTTGTATGTTTCTACATCATGTAGTTGAATGCCTGGTATCCTGGCAGCAGTCACAATGTCTTTATTCTGTGCTAGTCTGTTGTATTTGAGCTTCTATGTCAAACTAGAGGGTGGTTGCTAGGTGATGAGGGCTGTCCACTGACCACCTGCCTCATGACTGGTGTGCAACCCAACCACATGGACACCCTGCATATAATGAGAACCATGCTGTCTGTCATACAAAACATTATTGAGCATACCATTGGAGTGCTCAAGCAACATTGCTTGCTCTCTCTGCGAATCAACTTGATTCGTATACAAGGACAGCCAAATTCCCATGAATGTCAACCTTTAATGTAATATTTTTAAATGGTTGAGAAACTGAGTTTTAATTCTTTCTACCAAGGTGGATAACGTCTCGTTTCCACATATTACACTCCATATATCACCTTTCCCACTCACTTATCAATATGCCTTGCACACTCTTGGTGTCCTCCTGAAAACTTCAATTAGAGACAGCCACATCACAGGAACAATTTTTAAAAAATCTTTCCCGCCAACTTTGTATTGTCAGCAAACTTGGATACATTACTCCTGGCCCTTTTGTCAAAGTCATTAATAGAGATTGTAACTGGCTGAGGCCCAGCACTGACACCCCACTAGTAACAGCCTGCCAATTGAAAATGACCCATTTATTACGTGAGGGTAATAGTGAAGAACTGCAACAGGACATTGATAGGCTTGCAGAATGGGCACTCAAGTGGCAGATGGAACTTATTGCAGAGAAGACTGACATGGTGTATTTTGGCTTAAGGGATAGGGAAAGGCAAATAGACTTAATGGTACAATTCTGAAAAGTGAGCAGGAACAAAGAAACCTAGGCGTTCATGCATATAGGTTGCAGGGCATATTGTGAGAGTCATTAGAAAAGCATATGGGATCTTGAACTTCATAAAATTGAGTACAAAAATCGGGCACATTATAAAGCTCTGTTAGGCCACAGTTTGGGTATTGCATCCAGTTCTGGTCACCACACTTTAGGGAGGATGTGAAGGTCCTTGAGACAGAGTGCAGTGGAGATTTACCAGAATGGCTCCAGGACTGAGAGATCTTAGCTGCCAAGATTAGGTCGGGGAAGCTGGGGTTCTTCTCTTTGGAACGAAGGGGATTGAAGGGAGATTTGCTAGAAGTGTACAAAATTGACAGATTTAGGTAAGGTAGACAAAAGCTGTTCCCATTAGCTGATCTTAAAACCCCATGAACCTTTCTCTTGTGTAACAATCTCCTTTGGCACCTTAATGGATGCTATGTACCTCCGCAGACTTGAATACCTAACTATCCTTTTGCTTTTAATTCAGTAATATCTCAGCCAGCTATTCATTTGCTGAATCACATCTCCTTCACCTTTTGCCCTTGTCCCCATTTGAGCTATGACTCTTTACCAACCCAGTTGTTCCCTCAGTATATCCCTCATCACCACTCCCTAAGTCTAAGAGACGCAAATTGAATGTCTTTGGTGAACTGGTTCAACCATTCATCACTAGAAGAGGCTAGACTTCAAAAGTATTACACACAAACTGTCCACTATTCAAAGATCATCCAGGAAGGCAAAATAAAACACAGCTTCTCTCCACCACTAACCGTCTTCTTTAAATTCCAACTCTGCCTCCTGCAGCCTCTCCTTCAACAGTGTGCAATGAGCTCATGGACTTGTTTGCTACAAAGTTCAAGGCCATACAATCAGCTACTTCTGCTTCTCTCCTTTCCCCTAGCCTAACAGCTTCTAAGGATCCCCCTTGCTCAATCCTGAATTTACATATTTAGTTTATTGCCTGTTTGCCTTCCTTCCCTCTGAGTCCCTCTTGACGATGAGACCCAGGCCCACTTCTTTCTCCTTAGACCAATCTCCTGACAACTCAGCTTCTGTTTCCAGCTCTTACATTAGCTGACATTGTTAATGGTTTCCTTTCCCTGGGTACTGTCCCTCTCTTCAAATCTGCCATCATTTCCTTCCTGGGGGGGAAAAAAACAACCTTGATCCCTCTGCCTCCCTCTGTCCTTGTAAACTACCATCCTATTTCCAAACCTCCCTTTCCTCTTGTGCCTTTAACATGTAGTTGCCTCACGTATCCTCTTTCTCAGAGCTTCTTGTTTGAATCTTTCAAGTTTCTGCCCCCATCATGGTCTGGCTTTTACCAGAATGTTACATGCCTTTCTGGTTGATGATGACAAAAGTAAATGGTCTTTCCTCATTGTCTTCGATCTGTCTGAGCATTCTTAAAGTTTCACCACTGCTGCCTGCTGGATGGGACTCCACTAGCCTGATTTCATTTGTATCTATTCTGTTGTAACCAAAGTATCATCTGCAATGAATTCTCTTCTCATTCCCATGCCATTACCACTGGTATCTCCCCAACGATTTAGCCTTGATGCCCTCTTCTTCCTTACTACATGCTGCCTTTCAGCAACATCATCCAAAATCATGACATCAATATCCAAAAGTGTACTGACAATACCCAGCTGTACGTCATCTCAATCTGTCTTAACTCTTCCTCTGTGAATTTCACATTGCTTATCTGACATTCAGTATTGGCTGAGCAAAAATTTCCTCCGATTAAATATTAGGAAGACTGAAGTTATTGACTTTGGTCCCCTTCACAAACTCTGTTCCCTTTCATCCCCTTTTCTGCCAACTGTTTGAGACTGAACTAAACTGTTTGAAATCTTGGTGTCATATGTGAGCCTCTTACCACACATCCGCACCATCATTAAGTCTGCCTATTTGCCAACTTTGTAGCATTGCTTGACTTCAACCTTGCCATTGTCTATCTGCTGCTGAAATCCTTATCCATCCCTCTGTTAACATTTTTTTTTCCTTCCAGTGCACGCCTGGCTAATCTCCCACACTCTCCAGAAACTTGAGGTCATCCAAACATTTGCTGTTTGCATCGAGTCGCATTCACCCATTTACCCCATGCACACTAATCTACATTGGCTTTGAGTAAGGCAATGCCCCAGGTTTAAAATTCTCATCCTTATTTTCAAATCCCTCCATGGCCTTCCTCCTCCCTATGTCCTTTGCCATGCTATCCCTTAGTCCTTGCACTTGGTAAATTATGGCCTGTTGAGCATTCCCAATTTTAATCACTCCACCATTGGGAGCTGTGCCTTCAGCTGCTTGAACCCTAGAATCCATTAACCTCTACCGCTCTATCTCTCTTTTCTCCTTTAAGAGTCTTAAACCTACCTCTTTAAGCCAGATGATCGAAAGCTTGGTTAATGTCTTCTGATGTGACTTTGTTCCATAATGCTCCCACAAAGCGCCTTAGGACATTTTATTATGATAAAGGCACTTGTATAAATGCAAATTGTTGAAATGCTTTGTGCATTCAAATAAAGCACCTTAAAGGTTTAGCTTTTTACAGTTTTTTCCCGAAATTGATCTTATTCACTACACTTATATTTTTCATCCCTTCTTGTCGCACTGTTTATCTGCACCCAAAACGCTACACTTCTGTGGCCGTGCATTTTCACTTTTAGATTTATAAGTTATGCTTCATGTAATTCCTGTTCCAACCTCCTATCCCAGATCTACTTGCAGCTCTAGCTAAATGATTTACCAGAGCTCTGGTTCTGGCCCAGTTTAAGTGGAGCCACTTTCAGTGGATCACTCCATCCTTTCCTAGTACTGTGCCATTACCCCCTGTTTCCCACACCATTCTTTGAGCCATGTATTCAGCTGTCTGATCTGTTTGGCTGTCTGCCAGTTTGCGCATGGCTCACATTAGTAACCCAGTGATTGCTATCTTTTGAGGTTTTGCTTTTTAATTTAGACTTTTTAATTATGGTTTTAATTAGAAGTTCAAACTGCCTAAGAATCTCATTCAACCTATGTTGTTGGGAGGTGGTGACATAGTGTTATTGTGGTTAAACGGCATTAGTATTCCGGAGACCCAGGGGAATGCTCAGGGGACCCAGGTTCGAATCCCACCATAGCAAATCGTGAAATTTGAATTCAATAAAAACCTGAAATGATGACCACAAATCTATTGCACTCATAAAAACCCATCTGGTTCACTGATGTCTGTCTTTAAGGATGGCAAATTTCCTTCCCTAACCTGGTCTGGCCTACATGTAACTCTACAGCCACATGTGGTTGACTCTTAAATGCCCTCTGAACAAGGGAAATTAAGGATGGGAAGTAAATGCTGGCCTAGCCAAAGACACCCACAGCCTGTGAATGAATTAAAAAAAAAAGTGGATCCTCCTCCTCCCACTCAATTCCTTTCCTGCTGTGTGGAGATGTCTAACCATGGCACCAGACAGCCAACACTAATCTTTGCAGTTGCAGAAAGTACCATCCCCCACCCATTACCAAATTGGTTTTCCCCTCCAACTTGTCTACTCTCTCTTTCTCTCTTTCCCCTCACCCCCCCCCCCTCCCAAAAGAAACTTGAATGACCTCCTGTACCATAGTGCTTTGTCAGTTTGCTCATCCACTCTGCAGACTTGACTGTCATCTGCACAGGTAGCAAGAACTTTGTACCTGTTGGATATGGGTGAGGGCTGAGAATCCTCTAGCACTGCACCTCATGTACCCATACCTGCCTGACTCTCAGTCACACCCTCCTGTCCTTGACCACTAACTAGACTTGTACCACTACCTAATCTAAGGGATATGACTGCCTCCTGCATTTGAATGACTAGATAACTTTTCCCCCACTTCCTTGATGACTTGTAATATCTATCTCCAGCTCAACAACTCTGTGCTGAAACTCCTTGAGATGCAGGCCCTTACTGCAGATGTGGTTGTCTAGGATTACAGTGCTCTCTACGAACTTCCATATGCTGCAGCCTTATGCCGGGGGGGGGGGGGATTTCTTCTTTGTGTTGTTAGTCTTTGGAATTCTCTTCCACGGAGAGCAGTGGAGGCTGGGTCATTGAATATATTCAAGGCTGAGTTGGACAGATTTTTGATAAGGTAGTTGAGGGTTATGGGGAACAGGCAGGCAAGTGGAGTTAAGGCCACAATCAGATCAGCTGTGAATTTTTTGACTGATGAAGCAGTTTCGATGGGCTGAATGGCCTACTCCTATTTCTTCTGAACTGCTGCAAGCATTGGAGGCAAAAAATTCTTCTTCCCACTTGTATGAAATCCTGAACTCTTGCATTTTGTTTGCGATCCATTCTGTTCTGTGACCACCTTATGCTGACTTATCTTAACAGCAGGGCCACTGGCAGAGTGGCGGTGATAGGAGGACAAATGCTGTCATCCTAAGAGGGGACAGCAGGTTTGTGCTCCATGGTGCCACTGCCATTCCTTGCTGGTGGCACCTCAGCAATCCTAGTATTTTGCTGGAGGACAGGTAGCACACCTGCCGTGACACCATGCAATCCCATCTGAGTACTTGTATCCTCAGACATGATGGCAACAGAGTTTACATGGCAACAACTTGAGATTGGATGACCTCAGTCTGAAGTTCCACTTCAGTCAGATATTGGGTGTTTTCTGCTTGTGCTGCAATAGAGGCTGTGCCATTGGACATCAGACACTGCATCATGGTTGGTTATGGAACGGTTGCCATCATACTGGAAAAGATGGGCTCCACGCTCTGCACAAAGTTCTGTGCTAAATGCTGCCTGAGTCCTCCATGCTCTTTCACATTGATTGCAGGCATTCTGTCAATCCTGCCAAGGCACCAAGCGTTTTTGTGTGTGTCCTTTAGTCTTTTTCTGCATGCCATCTCATCAAACATCTCATCTGAACCTTTGGCAGAACTTGTGTGTGACCTTGCCGGCTGGTGAGCGGGCATCTTTGTAACCTTTTTCCCCCTTCCCTGGCTGCAGGCTACTCATGCCTGGTGACTCACCATGTGCCGATCCCACCTCTATGCTACTCTCAAAAGTATGCTCAGTGGCAGCATCTGAGCTGGTGGCTACAAGTGAGAGATTGAGTGGGTTGGGGGGGGAGTTGCGGTGTGGGTTTTGGGGTGGGGAAGCAAGGATTGTATGTTTATACCATCTACAGATTGGTAAATCAGAAGAGATTGCGGGATAAGGAAGATTAGGTAAGAGCATGCTGTCACCTTCACTGGTTTCAGCCTCGCTGCTGGCTATTGTCTCAGTTGTGGCCATTCCAGTGAAGGCCAGCACCATCTCCATCGGGGTGAGGACTCGAGTCTGTGCCTGTCCTCTTAAGTGCTGTTGCTTCTGGTTGTGCACCGCATTGTCCTATGCAAGAGTTTGAAATGTCAGTGAATGCAGTGCTGTGTGTTTGGGTGATATGTCTGTCATCCTTAAATAGCAGGCAATGTGTGCAGGATGTGGGTGCGAGGCTTGCAGCACATTTGGTGCTGGGCTGCATGCTACTGTCATTTAAATTAGGCAGCATGAGATTGTGTGCTACCTGCAGCACGATGAACAGTGCTGGCTAGTCCTGCAATCCCACTCCTGTTTTCGAGGCGTTATCTAGTTTCTCCCCACAAATTTAAAGTAGTCCTCAAGAACCAGGGGCAACATGATTCACTTGTTTTGTGACCTGGAATACACTGCCTGAAAGGTGGTGGAAGCAAATTCAATTATAACGTTCAAAAGGTAATTGGATAAATACTTGAAGGGGGAGAAAAATACCGACAGGAGTGGGATTGAAGAGTTGGCACAGCTACAGTGGGCTCGATGGTTACTCTTGCACTGCATCATCCTATGAATCTCTGATTCTTTGACAGTGAAAAAATAAATAGGTTGACAGCAAGTGCCTAGACCATTTCAACAGTGTTAAGATGGAAGGACCCCACTGCAAGCACCGATTACTTTCTTCTTCCCCATAATACATTGTCGGCATGTCCTGCTGAAGAGAATGTTGATGCTATAGTTAAGGTTATTATGGTCCGTTCTCAAGCTGAAGTGCTGTTAAGACTTAGTCTCATGGAAAGATGAAGAAATGTTCTTCAAACCCTCATTGAAACTGTATAGGAGGCCAGAGACTGCTAGAGTGGGAGTGGGGGAGGAAATTAAAGTGGTAAATGATGGAGAGTTCATGGTTGCAATTGAGGATCAAACATAATGCCTGGTAAATCGGGCAGTAAATCTGCATTTGGTGTCTCCAGTGAAGAGACTGCATAGTGAGCAGTAAATACAATATACAATCCTCCACTTATTTTCTTTCTTTCACTTTTTTTCCTTCTCTCTCTCCCTTTTTCGCCTTTTCTCTTCATCCCTTCTCTCTGCCCCCCACCCCGACTCAATCTAAAGGGATCCAGGAGTCTCAGTAGACTCAGCATTAAACATGTCTGACCAACAGAGTGCATTACACAATTCAGCAAAAACTGGTAAATGTTGTTGACATTTGATGAAAGCTGAGTGTATAGAGGTGTGAAGTAGCACTTTTTCATCCGAGTTTTCAGATATGTGGGACACCAGTGAATGGTTGAATCCATTTAGTTGCCTATTTCCTTTAATAGCTTCAGATTTGAAAGAAAGAAACTTTGTTTTGATGTTGAAGTGGTTTCTTTATGATGAACAGATTTTTATTTCAGGAATTCAGCAGAAAGTGAATCATTTTTATTGCTATCAATTCCTCTCTTCAGTCTTTTTAAATTTTGACTTCAATTATCTGGTTCAAATTAAGCAGTTTTAATGCACAAATATCATGATGCAAAAACCAGTAAAATATCAGAACATAACTGAAGCTTAACACTTTTATATTGGTAATATGAGGGTGAAGAGGAGGAAAAGGAATTCCTAAAATATAAAAGGGATTCCTTTTGCACAGTATATTGGTATACTGATGAAAGGTGTTTGCCCTTGATATGATTTCACAAAGTAAAGCAAAGGTGTAGAATAAAGATTTTTTTTTAAAAAATGACAATTTGAAGTATCAGGATGCTGTGGATAAAGAGGTTGGAAGAGAAGGACGAATGAACGTAGATCAAGGAAAAGTATTAAGAGGAATCTTTTTTTAAAAAAATTAACAAGAAGTAATCTCACAATAAAAAGGAAGTGGCCTAACTGCGAGGATGATAATTTGTACCCCAAGGCACTTCACAGGAGTATTGTCAAACAAAATTTGACACCAAGTCATGTAAGGAGATATCTGGACAGATGACAGAAAGCTTGGTCAGAGGTGGGCTTTAAGGTGGATAGAGGGGCTTAAGGAAGGAATTAGTCTCAGGTCTAGACACATGGCCATACCATTGCTGTAGTGATTAAAATCTGGATGTGCAAGAGGCCAGAATTAGAGAATGTAAAGATCTTTGGAGGATGGGGAGGGGTGGTTGGAGGAGTTTACATAGATGGAGGGATGAGGGGTGATGGGGGGCTGGGATTTGAAAATATGGATAAGAATTTAAAAATTGAGGTGGATTGGGAACTAATGTAGGTCAGCAAGCACGGGTGAAAGGTGAGCAGGACTTGCTGTGTTAGGATATGGACAACAGTTTTGGATGAGCTTGAATTTATGGGGATGGAACATGGAAGACTAAGTAGGAGAGAACTGAAAGTGAGGTTCAGAGCTAACAAAGGCATGACTGAGGATTTCAGCAGCAAGTGAGCTGAGATAGCGGCAGATTCAGCAATGTTAATGGTGGAAGTAGGCATGGATATTTGGCTGGAGGCTCATCTATGGGTTAAATATAACGACAAGGTTTGGAATGGCCTGGTTCAGCCTCAGTTGCTAAGGAGCAGAATGGAATTGGTGGACCAAAGATACTGCCTTCAGTTTTCCCAATATTTGGAACAACTCAGATTGGGAGAGTGGTGGTGGTGGTTTGGGGGGATGGAGGGATGAGATATGGCTGCCAATGGAGTAGCTTAGGAATAGGGGATGCAAAAGAATTCAGGGTTCGAGGAACAGAGCATTAGAGGAGTGCAGGAGAGGTTCAACTTTGAAGAGATTTTAACATGAGGATGAGTTTTAAGTTTGAGGCATTGGAAACGCAGTCTGACAAAACTGGTCATGGTATGGTAGAGCTGGGTGTTGTCATCACCCAGGTCTATATCTGTCTCACCTGCAACTCTCCATTTCAATCGTTCTCATCAGATTTCTGCCACCCCTACAGCTTCAAGATCAATGTGATGAAAGACCTGAATTACATGTTCTTTAATTTATGATGTATACCCCTTCCCCATTCCCATGACATTTCAATGGTTTGCAACCCAATTGACCATACCATCCTTTTCAATGCCCCCACTTCATTTTCACAGTTTAAAAGAATAGCCCTCATTTGTTTCTACTCTTGCTTGCAATCATTCAGTGCATCTCCACCAAGGACTTCTGTTCCCACTACTGCATTGTTACATTTGGAATTTACAGAGCTATCTGGCCCCTTCCTCACCGACATCATCCACAGACATGTAATCAGCTTCCCACCTGTACGCTGACTACACCCGTCTCTACTTCTCTGTTATTGCTTTTGAGGACCTCCATCATTGCCTCGGCTGTCAGACTGCTTATCCAGCATTCAATTCTGACTTTCTTTCAGATAACTATTAGAGGGACTAAAATCATTGGGCAAGATTTTAACAGAAGAACAGAATTGATGCATGGGAGTTCTGAGTACCGGACATTGAGAAGAAAGTGAAGTCTGGATGGTTTTAATATTTTAAAGCCAGCAGGAATGGCACCAGTGCTGCGGGGGTGGGTAATAAAGCTGCTACCATTGATCAAAGGGAACAGTCCACAGTGTAGGCGAATTGTGTGGGGCAGAGGTTTCAAAAGGTACATATGTAGGATTCCTTCAAGGACTTGGAAGTAATCCTGTTTAACAATTTACAAACAGTATTACTTTCAGCATCTTGCAGTTCTACATCTTGGCAGCTTTCTCTAGCAGGTGCGATGCCATGCACACTTCCCCTCAGTCACCTTAGGGGTGCTATAATGTGATTTCTATGGAGACACTTCAACTTTTAGGTTTTGAGGAACTTGGATGACTTCAAAGCTGATAAAGCTAAAATGCAGCTCATTTGAGGTAGTTACAAACTAGGACTGTAAGTGGACTTAGCCAACTTTAAATCCCAAGTGTGCCTTGTTCCTGTTAATTTTAGTTTAGGGTTCAGTATGAAACAGTGTTGCGAGAACACTAAGCTGAGTTCCTGACACTATCCTCTCGCAAAGACTGACTGCTTCCCCCTCTGTAATGTTGCCTTACACAGACCATCTGCGAGGAAAAAACATCCATGTTATGTCAAACTCCGATTAGACCAATCCATGCCCTCCTGGCCAGCATTCCAGCCTCCACATTCTGTAAACTGGCTCACTCAACTCTGCTACCTGTATCTCATTCAAAGTTAAGTTCTGTTCATCAGTTACCACTATTCTTTCATTCCCCCAACATCTCCAGCTTAAAAATTCCCATCCTTGAGTTTAAATCCCTCCCCTCTTTTAATGGAGGTGGTGGGGGTGGATTCTGCCTCCATTTTGAAACAGTGGGCCAGTGCAGGTGTAGGGCTCTTCCACCATTGATGATTGGTTTGTCAGTGCCTTGATGTAGAGCTAGCTGGATTCCTGAAAAGAAAAGGTTTCCACCCAGTGTACGTCCAGCTGGTCTATGACCACAGGGAATATCTTTTGCAGGCCTGCACTCTGTTCCCGGGCACCTGTCCTAATGTCTTTATCCTTTGAGAGTCCCAGGCATTGCAGCTCTTCAGGCTCCATTGGTGGCAGCTAGTGGATAAGGGCCATCCCCTGAAGAGATGGCTCCTGACACACACCTGTTACCTAGCCATGGGTGCAGAGAGGTGCTGCACCCAAAGTTGTCTACTAACACACAACTGTATTGGCATCTTGTAAATGTGCTTCCATTGCCTTGTCCGGGCGTTGGGTGCCCAGCAGTACTGGCCAGCCAGGATGTCTCATTGTGGTTATTTGCTGTGTGCTGCCACAACATGACAATGCAAAGAATTTTGGAGCTAGGTGAGGAAGAGGACCTGGAACGTCACTGTTCCTCAGGAGGACTGGAATGATGATGAAGTGGACACTGCAGAGAAACCTTGTGTCCAAGCATTGGAGGAAACCTGCCATTGCTGTGAAACTTGGGACAGCCGTTGGTAGGCCACAAGGGCTACACTAATGCCAGCCCTTGTGATAGATGACTTTGCCATTCATTCGCCTTCCACCAGTGGCCGTTTGCCTTTTCAACTTGTGCTCTGTCATGAAGTTCTGCCTCCAGGAGGCTCTTGCTGCCACTAATTGGGCATCGAAAGCACCTTTTTTTTTATTCATTCACAGAATGTGGGTATTACTGGCTAAGCCAGCATTTACTACCCATCCCTAACTGCCCTTGAGAAGGTGGTTGTGAGCCACTACCTTGAACTGCCGCAGTCCATATGGTGCAGATATACCCACAGTGCTGTTAGGAAGAGAGTTCCAGGATTTTAATCCAGTGACAATGAAGGAATGACGATGTAGTTCCAAGTGAGGATGGTGTGTGGCTTGGAGAGGAACTTGCAGCCGGTGGTGTTCCCCTGTATTTGCTGCCCTTGTTCTTCTAGGTGGTAGAGGTAGTGGGTTTGGAAGGTGCTGTTGAAGGAGCCTCGTTGAGTTGCTGGAGTGCATCTTATAGATGGTACATACTGCTGCCACTGTGTGTCGGTGGAGGGAGTGGATGTTGAAGGTGGGGGTGGGGCGCTAATTAAACGGGCTGCTTTGTGCTGGATGGTGTCGAGCTTCTTTAGGAGTGTTGGAGCTGAACTCATCCAGGCAAGTGGCGTGCCTCCAAGCCAATTTGGGCCTTTCTTATTTAAAAATTATATTGCTTCTCTAATGCAACATGGGCTTGGGACCTTTTAATGATCCATGCATCTCACACGCGCACGCGCGTACACGTACACGCACACAAAACTAGGAGCCACAAATGGACTGTAGTATAAGGGTGTTCGGCATGGCAAGGATTAACCACCCAAAGTATGATATAGAGAAAAAGATGACAGGAGACAGATGTATGGAGAGACATGAGTAAGAGGCAACATGGAATTAGTTCTTAGTTTGGGCAATAATTTTTACAGATGTATATAGTTATGCGTTACCAATAAACACTACTGTTAAAACCTCTGAACCTTTTCGTGACATCTACTCAACAAACCCTTACAACATGGTGGCAGCTAAATGATTGAACCCCGAACTGAAGAAGCTGCTGAAAGACCCTGGAACCTGAAAAACTAAAGAAACAGCATCCTCACCTAAATGAAGTGCAGCTGAACCAAAGACATAGCTAGAGATCGCCTAAGAAGAAGCTCCATTGCAGACATGGAGGCTGAATGGCAGATGAAAAATCAACTGTGCAGCTAAAGGCCCCACCAGAGCACATGGAGGTCCATTGTGAATACCCAGTGATTGCAGAGGCAACGGCCCTCAAGACTGAACTAGCCACTAAGTCTTAGAGCTATTAATCAGAGAGAGCAGTCCATTTCATTAATCACAGGGGCCAACCCAGGTTCAGAGCCGGCGACAAACTACATAGTGGCCAAGCTCTGTTTGGGAAATAAAGTTTTAAAATCTCAGCTGAAACCAGGAATCGCCTTTTAATCGCCCTATTTTATTCCTGAAAGATTCTAAAAGGGCCAAGATCTTTGATTAATGAGTGCACTGCAAGAAATTGATCCCTTTTGAGGTCAACTCTGTAATCACTGCCAAAACCCGACAAGCACGGGAAGAAACATTGTAAAAATGGTTACTGCAGTGCCATGTTTAAAAGTGAAACAGCATTTAAAGCTGTACTCTCCTGAGCTGAAAAGCAGCCATGGATAGTAAATCAACTTACCAGATCAATTTAGGCTGATACAAGGGCCAGACCAGGCACAGAATTGGGGGCTTTGGTGAAAAAGATTTTCAAGATGCATGATAGCTTCAGGATTAGATAAGAAGACAGGCTGAACAAGTGAATACACTTCTGTACTCAGTAGGTTTGATAACCGATTACATCATTGTGAGGCAAAGAATAAATGAATCTTCAGATAAGTTTGAAGATGTTCTGAAATCATTCGATACCTACTTCTAAATAAAATTTTGGGGTGCACAAAGTTCAAGTGCGTTCAACAGCCCCTTGGAGAACCCGTTGACTTCTTTCATGAACAAATTATACAGATGGGCTGAAGGCTGAGACTATGGCAAACTTAAGTCAGAGCTCATACTAGACCAAATAGTAATTGGAGTGGCTGATGTCCTTTCGGACATACTACAGGCAAACAAAGATCTGACTCTAGAAAGACAATCCAGAAAGGCAGTCTGAAATTCACCAACAACACCGACCCATTTTATGTGGCGAGCCATGGTGTAGAGCAACTCCAACTGTCTAGCTCCTAAAGCAACAAAAGGACATGGAGACTCCAGGCCAAGGAAGACAATACCCAAAACAACCATATGATTATGATATCAGCACTGTGGGCCAAAAGTTGATGCAGGTGAAGGGAATGTCTAGCAATCTCTGCGCAGTGTTTCAACTGCAACTGGCAGGGGCACTTTGGAAAACAGTGCAAGTCTAAGACATCGATACATGTGGAGGATCCCAGAACAATCCACAAGATTGAGGTGCCACACCAAGAAGAAGTCTGACCATGCTTTGGTGAGGTCAAGGATCCTGATTCTCTCTTTTTTGGATTGCTGACATCGGTAAATGGTCACCTCACCATTTCAAATTAGATGCAGGAACCAGTGTTACAGCCCTTTGGATATGGAGCTGTGATTGAAAGATCACTGGCTACGAAGGAACGCCACTCTATGGCCCTGGGGGAATGTGACTCCCGCTCATAAGCATGATCCAGAAGCACTCTGGTATGGTGACAAGCAAATATTCAAAATTTTGTATGTCATCCAAAACCAATTCTTTTCTCTCAAGCAGGGATGCCTGTGTTGTCCTTAACCTCCTCAAAACAGCAGAAGACATCAGAACAACCTCTGCCATCAACTACGCTGACCTGCAAGTTCCTGGGTATGTCCATCAGTGAGGAGACACTCGACTGGGACTTCGGCTCTGAATTGTCTTCTCTCTCTCTCTTTGCAGAGCTTTTTTTTTCCAACTCCCTTGCAGGTGGCAGAAGCTCCTCTTTGGTCAGACCAGCTAAACCTTCAGGTTAATTACCACCATACTTGTGGAAAACATGCATGAGAATGACCAGCAACAGAACAATGAGACCCAACCTTGGGCTCCATTGGTTGCTGTCACACAACCTGAAAACACAGTGGCACAAAATTCCAATTTCTAGCAGAAGCACACAACAGCAAAGCGGTGCTGGAGCAGAAGAGTAACGACCATCAAGTCACTAGAGCACACCTCAGTGAGGGCGAAGGGCACAGGAAAGATGAAAGCCAAACTATAGGCTGAACTCATGGATGAGGAACATTCAAACAGAATGGAAATACACTCTCAACTCTCAAAGATCAAGGCAGACCCCACGGAAAAAGAAAACACATGTTCATACTATGAAGGAACTGAGTGAACAGTCCCTCTGGATCGAGAGGGACAGACCTGTGGTGTCTGAGCAAAGTGGGTGGATTGTTCATGAGGAAAAGTTCAACTCCAAGGAGCACAAAAAATGAATCAGATGGCAACAACCAAGTGCCAGCAACACACACTGCTGCAATTTCAACTCCAAGCCAACAGAGCTTTCCCAAAGCAACTGAGCCTATTGCTCTTCCAAATGGGACCAGAATGAGATCTGAAAGAATTGTCACGCCTCCAGTCAGTCTGAATTTATGAAGACTTGAGGGGGCAGTGGGGCTGGGTTGGTTGGTTGGTGGGTGGGGTGGGGGGGGGTGCGTGCGGAGGTGACAGGGTAGCACACACAAGATTCTACTGTAAATTTGTTGGATAAAGACTTGGCAGTATGCGAGGAGGTGTGACATAAAGGTGTTCAGCATAGCAAGGGTTAATGTGCTGGAGAACAGTACCACCCATGGTATGATGCACAGACACACACAACAATAGATTAGAGACGAGTTGTGTGGAGGTACTCCTCTAAGAGTCAATGTGGAATTATCTCCTAGCTTAGGCTATACCTAGCACATAACTATTCACATATGTACAATCAATAAACATTACTGTTCAACCTTACAAGCCTCCGAACCTCTTGAGACCTATTCAACAAACACTTACAACAGTCACTGATAAAACCGATAAGGAATTCAAGAGAAACTTCTTTATCCAGGGAGTGTTGAGAATGTGGAACTTAGTGCCACATGGCAAATAGCATAAATTTAAATGTGGGAAAACTACACAAGTTAATGAGAAAGAGAGGAATAGAAGAGTATACAGTATACTGACACGAAATGAGTGCGAGCTTGTGTGGAGCATAATCACCCAGCGTGGAACTGTTGGGCTAAATGACCTGTTTCTGTTCTGTAAAATCTATTTAATACTATGCAACCTTTAGTCAAATATTCTAAACAATATACACAGAAAAGAATCTAGCGGGTTGGGATACAATTTTTAGATGAAGCTGGTTATTTACTTCAGGAGAACCTATGTTTGAGTCCTGCTTTTTTTAATAAAAAAAAAAACTTGAGTAATCATTAAATCTATTTAAATTTCATATAGTTTAAAAGTCAGCAGGAATCCTGAATGGATACTTCATTTAAGATTCTGAAAAAACCTGCTAGTGCTTCTAATTATTGATGTTTACAAAATTACTTCAATTCTTCTGTAAAACCAGATACGAATGTGCACTGCCTGCAATCAATCCCATCTTCTGTTGAAGTAGTACATTGGCCTCCTCCTGCACTGTAATAGCTCTGCGAATCTGAGATATTTGTTATTTAATCAAGTTTTGTAATATCTGGTTCCAGTTGTGTTTTATGTTAGGAAAAGTTAGCATGTGTTTCATACAAGCATCTTGAGGTTAGTCTGTATACAGTGGACTATAATGTCCTTCTGCAGAACACTAACAGGGTTTTCCAATCACTTGATGCTTCAGAACAAAAACAGAATTACCTGGAAAAACTCAGCAGGTCTGGCAGCATCGGCAGAGAAAAAAAAAGTTGATGTTTCGAGTCCTCATGACCCCTCAACAGAACTGAGTGAATATTAGGAGAGGGGTGAAATATAAGCTGGTTTAAGGTTTGGGGGGGGGGTGGTGGAGGAGAGAAGTGGGGGGTGGTGTGGTTGTAGGGACAAGCAAGCAGTGATAGGAGCAGATAATCAAAAGATGTCACAGACAAAAGAACAAAGAGGTGTTGAAAGTGGTGATATTATCCAAACGATCGTGCTAATTAAGAATGGATGGCAGGGCACTCAAGGTACAGCTTTAGTGGGGGTGGGGTGGAAAGACTTGCAGGGCATAAAAGATTTTAAAAATAATGGAAATAGGTGGTGAAAGAAAAATCTATATAAATTATTGGAAAAAACAAAAGGAAGGGGGAAGAAACGGAAATGGGGTGGGAATAGAGGAGGGAGTTCAAGATCTAAAGTTGTTGAATTCAATATTCAGTCCGGAAGGCTGTAAAGTGCCTAGTCGGAAGATGAGGTCCTGTTCCTCCAGTTTGCGTTGGGCTTCACTGGAACAATGCAGCATGCCAAGGACAGACATGTGGGCAAGAGAGCAGGGTGGAGTGTTAAAATGGCAAGCAACAGGGAGGTTTGGGTCTTTCTTGCGGACAAACCGCAGGTGTCCTGCAAAGCGGTCGCCCAGTTTACGTTTGGTGTCTCCGATGTAGAGGAGACCATATTGGGAGCAATGATACTTGATACTTCGGTATTTCTGAAAAGAGAAATGTGTTGCCAAACTTTCTGTTATGCACTCAAGACAAAGGCAAGAATGCCAAGTTTCAAATGATCACAATTAATACCACAGGAGAAAAGGAGTGCTGTTTGGTTGGCAAGTTGACTGGCTGAGGTGTTGCCATGGTGAAAGCAACAGGGAACTATAAGTTCCCCAGGCTCCCCTGTAATTCAAAAATGTCCACTGTTAGATGTGATTCCACGATTGGGCACTTGCTGACAATCCTGAGTGTGCTAATAGTATACTAACAACCATAAGATAATCAGTTGAACTTGTAATATGGTTTATTTACGCTTACTAGAGGTGACATACATATGCAGGGACCCACTTTCTGCAAGCAAAAGGAATATGTTCAAGCCTTGCAGCTTTTTTGCAATGCCTGGGACCTTGGGGAGCCAAAAGCTCCCTGTTGTTTTCTCCATGTCAACACCTCAGCCATTCAGAGTTGACTTGCCAATGAATCAGCACCCCTTTTCTGCTGTGGTATAAATTGTTGTGATCATTTGAAATTTGGTATCCTTGAGTTTTACCTAATGAGTGCAAGACGCAGTTTTGGCAAAATGTCTCACTTTTCAGCAATATTAATGTTTACCCCTGTGGTAAGAAAATTACAAAGATTTCTTTGTTATGTACTGGAATATAGTTCTGATAATCGCAGTGGATATGCTAAATGTAAGAAAGACTAATGCATTCTTGTTTCATGAAGAATACCTGATCTTTGAATTCTGTTGGGAAAGATGTCTGCTCCTGAGTGTATTCATTTCCCATATCTTCTCTTTTTGTTCCAGGTCTTGGATAGTTTGTTAGCTCAATATGGTTCAGTGGAGAACTGTGAACAAGGTATGCAACAAAGTTATTTTTGTATTTGTAAATCACCTATCTCTTAACTTTTCTGTTTTTTAACATCACTTATGTTTTTTGGTCTGCAGTAAACACAGAAACAGAGACTGCAGTAGTGAATGTTACATATTCTACCAAGGAACATGCAAGACAGTGAGTATGGTATAAGTAATTGTGGAAAAGTTAATTAGTGCCAGGAATTTTATCAATTTTCTGGCATAGAACTTCAGGATTCACTCCACAGATGACTTTCTTCTACAGATCCAAGTGAATTTTTATTTCCTGTGTCTTTATTCTTCTACAACATAGTTGTAACTGTTAGCGCTTCATTACATAAAATATAAAGCACAAACAGGCAAAATATTGCTAATATTGCTGGAAATCTGAACTAAAATCAGAAAATTATGGAAGTACTCAAGTCAGCTGACAGCTGCGGAGAGGGAAGGTTATTTTAGGTTAATGACCTTTTATCTGGAAGTTAGAGATGTAACAATTTTTAACTAAGTATGAAGGGGAGGGGGAAGAGAAAAGAGGAGGCCTGTGATGAGGTGGAGAGCAGGAGTGATTAACCAATAAAAGGCAAGGCAAAAGAGGGTGGTAATGGAACAAGTAAAGAAACAAAAGATATGTTTACAAGAGCTGTAAATTACAACAGCAGAGCAATTACCAGCACTTACTATCCAAAAAAATAGGAGCAATTGTTATAGTCTGGTAATGCTCTAATATTGAGTCCTAAAGGCTGTAAAGTGCTCTAATCTGAAGAGGTATTGTACCTTGAGTTTGCATTGAACCTTTTTGGAACGGTGTAGTGTCTGAGGACAGGGAGGTCAAGGTGGGATGGAGAAGTAAAACGGCATGTGACTGAAAACTTGGGTCACAGTTAAAGACAGAATGGAGGCCTTAAGCAAAGCAATCACCCTATGTGTTTGCTCTTCACAACGTAGAGGAGAAAGCATTTTGAACAGCAAATATAGTATACTAAGTTGAAAGAAAAAGTAAATCACTTTTTTCACATGGAAGATTGGATGAAAGAAGGTTAAAACAATACATGCTGCACCTCGTACTTGTGTGGGAAGGTGCTGTGAGAAATGGAGTGGGTGGTGGAAGAGTGGACCGCCATGTCCTGAAGGAAATGGTTCTCTATCCACTCCATTACCAATATTCCAATGTGTTTAATTCCAATATGTATGGGAGGTGTGGTGGGGGGTGGGGGATGGTGGTGGCGGGATTGGGGGGAGGCAGCATGGGATGGTTCTGGGAGGTAGGGGAATGGGTGAAGGCAGAAGTATGGGAATATGGTTGAGGGCCTCATCATACACACTAGAGGGAAATCCTCAGTTAAAGAAAAAGGGAGACATATTGGAAGGTGGCATCGTCTGAACAGGTGCAACTGAAACTGAGGAAGTGAGTGACTGGAATAGAGCCTTACAAAAAGTCGGGTTGGAGGAATTATAATCAATATGTGGGTGTTGGGATTATAATAAATATCAGTTGACAGCCTGGCCCCAGAAATGGAGATGGAAGTCAAGGATGGTAAATCGGCCAAACTGTTCCATGTCTATGTTTATGCTCCATGCAACTTCTTTATACCCCTCATCGTTTAACCTGACAACATAACCATAAGATATAGGAGCAGAAATTAGGCCATTCAGCCCATCAAGTCTGCTCCGCCATTCAATCATGGTTGATAAGTTTCTCAACCCCATTCTCCCACCTTCTCCCCTAACCTTTGATCCCCTTACCAATCAAGAACCTATCTATCTCTGTCTTAAATACACTCAATGACCTGGCCTCCACAGCCTTCTGTGGCAATGAATTCCATAGATCCACCACTCTCTGGCTAAAGAAGTTTCTCCTCATCTCTGTTCTAAAAGGTTTTCCCTTTACTCTGAGGCTGTGCCCTCAGGTCCTAATCTCTCCTACTAATGGAAACATCTTCCCCACGTCCACTCTATCCAGGCCTTTCAATATTCTGTCATCTCCCAGTCAATTCTGGCCAGCTCCTCCCTCATGGCTCTGTAGTTGCCTTTATTCAACTTTAATACCATTACATCTGATTCCAGCTTTTTCCTCTCAAATTGCAGGCTAAATTCTATCACATTATGGTCACTTCCTCCTAAGGGTTCCCTCACCTTAAGCTCCCTTATCAAATCTGCCTCATTACACATCACTAAATCTAGAATTGCCTGTTCCCTAGTGGGCTCCACCACAAGCTGCTCCAAAAGGCCATCTCGTAGACATTCCACAAATTCCTTTTCTTGGGATCCACTCCAACCTGATTTTCTCAGTCTACCTGCATACCTTCTATTCCTTTCTCTCTAGAATTCTCTTGTACATTTATGCTATAATTCGTCTCAGTTACATCATTGAGAGTCCTGCGTTTTAACAATTCTTTGTGTAAAGTTTCTTCTGAATTCCTTATTGGATTTATTAGTGACTATCTTTCTTATTGCCCCTAATTTTGGTTTCCTACAAGTGGAAGTATTTTCTGTGGATCTCAAATGCTTTCATAATCTTAAAGACCTCCTGTCAGGCTACCGCTCAGTCTTTTGTTTTTGCCCCAGCCTGTTCAATTTTTCCTGCTAGGTGTAAGTTCTCAATTCTGATATATCTTTGTAAATAATTTTCCACCTTTTTAGTGCCTCTACATTTTATGTAATATGGAAACTAGGTTGTGCACAGTAATAAGTGTGGTTTAACCAAGGTTCTATAAAGTTTAGCATAACGTCTGTACTTTTCAATTCTCCAGAAATGAAATCCCAGTGCTTTGTTTCTCTTTTTATGGCCTTATTAACCTGTGCTGCTACTTTATAGTAATTTGTGTATCTATACTCCGGATTTGCTTTGTTGATTGTATATCAATTGGGTGTTTAATTATATTCAGGTAGGTAGGCATTTATTGGGGAGGTGTGTGTGATCATGCTATCCATTCTGCTACTTGTCCTTTGACTCCACATGCTTGGTACTTTTTTAAAGTCACTTTCCACGTTTCCCTCCCTCATTTTAATACAACCTCCCTTCCATGCATCCAAAATCGCTTCTGCCAGTAGTTTCATTCCTTCTTGTTCCAACTGGTATCATTGTGCCATTTGCATAGTAAGTTGGACAATAAACAATACAATACTTTTATACAGCAGTGTTATAACTTGTAACATGGATTAGATCTGCTGCTAATGGTCAGCTGTTAAAAGTCTGCCCTTTTTTAAAGTTGCCATGTCTGTCCAACATGTCTAAAATGCTAAGTTAATGTTTATTTCTTCAGGTGATGTGGGTTTGCAGATTGGTGTTTGCGCATTTCTGGCTCTAGTCTGGAAGAAAACAGTTTTTCAATTTGTTTTTGGGATGTGAATGTTGTTGGCATTTATTGCCCACCCCCAATTTCCTGTGACAAGATGGTGGTGAACTGGGCTGCCGCCTTGAACTGCTATAGTCCACGTGGTGTAGGTACATTCTTAGTAATGTTAGGGAGGCGGTACTAAGATTTTGACCCAATGGTCAGTGTCTAGAATCATGGTCTTTCTATCCCCCTAGTGCATGTGTACAGTTTGGCAATCATGTATACTGGCAGATTACCCTTTCCAAAACTTCCCAATGTGTTTGTCTCTATTGTTCTAATTGGAAGCCTATCCACACAGTGACCAGGATGTGAAGATGTTCCTGGTCTTAAATTTGTAAGTAATTCCATGTAAAAACATTTCTCTAACACATCCATTTATCTGGCATCCTGTTTATTGTGTAAAGATCAGCAGATAATTAAGTTAGAACTATCAGCAAGGCAAAACTAAACAGGCTGAGACTTTCTCTCCTAAAAGGGAGGGGGCTGAGGGATGACCTAATAGAAACCTTAAATTGTGAAGGGATTTGGCAGGGTGGACGTAGAGAAAATAATTTTGCTTGTGGGCAAACATAAGATTGTCACTAATAAATCCAATAAGGAATTCAGGAGAAACATCTTTACCCAGTGATTAGAATGTGGAACTTGCTACCATGTGGAGTGGTTAAGTCAAATAGCACAGATGTTAAGGGGAAACTAGATATGCATGCAAAGGAGAAAGAAATAAGATTGTGCTATCAGGGCTAGATGGAATAAGTTGGGAGGAGGCTCATGAAGGCCATCAATACTAGCATGGGCAAATTGGGTGGAATAACCTGGTTTTGTGCTTGAAATTGTAAGCAATTCTTTTGCTGTGAGGAAAACTAAGGATTTATTCCCTAGATCAGTGAGCTATATTGAATTGAATAGACTTCATCTGTATTCTGCCATTTGGTTTTTAACTACCTGTTTTGGGTAAATTGTTATTGGTGGTGAGATGTTATCTCTAATTAGATTGGACAAAATGCTTTTGAGGACTTTGGGGTGTGGAAAATGGGGATAGTTTGTTGTGTCCTTTCACTACTTCTGTGCATTAGATTCAAAATCAGACCAGACTGATTAAAGTTTAGTAGTTCCTTATTTTCTATGTATTGAAGGAATACAATCCTAATGAAGACAATTGAGACCTATAAATTGGCACTGAAATTTGTCATATCTCTGGCCATAAGGATACCTGATAAAGTTTACTTTGGTGCAGTAGCGGGTGTTCTTAAGTTAGGCTAAGGCACTTTTTGGCCAGTGTTGGTTGTATTTTGTATATGACTGTGTATTCATGAATGCATTGCTTTACGCTACACTTGGTGATTGTTTCCATTCCTAAGCAGCTGTAGAACACAAAAATGCACCCCTAAAATAAAGTAAGGGACAAAGAAAATTTAAAAACCTGTAAATGCTAGAAAGTAACAGGTCGGGCAGCATCTATGTGGAAAACAGATAATTTAACCTTTCAGGTACAGATGGGCAACAATTATGAAGCAAATATGATAGCAAAAGTCTGTGGATGCTTAGGTTTGAAATAAAAACAATGTGCTGTGTTACAAACAGGAGGGGGTCTAATTCAAACTACCCTGATTTCTCCCCCCTCCACCTACCTGTAAACAGAGCAAGATATTTTGATTTTTGATTTCCCCCTTTTATAAGTAGTGGTGTATTTCCCAACCCTTCAGTTTTGGTGAGATCCAATTTCTATTAATAACCCCAAAGTAAACTTGATACGAGTGAACTCGGGGTCTGTTTACTCGCGCACACACTCAAAACGCAGGAGAGGGATGTTGCTATGTAGCCCACAGTGCATTCACGCAATAAATGAGGGATAGTGAAAGAGATTTACAGAGCAAAGAATTATTGTTTCACATGAGTCCAGAATCAAAAGTCCAATGGTGAATTCTTTCACCGAGGTCAGAAGACTGAAATGATGTTGGATAATTCCCTTTTCCAGGGGAGTTGCCTTCCACGATTGAGAGAGGCATGCAGAGATGAATTAGTCTTGTAGGTGATGGTACAGAAGTTCAGAAGTCCCAGGAGAAACAGAGTGTAGATAAGGCAGACATTCAAACCTGAACAGAGCTCTTTTTCTGAGCTGCTGCTTGCTAGATGTCACATGACTCCCACCTCTCCACTTTGGCTTTGACAAAGGGTGTATGTTCCTTTGTCTAGGTTCCTGAGTTTGATGATCTAACTAGTAAGAATTTGAAAAGAGGTTACATGGTCCTTTGCCCGAGCAGACTAGGAGACTCCAATGGCCAGGCTTGGCTTATGTAATATAGATAGCCTTTGTATCATTCCCTTTGAATTTGTTCTCTGCAGCGCACAGGGACATTAGTATCTCTTCAGAGATAACGAGGTGTCCGCTTCTCTGACACTGTCAGAAAGTTGCTTTTGTTCAGGGTTACAGGTAGACATAGCGTCTGTTACATCTAGAAAAAACTCAGCAGGTCTGGCAGCCTCTGTGGAGAGAGAAACAGAGTTAATGTTTCCAGTCCAGTTGTACTCGGTTAACTCTTCTTTTTCTCTCCAAAGATGCTGCCAGGCTTGCTGAGTTTTTCCAGCACTTTTTCAGCATTTATAAAACAACAGATCAAGGGGTTTGATGGGGGAAAAACACAAATAGGAAAATAAATAGACTGACCTACAAAGTATTGAAGCATAGGAAAGTGGTGAGCATAATGAGGGAAATCAAATGAAAGACATTTGTGCGTGTGTCAGAGGCTGAAGGTAAGGGCATTGTGAAAAACAGGTAAAGCTGAACAGGCTCTAGTAGCCCTGGATCCTGGCACACAGACAAAGAAATCTCTGTGCCAAGGGTGCAGACCACCATTTCCAGAATGTTGACCTGACAGGGTGTGTGCACTCCAAAGCACCAACAGTAAACAAAATTATATATTGGCCTTGGAGAGAGTGCAGCCTATATTTACTAGAATGATACCTAGACTATAAAGGTTAAACTATGATGAGAGATTAAACAAAGTAGGGCTGTATTACCTACAACGTAGAAGGTTAGGTGCAATTTGATTAAAGTTTTCATGGTACGAAGAGGAACATTCAGGGTAGATTGGGAGAAGCTATTCCCACTGTTTAGGAAATGTTGTGAAGTCAGGAAGCACTTCTACAGTCAAAAGGGTGGTAGAAGTTTTGAACTCTTCCGCAAATGGCAACTGATGTTAAGATCAGTTGCAACTTTTAAAAACTGAGATTGATAGATTTCTGTTAACCAAAGGTATTGAGGGATATAGGGCAAAGGCAGGTGTTCAGAGTGCAAATCAGTCATCATCTCATTGAATGATGGAACAAGCTTGTGGGGCTAAATGACCAACTGCTTTTCCTATTTTCCAAAAAAAAAATAATTGCATGATGATGTGGTCAAACTTTAGTTTTTGATAAATGGCCCCGGTCTGAATTCTTCCAACTATTGATTGACTGCCTTGTTTTCAATATTCTGATATCTAGCATGTGTTTTGACTATCAAATTGCTAATGTAATAGTGTGGTGTTGAAGGGACTTGGGGGTTGCTGCTGTTTTGATTACATTGCTGTCTCAATCTTAAGTGCACGTATTTCTAGTAACAAGTACTAATCATGTATTATTGGTGCTTTGTTTAATAGGGCAATTGAAAAACTTAATGGCTATATGTTGGAGAATTGCTCACTGAAAGTAACCTATATTCCTGATGAGATGGCTGGTCAACAGAGTTCACAACAGTTACATCCACAAGCACGACGTGGTTTTGGACAACGAGGTCCGCCTCGACAAGGGTCGCCTAATGGTACAGTTAGACCGAAACAACAACAGTCTGATGTTCCTTTGCGAATCATGGTTCCAACTCAATTTGTAGGTGCCATCATTGGGAAGGAAGGAGCCACAATCCGGAATATCACAAAACAAACACAGTCAAAGTGAGTATTCCACTTGCAACGTTTTATTATGAAGAGCTTTATCATTTATTCATTATTTAAGTTGTAAGTTTGTATTTTTGAGGTTTGCTTGGGTAAGGGGGGGGCGGAGGGGGTGCAGAACAGATGATTACCAGTTATAACATTCATTGAAAAATAATTTACAGGTACATGCAACCTTGGAACTGAGGCCCTGTCGGATTTTGGATCCTACTGATTTTTGGGTTGGGTGGTTTGGGTTGTGTTGAATCAAGGGATGCTCTGATCACTTGTAGCTTAGGGAAAGAACAGTGCACAAAGTCGGCATGCCAGTGCAGCAACTAGCCCATCAAGCCAGTAAGTTACTTTACTTATCTAATAATAAAAATTCATCATGGCAGCTTTAAAAAATGCCTGGTCAGACATTGCCAGTTTTCAGATAGCTAGATTTAAGACACTGGGTGTACTTTAAGTCCAAACCACAGATTGAATACAAATGCCAATTTGCACATTTTTTGGATTATTTCAAACTTGTAGGAGTAAGGAGGTTAGCAAGGAACATAATTTGAGGACTTGACACTACTGTGATCCCCATAGAGACTGATAATTTTTAAAAGAAATTTGAACTTCCAGTTAATAGCTGAGAGAACGACATGTCAAGATTTCACATTTTAAGATGTCTACTGTAACAAATGACTAAAACTGCCATTAACTAAACACTGTCCTTGTTGGCAACCACAGAACAGAATACTCCCCCATCTTATTGTTAGCCTGCCCAGGGAAAAGAAAACACTTCACAGCTATACTTTACACACTCCTTTATATAGAAATTCAGTTTTCCCAGAATCGATCTGAAGTGATTCTTAGCTCCTGAGGGTTTATTCCTGTTCTTCCTTTGGTTAGCCTGGTAACTTAGAATCTTAGAATTTTCCATCACATTGAGATTTTCTTTTCCCGGAGACACTCCCTCTAACCTAAGCTAGGTGACCCTTCCAGCTTAGCTTCTAATCCCCGCAAGTTTGGTCCTTTCAATTCGAGTATGAGCTTCTACCCATGTTCCTGCATGGTGGTCCATAGAAATTTATTGGTCAGTAGCTGTTCCCTCTCTCTTGGATCCAGGCTGACCCAAAATACTCTAATATTTGGTGGTCTTCTCAGCCTGTAACCTGATCTTTATAATGGCTTCTTCTGTTCCTTCCCCATTGAATTATGAATCACACGGGCTTGTATTTAGGTAGAAATGCTAATCAACTGTCCTTGAAAGCCCAACTCTCATCTTCGAACTAGATGGACAGTTTAAAGTTTAAAAAGGTTTGGAACCTGACATTCTCAACTTTTCTGGGACCTTGGAGACTTTGCCTGTAGTGTTAATACACAGGCTGCTGCCATTGTTGCCAAGTAATTGCCTTGTACCCCTTCCCAGTAACCTAAGCCTTTCTTTGATCTCTAAAGCTGGATTGTTACTGCACACGGTCCTTCAGGAAGATATAATAATGTTATTGGAATTTATTGTAGTTTGAGAGTAGGGGGGGAGAAAGGAATGTTAAGCAGGCCAACATGGGGGAAGTTTAGAATGTGAGGTGTAAAAAGATATTCGCATTTTTAAATAAACCAGACTAACTTGGAGGGGTGAAATGTATCACCTAGCCAGGTAAAGTTAAACATACTGTTTCAGAGACACAGTGAAAGAATGGGAATTTGCATTCAAAGGGGGAAATATGTATAAAGGAGCGAAGGTTGTGTATAAGGGTAGCATTTTAAGATCTAACAAGTGTGAAAAGTCTAAGTTTTTAATATTTGTTAGTAATAGGAATGTTGTGCCTTTTGTGTTTAGGATTGACATTCATCGCAAAGATAATGCAGGTGCTGCTGAGAAGCCAATAAGCATTCATTCAACACCAGAGGGATGTTCAGCTGCTTGTAAGATGATAATGGAAATCATGCAGAAGGAAGCTCAGGATACAAAATTGTATGTACATCGAATAACATTTTGCATTTAAATCCTTTAACAATATGAACAATTTAGTTTGTACCTATAAACTAGGCAGGTGTTTTTATAATTACCAGAATATCCCTCCATTCCTTCAAAAATTAGTTTTGATACAGTAGACACATGGAAAACTGCAGCTCTCTGCAAAACGTTTGGTCACCTAAAATTAACATCTCAATAGCCCACTAGCAAAATATACAGTTCTCCCCTAAAGTTTTCAATGTTATTTGCTTCCCAGGCCATTCCATAAATTCTCTACCATAAACCTAAACTGTGCACCTTCCCTTTTCTAATTTTGAGCCTGTATCCTGTTCCACCGTTTGTGGAAATGTCAAGATATTTGGTGTTCGCTTTATTTATTCCTTAAATGTAGAATGCTTGAATCATTTCTACCGTAAAGCCTTCAACCTGCTTTTCTTACTCAAAATGTATAACACAGTATCAGTTGCCCTTTACCCATAGCTTCCTCTCTGCAATCATAGTCAGCCTATACTAAGCCCAATTATGGCAACTTTTTGCTGTTGAGCCAGTTAACTTGGCATAGAACCTGGGATCCTCTGGGGTGCCTCGGTATGAATCAAGGTGCATTTGCCCAGTGAGCCACAAAGGTAATACTAAATAAAGTAAGTTTATAAGTGCCTTAATTTGAATCGCTATGGAGTGATATTGCCCAATACTTTTGATCTTAGGTAAATTAAACGAATCATCATCTGTTTAAAAAGAAAGCTGCAAACTGGAATTAAGTCTCATATTTTACATAATTGCAGCACAGAAGAAATACCTTTAAAGATTTTAGCACACAACAACTTTGTTGGGCGTCTCATTGGGAAAGAAGGAAGAAACCTGAAAAAAATCGAGCAAGACACAGACACTAAAATCACAATTTCTCCGTAAGTTTTGGAGCTTTGGATTTCAGTTTTCTGTGCATTGAATGGTGATCTTTTGACAAAACTTGAAATGTTTATGTTGGTTCTGCAGGTTGCAAGACTTGACCCTTTGCAATCCAGAAAGGACCATTACAATAAAAAGCAGTATTGAAGCATGTTCCAAAGCCGAAGAAGAAATTATGAAGAAAATTAGAGAGTCTTACGATAATGATATGGCTGCTATGAATGTAAGTAGTCAGCATGTGTTTACTGTTCATACAGTGCTGTTGTTCCAGTTGAGGGTTGTATTATCATTTGAGATATTTAACAATTGTTTTCTTTCAAAGGCACCCATAAAATGGATTTTGTCCTTTGTTCCAAAAGCTGCCTTTTTTTTGGTCTTTGCAGACCTTGAGGATTAATAATGTTGCAAGTTACACTAATCTATTGAATTTCAGGCAACCTTATGTTCACTTCGTATTGTCAAAAATCAAACTTGATCAAGTTTTACAGATTAAAATAACACTTTTACAATTCTACCCAAGTTTGGCTGAGTTTGGCATCCATTTGCTTTTTGGTTGAAAAGTATGCTTTATTCATAAAATTTGCAATAGTAGAGGTACAATCCAGATATCATAGTTCACATTGCAGTGTACAGAACAATTAGTTTAAATATAATAACTTACACTCTCTGGGGAATCATGAAACATTTTCTGATACATACCGCAAGAGATTTTATAATGATTCCAGGCCTCCTTATGCAATGGCAAGAGGGCCCCAAACTGGTCTTTCCCATTGAAACTTGCTGGTGGCTGAGCCAAGTTTAAGTGATGATGGAAAATTGTCCTGGTACGCCTTGCCACAGAAAGCAGGAGAAACTAAAATTGGCCACTTACCATCACTTCAGCCTCTGAGGAGTCAACAGTAGTGCCATCAAGTGACACCTATCTATGAATAACTCAATGGTTTTCAATTTCCAGTGGAGCCACTTGGCTGCAGATCTCATAACAGTTTTGATCCAGGTGTGCAACCAGCTGAATCCTAGTATAGAGGCAAGAGTACATGTGTAGTAGAAAGCATGATACAAAGGAGACCTCGTAAACCTGAGGTCAGTGTGGAAATCTGCCAGTGGCTGAAATCATACCTGACAGAAGATGGCTGTGGTGGCAGGATACCAATTATCATAGCCCTAGGGCATTGCTGCTCGACTTTTTAAGGGCAGCGTCCTTGGCTTAATTTTCTCCAGTTGCTACAACAATGACCTTCCATCTGTCGTAAGGTCAGAAGTAGGGCTGTTTACTGACAATTTGTATTCAGCCCCATCATAATGACACCATGTGCACCAGCCGATGGCAGGACGTGGACAACATCCAGACTTGGACAAGTGCCAAATAACATGTGTGTTGCATAAATGCCAACTAGTAACCAGCTATCGGGGACCAGCTGTTTTTCCCTGACCTTCAGTTGTCCCCTGCTGCAAGCTGGCCTAGACTGCATCATTATCTGGAATTTGTGAACCAACACTGATATTCAGCAAACACTTCTGGTGACCTTAAGATAGCTGGAAGCAAGGTCATTTTTTAAAAATGCATTCATGGGATGGGGGTGTCATTGGCTGGGCCAGCATTTATTGCCCTTGAGAACTGAGTAGCTTGCTAGTTGAGAGTCAGCCACATTGCTGTAGTCTGGAGTCACATGCAGGCCAGACCAGGTAAGGGTGGCAAATTTCCTTCTCTAAAGGGTATAAATGAACCAGATGGGTTTTTACAGCAATCAGCAATGGTTCATGGTCACCATTAGATGGTGCAGGAGCGGGGGGACCTGGGTCTATATGTGCATAAATCATGGATGGTGACAGGACAGATCAAGCGCAAGGATAATGAAGCATACAGCATCTTAGGGTTTATTAATAGGGGCATAGAATATAAAAGCTAGGAAGTTTACGTTAAGCCTGTAAAGAGCACTGGTTTGGCCTCAACTGAGGCATTGCATCCGGCTCTGAGCACCACACTTTAGGAAGGATGTGAAGGCACGAGAGAGAGTGCAGAAAAGGTTCATGAGTATGGTTCCAGAACTTCAGTTATGAAGATAGATTGGAGAACTTGAACTGTTCTCCTTGGGGAAGAAATGATTGAGAAGAGATTTGATAAAGGTATTCAAAATCATGAGGGATCTTGTTAGAGTACGTAAAGAAAAACTTCTAATGAATGAGAAGAAACAAGAACAAGAGGCACATATTTAAGGTAATTGGCAAAAGAAGCAATGGCAACGCGAGAAAAATATCTTTTACGCAATGAGTGTTTAGGATCTGGATTGCACTGAAAGTGTGGTAGAGGTGGGTTCAGTTGACACGTTCAAGAGGGAATTGGATTATTATCTGAATAGGAACAATGTACAGGGCTACGGAAGAAGATGGGCGAGTGGCACCAGGTAAATTGCTCCTTCATAGAGCCAACACAGACACGACAGGCCGAATGGCCTAATCTGTACTGTAACCATTCTGTGATTAAGGAGAAATGTCAGTGCTATGAAATGCATGAATTTTCCATTTGCTGTTCAGGTTTGAGACTTGGAGATAGGTGAATTGAGCTTTCTACATTACCTCATTAAACTTATTATCCAAAGCTCTCCCTACTCCTTTTGTGCGTCATTATTTTCCATTTTGCTACTCCTCTAATTGTCCTTCTCTGAAGATTTCTGTGGTCTATAACACTTAATTCCCAATCATGCCCAGCTAATAGCCAGGTCTTTCTGGCTACTACAAATCCTCCAAACTGAATTTGTGCTTCTAATTTAGTTTTTTTTTCATCTCCCATTTCTCTTTGCTACCCCTTTCCCTAAGCCAGAAAATAATTTTGTTTTCAGTTCAGAATTTTCCCCCTTCTCTGCCAACACCTTCAGCTGTTAAACTTCTGCACTACCATTGTTAATATGGGTCCAGTTGGCCAATAGTAGCTATATTCTGTAGGGCTAAAAGAGTGGTATTGATTTTTGCCGTTTATCATCCTGACAGAATTAAAACTCTAGTTTTTATTAGAATCTGTGGCTGTATTAGATTAAATTGAGTATATTTGTTGCTCTACTAAAGATTGCTGATCCAATAGCAGTTCCATTATATTGAGGAAGCCATTACATCTTCAAAATCTAGTTTAACACATTTTACAATAGATCCACCAAACTGTAGCACAAGGTTCTATGCTGTTAATTATTCAGTGAACTATAACAGGGCACTTTTTAATCTTAAGTACTGCAATGTATTCAGCCTAAATAGTCAAAATGAAGCTTTTTACCAATTGCGTTCGGCATTCCATAACACACAAAGCTGATAATTCCATACTAGTGGAGTAATTTCTCTGAAGTCATAAATTTTGAGGTGTGAAAAATGGAGGTATCCTGGTGTAGTTCAGTGATATAATATGACTGGGAGTGCCAGGTTTGACGTATGTGTAATTTGTTCCCTTCTTCCAAGTATTAAGGACAGACCTGATGCAAAGTGGACAGTTAACTGAAAGGGGAAATCTTTAATGATTTGCACTGCTAATTCAGTGATGTGATTATGTAAGTGAATTTTCTTGCAAATACTAACACTTCAGGGATCTTCTGCCCTAACTTGTGAAAGATTGAACTAGCTGTCGAAAGGAAAACCGTGCTCCCATTGCAGAAAATATTCCTTATTAATTCACAGTAACAAAACAGGTGTTATGAAGTCCAAAACGAATAAAGTGCACATAGTATAGAGTGCTGAATTCTGAAGACACTAGATCCTCAATACATGGCCTGATGGGTTCTAGTCACGCAACAGCCTAACAGTCATCCTCACAGAATCAGACCTTACAGGTAATGTCCCAGACACCACTATCACCATCCCTGGGTTTGTCCAGTGGTATACAGTCGGGAGAGAGTTGCTCTGGGGTCCTCAATATCGATTCCAGACCCCATGAAGTCTCATGGCATCAGGTCAAACATGGGCAAAGAAACCTCCTGCTGATTACCATGTACCACCCTCCGTCTGCTGATGAATGTGCTCCTCCATGTTGAACACAATTTGGAGGAAGCACTGAGGGTGGCAAGGGCACAGTATGTACTCTGGGTGGGGGACTACAATGTCCATCACCAAGCGTGGCTCGGTAGCACTACTACTGACCAAGCTGGCTGAGCCCTAAATGACATAGCTGCTAGACTGAGTCTGTGGCAAGTGGTGAGGGAACCAACAAGAGGGAAAAACATACTTGACCTCATGCTCACCAACCTGCCTGCCACAGATGCATCTGTCCATGACAATATCAGTAGGAGTGACCACTGTACAGTTATTGTGGAGACGAAGTCCTGCCTTCACATTAAGGATACCCTCCATTGTGTTGTGTGGCACTACTACCATGCTAAATGGGATAGTTTTCAAACAGATCTAGCAACTCAAGCCTTGGCATCCATGAGGTGCTGTGGACCATCAGCAGCATCAGAATTATACTCGAACACAACCTGTAACCTCATGGCCCAGCATATTCCCCACTCTGTGATTACCATTAAACCAAGGGACCAACCCTGGTTCAGTGAAGAGTGCAGGAGGGCATGCTAGGAGCAGCACCAGGCATACCTAAAAAGGAGGTGTCAACCAAGTTATAACACAGGACTAGCATGCCAAACAGCATAAGCAGCAAGTGCTAGACAGCTAAGTGATCCCACAACCAGCAGATCAGACCTAAGCTCTGCAGTCCTGCTACATGCAGTTGTGAATGGTGGTGGATAATTAAATAACTCACTGGAAGAGGAGACCCCACAAATATCCCCATCCTCAATGATGGAGGAGCCCAGCATATCAAGGCAAAAGATAAGGCTGAAGCATTTGTTACAATCTTCAGCCAGAAGTGCTGAGGGGATGACCCATCTCGGCCTCCTGCAGAGATCCACAGCATCATAGATGCCAGTCTTCAGCTAATTTGCTTCACTCCATGTAATATCAAGAAATGCCTGCAGGCACTGAATACTGCGAAGGCTATGGGCCCTGACAATATTCTGGCAATGGTACTGAAGACTTGTGCTCCAGAACTTGCCGTGCGCCTAGCCTAGCTGTTCCTGTACAGCTACAACACTGGCATCTACCCAGCTATGTGGAAAATTGCCCAGATATGTCCTGTATACAAAAAGCAGCACAAATCCAACCTGGCCAATTACTGCCCCATTAGTCTACTGTCAATCAATAAAGTAATGGAAGAGGCCATCAACTATGCTATCAAGCAGCATTTGCTTAGCAATAGCCTGCTCACTGATGCCCAGTTTGGCTTCTGCCAGGGCCACTCAGCTCCTGACCTCATTACAGTCTTGATTCAAACATAGACAAAAGTGACTGCCCTTGAAATGAAGGCCGCATTTGACAAAGTCTGGCATCAAAGAGCCCTAGCGGAAACTGTCCACTGGTTGAAGTCATACCTAGCACAAAGGAAGACGGTTGTGGTTGTTGGAGGTCAGTCATCTCAGGACATCACCGCAGGAGTTCCTCAGGGTTCCTCAGGCCCAACCATCTTCAGATGCTTCATCAATGACCTTCCTTCCATCATAAGGTCAGGAGTGGGGATGTTCGCAGATTTGCACAATGTTCAGCACCATTCATAACTCTGCAGATACTAAAGCAGCCCATCTCCAAATGCAGCAAGACCTGGACAATATCCAGCCTGGGCTGACAAGTGGCAAATAACATTTGCGCCACACAAGTGTCAGGCAATGACTATCTCCAACAAGAGAGAATCCAACCATCACCCCTTGATGTTCAATGGCTTTACCATCTCTGAATCCCCCCACTATCAACATTCTGGGGCTTACCATTGATCAGAAACTGAACTGGACTAACCATATCAATACTGTGGCTACAAGTGCAGATCAGAGGTTAAGAATTGTGCAACGAGTAATCCATCACCTGGCTCTCCAAAGCCTGTCCACCAGCTACAAGGTATAAGTCAGGAATATGATGGAGCACTCCTCACTTGCCTGGATGAGTGGAGCTCCCACAACACTCAAGAAGCTTAACACCATCCAGCACAAAAGGCAGGCCGCTTGATTGGCACCACATCCACAAACATTCACTCCCTCCACCGCTGACGCACAGTAGTAGCAGTATGTACCATCTACAAGATGCATTGCAGGAATTCATCAAGGCTCCTTCGATAGCACCTTCCAAACCCACGACCGCTACCATCTAGAAGGACAAGGACGTGGGAACACCACCACCTGGAAATTCCCCTCCACATCACTCACCATCCCGACTTGGAAATATATCGCCGTTCCTTCACTGTTGCTGGGTCAGAATCCTGGAACTACCTTCCTATCAGCACCGGGTGTACCTACACCACATGGACTGCAGCAGTTCAAGAAGGCAGCTCACCACCACCACCTCAAGGGCAATTAGGGATGGGCAATAAATGCTGGCCCAGCTAGCGAAGCCCACATCCCATGAATGAATGAATAAAATAAAATGTTAGCCTAGACGGTGTTAACACCATTAAGCCTAATGCAAAAATAGAAAATACTAGATAGAGCCTTGGAACATTATACTGTGTTAAAAGGTGCTATAAAAATGCAAGTTATTGTGCTTGGCAACAGCACAAAATTCTTTAATGATTTAAGGAAAGCTAGCTTCTTGACTTTTTTATGTTTAGTATAAAATTGGATAATTTGAGATGTTTGAAGTTGAATAATTTGACCATTTTTTTGTCAAAACATTTACAACAGAAAATCTTATTTTTGCAGCTTCAAGCACATTTAATCCCTGGTCTAAACCTAAAAGCTTTAGGCTTGTTTCCTCAATCTTCACATGTACTGCCACCACCTTCTGTACCTCCTGCTTATACTCCATTTGGGGTAAGTGTATTCAATGATGTCTGATACTTTTTAATATAAGTATTATTTTCATAGGCTATTGCTTAATGTTTTAAATAAAGTAAAAACTCTTTTTTAGCTGTGGTTAAGTATTTACACCATATTGGCACAGTTCAATGATTTGTGCCTTTACTTTTGTTCTTTTGTGATAAACATATTACAAGCTCCATTATAAAGACAAAAAACTGCGGCTGCTGGAAATCCAAAACAAAAACAGAATTACCTGGAAAAACTCAGCAGGTCTGGCAGCATCGGCGGAGAAGAAAAGAGTTGACGTTTCGAGTCCTCATGACTCTTCGACAGAACTAGGTATTTCAACCCTTCCTGGGATTCACCTAGTTCTGTCAAAGGGTCATGAGGACTCGAAACGTCAACTCTTTTCTTCTCCGCCGATGCTGCCAGACCTGCTGAGTTTTTCCAGGTAATTCTGTTTTTGTTTTACAAGCTCCATTGTTGTAAGATTTGCATTTCTCAGGTAAGTTTACCATATTGATTGTAAAAGGTTATTTGTGACCAGTTTTAAAGAACTATTGGCAGTTTAATGCTTGGAACATAGAGTTATTCCACTGATTTAATTGTTCTTCACACTGTTGTTCCCTGTGTGGCGACTAAGGGAATGAAAAGTTTCTGATGTAACTGTTAAATGTCGGTGTGGAGCTGTTGGGCCACATGGCCTGTCTCTGCTCTCTCTCAATACTTTTTCACTCAATTACAATCATTTGAAATGAAGGGTAGCAACCTAAGCCATGGTTTAATTTACCAGAACTGCAAAACTAGAATGCAATTAAAATATCTTGGTTTTTGTGTGTGGTACTTTTAATTCAAGTGCACTTCCATGTCCTTTTGGGTGTTGGCATTCAGCCCAGAGAATTAGTAGGACCAGTAGAAATAAATCTGCAGTTAATTGCTGGGAATTTTTTACCCAGTATGATAAATAGTTAGGCCCATAGCTTCAAATAAGAAATGTAAGAACTAAGAAAATATTCAAGTCATCAATGTCCAAAGATGAGTCATGAGTGTCAGAATATTTTTATATGTATTGAAATTGCCTGAAGAGTGTATTTCTGGTTAAATCAAGGCACGTGATAGTTTGAGATTTGTATACATTTTACACCTGCAGGTGAAAGTGCCTATTTACTACTTTTTATATGTTTAGTTCCCAATGAATAACCTGTGGAGAAATATAGAAATGAGTGCAAGTCCTGTTGATCTTCTTAATCTACATGTGTCGTGACCTAATTGGAGCTCTTGCGGCACACTGGGTGGTATGCCATCTTCTGTGCCCATAAGCTCTAGGTTCAAGTCCCACTCCAGGAATGATAGGCAAGGAAGGTGAGTTCACAATGCAGCCAAACAGGTTAAATCTCAATCTGCTAATCCAACCAACATTCTCTAATAGCAGGTGGTAAAACTGGGAGAGAATCCTGGTCAGCCATGTGATGTAAAGAAAATTATAGGCTCCACCATTATTCATAGCTCTGAACTACAACATAGATGTAAAAGTGCATGTTGCCACAGGAACTTGCATTCTGGGACTGGATGGCAAGATCGCCATGCTAGATCAGATTAGTGCCAACAGCACAGGGTTTGATCCCCGTTTTGGCTGGGGTGAATTTGGGACCTGCCTCCTTGCCCTACCCATGGTGGAAATCGTGGCACTGTGGTTCGGACCTACTTTTGGGCAAAGAACTGCAAAAAAGATGACCCAATTATTTTCCAGTATCCTGTGAATATTTAGAATTATATTAAAGCTTACAGCTTTGCTGCTGCTGAGTATGGATGGATATTCATGTTTACATGCGCCTTATCAGGTCAGCTACTTTTGAAGCTCAATAACTGTTTTGATAGGTAATGTGGCAACTGTCTATGCTGACAACTTTCTGCAGACGGCATTGGGATGAATAGGCAGCTAATCTGCATTTTGAGGATCTCAGCAGAACGTTTTGAATGGTAGAGTTGAGGATAAGGAGAAATAGGAACATGTTTTTGGAATAAAAATATGGTGAGAGGTTAATTTCTAATTTCAGCTGTACCATGGAGAATTATATATTTTTTAAAAACACAAATGGGTCTTTAAAGCAGTCTTCCAGGATAATGTACTGACTGACACTCTGTCTGTCTGACAAGTAGTCCACTTGTCCTTTTTGGGTTTTTTTTGATGATCCACAATTTCCAACAGTTAAACATTGGAAAAACAATGTTCAAGAGCAGGATCCAGACAGATTTCTTTCCCCAATGTAACAATGCTGAGGCCGGTTGCATTCCTACCACTACGTGGCTGAATGCAGCTAACAGGCTTGGGGGATTGGTCCTGGAACCTTCCTCGGTTATATTTAATATGTGGAAAAATGTAATTATTTTCAATTTGTTTAAAACTTTATTTGGACTTCAGAAATTTCAGCTGTGGAAATAAATGTTAAAAAAATGTTGATTTAACAGCACTGTAAGGTGAAAGTTAATGTAGAAAATTTAAATTGGAAATATTTTAAATACCGGTTTGCAATGGGGAAAAGGTTAGTTGGAAATTTGAATGGCAGGAAGTTTTGAGGATATAATTTTATAAAAAATATACTAGTTTATGTCCCATGTATTGCACTCAGAACTGGAGACTAAGTGTAATCAGATGAAGCAGGGATAGATGACAGGAGATCATTAGACCATCCTGTGCAGATGCATTATAGTCTCCCATTTGGGAATCTAGGTTTTGTCTGTCTTTTATGTTTCAAAGTTAAATTCAAAACTTGCAGGCAATTGGGAGGTAGAGTTAGTTAGAGCATAGAGTTTCTCCAAGCATTTGGCTGGAGGAAAGTTTGTAGTGGAGTTCCCCAGGGGCCAGTGTTGGAACCCCCTGCTGCAGATGATTCAAAACTCAGAAGCATTGTGAACTATGAGGCAGATGGTGTGGACTTCAAAAG
This sequence comes from Carcharodon carcharias, assembly GCF_017639515.1. NCBI lineage: Eukaryota > Metazoa > Chordata > Chondrichthyes > Lamniformes > Lamnidae > Carcharodon > Carcharodon carcharias. The sequence goes on along the minus strand of NC_054469.1, from coordinate 136,803,262 downwards.
GACATAATCAAATTGGTGGAATAGGTGGGCAGGTGGCAGATGAAGTTCAGTCCAGAGAAATGTGAAATTCATTTTGGTAGAAAGAACATGGAGAGACAGTATAAAATAGAGACAGTATAAAACTCTGAAGGAGTTGCAGGAGCAAAGGGACCTGGGTGTATCTGTGTATTAGCCATTGAAGGTGGCGGGACAGCTTGAGCATGGTTATTAAACCATACAGTATCCTTGTTTTTATTAATAGGGGCATAAACACAAGAGCAAGGAAGTTATGTTGAACTTCTATAAGTCACTAGTTTGGCCTCAGCTGGAATATTGTGCCCTGTTCTGGATGCTGCACTTTAGGAAGGATGTGAAGGCATTGGAGAGAGTGCAGAAAAGATTCATGAGAATGGTTCCTGGGATGAGGAACTTTAGTTATGAAAAGAGATTGGAGAAGTTAGAACTGTTTTCCTCAGAAAAGAGGGCTGGGAGGAGATTTGATAGAGGTATTCAAAATCATGAAAGGTCTGGACAGAGTAGATGGGGAGAAACTGTTTCCATTCATAAAAGATTGAGAACAAGAAGGCACAGGTTTAAAGTAATTAGGAAAAGAAGCAATAGTGAGATGAGGAAAAAATCTCTCATGCAGTGGGTGGTTGGGGTCTGGGATGCTCTGCCTAGGTTGAGGCAGGTTCAATTGAAGCATTCCAAAGGGAATTGGACTGTTTTCTGAAAAGGAAGAATGTACAGGGTTACAGGAAGAAGGGAAAATGGAACCTAGTGAGTTGGTCATTTCGAGAGCCGGTGCAGACATGATGGGCCAGATGGCTACCTCTTGCACGGTCATAATTCGGTGATTCAGTGCAGTTTGAGGAACTGGGAGATGCAAAATGTGGATGAAACACTCTTCTGCAGTTGGTAGTCCTGCATTGCAGTGTGACAAGTTCAAATAGGCCACTTCTACTATGGATATAGGAGTTTAAAATATGGTAAAAAGTTGACAAGTGTGTGATAAACATAAAGAAATTTTTGTCCCTTATGTAAAAAAAAAAAAATTACAGATGTTATCAAAACCATATCCAAGCTAATGCCAATCCAAGCAACACACATTAAGCTTAATACAAAAATAGAAAATACAAGAAACGCTCCAGGTCACCTGGTATCTGTGTAGAGAGGAGAAAAACAAATCAAGTTTAAACCTTAATACTTGTTTTCCTGCCAGTTAACCAGCTTTCAATCCATGTTGTTACAGTTCTTCATACACTCTAAATCATGGTTTTCATAACTAGCCTCATGAGCCATCTTATCCACATTATATTCATTTTATCCTATTTGTCAAAACTGATTTACCTGTAATAAAGCTATGTTGGCTTCCTTTATTATTTCATGCATATCTAAATATTCATCAATTTGACTTCAAACTATAGTTTGAGCTTGCGTGCAAATAACATGCTAACTTTACTTGATTTATCCTTCTCTTGCTTCTTGAATAGAAGTGCTTAATTGTCTGCAGTCATGTGCACAACATATTTAATGAGGATTCAAAAATTGCATTCAGAGCCCCCATTATTACTTTTGACTCACTTGGATTGTAGTTTATCATGTACTGATCTGATTTCAAAGCTAATTCCTTTTCTAGTTATCTCTTACAATTATTCCATATCTTCCTGTATGTACAGTAGTATGCATTCCCACTCTTCCATTATTTAAAAGAAAATCAAATAGTCATGCCCACCATCTTCAACTAGACTTCTCTGTCTCTGATAATCCAATACTCCACTCTTCTACATTTCAGTTCAGGTGTAGACCTTTCTTTGGTTTAGCCGTTCCTCGATCCAGTACCCCAGGGATGTGAACCACAATAAACTCTGAAGCTACATGTTGACTTGCTCTCCTTAATCTATCCAGTACATACAATGCAAAGCAACCTTGAGATTCCCAGTCTAGTGCTTAATTCCTTGAATTCCCTGTGCAAGATATCAAACATGCTTTTAAGTCATTGGTTCCGATCTAGACCACAGCCTTTTGCTGACCTTGATTCCTTCTAAGAAATGTTTTCACCTGTTCCATAATGTCTTTCACCCTAGGGCTAAGCAGGTAATAAACTATTTGGGACTTCCTGTATTGGCTGTAAAACTAAGTTTATTTCTTTGACTAGGGAATCTTCTACCACTTTCCTATTCTTGTTAACCGCCTGCTTTTCACTGGCCCTTAGACACCACGTAACCTGTTGTTTCTGCAGTGCTGCTCAGGACTGCCCTTCAGTCACTATCTGCCTCCCAGATTTTGAATGCACTAATGTTTGGCGTAGTAATTAATTTCCTGGGTCTGTAACTTGTGCCTTTCTCCTGCTGCTTACAAATTTGATTGAATTTTTCATGGAGGTGACCAGTTGTGTAGATGAGGGTAGTGTAGTTGATGTAGTCTATGGACTTCACTCGGGTTTTTGACAAGGTTCCGCATGGAAGAATGGTCAAGAAGGTAAGAGCCCATGGAGTCCAGGGCAATTTGGCAAATTGGATCCAAAATTGGCTTCGTGGCAGGAGGCAGAGAGTGATGGTCAAAGGTTGCTTTTGCGATTGGAAGCCTGTGACAAGTGGTGTACCGCAGGGATCACTGCTGGGACCCTTGCTGTTTGTAGTGTATATTAATGGTTTAGATATGAATATAACAGGTATGATCAGTAAGTTTGCAGATGACACGAAAATTGGTGGTGTCGTAAATAGTGAGAAGGAAAGCCTTGGATTACAGTCCGATATAGATGGGCTGGTAAGATGGGCAGAGCAGTGGCAAATGGAATTTAATCCTGAGAAGTGTGAGGTGATGCATTTTGGGAGGACTAACATGGCAAGGGAATACCCAGTGAATGGTAGGACTCTAGGAAGTACAGAGGATCAGAGGGAGGTTGGTGTACATGGCCATAGATCCCTGAAGGCAGCAGCACAGTAGATAAGGTGGTTAAGAAAATACATGGGATACTTGCCTATTAGCTGAAGCATAGAATATAAGAGCAGAGAGGTTATGTTGGAGCTGTATAAAACGCTAGTTAGGCCGCAGCTGGAGTACTGTGTCGCTACACTATAGGAAGGATGTAATTGACTGGAGAGGGTGCAGAGGGGATTCACCAGGATGTTGCCTAGGCTGGAGCATCTCAACTATGAAGAGGGTCTGGATAGGCTAAGGTTGTTTTCCTTAGAGCAGAGAAGGCTGAGAGGGAACCTGATAGAAGTATACAAAATTATGAGGGGCATAGATAGGTTAGTTAGGAAGAAACTTTTCCCCTTAATGGAGTTGTCAGTAACCAGAGGGCATCGGTTTAAGTTAAGGGGCAGGAGGTTTAGAGGGGACTTGAGAAATGTTTTCACCTAGAGGGTGGTTGGAATCTGGCACACACTGCCTGAGGGAGCAGTAGAGACAGGAACCCTCACAACATTTAAGTAATATTTATATGAGCACTTGAAATGCCATAGCATGTAGGGCTACGGGCCAAGTGTTGGAAAATGGGATTACAATAGATAGGTGCTTGACGACTGGCATGAACACGATGGGCTGAAGGGCCTGTTTCTGTGCTGTATGACTCTGACTTCTCTTGTGCCACACTATTCATTTGCCCTGAATTCTGACCAGGACTCTTGTGCGATAACATTCTGGTGCATACATTCTAGAAATCCCTTGTCCTCTGCTGTGTATTGTGACCAATGACTTCCCAAATGCATAGGCATACCTCTGGACACACACATGATCTATGATGGCCAGCTTATCAAAATTCATGCAAGTCACAAGGTTTCCTTGCTCTGCCAGCCCTCTCTTTAACTGGCCAACTTAAGAATTTGTATAGTGTTGGCCTAAATATGATCATCAAACTTATTCTATACCTATCATGTTACATCTGTGCCCTTTCTCACTTGCTTAACTTTGCTGGCACTACCTTTCTTTCATTACTGTTTAAGTGACATGAATTTTCATCCTACAAGCTCATTCTCCCATGTTGGTTTACTCCTGCATTTTTACAATCTTCAATTAACATCATTGTTGGTATCCACTAACCTTTTGTTAATGCAATTTTGTTGCAGCTGCAGAAATCTCAATTTTACACTAACTCAAGACTTTCTGGTGGCTTGTGCATGCTTGGTTCTCTTGTGTGAAGTCAAATTACTTAGTAAGTCTTTTGATTTACATATGTGACTATTTATGCTGTTGTCTTTGATCTTCCCTGATCATGTCTGTCTGATTTATTTCCAGATCTCTCAATCCATGTAGTAGTTCAAATGTTGAGGACTATGTAGATTATTGGGGTACCTGCTTAAAAGTAGCAAACATAGCAATATTTAATCTATTGCATGGAATTGATAACAAAGTATAGCTAGAGTAGTCCATTTGGCCCTTCAAGCCTGGTCTGCCATTCAACAAATTATGGCTGAATTTCTATCTTATTTCCACCATTCTGCGTTATCCTCATCTCTTAATTTCCTTAGCACGCGAACCTATCGACCTCTGCTTTGTATATGCTCAGTGACTGATCATCCACTGCTCTCTTGAGTAGAGAATTCCAAAGATTCACGCCCTTTGAGTAAGATGAGAAATTTCTTCAATTTTAAAGGCTGACAACCCCTTTTTGAGACTGACCATGTTCTCAGTTCTCCAGCCAGGGGAGACATTTCACAGCATCTATACTGTCGAGACCCTCAAGAATGCTATATATTTCAATGAGATCACTTATCATTCTTCTATTCTCCAGGGAATATAGGCCTAATTTACTCAACCTTTCCTCCATGGACAATATCCTTCTCCCAGGAACCAGACGAAGTGAATCTTTGCACTCCCTTGAGGGCAAGTATGCCCTTTGAGTAGGGTAACCAAATCTTCTCTCACTGCTCTCTGTGGCTTCACCAATGCCCTGTAAAATTAAAGTAAGCATTCTTTATTTTTATTGTCCAATCCCTTTGTAACAAAAGCTATTTGGCTTCCTAATTTCTTGCTGTACCTACATGTTAACTTTCCAGAAATAAGGATGTCCAGGTTCCTCTGAATGCAAGTACTTCCCAGTCTCTCGCCATTTAAAAATTATTTTTCCCACCAATGCGGATAACTTCACACTTGCTACATAGTATTCCATCTGTTATGTTCTTACCCACTTGGCCAATCAGTCTCTATCCTGCTACAGCCTCATTGTGTCCTCTTTGCTGCTTGCTTTGTTACGATCTGGTTAAGGGCCAGTGACAAGTTGTTTCAAATAAACGTAGTTGAGAATCCCAGTTAAGCACTTCGAGAATAAAGCCACAAGATTCCACTGTTTTTAAATAAACAAATGAACTTTACAATTGTTACGGATACTGACGCAAAGGTGAGGTAAAATAAATTATAATTACTGTTCCCCTCTTCTGGCCATGACAACATAATTTCTAATTTAATTTGTTTCTCTTTGTATCCATCCCTTGTTGAAATGGTCCATGGTGTGTTTCCCAAACCCTGGTTTATGAGATCCAATGTTAAAAATAACCGCACAGCAAATTCTTTAAGGTGAAACAAAACTAGGATTTATTAACACTCTGAAAGCCTGAGGAATGGATTGTGACACATGTTCACACTCGTGAGCATATAAGGTAGAAAGGCAGAGAAAGGAAGGGAAAGAAGTTAAAAAATTTGAGTTATTTAATGCCAGTGCCTTTTGATTTTTTTTAAATTCACATGGTCCAGTCAAAATCCACTGAAGGTTCTTTAAGTTGGCTTTGTCTGGCAGAGTTCCTGCTCTTTTTCCTATGAGCTCAGTTGACACACTTGAAGGTGCAGTGAAGTATTCTAGTATTCCGGGGAATTAGTTCACTTTGTAGACAAAATACACAACTCTTTCTGGAGATCAGACTTCGAGAGAGATGGCGATCAGAGTCAGGCTGCTAGCCTGGAGTTTGGTTTTCTGAGGTTAAACCACAATTGAAAACAGAATCCAAAAGCTGTACATTTAAATTAATTTGGACTGCTCAAGTCTCGGTCATGTGACAAGGTGGTTTTGGGTCAAGCCATTCAGCTAACTATATGCTTTAAGGACTCTTGTTAAAATCCATTGTATTTTGAGCAGATAACTGTGGAACTATTAGCACAACATTGGAGATGAGGGCCACAATAGCTCTGCCTTTGTCCAGAGCTGGCTGGTGCAGATGTGTTGGCTTGGCTGGAGTGTTCATACAATGTAAGGGGTGTCATATTCCAGGAGGCTGATGAGTTAGCCCTTGTCCATTGTTTAGAAACTGAATTTTCAGAAGGGAATATGGAAGAGAAACGATTTAAGTTTTTTATACCTTCTTGGCATGACACGATTAGAAAATTAAGATAATGTAAAATATCAATCTTGAGCTCTAGCATTCAGAATTAACATGAAGTATAAGTGAATTAACAGGTGAACTGTGGTTGAACGCACCACACTGCACCATAAATGGCAGATGCGGCCAAGACAGATTCCAGTTTTCTCAGCAACTGTTGGGGATTATCTATAGATACACAGTCGACTATAGATAGTCAAGCAGCAGTTTTTTTTTATTTGGTACAAGTGTGCACACAAGAAAAGTGTCCTTTCAGAATGCTGTAAAAGGCAATTCAAAGTTACACCGCGTCTGTTCATTATTTATACCATCTTTGGGAGAGTCACCGTCAACTCTCAATGTTCTTATATTGTATGTCTGATTTGTTACATCCTTAATTACAAATGCGTTTACAACATATACACGGAATGACCTGTTCATCACCTCTGCAGTTATGGAGGAATTTATAAACCAATCATGGACTGACCTGACTGTTAGCAGAAACAATGTTCCAAAGTGTGAACTTTGCTTATCTATCCTGACATTTCACTGCAGTGTCTAGTCATCTGTATATCTTGACCCTGAGGTCAAGCTATCAGTATATTACAGTATAACTCATAGTCCATTCATCAACTTATTTTATCCTGACCCAAAGGCCACATTCTTTAGCTTATCATTAACTGGCCCATAAACTAGTCATCAACTTCCTGGCCTGATCAGGTGGCATATTGTCTATTACAGCCATTCTAGTTTTTTTTTCAAACTCTAAAAACTTAGCTAAAACTGTGCAACTTGACTAAACCTGGGTGATACCATGATGCATCCTGATATGCCACTTCACATCCCACCCAGATCTCAGTGACTACTGTGAGTCTCTCAATCTCATTAAAACTCTGGAAATCCCTTGTAAGGGAGACAGTCTTCACTTTTGAAGATCTAGCCTCTGAATCACCTTCAAAAGTCACTCCAACTTGGACTGCTTCAGCAACTGCTCACCCCCTGATGGTGTAATCTCTTCTCCCGAGACTACGTTCCACCGGCTTCCCAGGGCTGCACTCCAGCACCAACTCACGGGCACATCTCCAGCTCTTCAGCCATGCTGAGCAGAACACCACTGCTCCAAAGAGTTACCTTTTCCGCAGTAGCCTACAGCATAGAGATACCGACCTTATGCTGCCTTTTCAGCTCTCCAGGGCTTCTCCTGAGCCCTCACACCTGAACTCTGCCAATAGCAGCACTTTTGATATCTGGAGCCTCTTCTTCAGCCTCATCTCCTAGTGGTTTCTCTCTCCAATGGTTCCTACTGGTGGTTGTCTCCTGGTGGTTCCTTCCCTGGTGGTCTACTCCTCTGGATCCTCCCCCTGGGTTCTGTCTCTTCCCTGGGACTCCCCTTTGTTATGGTGCCAAACTGGGTTCCGTGATTGTTATTTTCACGCTACGCAGGTGCACTACCCGATCTCTGCAGGTGCCAAAACAGTGCCGAAATCTAAGCAGATGTTGCCTGTCATCTTGCCGTGGTCAGCGCATGTGCTGGAACTCTTAGGCCTGCGGCAAATGGAGTCCTCAGCCTCTGCCTGGAACAAGGTAAGTTCACGTTTCTTGACAATTTTTCCACCTTACTTTGTATCATCCAACTTTTTTATATTGCACTATATCCCTTCTTCTGAGCCATTAATATAGATTGTAAATAGCTAGTGCCCAAGTACTGATCCTTGTGATACTCCTAGTTACAGCTTGAAAATGTCCTGTTTGTCTTTGCAGTTTTCTGTCCATTAACTAATCCTCAATCTATGCTAAAATTTTACCCACCCCCAATCCTATGATTTCTAATTTTGTGTAATAACCTGAGGTTATTGAATACTTTTTCCCAAATATACTACACCCATTGGATCCCCTTTTTCCATTTTAATAGTTATATCTTCAAAAAATTCTTAATTTTATCAAACACAAATTCCCTTTTATAAATTTGTGTTGCCCCTGTTTAAGCATATGATTAAACAAATTGCCTAGTCACTACGCCCTTAACAATACATTCTGTTACATCGTCATGTACAGGAGCTTTGCTGCAACTTTAATTTCTTCAGTACTATTTCTTTATTAATATTGATTTCTTTTAAGTTCCTCAATATCGCTAGACCCTTCGTTCCCTGTTATTCCTGGAATTGTGTGTCTTCCACAGTGAAGATAGATACAAGTATTTGTTTAATGCCTTTGCCAGTTTCTTATTCCCTATTTATAATTTCACCTGTTTCTGTTTCCAATTAGCTCATGTTTAATTTCACTATCTTTCCGTTTACTTTCTGTAGAAATGTTTACAATCTGCTTTTATGTCTGTTGTTAGTATACTCTTTCTCTCTTCTCTTTCCTTACGAATTTCTTGGTTCTCTTTTGCTGCATTATAAAATCCACCAATGGTTAGGCTTACTACTCTTTGGCAATATTTATTAGCCTTTTGAAAATCCATGTATACCACATCTACAGGTTCCCCTTTATTCACCTTTCTTGTTACTGCCTCAAAGAACTCTAATAAATTAATCACTCTTTCCCTTTCACAAAACCATGTTGACTCTGCCTGATCGCATTATAATTTTTTTAATATCCTGCTATAACTTCTTTAATGGATTCTAGTAATTTCAATGACAGATGCTAGGCTAACTGGCCTATAGTTTCATGCTTTCTGTTTCCCTCCTTTCTTGAATAAAGGTGTTACAGTAGCTATTTTCCAATCCACTGGGACCCTTTGAGAATCTAAAGAATGTTGGAAGATTATAACCAATGCATCTACTATCTCTGCAGCCACTTTTTTTTAAAGATCCCCTAGGATGCAGGCCATCTGGTCCTGGGAACTTGTCAGCATTTAGGTTTAATAGTTTTCCCAGCACCTTTTCACTGGTAATGGTGATTGTTTTAAGTTCCTCCCTCACTTTCACCTCTTGATTTTTCAAGTTTTTTTTTTAGGAAGTTTTCTAAGGCTCTTAGAGTGCAGACAGAGACAAAATACTTGTTCAACGCCTCTGCCATTTCCTTGTTTTCCATTATTAATTCCCCAAACTGAATTCTCTCTAGTTACTCCTTTCCTATTTAAATACTTATAGAAACTTTATAGAAATTCTTGTACTCAATTTTCTCCCTCTTTTTCATTTAAAAGGTTATTCATTAGTAAGAGTTTCAGAACTAGCAATAGTTCTGAAGACTTGTGCTCCAGAACTTGCTGTGCTCCTAGCAAAGCTGTTCCAGTACAGCTACAACACTGGCATCTACCTAGCAACGTGGAAAATTGCCCAGGTATGTCCTGTGCACAAAAAGCTGGACAAATCCAACCCAGCCAATTACCACCCCATCAGTCTTCTTTCAATCATCAGTAAAGTGATGAATGGGGTCGTAAACAGTGCTTTCAAGTGGCACTTGCTTAGCAATATCCTGCTCCCTGACGCTCAGTTTTGATTTTGCCAGGGCCACTCAGCTCCTAACCTCATTATAGCCTTGGTTCAAACATGGAGCTGAACTCCAGATGTCAGGTGAGAGTGACTGCCCTTGATCTGAAGGCTGCATTTGACTGAGTCTGGCATCAAAATGCCCTAGCAAAACTAGAGTCACTGGGAATCAAGAAAACTCTCTGCTGGTTGGAGTCCTACCTAGCACAAAGGAAGATGGTTGTTGGATGTTAGTCATCTCTGTTCCAGGGCATCACTGCGGGAGTTCCTGGGTGTAGTGCCCTCTGCCCAACCATCAGCTGCTTCATCAATGACCTTCTTTCCATCATAAGGTCAGAAATGGGGATGCTCGCTGATGGTTGCACAATGTTCAGCACCATTTGCGACTCATACTGAAACAGTTAATGTCCAAATGCAGCAAGACCTGGACAATATCCAGGCTTGGACTGAGAAGTGGCAAGTAACGTTCATGTCACACAAGTGTCAGGCAAGGACCATCTCCAACAAGAGAGAATCTGACCATCTTCCCTCGACACTCAATTGCCATCAATGAATCCCCCACTATCAACATCCTGGGGGGTTGGGGGGGAGGTTACCATTGACCAGAAACTGAACTAGACTAGCCATATAAATACTGTGGCTAGAAGAGCAGGTCAGAGGCTAGGAATCCTGTGGTGAGTAACTCACCTCCTGACTCTCCAAAGCCTGTCCACCATCTACAAGACATAGGTCAGGGGTGTGATGGAATATTCTCCACATGCCTGGATGAGTGCAGCTCCAACAACACTCGAAACTTGATACCGTCCAGGACAAAGGAGCCCGCTTGATCGGCACCCCATCCACAAAAAACATTCACTCTTTGCACCACCGACACACAGCAGCAGTGTGTACCATCTATGCGATGCACTGCAGGACCTCCCCAAGGCTCCTTTGACATCACCTCCCAAACCCACAACTGCTACCATCTAGAAGGACAAGGGCCACAGATGGGAGCACCACCACCTGGAAGTTTCCCTCCAAGCTACTCACTATCCTGACTTGGAAATATATCGCTGTTCCCATTGTCATTGGGTTAAAATCCTGGAACTCCCTCCCTAACAGCACTGTAGGTGTCCCTACACCACATGGACTGCAGCAGTTCAAGAAGGCAGCTCACCAACACCTTCTCAAGGACAACTTGGAATAGGTAATAAATGCTGGCCCAACCAGCAAAGCCAACATCCTGTGAATGAATAATGCAAATTGGCATGTGATTCAGATAACACTCACTTTTCCAATACCGCTTTTTCCAATTCAGGGTCGTGGGGAGTTGGAGCCTATCCTGACAGGCAGTGGGCACTAGGCAGGGTACACCCAGGACAGGACACCTGTCGGGTGCTCATGCACACACACACACACAGGGGGACAATTTACTGCAGCCTGACCATCTTATTGGCACATGTTTGGATGGTGGGAGGAAACCGGTGCACCTGGCGGAAACCCACATGGATACTGGGAGAACATGCAAACTGCACACAGACAGGCAGACACCTGAGGTCAGAATCAAACCCAGGTCCCTGAAGCTATGAGGCAGTGTTAATCACTCTGCAGGCAACACAGCCTTCCAAACTCCCTGTTGGAGCTGCAGAGAACAGTATCTATTCTCCTGATTACTGCCCCTTATCTTTGCCACTTGCTTTTTATTTGCCCCCCACTTAAATGGCCTCCTCCACTGTGGTGCTCTATGGTCAGTTTGCCCATCCATCCTGCAGTCTTTGTCGTCCTCCACACAGGTCGCAACTACCTTTGTACCTGTTGATGAAAGTCAGGGGCTGAGGCTTGTCCATCACCACATCCTGGATCCCCATAACTGCCTGACTCATCATCACTCCTATCCCTTTCTATTGATCAACTCTAAAGTTCTACTTAACCTAATGAGAGTGACTGCCTCTCAGAATGAAGTGTCCAGGTTACTCTTTCCTCTCCCTGATGCCCTGCAATGTCTACAGCTCAGTCCCCAGCTCAACAACTCTTGAACCCAAGTTTCTCGAGCTGCAGGCATTTATCACTGATATCGTTGTCCAGGATCACAATGCACTTGACAAACTCTCAAATGCTGCAGTTAGAGCATACCAACTGCCCTGCTGTTACAATCTAACCTGTATTTTGTTTTTCTTTATTTTATTAGCTAGGTGTTTTAACTAGCTTGCAGTTTCTTTACTGTTCTTAAAGTTCTAAGTCAAATTCTAAATGTTAAAATAACTTTCAGCTTGAGAAATACTTTCCAGAGCATGCCTAGTTGCACTAAGTTCCTGACTTTAGCAATCTGTTAACTAAGTGCTCTTTCAAGATAGAAACATAGAAAATAGGAGCAAGAGTAGGTCATTCGGCCCTTCAAGCTTGCTCCACCATTAAGTATGGTCATGGCTGACCCTCTATCTCAACGCCATATTCCTGCTCTCTCCCCATGCCCCTTGGCGCCTTTAGAGTCTAGAAATCAATCTATTTCTGCCTTTAAATATATTCAGTGACTAGGCTTCCACAGCCTTCTGTGGTAGAGAATTCCACAGGTTCATCACGCTCTGAAGAATTTTCTCTTCCTCTCGGTCCTAACATAGGCCTACCCTATGACCTGAGACTGTGACTCCTGTTCTAGACACCTCCCCCCCGCCACCCGTAGCCAGAGAAAACATCATCCTTGCATCCAATCTGTTCTGCCCTGTCAGAACTCTAGATGTTTCAATGAGATCCCGTGCGCAACACCCCCCCCCCGCCCCCAATTCTTCTAAACTCCAATGAATTGAGGCCTGGTCAGTCCAATATCTCCTTGTACGACAATCTATCCCAGGAATCAGTCTGGTGAACTTTCGCTGCACTCCCTCTATGGCAAGTATATCCTTCCTTGGGTAAGGAGACTAAAACGGCACACGATACTCCAGGTGTTAAATCACCAAGGCCTTGTACAGCTGCAGTAAGACATCTTTGCTCCTATACTCAAATTCTCTTGCAATGAAGGACAAGATACTATTTGTCTTCCTAGCTGCTTGCTGCACTTGTATGCTTGTTTTCAGTGACTGGTGTACAAGGTCCCTTTGTACTAAAACATTTCCCAAAATATCACCATTTAAATAATACTCTGCCATTCTGTTTTTCATACTGAAGTGGATAACTTCAAAATTTATCCATGTTATGCTGCACCTGCTGTGTACGTGCCCACTCACTCAACTTGTCTAAATAGTCCAGAAGCCTCTTAACATCCTCCCCATCTCTCTCATTCCCACCTCGTTTTGTCATCAGAAACCTTGGAAATATTACATTTGGCCCTCTCATCCAAATCATTGGTATATATTGTGAATAGCTGGGGGCCAAGCACTGATCCCTGTCACTCCCTGTCACTCCAAAAAAGACCCATTTATTCTTACTCTGTTTCCTGCCTGGTAACCAATTCTCAACCCATGCCAATGTCTTACCCCTGCCAATCCCATGTGCTTTAATTTTGCACATGGACCTCTAACGTGGGACTTTATCAAAAGCTTTCTGTAAATCCAAATATACCACACCCATTGGCTCTCCCTTATCTATTCAGCTAGTTAAGTCTTCAAAAAAAAATTCCTTCTCTTTCCTAGACCATTGGTTTCCTCACATTCCTGGCAAGTTATTTGTGTCTTCCTCCATGAAGATGGAACTAAAGTAGTTTAATTGCTCTCCTAGTTCCTAGTTCTGTTATAAATTCCCCCATTTCAGACTGCAAGAGACCTACATTTGTTTTCTCTAATCTTTTTCTTTTTGCATACTTAAGAGCAGACTGTAAAAGCTTCTTTTATGTTCCTTGCAAGTTTACAATCATACTCTATTTTTCACATCTTAATCTTCCTTTGCTGAATTCCAAACTGTCCCCAGTCCTCAGGCTTGCCACTTTTTCTAACAACTTTTCTGACGACTTTTTCAATCTAATACTGTTGCTGCCACAGTATTATTGCTAATTTGGTTTGCCCAATTTATATATAGATTAAAGTCACCCATGATTACTGCAGCCACCTTATATGCATCTCTAATTTCCTGTTTAATGCTGTTGCAATGCATGCATTCGTTCCTTAAATATTAGCCATTGCCTAACTACCATCATGACTTTTAATGAAATTCCCCAATCTATCATAGCCAACTCACCCCTCATACCTTCGTAGTTTACTTTATTTAGACTTAAGACACTAGTTTCGGATTGGCCCACTTCACTTAATGAAGTTATGTTCGCTGTTCCCTAAAGGACCCTGTATACCAATTCTAGGATAGCCAGTTGGTTCCTCAACGTACTGGTCTAAAAAGCCATCTTGTGTACACTCCAGGAATTCATCTGCTGCAGTATTATTGCTAATTTGAAACAAAAACAGAAAATGCTCGAAAAACTCAGCAGGTCTAACAGCATCTGTGGAGAGAGAAACAGAGTTGACATAGGTCTGTATGACCCTCCAGAACTGCAGAGAAGTAGAAATGTGCTGAAATTTATACTGTTTCAGGTTGGGTGGAGCAGGTGAAGCTGGATTGAAGGCTAGCATAGGTGGGGGCAAAGGAGAAATTGACAAAGATGTCATGAACAAAAGGACAAAAGGGGTGTTAATGGCAGTAGGTAAGGGCTGTAAGAGGTGCTGTCAGTGTCAAAGGTAAGAAAGCCGAATGTGATAAAGCAGATCAAAGGTAAGCACTCTGAAAAGAACATGAACCAGTAACAGATGGCCCTTGTGGGGAAAAAAGGGTCAAAAATGGGATAGAAAGGGGTGATTAAAAAGGACAAAACAATGAGAAAAATGAATGACAAAAATAAGTGGGTAAAAAATAAAAATGAATTTTGAAAAAAGGGATCGAAAAGGGGTGAAGATAGAAGTGAGAGCTCATGGTCTGAAGTTGTTGAACTCGACGTTAAGTCCAGAAGGCTGTAAAGTGCCTAATCGGAAGATGAGGTGCTGTTCCTCCAGTGTGCCTTGGGCTTCACTGGAACATTGCAGCAGGCCAAGGATGGACATGTGGGCATGAGAGCAGATGAGGTATTGAAATGGCAAGCAGCAGGAGGTTTGGGTTATTTTTAACTTGGTTTGCCCAGATTAAAGTCACCCATGATTACTGCATCCTTCTCATATGCATCTCTCGTTTCCTATTTAATGCCCCATAACCTTACCACTACTGTTTGGAGGCCTATGAATAACTCCCACTAATGTTTTCAGCACATTGATCCTCTTAGCTCTACCCAGACTGATTTAGATTGTTTTATTCATTCGCTAGGCCAGCATTTATTACCCATCATGAATTGCCTTGTTCATAGGGCATTTAAGAGCCTCATGTAGGCCAGCCAGGTAAGGACGGCAGATTTCCTTCCCTGAAGGACATTAGGTTTTTATGACAATTATCATAAAAGATGGAAGCTGTACAAGCTGCACCCTAGCAGGACTGGAACCAATATCCTCAGAGGTACTTGCTAGTACTGTGTGGGAAGGTTTAAACTAGAGTGGCAGGGAGATAGGAACCTAAGTGGGGAGACACAAGAGAGGGAAATAAAGATACAAATGAAAGAAAAACGTAGAAAGCAAAAGTGGAAGGCAGAGGAAATAAGGGCTAGCAGCAAATAAGGCCATAGTACAAAAAAAGTGTAAAAATGTTAAAAAGACAAATCTAAAGGCACTGTATCTGAATGCATGGAGCGTTCGCAGTAAGGTAAACGAATTAACAGGGCAAATAAATGTAAACGGGTACAGTATGATTGCAACTACAGAGACATGGCTGCAGGGTGACCAAGGCTGGGAATTGAGTACCCAAGGGTATTTGATACTAGGGAAGGAAGGGCAAAAGCAGAAAGGAGTGGGGTGGCATTGTTAAAGATGAAATCAGTGCAATAGCAAGAGAGGATAAGAGAGAGAGTGGCATAGTGCTCTTGTCAATGGACTGGTAATCCAGAGACCCGGGCTTGAATCCCATCATGGCAGATGGTGAAATTGGAACTCAAAGATTAAAAGTCTAACGATGACCATTGTGATACTTATTTGCACTATGGCCCTATTTGATGCTAACCCTTGTTTCCTCTGCCTTCCACTTTTCCTTTCTACTTTTTTCTTTCATTTGTATCTTTATCTCCCTCTCTTGTGTCTCCCCACTCAGGTTCCCATCTCCCTGTCACTCTAGTTTAAACCCTCCCCCACAGTACTAGCAAGTACCTCCTGAGGATGTTGGTTCTGGTCCTGCTGGGGTGCAACCCTCCAGCTTTTACAACTTCCATCTTCCCCAGAATTGGTCCCAATGCCTCAGGAATCTAAATCCCCCTCTCCTACACCATCTCTCCAGCATTCATCTGGTCTATTCCCCTGTTCCTGATTACTACCTTTGAGGTCCTGCTTCTTAATTTATTTCCGGGCTACCTACATTCTTCTTTAGGACTTCCATTCTTTTTAACCCTGTCGTTGGTACCAATATGGGCCACAACATCTGGCTGTTCCACCCTCTCAGAATGGCTATAAATTGAGAGAGGGCAACGTGCAACGATACCTGGGTGTCCTTGTACACCAGTCGCTGAAGGTAAGCATGCAGGTGCAGCGGGCGGTAAAGAAGGCAAATGGTATGTTGGCCTTTATAGCGAGAGGATTTGAGTACAGGAGCAAGGATGTCTTGCTGCAATTATACATGGCCTTGGTGAGATCACACCTGGAATATTGTGCGCAGTTTTGGTCTACTTATCTGAAGAAGGAAGCTCTTGCTGTAGAGGGAGTGCAGCAAAGGTTTCCTGGGATGGTGGGACTGATATATGAAGAGAGATTGAGTTGGTTAGGATTATATTCGCTGGAGTTCAGAAGAATGAGGGGGGATTTCATAGAAACAGATGAAATTCTAACAGGACTAGATAGGGTAGATGCAGGAAGGATGTTCCCGATGGTGGGGGAGTCCAGAACCAGGGGTCACAGTCTGAGGGCGCAGGGTAGATGATTTAATACTGAGATGAGGAGAAATTTCTTCACCCAGAGAGTGGTGAGCCTGTGGAATTCGCTACCACAGAAAGCAGTTGAAGCCAAAACATTGTATGTTTTCAAGAAGAAGTTAGATATAGCTCTTGGGGCAAAAGGGATCAAAGGATATGGGGAGAAAGCAGGAGCAGGCTATTGAGTTGGATGATCAGCCATGATCATAATGGCAGAGCAAGCTCTAAGGGCCGAATGGCCTACTCCTATTTTCTGTATTTCTATGTCCAGCAACCACTCAGTGACACCCTTGAACCTGGCATCAGGGAGGCAACATATCATCCTAGTGTCATGTCTGCGGCCACAGAAACGTCTGTCTGTTGCCCTTACAATAGAATCCCCAACTCTTTTATCCCCCATTCTGTGCAGCCAAGCCACTTTTGGTACCATGGACTTGGCTCTTACTGCATTGCGCTGAGGAACCATCTCCCCCAGCAATATCCGAAACGGAAAATCTGTTGGTGAGGGAGATGGACCCAGGCGGTACTCTGGCGGTACTCATTCCCTTTCTGCCTGTGCACTGTACCTGCGGTGTGACCACATCAGTGGACATGCTATCCACCAAGATTTCAGCCTTGTAGATGTTCCACAATGACTCCAGCTGCAGCTCCAGCTCCAAAACATGGTTTTGAGTAGTTGCGGCTGGAGACACTTGCTGCACATGTCGTCACCCTGATCACTGGAATTGTCCCTGATTTCCTGTATCACACAGGAGGAGCATTCCACGTGGCCAAGCTGTCCTACCATGACTTACCATTAAATTACTCCCTTTACTACCTCTAGTTTAAAGAATATTAAGGACAGTAGAAACACCTTACCAGGTCCTACTTACCAACACCGATCCCCTCGTGTTGGCTCCCGGTCCTGCTCTGGTCTCGGGCCTGGTTCCCCTTGCCCTTTCAGGCTCCCCTCATGTTATCAAATGCCAAAAGCAAAGAGCACTCTTGCTTCCTCCCCTAACTCCCTTAATGACCCAACTCCCAGCACTCTATTCTAAGTTGCACTCACGTGCTAAGTCACAATAAGTTGGCTGACTTTATACACTCCTAGGACCAAGGCTAGCTGACCCAGTTATAGAGGACACAAAAACAAAAATTGCTGGAAAAACTCAGCAGGCCTGACAGCATCTGTGGAGAGAAAGACAGAGTTAACATTTCGAGTCCGTATGACTCTTTCAGAACCAGTTATTAACTCTTTCAGAGGTGAACAGTTAAACTAAATTAACAAAACGAGAGACAAAATAAACACAGCCCCTAAATTAGAGAACTGCAAAACCAAAGACAAAATTTAAAGGAAATTTACAAACATCAAATCAAAATGTGATTAAGGTGGTCGATAAAGTACCCCAGTCCCCGCAGTGCCCACCAGGCACAGAAGGCCTCGACAGTGCCAGCAGACACCGTGTGCTCCCTCTCCAGAGACACCCGGCTGTGAACGTAGCCGTGGAAGAGGGGCAGACAGTTGGGTCGGACAACCCCCTCGATCACCCATTGCCTGGACCTGTTAATGGCCAACTTGGCCAGGCCCAGGAGCAGGTTCACAAGGAGGTCCTCCTCCCTCCTGGCCCCTTTCTGCACCGAGTGCCCACAGATCAGGAGCGTGGAACTGAAGTGCAAACAAAGCATCAATAAAAGGTTTTTTAAATAACTGAAAAGGGAGTGCAGCCTACAACAGCCTACATAAATATGGTCCACGGACTCCACAAGACCGCAAAAGGTGGTCTCCTGGGAGACCATAAACCGATACAACCTATGATTGTACAGGACTGCTGCGTGCAACACCCTCCACCCCAGGTCCCTGATGGAAAATGGGCCCTCCAAGGGGACCTCCACTGCCGGATGGCAACAAGGCATGCCAGGGCATGTCTGGGTAGCAGGTGAGGGCAAGGAAGTGAATGGTGTGCAGCAGCAGCCCTTTCAGGAAACCCTTCCACACCATGCTAAAGGACACGGAA
Organism: Carcharodon carcharias; assembly: GCF_017639515.1. Taxonomy (NCBI): domain Eukaryota; kingdom Metazoa; phylum Chordata; class Chondrichthyes; order Lamniformes; family Lamnidae; genus Carcharodon; species Carcharodon carcharias. The sequence continues at coordinate 136,784,625 of NC_054469.1, read as the reverse complement.
GGCATTTCCACGAGGCGACTCAGGTTGTGGGGCACCGGCTCCCGAGAGAGGGTTTTGGGGCTTGAGGCCAATGTGGAATTCTGCCCAAACAGGGGTACGCTCAAATGGAAGACCACCACGCCCCTGCGCCACCTCTAGGCCCAGTATGAGGTTTGGGCCGAGCACGACTGTCCTGAGGTCTTGAATGGCATTGGCCTTGAGCTGGATGTCCATGGATGTGCGAAGCACCAACTCCTGCGGTAGCATCCAGCCCACTCCTTCGCCACCCAGCACGTCCCCGATCCTGGTCATCCCAGCAGCCACAGCCGCCCTCTCTGCCAGCCACTGAAAAGGATGGAGGGGCGGATTCCTGAGTAGCGGCTCTCTGACGATAGCTGCTACTCCTGACGATGGAAAGCTGCGTCGCGAGGCGACCATGTTCCAGACTTGGATCAGCTCCTAGTAAAAGACAGATGGCGCCTGCAAGGAGCCACAAGGCCCCTCGGGTCTATGAACAGGAGCTGCACGTCATAATTTAGGCCATGTGCCTGGTGGAAGAAATACATGGCCAGGGCACACCATCTCTGGGGGGACTCAATGTAAAGGTATCGCTGCAGGGCCTGAAGCTGGAAAGTCGCCACTTGGGTGCATAGATACACCAGTGCCTGACCGCCCTCCACAAGTGGGAGACTCAACCTCAGCAGCGACCCAGTGCAGTCTTTTGTCCCAGAAGAAGTCGACGCGCATTCTGTGGATTTTTGTGACAAAGTCCAAGGGACATGTCCTGCATGGCAGCAGTCAGCTGGCTTATGACCAGAACTCGATCCCAGTAAGACAGCACTCGGAGCAGTCCTGTCCAGCACTGCAAGCGAGTGGTGACTTTGGCCTCCAGCTCCTGCCAATTTACTGGCCAGGATTCCTCAGCAGGGCAGAGGTGGACCCCTAGGTTGAGGAGACTGGTCCTGCTCCAGGTGAAAGGCCTGAGCTTGGGTAGGGGATCAATCTGCCACTGACCAACCAGGAGCCCAGAATATTTACCCCAGTTGATCCTGCAGAGGACGGGACAGAGTAGACCTCCTGACACTCGCGCATCCTCCACAGGTCAGCCAAGTTGGTGAACATGAGAAGCACGTCATTGGCGAAAGCCGAAAGGACCACCCCAATGCCCAGCCTGCGCAGAACCAATCCCAACAACCACCTCCGCAAGAGGCGCAGGGAAGACTCCACGCAGATGGAATACAGTTAGCCAGACAGGGGGCGCCATCAGGGACCGGTTAACCTTAACTAGACACACTGCGGCAGCGTACAGAAGTCAGATCCGGGCGACAAAATACGTCCCAAGCCCAAATGCTCGTAGAGTCCCAGATAAATATTCGTGATTCACCCTGTCAAACGCCTTCTCCTGATCAAGAGAAAGGAAGGCGCTCGACAGACCAGCCCTCTGGGAATAATAAATGATGTCCCAGACCAGATGGATATTGTCATAAATTGATTGGCCCGGGACAGTGGGGTAGGACTGGTCGGTGGATCATGTGGTCCAGGACGGTGCCAAGCTGAGAAGACATGGCCCTGGCAAAGAATTTGTAATCTGTGCTGAGGAGGGAGACCGGCGCCAGTTTTGAGTAGGCAGAGATCCCCCTTAGGCAGCAGGGCAGTGACTGCCCTGTGCCACAAAAAGGGCATCACTCTGGGTGCAATACTCTCCCCCAGGACCCTGGCGTAGTTATTCTCCAGAACGCCCTGAAGAACTCCACAGTCAGCCCCAGGGATTTGCCCCTGGAGAGACTGTCGAGGGCACCGGTCAGCTCCCCCAGACGTATAGGGGAGTCAAGCTTTCCGGCACCCTCCGGGCTGACCTGTGGCAGGTCCTCCAACAAAACTCTGAGCATCCTCGCTGGACAGGTCCGGAGAGAACAGGGCAGTGTAATAGGATTTAGCAATGGCCTTGCTGCCCTCCAGATCCAAGACAAGGGATCTGTCATCAGCCAGCAGCGTAAGGAGCCTTTTCTCCAGTGAGTAGAAGAAGGGAGAACTGCGGTCCATATCCTTAAGGAACCGGATCCGTGACCTCACAAATGCGCCCCGGGACCCTCAGCGCGCCCTTCTTCTCATCGTACACCGACCGCAGGGCAGGGTCCGCATTGGGCTGACGGAGATGTGCGTCCAGGTCAAGCACCTCCTTCTCCAACTCCTCGACCCTGGATTTCTGCCTCTTTGTCGACCGCCTCGCATGCTCCTGACGGAGGAAGTAGGCATGAGCCTTGCCAACTTCCTACCATTGCTTCAAGGAGGGGAAGCCTCCCCGCTTCCTTCTCCAGCCGGCCCAGAAACGACAGAATGAGTTCAGGAACCGCTCGTCCTCCAGCAGCTGGTTATTAAAGTGCCAGTATGCAGATCCCGTCCGAGCACAGAGTGGAGCGAGTTCCGCCCACATCAGATGGTTGTTCGTGCATGGCATCCACTGCACAGAAGCCAACGGAACACAGGACACGTACGTCTTCGAAACGTAAAGATGGTCGAGTCTGGAGCTCTGACCCAAGGTGCCATGAAAGTGATTTCGCTAGACTTCCACCAAGTTGAAGGACCTGACCAGGTCCCGCAACTTACAACTAACGTGCAGTGCTGGGTACTGCCCAACTGCTCAATCAGTGGTGACCTTGTTAATACCCTGCTTAAGCTGGGAACTTTAGAATTTAAACTACAGATGTCAGGTAAATCCTAACTACAAAAAGAACATAGAAAATATGAACAGGAGTAGGCCATTCGGCCCCTTGAGCCTGCTCCGCCATTCATTATGATCATGGCTGATCATCCAACTCAATAGCCTGCTCCTGCTTTCTCCCCATACCCTTGATCCCTTTTGCCCCAAAAGCTACATCTAACTCCTTCTTGAAAACATACAATGTTTTGGCCTCAACTGCTTTCTGTGGTAACGAATTCCACAGGCTCACCACTCTCTGGGTGAAGAAATTTCTCCTCATCTCAGCCCTACATGTTCTACCCTGCATCCTCCAGACTGTGACCCCTGGTTCTGGACTCCCCCACCATCGGGAACATCCTTCCTGCATCTACCCTGTCTAGTCCTGTTAGAATTTCATAGGGTCACCCCCCCCCCACCATTCTTCTGAACTCCAGCGAATATAATCCTAACCGACTCAATCTCTCCTCATATGTCAGTCCTGCCATCCTAGAATCAGTGTGGTAAACCTTCACTGCACTCCCTCTATAGCAAGAGCATCCTTCCTCAGATAAGGAGACCAAAACTGCGCACAGTTTTCAAGGTGTGATCTCACCAAGGCCCTGTATAATTGCAGCAAGACATCTCTGCTCCTGTACTCGAATCCTCTGGCTATGAAGGCCAACATACCATTTTCCGCCTTTACCGCCTGCTGCACCTCCATGCTTACCTTCAGCGACTGGTGTACGAGGACACCCAAGTCTCGTAGCACATTCCCTCCTCTCAATTTATGGCCATTCAGATAATAATCTGCCTCCTGTTTTTGCTACCAAAATGGATAACCTCACGTTTATCTACATTATACTGCATCTGCCATGCATTTGCCCGCTCAGCTTGTCCAAATCACACAAACAGCTCTGCATCCTCCTCACAGCTCACCCTCCCACCGAGCTTTGTGTCATCTGCAAATTTGGAGATATTACATTTAGTTATCTCACCTAAATCATTAATATATATTGTGAATAGTTAGGGCCCCAGCACCAATCTCTGCGGTACCCCATTAATCACTGCCTGCCATTCGGAAAAAGACCCATTTATTCCTACCCTTTGTTTCCTATCTGCCAACCAGTTTTCTATCTATCTCAATACACTACCCCAAATCCCATGCATTTTAATTTTACATGCTAATCTCTTATGTGGGACTTTGTTGAAAGCCTTCTGAAATTCCAAATAAACCACATCCACTGGCTCCCCCTCATCACCTCTACTAGTTACATCCTCTCAAAATTTCAGTAGATTTGTCAAGCATGATTTCCCTTTCGTAAATCCATGCTGACTCTGTCCAATTCTGCCACTGTTTTCCAGGTGCTCAGCTATTAAATCTTATACACTGGGCTCTAGAATTTTCCACACTACTGACGTCAGGCTGACTGGTCTATAATTCCCTGTTTTCTCTCTGCCTCCCTTTTTAAATAGTGGAGTTACATTAGCTACCCTCCAATCTGTAGGAACTGTTCCAGAGTCTATAAAATCTCGGAAGATGACCACCAATGCATCCACTATTTCTAGGGCCACTTCCTTAAATACTCTGGGATATAGATTATCAGACCCTGGGGATTTATTGGCCTTCAATCCCATCTATTTCCTAACTAATACTGATTTCTTTCAGTTCCTCCCTCTCACTAAACCCTGTGTTCCCCAACATTCCTTGAATGTTATTTCTGCCCTCCTTTGTGAAGACAGAACCAAAGTATGTATTTAGTTGGTCAGCCATTTCTTTGTTCCCCATTATAAATTCCCGTTTCTGACTGTAAAGGACCTACATTTGTCTTCACCAATCTTTTTCTCTTCACATACCTATGGAAATTTTTACAGTCAGTTTTTATGTTCCCCGCAAGCTTACGCTCATGCACTATTTTCCCCTTCCTAATCAATCCCTTGGTCCTCCTTTGCTGAATTCTAAACTGCTCCCAATCCTCAGGTCTGTTGTTTTTTCTGGCCTCTTCTTTTGATCCAATGCTATCTATAATTTCCCTTGTAAGCCATGGTTTGGCCACCTTTCCTGTTTTACTTTTGCACCAGACAGGAATAAACAATTGTTGCAGTTCACCCATGCGGTCTTTGAATATTTGCCATTGCTTATCCACAGTCATCCCTTTAAGTAAAGTTTCCCGATCCATCATAGCAAACTCGTGCCTCATACCATCGTAGTTTCCTTTATTAAGATTCAGGACCTAGTCTCAGAATCAACTACGTCACTCTCCATCTTAATGAAGAATTCTATCATTATATTTGCTTATCCCCAAGGGGCCACGCACAACTAGGTTGCCAATTATTCCTTTCCCATTACACAATACCCAGTCTAGCATGGCCTATTCTTTAGTTGGTTCCTCAACGTATTGGTCCAGAAAACTATCCCGTATACACTCCAGGAATATCTCCTCTACGCTATTGTTACTAATTTGATTTGCCCAATCTATATGCAGATTAAAGTCACCCATAATTACAGATGTTCCTCTATTGCATGCATCTCTAATTTTCTGTTTAATGCCATTCCCAACATCACCACTACAGTTTGGGAGTCTATATACAACCCCCACTAACGTTTTTTGCCCCTTAGTGTTTCTCAGCGTTACCCATACAGATGCCCCATCATTGGAGCTAATACCTTTCCTTACTATTGCGTTAATTCCTTCTTTAACCAGCAATGCAACTCCACTGCCTTTTCCTTTTTGTCTATTCTTCCTAAATACTGAATACCCCGGATGTTCAGTTCCCATCCCTGGTCACCCTGCAGCCATGTCTCCGTAATCTCGACTATATACCTGTTTACATCAATTTGCGCGGTTAATTCATCCACTTTAGTGCGAATGCTCATCGCGTTAAGGCAAAAAGCCTTGAGGCTTGTCTTTTTAACGTTAGTTGTCCCATTCCCACTATTTTTCACGGAGGCCCTGTTTGATTCTTACCCTTGATTTCTCTGCCTATCACTTCTTATTCCCCTTTCTGTCTTTTTGTTCTTGTCCTTGATTTTCCCCCTCCTCTGACTCCTTGCGTAGGTTCCCATCCCCCTGCCATTTTAGTTTAAACCCTCCCCAGCCAATCTAGCAAATACTCCCCCTAGGACAGTTGGATTACTATAAAAAGATTGGGGGGATAAAAAGACTCCTTACTCACCAGTCCTATACTTAGGCCAGTACTTAGAGTGTGCTTTGATCGACATTCACCACCTGTGTTCATATGGTAAGAGTCAGTGTTTTATCCTGCAAGAGCTGGATAATTTACAATCTTTTCCGCATACTTGCTGTACCATTATCTAAATTCTTGTTAAGTCCCGCGTCACATTTGTATATGTAATACTAGGCCAAATGCCAAATGTCCCCTCCCCGCTTGCCCTCGTATCAACACATTGATTCAGGCTGTGTGGTTCTCATGTTCTAGATAACAAGGTTGCACACGCTCTAATGTAAGATCAGTCTTCTAAACCACTACTAAACTTTGTTCGTGTGCCCCTGGCTGATTTTCTTCATGGGAAAATCTGGGCTCCTTTGCATACTGTTAATAGTTTGGTGTCATGTGAAGTGAGCTAAGCTCATCAGTACTACACATTTTTTTGCTCAGCTGCACAAAATTTTGCCTAATTTTGAGTCACCACTGATTTCTCCACTCCTTGCCATATTCTCTCCCCTCCCTCCACCAAACCATTCAGAGCTAAATTAGTGCTGCATTCCCATTAAACAATTCCCATTAACATTAAGCAAAAGAATTAGAATTGTCCACAAGTACAGTTTCAAATTCTTTTACACTTAATTGCATATCATGTTCTAGCTGAAGCTTAGTCAGTGATACACTGACCCAGTGTTATGGAGTTTGGAGATACCCTGTAAGTATTGATCATCCTGTAGTCAGTGGTCCCATATCTCTTGATGGTTAGGATCTCATGTCTGTCATTTCTTAAGACTGGCATAGCAACGCTTGCAAATTCCAAGTTTGGTACCTTTTCAAAGGCCCCTGTTGAATCTTATAATCAGGTTTGATTTTTCCAATTACTGCTTCGATTTGGTGGTTGCCAAATCTAAACAATGCAGGAGTTAACAGTCAGCTAAACTAGAATGTTGCAACCAGCAAATCCTTCACTTGTGCATTTCTCTAGTCAATTTAATGGACATTATGACTAGTCAAACTGTAATTCACGCTATTCCTGATGTCATGACTTAAGGCATTGATAAAGGTAAAAGTACAAGAAATTGAGGAAAACATACACAGTATACATAGAAAATGGAGGGCTAGAGCTACTGTGTAGAACATTTCATGAAATTTATGCTGTACACTATTTATTAACACAGTTGAGTTGTTTGGTTTACCCCAATGACTTCTGACCCTGGTTCACCTCCTGGCTAGAGGGCTGTTGGATTCACTGAGATGTGGCTGTCATTCAGTTGCCGAATCATGCATGCTAATGCATTCACGTAATGATCTGCTCGCTTGTCAAACTGCTTCAGAGTCTTACATTCTTGGTCAAGCAATCATATCCTGAAATCATCTAGAACTATTTCCAGAAATGTATCCATCTATGTAATAGGCTTAATCACTTTAAAATGTTACATTTTCACTTTTCAGCCATAATTTTGAAATGTTCTACACAGTAGTTCTAGCCCTCCATTTTCTATGTGTACTGTGTATGTTTTCCTCAATTTCTTGTACTGTTACCTTTATCAATGCCTTAAGTCATGACATCAGGAATAGCGTGAATTACAGTTTGACTATTCATAATGTCCATTAAATTGACTAGAGAAATGCACAAGTGAAGGATTTGCTGGTTGCAACATTCTAGTTTAGCTGACTGTTAACTCCTGCATTGCTTAGATTTGGCAACCACCAAATTGAAGAAGACAAAAATTGTATTTTTCTCAACACCGTCTCCTGCCAATGCAAGATGGCTGCGGATACCTGTCTGTGCATGCGCGTTGGTCCGCACATGTGCAGAAAAACAGTGTCACTGCTGTGCCCAGCCTCAGCCTGCCAGTACCCCTGTATGCATGCGGCAATGATGTCACCACGCACAAAAGCAGTGATGTCAGTAGGTCCTTGTGCAACTATATGGCATTAATGGCTCCATCGAGGAGCTGCTGTTTAATGTGGTTTCCATTTTTACTGGTTGTTGGGGTTAATTGAAAGCCTGCTACACTGCAGCCACTTTATCTGCATGAGCTAATAAATTTTTTGCAGAGCATTCCTCCTGCTTGAAGGCAATTGTAGAGCAGTCTGGGCAGGAATCCATCTCCACCGACTTCCACCCACCATAGTGCTTCCTGTACAAATTGGTTTTGGTTGAGTACATATTCATATGGTTAAGCTTAGGTATTTTTTCCATCTAGTGGATTTGGAAACGTTATGTTAACTTCATGCAGCCATTAAGGACGCCTTAAGGATGGACAAAAGGATGCTGCCACCTAAAACAACTGTGATGATTTGAGCAGTGCCATCTTTGATCCTGGCCGCTGTCTACTCTGTTGCTCTAAATGATGTCGTGGAGTAACACACTTGAACTGTGTATGCACGGTGTTGGCAGCAAACGCAGCCTTTTCTCAGTGGGCAGTTTCCAGCTGTTTTCATCCTGACTATGTTTCCATAAATTGTTCATGGAAGGTCAAATGTTTTTGAGACCTCTAGTTATAAAAGCACCCTATTGGAAGCTAAGTTAACTATTGGCTTAATGCAAGAATAATTTTAAATGTATACGTATTTAAAGCCACTGATGTGAAATAACTTTCCACTTCACAAATTGAACTCAGCTAATGGAAAGTGAGGAACACCATAAAAAAAAATTATTACTTTTAAGACTCAGTAAACTCTACTCATTTTGAAACTGTTCATTGATTGCATTGAAGATCCTATACCTGCTCCACTGTAATTGAGATTCAATTCAACGTTTTAACCCCTTATATACTGATGCAGCCATAGTCTGGGCTCAGTATATGTAAATCATTTGGGTGCATATTTTGTATCATCAACATGGGATTGCATTTTGCTTTAAGTGCAATTTCTACCTGGGTATGGGTTGATACGATACTAACACCAGTTTGTTGTCATCTTCAATTTAGATTATACTAAACGTTAGAGGTGAAGTGTGTGTCAAATTCAAGAGTTCATTTGGTATGCAGTACAGCTAGGGTATTTGATTCTCTAAATTTGTTGGCCTGGATTTTCCACTTGGTTGCGCTGATCTTTTTCTAAGTACGTTTTACCTTAAATTGGCTGAAAAAATTGTGAAAATTTTGAGCGCCAATTACTTTCAAAACTTGAGTTTCTGCTGTCATTTATGCTAGTTTAAAAACATCACATTAGAAACCAACCACACCTCTAGATTGAATCAATCACTATTGGAAGTTTCTACTAATTGTGTTCATTTCCAACCTCTGGGAAGGCTCCAATAATTAATCAGTTCGCTTAGGTGGAAGGATACTAATAGGAACATTTTTTTAAAACTTCCTAATTTACTAGAATGGAAGTGGTATGCCGTGGTATAGCTAGGAATAATTCTGTATATTTTAAGACATTTTCAGTAATTTAGAATCTGTTTATTCACAAGTGGTGGATTGACAGATTTAGCAAAGTTTTTTTTTGATAAACCCAATTTCAGCTGTATTAATCAAACTGCACCTATTTACCATTTTTTTTAAAGAACATTTCCTGATATATTCCTTGATTTATTAAATTACTTTTTAAAAATGCTCGATTTGCACTGGAACAGTTTGTTGACAGGCAGATGAGTTTGAGGGGGACAAACCACTTTTGAAATGGGCACTTCGCCAACTTATTCCCAATGTGGAAATTATCCTATTGTCTGTTTTGTTCCTTGTTTAATATCTGATTTCTGCTATAAAATGCAACATGTACTGTATGTAATTTGTACACAAAAATAATGTCCTTATATAATTGTACCTTCTATTTCATTTTGGCTGTTAACATTTTTTGATTATAGTGAATGCAAACACGTAAAATTTCTGTTTCATATCTTCACTGTTCTCCATTTGGCATCTACAGTAGAAAGCTGAACTGAAATTCTGAGCAGAAACTGAAGTTACTTAAATGCCAATTTTCTTTGTGATTTAGAGCTATCCAAATTTCTGTGATGTGTATGAGGTATCGAGCATTGCTTCAGGGGGCCAGCAACTAGCTGTAAGTGACTATTTTTAGTCTGCTATGCACAGCACTGTTTGCCTGACCTGCTTTCCTGCTGAAGATGTAATAATAATAATAGAACTACCTTCACATTTTTTTTAAACATCTGCTTAAATGGAACTGATTTTGGTGTAATAAGTTTATTGAAGTCTAATGTCAAGAAGAAAAAAATTGACATTTGCTTGTCCCTCATGTTTCACCTGCACAGCCTCGCCATGGTAATCTAATTTACCTATTTACAGTGGTCATGCTGAGATTATCCTAAAATAATCTGCAAAATGCAAAGCAGTTATCCAGCCTAGTTTAATCTAAGTGTTATTAGATATCAATGAAGGAAGGGGAGAAAAAAACCTAATTGGCTAGATAGATGTTGCTGGAGCAGGGTATCTCACTGGACTTCCGCTGGAAGTACAAACTGATAATGGTGAGACAAGGCATATGGGAATCCCAGTGAATGGTGGGACCAACAGTGTTTCTTCTTAACCAAAGAGATTTAAACATTGAGAAAGAAACAGAAGAACAACTTTAGGTGGTGATTTATGGTCAAATCAGCCCTTCAATTCTGGATCAGAGCAGTTGATTTGCACTGCATTATCCGTTATCACATAATTAAGAGGCACTCTTGCTTTTAGTCACCAGACTTGACATTCTGTCTTTGGTTTAACAGGCAGCTAATGTGCAAATCGAAAATATTTTTAGAATAATGGCATCTTTCCCTTAGCTAACTCAATTGTACGAAGCCAAACGGCTGAGTGACATAAATTAGCCAGCAAATTCTGAAGATTGGCAACTCACGGCATTTCTCTTAATTCACTGAAGGTGATATGCTGATTTGCACATTTGAAAATGTTGGGCATCTTTAATGCATCAATTTTCCAGCAAGATCCAACCCAATGTAATGGATGAATCAACAGCAATATTTTCTTCCATTTTACTTTGTTTCCTACATTCATATCTTCAATCAAATTATTTTGCTCAAGGTGCTTGGTGCTGTTTGTTTATGCACTGCTACAGCTTTTGAACCATCCAGTTGATGAATCTCCAAATTACTGAATTGTAGTACAGGGTTGTCTTGAATTATCAAAGGATTCTTGGGGATGAAGTCTTGCAGTTGCCTTTTCAAGGATTCGTCTGAAAATAGCGCCTTGTATCAATCACACAAGCTGATTTTCTGATCATAGTTGCCCACTTTGTTTGAAACAGTATCGTGCTTTTCTTAAATACTGGGCAAACGATTATCATGCTCTGCTAACACTAGAAAAATTCTAGGAGAAAATCTGGGTTTCATCTTATAATGTGATCTATATGACCATTACACTTCACTCAGTCTGGGGTGTGAAACAGCAAATTCGAATGTGATGCTTGCATATGAATTGTAGCATAAACAACTGGACCATCTGCTTCAAAACTTTTTTAAAAATGAATTCTTGGGATTTTGGCTGGGATCTCTAGATTTAAAAAAAAACAGAGCTAACTTTTTAAGGTTTAAAGGCAAGATTGCCACCAACTTATTGAATAGTAACCAATTTTTCTTGGTGATAATACACCGTACTTTAAAATACAATTAAAGTATTCAATCAGACTTTTGCTTTTTGGATTACTACTTTTTAGAAACTTGCAGCATTAACTTAAGGTGCACAAAAAAATGTTCTGAGTGGGTTTGTGACATTATAGAAACTACTGCTAGTTACATTACCTTGCAAGGTACATACTGTTACCTTCAAGTTTCAGTAAGAGGCAAGATGTCACCAACCTGTGAGCCAAGTTTCAATGTCTGTAATCATTCACAGAGTTGGACACTCATGTGTTAATGAATATTTTGGAGGGAAACGCAGTGGGACAGATGTTTGCTGATCCACTGTCACTAGTCCAGTACGGCAGAGGTGGGTGGGGTGAGCTGCACTTGAAAAAGGTTACCCTAAGCCAGTTACTGGGGTTGGAAGGTTGGCAATGCAAGAGGATGGGATACTTGGCACTGCTACTTGCGAGGAGATGGGGACTAGTGCCATAATAGGACCTTTGGAATGCGCGTAGTCATGGCCGAGTGGTTAAGGCGATGGATTCTAAATCCATTGGGATTTTCTCACGTAGGTTCGAATCCTGCCGACTACGTTTCCTCATTATTCCTGATTTCAACCAGAATAAATAGGACCTTTGGAGAATGCCAAAGAGGCACAGAAATTAGCAGTGGGCTTATTCAAGAGGATTTCAAGCTTGAGCTGGCATCAAGGTTGAAGAGTAGTAGTGATGAGTTAGGTTAAGGATTTAGTTGTTCTTGTGCAGAAAGACATCTTTATATGCTGTATGTGAAAGGAAAGGGTATTGTGACAAAGCATAGAGAAAGGAGAGAATCAAGATGCTAGGATAAAGGTTTGATCAAAAAGAAGGATTTTTGAATGGTTCATAAAACTAATAGGGTGATTGCAAAGTGAAGAAGCTGACTAGAATTTCAGAGCTATCATAAGCCCCAGGATAAATTGTCTAGTGGGGTTGGGGGGGTGGGGGAGGAGGGCGATGAGCATGCATTTCAAGTTCTAGAGAAGTGGAATGGGTTGCATTATCCTAATTGTTTAAATTGCTGAAAACTTTGTTTTATGTACCCTATTTTTTTTGGAATGTTGCAGGAGAGGAAGGAAACAACAAACCTGAATTAAATCCACATTTACGTCAAATTGCTAATAGCGTGGATGCTGTTTATATTAAATTGCCTGAATTGTTTTAGAGCAGGAAGTGTAAGTGTTTAAAATACATGTAAATTGAATGATCTAATTAGGACAAAATTGCATAGTTGCAATGAAATTGGAGATCAATATTTTTATGAAAGAACATTATCTACTGCATGAGTACATGGGTTAGATGTCTGATCATAACATTTAATTTGAGTTTTAACTTTTTTTCCCTATTGATTTCCCAAGTTTTTCTTATCCAAATATTTTCTTTCTTGAAGCCACTATACTTGAGAGATTTCCCAAAATTATTTTTGAAAGTTGACATTGGGTTCAGTTTGCCTCTTCCATCTGCGCATGGAAATGGCATCTTGTTTAGTTAGTTACAGTTTCACATCTCTATTTCACCATAAAAAGGTGTAAGGGGAAAAAAAATCTTTTACATTGTGCCTTTCACAGCCTTGGGGTGTGTCTCAATTATAGAAATGTAATCACTCTAGTAAAGTATACACATGCACCAACAAGTTTGCACACAGCAAGATCTCATAACAGAAATAAAATTAACAGTCAGTCAGAAAATCTGTTTCTGGTGGTATCCATTCAAGAATAAATGTTAATCAGGACATTGAGAGAAATCCACTGTGCTACTTTGTATTGTGCTATAGGAGCTTTTACATCCACCTGAGAGCAGGAACTTCAGCCATATGCAGACCACAAAGACTGGAAGATATTCCATAATGCTCCAAAGCCTGTCTGCAGGTCCCTGTCTACTAGTTCTTCACAGATCTTCTGTGCTGATGGGTCAACACTATTCCAAGAAAGCCCACATTCTAAAATAATTGGCAGAGAGTTTTAACCACATCTTCAATCAGCTGCTTTCCATCAATGAAGGAGCAATCAACAGTCTGCCACAGGTTGCCAACAACTGCTCCCTTGACCCTCCCATACTGTTAGAAACATTGACTGCAATCAAACTCCTGTCTGGTGCCAAAGTTCCAGGAGCTGATGTGATCCCAGCTGAGGTCTACAAGGCTGGAGGTCAATGCCTGGTTAAGAAGCCCATTGAACTCTCTCAGTTTATTTGGAAGCAAGGAACCATCCTGCAAGAATACAAAGATGCCCCCATTGCTCATCTGTGTGTACCAGGAGAAATACCAAGAACAGAACACTGACCTCTACACCATGTTTGTTGTCTTGACCAATGCCTTTTGACACAGTCACCCATGGCAGCCTTTCAAAAATGAGAGAAATTCAGCTTCCCTGAGAAATTCATCACAGTGGATGATGCTCCATGATGTAATGCTCATGTGCATCCTGGATGGTGCAAGTAATGTACCATCCTGCTCCATAAAACCTCTGTCTCAATCCCAAGGTTTCAGTCTATGACCAGAACTTGGCAGCGGTGGACAAATTCACCTATCTTAGTAGCACACACTTTCTCTTTGAGCTGTCTATATTGACAACTAGACACATGCAAGAATTGCCCATGCAAATGTAGTCTTTGACAGATTTCGAACATTAGTCTGAGAGCGAAGAGGAGTCAGTCTGCCTATCAAACATGGGCCCAGATCGTCTGGTCTCCGGATGGTCATTCCCCAGAAAATGTGCTAGACAACCCCTTGTAAATCCCAACGCATGGACTCTGACGGAATTTTCTGGGAAGTTTCACCCCTGGGCACCTGGAGCCCTCCAAAAAAAAAGTCTCCCAACTCTTGAGTTAGATTTGGTGACTTTGGAGGGTTAGGGATAGTTACCCAGGAAATGTTAGACAGGAGAAAACCATATCTAGCTCCTGGGTAACTATACAGCTGCCAACCCTTCAGCTCGCCCTGCTACCCCAAGCATGCTGGTACCCTACCCATTTTACTTTTCACACTTATTCCTTAACATTGAAAAGCAATTTAAATGTCTCAATGCTTTTTACTGTTGGTGAATGAACATTTGCTGAAATAAAGGCAGCCGGTGCCCTTAAAAAGGGGGCTTGGCCGGCCACACACACACACACACCCCCACCCACCCAGGGGTGATCCTGCGTTACGCGAAAGGGCTCCCAGAACCAGAATGCTCCACGTTTCTGAAGAGGCCTGGTTTGAAAGTCTGGATGAGAAATGTGGAGCCCTGGGTTGAGTTTAAAGAAAATAACAATGCCAGTCTGGAGCTCCACATCTGATGATTGCCACTCATCGGAAGATTTCCCCTTGTTGGAGGGATCAATAACCAGGGGCATAGATTTAAGGTAAGGGGCAGGGGTTTTAGAGGGGATGTGAGGAAGAATTTTTTCACCCAGAGGGTGGTGGGAATCTGGAACTCACTGCCTGAAAGGGTGATAGAGGCAGAAACCCTCATAACATTTAAGAAGTATTTGGATGTGCACTTGTGATGCCATGGCATACAAGGCTATGGGCCTGGTGCTGGAAAATGGGATTAGAATAGTTAGGTACGTGTTTGACTGGCGCAGGCTCAATGGGCCGGAGGGCCTTTTCCTGTGCTGTAGACCTCTGACTCTATTTGTCCCAAGTCTATTGAGCAATAGTCCTGCCCTACACATGAGAGACTTGGACTGGTATTAGTACCATGCCAAGAAGTTCAACAACTTCCACTTGCGCTACCTTCAGTAGTTTCTGAAGATCAGATAGCAGGACAAAATACCAGGCGTACAGGTGCTTAACGAGCTGGCATGCCAAACATCCACACCATATTGAGACATTCACAATTGAGTTGGGCTGGTCATGTAGCCAGGATGCTTGATTCATGCTTATTAAAATGAATCTTCTATGGAGAGCTTGGGTCTGGAGTGTGCTCTCCTGGCGGTCAAACGATGTGCTTCAAGGACGC